>NC_087513.1:43186541-44444127 GCF_963921805.1 Phalacrocorax carbo
TTTGTTATTAACATAAATATACCTATTGCTATATTACAGTTGCTGCTGTATCACTTTTAGGAAGGATGATATAAGTAAAGGTTGAGGCAGGCAGACTAAAGGTCTGTTTCTTTTCTAGCTTTGTCAATTTTCCTTGTACCCTCAGGGAAGTTGCTTAAACTCAGTTTTATTCATCTGTAAAATTAAAAGATCTTCTGAATCATTGATCATTGGTTTCTCTCAGAGCATTATGATCCTCCGATTGAAGGTCAAATATATTTGCCTGGTATTTAAAAGAAATACTCTGCACTCATGGCTATTTATTTGCATTGTGGCACAAGACAGGAGTCTCAGTCATGAATCAGGATACAGTAGTGCTGCCGCTGTAGGAACCCAGTGGAAAAGACTCTGTTTGGCTTAAAGACCTTAGAGTTTTCTTGTTATTTCCCTTGATTCCACTCTTGTATTTAGTCACTATGAGTGGAATATGCCTTTTTCTTGGTAGAATGTGATCTCCTGTACAAAACCACCTGTCACTTAGGAACCAGGTTGTACTGTGTGTGAGGGAGGAGGGAGAAGTTTGTATACACAAAGAAAGGATTACACAGGATTTTTCTTTCTGTTATGCTCACCAAAAACTCATAATGCATTAGCTGTTCCTGCATGGTATCTATATTTTCTCCTAATTTCCTGATTTTTCTCCATCATAGTAATCTCAAGACTACAGCTGCCCATTTCGCTGTGCATTAGACAGGGCAATATATTCTTAATTCATTCCGTTTAGGTGGTAGCTAAAGTAGATGGCCCTTTCTTGTTGTTGTCAGCTGCCACATGACTGCTTCTTACAATGCCACTTAGTCTGTCTATACATTTCCAAACGGTCACTTAAAGAAATCATTGCAAGAGGAGCAAATGTATCAGCCAGGGAGATGGAAGAAAGAAAATTACAGAATTTTCTGAAGGTTTTCCTATGCCAGTTTAGATAACTGGGGTTTGGTTCTTTTCTGAAAGCAGATGGAGCTGGTTGCAATGTGCTCTGAAGCAGCATCAGTCCTGGTGTAAAATGAGCTTTCTGGCTCAAAATCTAAAGTAGCTCCCATCTTAAAAAATTTACCAGTAATACAACCTGATTTGCAGAATTGCCATACATTAAAAAAAAATAATAAAATGGTGCATAAAAACAACACTCATGAGTCAAAGCTGACTGTTAGGAGTTAACATTACATCATTTTAATTTACATCTCTTGCAGAAAAAGACTTTATTCCGTGCTATCCTATGCTCAACGGTAATAAGCTAAAATGGTATGTAAACATTATAAACAAAGTTGTTCCCAAGAGCAAAATTCCTAAGTGGATCTGTAATTCAAAAGGGCCAAAGAGTGATTATGAAGATTTCAGAGTTGATTTTCGCCCATCATAAGCAGAAATAGTGTATGTCTTCTGCTTTGCTCCCCCATCCTCTCCCCAAGTATTTTGTTCACTCTTGGTTAGTATGGCTATAAACAAACTGTTAAGCATTAAAAGAGATGCAAAACATCTTTTAACAGTAGTTAGCCATTTTCTTGCCCTTTACTTATCTGTCTATATTGATCAAATGATTAAAGCAAAGTCATTCTTCCACAATGTGTCTAATAATTGTGGCCAATGCAAATTTGATGTGTCAAAACTCTCGTTGTGTTATCTTGGTATGTCAGTTCATGGCACAGCTAGAAAGAAAGGCGGAGTTGTCATTTGCTAGCAGAACAGCTGGCATAACAGACTGGAAGTTGTGTTCTCCAGGAATTAATTTTTTACCAAGGTAAGTTCGGTTGCAGATTTTATACTGTTAAATTTGCAGCTTAGGCTGTGCTGCTTGCCGGGGTAACAATAGAATTTCAGAGGAGATAAAAGGGAAACTGTGGAGCATATGTTGGGGGGGAAGTGGGTCTTAATTTTTATTTTCCTCCACTGTAAAGGAGCTTTCTGTGACTGAGGCTGATTGCTCTGACAGCTGCCCAGGGAAACCAGAGAATCTCCTGTGCAGGAGTCAGACATCTATGCTATATAATTGCTTATTTTATATCTTTTTTTGGTTCTCTTTCTTAGAAGGAGTTTTCTTAATAAAACAACAACTGAAACTTCATTAAGGGAGAAAATGAATCTGTTACTGCTATTTAATATTTTCAAAAAGTACTTGTTTCTCCCTATCATGAGGTATAGATTAAGAGAATGTATTTTGGGTATGCTGAGCTCCATTTCTTCCTTCTTTCTTTACTGCGGCATATGTTTAGGAATGCTCTGGACACAATATTCCTAGAAGTACTCCACTTGAATCAGGAAGGTTCAAATAAAGAAAAAGAATACTGTGTTGCGAGTTCTCCATGGCAAAAAAACCTTTTTAGATTCAAATATTTAATCTTCATGAGTTTCTAATGATGTTTAAAATTTTTAGCCTTTAATACCATACAAGGTGATTGAAGAAGCAGGGAAACATTTGTTATATTTGCAAGATACTCTGTGACTGTCTTGGTGCTGTGTCTACAAATGCATCCTGGTAAGTGCTCCAGGCATGTGCCATGAGTGATTGTAACATCATGTTTTTTCTAGTAAATTATGCCATGAACAGTTCTCAAAATCAAATCAGTAGCTGTGCATGAACTCTTTTAAAAGGTGTAGTATTGGTGGCAATGTCATGGTTAAGGTTGTGTTTAGATTTACACTAAAATACTTCACAGTTATACTCTAAAGGTGTAATTATCCAGCCCTCCTAGATAACAGTGGGAATATTTCCAGTGATTTTTGGCAGGCTGTCTGTAGAACCTTTCAATTTTTGTTATAACATCTTTTTGCAAAAAGCATTTACTAAAATTTTAAACAAAAAGCAAGTAATATTGGGCTCTTCTTAAAAAAAAAAAACAACAAAAAAACCCCACAAAAATATCCCCCCAACCAAACCCAGACCCAAATGTGGCTACTTGCAGCAGGTGAGAATTACAGTCGTCCTCAGCTGCCACTATATGTATATTGTTTGTGTGTGCATGCAGATTGTGACGAAATTTGGGCCCTGAGATCACATTTGAGAAGTAAAATTTAAAAATATCTCTAGCTGTTGACATTGTTGAGAACACCCTGAAATCATTTTGGTAGACAAAACCATGTCAATTTACCAAAGCCACTGCAGGGCCCATTGGTGTCGACACTCTTTTGTCTCACCTCTCAGAGAGCATCAGTTAACTTGAGTGAAAAAAGTCCTAATAATGAATAAAAAACTCTAAACATCCAAGGCAACAGTGCAGATTGATTTTAAAGACTGAAATTCTTCCAAATGATATTTTGTTTGAATGAGGGCCCTAAATGAGACTGACTCTTCAGATGAGGATTGAATTTATTGAATTACCTGTAATACCATTTGGGTCAAATACTCTTTTGGAGGAAACATTAAAAATGTCCCTTAATTCTTCATTCATTCGATGTAGCTTGGTTTTAGATCTGTTTAACAGAAGGGCCAGAAAACACAAACTGAGCTGGTACCTAAGACACAGGATGATATTTGGATTTTACTTAAGCATTATTTCTCATATAATCTTTGCTTCTGGAAACTGGATGGATTTCTCCAGATCCACTCACTGTTATGTTTCCAGAGCTTCCCAGCTTATTCTTTAAAGATAGACTGCACTGCTCTCACACATAGTACATCCAACCTGCCTTGATACAAAAGACGACCTATCAGTTTAACTGAAGGGGTTGACATAGGTCAGGGTGTTAGAAATGTTCTTCCAAATGCTGTGAGCTGGGGGAAGAGACTGTTTGTGAGGTACCTGTGCTTTGTATGCTCTGGGGTGCCCCAATCAGTGGTTACCTACAGCCCATCTATCTGGTCCTACCTCCTGGTGAGTAAAGACTAAGGTCATCTTAAGAAGAAGGAAGAGTGTAGGTGACAACAGGGCGGGGGCAGTATTCCCAGTCATTCCTCCTCTTATAAACCCCATCTTTTTTATCATAGTCAAAGGTAGCTCAGGTGGGGGATGAGGAAGGTGGATGAGACATTTATGTGGATGAGGTTTTTTATTTGCTTTTAGAATTTGTGTGGAAAAACTATTAGAAGAGTGCTTCTATAAAGTTGCAGGGTAGCATAATGAGATTTGTGTTCTTAGAGACAACTATAATAACTCCTAATTTTCTCAATATCAGATCGAACTTTATTTGTACAGTATTTTTATTTGGTTCCCACTCTGTGGTGATTAAATTATTGTGCTTGTTTTATATCATATTTATTAGCTTTTCATAAAAGTATCAGCTTTTAGCAGTGTAGAAACCTAGTTTCTGAGTAATACTGAAATTACCTTGAACAGTTCATGCCACCAATACAGTATCAACTGCTGCCTTATTTTGCACATGCACAAGCATTACATGCTAGTTTTGAAAACCCAGTTGCAGTAAACCCCAGAGCTTTGGTACTATAGATTACTGTCTGTGTGAAAATAAACTGGCATATTAATACTTCTGGCAATTTCAGATACATGCAAATGTTAGGTTAATTTTTTCTGCTTTCACAGAGTTCAGGTTTGGTCTGGTTTTTGTTTGGTCTTTTTTTTTTTTTTTTTTTTTTTTTGTGAGTTGTAAGTGTCTGGATTTCCATTCATATGGAAATAAATGCAGAAAATGAGAATATTTGTTCTACAGTTTCATGAGGCTGACTTCTAGTGAGGATTAAATTAGACTCTTCAGACAGTGTGGCTCTAAAAACCCCTGAAAAGAAAATCAAGCAGTAGGTTATCGAGGAAAAAGAACAGACTGTCTTTCTTAAATGAAAATCTGGAAAAAAATGTCATTTAACATGCATTTAATGTCTTTAACTACAACCTGAAATTTTCAAATGAGCTTTTCCCTTTTTTTTATATTCTTGGCACAAATATAGAAGCACCTGATTATCTGGTTTGAGTAAACTTTAAAAGAGCGGATGGTTAAAAGAGATTTTGTTATATTAAGAGGCAATGGATACTTGTCTTTCCTTGCAGTTTACTATTTTTTGAATAATGGATGCATATAAGTGGTCTTGTAGTACTAATTTTAATCAGTAATGCTGATATTGTCTTACATTATTTTTGTGGTATCCCGTATCCCCTACCGTTCAGTATTTTGACTGATGATTTTACAAATAAAAGGTTTGGTCTTCATAGATGGTGGGAAGAGATATATAATAGGGTGAGAGAGACTGTCTACTCATAGAATCGAGGAATGGGTGAGTGAAAAATTAGAATACTAGAGATAAAAGTAGCACCTCTGAGTTTGTGCAGTGCAGTACCTTGTGTGACTGAGGACACCGGAAAAATGAGGAAAACTGGCAATGCCTGTACGCTCCCACTATAGCACAAACTCCTTGAAATTGCTGTAGTTATGATAATAGTGGTGACCTAAGCATGTCAAGTAGTCAGCTGACTAATGCTTTTCTCAGGAGTATTAGTCTCTTTTTGTGACTGCATTCTGTTTTCTTCCTCTGTTTTTTCTTTCTTATTCTTTTTCCTCTTAGCACCCCCTCCCATGGTATTTTATCACAACCTGATGTGCAAGCTCTTTGGGGACAGTGAATTCCTTTTTACAACATGTCTGTGGAGTGCTTGGTTAAACTAAGCCTTCAACATAATTTTTTACTTCTAGGTTAGTTATCTTAAAGTTTAGAAAATATGTTGTTGTTGCTTTTTTTTTCTTTTTTAAATGCCATTAAGAGAATACATATGGATCTGGCTCATTCATTGTTATAGCACAGGGTGGTGATCCATCTATTTTAGTGCTGTCATTTTGTAGGTAGGCACCCGCTGGATGTTTGTGTGCCACATGCAAATACCTGACTTTGGCTTGGCCTTGGCAGCAGCTGCCCCAGGGAAGAATAAGTAATTACTGGCATTATTTTTATTTCGTAGTAATTTATGTTCGGGAAGCTCTTTGCAGTTATAGTCAGGGCCAGTAAATCCTATGGTGGTAGATACTTCCAGTATATGTACAAATCACGGGTTGAATTGAAAAACTGGCAGTTTAAACAAAGTTAAGCAGCATATTTTGAGCAGCTACTCTACATTGAGAGCTTTCCAGTACCAGACACCTTCTTTCTACTTGAAATTACACATGCCCCCACTGTACATAGATATATATGCTTGTAAATGTCCTGAATAAAATGTAATATTTGAAGGCTATAAATCTAACCGTAAACTGGATGTGTTCTAGCATATTTTTAGTGCAGAAAAATTTGACCATTAAAATTATGTCAGTAATTTGGAATGCTACAGAATGACATAATTTGGTGGTGTTCATTAGTGCATGTGTAGATGTACTTTCGTTTTTCCTTTTTTCCGGCCTTTTCCCCTCCCTTCCTCTTCTTTCTGTCTTTCTTCCCTCCCTCCTTTCCTTTCTTTCTTCCTCAATGATAAATGGTGATGGTGATTAGACAGGAACAGACTTTTTGAAGGAGAAAATGGTAATACACAGGAAGGCTTAACTACCTTCTTGGGGTTTGCATTACTCCAGCAGTGTTTTTGTTACAGCAATGTCTAGCAGCCCCAATATAAAGCCAGACAACATCGTCCTTGTCACCATACAAAATTTTATGGAGAAATTATTTCTGCGCTGATATCCATGTACTAGGCCAAAACATCTGTGAGCATATATGTGTCATGATGCAATGGGGTGGTAGTTGGAGTTTGTCTGAGAAATGAAAATGCAGGACATTTTAGACATTACTGACTTTGAAATCAGTAACCATGAGATGCTTGAGATAGCAGGGAGGGGCAGAGGGAAGGAAAACTTTCAGATATTGTGAAGAGACAGCATATTTGAATCTACTGAAAGGGACCTTTTCTTTTATCCGCTAGAGTACAGGATATAGTTTGGCTGTCCTGTATTCTCATGACATTTTGCACAATTAGAGAGACATCTGCTAGAATATCAACAGGTTCAATGAACTTTCCCTGCATGAATAGGCAGCTTTTGTGTTTGAAGGGAGATGACGCCTGAATTAAAAACACATATAGAAGTTTCTCTAGAAATTAAAATGAAGCAGAGATTTTTATAATTAATAGGAAAATGTAGTATGTTCTTATGCGTTCTCAGTTAGTGTAAAACTATATAGCAAGTGAGGTTCATCTGGACATCAGTTATATTGTTATCTTGTAGGTGTTTCTAATGAAGGCTTCTTATTCCTCTTTTGTTTATGTGGTCTCAAAAGCCTTCATTTGATTTCCTTTCCTTTAAGGAAGCATTTTGGTGGCTTGGCACTCACATAGAAAATTCTGTCAAAAAATGTTTCTTACATCATTCTTACCACATCTTCTTCTCAGTGTTCTGAAGGCTGGGAGGTAAAGTCATAATGTTGAATAAAAACTCATGTGAAGTTGAATTTGGAAGAGGCCATCACTGATGAGAATGAAAAAAGCTTCTGTATGTTAGAGCACAATACAGTTTGGATGGTCAACCTGCTTGCAACAGGCTCTGCCCTGATAACAGAAGATAGACGTGTCATTATTCCTCTTGTTTGCAGGTGTCTGCATCTTTGCTGCTATACAGTTTTTGTGATTATTTATGGTTGTACAATTACAAATGAAACCATCTTTCATGTTTTTCTTAAGCATTATTATAAAGTGGCTTCTAAATCAATGTACTCTGTAGAATTTTTGGTACTGCTTTGAGCAAACTTTGCCTTTAGCTAAATCTGTGTGATTGCACTGGAAGATAAGAGCCTGTTGTCTGAGAACAGCTGAAGTCAAAATGTAAAGACCTTTAAGTCACGCATATGCCACTGAGAGTAAAATTTGATCTGCAGAAGTTATTTTCTGCAGTTGGTGTTACACAAGCTGAAAACAAAAAACGCTTCGTTTTCAGTTTCAAGGTGGGGTATAAAACTCCCCCCCAAGTACATTTGATATGGATATCATGGGAGAAGTCCAAAATGTTTTACATCTTGTTTTCAGAAGTGTCAGTAAGCACTGTCACTGAATGCAGCAAGGAAACATGCAGTATTTAGTATTTCTAGCCCTTCGAGCATATATAGTCAGCCACTTTACGCTGCTACCATAACTGAACACATCAGCATTGTTGATTACAGAGCCTGTCCATGTACCACATAAAAGTTTAAAGGGAGAGCACTTTTGAAGGACCTTCTGTCCTTCTAACTTGATGTTTTTCATGTCATCTTCCCCCTCTCCCCTCCTCTCCATTCAAGAAGGTATATACAAATGTGTGTATAAAGATTGCTTATTATCATTTATCCAAATGGTTACCGAATTAAAATATATGTATTTTTTATAGTTGCCCCGACTCCCATCCCAAGAAAGGAGAGAATAAAGTGGAAGTGAGAGCTTCAAGCACCCTCCTAATTTGGGCCCCTAGCATTAAGAATAGTGTTTTTAACCTTTGAGTAAAAGAACCAGGGTATTGATATGTATGCACACTCAACAATTTTAAGAGTATTTGTTTCTGACCCAATTGAATTTATGCCATAGCAGTGAGAGTGGGTTCCATGCATTCAAAGTAACAGTTTACTTGGCATTTTTAAGCTAGAGATGTTATTTTCCTCTTTCTGCACAAAATTCAGTCTTTTGATTTAGAAGATTTTTATGTTCTCAGTTTATTTTTTCCCTGGGGCTTGATAGCTACAGTCCAAATTGTCTTTTATTAAATGAATTTAACTATCAATTTTCAATTTTCCATGCTTTACACTATATTTGAAACTCATCTGTATTTTCAATGAGTATTAATCTGGAATGTCTCTTTCTAACAAAGATAGGATGTTAACAATCTCTTTGCCATACTCCTAATCTAGTTATGTGTGGCTGGAGTCTCAATAAAAAAGAAAGATTGTCTTTTTCTGGCTTTGTTTTTTGCTGATAGCCTTTTTGATCTAGTATTTTAAACTTTACTATTACCTTAAAAATGAGATAAACATGGAAATAGATATTGAAATTTTAGCCATATAAATATTAACTTAATCTTTCTGGAAAATTAATTTTTAGCTTTAAAAATGCTTTGTAAATGCAGTAATTGCTATGGTACTGGCCAAATAATTTATTAAAATTAAAATAAGGATACGAACTGAACATAAACAGGTTTGTGATAAACATTTGTTCTCTTATTCTGTTATCAGTGTACTTTATATATATTTATGTATACATACTTAGATTTGTGTATAAGTGTATAGAAGTGTGTATAAGTATAGATGTGTGTATAAGTAAATCTGTGTAATAGTTCTTTCTTTAATACTGCATTAAGTCAGTCAAAGTCTTTCAGCATAACTTTGCTTCCACTGGTGGTGGTGGTGGGTGTGCTTAATACAGTACAAGTTTTAAATTTAATTTAAATGTACTTTTTGGAAACAATTCTATTATCAGACCTGAAGAATAAATAAATGCATAAAAAGAACAAGAATTGACAGGAAAAGAGACATTTGGAAGGCAGTGAAGAAGAATGACTCAATTTGCTTATGCATTACTGCTATTCTGCTCTTGGTTTTTTTTTAAATGACTTTCAGCAGGTAGCTGATGCAGTGGGAAATTCATACACCCATATCACATTTGGCCTATTCACAACGTACTCATAAAATTCATAAATATGGTAAGACTCCAGAATCATGCCATTCAGACTATATACTGTATTTTAATAGACATGCAAATAGGATTAGAGACGTTCAGGATCGTTACTGTTTAACATCCTTGAGCCGCTGTAAATAGCGGGAGTGTCCTTGGCTGTTATGAGGTTGTCAGACCGTCTCCTACTGCCTCAAGTCATGTGGAGAAGGGCTGTACTAGAATTAATTGCAACGTTGTCTGTGATGCTCCTCCAACTGCCGCTGTGATGGAATAAGGATGGGGGATGCCGTGTAATAAAATGCCTGTAATTTATCTTACTCTGTACTAGAAGTAACTGGATAATTCTTCCACCCAACACATGTCTGTCTCTGAAATACTTATGGCCATGAGCTTGTATGAGTAGGCATAACAGTCCAGGAGGAGACCATGCAGGTTCTATCACCTTCGACAGTGAACAAAAAAGATAGCATTGGCTAAGATGTTTCTGAGAAAGCTGTAACAATTTTGTACTTATTGGTTTTGAGCCTATGCCCTGCAGGTACTTATGGCCAGATATGCCATTCAGACCCAAATTCAGAGACTTGCCTCAGTAAGGTTCAGTTTTGGCAGTACAGGTTGGGAAGAAAATTAGGAAAGGGCTGAGGAGCCCTAAACCAAGGGAATCTTCGTAGCTAATCCTTACGCCTTAAACTCCAGGTATGAATCCTCAAGTAAATTGGATTATTTTGTTCCAGCCTTGGTTTTCAAATAATCGTAAGCACTGTAGGAAATGGATTGTGGCTGTGTAACATGCATTCTGGATCACGGCGACTTTTCTCTGAAAAAATGGTTGCAATCAAGGAGCAAGAGGTAAAAATCAGAACTCTCTTTAACTGGGTACTCAGTGTCCGAGGAAGATCTAATCAAACCAACGTATAAGTGTCATGTTTTCTATAAGAGCTGATATGATACTCTGAAGTACCGACTCATTTCTTAGGCTGGAAAGAATTATTTCTCTGGTTTAAGTTGCTCTACCTGAGATTGCTTTACATTTTTATTGCAAATTATTTTCAGAACTGAATTAACCTTTGTATAAATTTATTCAAATCTTAGGTTTCGCAAACTCTTGTCTTGGAATGGATGTTTGACCAGAGAGAATTTTCTGAGTCAGAGGCTGCTTTGGACAATATAACTTAATCCTAGGTTTGCTGTTTAAATACTAAAAATAACTAATTTTTCATTATCAAGCGACCAATATGCATGCAAGCATATGAAGTAGTGTAAAATGTATGCCTCACCTGGAAAAACGTATGATTTCATGTACATTACTTTCAGTACAATCAGCTTAAATGAGTGAGATTTACATATCAGGATGCAGCGATTTCAGGTACTTTTGAACTTTCTAATATTTCGAAAAGGTTACCTTTGATTGCATTGTTCTTTCAGTTGATCTTGTCTCATATTTGTTCCTCTTATTTAGCTAGAAGTTCTCACATTCTTCATTCCTTTTCCCTTTCTTCCTGCATCTACACCACTGTATTTCAATGCTTATGCTGCAAGAAGTTAATCAGTTGGGCCTCAGCAAACAACATTGGGCTAGGCCCTTTATTATTGTTGTTGCTGTAGCAAGGCATTACAGTTTCCTGTCAGTGCTGTGCACCTGAGCAAACCCAAGAATTTTTCATATTCAAATTTCAAGATCTTAAACTGTTAAATATAGTGTCACCTATTGGTGCTGACAGCTCGTTGATGTCTACAGCGACGCACACAGCTCTGTTGTGGTCAGTGGCAGAGTTTCCCTAGGTATTTTGCAGCCAGCTTTCTGAAGGCATAGCTACTTGTTTGTTTGTTTGAGGTTTTTCATTTGTGCTTTGATCTGGCAAGACATAGCTCTGGATTAGCATGGCACTGTGCCCGTGTGATTATATGCTGCAGGTACAACTAGGCTCCTAAGTGCCATCTGTCAGTACTAAGGGGCCAAACTGTACCAGAGCATCCAGACAATGAAAAGGAAAAGGTTTTATAATAAACTTGCTCCACCTGGTTTTGCATGCCTTGTAAGCAGACGCCAAATAGATTGTCTAACATGAATATGTTTTACAAATAGGGCATGGTGAGCTGCTTAGCCAGCTGATGTAACCTTTAGCTTAAGATTTTCTCAATTTTGTGATGATAATCACAATTTAATGTTGCAGTTACATGGATTTATGCATTTAATTCCTAATTATTTTTTGAAAGTACTGCCTGCCTGCAGACCTAAAATCTCCAGTCTATACTGAAGCTGGTACGTTAAGATTCATCTAAAACCTGAACCATGGCATGAGCTTTTTGAAGTCTTTGAACTGAATATAGCTTTAGTTTAAGCTCTGTCTTCTTCAGAGGGAAAGGAAACACTTTTCTATTCTGCTCACAGACAGCCTGTGCTGGAGGGCTGCTGCCTCTCTTCTCACAATGACTGCAGCAGCTAATCATCTGTAATTCCTGTGACTGTTCACAAAGAAAATCTGTGGGCATTGGAAAAGCATAAATCGGTGGATATACACATCTTACATGGGTAGATGCTTATATTTTATTTTATAAGCCATATCCTTTTGGACCTGACTTATTCTGCTTTTTATGTGGCAGATGACATGATTTCATTTGTACTGCCTTGCTGTTGTGGGTTCCTAAAACACATAACTTGTAATGCTTGATGA
Source organism: Phalacrocorax carbo (assembly GCF_963921805.1). Taxonomy (NCBI): domain Eukaryota; kingdom Metazoa; phylum Chordata; class Aves; order Suliformes; family Phalacrocoracidae; genus Phalacrocorax; species Phalacrocorax carbo. The sequence continues at coordinate 43,198,750 of NC_087513.1, forward strand.
GATATAATGCTTTTTCTTTCTTTTTAATGAGATGCAAATATTTTGGGCAAATTTTCAGTTTCATTCTTTAGGCTAAAATGCTGAACTGTTATGAACTGCTCAATAATAGAGATGTTTTATGTCTGGGTCTTCCAGACATGTCTTTTTTTCCTCTTATGGAAATACTGTTCTTGGATATGTCTTTGCTGGGCTGCCAAACATCTGGAAACCTTGGACAAATAGCCATTGCAAATGGATTGACTGATTTTTCTATTGCAGTGAGTCCCACACATCAGGGTTTGTCAGGGTTGCTCTATATGAGTTATGCAATGTATGTTTCCACCATAATATCCAGCATTTGCTAGACGGAATTGTGAGTCCCACTGAGTGTGATGGATTGCACTTTAACTTATAATGTCAAGGATCTGGATGGTTTTACGCTCCTAACCAAATGTGGGTGCAAATTTTCAACATTTTCAGATCGTGATTTAGATGATATTGCCTGTTTCCATAACTGTATTCCAAACTAGGCGGAACACAATTTTTTTTTTTTGATTGCTCAATAATTTAGCTCACTGATGGTATCATAGCACTAGCTACAAGTTGGCCTTCAGACATATACCCCTTCTCCCTGCAAAAAAACCCCTATAAAATAGGTTTTCTCACAAAGATGCAGTGAATCTGTGTGCTTAAGTGTTTTGGGATTTGTTTGGGGATTTTTTTTTTAACTGATTCATTCTGGCATCGAGTTTTAGTCTGTTCTATTTCTGTTGCATAGAGCCAGGTTTGTCGAATGTCCTATGAATTCCAAGTAGGTCATTAAAGGATTCAGATCTCTCTCTGAGACACAGATATTCACAGAAAGATACTTAGATCCTGTACCAAAAAATCTAAGGCCATATACATTCAGAATAGCATTGTGGACGCTAACAGTAAAGGCCCGTCTGTGCATGCAGATGTTCTTCAGGAGCAAGATGGGAGTGCTGCCAACTTGTTGTTCATTATTGCTGAAGTTTATGAATACTTCAATAAGTCCAAAAGGTCTAATTTCTCTCCTCTGTGAAATCTGTCAATTACCTTTGTGATCACAGGTATTTTTTTAAATTCAGATTTTAATTGTGATTTTGGGTTTTAACAAGGGGTGGAGGATTAGCAGTTTCTATCCCCTTCTCTTTGAAGGAATTCAAACTTGATGGCTTTTCTGTCCTACAAGCAGTCTTATGCCAATTCAGGTTTTAAATTTTGACCTCTTCTAATGACATTAGGTCAAGCAGGTTTCTACCCTATAATTACATCTGTAAAACAATTCTTGGAAGGACTTGGGGTATTAGCTGAGAGTCTGTTTGAGTCCAAAGTTCCTTTTGCCAAAAACAGACTTCACTGAATATGGGTTTTCTATTACCTACGTGAAATGAAGGTGGAGGTGAAGATTGTTTCAGCTTTAGTCTAAATGACGCAGAAGTATTTCTGAAGGTGAGCAGTATCTGTAAATGACAGAAGATTTAGCTTTGTTCTCCTGAAAGATTTTTACCAACCACTTTCAATAAGCTGAGCAATTTATAATTCTTGATTGAATACTCCTCATATTTTTTCTAAAACTGATGCTTTATATATGTCCTTAATTGTACCTTATCTGTAAGGGTGACCTTTTCTTCCAAGATCAGCCTTTACGATGTTTATCTCTATCTTTGTCACAGGCAGATTGGATTATGATGTTCTAGCCTGAGTTTAGCAACATTTAAAGGCCATTCAGAAATTCTGTTAATAAAGAATAAGTCATCTTTCTTGCTTAATCATGTCTGATATAGATCTGTGCTCTGTAGGTAATGTAGCTGATAATTCATTTACAGCCTTTTGAATCTCCTAATAAAAGAGAGAAATCATGTCTGCTGAGATTCACTGTAACAGCAACTAAAACCACTGAAAAGAAAATAAAATGGGAAGTACACTTGGGATGTAGTTATTTATGATCGAGTCTGCTATTCTGGGTAATAAATGAGGTGGGATAAGGAAGATAAAGCAAACCCACAAATTTAAAATGTGTAAAATATCTGCAAGAGCATTCTGTACATATATTAAATATGAAATGAAGATATGGAGCGAGGTTAAAAATCAAAAGGAAAAAAATTAGGGTCTTTGCTGTATGTCTTATGGTTCAGTCTGAAACTTGCATATTTTTTCCATGTCTAATTAAGATTTGACTATATTTCACATGTGTTTTGGCTTAACTAAAATGTGCAGACTACTACTTGCACTCAGCACACCCGTTATTTGTACCTTGTTTAAAGTTGTGCTTTACCTGTGCTGTATTTGTTACATTCTGCAGAGTCCAGGCCAGGGTTCATTCTCCTTTTCTTTAGGTTTAATGTGTAACCAAAATGATTGTTTTAACTGCTGTCTATATTCCTATTTTTTAATTCTATAGTTCTAATATCTAGTATAAGGTGCTAAAGGAATTCTGTTTTTCCTATTAAGGCTACCTTTACAACGCAAACAAACTGTTATGAACACTGGTAAGGAAATCTGATTATCTCTAGTTTGGACTACCAGGCAGATCATGCAAGTTGGTTTTATTAATTTACTCCTGTTTTTTAAAAATCACTCATTGTCTACTTGATCTTTAAATACTGCAAATAATGGAAGACTGAAAGGTAAATTGTCTTAAAAATTTAGGCTAGGATGTTCTGTGTTCTATTCTTGATGTGATCTAATTCAGTTTGTGCTTTTCAAATGCTTTGATCTTAGACAAAATAAATTGTGTTATTGTTCAGCCAAGATGTACTCACTTTGCAACACAAAAAGAGTAAGCATCAGATTTAAAGAAATTATTAGTTTTAGGGGATATTTTAGGGTGAATTTCACTTCTATTTCAGAAAGAACCTTATGCTTTATGTGAAGCTTCAGAATTTGCAGAAAAGGAGTGATCCACAAGTCCTGTTCTGTTTCCTGTGCTTGGGGGAGAGGTGTGGTGCCATGTTTTGCAGTGTAGTCCCTGTCCTCAGGAAGGGTCATGGAGGAGGTGGAGGAATTGTTGACTGTTTAAGGGATGATATCATGGGTTTCAGACTACTGAGTCCAACTAAAAGTGTAATTGCTCTACTTAAATATTTTTTGCTGAAACGGTTGTTCTTTTATGCATATTAATCAACTTCAATATTTAACTGTATTAATGACTTTTCTGAACTTTGATATAGCTATCTGGTATTCCGTCAAGTTGTGGTAGCTTCTTTGCTTACTGAACGTCATTTGCTAGAAACGGTCCTGTCTCTGCTTCCTAGGGAACATGTCCATGCATGTCACATGTCTGTGACTTCAAGCTAGCTCTGTGGGGAAATGTGAAGGAGCTGTCTAAATTAATCATCTCTCAGCAACAGCTGTATCTCAGACAGATAAAATGTTTCTGAAAAGGTCTGGAGGAAGGAGGTGGAGGGGGAGATTCAGACACGAATTGCCTTTGCTATATCTTTAAGAAAGGTGCAAAATCAGCATCTGTACTCCAAATCCACTTCAAAGGATAGAGGGCTACTTCAGTTCACTGCTTTTTTTACAGTTAGAAAAAAAACCAATGGAATATCAGTTTAGAAGCAAAAATTAGGAGAAGGTGGGTGGTCTCTTGTTTTGTTCTTCTGTTCTTCTGCGCTCTCAGACTGAACACAGCCACATCCACCATGCCCAGAACATGTACCTTCCTCTCTAAATCCTCACCATCCTGGGCAGGGCTCAGGAGCACTTAAGCCTGGGGTGGGGGAGGCTCCTTTCTTGTCTGGCTGTATCACAGGCTGAAATCAGCATGTGGGCAAGACAGAGGAGAGGTAGCGACTTTGTTCTTCCCCACCATCTTTGCAACGTGGCATCATTCTGTGGGCAAATGAAATGCTCAGTCCTGTACTCCCAGAAAGACATCAGTACCCCTCTCATTTTGGGTGCAAAGAGCCTCGCGCACATTTGTCTCTTCTCCCACAAAGTCCTGGTTCAGTCCCATCCCTTTCCCATCCTAACCATGCAGTCCCTTATCACTGCTGGGGTCTCTGAAGTGGTCAGTATACACTTCCATCTAGAATCCAGACCTTTGTTTAAAATACGCAGTGAATAAAAGATGAAGGTGCAGGCAGGTTTCAGCATCTCTCTGTGTGTGTAAAATATTAGGAAGTCTCAAACGTAAATAGCTGTGACATAGTTTGAGTTTCTACAAAACAGAGAAATCATCAATCATCCAGGCCTGAAAACTATATTAATGTTAAAAGTCTTCATGGATCAGAATGATAGAAATAGAAATGCCTCTCAAAACTTTAGTTTTTCATTTCTACTCTTGATACCAGACTGTGGCTTTGATTTCAATCTGACTTCACTGGAATGCTTAATGTGCCTCTGTTATGTTGGATGTAGCATTTAGGTGATACCTTACATGATGGTGGCCCTGCTTTTTGTAACAGCGATTTTTGCAGTAGGTTTTAATCCTGTCCCTGATAAGCAATATGTAGAAAACCGTCGATTTCATTTACTGGCTACCAGCAAACCACAACACTGGCATTTGATCTTTGCACTTTCAGGCATAAAATCTTTTTTCATATAAGCTTGGAATCCACAGAAATTATTGTCCTGCACGCTGCTTAATCCATATGATCATGGGCAAAAACTGGGGAGCTGCTATTTCCAGACTCTAGAATTAAATCTGAACAGTTTAACATCTCTGAATTTGGGAAGTGCTACTTGAATAATTGCCTAGTTTTAGATTAGAAAGCTGGTACATTTCAAGAAGATTAATATTTTTTTATCCAACAATCTCTAAATTTATCAGCTATTGTTCTACATTATTGGAGCCACCATCTTTCCCACATGCAGATCTCTTCTGAAAGGTTCACTCACAAGGCCAGAAGGGAGTGAGCTGACAATAGTATTAATCTTCAGATTTTTAAAATGGCTTATCCACTTTTATTTAAAAACGAATCATTCTGTTTATATAACAATTCTGTCCATATGGTCAGTAATTATTTCCAAATGAAGCTTTTGTAAAGTTTATTTTGGGGGCTTTTTTGATGTTGCTGGGGAGAAGAAGTCACTTTGTATGGGTGGATGTGTTTTCAGCTATATTCCCTATATAAGGAGAAAAAAGTTGTCTTTGTAAGGAAACACCCAAGGGTCTTTCCTCCATCCAGCAGTAAATTTAGGTGGCCAGAGACACAGCTGAAGCTGACTACTCCGCTGTTGGGGAAGTTCAGACCGTTTGGAAACTAAGATGTCGCACCAGTGCAAAAATCCATGCAAATACGTTTTGATTCAGCCAACTACATATGAAGTACTGACACTGGCACCACAAATATGCTTTCTTTCTAGCTAGAATTAATCTGACTGATGAGAATGGAACAATTTATTTATTTATTTATTTATTTTCTTCAGGGGTCCTTCCTCACTGGGATTAGATGCTCAGGGAAATTGATTTTCAGTTCTCTTAATGATGCAGGGAACAGTTTTGTGGAAAGCCAAGCTTATTCACAGTCCTGGAACTTGCCAGGAGGAATTCCAGCATGGAAACTGGACCACAATGCCAGCTGAAATAGCACAAGAGAAAATGCCATTTTGCAAGTGACAGCTGGAAGAAATCCAGGATGCAGAGTCAACAGCTGTCTTCAGTTGTCCCAGTACTATATTTCATCCCTGTTTCAGAGTGAGACTTCTGATTTTTGCCAGTCTCTCTTAGTTTGGGAGAAAATGGCTATTTGTAGAAATGTTATAGCTAGACATTTCTGGGTCTTAGGGAAAATCATAGAGAGTAGATTTTTGGCAAGGCTTTTGATGCTGTCGCACACAACTTTCTTGTGTGAGGGTGTTTGTGGTCTGGTTAGTGGTCTGGTGGATGAAAAAGTGGTTTGGATCACTGGGTCCAGAGAGTAAGGTTAATGGCTCACACTTTTCCTGGAGGCCAGTAACAAGTGGAGCACTACAGGGGCCTGTTCTTGTGTTCAATATCTTTGTCAATGTCTTAGAGGAGGAAATGAAGTGCTTGCTCTTAAGGTTTGCATCAAATGGGTCAATACAGTCAAGGACAGAGCTGTAATCCAGGGAGGCTGGAGGGATGGGCCACCAAGAACTTTATGAAATTCAGCAAGGACAAAAGCAAAGCCCTGCTCCTGGGAAGGAACAAATCCCAGCAAAGACACAGTCTGAGGACTGCCTGTCTGGGGAGCAGCTCTGTGGATAAAACATTAGGGCTGTGGTGGGTAAGAAGGCAAGCATGGACCCAGCAGTATCTGCTGGCAGCAAAGGTGGCCAACAGTCTCCTCAGCTGTGTGAACAGGCACATAACTTAGTGCAAGTGAAGTGGTTATCCCCTTTACTCAGCACTCCTTACATCCCATCTAAATTACTGCTTCTGGGTTTGGGCCCCATTGTACAGGAGAGGTATCAATAAACTGTAGTGAGTTCACCAGAGTGCTACCGTAATGGTTGATGTTGAACCACTTACCCTGTGATGAGAGGCCAATTGTTTGGTCTGGAGGAGGGATGGTTTTGGGAGGACTTAACAGCAGTCCCTCAGCACTTACCAGGAGGTCTTGAAGAAGAAGGAACCAGGTTCTTTGTTGCTCACTTTCCCACCATGTTCAACAGGAGTAAACTGAGAAAAGAGAAGTTGTGCTGGTGCAAGGAAAAGCTTTTTCACCATGAGGACAGTGCAAGTACTGGAAGAGGTGCCGATTGCACAAGCTGTGCAGGCAGTCCTTGGAGATTTTCCAGACCCATCTGGGAACAGCCCTGAGCAGACCCAGCTTGGAGAAGGAGATTGGACTAGAGCTCTCTTGAGGTCCCTTCCAGCCTGAATTATTCTGTGATTATCCGGAGGGGACACTTTATGGAACAAATGGAACAGCTGTGTCCTGTTCTCACCATTAAAAAAAAACCAAACAACAAACCCAACAACAACAACAAATACCCCCACAAAAATCCCCTTTGGATAGGCAGGGGCATGAATAGATCTATACATTCCTAGAACAGAATGAAGAGCCCATTCCCCCTCAAGGGTAGTTCTCCATCCTGTTGCCAGCCATGCAAAATAAGAAACAAACATAGAAGAACTCAGTTTGCAGCTGAAGAAGCTCTTAACAGAGCCTTCTCCCTCACCCCACTAACTGTTCCATGGGCATATCCCTTACTCTGCAGGGAGGGTTTTTGCCATTGGTTTGTACTCTTGGTTTGTTTATTTTTTTTTAAATAACTTTGATCCCTACCATTTCATCTGACAAAAGCTCCCTCAGGGCCTTTTCCAGGACCATGATAATGTATTAATGTCAGCACTAAGGAAGAAGGAAATTAATGTGTGTATATATATATGTATGTATATATTTCCTGATTGGGGCTCTGCAAGTGGGGGGACAAGGAACAGAATGTAGTTACTGCAGAGTCCTGCATCTGTGAAGTAAACAGACACTGAGTACTAAGGAAGTCAGTCACAGGCACTAAGGATGCATGTTCAGTTTCACCTCATTGCAAAAGGATTTTAAATGAAGATGAACATAAGAAAAGACAGGCGATGCCACAGAAACCAAGATCCAGCTCTTTTTGAACATATTGGGAATACTGATCTCATATGCAGTCATGTGTTATTGAACCAGATTTCCCATGCAGCCCTCCCTGGTCTTCCTGCTACCCCTTGTGCAGCTTAAAGCATTGCCTCTGTTGGCAAGGTCAGGGTCCCATCATCTGTACTTGTGGACTGGTAAATGCAAACCTGGGAGGTCCATTTATTAATAAATGAGGAAAAGCAATTTGCCTGTCAGAACCTAGCTGTGCCTAGTGGAGCTGGGGTGATAAATGTGCTAATGAACTGCCATTGAAGGGGCAGAGTACCAGTTAGAGAGCAATGGGGAGCCCTCATTTTTAAAAGTTGCATCTTTGTCCCGGTGATGGCAGTTGTTAAGAGTCATACGGATTAGTGATGTGGAAGAGACATGGTCAGACTTTCAAAAATAAAACAAAAAAAACCCCCAACCCAAAACCAAGCACTGCTTGCCTGGGTAGAACTAAATTCCTTATCACAGTGCTTCGTTCATTGGCTATTTGATGTACACAAGTACCTACGTGTTGCATTGCAATGGAATCTGCTCCTGGAATTTTCCCTATTTCATCGTAAGTCATTTTTATAGCATCTTCCCATATGGCAATGACAGTAGAGTATCTTGTGGCCTCCTCTAGATATCAGCACGGAGAATACAAATTGATGTACCATCCCTTGCGATGCTGCCTTCAGGTTCTTCCTGTTGCTATGTACGTTTTCTGCCTATGTACATTTTCCACTGATCTCCAGCAGCATACAGAAGATAGAGAGAATACAAATCACGCTTTCAGGCCTTTTCACACTACTGGGGAGAGCTGTGATTGCCAAACATATTCAAAACAAAGTGAATACCACTTCACAAATCCTAAAAAGAAATTGGCCACCGAGGTTTATTTTTTTTCCGTCACTTGAAGCAATGTCTGACTTCCCCCAGGAAAGCTCTCAGCACGAAAGCCAAAATGATAATGTTTTTACAGTACAGTATTAAAATGATCAGGGAAGAAATACAGTGTTATCTGCCAAATATTTCTGTAGTATCTATCCCAATTCCAGCTTTCCAGTCTCAGAGAGAATAACCTTTCAACCTTTATTATTGGTCTCCTTGCCTTATTCTGGAGACAGATGTGGTGATACTATTCATCTATTGCAACTGCTCTCTGATAGCACCAACTCCAGTCGGATGAGATTGTCCAACTGGGAATTTTTCCCAGGTTAGATCCAATGTTATGCCATCAATTCAACTAAGTAGGTCCTGCCATAGACGAAGGTCACTTCTTGAGATAAATTCAATGAATATTTTTCTTTTTGTTAGGTATGAGTCCTCTCTCTAGAAGTATTGTCAATATCAAAGTGAAAAGGTCATGTCTCCTGAATGAGATCCTGCTAACTGGTTCTTAGCCTCTCACTCATAAATTCATCTAAAGCTCACATAGGTCCCCCGATAATAACCAATGTGCATGGTTTGTGGCAGATACCTCCTCTGTTCCTTATTACTGACATTTTGGGTATCTCATCCGGCTTCTAATTTTGTCTTCCAATTGGGAAATGCATAGCTATTCAAGACCCATTGTAACAGTTCTGTAGGCTATAGCCTGGTGAATGGTGCATTGTATCTGAATTTACCTCTTTAAGTAGTAAAGCCCACTGATATGACCAACCCCTGCAACAAAATCTTTATTAAGAATTGATACCCAAGTAGTTCTTTTGTTTGGTTAAGCAAATTAGTTTCTATTCTGCAGCATCAGAGAATTATCTGAAATAGATTATTATGAACTAGAAACATCACAGTATTTTCCAAACAGTGAAAAAAATCCTTCAGCTGAAAGAAATTGTATATACATCAAGTCATTCCTATTTGCCATTGACAGACTGATTGCTGTCCCCAAGGCTTAAGGAGGCCAATGGGTCCTCCGTAATTTATGTCTGGAGTTTGTAACTCGAGGAAAGGATTTTCAGGTATTCGCATATAAATATTGCCATTTCGTCTGCATGTAAACCTCAAAAATCTCTGTTTTATAAAAAAAACCTAAACAACAAAACCAAAAGCAAACAAAACATTTGTTTTTACTAGTTTCACATTTTTTTAAAAAATTGTATGTTTTGTGTTTATCTGGTTTGCTGTGGTATTTGCCTTACAAATGCATCATTATCCACAAACCCTTAATCAGAACATGAAAGGATCATTTTATCTCCTGTACTACTTTTTGTGCTGTATTTCCCAAGGCTTCTATTGATTTGATATTTTTTACATGCAAATAACTTCTTAAAAAGATTTCATTTTAGTTGTTGCAAAGCTATTACCTTTAGTTTGAAGGGTTTTAATTGTGATTTTTCTTGAATGCTCTACTGAAATTTCTTCTAGTAGTTAATGATGTTTCTATGTTTTAAATGAATTAATTATATGTGCTTAAAAATATTAAAAGGGTTTTATTGGATTTTTAAAAAAAATATTATTAGGGTTATAGTAGGACTGTGTGAAGATTCCCAAACTGTCAACTGTTTTTTGATGAAATTTTTAACAGATGTGTTTTAGATGTACTGGGTTTTTTCCATGATAGCCTTCCACTGACACTTTTGTGAACAAATTTGTTGATTGTAATAGTAATTAGCATTAAGTACTCTGAGGCTAAAAGCTGTGAACATAGATTTAATATTATTGGGATGTGGTTTTTTAATTTTTGTTTTTAAAATGTATCAATTTTCACAGACTTCTGAGACAACTGGTCATGTCCTGCAGCCATACTGAGAAGGGTATAATGCCTGAATTGCAAGGTGATGGTTTATAACTACTGATTTAACTGGTTTTAATTATATGGGTACATTTCAAAGTTATATGGAAAGCTTTCATCACTTCTGCATAAGGATCACATTTTTACTGAATTCATGTTCCAGTAACTATGCAATATTTTCACATGGGTGCTCCCCTTTGGCTTTTCAGCTAGATCTAATTCTCTCAGATTACACTATTTTTCTCCAGAATCTTCATTTCTACAGGGTAAGAAAGCATGGACTTCATGTAGGACACCAGAGAGTTTTAAACCAGAGAGTTTTAAAGCTGTTAATTTATTTTTGCATAGTCTGAATATTATCAAATACAACTCTACTGTGGTTTTAGGTATTTCAGATTTTTCTGGGTGATTTACCTTGGAAATAGGATATTTCCTTATAGCAAGCAACCTTATTGAAATGTGTTCTGCTATATTGAGAAAATTATAGAGTTTGTTTCTTCTCATGTACCCAAATCATCACCCGACCCCTCTGCCTAGTGTTGAAGGGCTCTGAATCTTGTACAGGCTAAGGAATCATGGTGATTACTGGAAGTGGCAGGACAAAGCCATGTGCAGCCCCAGGTAGAAGCATGGTTATCTGTAGGACAGGAGGGATGCCACCGGTTGCTGAAAGGTCTCACATCTGAGATTGCCTTAAGTGTGCAAGCTTCTTTTGGTAACCACTCAGTCGATATCAATACCTCTGCTACACATTCAGTCTTTTTGGATGAGGTGCCAGGGGCAGGCAAACTCCAGTATAGAGCTACAGATACTTAGAGCTGTGTCAAAAGCCAATGAAACCTGCTCTGTGAGATTGGCAATGTCTAGTGGATGACTGGGGTGGGAGAAGAGCACCTAAAGTGGGACTAATGTGGGAGAGAAGCAAACGACTCAAATCTTCTTCACCTCCCCACCAATATGAAGGTTTTACCTGTGTAGAAGAATGAAGAGGTTTGCACCAACTCTCTTTGTTGCACCCCTTATCCATAATGCAATTGTGGGTAAAAAGTAACAGAAAATTATCTAAGATAATATAATAAATGTCCTTCCTCTTCAGAAATACTGTTGTTTAATGATCACAAAGCCTTATTTTATGGTGTGAAAACAGCACGCATTGTTATGGTGCTCTGTCATTCCTGGGGTACTGGCTCGTTCTGGATTTGCAGTCAAGAGTATGACCTGCAGAATTGCCAGCGTCAGTTCTGGGGCACTCCAGATTTTGCCCAAAGTGTCTTGCAGCCCATTACTGCCTAATTTCTGTCTTGTTTTCTCCCACAGCATCTCTGAGTGTCTGGCCCTTTCAAAAATGCCAGAAGCAGCAGTAAGGTAGAGGGCACCTCTATGGGATTATTTGTGTGAATTGCAAAGACGCTTTGGTAAAGCTTCTTAGACTGGCCTGGAGATCCCTTGTGCTGAATCAGACATGGACAAGTGCAAAAACGCAGCTTTCCCAGCATTATCAGTCAGGGAATCCTGTGTAAGGGGAGATTCCCAGTGCAAAGATCCCATTGCAGGCAGAGGTGGTGGTGCTGCTCCCCCAGTCTGCTCCAGCAGCAAGGCAGCCATTCAGGTGCTGGGTCAGCACTCCAAGGCAGACCCTCTCTATCCTAGTTGAAGGCTGGAAATCTAAGGTACAATTTCTTTCTGCCTCCCCTGTTATAGCAGTTGTTCTGGGAGGAAGTTGTTGCTCTTGTACTACAAGTTTGGAGTCAAGGCTCCAGGGATCCCAGTCTTTGTGCTCAGTCCCGTATCTCTCTGTGTTCCCCTTTATTGTTCCCTACTCGACCTTTTGCTCCTAAACATCCTCCCTTGAAAAAGCGCTGAAAGGTCCTTCCCTAAGCAACACAGTCCTTTTGGGGAGTAGGGTCCTGTGCTCTGTGTACATTCAGGGACAACTTTCTAAGAACATTTTGGGGGAATAAATATAGCGGACATTCCTTTTTTTTTTTTTTTTTTTTTTACTAGCAAAAGCTCTCCAAATACTAGTTTATTCTGAGCATTTACATCCTTGGTGAATCATCTGTCCCTCCTAGAAGTCACTTTTCCTTCAAGACTATGACTTTAATTTTTGTAGGAGCATTTTGTCTCACTTTGCCAGCCGTTACCATTCTCCTGTGTTTGGCAATATCAGTGGGCCCACTGTTGTTTCAAAGGCAGCATCTTAAGGAAAATGGCATCTAGTTCCTGTTTCTGAAGAGCGAGCTACTGTGCTATCTGCAGCTACTGTTTGCTGTCCTGCTTAAATGCAGTTAGTCTCATTTTGGAATGACCCTATGTTTTCATACAACAATCTCATTGACAAGAACCAAATGCATAGGACGTATGGGATTTATGGATTCCTACAGAGCAGGACCACATCCCTCAGACAACCCCCTTCCCTCACTGGATACAAGCAAGGAAAGCCTGAAAATTCAACTGTCTCTTCTTGTTACTGCATTTGTCTTCTGCTAAATATGCTGTACAACTGAGAAACTGTGAGAGCTTAAATAGCAGCTGACATCTTGACCCGAGAGAGGCTTTTTATTTTTCATAGTTCTCGATCTTGATTATGGAAGTGAGATGCAGATATAGTCATACAACCTCAGAACTTTTAGGAAACCTCTGGGATGCACAGCATTAGTGCAGATATTTGCTCCTTCATTAGAAAAGCCATTATTTTTCTTTTGTTTATGTTCCTCATATTGTTTGTGCTCCATGAAATATGGTATTTGGTGTTTTTTTTTTTTAAGTTGTGTACATTTGTCAACATCAGTAACTTAAACTCCTGTTGCATCTTGCGTTGCATGTGATGATAATGATATCATGGAGAGAGGATAACAAGTTCTTTCCTCCTTTTCTGTAGGCTTATTGACTCTAACGCAGAGGTTAAAATTGCTTTTCACATCTTTCACTCTTCAGTCTCTCCACTGATACTATTTAACTTTTGCTTAGTAGTTAGAGACATTCAGTTGTCAAGATACGTACTTGCTGGAATATAAGTATACTGTGACCATATGCTTGCTCTATGCACGTTTGTCTGCCTGTAGCGCTAATAAATACCCTTACTTAAATTTATTGGGTTTTTATTTGTTATGTAAATAAAAGTACGCATGGGTGTGTAAATGTCTTGACCATGAACCGCTACACACATCCAATGTTGTGGCAAGATAGTATGTGTATTTTGGCACAAAACTGTCCATGATGTTTAAGTAGAGCATGAGCGTTTGGTGTTGCTCACTTAGTGATTCAGTTTGTTTTCCTCAAGATTTAATGTATTATATCAGCTCAACATAGGCTTTTCAGAAGTGCTCACATTGGTGTAAACTTTGCTCCTGTCAAAATACTGGCTATGAATTTATAAACTATCCATGTTGCCTAATATTGTCTAATGTTTTAAACTTCAGAAAAAAAATCCCAGAGGGTTAAATTCAACAAAGCTTGTGTTAGCAAAAAATAGAGATGCTTGTTCCCTGCATCAATTCTAGCCAGTTTCTGCTAAGGCAGAGAAAGTTCAGAAGAAAGTAGGGTATGGTTCTGCTAACTTTTAAGACCATTTGAATCTGACAAAAAAACTTTTTAATACAAATGTGTTTCCTACTACACTACCCCAAAGATCAAAAAACAGTTGTCACTAAATGGTGGTGCTTCCTCTACTGCCCTCTCTGCTTTTGGTTTTTGAATAGATGCTTACAGCATCTTTGGCAGTGTACACTTCATTATCCTAGGATAAATTTTGGGGGATCTGGATGCTTGTTGATGTGTTCTAGTTTTAGGAACTGTCGAGAAAATGAACACTGAATGTTATTTGGTCTTAAATGAGGAATGTCTTCAACCAGATGGTTTGAAGTGAGCCCTGATTCAAGCCCTGTTGAGGTAAAATGCAAAAAAAGTTCAAGTTTCAAAGTGGTTTTTTGTGGGTTTTTTTTTGTTTTGTTTTTGTTTGTTTGTTTTAGGACATCGAAACATATATTCAGTTTAAAATATTTGATATAGATTTGGAGAAATCAAAGAAAATAAACTTTATGGGTCCATAGTATTCTGCAATCATCTATAGATGGCACTTTAAGCATTGCTTTTGTTTCAAATGAGCAGGATAAGACAATGCAAAGTCCATCTTATCTATGCTAGTTATGTGAGGACAGACAGTACCTGATTTGATGTAAGCCCTGCGAGTACAAAGCTGAAAGTCCAGACTGAGTTTTTATAAGTGTCAGTGGCTATATCAAAGAGGGAATTTTGAGATTACACAGGCACAAATCTGTTTTCAAGGATGTTCTTCCTCTGCCCTCCTCCGGTAAATTAAGTCCTGACCATTGTGTGTTGTTCTTTTTTCTTTCACAGTGCAACTCCTGCTCAAACAAAATTAATCACAAAAATTTACCAGAACAAAATTGTCAGTAAATTTCATCAGAATACTCTCAAGTGGTAGTTGATTAATAAATTTTATTCATAGCTGTGCCATCATTTTCTAGCCAACTGTGCTCTTTAGACGGAGGATTTTAAAAAATAAAATCTTTAATAAAGTTTTATGAAGAAAGTCAGTTCTTACATTGTTTGCTCACAATTTGTGAAGAATATGTAGAAAATGCAGTATAAAAACCTTTCCTTGTGTAAAGAAATGTACTTCTCCGTGTTTAGCAAGAAGATTGCTATCAGTGATTTTTCTCTTAATGTAAGTGTTTAGATAATTTATTTTATGCAGGCTGTCTGGATTTGATAGATAGCAACTGTATCACAATTTCTCAAAACTGTAATAGAAGGCCTGCCCTAGCTGGGATGTTTGCTTTGGAAATAAGTTTGGGGAGGTCACTATGAAGAGGGATTTTATAAATCATGTGTGCGTAACTGTGTTTTTGGTGAAACTGGTGACTATTTGGACTTGCTCTGTGATTTAGTAAAATAGTTTATGTGAGAAAAGCATATATTTGCTGTTAGAGAAAAAAAACCCAGCATGTTCTACCACTGGACATATGTTGGGGTGACAAAAAGCATGAAAACTGTACAGGCTGGTAACTAATTGAAGACTATTGGTTTCAGAGCAGTAAATCTCAATATTGCCTCTCTAAAAGATCAGAACATAATAATTTCTGCCACTTTTCATGTAAGTACTGTGATAATGGTATCTTCAATTTTATGAAGGGAATGAAGTGTAGAATATAGTTCTACACTGAGAGATGATTACATTGAGGTAGAAACAGGGAACTCTACATCTTTATTTTAATTTATTTCTTGTTTACAGAATGTTGCTTATGTTCTGCATTAGAATTCAACTCGTATCATCTGCCTTTCTGAGTGGCTGTGGTTTAATCATTAAATACACAGAAGAACAGGAACCAACTATTAAAATTTGCCTGAGGAAGGAGTCCGCAATGAAGAGTGTTTAGAGCCAAAACCTGTGTCTCCACTGACATCATGGGAATTGCAGTATAGGCTAGAAAATGCCACTGATCATAAGGTCACGTAATAGAGATTACTTATCTGAAATGTAGTCCTTAAATCTCCTTAACTCCCCAGCCAGATTTAGAACTGCAAATTACATTATTTTGCTTTAAAACCTGAAGAAAAAGATTTCCTGCAAGCCTGGAGATAAAAATTTGGGGTGAGGAAAAAAGAGCAGCTGCAGCTAAGCTCCACTTAATAAACCAAATAAGTCCTGGTTAGATGGAAAATAATCTTTGGGTATACACATGTATATATACAGAACTCAACTTGATAGGAATGTTTAGTAAAATGGATATTGGGGAAAGTTGGGAAGTGTGATAATCTCTGACTACTTGATCATGTTTCTGGTTTGTTTCCTCCCCGTTGCCCCCTGCCCCCAGCCTCTTGAGATGTAGCCAGTAAAACTAATTTCTTCTTCTCCCACACCCCACACTTATCAACATACACACTCTATACTATCTAGCAGCTTATTATTTTATGACAATACATAGAGTATAATAGTGCACTAAAATCAGGATGTTCTTCGTCAGCTTTCTAACTTATTATTAGGAAGCTTATTGTTACTGTAAACAGTGCTGGACACAGCAGGTGATGGTTGCATCCATTCAGTCTTACTCATTTTGTGGTAGCTCCTTGCTCTCTACTCCTTTGAATACTGTTTAACACTCAAGCGTTTTCCTTCTTTCTTCAGACTCTCCTGAGCTTTACCTGTATTTTTTTAGAATGCTGATGCTACTATGGAACAGGAATTCTTGATTCAGTCTCTTGAGGATGTTTTAACAGTGCGAGTCCATAATAGGAGAAAAACAATTCCATGCACACTTTATGGTCTGTCACACCTGTGAGAGGCAGGATATGCTTGTTGGTGCAGCAGTGGCTGTAAAGTTAGGTCAGGGCTGCACTAAGTCAAAACTTTAAACGTCTGGATTTGTGCCTCTACTATAATCTCTAAGGTCCCGATACAGAAATTTAGGATATAATAATGCGGATTGAAAATTTTAAAGAGGTTTTGAACACTTTGATGATAAACCCTTCAAAAATTCTTTAAATAATCACACCTTAGTTTTCTGTTGAGGCAGAAGGCAGGTTACACTACTATGCTTATTTAAGCTATAAGACGTATCATATATTGGTCCCTGGCAGTTTCAGTGGATGGCAGTCTGTTCTGTCAGGCTATTTTAGATAGAAATGGGAGCTGCTGTATTCAGCAGATGTGAAAATAGGGACAGTTTCAAATTATCTGCTGACATGTTGAAAGTGGGTGAAAGAGCAGGTCTCCAGGCTCCAGGTTATGGGGAGTCAAATCAGTGATGGAAGGTAGGGGGTTTAAATGTGAACAGATATTTTTTTTCTTAACACATTTATTTAAAACAAATATTGCATATTCCAAATTATGCATGGAATAAACAAGATGAAAATAACAGATCATAAGATCATTACTTTCTCAATATATGATTTTTGAATATTAGTCCAGCTATATTCTGCTTGTGTCTGGCCCTTTAAATGCAAGAGCTGTTATTAGGGCAGTCTGACCTTCTAAGAAGGGAAAGCAAGTGCACAAAGGGTTTTGGCAGTGATCCTGACAGTGTATTTTGCTGCAGTACAGAATATTATCTGTTGCAACCCTAATGAGAGAGGTAGATGTTGCATGTTCTTTATGAATGTTTGAGCTTCATGATGTGAAGGTGATCTTAATTTCAGATTGAAAGGAAAACTGAGACACATGGTTTTTCAGCTTACGAATTGCATCTGATGCACCCTACTGCTGAAGTCAGGACTGGAGTTTCCTAATGTGGTTATAATCTTGTCAATGTTGTTTGCAAATGAGTAAGTCCTATGGGCTTTGTTCAGTGACGTATTCTGAGTCACTTTTAATATGAGATCAGGTAATAGTCATTTTAGTTGGTTTTTATTCCAGTTTTGTAGAAAGTCGCAAATTCGTTCATTAGCTAAACTAAACATTGAAAAGATACTGTATACAAAAGGCGAAAATACCATTTGCTTGGTGGTAATTACTAGTGTTCATTTTCTCACTTAAGTGATAGGGCACATCACACTGTTGCCACAGCAACGCCGATTCTGTCCCATTAACTGCCTAATGTGAATTTATGAATGCAAGTTTCAACGTGTGGAAAGCGGCTCAAAATAGGCAGTGATTCATCATGTACAACACAGACAGCTGAGTTGCAGGCTAAGTCAGGGCTGTCTGATTAGGTTTTCAGTGTTAAAGTGGTATGCTGTGATGTAGGTAGCCAATTAAAATGAACTAATTTGATATTTAGTGAGATTTAAAATGATGTTTGAATAGCTGTTTTAATTTTTGAAATGTTCTGCACTGCATGACAACATTAAAAAATAATCCTTTTTTGTAATGAATAGTGGGAAGATACTGGCTCTTCCACAATGATTTGATTGAGATTTGAGCATTTCAAAGGTGAAACCCATTTCAGGTTAGGTTGCTAATGCCAAATATGCTCCTGAATTCACTGCTGTACTGGGTTTACTCCCATATTTTAATTAGTATTTCTCCTTCTTTACACCTCAAGAAACCAAGCCCGTGAGTAAGGAACTGAACAGAGCTCTGTGTTCAAATCTTGGCTGTCCCATAGACTTCCTGTATGATTTTGGGGGGTAAATGTTTAGGTCTGTTTCTGTGTATGGTTTTCTCCTGTAAAACAGGGGAAAAAAACCCAGAAAACACCCCCTTCCTATTCTTTCTCCTGAGTGTCATAGCTATTTAGGCTTGGTTCCTGTGCCTACTTGTAATTTTCATACTTGTGATGAGTCTTAATAAATGTATTGGCAGTTGAAGTAGTAGTCATCTATCTAAAGTAGAAAATATGTCTCTACTTACAGTCTGTCTGCTCAGTGCCCAACATCCTGTGCTTGTACCATTCATTAGCTGGGTTCAGTTCTGAGGGCTGTTATGAAACAGTATCAAATGCAGAAAAAATGCATTAAGGAAATGGTAGCGTGAATACGATGCCAATCATTTAGAGATGGAATTAAGGTAGCTTATGCAATTTTATTTTGCCTCTGTGCATCTGCATGATGGTACAGTCCCATATTACATGATCACATACTATTTTTAGCAAGTGTTTTGGAGTTGAAGATGTGCTGTAAGTCTTTCTCTGAAAATCATGTTAGCCTATTCATTGGCAAGTATAAAGGGATAAGAACAAGTTGTTTAAGTTTACTGGGAATAAAAGAAATTCACTTCCTTTTATGTTGGCTACCTTTCAGAATTAAATTCATACTACAGGAATACATGCTTAATCTTTTCCTACATAGCACAGAAGAGGAGTCAGACTCCAGACTTCATTTTCATGCTTTGCTTTTCTGTGTATTGTTATATTACACTGAGTCATTCCATTCCAGAGGAAGATTTCTGCTTTACTGTAGTCAAAAAGTTTGCCTTTCGGGGTTGTTCTGTATGGAAGTGAAGGCCACATTATCTCTGCCATCATGTCACTGTTTGGTCAAACAGAACTTGCTCTCTTCCTCCTGGTATTTTTCGTGGCAAATTTCCACTGTTGTTGCGCTGCTCCTGTGTGTACCTACTCAGCCCTTCCAACCACCACCAGCTACTGATAACACCATTTAGCAGGGGTGATCCCCCCCAACATTCCTAATCTTCCAGCCAGAAAGGCCAATTTTTGCTTATAAATCCTTAAACACAAACTTTACTTTGAAGTTATCAGTGCCTGTATCAGGAATGAAGAATTAAAGACACTCTGGTAGCTGATGATGACATGTGGTTTCATAAATATGTAGTGTCCCCATTAAGGAAAAACAAAACAAAATCAAAAACCAAACTGACTCTTTTAAATCAATCTTAACTGTTTACATGGCGATTAAACACACCACCAATATAATTATTGAAAGTCCGATATGAAACATGCTTGTAAATTAGTAAGATCCCAGCAGTGAACCTTTATCAGAACAGATGTCCATCCTGTAAACCTTTCTTAACAAATGCAAGAGAGGTAATTGCAACTACAGAACTTAATCTTCTTATGTAAAAATAAACAGGGGTAAAATAGGCTGGGGACAACTGTTGGCTGATGTCCAGCTCCGTACAGAAAGGATTCTGGAAGAGATGAAAATCCATCTTTCTCATGTTAACCTCTTTTACCAAAACCTGAGTATGTGTGCTTTGTGTATTTTAAAAAAATACAAACTCAGATCTCCAGCTGATCTGGTAATTATTTTTCTGTCTTGAAAGATAATGGTCTGTGGGCCCTTTCTTCATCCAAGTGGGAACTTGTAAATTGAAAACCAACATTTCTCTTTAAGGAAACTTTTGACAGAGAAAAAGAAGAAAGCAAAAGTACTTGAAAACAACAGCAGCAATAAACTATTAGGGAAACCACCAAGGTGGTTCTCTTTGCTGGTTGACTGATGGCAGAGGCTTTGGGCTTACAAATTACTATCCAAGTGTGGAATACTGCGTTCTGGGATGGTCTGATAACTGACACCCTTGCAGTGCTTATAGATGGAACCAGGTGACGCTTCTTTTTGGTGAGTAGTAAGTTAAGAAAAAATTGAAATTTCTTAGATGCCAAAGCTACATATGGATCTGGTTTGGATTTGGGCCAAAAGTTTAAAGTCGATAAAGAGTATTTCTTTTTAATTCCGTCATTTTGAAGAAGTCAAAATAAAGCATTTATTTTCAGAAATGCCAGAACAGTTCATACTAGTTTACTTTTAACAAGGATTTAAAGTTGAGTTTGGAAGTACATTTCTGCTAACAAAATTAAGAGAATTAATTATTTCCAAGTCATCCTAAAAGTAGACTCCCCCAGTTTTGTGGTTTTCCATTTTGCAGAAAAATAAGCACAGATACATACCCATTTTGAAGAAACCCCAGCTGAGATCAGTTTGACAGATCCATTTTTAATCTGCTATTTACTGGTTCAACCACTGAATGAAAACAGGATCTGTATTTTGCTTTGCCCTTTATGTCAATGTTCTGAATCATCCAGAGCTTTGATGTAGATGTTCCAAGATCTTCTACGGTGAATGCCTAAAGGATGGGAAAAAAATACAAGTTTTAATAGAATATACATATTAAAAAAGAAAAAGTAGCTTTTAGAGTAGGGTTCAAAGTGAGTATGACATAGAATTGAAATGAAAAACAAACAAATAAACAAACAGAAACCCCAACCAAACCAAAAATCTTGGTCATTTTGTAGTTCTGTGGTCCAGCTTCAAAATTTGTTTTCAGTTTACTTTGTGCCTTTTTGAGATTTAGCAAACTCAGTCCAGTTTTCTGTGGGTGCAAGAACTTTCTTCCCCATCTCTGAAGCCCGCCTGGCTGTTTGTGGAAGCTCTGACTCTTGCAGCTTCTCACTGCAGCTGTGATATTTTTCTGTGTTTACACCTACTTCTTCAAGAAATACATACCTTAGCGTATATCACAAGTAAACAATTTTCACAAATCACAAATACACTATTATCTCAAATATACAATTTACAAATGCACAAATACACAATTTCCGTCTGTCA
Organism: Phalacrocorax carbo; assembly: GCF_963921805.1. NCBI lineage: Eukaryota > Metazoa > Chordata > Aves > Suliformes > Phalacrocoracidae > Phalacrocorax > Phalacrocorax carbo. The sequence goes on from NC_087513.1 coordinate 43,219,975, forward strand.
TGTCGCCTTATACCTCCTGATCAGCTTTGGGGAGTATACAGTGGGCAGCGTCAATAGAAAGGATTTCTGAAGTATTTGTTCCCTTGTGATACAAGGGGTGGGAGGATTGCTTGAGAAGAGAAGCAGTTACAGTAAGTTCAGCTCATTTCAATAGTGGTGTCTTGGGAAGCTTTTTTCAGTTTAGGAAAGGTCTACTTTTCTTTAACTCGTGAACTAGGAATTGCAGCAAGTTCTTTGAAACCACTTGTCAGGATACGTAGTGAAAATGTGTCACTGCTTAAAGGATTAGAAAGCCACATAGCTTTAGGTGGCTGTTCAGACTTCCAGATAATAATTAGGAAGAGATATTACATATTTTATAACTCGTTGCACAAAAACCAAGATGTTATTGAACACTAATACGCATGGCATGTTTAGGCATATACATTTACATGTGTAGTCATATATGAACATGATTGCTGATATAGGGGATCTATGCTCATCTCTTTTTAACAAAGAGAAAGCAATTAATTTATGTAAGTTTATTGGTTCCATTGGAGTGTGAAATATGGAAGTTTAATCCCAGAACACAGATGGACATTCAAAATATTTCAAAGATTAACAAAGACATTAAAGGGAAACACACTATTTATTATACAAAGAAAACGTAGCCCATTACTGCTAACTGGGTGGCCTTCTGCAATGAGTTGACCTCATAGCTAACATCTTGACTGCAGACAGTTTATAATATAGCAGCACAAGGAGTTGTTGAAAGTATATCGGAGTTGAAAAGGTGAGAGGGGGAAAGAAGTAGGACAGGTTGTAAGAAATGTCAGAGAATTTCTTGCATTTCAGTTACTAGAAATTTTGTAGGGTTGGTTAACAAGAATGTCTGCTAAGGATATATGCTTGATATAGCTTTTATTTTTAATTATTGCAATTGATATCACGAAAAAAGGTTTAAATGTTTAAATACTTGAGAGTGCTGGTGCTAGCAAAGACTGGCAATGAATTGATAAGTTTTAGACAGCACGTTTTCTACTAAATGGTGCTGTATATGTATATGCAATATGAAAGCTCACAAAAGGTACTGCAGGTGACTAACAACCATTTAGAAAATTATTTATGGTATATGGAAAACCTGACAGGAGATTTTCTACATGACTTGCATAATTAGGAATTTAAAGCTTGATGTTTGGGGCCTGGAATTAGTAATAACTTAAGTATGCTTAAGTCTCAATTACTTAATACAACCTAGAAATGTTTTAAAACTTAAAGATAGATTAAATACTACATGTATACCTGAGTACCCTGCTTATCAGGATTGTAATAATTTGTCACTAATTGTTATCAAATTTATATTAGAGGCACACCAGTTAAGAGAAAAAACAAATATTATTTTTTCATGTGAAAAACCACATCTGAGTTTACAGCTGCTTGTACTTTAAAAATGCTATAAATACCACCTAATAAGGGAGCTGCCACTTACAAATTCATAGGTTGATCTGGGTTTTACACTTGATTCATATCCTACTCAACATATCTATTACAGACAAATCATGTTTCGTCTACTGCATGTGCTGCTCTTTGACAAAAAATCAGAACTTGTAAGTGTTTCTATTTAATGCTGTGATTTAAAACCAATGGTATCTTAATGGTAGAATGACACATATCACTCATATTCCCATTAAATTCTCCTACTGAAATCTAACAAATCCCTGACACTTACAGAATTTTAAGGATTATTTTCTTACCTCTTCTTCATAACATAAACATTTTTTTCAGTAGGAACAAAACAAGATTCTTCCACAAACAAACACAATAAAAATCATGACCACTTTTGAGGACTGTTCTCATTGCTCGGTGTGTTCAGTGGATCTAGGTAATTTTCAGGAAGCAGTAACAGTGCCTTTCACAATAAGAGTTATTTTTCATTAAAATTCTTCCAAATTACCTTAATGTCCATCAAGAACATTTGCAACTTTCTGCAATTTGAAATGGAGTGTTTCTCTGTAATTTTTTCAATAGCACATTATTTTATTCCTGCTCTTGAGCAAGGTACTTCCTATTATCTATAAAAAATTATTGAAGATAGCCTGCAATTAAATCTAAGCATTTCAAAACTATCTGCTGTAAATGGCCTGCTTGCTTGTATACGGGGGAATGAGGAGAGCAGGCAAGTGGAAGCAAGACAGGAAAATACAGAGATTGAGACTAGAAGGTGGGATAAAACAGCATGGAACTGGATGTTTAGTTAGTGTGAAAGGTTCAAAAGGCATTTTTCATTTTTTCCAGTAAATTACGTACTCAAAATTATATCCAAGAACTAAGCCTGGAGGTGGCAATATGACACCCTAACCAATACCTCCTCTGAGGAATGTTAAATCTGAAGCATAAGACTTGGTGAACATGAGGCTGCAAAGGAAGAAAGCACCAAGTGACTAGCACTGAAACTGTGAAACCATAAGAACACCTCCTCCATCAACCAGCTCTCACAGTTCTTCCCTGGCCACCTTTTTTCCACTTGCATCTGGGTTTAGAGCTGCCTAGTTAAAGGGAATGCTTGATTTTAAAACTAACTGATTTCTCAGTCTAGTTGACACTAAAAATAATTAGAAGTAATAGGATTGCTTTGGAGGTTGTGCTCGAGTACTTGGATGGATCTCAGTGCCTGCCGAAGCCAGGAACATAGCCCAGCATTAGTCTGGCTCTCCAAGGAAGCCAAGCTGAAGTTACAACCAGGCAAGGTGTGCTGGAAAGGGAGGGTACGTATGGGTCATCTCCATATTCAGTGTTTGCTATAGGGCTGTGCAGAGCAGGCCCATAGCTGTTCGCTTTTGTTCATCTCTTCCAATGCCTCTTCCGTAAGCCTTTGATGCTTTGATGCTGGTATGACGCTGTTATGAGATTTGTGTGGGAACAGAAGTCCCTTATTGTCAGGTTCAAACTGAAACTTGAGAGGAGTCCGTATTTTTTAAAAAATAAATGTAGTAGGAAGTAGCCATGTGTTCTACAGATAATTATCTTTATTGAAAAGATTGTACAGTAATTTTAAATTACAATTGGTAAATAAAAGGTTTTTGCAGATAATGGGTTTCCTCTGAGAAACCAAGGACAACCTTTGTCTCACTGCTTTTTCAGCTTTTGCCAAGTTTATTTGTGTAGTATAGTGTAACATAGACTAAGATCTCCTTAGGGGTTTATTCAGCTAGTGACCGTTAATTGAAAAACTCATTTCAGATAATCCCTGTGAGTGAAATTAATCTCTTGGTTTCAATGAAGTCATACATGACCGATTTAATTAAGAAAATATATTTTACATTTACTTTTAAAAGAAGTCAGGTTTGGATGCTTAATTTTCATTAGATATTATGCTATTACATTCTTGATTCTTTTTAAAAGAATATGATTATTGTAGCTTTAAAATAAAAATAAAATATAATTCTTTATGCATCACAAACTTTGCAAAGATGGTAACTGCCATTGCTTGTTTTCTATCCCAGCAAAACTGTTCCTAAAACTGATTGACAAAATTCTCAATCTCTTTTAATCTTGGTATAAATTACATTTTTCCAACTCCAGCATAGGAAGAGAGTACTGTACCTAGGAGGCTCTCTCTAAAATCTGCAGGGAGAGCTGGTATCCTGGAGCAGTTCACAGGCACATAATAATTTTGTAAAAATGAGCAGCTGTTCTTTTGTCTTCTCCTGCTATGTTTTCAGATGTTTTAAATGCTGTACTGTATGCATGGATTTAGTCTTCAGTGTGATGTTAGACGACCACTATTTGGTATCTTGCAGGTGAGAGACCAACAAAATTTGGTTTTTTTGGTACTATGCGTTATGTATTAACCAGTAGCATTCTAGTTGCCATGCAATTTTTATGTGTTTACACGTATGTTGTTATATTAAAAGACCATTGTCAAAATAGCAATATCAAATAATCAGATGTTAGCAAAGATAACAGTTGAAGTTGCTGATTCCTTTGAAATGTATTGCCTAGGCTTCCATGCACCAGGCTGTGCTCTTGGAGAACCTGGCTGCACACAGTTTTCCCCGGTGTCCTGTATCACCCAAGGCACAGAATGAAATTAGTACTTTCCCTGTGACTTATTCTCTGATATTTATCATTATAACATCTGAGTAGTTGCCCTTGCAACCTACCTTCATAATAGGCTTGTGAGGGGATGAGGCTCTTTGTTTCTTTGTTTTTAATGTTTTATGGATTAGTACCTGAGGGGCTCTAAGGTCAGCATTTGCTAATTTTAGAAGTCGAACTGGAGATGCTATGGCCCTGCTTGTTCTTAATATTTAATGTTATATAGGACTTGTTACATTCAGAGCGTAGACCTCGTTGTCTTCCACACCAGCTGTGCCAGCTCAGCTCTTCTGCAGACCAGACCTTAGGGTGTTTATCCAGAAAATGAGGAACATGCAATTAGTGAACATATGCAAAGGGTTTTGCTTATCTTACATGACTACCAACATGTAGGAACTTTGTGGCACAAAGAGAAATAAAACCCAGTTCTCCAGACAACACTGAACTTCTGTGACCATGACGCTATTTTCTCTTCCTGCAAGTCTTTGCTCTATTGTCTACCAGCTCCCAGTTTAGTCATCAGATGATGCCAGGGAACATGAAAATCTGTTTATTCAAAGCCCACATGTGCTTCATACTTGACTGTGCATTCAGCTATTTCTGTCCTGGCTTGGTGTTTGCTTTTCTTGGAGGTCCCACACACTATGGTCACTGTTAATTAGTCTGTATGTAGCAGATTATTAAGATATGAAAGTACAACCCTTTTTCCCTCATGTTCTTCACCATGTATGTAAGCGCTGATTTCAATTGAGAGTCAATTTTAAACTCTAGAGTCCTAATGCAAAGCATGGTCTTTTTTTTCAGTAGGCGAATTGCCATTTTCTCCTGTGCTGGTGTCATGAGGAGGTAGGTCTCAGTAGGACTGATATGGTCCAGAAAGGCTGAGAGCTGAGAATATGACTGCATAGTATTTGGATCTCTCAAGGCACAAGGCTGCTCAGTGAAAATGGGATCTTGGAGAGTGTTACCAGCAGTAATCAAAATTGTTTCTAGTTTGCAAAATCTGATTTACCTGATTGACTTTAATAACAAATTTGGGCAAATTTTCACACAGAAAACAAAAAATGTCCCAGCTTTTATACTCACATTCATAATTATGACTACTATGAAGACCTTTCCTAAATGAGATTTTTTTCCTAAACGAGACCTCAAATTATTCTAATTGGGGAAAACAAATTTCCCCTACCACTTAGTGCAGAAACTAGTGAGGAAATTGTCAAGCCAAACAACTGAATTTTGGAAAAATTACACATTATTGAAATACGTATTTTGTAGCAGAATTCAGGCAATATTAATACTATACGTTGCCATCCCCATGGTTTGTATCGAGTTCAATTTCAAGCACAAACTCTTGTCAGCAAGATTATGTAAAGATAAAGAATTTATTAAGCCAGTTGGGTCATTTTAACCAGATGTTGGTATAAATGTCATGCTGTGCCCTTTGAATCAGAGGCAGAAGGATCAACCCACAATCAGGTCTTTAGTGGCGGGTGTTGCCGCCTGCACAGAACCATCTGGAGATCAGAATTTCCACCTGAGTTCAAGTATTAGTATGCATCAGTGTAGTCACAGGATATAGGGGTGATATGATTTGACACTGTACACTGTCAGCATGATTTGTAGATAAAATTGTCTAGAAACTGTCCTTTTAATTTTATTATGCACTCAGAGAGAAGAGGCTGAAATAGGAGGGGACACTGTAGTCTCTCTGGAAATATTTTGTCTGTATGTATGCTGCAATAGGAGGCAGTTTTGCTTATATATAAACACATTATGACCCCCTAGCAAGGAAGATTTGGATCAGAGTCAAAAGGAAAATTTAATAATATATTATCAAATAGATTACTGTTGTCAGTGATATGCATCTGGCTTACCTAAGGCTTACCTTCAGTAACTTCAAGGTTTGCTAAAAGTTGAACTGAAGTAACTGTCCTTTGTCCATCAATGAACAGATTAAGTGACCGAGATGCTCCTGAGTCATAATTGTTTTGGTTATGTGGGGAGTAAGGAAGACATCTCATTTCCTCTCGCTGCAGAAGGTTGTTGCATTCCCAACTTGGTAGTGCTGAGAAGACAATATAGGCCCCTAGTTAGTAAACCTAATTAGAGAGCTATTCTGCTCCCCTATCAACTGCAACTGCGAGAGGCAATCTCATTAGTGTGTGGCCTGCTGAATCCAGGCAATGGTTGTGCCTTTTCAAGCTATAATGCATTTTTGCTGATAACATACTCCCAGCAATTATCCTTTTCTCCATCAATTTTGTGGATGTCTAGGGCTTTGGAATATTAGCTTTTCTTTATGTCTGTCACTGTTAAAAACATTTTAAAGAAATATAGTGTGTCAGCCTTTGGCTCCTATGCAGCTGATGGCAAATTCACTGTCACTGTCCATCTGTGCTGGCAATACAAATGCTCCTACATTGATAAATACAGTGTGGGTGGGTGTAAAAGTTTTCCGGCATTGAGGATAGAATTTAAATGTTGTGAACTCCCTCCTACAGTTTGTTTTTGGACACCTGAGGTAGAAGTACTGCCTTAGTATCACAGTGCACCTGTGCCTGCTATTGTAAATTATGACATTTATTTATAATTTTGACTTCAGAAATAACAGGTAGCATTCATGAACTGCATCTGATTTCTTTAAAAAAACCCACCACCACAACAACAAAACAAAACCCAACCAAAAAAACCTAGAAAAAACATTAGTTTTATATACTTTTTAACTTTCTTTTAGTACTAACAGATCTATTTTTAAAAATTGTACAGCATTGTTGACACAGCAAGAATATATACTTGCAAAATGGAAAAAAAAAAAAAAAAGAGAAAATACAAATTCCTCTCCTACTATTAGCTATTTTTTAAGCTCTTCTGGATGTGAATATTATAAAGAAATTTTTTTTGCAACTGTGATGATAAATTCTTTTGTTTCTATTATTTGATTTAATGTGTTCTTTACTGAAGTGACAGAAACTGGTATTTACAGAGATAATTCAATTAAATAATAAGTCCTTCTTAGTGGATTAGAGAAATGCAGAAATTTGAGGATTTCAGGAGAAAAAAATAAAATAAAATGTTATTAGTGTCATAAGTAATGCATAAACCAAAAGCGATTTTATTACAGTTTTATGTAATTATAAGAGCCATATATAATTTCCCTGTAAGCAGCAAAAATCAGTTTATTTTTCTGAAGACTGTTTTCATGGTAGCAATAGTCCATTTCCCTGTGCTAATGGAGGATCATCTTTGGTAATAAGGTGTCCCCCAAAGATTCTTGCCTTGTAGCATACAAGGCTGCAGGTGTGCTAAATTTGCTCTGTTTTTCTCCTGTGGTAGAGACTTATTAGTGGCTTAAAACAGTTACACACTAAAAAATAAAACTGGGAAATTTCAGAATTGATTTTTACCTCCTAATGCTTCTATCTGCTAATTTGTTTTTAAACAAACAGTTTTGAGGAAAATACCCTTTACACTTCCAATCAAAACATAGATTATAATTTAAAATGTTGTTAATTTGACAGTATTGTTATTGGTTGTCAGTAATAATGAAAAAAATATTATCAAGAGCAGTTCTGTTTTCCTTAATTAAACCTCGTTCTTTTACAAAATTGATTTTTATAGATACATCGGGTACATCAGTGGGCTTTTTATTGAATGGTGCAGAACCTTGAGTTCCTTCAACTTTATTGTATTATTTTTGTACTTATGTGGAGACATATCTAACCTAAGCTTAGCTGTGCAGAAGTTAGGTTTCTAGTCTGTATTTTTTGTCTAGCATCTCTGCATGGTAAACACAGAAAGATGGGGACCCTCAGGGGTGATTCACTCTACCTCCTGCTTTCCATTAATCATAAGAAAAGCTTGAGCATGGTTGCTAAAATTTTAGGTGGCTGAAATTTCATGAAATGATATTGTCACTAGCGCCGGGCTTTCCATATTGAGATTTTCTGCTCAGCCTGAATAAACACTGAGTAGAAGTTACATGGTTTGCTTTATCTTTCCAGAACAGGCTGCTTCCCATGATGATTTCAGGGCAGTCAAACAGAGCAGCTCCCGAGTTCAGTTTTCAAGCTTTCTTCTGAAGCTGTGCCTTCTTTCAAATTTTGCCTGGTCTATTTTGGCTTGTGTAGCAGAGCTGGTGATGTATGCTGTGATGATTTACAGCCTGCACTTTTCCTCTTTTTCTGTATTTAGAATCAATGTGAACACTGGTTAAAAAAAAAAAAAGAGAAAGATGCTGCAGGTTATTAAAATAATTTTAAACAATGTTGTTGACTCAACAACAGCAAGAAGATAGTGCCTAAGGATTCTGACTTTTTCACTAAATTTTTGATGGAAAAATAATACTAGGTTCGGGCAGATTTTCTTGAGAGTGTTGCTTATAAAAAGTAAGCTTTCTGCCCCGCTGTTTTATCTCATCGTGGATTATAAGGCTGTTTTTATACTGCTTTTCCCATTGTGAAGCTTGTTAACAAGATAACCACACATTTTTTTTAAGGAAATAAGTGATGACTATTAAAATACAGGACCAAGCTTATTTTTAAGAACACAGGCTTTACCTTTCCTTTCCCTCCATTCTTGCTTCAAAACATTACCGAACAGTGTATGGCTCTTGCTGAATAGAGAATCCATTCCCCACTAGGGTCACTTAGACCCCAAAAGGGGGAAGCTTTAGGGTGGCCTAATAATTAGTTTGAGAAGTTTTCTAATGAGCATGTCTTCTGAAAAATCATTAGTGAGACAGAAATTCTTTCTGAGAAAATATTCCTCTTGCTCTGTAGGAGGGACGAGTCAACTCACTGAAAAGGCACCTTGTCTCAAGCAGTTGGGATTTGGCCGAGTATGTCTGGTGGTACTTCTCCCTCCTTTCTGGGATGCAGAGAGCAATCCCTGAAGGTAACACTGCCACCTTGGGCTCCAGCACTGTAAAAGCACAAGTAGGAAGTTCTGCAAGAAAATTATTTTCCTACACTAGAGAGCTGCTTGTTACCTTAGGTCAGGAAGACACAAACCTGATGTTTCTTCTCAAACACAGAGATTTATACTTTCTCACAGACAGCTAAACAATGAGATTTTCTCGCTTTTACTTTAGCGGTTTATTCTGGATACTTTGTGGTGTCTTTAAGAAATCGCTCCTCAGTGGATGCCTACAAAGAAGTTCTAACAGATGCTTCATTTCCAGTATCCCTGTAATTTAAATGAATCATCTTTTCTTGTACCTTCTATACTCTCATGTTTTACTTATTAAAAAATGTATATTTTTTTTTCTTCTTGTAACACACGGGTAGCTTGTTTGCTTTTAGTTAGCATGAACTAAAGTTATGACAAATGGTATGTGTATAGGTGGAGATTTATAACGTTCTGCTTTCTGCAGGTTTCACCTCAGAAGAAAAAAATATCTTTTTGAGATGAATTGTCCAATGTATACTCAGGTGATATATTTCTATGTTCATCCCATAGAGTATAAAGAAAGAAGAAAGAAGCTAGCACATCAAGATTCCAGGATTATGTATTTTTTTATAGACTCTGGATTATGCCTCAGAAAAGAAGTCTAATAGCTAAGGGTACATCTACTACATCTCTAATTAGTAAGAAGATACTGAGGAAAGTAAGGATAAACACCTCCCTCTTACCCTGCCAACAAAACCCCATGTGTGACTAGGGTAGAAAGGAGCATACCACCTCAACTCCATGTTAAAGATGTTGAAGCATCAAATCAATTCCACTAGCACAATTCCTCTAAATTTTGCATGCATACAATCCTACCACTTCCTGCTTGCACTGTTCTGGCTGTGATTTGTAGCTGTGAATGGTCAAGGACAAAAGATAAACTGTCTGCAGGGGAAAGTAATTATGGGGTGGGGAGGGCACCCGGTGCAGTTGGGGAAAAGAATGAAAATTTTAAAGGTCAGATATCTAATTAAAGATACTAATTGCCTCTAAGAAAGGGGGGAAACCACCTTTCCTCTGCATAGCAAAGCATTCTCTTCAACTGATCTGGGAAAAGAGAACATAAATTAATTCCTTTCATAAAATAAGTAAGGTTTTCATACACTGTGTAAAAATGATCTTTGGAAATTGCCTCATCTTATTTAAAAGGGTATATGCATAGCTTCTGTATTTAGTTAAATCATACTCATGTTCTATATTCATGTCCTACAGAAATAAATAATACAATGCAAATAGTATAAAAAAATCTCCTGCACAAATCTTATAAGTCTGTTCAATGAGTTGATTATGCCTAATTGCATGCTTGTAAAGAAAGTGAGCTTCACAATTATAGCTAGAGTCATATAATAAGAATATGTATCAGAAGTGAGAGATCTTAAATCTGTTTTAAAGAAATAGTAAAGACTAACAATGGAGTAAGAAAAAGTTAAGCATAATAAATACAAGTGTTGTTCTATATTTTGGGACAATTATGAGAAAAATTCTGAATTAGTAATGGGAAGTTTTGACCGACGGCTGACAAGGCACTCACGAGGGAGTTAATAAACCATTAACTCGGTGTTCATTTTTCTTATGCTGTTCATCTTTTCACTTGAGTGCCTGAGACAGTCTGTCCCTATGTCACTTAAATAAGCCATATGTTTTATTCATTCTTTTAAAGAACAGACATTATGGCTACTCTCATATGTAAAAAAACTGGTGGAGTGGTGACATTTGAACAGTTTTTATGATGATGGAGATGTTCAGTCGTATTTACGTGATTAGGCAGATATCACAAGACATCCATCCTATAGCTTGAGACAAGTTATGTTCATGTGTGGAACAGTAAGTTGCAGCTACCATTTTAATTAGCTTCACTTACCGTATTTATGGGAGATCATTGCAGAATTCTTATTTATTTTTACTACTTTAGAGGAGATTTAGCTATTGTTACGGCTGTTGATTTTGTTTATCAAATGGAAGGATTACCTTCCTGTACAAACATCTCGGTATAATCTAGTTCCAGCACGTTACCTCATATTTAATCTTGTGCCCACTGTTTCAAAAAATGGTTAGCTATATTACAAATACAAGAACTAATCCTCTCTCCTTTGAAAAGCTGCTCTAAAGTGGCTTTGAGCATGGCTTTGCTTTGTGAATAAAGGGAAAAGAACGCTCCCCAATGCTGTCTGCAGCAAGGAAATCTGCTCTGTAGTTGCTATTATTCTCCAGGAGATTCTGCACCCCTTGCTGTGCCCTCAGGTCAGCCAGGAATGCTTATATCTAGTTTCAGCAAGGCATTTAATTGTGTGCTTCACACTAAATTCAGCAAGACTTACGAACGTACTTAACTTCAACGCTTGCTTGCCATTATCGAGAAGAGTGGATTGCTCAATTGGGATTACAGGAAGGAAAGGCAGATTATCCTGGTGAGGTAGATATCTGCGGATGCTTGCATCTATACCAACATCAAAGGGATTTTTTTTTTCAGCTCAGAAGCACTCAGATCAAAACCACAATGCTTCCTTTGCAATGATGTGGTTAGCAGAGGAAAGCAAGTAAGCTCTTGCCTCTTTCTAAAAACAGCCTTTATCACTCCACATCCTGGCTCTTCCATCAGGACAAGGGAAAGCACTTTGGAATTGCCTTTTTCTTTCCAGTTGTTTCTCTCTGTAGAGCGGCTGCCATTGCGTGATGATCTTTCCCATATCACCACATGACTCTTTCCCCTTGAGGTTGCCAAAAACAAGTGGGGAGGGAAGGGTTACAACTGTGGAAGGAAGGCTGTAGCGACCCACCAGTCCTGCTGTACGAGTTACTGTATTTCTGTTCTTCTCTCAGAAAATGTCAGGTCCCAGCACTCTACCTGGGCTTTTCTCCCCAGCATCACAACTTCCCAGATGCACACCCAGTGCCTGTCCATTTCCGGGCTTGACATTTGTAGGATAGAGCCTACTGCTTCATTTATTAACACAAAATTCAAATTAACAGCAGCCAACCTGCATTGATTTACCATCTAATGCTGCTGCAGCTCAGCTGCCACATTTTCACTTGGGATCTACCTGAGATACTGCTTTAGTCAGCTCCCTGCAGAGCATGGGAGACCATAGCCATATAGATTTCTGATAAGGTATTTCATTAAAGGCTTCAAAAGAAGATGAGGTATAAGGGTTACAGGACAGATTAACAGTTGGGATGGAAGCATATGGTCATTTTTTGTGATAGACACAGGCCTCCAGATGATTCCTGTAAGGACCTGTGCTGATTATGTGTAAGTTAGGTCTGTAAAAGGGAATTAACATTCAGTTGACAGCAGTCTGTATGTGATACAGCATTATATACTGTGAGTCATGGTTGTTAACTGATTTTCTTCTTTTTATTTACCATTGGAGTAAGTGGAATATTTGAATGCATCAGGTGTATTCTTACTAGGTAATAATGTTAGCCCTTCTGGCCTGTAAATGTCCTTTATCAGTATTAATTTGATTGAAGCCTGGACAAGCCTCATATTCTCTAATTAGAGAGTTTATGCTTAAGAATTCAAAGGTAAGTTACAGGCCAGTTCTTCAGAAACAATACCCAGTCTAACATCTTTCTCACTGGATCACACTGTATTACTACATACAGATCTCGCGAGAAAATTGTCCTTTAGTTTTGCAGTGCCGCGAGTAGTAGGTTTGAATCCGGGACAAGCTGGCACCAGAAAGTTGGAAGGAATTCAGAGAAGTCCATCAGTGATTAGTAAAGGTTTAGATTTCATGAAGACATATTGACAATTGTATGAATTTGTCTAAATGATGAAATAACAATATGTCAGTGTAGAATTGTTCTCACAGGAGAAAGCTGAGAACTGCTAATGAAGAAGAGAGGACCAATTTGTATTCCTCAGAAAAAAAAGTCCCCAAACCCTGTGTACTAGATCATTGCTTTGCTAGCCTACAGAAATTGTGTGCTAGAGGGCAGTATGATTTGTAGCAGGCAGTGTCCTTGTCTACACTACTTTGTATAACCAACTTAATGTTACTTAATTTATAGTTGTACTCTCATGCCAATTGCTGTTTCACACTTCTCCCCTCACAAATTCTGAGAGGGAAGTTCATAGTGGATTAGCCAGTCAGTGTGCACTGTGATTGCCCCTGCATACTTCAGAAGAATCAAATGACTAGACTCTTGATTTAGTAGAGTTTTAAGCAATCAGTTGGAAAGTGGGAGCTGGAGTCCCTCGAACCATGCAACTCTTGATCAGGGGGAAGAAAAAAAACAAATTACTCTGTGCAGTTGTTAAACACCTCCAGCATAATGGGGTTTGATTCTGATTAGGTGCCTGAGCCCTCAGAAGTATTATGCTTGTGCTGGTTTTTTTTGGTGGATTAGCCCAAGCACATAGGATCTTGAAAATAATAGTGTAACCACAAGCTCAGTAAATAACAGAATGATGTTTGGCTTTGGCAGAAAAAGCCTACAGAGAATAGATGGAATAGGTTTTGCTTTTACAAACAAAGTTCCTCAGTGACATTCTGTGCTCTCAATCTAGGGCTCTTCCAACCTGTAAATGAAGTATATGAAGTATATTTCAAGACATACCTGTGGCCCCAATGAGCACATAAGTAGTTTTTTCTATCCTACTTAATGAAAACTGAAGTCCCTGAGTTTGTTTTAATTTCTAAGAAGTTTTTTGTTTTGTTTGCACCATGGGTGGATTGCATTGTAATATCTCAGGACTGTGGAAAAACTTGCATAGTCCTTCCTGTGGGAAGGCTCATTCCATTTCCGTGCATATGCAGATCCATTTCCCAAGGGATAACTCTTTTTAATATTTATATTACAGTGCTGATCACAAGTCCTAGTCATGATCAGGGACCTGTTTTTTCTTTTCTTTTTAAGAAGATGGTCTCAGGGAATGTAGCAAATAGAAGATGGGTGATCAAAATGCATAATTAGCTTAGGTGTCTTTGCTGATGCAAAAGTTGGCAGAAATAAAAATTCTTAGGTTTGGAAATGTGGTGTCTTACACTATTGATAAAAGTTGCCACTGAAAATGAACACAACTCTGTGTGCAGTAAGAAAGATTTCCAGGTTTCGTCTCTGGGTTGTATAATATCCAGCCACCCACCTCCAATGGTTGTATTAGCAATGCGTATCTTTTTCTTCTTTTTAAACTTGTTAAATGTGAAGGAAGTTCTGTAAGAAACTGATAATCAAACACCACGGGGAAGTGAAAAATCCAAACATTGAACTTAATGATAGAAATAAATTTATTTAAGAAGGAAAAAATGAAATTAAGAACAGAGTAACAAGCTTCCTAGCGGTTTTACAGGCATTCTCAGAAGCATATTAGGAGTAGCCTGACTTCTGCATACACATACTAAATTCCCTCTTGGGCACTGCATAGATGCCCATGAAAACAGGCATGACTGAAAAACAAAAGCCAATGAAGAGCTCTAAAGAGAGCATGGAACAATCCAGTTTTTACTAGTTAAGTGAGTTAAAGCATGAAAGAGGGAGCTGAAACTATAATAAGGTGAAAGACGTGCATGAAATAGCAAAGAATATTTTAGAATGCTAACAGTGGTGAGTGGGCTAAATGTTTGAATAGTTCAAGCAACAAAAGAAGTAACTTCTAAAAATCCTCCTGCTTAACATGGTTTGCTGTAATTTTTTAATCTGGCCAAGGTAATCCACTCAGCTAGTGCTCATCAAATTACAGTCAAAACAATGTCAAAGACCATTTAAATAAAAAGCTTGAGTCATGATGGTTTTGACACCTCTTGCTATAGAAATGCAGTGAGATACTTTGAATTCGGGATTTTCTGGCTGACATGATGGTCACTCATGCCACCAGTAGCTCTGGAAATCCATTAATTTTTTTTCTCAAATTGCATAGTGCTTCAGAAGGAGGGTTTGTTGCAAGCTCTGGAAAATATTTTGGTAATATATAGTTATACAAAACCAGCATCCAGTGATTTGAAGTAGTATTGTTCAAGAAAGATGAATCAAAAATCATAAATCACACTTAAAATCTTGTTTCCTTTTGCCCTCTTATAATTTTCCAAAGACAAAAGAGCACCCTCTACCAAGCCAAGCAATCCAGTCACACTGACTAAATGCCTGATTAAAACCTTAATATATAATTCACTTTGTGAGAGAGGGAGAAACTCACAAATAAGCCTGGTTTCTAAGTCTTTAGATCTCCAGATCAGTGCTTAGCTGTCAATGTGAGCTGCATCTTAAATAGACAGGGAGGACTTGATCTATCTACAGTGTCTGCTTTGTATGATAAAAGAGATCATTTGACCTAGCTAGAATGTATTCCTGAGCCACAGAAGATTAGTATTGTTTTAATGGCCTTCAAATTTAAAAATGAAATACAAGTGATGTGAAAAGAACTACAGTCTTTGCTGTAAGCTCTCAGTATCGTTACATTAGCTGGCTTTACTTAAAAAAGAAGAGAACACTGGGAAGCTAAGGTCACAACAACAACAAGGGAATTTACAAGTCCAACATCTGATCATGGACATCGTAACTACAGGATTTGAAGGTTTAATTGCCAGTGCAGGCTAATGAAAGGGCTGTTCTTTAGAAACTTAAAGCAGTAAACAACAGGAATGCCAAGTGGAAGTTTTGTGTCCTCTGGAAAAGTCACTGTGTGGAGTTTAGATAAAATAATTTAGCTTTATATGTGATACATTTTAAAAACTTGGAGTTTTGCATAACCTTTCATCTGACCATTTCTAAAGACGATAACCTCTCTTGCGTGGGAAAACTGGCAGGGAAGTTCCTGACTTTTCCCCTGCAGTGTGTTTCTGCTGCCTTGTTTTTCTGGGTACAAACTTTTTCACCCCATTTTCAGGACAGACGGCAGATTCTTTAAAGAAAGGTGTGCAACAGTGTAGTGCTTCTCTGCCGCTTTCAGCCCTCACCTTTAGGTATACAATCCTTTGGCCGGTCTTTCTCTTCTTGGCTCAAATTCATTTACCAGAGGTACAGTCCCTAAACATAAGGACCCCAATACAAATAGGTTTCATTTGTTCAAGCTGGCATAGGTAGTGACATGTGAGATGTCCTAATATTTCATATTTCTGCTTCTTAGCCTATGTATTACCTTAGCTGGCTCAGAATTGTTTGTATTTCACCACAGTACATAGTGGCACATGGTGCCCTGGTATGCCTTGGTGATGGAGGAACTTCAGTGATAGGATGTACTTGACAGATGTAGAAGTAATACTTAGATGTGTTGTTAAATCTGTTCCACTCATGGTAAATTTTACATGCTTTGTCTCTCTGAAGAATCTGCTTTTTTATCATGCACCCACTGTACTTTGCTTTCACAGTTTCTCCCTTTTTCCACGTCTGTTGTATATTGGTAGCTCCATATGTATATTTTTGTGCTCTTTATTTTCCCTGTTTGCTCATTCTATCCCCATATATTTAAAGAAGAAAACAATTCCAGCAACTCAGAACATAACTGCAGGCACCATATTTGAATGTTTAAAATGTGACAGAACTTCTGGGAACTGGCTTATTTTTAGCTCCCTCCTCCATTGATTAATTCATATTAGGAAACTTATTTTGTAGTCTCTTCTCTTCCCTTTCTTCTTCTTATATCCGGTGCCAACATCTGCCATGACTTAATGTCGTGATGGGTCCTTCTCCTCCTCGGGCATGGACTGATGGTTAGTGGTCACCACGTTCGCTTTGAGCCATAAGACTGCCAAAGTGGATTCTAGCTGGCCAGTGGGTAGATTGTGCTAGAGAATTTCAACTGTCCTATTAACTTCTCTTTTAACATTTAAAGGGCTTAACTCAACTTCTTCCACTGCAAAAGTTTGGGCAGACTCTCATTACTGCCTAGTGCCTTAATGTGAAAGATAGGAGATAATCTGTGTAATATTTTTATCAACTCTGTTTATTAGGCCTGGTCTCAGACTGTAAGCCAGCAGTGCTGAAGGTTGTAGCAGCAGAAAACTGTGGGATAGTTGAAAAATCAGGATGATAAGCCATTTGGGGGGAGGGGTTATATATCTTCAGCTGTAATATAGCAATTAAGTAGCGGATAGTTCTCTTTAACTGTACCTTTAGATTATAGATGTGGCTGTGGAGAAGCTGTCCCTCCAAAACATGGATAATTGGTATAAAATGCTCTCCCCCTCCAAGCCCGTTATTCTAACATAAAAGATCTCACTGAGGCAGCGTTGCTGTAATGTCTTTCCTTTTATGAAGAGTGCATTGATTAATCCATAAATGCATAACTTAATTTTTGGGGTGTCAGCTGTATACGTCTTCATAGCTTTAATTCTCGTCTCTTTGAGTGACAATTTACACTTTAACAGGTTGAGACATTTTTATTGAGTCAAACTAATTTCCCACATTACAGTGATGTAACATTCAAATGCAAATCTCTGGGCAGAGAGGTACTCTGCTTTGTTTTGCCAGTCTCTGCATTTATGTGTTCTACTGTGAGTGCTCAGGCAGACTGCCCACTTTCCATTTCCGAGCAAATAATTCAGTGTTTGTATTGTACAAAATATTTTTGATATCTTATCTACAGTCAGTGTCAACTGGTATGAATGAAACAAAAAATGACAGGTGACTCTTCAGCCCTTGCAGGTTGTACAAGTGTAGTTGCTTGTACAACCTTTCCACGTACTCCAAAGGTCCTGTTCAGGTACACAATTAAGAACACAAGTAGGTGGCCGTCTACTCCAGTGATGACAAAGCAGAGGCAAGAGAGAACTTTGTAGGCCAGAAAGATTTATTTTTCTCTGGCAATATTTTTTTCTTGTTAAACCTGGTGAGACTGACGAATCTCATTCTCCTAAAAGTTTAGTGGGGACTGAGGGAGATCACTTGGGGGCTATGGTAGAAAGCATTTTTGCCATAAAGTCAGGCGAAATGGTCTTTTGCTATCTGCAATTTTCAGCTTAATCTGCAGAACAGTACTTGGATAACTGCAGAACCACACATAGTCTTGAAAACTGTAAATAAATAACAGAAGAGGAAAGTTAGATGATACAGTTTTAATGAACAGACCTTGGCCAAATAAATATCACTTAGACAGAATACTTATTGATTTCCTTGTCTGAGCCCATATAAATGTCTAAGTTCTATGGGGTTTTTAAATTATTTCTCATGAAAAGATGTAGCCATAAGGTGAATCAAAATAGATACATATATGCGTATGAAGAAATTAGGTTATACATACATACCTTGTGCTTTCCCAGTTACCATGGTGAAGGTGGAAAACGCCAAAATACCAATTCAAAATAAAAAATATTGACCTTGGTAATGTGGTGATAACATCTTTTGGTACAGTGATCCACAAATTCACATTCCAAATTAGAGTCAAATTGGGATTGCAGAAGGCTTCAAACAGAAGACAGGAATCATACCTGAAAATGAAAGAATTGTGGTTACTTTGGAAGATCCATAATCAGGATAGGTGGCAAGGCTCAAGACAAACAGAGCCAAGAGCAGGAATGGCATTCCATACTACCGATACTGTATAGGGCTTCTAAAGGAAAGAAGGACTTAGAGGGAACCACAGCACCAAAACGTAGATAAAACTATTGTAATCTCCCAAGCTGTTTCCTTCATACAATCGATATAGTCTGAGTCTGACTGAGACTGAATGTAATTCAACAGGCTTTTCTTCCAGCCTCTAATTTAGCTAGCAAATCACTGTCCTGCACTTGTAGCTTTTGCAGTTCTCATCTTGTGTGCCTAGACTGTCACTGCATGATCTTATTGAATAACTACCTGCCCCTTCTGCAGGGTATCAGAAATAAAAATACAGGTTGAAAATTTCAAGGCTAACTATGGGTTTTAATCCTTTGTGTTAACTGTTTTATTATATTTTTTTAATGGAATGTGTGAGGTTATATCTTCAAGAACAGGTTACAAGCAAACCTGTAACCTGCAGCAGCCTATTACACTAAAGGTTAAGAACAGTTTGTAAGCAAACAAAAATGGCTTTTGCCTTTTCTCTTATGTAAGTTATTCTTGGATAGTGTTCCTCTTCTCTGGCCTATTATTGTTGTTCTTATTTCATTCCTGTTCTTTTGAGAAATGTGGTTTTCTTTTTCCTTGTATGGTGAAATACAAAGTAATATACTTTTTCACTCTAAAACGTGTGGCAGTGCTAGAAACATATTTATTGTGTACCAATTGCTAACCAGTAGTATTGATTGAATCGGGGGGGATTATAACTTAATTTATAGAGGCAAATGCTGTAGCTTGACCTGATGACCATAAAATTCTGAGTCAAGTGTCAGACATATTACTAATGAGATAAAATGCCCCACAGGAAGACTTTGATAGTCACAATTTGATATGCTCTTGCAAATGAATTCTTAGACTGTGGAGTAATTAACTTGTCAATATATAGCCTTTACGTTTACTGCTTAGAGTATTATCTGGAATTATGAAATAAAATCCTGTTATTGTAGGGCAGGAAGTCTGCATATTGGATGTATTGCCTAGACGAACTCAACATTTATGTCTTTGAAGTACACCATTGGAAGTTCACAAAGAAGTTCAACATCTCAAGAGTAACCTCAAATTTAAAAAAAGGAATAGACTGCTAAGGCTAAGGAATCTAGTAGCCTATAACTTCCTTTCTTCTTATTCTAATTTAAGATGTCTTAATCAGTCCGATATGAACAACTCAGAAACTGGATTTTTTTTCAGTCTTTTGGGGACATCTCCATTAAATAATGATAATTTTCCTGTATATTAAATATGTTTAAACATGCAATACTTCATTATATATTAAGATTAAAAAAATCTAAACAGCTGATAGTAAATTAAATACACACGTACTGTATAATGGTCTCTGTAGTGTAACATGTATGTTTTCTCTTACACAAGTTTGAGAAACTCAGTTTCTACCTGAAGATGCCTTCATATTTAAATGAAATGCATACGTTTTTCCATACACAGCTGGCTTTCATTCTGGATTTCATTCTTTAAGCAATATTTAATTATGAAAACATGTTCACCAGCTTACTAGTGTCTCAATTTTCTCTCGCCCTCTTGGTTTGTTTTCCTCCCTCCCACCCCTCCTCCCCCAAATTGTAAAAATAAATAAAGGATGAGCTTCTGGTGTTTTCTGGTGTTTTCTAGAGAAAGTTAAGCTTCACTGACACTGAGTAATTTCTTTTACAGCTCACATGCACTTTGAATTTAAAATTTAATCTGTTCAAATCAGCTTGCATTACCAGGGAATTGTGCTTAGCATGTTCCATGAATGATTCAGTAGATCTTAATAGCTACCTTAGTAATTTCTTATGAATCATTGAAAGAGATCACATTAGTAAACATTAGTGGTAAGTACTAAGCACATTTTTCATGAAATTGTATTTCTCTAGTACTGTTGAATCCAAAATCTGTTGTGTAGGTGTCATATGAAGAATTGTATGTTGCAAGGGTACTTGGGTTTTATTTTTTTAAACTCTCTGCAACTGATACAAACAGTGCACCAGCGCAACCACCATGGCACGATCCAGCAAGGCTGCCAGCTCACACAGAGTGCTCCATGGACCAACCGTGAAAGTGATATAAATGTACCTCTGGCTTCCACATGAAGCTTTCCTTATATTGTGCTCACTTATCAAATACGCTGCTTCTGAATTTCTAGGAAGACAAATAGTGTTAATATGAATTGGAGGAATCAAGATAGCTTATGGAGGTAATAATTATTAAAGAAGGCTGATGTTTCATAAACTTTGTCCCAAGGACTTTGAAGTAGCTCTTAATTCAGCAGTAAGAAAGTGGAGTGCTTTTTCTTAATTATGGTTCCCTTGAATGTTTAAATTATGAATGAAGATTGCCATTGTTCCTTGAAAGATGGTAATACTTATTTGAATTCAGTTCCATTAAAAAAAAAAGGATAAAGATCTTCACATTCAAAGGCTTCATTAAACTGTATAGTTGCAGTTATCATCCATTGCTTGTACTTGCCATCTTCCCTTCTATTTTCAATTTATAAAAATCCTAATACAGGCAACCTTTAAAAGTTGTGTTTATTTGAGCAAGGTATATGCCACTAAGAAAGATTCTGTAGGCTTTAATATCATCTAGTATTTTGATATTTTCAGTGAACCGTTTCAAGTGTGATTGTTATTTTAACACTATTGTTACTGTAACTGAATACATAGGTGATAAAGCTACAAGAGCAAAGGGGGGATAATTATAATTTTAAGTTTAGGAATATCAGTGTAACTACCTACTTACCTTTTGCACATTTTTTACTTCGAAAAATTGCAATATAAACTAAATAAATAAACCAGGCACATTTCTCTTTGAAGTGTGAGATGGAGGGTCAGTAGTCGCTGACACCTCAGCTGAGGAAGGTGGTGTGTGCAGACCTCTGTTAGGGGAGCTGCTGGGTGCTCGGCATTACATGTGGTCAGCAGTCAGCGGGATCAGAAGATTGCTGCAGGGCACATTGAGCTACATAGCAACAATATGTATGACTATACATCACTATTTTTTGCAGTCACATAAATATCCATAATTCAGAACAATCCTATTTTGCATTTTCGTAGTTCTTTTAATTTCATAGCATTCCAGAATGCGATGCAAATAAGGTGTGCAGAAATGGGTATATAAATGATTCCAACACATACACACCTCTGGTATGCAACAGCCTGGACAAATATGAAGAGGAAAGAAAATCTGGCAAGCAGTTTTCCTAAACTTCCAAAGAAACAGCAGGGAGAACATGCACACATTTTGTGAAGTGTGATTCCCTTCTCTCTGTGGAAAATTGTTCTGTGGGTAGAGACTGCACGGTCTTGCGGTTGTCCTGTTCCACATGACCCTCACTGAAGTTTTGCTTGTATAAAAGTGTTGGTTTTGTCCTTGTGATAATGCCTGTGGTTTTGGGTTTGTTAGTGGGACTACATCCTGGTAATAAGTATTGTGCCTATGGCTTATGGTTTGGAAGATCTTGCTCTAACACATGATGATGAATTAACTCCTAAGTGTACACATAAGCAAGGTGAATTAAGGTGGGACAAAAAGGCATAATTTTGACACTTCCTAAAAGTTTTAGTGTTTAGCTTTACAACTACAATACTTTTTATTAGTTTAGCCTTTGGCATGTCATATTATGAATAACCTAAACAAAAAACCCAACCTTCTTTGAAAATGTTTGGAAGCTGTTAGAAGACACTTCTGCATGTCAGACGCAAACTTTCCTCATGAATAGGAGCTCAAAGTAAATTACAAGAATTAAATTTGGCCTTAATTTTGAGATGTAAATAGCTATTTGAGTAAAATGAACCATGTGTCTGTTGACATTCTAGCAAGTCTGTCCTTTTCTAAAACAGATCCATTGTGCTTAGCTTGAGAACAGTTGTTATATTTCATCTCTATTCAGGAATTTCCTAATTTTTTAGTTTCTATCATAATTCCAGTATTAATAAAAATAGCGTCCTTTTCAAGTAAAATTTATCATGTGGCTATATAAACAGGATTATATTTAACTTTTTCTTTGGAAGGCTTATGTTGGAGACCATTGATTTATATAAGCATAATAAAGGTTAATGTAAGCAGCAGCAAGATTTATCTCTGACCATAAGGAGTCATCACTTTTTTTAATAACACAGGATACACCCATATTGTTGACATAGTAATAAATCAAAGGCTTCACTAAGGCTTGGATTGGAAAGGAGAACTGTACTGGAGTGCACAATTTGGTACTTTTGCAAGTAGGTACATGAAAGTATATACGTACAAAATAATGTGTGGCCAGGTCTTTTGTCTTCTGTTCCTGTTTTGTTAGCCACTGTAAGAGTATTTCTGTAGAGAAGAGTACAAATTATGAGTGTTTTGGTATGGGGGCTGTAATGTTGAATAAGAGTGTATCATTTGTTTTAGTTGAAGAAAACTGATCTCAGTTCAATAATATTTCCTATAGCTTTTTAGTTTGTTTTTCTTTTTTTTTTAAAGAGACAATACCAAAATTAAAATCTTTGTTCAAAACAAAAGGTTAAACCAATTTGTTTAGAAAATTGCTTCTAAAAAGTCAAAAAAGCTACCCCAGGGTTTTTCTCCGGGCAGAATTCTTTGCCAAATCTGGCTTGAAACTGTGGGTAATTTGGCCATGTCCAAAAAGGGCACTTTTAGTTAGACTTAGTCTCTGCCAATAAACTGTTTCCAATCCTGTCATTGTGTCCTGACTGTTAGCAGAATGGAGACCTTTAAGGCCAAGAAAAATGTGTCTTTCTGTATTCTTCTAGGCCACTTAAAACATGTGGCGCACCACAGTCTGCAAAAATAACTTAATAATGTTGTGTAAGGAATAGTTACAATTAGTTTTGATTACTGTATATAAAACTAATCAGAAGTAGTGCCAAGTGAGATCTTATACATACACAAACCTTTTCAGTGTTTCAAATATGCTGAAGTAGGCATAAAAAGCAGGAAAGATAAAGGAGAATTTGGGCCTTTTTAAAACCACATTAATTTTCAGAGCAGATGCAGGGGCTTTCTGTTTGCTTTTACTGAAAATGTTTCATCTACAATAAAAGAGCTGATTTTGCAAATTACATTTTTGCAGGTAATTAGTCTGTGATATTTCTATAGTTCTTGTTGATATTTTGGAAATATTTTGAAATAATTCAGCATTTCTTGTTTTCAGAGTGCTAAGTGTAGGGTTTTTTCCCTGCATCTATTTCACAGGAATAATTTACATGTGCTACGTTATCAGCATATCAATTCTGATTCATTTAATTGGGATGATTACAAACAATGTAGAATTGAATGCACCTGCTAATTTTTCTCTCTCACACTCTACTTCATCTGTGCTCATAATTTTCACATTGTTATCATTCATCGTCCATAATATCACAAGTAACCAGCATCTTAAACTGCTCCTAAATTTTCAGTGCAGACTGCCACATAGTATGTTATGAGAAGAGGACAACAGTGCTAGAGCCTTCATGCTGAGGTGATTGAAATGTTGTAGTAGTAGGACTTGAACAGAAGGGATATGTGTAATGTTTGTTTCTCGTTACCTCTGCCTGTTACCCAAATACTTCATTAGAGCTAGTGTGGCTCCTGCACTGCTCGGAGGCAAGTCATGCCCCACTGTGTGGACTGTAGGGCGCCAGAGAAGCATGAGGGATGTCTAAATGTACAGACCACATGTCACCAGAGCATTTCTGCAAGTCCTTGTTTTTTGAATTGAGCAAAATGAGAGTCTTTCTGTCCACTGATGCCTTCAGTCATAATAACCCCAAATTTGAGCTCCTGGTGGCCTGGCGAGAGCCCACATTGCCTTAGGGAGCAGTGGCGCAGGAGTGTCTCCTCTTTGTGGGTCTGTGGTGCCGAGCCCCTTGGTGCTCAGCTTTGGGGTGGGTGCCTGAGTCACGTAATGCGGGCAACCAGAATGTGTCTTTAACATTTTTATCTTGCATTTTTATCATCTAGCCTGCACTTCCCATTTTCAGTCAGATAGTTTGAGGATTACCGTAGCAAGAGCAGCAGCATGTGATATTTCAATTAATTTCTTTCTTTTAGAGAGGAGCATATGCAGCTATCAGCCTGAGCTGTAGTTTGGTGGAAAATGTTACAAAGAGTCTGACCTTGGGAAAGTATATTCTCACATATCATGTCTGAGATTGATGTTACTTAGAGGTAATGAGCTCTGTGCTGCATTTTCAAAAGAATAACTCTCATTGTAGACATTTACCTAAAAAATGTTACATGTCATTCCCTTCCCCCCTCACAAGAGTTCAGGAGTAGAGAGGAGGTATAAGGCTCAGAGAACTGCAATTTAATTGTGATTGTCACCTCTTCCCTTCTCTTTGGGAGGAACACCAAGCTGTTGGCAACTGAAAATAATTTTTTTTTTTTGCCAACTGTTTATTGTGTATGAAATAAGTTGGCAATGTGCTTCAGTTCTCAGTGACCAGCTATCCCCACGACACATACCACGATGCCACTTGGTACAAATTCTCAATATAGTTTGGACTTTCAGAGAGGAGAAAACATAGGGAAAGAACTGACCTAGGTATAAAATCATAGGTTTGTCATCTTTATTCAGCACAGAAGCTACAAGATGCTGTTGAGGAATACTAAGCCAGTGCTCTCTTTTGATCTCTGAACTGATCAGTGAAGAGCTTCTTAGTTTTCATAATTTCTTAAACAATTTTGATTATATTTCTTGACTACTTTTATTTATTCAAAAAATGTTTTTTGCTTGCAAGGCTAGATGTTTATGAAATGTCACTTCCCCAGAAGATGCAATGCTACTTTGTTGCTGGGCTAATTATTTACAGTCATGTTGAAAATAATGAATCTTACTTATTAAAAATAAATGAGATTTATCATTGACTTCTGTTTGCTGAGCAAAGAGATCATATCATTGTATTTTTTCACCAAGGAAAACACATGCTTTATTCAAACTTGGCTTTTATTAGCCTGTAGCAGCTAAGAAACATCAAAAGCTCTGTTCTTGAAACTGGAAAAGTTGTTTCTTTAAAAAATAGTTTTATGTAGGTCTGAAAGAATATTTAGAAGCAGAAAGAAGGAAAAAAGAAAAAGAGATTCAGACAATTATTTTTAGGTCTCCCCTTCAAAAACCCCTAGGCTTAAGCAAGTTTAATGTATTTTACTCTTTCATCACCTGTACCCACAACAGTTTTTCCATTTCATAAAGAGATTCGGAGGTGAGCAGCTGCAGAGTAGCACATAATTTCTGATTTCAAGCCCTGTTAAGAGTTATTAATTTTGTATTCTGATACATTAAAATAGATCTTTGAACAGTCTTGATGAAGACGGTATTAGAAACCTAACCTGTAATCTGACCTCTGCAAATTAATAGATTAATGAGCAATTTTGCTTTGCTGAAGGACAGAAGGCTTGGTAGGGTACTTTAAGCTGGAATAATTGGATTAGTGTAAATAGAAGCTATAAGCAACATTAGCTGGAAACAGGTAAAAAACATGTTTTCTTAGGACTGACTATTTAGATATTTTTTTCCTCAAGAATAATTTTGCTTCAGTTAATATAGGCTAAGAAACATTGACAAATCAGTTCATGTACTACAGAGTCTGATACTTAGATACTCAGCCAGAAGTTCAGGATTCAAAAGTGCTTTTGGAAGGTTCTAAAATAGAGAAAGAGGGCCTTCATCCTGCCTTTCCAGTTGTGAATATGGACAGGTGGTTTGGAGAGTCAAGTGGGATTTGAGAATTATGAAGCCTGATCACACAAGGGCATAAAAACTCAATTAATGTAATGAGTCATGGTTGGACAATTCAGTTACAGTCTGTGATCTTCTCCTCTTAATTTCATAAGTTACTTCTGCCCACGTTAGCAGAGTCTACATATCCAGCTATTAAAGAATAGTTGGTTCCATTTTAAATGGAAAAAATTTGTGACAGACATCCCATTTTGGCACATTCCATAAGATTGTGTGCCTATTTTTACAGAGTCAGCTGCATAAAATATTAAAGGTAATCTTTATATTTATATACCCTTGCAAGTCAGTGAGTTTATAATTTGAATGAAATTTCATGGTTTTTTTCTTAACAATATCTTTGTTTTATTGTGCTTTTATAAATGTTACAGTGTCCTGAGAATGACTATCAGGTTTTAGAAAATCATTATAATGTCAAGTATTTTTTTACTTAATTAAATATTTCTTTGATACCAAGATGGCACATGATGAATTGTGACCTGTACTGAAAACTATTTTAAGAAAATATAAGAAAAATTGCTTCCATTGTTTGAAACAACTTTTAGGTTTTTGTTTCAGCTTTGCATGATAATTACTTTGAGATTATTACTTCAGTACTTTACATAATTAAGAATTATAAATAAGGACATGTTAACTTTTCTTAAATAGTATCAGTATTTTTCAGAGGGTCTTTCTGCATTTGTGTAATTTCACTCTATTGCATGTGACACATGCCACCTCCTGGATGTTTTCAGAATAGCCAATTGTTTATATAATCTTTAAATTAATTGGAAAGTGGTTTCATACGCCATGTATCTGTCACAGAAAAGAATACATCTGATATCCATGTACAGGTTAACATATGAGAGGACGTAGCCCGCAATTTGCAGCCAGACACTTTAGTGGTGTACAATGGTTTTAGCCTGAGGTCTGGTTAAGTCTTAAGCAGTGTTTCTGTGTCCTGCATCATTCTAAAAAAATTGATTATTGTTCTAAAATAGTTATGCATTTCAGCCAGCAAGTGGAAAGCAACAAGGGAAAGAAAAGCAGCAAGCTATCAAAAAAACCAACCAACCAACTAAAAAAAAAAAAAAAAAGAAGGTGAGAAGCACACACAATTTTTCAGGTGGGAGGAACATGTCCATATTACAGAAGAATTGGAGATGTAGGGTGATTTTAAAGTTATATAATTGCGAGCAGTTAAATATTCTGGAAAAAGTTCTCAGATTTTCTGCATAGCTGGTGGTAAAAAGGGAAGTGGGATTTGATTTATTAAATCTAAAAATGAGTTAGAGTGCCTTGTCAAGGCTCTATAATTTCAGTGCTCTTTAGTCCCTGTCACAATTCAGTCTCTCTCTTCTACATGGATTAATTTGCAGTAACCTTTTCCCACATAGGAATACGCCCAGGCCTGTACACTGCCCTTCACTTCATAGTCCTCTGTCGGATTTGGAGTCTTGTTAGTCTTGTTCTGCCCCTCAGTCTCATGCGTACAAAGTGACCACATGCTTGGCTTAAAATGACAAACAGGAATGATTTTTATGTGCAAGAATACTTGGCCTTGGTTTTGAAATTAAGCTGCTATCTAATTAGAGCTTGCAGTTTAGAAAGTTAAAATTCCAGCTTTCTAGTCCACTGGACCCCATCAATATTTCACTTGATGCAAATGAGATCTCTTGTTACTTCAGTTTTTTGCTTATTTCCATTTGTTGTTATTAACAGGCTTAATTTTGTCTTTTGTCTGTTTTCCATTATGAGCTGTTCTCTTTAATAAGAGTTGAGTTCCAAATAGGTTTTTAGATTTGATACATGAATTTTATACAAACTTAAAGATAACTGGAAGGTGAGCTTCTTCAGGTCTGATGGGTAGTGAGGAGGCAGTCTGGAGGTTATAGCAAAGCTTGCAGCTTGACATGACAGCAGAAATTTCAAGCAGAAATGTGTGAAAATGATGTAAAATCTCAAAACTGTCCCTTCAGATATTCTTTCTCCAACTGCTATTTCTCTTCAAGAGATGCTTTGTGCAGGCTGTCAAGGAGCTCATGGTAGCCAGCATTTACTTCTTTTAAATCTTTTCCAAAATATGTCTTCCCTGGGCAATTTCAGCTTCCAGTTCAGAAAGACAAAATGTTGGGGTTTTTTTCTTAGTTCGCTAGTGGCAGTGTGCTGGCTGAAGGGCTGAAAGATCTTTACGCCCTATTAACTGCAAAAGAAGGGAAAAAACCTCTGCCCTTGAGATATGCCTAAGTGAACTCAGTTTAAATTTTTTTAAAAATGCAAACTAGGAAGCTAATGAAAGAGCAAGTGCCTTAAAGCTAATCTATGTGTGTCTCAGTTTAACCTTTCAAAGCTTCTAGATGTCCATTCTGAATGAAGCATGAGATGGAGGAAGAAAGGTGAAAAACTTTATTATAAAGAATAGTAGCTTTAAAATGATGAGCAGAACAAGTAAACTCTGAAAACGATGCACTCTATACTCAACAGTTCATTTCAGGACACACAGACTAACTGCACAGGAGAGATTCTAACCTAAGTCTACTAGAAAATTAAGCACTGTTCCATGAACATGAAATTGAAGTAAATATCATAAAGCAAAACAGTATTCAGATCAGGTTACAAAGCACATCCTAGACCAAATATTCCTGTAAGTTTCTGCAGTACAACTTCAAGTGTGTTCTCCCTAGAGAAGATCTTCCCTGCTCGTTCTTTGGGTAGAGTTCTTATACTTTAAGCTAAACAGAAGGTAAAAGATCCTTACTCAACTAAATAGAAAAGTCTGCAGCACATCCTGACTTTCTAACGTGCAATTCGTTTATGTGGCAGCTTCTCAAATGCGTGAGTTGATTTGAATGAGTGTTTTCCAGGAGGTTTGGTTGCATTCTTCACTCAAATGCAAAACAGAATTAATCCCAAAACATTGTTAGCCAAGAGATGTGCAATCATGAAAGGTAAACCATTTAAAACACAGGAGTTAGGGGGAGAAACCAGCAATATGTCAATTCCCAAACCACATAAATAGTCTTCCCATCTCAGTGGGGTGAAACAACCACTCAGAATTGTATTTTGAAATACTCTGGAATGAAAAAAGAACTGCAGAAAAAAACCAAAAACACACCCCCAAACCTGTTCTCAGAGGAGTAGCTGTTAAATATGTTTTTATATACAGTCAACTCACTTGCCATTAACACTTTTGATGTACCACATTAAAGCAAGCATATGGAATTACGTTCACTTTCATGTTATTTTTAACTGGTATTTGCTTTAATGGGAATATTTTCCCTTTTACCCTGTCAAAGTTAAAGGAATCCGTACTTGTCTCCACTTTAACTCTTTCTCCATGTTGCAAACAACAAATACAGTGACTAAAAGAGGTTTGATTCATGCCCCGATATCATATAATAAAGCACTTACAATTAACATTTTTGTTTCTAGTTAATGGCTCGATTGAAGGGACTGTTGCTATTTTATCTGTGCAAATGGGCACTGGGAGAGAAATGAATGCTAAGGCACAGAATTGTACTGCTAGTAGGGCGCAAGCATTAGTTGCCAAAACTTCCTATTTTGTTTTGCTTCATCTGAATTAGATGCAGCATCAGAGGAATAGGTTGTGTCTGATGTTGCTCAGGTGAAAATGTCAAGGTAATGTCAACTGAAATTTGTGTATGTAATGAGTGTGGTACATGCACAATTACCAGTTATATAGGCTTAGGTTGCATTCACAGAAATACATCCCTTCACTGTGGATTGACTAGAATATTGGCTTTGGCATGAGTAATAATAATAAGAGCTATAAAACAAAGTGAGGGAAAGAACTCATGTAGTCTCCTTACCTATTTTTAATAAGTATAAAGGTGACGGCCAGACAGAAGAGCAGTAGGTTTGAGGGCTTGCCGGGTAAATTATATACATGATTAAAGGACCATAGTTAACATGTCCTGGAACTGGCTGTGCTCCACAAATAACAGTTCAAAGGTTTGTGCCTAAATGTGAAAAAATGGGAATTAGTCAACACTTTGAAACTGGGTATTGTTGTTTTAACAGAAATATGGTCGAGTAACTAATACAACTGGCAGATACCGAAGGGTTCAGTATACGCTAATCCTGTTATAGACAGCAAAAAGATGAACAATTTTATTTGGATCAATATCCCTTACATGGAAGAGTTTCAAATGGGATAATGCTGAGATACAGATTTTAACATAGACTGTAGTGTCTTTAAAGTTGTTCGAGAGAAAAATACTTCTGAAATATGGGTCCTTATGGAAGATCAGTCCCTAGTTACAAATTTGAGAGCAAATGTTACTAACAAAGGTAGAGCCCAATTTTCTCAGAAATGAGAGCAGTGTTTTTTCATCACAGCACCATTGAACCAGCAAGAAGAGGTTTTTTTACATTTGATTTTGGTAAGTTGTGAAGACATTATAGGAGAACTGTTAGCAGAAAATATCCTTGGCTAATGTGGTCACACATTGATTCCATTTAAATGAAGGGTAGATTTATAGCAGCTTTCATTTTTTAAACAGCAAATTCTGAGGAATTAAGAAAGCTTCCTAGCAAGGTCAGCTAGACATGAGAGTTGGAGAAGTTGGGGATTTTTTAAGTCAAAAGTGCAAAAGGATTTAGAACTTTTACCCAAGAAAAAAAGAAAAAGAAAAAAGCTTTGTGTCTTAACTGGATAATGTGATAGTTCAAAAGGGATATCTAGATATGCAGAGAACTTAGAATTGAGTAGGCAGTAATGAAAGTTCATTTTAAAAGTCGGGAAGTACTGTGAAAAAGTGAGCTTCCTCAAGTGAAGCTGGATTAAGCATTTTTCAAGAACTTGTAAGAAATTGCGGTAGGTTCTTTAGTCACATGAAAAAGAGAGAGCAGAGAGATGGGAGATCATTACACCATGACTGTAACATCAAGATTAAAGGTAAAGTCTGCATGACCTCATAATTAAACGAATACTGTGAGTCAGTTTGCAGTAAGGATATTCATGTTGAACAGGGGGCCAAAGGCTAGGTGACTTAATAACTAGAATGAGTGCATAAAATGGAAATTACCATATCCAAGAGGCAAGGAGGACTGTATTCTCAGTAAATGGACTAGAATTTTTTGGTCATAAGGTACAGGATGGGGAAAAAGAAGCCTGGCAAGCAGGCCACGAGTTCTGCTGACTATGAAACTGGGGATGGTACTGGATGAAGAGAGAGGAGCATGTTTTTTACAAATATTTAAAGAAAAAATTAACCCAAGGAGCTACAAAACTTTATAAAATGCTTTATGATATACTTCAGAAGAAAGAATGTGGAGGTAAATTAATGATGAGATAGAAAGTAACATGGATTTACCAAAGACAGGTTATACCTTCTTATCTTGACAAGGTAGTAGTCCCTCTTGCTGAAGGAAATATAACGGATCACAAAAATGTCAGTAATATTCAACAGGGGAAGTATTTACTAAGGCAAAGAAAGTAGGAATTGGTACATGATTAGAAAGATGTGTAAGGAACATGAATGAGGAAATCCCAAACTAGGGTGGGAAACAAGTTGCTTGTAGACTTGCTCTAGGATAGGTTTAGGGTGGATCTTATTTAACATTCTCATTAACAACTGTGGCACAACAAGATTTTTGCCAGTGGCATTTGCAGATCACAAAGTTGAGATGCATCATCAAAGGAGGATCAAAACATCATGAAAGAGTATCTCTGAGGTCCATGAAGTAACATAAATTTGGGAAAAGATATGCCAGCTTGCTTAGTGACTCTGTATTCATTATATATAGGATGCTTCACCTGAAAATAACAGGAAGAGATAACGCTATCTGTTGATCATAAGATGAATATGCACTCTAAGTGGGATGAAAAGCCAAATGTGATCCTAGAGTTGTTGGACAAAGTATGTCCAATGGAGATAGTGGAATGAACTCTTCCCTATCTGTGGTGTTGTTAAGGTGCCATCTGGAATAATGTTCTCCTTTCTGGCTTTTGTAGTACAGGATGAATATAAACATACTGGAATAAAAATCGAGGATTTCTAGGACGATCAGGAGAATGGTCAACCTATCTTACATTTTACATGAGAGCTTGGCTAGCCAAGTGAATCAGAGGTTGAGAGTGGATATAATTTCTCTTTATGAATGCATTGTATATGGTGGGGAGGAATGAACAGTAGGGAAGAAGAGAAGCTGAATGACTGTCAAAAGAAAACAAAAAATCCACATAAAATGATCCTGAAAAACATCAGGGATGGAAATTAGAACCATTAGAGAAGTGAAGTTATGGAACAGCTTTTAAATTCGAATGCTTGGGCAAAAAATTACTTATTTGAAAATGGAGTATGGTAGAAATCTATGAACAGGATGATGTGATTTACTGTGACAGCAGAAGACTGAATATCATGACCTAGGTCTAATATACTATCCTCCCAACAAAGAATAAAATAAAATGTCTTAAACCATGTTTAGATACACTTCCAAAAAAATTTTGATTTGCATTTCTTTCAGTAGGACTCTCTTTATATGAACACATGCACTCTCTTTTTTGTTGCTGCTTCTATAAATGAGCTTCTGCTTGAAATATTAAAATGTGGTGTCAGTTTTTCCAAAGAACTCTGAAGTTACTTTCTGTTTCTGTAGTCCTATGTATGTCCATAATTCTGTTTGTTTCTGGAAGTTCCTTTTCTGTTGTTTGAGTGTTTATAACTTCAGTTGTTATAACTCAAGAACTGGGTTATCATAAACTCTGACACTGAAGAAGGATGTAAACACCAAGAGGAGATTGGAGTTATTTCATGTTGCCCTAGGAGAAAGTTGATAATAATAGGATAAAACTAAGCAAAGCAAGAGAGGTGAATACCAGGAAGCTGAAAAATCCTCATCACAGAGCCGTGTAAAACTCCACTGGAAAAATTCCTAACATAAAATGCAGAGAAGAAAGATTTAGTTCTGTGGAAGTGAAAAATAACACCACCTGATTTTTCAGTCTAATCTTGGGTTTTTTTCCGTTCTATTCTCTTCCTTTCTTTTATCAATGCATTGTTATGGTATTACAGTGTACATTTCCACATGCTGAGTGTTCATAACAATGTAAGCACTAAGATGACTAAACACAACTGACTCATAACAAAATGTGGCAGGAAGGGGGGAATCACAATGTAAGGCCATCAGTTAAGCTACAAGCAGGCTTACTGTTTCGACCACCCTGTTGCTGCTAAAACATATTTGAGGCATTAGGCCAAGCTATAAATGGAACAGATATTTTCCCCTCAAATCTTAGAGTAAATTGGTCCAATAAAAAGTCATAGGTTGGTTGTTTTGCCCCTAAACCTTCATTACTTGTTTTTCTGAGCCATCACTGCTGCATTCCAGTGCTTCTGTATGTCACTGTACTTTGTTCCTGTCTATACACTCTCCTGTCCTTCCACTCTGCTTTATTTTCTTTTCTGGCCTAATTCAGAATAAATGGGTGAACCTAAGCTTAGTGGATTTTTGTTTTGTATTGATGTGGATTCCTCTGGCAGCTATTTCCATCTTATTTGAAATATCTTGGCTTCATTCTTATTTGGATTTTCTGTCTTGGCATGAACATTATAATATTATACTGGTTAGTTGATTTCCAAATCAAATGGCTTATGAAATAACCAAAGTAAAGTACCCTTATAATGCTGAAATACTTTGTACTGCACAATGAAATTTGGAATGAACATAATTACCGTTTCTGGAGACTCCTGTGTTTGGGCATAATTGGTTTTTTTTTCACTCTAATTATTACAAAACAAAGCAAAGTTGTTGGAATGCTGGACATTTTTAACTAAGCATTGGCTACCAAAAAGGAACTTGTATGGCAGCAACATCAGCTTCCTGGGATTATGTTGATTTAGAGCATAAGCTCTGGTAACCATATTTCATTGGCATTCCCAATGAGACTGTTTCTGAAGATCCTAGAAGTAGTCAGTGTTCTTCCCATCTAAGTATGTTATTAATATCTGAGTGTTACTGCTTCTTAACAGTTTAAGCACCAAGCTGAGGACAGCCAACACTAGCAGTTCAGTTCCATCTTAGCACTCATCCAAATCCCATCAGGAGAAACTGTAATGTAGACAAGAAAGAGCCTTGAAAGAAGCTGTGCAGACAGGGTACTTGGAGGAGAGGTACAGGAAATATTCAGAGCGCTGGCCTTTGCTCTGGGCTTTTTTGGTGTTATCATCTGATAGAAGTCTCATGTAAAATACATGCAGTTTCCAGGGAGCTGGGTCTATCTTCTCACAGTTGAGTGTCCTGATTATGGGGTCAGGTTTTATTTGATCTGCTCTTCAGCTGATCACACAGTTTTGTCTGCACAGAAGCACAAGTGGGCTGGAAGGACAAAGAGTGCTGTCAGCTAGTACATCTGCTGGTGGCCTAGTAGTTTAGGATAGTCCTCTGTGTTACACGAGATCTAATTTTACTGCTATGCAAACTAAGTACAACTAAAGCCTAGGCCTTCCTACTTCAGGGATGAGTTCTTCAGCCACAGTCTTGACCTTGTCTGTTTTGAAGGGATCTTTCTGAGTGACTGAAGTGCAACTCATGTGCTTGTCTGGGTGAACCTGGACAGGAAGGAAGCAAAGGGTGGAGGGAGGCATTGTTCCTTTCAGGGCAGGTACTCTGGAGAATGAGCAGTCATACACAGGGAAGTATAGTTACAGGATGGAGAGTTTCCACTCCAGCAAGCAGACCTTGGGGACAGGAGGTTGCTGTATGACTAGGTAGGGTTTAAGTCCCTAAACTGTGAGGTAGGCCATAGATTCCACTTCTTGTGCCTACAACTGGCCTAAACTGTTGCTCTGATTCTTTCCTCCCTTGCCCCCGCCCCAAGGTTGGGAAATAATGTCACCCTACACTCTCATGGCTAATGAACAGAGAGGTTTTGCCACTAAAATTCACTTTGGCAATTTTCCTGCTGACAAAAATCAGAGACTGCCTTGTAGTTTAATTGAAATTTAAAAAATACATATATAAATTTTTTCCTCTCCTTGTCCACAGTTTATTAACTAATGCAACACAGCATTTTATGCCTTAAGCATATGCATACTTTGAAGATGGAAAAATTATTAATATCTTTAATGTTAAGTAAATACTGTGCAGAATGCATCCAGGCTGGCCAACATCTAACAAACTGAAGTCTGTATTCCTAAGGGTATTTGGATTTGACACAAAATGAAATTGCCCTTATTTAAAAAAAAGAAACCCTACGAATAGCTATTATTATACCATTTTATACAACTTTTAGAAAACCATTTTGCCTTAAAAATACTGTATTTTAATAGATTAAGCCCTTTTACAGTATCATATGACTCTCTTAAAGAGCACTATGGGATTAGGGCCAGTGGAAGATAACAATAAAAGTTAAAATGTGAGAATTATGATACAATTATTTTGTATGTTTGCATTTAACCTCTATGCTGGTTTTTAAAAAATGCTTGTTTCATGAAAAAATAGTTCTTTTTAATACCCGGTGCTGCAGGTAGCTGTGAGTTCGTTGACATTTATTTTTCCATCAGATATTTCTCTCCTTCACGTTGCTTATATTTCTCTGTTGGAATGGCAAAAACAGTCTGGCAGAAAATGAAAGAAAATGTGCCCTAAAAGCTTCACCGAGTGTGGTATTGGTTTAGATGTCTCAAATAACATAATCTTTTGGCTGGAAATATGTCATAGAATCAGATATACTCTTCTCTTCTAGGACAGAGCATGTGATTTTCCTGTAACCTGTTGACTAATGCTTTTGTCACTGTTCTGTTGGTTAGTGTACTCTGGGACAGATACAGAATGGCCGCATGTCTCATGACTTGTTACCTGCTTGCAACTCTCCATATTTACTGTGTATGAGTGTTAGTAAGAGAGGGTGTAAATTCAAGGCAGCAGCTATCATTTTCGTAGTAATCTAAGGCAATAGAAGGAATTAGCCATCACAAAAGGATAATTAGCAACTTGAATTCACTTTTGTTGTCTAATGAAGCAGGAAAAGAGCAAAAAGATATTAAAGCGGCAGTGCAGCCATTCTGTAGTATTTCCCATGATGTAAATACTCATATATGGCACAATGAATTAAAAAAAAGGGCAAAGATTTATGTTAAAATTAGCACAACACAACAGCAAGCATGAAGGAAAATGTCATAAGCTAAAACCCCCCAAAAATACACCTTTCAGCACATCTTATATCAAGGTATGTATGAACATATAAACACCAACACATTTTAGGTCTTGAAAAAAACCGTACTTCTCTGTTTAGCTTAGTTAAAACTCATGAGTACATTAAAGAATATGACTTGTTGTCATGGAAGCACCACAATTCTTGATTAAGATTTGAATAACTGAATATAATCAGGCATGACTTCTTTCCTTAATAGCAGGAAAAGGAATATGATTATTACAGTGCAGTAAAAATAAGAATAATTTAATAAGTGAAATAAAACTTTCTATTGCCAGGAAAAGTTTTTTTTAATGTACAAATTATTGATGAGCTTTCAAATGACATCTATTTTTCCATCAACTTTTGTTAATACTCCTCAGGGTATATCATTAACTAAGCTCAGAACATACGGTCTGAATATCCCATATTTGCTGACATAGTTATATTAATTTCAGGTATTTTTGTTAACAGCCATGTGCCAATTCTGCTGAGAATGAAGTAGTGAATTATGATAAAGTTCAATCGTTGTTCGTGGAGGCCTCAGCTTGTTTATGTCCTGACAATGTACAGTTATGCCACACAACTTTTGTTTTACAGGGCCTATTTCAACCCCTATAAAGTAGAATATCAGTAAGAAAATAGTGCAAAGTCTAGGAAGGGAGATTAAAGTTAACGTGTACTTGCAAGAGATAAGTCCAACAAGTGTTTATAGTGTTTTATAGCACAGTTTTAGAATGCTGGTTTTAACCTCTTTACATTTTGAAACACTGGACAGTTTTCAGTGCTGGTAAAAACCTCTGCATAATATATTTGTCTTACTTTTCTTTGCTGCCCCTTCAAGGCCCTTTAGAAGCAATGCAGAGTTCCCTTGAGTTTCATGGACTTGCTGTTGAAAGCCACTGCTTAGAAAACTAAGCCAAACCATTTAGAAAGAAAAAGACGTCTGGCAGGAACTAAAGTAATTATCTCTACTATAAACAATGATAATATTAGTGTTTATATAATTACAAAAGGAAGAGAAAGTTTTAGTCCCATTTTACATGGTCATGTCAGAATATTGAAGCTTATAAAAGTTGTTTCAAAGTGATCTGTGTTATTATGACCAGATCAAGTCTCAAACACTGAATAATTTAGTGCTTGCAAAAGTGAGACAATATGTTAAAAACCAAAAATTATCAGTCTTCTCTTAGGCAATAAATTCAGGGACAGGGAAGGCACAAGGTATATGCCTGTTGCATTGCTGAGTCTCAGCAATTCCACAACTGGCTACAAGACCAAGTTATGGGTTAACTACAGATGAACAAACCAGCAAGTATGGGAAAACCTGGTTGAAAACATAAATATCGCATCACAAAGCATATTTTGTTCTCGTTGTTTGAAAAGTGTGATAAGTTGTTTATTTACACAAGGATTTCAAAGCATGGTAGTGAACAACCTATAGTCAGATGGGATGAAGTCTTTGTTATATGAACTCTGCATACACGTGTTGTGCTGAGAAACCTGGTGGAATTTACATGATTTTTGCACTGGGCTTATCAACGGTGTGATTAACAAAATAATAACTCTTCCTTAAATGGTCATAAAATCTGTGGAGAATATACTGCTTTTACATTCTGTAGCTCTGAGAATTTCAGTGATGCCACTACAGCCTGGGAAGAGTCAGAGGGTAGATTGCTCAGAAATAAGATGTATTTTATGTATTTTCCTGCAGATACGTATTCCATTGGTCTTAGATACAAACCAGATGGGGTCTCCATAAGGAAATTATTTCACAACTGATTTTTGACCTCACCTATATGAACGCTATTGTGTTTTTGTTAATTACTCATGTTAGTACAATTGATATGGGACTGGGTTATAAAGAACTAGAAACCTCTAATTAATGGAATTTATGGGAGGAGATGTAGGAATCTGATATAGCAGTCTGTATCAAACTTTTTGCTGATTATACTAAATAGATAAATATATATACTTCATATTAATGATGCATTACATTAGGTTTTGATTAGGTTTAATGAGATTTACTTTATGGCTGCAACAGTGCTCAAATTACATAAAAAATTACAGAAATGGAATAAAATGAAAATACTCTCCTTCAATTTGGTTGAAATGGCCTTCATTTATATTATTATGCAGCCCATTGAGTTCTTTGAAGAACATCCAAGCTGTTTCCACACTTATTTTTATAGGGATATGGTTTAAATAAAAGAACTATCAGAACTGATCTTGTATTCAGCCACATACATTGTCATTACTGGCAGAGTATCATCCCATTCCTTTGAAATTAGAAATGTTTGTCAGATATTGCAGGTTTCAGCCACGTTTCTCTGTGAATTCTAATTAACATGCTATGTTTAATGAGCTGCCCTGAAGTTTTTGCCTTGTTTTTATAATGAATATTTCTAGTGCCTGCTTTAGGATCCAAAGCCATCATATAAGGATTTTGCTAAAAGCCTTCTGAGTTTTCTGCACCGGTCTTCACTTTTTACTGTTCTGAACATGAAGGTACCGCTGATCAGTGACACTCGTGCCAGATAAGGATAGTCCAATGGGGAGAAAACTGTAGCCCAATCTTGTCTCTAGAATCAGACTCAAAAAGAAAAAAAAATGCACAAAAATCCCGACAAAACCCAGCAGACAAGCAGTAGGCAAATATTAATGCCTGGAGTCCCATGCCAGCCTAACCGCAAAACCAGCAAGAGGCTCTGTTCTCCTGACTAGCAGATTAGATCCAGCTCACTGGGATACGTTTTTAGAGAGGCCCCACAAGCTTTGGCAGGGGGAGGCTCTAAGCAGGCTGGTCATAGTTCTGATAACCCAACTTATTTTCCGGTCACCTTGTCTTTTCATTTCCCACAATTAGATTCCCCCCTGACTCTTGACCAGGGAGTCTGTTTTGGTACTGTAACTGGATATAGAAGCAATCTCAGGTCCCTGGCTCTTTTGTCAGAGGAGAAGAGTTGTTTGTGCTGGGTTGCCTGACAGACGCACACTCAAAGTGTGATGCTGAAAGGACTGTGATACCTTAGAACTGGGTCTTGGAGACATCAGGTCTGGGAGGCATCAGGTCTGAGAAAGTCCTTTGAGTCATGGGCCAAGAAACAGTCCTTTTAAGGACACTTCCAAGCAGCAACTTTAAAGTTGCTCTAATATATAGATCAGGCTTGGAGGGTTATTTAAATTCTATTCTCACCTCAGTTACACAGCGCTCTCTATAACCTGTACACCCTTGATATTTAATTGGGAGGTGAGTTTCTCTGTCTATGAGAAATTACTTGAAAACATCTTTTCCATTCAAATTACTTTGGATTTTGTTATATTTGATCAAAACACAGCTTAACACATTTTCAGTAAAAGCAGTTATTTTGAATATACCTTTGATACAGTTATATTACATTTTAACTGAAAAGCTGAACTAAAACTGCATTTCACATAACAAAATCAAATGTTTTCAGTAACAATCTCATTCTTTTTAGAATTCTGACTTAAATCAAACCATATTTTAGCCTTGAAAGCATTTGTAGAGAAAACGTTTTCATCAGCTTTCCCTGCACACAAAAATTTCTGAAGAACAGTGTGATTACTCTGAATTGAACATCAGCATCCATATGGAGTATGGCAACCTGTGAGTCCATGCTGGCACTGATTTAGCCAGCACACTAGGGAAGATTACAGATGCACTGAGTCGTTAACAGGAATACATTGATCCAAATTGCCTGCTAAGGGGCAACAAGCACTATTTCAGTCCACAGCCAGCAAGAGACTGAACTAAAGCTGTGGCCTTTTAGTTAATTATAGACCAACCACTTTATCTTCAGATACAGAAGGATGGATTTCAGCCACAATGTATTTCTTGGTTGTTAACAAAATGTCAACCTTTTGTTTTATTTATATACAGCATTCGGGTTAAACCCTACACTAGAATCACAAAATATTCTTTTTTAAAATTCATGGGCTCTTAGATTTTGATGCTGTTATAAAGTGTACTAATTTCACTCTGTAAAGACTGGAATGAAACCTGGGAAGTGCACTGGGCTGTTACAGCAAATCTACTCGTAGCAGAGAGGGAACTATTGCTAATGTGGTACTATTGGACTTTTGCTGCTAAAAACCAAATCCTAGTCCATTAACACAATAAAATTTATCTAGAAATTCTGTATTCTCATGGGTATTATCCAAGTCTAAAGGATTATTTGCTCTAATAGCACTGTCTGTGTGAACCTATCCTATCTTAAGATATGACTA
The DNA here is from genome assembly GCF_963921805.1 of Phalacrocorax carbo. Lineage (NCBI taxonomy): Eukaryota > Metazoa > Chordata > Aves > Suliformes > Phalacrocoracidae > Phalacrocorax > Phalacrocorax carbo. The sequence goes on from NC_087513.1 coordinate 43,260,570, forward strand.
ATGTAGTTTTTACATTGTCCAATAATTCAGTTTTGCTGTCTTAAGAGTCTTCTCTCATGGTAGATATGATGAAGAACATGTTGCCCAACCTGTGACCAATAATGACTACAGCTTAAATAATTTAGAAATCTTCTTTTAATTCCATTTAAACATAAAATAACATTTTATATTGTGACGATGGTCAAGTAGTGGCACAGGTTGTCCAGAGAGGTCATGGAAACACCATCCTTGGAGATATTCAAAACCTAACTGTACAGGGGCCCCAAGCAACCTGCTGTAGGTGACCCTGCTTTGGGCAGAGGTCGGACTAGATGACCTCCAGAAGTCCCTTCCTACCACAATCATTTGATGATTCTGTGAAATTTTAGAACTGTAGGCTTCACCAATATGATTCTTAATTATGAAAGCTCTACAAAGTTTGATAACAAGCAGAATAAAACCCATGCATTTCTTAGCTCAGTAATTTCATGCACTGTCTCCTCATCATGGCTGTCTCAGCATGGTTAGTGAATTCAATTTAATTTTTGAATAGCTTGATTTATTGGGTGCTAAAACATAGCACCTTTCTGTTCCCTGTTTTCTACTTGTCTGTCTAGATATTAATCCCAAAGTGGATCTTCAGATAAATATTTGGGAGAATGAACCTGTTTTTAAATGCCATTTATAGATACTGAATTATTAGCCTTTTCAGTACACTAGTACAGTCAAATGTGAAGTCCTTTGGGAATCAAGAAAACTAAGTTGTCCTTCATCTGTGATTTTTTTTTTTTTAATGGAGTATCTCACTTGTCATTTTTGTTACCAATAATCCAAAAGTCAAGGCCTTAATTTCCAAGTTTTGTTGATATGTATGATAATTTTTTTTTGTGAATGGCCAGATTTTGGCTTTTAAACAGGTGAAGTTGGTGCTCTTCCCTTGCAGCTATTGCTACTAGGCAGGCCTCAAAAAATGAATTGTGAAACTAGCATAACACCTTTAAATTCCTAGTCAGATTGTAATACCTAGTTTTACATATTTCCTGCTGATGACAGCATATCTTCTTGTTTGAACTTTTAACAAGTAGGATGAGGAAAAAGGAAAAATTTACAGAAACCAAAGGCAGAATATTCCTCATTAGAGCAGCGTGAGAGGCAGCAGTTCATATTTTCAGGCCACCAGACATCCAGGTACTCAGCAAAGACCAAAGTACTATTGAGGTAGAATTTAACCAACTTGCGTTTAATTAAATTAATTAATTAAATAAATAAATTAATTAAATTAATTAATTAATTAAATTTTGCCTGCTGATCTTCTGCCTAAAGCTGGTTTTGAAAGTTTCAGTCAAGACAGCTCATCTGTTCAGAAGAACTATGGAAAAAAACCCATGTTCTTTGTACTGTTGAAATAATTTTGATGATGTTTCATTTTAAGTAATTTAAAATATGGTGGCTGTACGACCTCTGTGTCAAACACATGACATTTTTGTCTTTGTGAAACATTGTCCAGGTCTGGGAGATTAATAAGCCTTTGAAGGTTGTCAGCCATGCTCAGATAAGACTTCTGTGACATATCCTTCTTTGCTGGTGCACGTTCTCTGAAAGATTTGCATATGTCCAGGCTGCACATGAACTGTTCGCCAGAGTGACTGTGTATTTTTCAGGCTAGGCAGGTAATGCAGGACTATCCTGTAATTTCAGTATTTTGTGGTGGCCAGGAAAGACAAAGTACTATGCTAGACCAGGCAACCCATAATTTCTGAATTCTCAGTAATGGTCCCATTCCTCCCTTTGCTAAAGGAGGACTTTGCTTTAGGTGGAAGGCTGGATGGGAGATAATATTGGACAATGGGGAAAAAAATAAACTGTGCTGGGAAATTATGAGAGGGAGATTTGGAAATCAGCAGAAGAGATTGGTAGAGTTTGGACTGGTTATGAGTAGGAAGGAGGGAGCTGTGAGTCAGCCACTGGTGAAAGACATGGAGATCAGACAAGCCTAGAGGAAGGGAAGCAGAGACGGGCTAGACAAACAGACAGAAGTAATGAAGTTCGCTAAACTTGAAATACTCCTTTACAGAAATAATGTGTTTGTTTCTTACTCCCTAGTTCCCTATACATTGTATACATACATCCCCAAAGTAAATTGTAGGTACCAAGGATGCCTTTTCCTTCCTTTGCATTGCAAATGTACATTTATAGCATCCTGTTTTCAGAATTGCAGCATGCTTTTGTTCTCATTGTTTGCTTCATAGACAGCAATTTTACGTTCAAAATACATTCTTTTTGGATAAGGGGAGACATCACTAAAAATGAAGTAAAAAAGAAAATAATACTAAGTTCCTTGCACCATTTACAGCTTTTCCAGGTCTCTATTTATTCTTGCCTCCAGAGAAAACTCTGGCAATATTTCTGCAAGATGAGATTTGTGTGTTTGCTGTGATTTTTATGGATACTTACTTTCCTGATGCATCTTTGAAATGTCATTACTTTGCAGAGGCAACCACTGCCCTTTTAAATGGTTCTATTAAATCATATTTTAGGTCCCCTGCAGCTTTGTCAAACAAATCCCAGCAATAACAAATTAAGCCCCCTTAGTGAATGACTGACTTGGTAGACTTAGCATTCAAAAGGACAGATTTTTTTTTTCCTATTTTTCTTTCTGGTTTCAGCAACACAAGTAAATACCTGTCTTGTTTTTTTTCTTGGCTTTCTCTTTATTCCAGAGGAGTTAAATAAAATGGAAATAGGTAATGTAATCAAAGAGGTTGCTTTAGTACTAGCTTTATGTAAAGGAATGTTTTTGTTTCTAGTAAGTTACAGCAATAACAGTGAGAGTCAGAATCTGATTTGATTGAAAAAGGGAGCTTTATTTTGTGGTCCTACATCATTAATAAGTAGGATTACTTGTAACTACATGTATTATTTCCCTTTCTACTCCACGAACAATAGTTATCCTAAGAAAATTTGTAGGGAAGCCATCCTTCTCCAAAGTCAGGGAATTTTAAGAGCTGACAAAAGTCACCAAGACATTCTGATCTCTTAGAAGATCTGTTATTGCCTTTCTATTTCTTTTGGATACTGGCACAAATATGGAAAAACAAATGGAATTTGGTTGGATTCCCACCATATGAAAATCAATAGAATTGAAGACAAAACCAATTTTTTTTTTTTAAACTGTTGACATTTATAGACACATAGAATGAATTTTTCCAGGAAAGCTGTATTCAATTTCCTTTTCCTTATGAAAAATGAGAAATACATATTTGGTTTTCAGATGGTTGATGATGCCCGGTTATGAACAGAACGTATAGAAAATTTTAACACCCTTAAAATCAGACCATTAACAAAAATATTCAGATTTATTCTGGTATTTTTCATGTAAACTTCAGTTTACTAAGATATTTAATTCTGTAGCTTTAAACAAATGAACAAACTAATTTCATTGCTTAAGCATCTAAATAGCACCTTCACTGGGACAAGTATCAATATGTGCACATGTGTACATATGTGCAAGTACTGATCTGAATACAAAGTTCAGTGCCTTTCTTGAATTCGTATGGTAACTGTGGAAAGTAAAATAAATTTGGCATGAAATTTCAGGAGTCTCACTTAAAATTTTATTGGAAGAACTGTCATGGCACCAAACAGCATACATTTTATTTACATGCAAATGAAACTCATACAAACCATCAAGCAAAATTTATTTTTTCTGCAAAATTATTGTTAAAGCACTTAGTATATTTGTTTTCCTATTACTTTTTGATAGATATTAGGGAAAGGCATTCCAGAAAAATGTGTAAGAATTATAAGTCTTCAGAGGTTCTCTTTTTTCCCCTTTTTTCTTTGCAACACTGAATTTAGATTTAAGGTCTGAGCAGAAGTAGTGGCTAATTACAGTCATGGTTTGAAGATGACTACAAAGCATGTCATTCACCTGCTAAAACCATCGTTTCTCTCATCTTTATTGCAGCAGCTTTTTCATGTCTATTAGAGACCTTTAAATAATTTTTAAAAATATTACAAATCACTTCATATCCCCTTGTACATAAAAAAGTTTTAGCAGTGTTGCGTGGCTGCAGAGAAGATTCAAATTTCTCTTTTTAGTTCATGCTTATATTTACTTAAAACTAAGGTGTTAATGCCAATATTTTGAAAGGAAAAATATTGGCTTAGCTGAAGCCTGCTTCTGCTTATGTGTGTGCATGAGACAAATCTGACTCCATCTGGTGAACGTCAAGGCTGTCATGGAGTAGTGACAATTCAAAGGAGACTGAAAGAAGCAGCCATGCTTCCTCTCCCTGCAATTCTAATAGCAGGTCTGTGTGTCCTTCTGTTTTTAAGCATCTCCCTCAAGGTTGACATGACACGAATCTTGTTTCCACCATATCCACCTTCATAAAACTATACCGTTGGCTTTTTTTTTAAAAAACATTATTCCTGTCATTGGAAGGTTATAAACACTTTAAAATCAGCTGCATGTGTTAACTCTTACTGCACTGCCTAGATCCCAGTGGGAGGAGCTGATGAAAAACAGAGAGAAAATTGGCAATGAGTTTACAAGCGAAATGTGATGAAGGATATATATGCATACTATATTACATGAGATTACTTGGGCATGGCAGGCTGCCCATTACAGCGTTGTTCCCCCTCGCTAATCCCACCTCTGTTTTAATGATCAGTGGAGGCTTGAGAGTGAACTTTTGAATTCTGTCATCTGTGAAACAGGCTGTCTGAAGACCAAAGTGCCTTCCCTCTGTACATCTTGAAACCCAACAGTATCTATACAAAAATAGAAAAATTATGCTGGAGAGAGTCACTACTTAGTGTGGTAGTCTGCGTAAGAGCGGTAAGAAAGAATGGCTTCTTCCCCACCTATTTTTACTATAGATTTTTATTCCTCTGTTGAATGTGAACCCAGCTGTGTATTTGTGTGTTCTGAATGAGCTTTCTGCAATAAGGTGCACAGCCTTTGGTAAGAGCCATTTTGATGACAGCCCGCTGCTACGGTTGCTAGAACACAGGTGTCTGTGTAGGCACCTTTTTCCTTCTGTACAATAAGTCAGAAAAATATTTCAGTGCCATATCTTGTAAGAGGGGATTTGGTAACTGATGCTGCATGTCTCATGTCTGCTTTACTCTCACAGGACTTTGCTGTTTGAATATTATACTCATTGCTAAAAGTAGCTGTCTTATCACATGGTCTTTCAATGGTAAAATTGCAAAAGATCTGTAACCTCAAGATCCAGTCCTTTATATTCAGGATGTTTACATTTGCCCAATTAACTGAAACCTGGAATAGCTTTGTGTGGTGATAAACTGGCCCAGCCTCTGGTGCAGCAAGTTAAAGGTGAGTCCATAGACCAGTGTAGAGAGTGAGAGGGTGATATCTACCATTAAAAATAAATAATCAAGAACTCCTCTGTTTATGTGTGTAATATTATCTCTGTATAGATACTTCTTGCATGGATGAAATAGAATAATCTTCACCAAAAGTATATTTTTTTACTGACAGCAAAACTAATTTCTGTCAATATTATTGATGTCAGCCTTGTGAGATTTAGCTGTATAATCTCTACACTTGTTGAGATTGTAAAATATTGCATAAAATAAATTCTTAAATTCCAATTCAGAGAGAAATGCAGTGGTATGATGTGTACACTGAAGCTGACCCCCACCAGGTCTTGCTGGTGCTGAAAGGTTAAAAATATAAGGGTACATGGCAACACAGACGACCCTTCTTCCTAGGCTATTGTCCTTGGTGGGAGCAATCCTTATCCCCACTTTACACTTCTGCAATACATGAACAAGTATGTAAGCATAGAATCCTCAGAAGCATATTTAAGCTATCTGGGAATGAAAATCAGTAAAGAAGGTTAAATGGGAGGTTCCTTCTGCGTGATATCCTCTTCTGGCATTAGGAACCCATTTTCTTGTCTCAGAATGTAAAAGCAAATGCTCCAGAATAGTCAGCAGCCCTGAGGAAGACAACTGAGGTTAAGGTTGTGCTACTTTGCCTAACTAAGATTTTTAAACCACCTATCAGACAGGTGGGCCTCTTCCTTCTGCTAGTGCTTTCCTGCTTTGTAGCCATAATTCAATGTTCACAGGTTCCAGGACATGAACAGGGTGACTGTAGTCCAGAAATTAATATAAAATTATTTCATCAAACTGAAGCAGATCCTAGAAGAGAAAGTGGGAGAGTTCCCACAAGTATTCAGATGCATGTTGTGTGATCTCTGCGTGAGTTACCTAACAGAAACTGCATTATCTACCTTTTGTCTTAGAAGTGCTCTGGATTTGCTCCTGGAACGGAGCCATCTGACATTGGAGAAAGAGGGATTGTCCCTTGGATATTGGCTTGACAAATAACTCTGCGTATACTTTTTTGTGGAAATATGTTGGTGATTAGGTAATTTTCTACATATCGCTGGGTAAAACACAAAGCTAGCTGTCTCAAAGGGCACTGGGCTTGGACGCTTAATTACCTGTCAGAAGCTCAGGTTTTTATATAACTGATGTAAAATCTTGAGCCATTTTTACAATAAATATTAACTCTAGAGCTCTGACAGAGCGTAGCTGAGTGGTGTCCACTATGTGCTGCAGCTTTGATCTAGCCCTGCACTGACATTTTACTCAGCAGCAAATGGATACCTTTGGGCACAAACTTGCAAAATGAGTTACCATAACCACAGCCTTTTGATGGGCCATCGGGGCTTGAACAGACCTCTGACCGCTCTTTTTCATAGCTATCAGCTGCCCATTTAAAGCCAAATTAAGTCAGTGCACATGATGAGGCTGATCTTTGACTGTGAAAGTAAGAGTTACAGTGTACTCATACTGTGACATCTGCACCTGTCCTAGTTCAGGCTAGGCCTGAACAAGTTTCGTGTCTTCAAGATACTTGTCTTTGACTATCCGGATCCTTAAAGATGTGGTACTTCCATTTTTTGTATGTTTACTAAAAGAAATTTGGCAGAATACATTATGTACTAGTGTCCATAAATATGATGCCATCTAAATGCTTGGTATGATCCTCAATGGTAACCTTCAAAAGAAAACACCCAAAACCACATCAATAGGAGCAAACCTTAAACTGAAAATGAATTAATACAGATGACTGTGGTAATTTCATATCTCTGAAAATTATTTCTGGCTTATAATAGAAATGGACATCATGGAATATCGTCTTCCAAATATATTTAGTACTTTGTATTTTGTCAGCTTATTTTGTTTACTAACATCTCCTGATTGGGGAGGTTGTTATATATTGATTTCACAGGGAGATATTCAAACCTGTGTTTCTTCTTCTCCAATGAGTGAATTGGTGGTGACTCTGCGACCCAACAGGAAAGGCTTCTGCTGTACCAAGTGACATACGACAGACAGATGCAACAGAGTGGGGCTCTGGGGATCAGCACCCCAGCAGGTGGCATGTCTCTAGGGACATTGCAGTGCCCAGCCAATTCCTCATGTGGCGCATTTATCTGCTCAGCAGATTAAAGGTGCTCCAGACCAGCAGGGCAGTCCACAAACCGGACTGGGACCATGATACCAACTTGCTACTTACTACTGGATTTAGGGAATGAAGAGGAAATGATGTATTTTATTGTCTTCCCCCCCTCACCCCCCGCCCAGTTCTGGAAATGTAAGTGTTCATGTTAAGGTTATTTTTTTTTAAACCTTTTGGCCCTTTTTTGCTCCTAAGCTATTTTAAGCTATTTTGGAGTTGTTACTTATTTTTTCTGTCCTGCTTTGTTGCTACAGCAGTGAGGGAGAACTTTGATGTATGAATGCTCACTGCACTGTACAAAAATGTTATGAATCATTGCATTTATTTCTGCTTCCTAGAGTACAAAGGTCTTACTCAGCCTATTTCATACCAAAATATACTATTACTCATGCGTTCAGCTGAACCAATGGTCTCAGCTAATATGAATCATAGTTCCATTACTAAAAGGTGACAGAGCTTCTGTCACAGGCAAGTTTTAAAGAGTTTTGTAAAGTATATTTGTTTCATTTTGTAGCTGTGTATATTATTTAATTGCACTTTTCTTTTTCACTCAACAGTAGAATACCTTTAGTAAGTATTATTTATTTGTGTGATGGTGAATGGGAAGGCATTATTTGTTTGTGTCTTAAAGAACATGGTGGTGAAATTACTTTAGCTGTATATGTGCTGTTTACAGATAAATCCTATAAACAAAACGTGGTTTTGTTTATACCCTTGCAGAATCATCATGACTTCTCAGCATTTTAGTGAAATATAGCTCCAGCATGACACTAGATGAGTATAAGTTTATTTAAGAGAGTCCTGACTTAAATTCACAGGAATGTATTTCACAGCACTTTGTACTTCAGCTCTAAATTTAGCCCAGCGAGAAGATTCTTCTAAATTAGTAGACTCTTCAAGGTAGCCTTGAGTCTACTGGGCTAGAGGAGAGCATAGAAATTGTAGGTAAGGATCAGACATCATCTAATTCTTGCATTCTTTGAAATAGAAATGTCTGCTAAGTCCTTAAAGTGTTCATTCTCCCATCAGAACACATCCAGCATACACTTTAAAGTGTTGTTCAACCTTTTACAATGACAAAATTCCGAAATAACCTGCTCAGGTTTTCTTTCTTCCCTGTGCAGGGAAGGGAAGCTTGGGAGTCATCTCCTGAAAGGGCAAGTGACATTACTGGACATGAAGGAGCCTGATTTATGAGGAATTAGTTGCCGAATTAATGTCTATTACTGTCTTCCCTTTCAAATGAACATAGTATCCTTCTGTCCCAAAAGGTGTTACTGCACTCATAGCAGAGCTGTGAAAAACTGTTGTGGTTTTGCCTACTAGCTATTGCAATTCATTGCCCGCTTTTGCTTATGGTTCAACTGCTGCACCTGCCTGGGAACTAAGGAGGCTGAGATGGATGTGCACATTTGTTTCTGGCAGTTCTCCCACAGGTGTGATAACCTCTGGCAAAGGAATAAGGAAGACAACAGTAAGATAATGGGGGTTACATATTTAGGAATACATAAAAATAAATTACTACAAAATCTGCTAGGACTTTCAGAGGTGTAAAGACTGTCAGAGATGTTAGGCAAGATGTGTTGGTGTTTGACTCTCTCACTTCTCGCGACCCAGTTTATGGTACTGACTTTCTTCTTACTTTGAATTTGATGTGACTACACTCCTTCTAGACAAATGAGTAATAGCGTTTACAGATGGCACCTTATATGCAAAACAAACCAGGAAGAAAATCTTCCAGAAGAAAAATAAGAACAGTGAAAGCAGGCATAGATTTTTTTAAATTCTATGGTAAAAGTAATTTGCTTTAGAATTGTTGTTACCTTCCTAAGAAGAAACACAATATCTAATGTACTTAGAGCTTATTAGGAATTGTCCCTTTTTCTTTCTTCCTCTCACTCTTTCTCTCTTTCTCATTTTGCTTTCTCTTTTTTCTTTCTTCCTTTCTTTCTCCTCCCTTCCTTCCCTCCCTCCCTCCCTCACTTTTGATATCCTCTAATCATTGAAACTAAAATGCATATCGCAGCTCAAGGCCAGCCATTTTCCTACCATTCACAAAGCAGTCAGCTATTCCATGACATCAACTGTTTTAAATGATCCTTCTGCTTGATTATTTGGTTGGTTATTTGGGGGTAATATTGGAAATATTAGACTTCCTTGAGAATATAAATCATATACTGCCAGACAGATGGAAGTTTGCCTTGTCCAAAAATATAAAATATATGACTCATTTTTATCTTTGGTTTTCCACTGTGAAGAATGAGTGTCAGCTTCCTGTGTAATTTTGATTTGTTTATCCAGCAGTTTTGTTTGTCCATGCAGTTTTCTCTTTGCCAGTTGTGGTCTATATTTGGTTTCCATAAAAGGTACGTTTTCTGTGAGGCTATCAGGTTTTTTTTTTGCCACTGCCAAAACCACAAGTGATGCACCATTAGTTGGACTTTTGTTCTCAATTTAAACTTGGCATAGTGCCTCCCCCTGGTGTAAAACATGAAACAAAATCCATTCTGACATAAAAGCTAGGAGGTAATTCCTTCATTTCGGATTGAATGTGGGTTCTGTTGTATGGAGTGAGCTTTTCTACCTTCCTTGTATTGGGAAGGGGAGAGGTAAGGCTAAAATATTTACCCGATGGTTGAATATTTACTGGGGTCAGTCCATCTTATGGAGTATACAGGGAAGTCTGTCATCAGGAATAGAAAATTTAAAAGCTGGGGAAGGAGCACTTCATTTTGAAGAGTGTGTTCCATCAGAGAGCCATACCAACCCTTTCATACTCTTTTTCCTAGTCTGAATTACTTTAGTGTCTTTGAGCAAACTGGAAATACGTGAAAGCGGAAAAAAATCAGTTCCATTTGTTAAAACATAATCACATGCAGGTCTGCCCAGTAGCAATGGTAATAACAAGTTCTGATGTACAATACCCATTAAATTAAGATGACAGCAGCTGAGGAGGTTTCTTTTCCTTCCTTCCTTCCCTTTTCCTTCCTTCCCTTTTCCTTCCTTCCCTTTTCCTTCCTTCCCTTTTCCTTCCTTCCTTCCTTCCCTTTTCCTTCCTTCCTTCCTTCCCTTTTCCTTCCTTCCTTCCTTCCTTCCTTCCTTCCTTCCTTCCTTCCTTCCTTCCTTCCTTCCTTCCTTCCTTCCTTCCTTCCTTCCTTCCTTCCTTCCTTCCTTCCTTCCTTCCTTCCTTCCTTCCTTCCTTCCTTCCTTCCTTCCTGCCTGCCTGCCTGCCTGCCTGCCTGCCTGCCTGCCTGCCTGCCTGCCTGCCTGCCTGCCTGCCCTCTCCTCCCTACCTCTTCTCCCTTCCTTTCCTCCCTCTCCTCCCTCCCCTCCCATCCCTTCCTCCCCTCCTTCTAAGAACAAACTTGGGATGCCAAATCAGTGTTAAGTGTAAGAGATTTGGAAGAGTGGATAAGAGGGAACTGATAGACTTGGAAGCACAAAAGCTCCCTCTGTTGCACCTTGTACTGTAAATATAATTTATTTATTTATTCACCCCAGAGAGAAAATACAATATGATGTTTTACCTTATGCAGTCTTAGCCAGTGACATGGAAAACAGTCTGTGAAGAAAATATACAAAATTTCTGTAGATTAAACTGAGTTTACTTACCTCCCGTGGGCCACGGGGACCTGTTTTCTGGTCATGATAGTGCAGTCTATTTGCAGTGGGTGTCACTGCAATCTCAGACAGCATCTGCTAAAGTTCTTGTGGCAACAGGCTGAGAAAGCAACATCCTTTGGCTTTTCACAGACCTTCACCACTACTGAAGGCAGCATGAGTTCACTGACAGTTCGTCACGTTGTAGACTACCACAAGCTAGTCCTTAATCCCTTACCTGTCTCTTCCCTTTATTTAATAATTTTTGTAGGGGAAGTAGCAGCAAGTTATAGGCAGCGTAAGGCTGCTGTTTTACCTCGTATTGTCTTAGCCACACAGAGGTGAGTTGCTGTATTTGAGCTCTTTACTGGCATCTGTATCTCAGTGTGGATGAGAGAAGTAGGATGCGGAGAACAGAGGAGGTTTTAGTTCTGCAGTCTGTGCTGCTTCATCGCAGAGCTTCTTTCTTTCCTTGCCTGGATCTGAAATGGAAAATGTTGCTATTTCTGCCTTCGGACAGGGAAGAAAAGCACAGAGAGTGTACCCTTCTATTTGTTAGAGCAGCAATGTTCAGACAGTAATGAATAATGTCAGCTTGGGATTTAAGGCAAATGGTTCTATATTTTGTAAATAAAAAAGGTATTTCAATCAAACAATTTATAACAACTAACCTAACAACCCCCCACTAAGAGGTAGATCAAGTACGCTGCTATCTGGCCTTGACATGTAAATGTGGGTCTCCACGTGTCTCTGTATCCTTGCTGTTGTGATGTTTGATGATGAAAGTCATTCCAGCCTCATTCCTACTGACACTTTGAAATAGTGCTTTTCTGAAATTTTCAAAGCAAAACACACAAGAGATCCTAGTACTAGCTGTACCAGATTTAACATCTGGACCTGAATAAAACAGCAGGATTGAAGCTCTTGGAAAAGCAAAACTTCATTTTGTAGCGTACCAATTTTTTCCTATTTTTATCAAAATTTTCAGTCAGCTATAGTCTGCACTACAAATAAAGGAAAGAGGTCTCCCAGTTAAAGTAAGAACACAGATAAATAGTGCTTTTGACATGCAGGCTATGATTTTCCAGTGCTTGAATCAGGATGATAAAGAATACAGGCGTACAGTTCAAAATCCTCATTTCCCTGCACTACAAGCGAGAGGACCCTGCCTGAAAAGCCTGAGGAAAGAGACCCACAAGGCAGCACTCTGTTAATTACAACTCTGGCCATGGAAGTCTTACATTTTGTATCAGTAATTTCTGTTGCTTTGGGGTTTTAAACCATAAAAGCGGTGGTTTATTGCCTTCATCACAAAATACTGAAATGGCTTATTTTTGTAATGATACCCAGCAGTAAAAGTATACTAATATGAAATGTTATTATTTTAATGGTAAGATAGAGTGTGACATATATGAAATCGTAATTTAGATATTTTTCTTCCAAGAAAAAGGCCAACAAAAGCTTTGCCACTTCAATCTTTTCAGGATTACCACGTATAGTTCATTGCAAAAATCACATATAAGCTACGCTTGTGTAGCATAACTTATTAAAGCATTCCCTTTTTTGACATATCCGTTTCTGTAAGGTTTCCATGTGTGACCTAGATAGCAGGTTTATAATAGACACATTATATTACTAGGAATTTCCATCATCACTTACAAGAATAGGAAAATTGAATTTTGCTTAACAAGGATCAATTAAAAAAATAAAAAGGACAAGACTTTAAGCACAAGTCAGACGATGCTGAAGTCACGTGGACTCCCCAATGTATTAGGCGTCTGCTTTGTTGCTCTCAAGTTCCTTGATTTTTTTCTCTTAATCCCATCCAAGATGTTCTTCATCTATATAAAATGAACTTTTGTTTTTATGCTATTCTCAGGGCTTAGTTGAGAAACAGGAGTGCAGCTGTGATGGCCTTGGTCATAGACTTTTTTCACTGAAACACATTCCTTTCTCCATGCCTGCATCCATGGGCCCTTGTCCAAAACCAACTAGATTGTGTTTATCTTGTGTCCTCCTTTACTTTAGCCTTCGTTAGGATCCTGTCATGCTCAGCCCTCACACTATGTCACATTCATTATGGTGACTCCTTTATTCCCCTTTCCCCAGACTTCGTCATGAGAACTGTGTCACATTACTTTGTGCTGAGCACATTTAACATTTTTTGTTAGAAAAAGGACAAACAAATGGTTCCAGGGATACCACGAGATCAAAGTGTGTTCATCAGCCAAAATTCTTAACTTTTGGTAATGTTAACCTCAGTTTGATTTTCTAAGAATGCTCAAGTTCTGTCAATCAGAATATCTAAAAAATCTAAAGCATCAAATGCCAGACTGTCATCTGAGAATTTAATTTCTGGTTGCTCCATGCCATTTTCCACTTTTTTGTGTTTGTCCCTCAGTTCAGTGCTCTTCAGATTAAGCCATTTGTTTCTTACTCTCAGAAAGTAGTATATGGGTGCTAATGCAGAGGCTTTTTACTGGCCCAACAAATTACTGAACACGAATCTACAGGCAATTCCTTCTTCAGGTGCCCTTGAAAATATTCTTAGACACTTTATCCTTACAATGAAAGATAGTTTCTGAAAAAATTGCCCAAAACTTCCTAGTCAATTTGTCAAGATAGGGAATTTGTGCCGATGTGTCTTGCTGCCAAAAATGAAGTTAGTCTTATTTTCATATAAAATTGACTTTTTCTTGGAGGATTCACTTCTGAATGAATCATTTTCTATAAACAAAACTGGAGAGAACAAAACTGCTGAAAGTTATGGGAAGAAATGCATATAATTTGCACAGCCCTACCATTTAATAAGAGAATGATTACGTGCAGGTGATTGAATTAAGAGTTTTATCCTTTCCTTCCCTTTCCCAATCCCCTCCCCTCTCTTCTCTTCCATTCCATATTGGGTCGCATTTTGCCATTAGACCATAAAAACCCATGATATGCTGATGGGATACGAGGATCTCCCTGAGGCCCCTTGTTAAAATTTTGTACCAGTGTTTATCAGAGTGATTTATTTGTCTGTTATGCAGTTCTCCCTCTCTAGATGCTGCATATATCCTTTCCACAGCTGACATGTCTCTTGGCTCATAAAATTTTCTCCAAATGAAAAATATTGCAGATCTGGCCACACTAAATAGCAGGAAAAGAATTTCTTAGTGGAGGTTATCCATAAACAAGTTACCCACCACGTCTTCCATCAAGTAACACAAACTGAGCAGTGCATTATCCTATCTACATATTCTGTGTGTTTTGTCAGCAGCATATAAACACAGCCAAGCGCAACTTAATGAACTATCTCTCTTTTATTTTTAGTTAGGAAAGAAAAATACTTCTTCCAGTCTCTTGCCAATGATAAATCACAAAACATGGGAGAATATATTTTTTTTTTCGGTTTAGGGGAAGAAGAGCATCTAATGTTGAAATTTCAGTGACACATCATGGCAAGTGTATTTGCTAAAGGTTTTTATAATATATATGTCTCTACTTATATATCTCTTTAAAAAAAAACCCAAAACCTTGAGAAACTTTTAAAGTCCCAATATTTGTATCAGGCTATAAGCTTTTAAGTATGAAGCAAACTGAGTTCACCTGAAGGTTGTTGCAACTACAGGGAAGATTTTTTAAAAGCACAAATAGGAAGTAGGTAAATATAATTGTGTAAAAGCCCCTTGTGCAAATCATCTACAGTGTGCTCTGCCTAGATGATCCAGCCACTTCAAGCCAGTTGTGTGGGCGTGTCTGTGCAAACCCAACTGCATGATTTAGAAGACTGTAATTAGTCCAAACTCAAACTGTGTATCAACACCCAGGAAATTTGAGTGGAAGATTAACATGGATTTTTAAAATTAGAATTAGAGAAAGTAGTGTATCATTTAGTGAAGAGCCTCATCTAGTAGGCAGTACTATTCCTGGTCCTTTACTGCATCCTTTGCTATGACCCCTATGTCGTTGTATTAGTTTCACTAACAAACTGAATGGAATCTCATGTTCTCCTGGGTACAATTCTACCTTTCCTGTTTGTGTGACTTCTGCTTCCCATTCCAGCTGTACATGATGATACAGTCGTCTATTAAAGCAGGCTTTTAGCACTTCTAAACTGACATCCTCGTGGGGGTTTGCAAGATGAGAATTAAAGAGAGACAATGAAGAGTGTAAAGCTTGAATGAGATATTTTGGAAAACAAGTCTTGAGTTCCTGAAAATTTATCCTGGGCACCAACATACAGAAGCTGCTAAAAAATATTCTGTTGGGGAGCACCTGGCTTTAAGGAGCTTACCCTATTAAATACAGACTTCTATTAAATATTACACTTAGATATTTTCTTGATAATTGCATGGAAGGCACAAAGGTGGACGATCCTTCCTGTCTTCTCATTGGAGTACTCCTGCTGGACCTACTGACAGCTGTAGCATGTGTTCACAAGGGGGAACATCAATCACAGAGCCAGGAAGGTTCAGACTCAGAGTAGGAAATAACAGGAATTTCCTATCTCCTAGACTTAAGCTTTAGCCATGGGATTACAGCTACCTGTAGAGGCTAGTTTGTAATAGGTGTTATCTGATTTAAACTTAACTAATATTCAGAAGTTACTGTAACTCCCTTTTGCACATAAACAGTGCTCAGAGCCCCCTGCATCTGTACCTACACATATACACACATTTTTGTTATTTCCATGTGCATAGAGTAGCACACTTTTCCAGGAAATTCCCAGCTGAGAAATGACTTCAGGCTGCGGACCATTCTTCTGGTCTTTCTTCTTCTCATGAATTTTAAACCTACAGGAGATGCATTCTGATACAGCTGAGGGCACAGAAGTAATTATAGGTTTTCTTTGCTTTGGACACACTTATTTCTCTGGGGGTTGCTTTCCTAAATGTGGAGTGTAAGAACTGCCTAAATAAACCAGGTGTCAGAAATTGATTTGCACAATCATTTTTATAGTGAACTGAGCAGCTGAGCCTTCTAGACAGCTGAACTCTGCTAAAGCCATAAGGATTCTCCTGTGTAAAATTAGGATATAAGGCATTTAACATTTAAAATTTTTTTTTCAAGAAGTTAGGCCCAAGCATTGCAGGGTGAGTTCATGTGGCTTAGGAAAATTGTTGTTTCGACTTGCTGTGAGTATGTTAATGAATAAAACATTTGTTCTTCATTTTACCGACTCTGTTTGTTGACAGTCATTAATTAGATGTTCAGGTGGAGTTTATTCATTAATGAGCAATCGCAGAAGTTCTACCCTAAATCTGTATCATTATAATTATGAAAAAAAAAAAAAAGAAAAAAATTCTCTGGGCCATGCCAGAAAACACTCCATCATTCTTATCCCATGAGATAGCTGTTGTCTTATCAAAAAACAGTTATGTTGATTTTCCACATATATGGCTATATTTTATTAAACAAGGACTAGGATGACCCTAGCATTTTGGACAATGCTAGACTTACATACATATAAAGACATAGCCTGCTGCTTTTGAGAGCAGTGGGACCATCACTTGGACTTGGAAAAGTAATTCAGGGTCCATTTGACTCTTTCATAGATATTATTTCCATTATTACCCATAAAAGAAAGAACCTTGATATAAAATACTCCTTAACTGAGGTGATGTCTCAGATCGACATACCTAGAAAATGCTAAAAAGCAGACAAACCAATTTTCACTTGTTTTATAGTTTGAGTAGGAGTTTTAGAGGAGAGGACTTTCTTGCCAAAAGCAGACTGCTGGGAACAGAGCTAATAGGGTGAGTGGGTGGGCAGGACAGGAACTGTTTTTTAGGATACATTTCTTAATTTCCAGTCTGCTCCTCAGAAAGAAGGCTCTGATCCTTCAACTCCATCCTGCTTTTCCCACTACAGAGTAGCAACGGCAACCCTGAAACGTGTAACATCAAACTTCTTGGTGATGCTGCTTTTCAAGTGGATTAACATAGCACCACCCAATTAGAGCACACCTGAAAGCATTTTCATTTCTTGGTTATTAAAATCTACACGGGAGCCCTACACTTGCCAGCAAGAGTTGGCAAAAGTTTCCCAGTGCTATTACCATTGGTTCAGTTTCTTTTGTAGAAACAGCACTGAGCCCCAGTATAGATCTGGTGCTCTAGGAACAGTGGTGCTGTTGGCAATTTAATTTTTTCTAAGGTGTTTTGCTTCTTAAGCAGGGTGCATCTTATATTAAGTAGCAGACTCATTATTATTAAATAATAAGGTAATAGATTCTTCTCTTCATATTGAACAGTGCTGGTATTAGACTTTCTTAGAGAAACTGTAAGAACTATTAAGAGATACGGATTTTCTGAACACTTACATTCTACTAAAAGCTCCAATGAGTCCACAGTGCTGCTTCTTATTAAAAAAGTCATTGAATAGTGCATTCAGCAAGATTTAGCCCTAGAAGTAGGACATCAAATATTACTCTATTATTAGAAAGTTTATTATTATTTAAGAAGCAGGAGTAGCACATTCTTATTGTAAATTATGCATGGGTATTAAAAAATTCCTAGGTGACTGGAGGTACAAATCCAATTAAAAGCCCAAACTGTTGAGGTGGTTTGAATATCTCATCTTAAATGAAGTACAGAAAACAGTAATGATCTTGTGGTAGAGATCATGAAATGAGCTGCAGGGCTTTGAAATTTCTGGCTGTGCCGTAAGGTGTCATGTTTGATTTCAGAGAAACAGTTTTCTCCGTGCCCAAGTTCCACACCTCTAAAGTGGAAATAACACTGCAGAGACAGGCAATGATCATAAATCAGTTGGGTTTTAGAAACAGTTCCTATGCTGAATGCAATATAAAAAATTTATTAAAAGTCCTACCAAAAAAGTACAGTATAATGATATCTCATTATCTCTCTCTTTAAAAATCAGTTTTGACATAATGCTGCTGTATGTTGGCTTTAATTTGTTGGGTTTTTTTAAAATCTCCTTGGCACATAAAGGATGTTTGATTGCCAAGAACAATCAATTTATAGAGGAGCAAATGGCTTCCAGAACTATGAATATTAAATGATGTCTTAAACATTTTCTGTAAAAACATATTGGTGGATATGTTTGAATGAGTGAATTTTGCCCGCTGCAACCATTCCTTTAAATAGTTATGTAAAACTCTTCTTCCTTAGCTCTTTCACTCTCTAAAGACCAAATCCAGTTCCCATTAGTGGGGGCACCAGTGCAACGATTTTCAACAACTCCAGTGGATGTCGGTGTAGACCCAAATTAAAAAAAAAAAAACCACAACAAAAGCTAAACTGCAAAAATGAAATCACAGATTGTACTTAACTGTTTGGTAAAAATAAATAAAATATGTGAAACTTTCAGGAATCCCTACAGGGAAGATCCTCACAATTGTCCAGGCCTTCTGCGTCCCTCCTTTCAGTGGCAGTTACACACCTTAAATGTTTTTGAGAATTTGGGTTTAATTGATATATCTAAAGCCCCAATTTAAAAAACAAGGGTAGATTTTCAAGGTGTCTAAACATGCAAATAGGAGTTCGTGGAGTTTTTCTTTGAAAGCCAGTACACAGGCACTTTTGAAAATACCCGTAAGCACTTACCAGCATATTAGGCAAGAAATGCCTTTAAAAACTAGACGCAAGTGACATCAAAACTAGGATTAAATCCAGATATTCAAAATTACTGAACTGACTCACTCCTGTTTATGTCAGTGGGAGTAAGGTACTTAAGTACCTTCTCAGATTTGGTCAGTGGGTTGCAAGAGTTCTTTACACTTCTGAGTCTGGATCAATGTCCCTCTGTGCAGTAATCTAATTATCCATCCCTCAGGAAGGATACATGCTTCATCCCATATGTATTCAGTGGATTCCTATGGGTTCAATTTTAAACTGCATTTAAATTGCAAGCTTTCGGTACCTTTTGTGGGAATTAGAGGCCAAAATACATTTGAAATCTTTATCTAATTGTTGTTCTGTTTCAAGCTGGGTTGCAGCATATCTCAGAGATAAATGAGCTATTCAGGTAGCTGAGCAAGCTGTGGCAACACCAAGTTCTACACGTGTTCCTTTGTTTTGGCGTATATGTTAACCCATAGAAAGAGCCATACTGCCCTGGATCACTTAAAGCTGCTGCAGCCTCTTTTGAAAGAAAGATTTCAGTGCTTTCAAATACTTTCTTTGTTTCTTGTATTTGCTTATGCACCACAGTGATGAATGTGATGTAAATATTGAAGCATCAGACATGCAGTAGAATGACTCCAGGTTTACACCATTGTAAATGGAAATATAATTATTTGTCACTCCTGGGATAGCTAAAGAATAGGCTGGGTCAATATTCTGTCTAAAAGAAAAAGAAATGGGCATACAGAATCTGTAACTGCATCACTGAGGGTAGATTAACAAGCTCAAATGGTCAAGATTCCTCCTGAAAAGCTAGAAATGTGAAAAGGAAACTATTACTGTGCCATTAAGGGAAAATATTAGGTGTTCTGAACAAAGATCCTTCTATTTCGGGAACCAAAAGGGCCCCCCAACACTACAGGAAGGACCTAAAATCAAAAGTAATACTAAAAAATAATGAATTGATTTTGCTCCAGAACTTCTTACTAAGGAAAAAAATTGATATTAAAAAATTGACATAAAACATGAAATCCTGTCTTGCTTAAGGCAGTATAAATCTGTTAGAGGGTCCTGATTCTGCATATATTTATGCATAAGCTTAACTTAATGCAAGTGAAGAGTCCCTTTGGGTTTAATGGATTTGCAAGTGGTTTTTAGGCTGCTAGAGCATACATACTTGAACTATGGGGTAGAAGAAACTCCTGTTCTTGGAAAAGATCTAATGAAAGCAATATCAAGAAATACTCTAGAGAATCACTGGGACTATGTGAGTGAGTGTACAAAGACTAGTAGGATAAGGACATGGAAAAGTAAATGATGTGGCTTGCCAGTATCTCTATGTAAACTCAATTTTTATATGAAGTTTTTTGTTTTTCTTGGCCCTTCACAAATCCTTGCTTTGTTTTTGATAGGTTTTTGAGTGTATTTATTTTGGTTTTAGGGGCAGTAGTTGAAAGTGGGGAAAAATGTAATTGTCTTTTCTTTTTTGCTTAACATTTTAAGTGTACAACATAAAACCCATAATTATTCAGTTGGCTAATTGCATATTTTTTCTGGCTCATTGTTATCGGTGGACAATAATTTGTTGTCATAGATGGTTTGTTGGGAAAGAGATTTAGTTTAGTCCAGTGGCAATACAACAGATGGGAAACTCTGAATTACTGAACTATTTCAGAGTGTGTTTCCTGACGGGCTTAAAGCTTCCATGCTTGTTTCCCCACTCTGTGGAATGGCAAATAATACTCCATGGGTAAAATCAGTGAGAAGTTGTCCTTCACTAGAGCCAGGTTTTACGCCTGAGGTTTATCTCACAGTGGATTTGTGGCAAAAAACAATACGCATCAAAAGCTTTCTTTTTAAATAGAAAGTGTGTTATAGTTTTGGTATATTAATTAGAATATTTGTTTCTCAGAGAACTTTATACTTTGAAAATTTTATGTGACAGCGTGTAATTGTTGCAGATGAAAGATTTTCATTCTGTAGTCTGTGCTTTCTCGAGGTGGCTTCCAATATGCTACACAGTGGTCGAAGAAGTACTGCCAGGTGGTCTATACAGAGGCCTTCCCTGCTTTCAAAGTAGCAATGCTCACATCTCTTGTGGGTTCATTCATAATCCTTTAAATTCCAAAACCATTTTGGGAAATTACATTTTTAAATATGAATATTTTTTTGTTCCCGGTTCAAATTCTTCAGTGTTAGGACTATTGCAATAGAGTTAACTGTAGTCGCAAGTTTTTTTTTGAATAGTCAGGACAGGACAAGCATGGAAGTGCTGGGTCCGTAAATGATGATTTGAGTGCTAAAGTAAAATTCCATAACCAGGGAAGGAAAAGTCAACATGGATACAAGAAAGAAAGAGAGGTCATAACCAAAAAACCAAAAAGCATCACTGCACATTAATAAAAGCCTGTTGCATCTAGCTACCCTTCACACCATTCTAATACTATTTCTGATGCAATCAGGCATGCAACTTACCAAAGGAGAATGTGTTTTGGGATTGGGTGGCTCCAGGATAGATGGCTGTAGGTTATCTCTTTCTTAAAAAATGGTCTGCAATGTGACCACAGTTGAAAAGCAGTGTTACAGGTTATATTTAGCTAGACACTGAGTTCAGTTTAAATAAGTAAGAAAATAAAAATCCCAGTTAAAAATATGGTGAAAGGACAGAGTCTTGGCTAGTTCCCAGGTGGTTAGTGGTCTCAGGTGATGTTATAATGCAAGAGCATGAGAACTATGTATCTGCTCCATCACTTGAAAGCCAACAAGGGGTTCTTCTTCTTGATTCACCATATTTTTTGGGCCTAAGCACAAACAGGTTAACCTGAGTTTTTCCGTGCCTCTTATTTCATCTTTTGAGGGCTTCAGTGGGACCTAAGTAGAGAGTACATCTTCCACTGACCTTCTGTGTTAGAGTGAATTTCACCCTAAATGCCTGTTTTGGAATGAGCAGCTTTTATTTCCTTAAGGAAAAAACAAAATTGCTTCTGATTTGTTGAAATCCAACAAAAGCATCCAAATCCATTCAGTTCTGTTTGTTTTGGGTTCTGAAGAAAGCCTTCTTCCCAGTTGGGTTCATACTGCAATTTATTTTATGAGGACTTTTAACATTAGTGAGAAGAAAGGGGATGTGGAAGAGGGAGATAATATGTTAATTCAGAAGCAGCTCATTTTAGGAGAGAGTTGAGACTTCCTTTCTCCATAATTAGCATGGTTTTTAAACTGCTGACAGGGCTGTGATGCTGCTTATTATGAATAAAAGCTGGACACTGGCAAAGTTGGGTTGAAATCTTTCCAGGAAGATTTTGAAAGCAGAACTATATTTTATGTTCAAATGTTATATTTTTATCTTAATTTTCTGTCCCCTTTGACTACTATTATAAGATTAAAGTTAGAGGGATAAAGTCATTTGAGAAGCTGGGTTAAAGTTAAATTGCCTGAGTCCGTTCAAACAACCAGAAACAAAGCTTTATTCTTCTTGGGTTTTAAGGATTACTGTTGATGGCTAAAATGGTCTTTTGTGACACTGAGATTAAGCAACGTTATATGATAGTGCTCTGTCTTGATTCTCCTTATTCGACTGGAGGACTCCTCTTTCCTACCAGCTGTTACTATCATCAATTCATTGTCTTCAGGTTGGCTTTAAGAATCTCCTCTCATAAAAGAAACCCCAGACCAATCCTTCTGGACATTTCAGCAGTATCAAGATATCCAATAATTTAATCAGTGTCATAATAGAGAATGTTTTTCTGTAGTCTGGCTAAACTTGATAATAAACAGAAAGGCTGTGACTCTATGGTGCTGCTGTCAGTCAGGCGTGGCATATGGTGGCACGGGGATGACGTGTGCATGATTTTTATCTGAATGTTAGCGGTAGCAGTAACCAAAAAACATCTGGCACTCTTTAAAGCTTGAGTCTGCTCTTTACTCTGCATCTTTGCATCACTTACCTGCAATTTGAGGACTGAGGTAATTTGTTTTTTGTTCTGTAAAGGCATGTTTCTATTTAATCGAGAATTGTTACTATCACTATTCAGATGTTCAGGCAATATTATGTATTTTTGTTCCTATTTAAGTCATAAAAGTAGAAAATTTTATTTCTGTGTCATGAGCAAAATGCATGGGAGTGAGGTGGAAGACTTGAATGAATATCTGAGAAAACAATGCAGTACTTCCACACAGAAGTGTCGTCTAGTCTTCCCATCAGTTCAGCGGAAGTGTACCTAGTGGGTGAGGGTATAATAAAAAAGTTCATTTGCAGGTGGAAGTACAAGAGACACTTTGTCATCCCTATATGTCTTTATGTGTCGTCTCTGCAGACACCTCCTAGGAGTGGAAAACCTGGGAGATGCAAGTAAGAGGAATCCCTCCATCAGTGCCAAGCCAGGGAGAAAGTGGGTGTCCCTGAGGAAACTGAGACACTTAGTGACCAGAAAACACTGAAGAACATGTTTCCCAGATAGAAAAAAAGGACTATTTGGACAACATGGGGACCATAGCAGTACTTCAGTGGTCAGGATTTCAGTCTTTGAAATTAACAGGGATTTTGTCACTGGCTAATCTAGTGCAAGGATTTCAACCCAAAAGTAGGCAGACCTGGTTGCTCACATAAAGGTTTCTTAGCAGCAGGAGCTAGTGGGGAGTCATCTCATCATGAGTGGCCACAAACAGTCCAGTGGAAAGCTGCAGAAGGGGGAACAAATGGGCAGTGATATGTGCTAGCTTTGGGGATGTCAGAGAGAAAAAGGGCACCACAGAAGGTAGCCCATTGGCCTGCTTCTCTGCCCATGCTGTGCCATACTGCCAGGCCTGGGGAACGTGCCTTGCCTGAGCCCCAGGCTCAGCTCACAGGAGTATACTGCAGCTCTCTTCACTGCTGAGAAGTTAAACCCTAGAAAACATGGCTAATATTTGAAGCAGTGTAGGTTCATATGTAAAATACCAGGGTGCAGCAGAGGAGGGTGTAATTTGTTTAAAATCATGGCAGGGATGGCAGAGCTTTAGCAGGAATCCGGGCCTGCCTCAGAGCACAGCTCACATTGCTGACCTCCCCTGCAGCAGAAGCATGGACTTCGGGCATTTTGGTTTGCTGTTTTGCTGGTTTTGGCCAACACCAAACGTGCTTCCAGGTCAATATGGAACATTGCTGGCAAGGGTTGAATTCCTAAACTTCCTGAAGTTGGTAAAAGTTTTATTGTTGTCACTGATTATGGAATTTCTGTGCAAAATATGTCTTGATTACTCATATAGAGATGGCATAGAAATGCACTGAAGGAAAAAACCCTACCTGAGAAAGTAAAGTGCAGGAAACAAAGTGTTTTAAGGTTTCTTTTATTTATTTGTTTCTATAACTATCTTTTCACTCCATATGTGTTTTCTTGTTTTGGGGTCTCTGCTTTCATTCTTTCCCCCTTCATTGCTCTTGATAACCTTTTTTATAGCTCTTATTTTGTTTCTATGGGAGCAATACGATTTCATTGCCAACTCTACATTTTAGTCCAGATGACATATATTTTCTTCCTATATGTTATCTGAGATGCTGAGGACAGATGGCGCAAGCAGTTATTTGCAGTGGTTAGCTTAGGCAAGTCCTTAGAGCTATGTCCCCTATATATGCGCAGTAATGCCTCAGTGTGTGCTCTTAATTGGCCTTTGGTAGGTCATCTGTCTAAAACCTGGGAGAACTGTTTTCTTGGATATCTTTGGAATGAAAGAATTTATTTCATCTATGTAACACAGAGACAATTTAAAGGGAATGCTCTTTGAAATGGTTTTATTTCACTGTAAATCTTGCCAAATGAAATACAGTTTTGTACAGTTGGGCGGTGCATCAACAGAAGTGTAGTTCAAACAATGAAGATAATTTCTTTAATGTTTTGAGGTTGCCTACACTGAGCAGCATTCTGGGTGAAGGGTAAACATCTTAATGGGAACAGTTTATTCATATGAATCCCAAATCTTTGCTGCAACTGTTGCTAAGCATTCCAAGCTGCCATCTTTCATCTTCTCCCAGATCATAAAATAAATAATTTTTTTTTTCCCTATTAGTTATTCAGTATCTCAGACATTTCAGTGGGGATGTCATGAAATGGAAACACTCTCAGGGATTAGTGTGTAACTTGTACTTCCTTATGTCTAGCAGCTGTCAGTCTGAGGAAAAACCCAAATACAACATCTTCTTTACTGTTTGATAGGAATGCTTTTCTCAGTGGCCTTTATACTCCTCATCAGGAAAATGTCACCAAAATCCTCCCCTTTTTTGTTGTTGTTTTTGTTTTGGTTCTTTTTTTGGTTGGTTGGTTGGTTTGGTTTGTTTTTCTGTTTTGTTTTGGGTTTTGTTTTAAATTATATAGCTTTCCAAGTGCAACTGGCAGTGTCAGGAATCACAAGACAGATTTGTACTTCAAAGAAACTGGTTAGATGAGGTGCAGTATGAAAACAATGCTATTGCAGGTTAGCCTGTGCATTTTTTGAGTAAAGTATCTTCTACAAGCACTGAGAAGTCAGTAACAACCATCAGTGGGAGTAGGCTGAATAAATGGGGTTAGAGGATGTCATCCAGCATGGCAGGTTATCAAACTTTGCTAAGTCTGCTTCTAGAGCATACAACATGTCAAATCTAATTGCAGATATTGGAGGAGGTTGTTTTTGTATCCTACAACAGCTAGCACTACAGTCTCATGGGTAAATTCTAGTTTTTTGATGGTATTTCTACACAGATTCTGTAATTCTTTGCTCAGTGTTTGCCCATTAATAACAAAAGTTACTTTATTAGATGTAATGAGTTAGGAACGGGTGGCCTATAACAAATATTCAGAAATCTATTTTAATGCTAATGTGAGATAAAAAATAAAATTATTGGGCTTGTCTGTATGTATAGGTGTGAGGACTGCAAATTTTGACTTGGAAATGTCAAAGTTCATTCTGATTTTTGTAATGGAAACATCATATATAGCTGTAAAGACAACAAAATATCCCCTGTTGTTTTGTTGATTCAAAGACTTGCTTTCAGTTCTGTACTGTAATGTTTTTTGTTGTAAGAGAGCTTGTCAGAGAGCAAAACATCCTTGTCTTCAAGACAGACTCCCAGAAGGAATACAGTTTCCACGGTGTGATCAGAAGTCTAGGCAAAATTTAATTTTCTACACCTAGGATAAGACACTGTGCTAGGAACATACAGACTGCGCTGGTACGGCTCACAGGGAGCATTGCTGTGGCCAGCCTTTGCAGTGTTTTACTGCTTCCCTCCAGCTCCCAAATCACTAGATCTCACCAGCTGCCTCCCCTGCCCATGCGTGACGCCAGCCCTGCGTACGGCGCCGATGCACATGGCTCTGTGTGCCACATCGCAGGTGCTGCAGAGCCGTAACAAACCGTGCCTCGATTGAAAGTATCAGTTTGACCTGCTTCACTCACTGCATAATGGGCTTGGGAAGTACAGCTTAATGGGATTTCAGAGTGATCTGAAGCAAGACGTTGAGATCTCATTTCAATGCACTAGAGCTGAACCAGAGAAAAACAACAACAATATTTTCTTTCCATTTAATTGCAGCATACTTTTCTAAATCATCAAAGCTGCACTGTTCCATGGAAAGTTTAAATTTTGGGGAACATACCTTCCGGAAGGCATTTGGACAGAATGCTTTCAACTGGAAAAATTTTTGGCATGTCCCTAAATTCTGCATCTCAATAGGAAAATAGTGGAAAAAGAAGTATTTTTTTAACATTTGAGTAAACTCTCGCATGAATTCTAAAATAGAAACTTTAATTTTATTTTCATTCTACCATGCTGCAATTTATCTAATTTGTCTTCCTAGAAGAATGGAAGGCTAAAATGAAAAAGAAAAAAAATAAAAATTTGGAAGTTGTTCAGTATTCCATTAATAGTCTCCGATTAGGAGAAAATTAAAGAACAATACAGTAATAATAAATTATCCCAAGAGTGGCTGAAACTTGTGCACATACTCATGGAAAATCAAGGGCATAACTATAGTAGTTCAGATTGAATAAAATTAATTATTTACTGGTTTTCCAACAGGGTCAGGGTACTGCGGTAAAGACAGAAATTCACATGCTTGGACAGAGGAAAGACGTAGTTTATAGAGTCTAAGAAATATTTGTGACAGCATGAATTTATCCGCTCTTATTCCTAAAATGGGACTTAAGTGAGACATAAGAAGTACACAAGTCTAGTGCCAGCACTCTGCACAGGGGTGAATTTAATCCAGAATGAATAAGGGTCTTTTACTTATTTTGTTTATTTTCTGCAGTCACTCTGCCCAATTCCTAACAGTGTGTTTTTCAGATGGTGTTTTCGGACAGCAATGCACCACCTTTAAGTCAAATACCAAGGGCAGTTTTTATAGGAAAGTTAATGTATTGCCTGAATTTAGATCAACATTTTGCTTTTTTAGATTACTCAAGTGGTAAGAAACCCACTGTTAATTTTTAAATGTTATAGTTTAGAACAAGTGCTTAACATTTATGAGCTAAACCACATGAAAAAAGAAATATTAGGTAATAATTGGAACAGAACTGGGTTTTCCCTCCATCAGATGTGTAGTTTGTGGTGCAGCACCTGATAATTACTGGCATTATTTGTTTTATGAGAGCATTTCCTAAGTGTGATATCCTGTTCGGTGCAACTTGTGGTTGCAGATTTTGCCACTGCTTCACCATTAACCATATTCGCGAGCTCTTATTTCAGCATACTCAACTGTTAATTCAATCATTTAAACATTTTAAGTATCTGACTTCTAAATGTGAATGGGAGTAATCTGGTTTCTTTTTAATATAACTGCTATAAATGGTGTTAACATGGCTAAACTTTCTTTTAATACTGATTTTTTTTGTTTTTATGTCCTTCCTTACTAATTTAGAGCTTGTGGAAAACATCTGTGTTGTTTGAAGGTAATTTGCCTTTTCATCAACTTTTTTTTAGGTCCAGTGTAAGTAAAGTAGTTTGCACTAAGGGCCTAGAAGGCAAGTTTGGATTTGTGTGTTTGGAATAATTTATTCATTATTAATATCAAGAGAAATATGATGGCCTTCAGTAATACAATTGGATCATAATATATTTGTTTTCACATATTTCTTTTTGGATGTTTCCTGTGTTCAGCTAAACAATTGCTGGTTTTAATTACTGATCTGTTATGTGTATGTGTTTGTATATATACATGCATGAGCGTGTGCATTTGTAATTTGTCTTTCTTTTCAAATATAATTAATTGGTAGATACGCTTTTGTAAAGATAGGTGTTAAAAAAATTATCTTTTCTCCAAAAATACCTGGGATTGGAATTCTTTCAAAAAAATCAGTAGGTGCAAAGACAACAAATCTTAGTAATACATGTCTTGTCTTCATTTTTGCATCAGACATTTGTTAATAATTCAGTCAATATTAACTCATATTAATTCTTTGGTAGATGCTTAAAGCCAGATTCAGACATTGTTTCAAAATATGCAATTCATACAGATTGCAGGGGGAAAAAATTATAGCAATATTAAAACAATCTTATTCTGTACATATGCAAGCAATCTAACCGCTGAACTCTGAAGACTAGGTCTGCAATTTTACAAGGGAACTCTCATATGGGAGGTGGAGGTATTCGTCTGCTCTTCCCCCCCCCCCCCCAATATTGAATAGCATCTTGACGTTATGGAAGTTAGAAATCTTACTGTAAACATTTATATAAGCAATGATAAACTTTGCCTTAAGTGTTTTCTTAAAGCAAGTTATTTTAATCCTATAAAGATACCATACATTTGAAAAAAACAAAAACACATACAGCTGTTTGTCAGGAGGACTGTATTCAGGAAGACATTTTGTGGAATTAAGAAATTCTTAGCTTTGGGGCTACTTTCAGCTTGCCTCAATGCAAAAACTAGTGTAAATCTTTTGCTTTCTTTCTGTACTTTACAAACAATATATATTTTGCAGCTGAGAAAATGTCTGTGATGCATGTGATGCAACCCCATGTACTTTAAATTGGGGGTCTCTTAAACCACGTTATTTTTGAAACAGTAGCTTTCTCTCTGTTGTCAGTGTGTTTTCTGGGCTCATGTAATGGCCAGTTTAATGACACAACCGGATTAATGTTTCAGAAGGTGCTATTTTGCTCAACCATAGTAATCTGTCTGCCAAAGTTTATGGATAATTTATAAACCTCTGGATATAGGAATTTAAAATAAAAGCACTGATAAAGTCCTTAATTCCAGTGGCCTTTGCCTCATGGGGGAGCTGTGTCATGGTGGTGCTCAGCAGTATGTTTTACTAATCAGGGCTGTTACTCACCAGTGGACCCTTTGTTAATCTGTTCTTCCTCGTGTTCATGCACAGAACCATTTTCCTTTGGTGATCTTACATAAAAGTTAGTGTAGGGAATAAACTTCTCAGATGAGGACAGGCTAAAGTAAAGCAGAGTAATACATGTGTTACTCCTCAGAGTAGAGTAAAATTTCATTGCTGAAATTCTTGGTTTCACACTAGGTCAAAGACAGTTGTATAATTACATAAACTCATGAGCAATCTCATAGTGTCAATTCTTTCTCTTTCCTCCCCCCCCACCACACCTATCTCCCTTATCTTCTAAAAAATCTTAAAATTATCTCTCTCCGGACTGTGCAAATGCACTTTTTCCTCCTTTCAGAAAACATGTGGTCAAACCTGCCAGATTTGATGAGGTTAGCATGAAACTGGAGCCATCAGTTTCTGGGGACATTTACTCAGCTAGTCACCCACTTAGTGCCATAATGGTGATGCTTCTCAGCCCCCAGTATTTCACAGGAATCCCCAAAAGATCTGTCAATAGCCTAACACAGTTTTTCTAGGAAACTCCATAGGACATAGGGGAATGTTTTCTTCTCCCTGTTGTTATACTCCTTCTCTAAGGAAATCCTATGGAGACAGATGTGAAGCTGTAATGGTACTCGTGGTGTCTGTGCCCTCTTCCTCCAACTGTACCGGGTAACCTGGTGTGGCTTAGATTCCTTTAGAGGTGGAGGGGTGGTGCTCTGTTACTGGGAATCAACCTCATACCACTAACAAGGAGGAGAAAGGCGGACTCGTACCAGATGGGAATTGAGTCCCTCCCTGTACAGCCTGCAGGAAGATGAATTGGCCACAGAATCACACTGATTACACATCATATTTTTCACACATTTTAATATGCGTGTGGCTTGGGTCCAACTAAAGCATCTGAAACAGTGCTGTTAATACTCAGTATTTCCTGGCGTTGCTGGATTAACAGGCCTTTGTAGCCTGGTGTCTCAATCTGCACTAAGGGTTCTTTGCCTGTCAAATGTTGCATTTGGAGGGGGTGAAGGTATTGTCAAGATTGGCAGCATGCTCCTACCCTCGACTCACCTGGGGCCAGACTGCAACCAGCTCAAAGCATACAGAAACTGGGGGCTAGACAAATCAAAGCAGACAGTCAAGCGTCAGCCTGGGTTCCTTTTTAACATATTTTAATTTGTTACAGCTCTCATTTTTTTTCTTTTGCTTCTACTATAACTGAAATCTGCAGTCTTGCTTTTTAGATTTTTTATCATGAGATTTCATCAAGATGTTGAATGCCCGACACTTGGGTTTTTCAGCCTTCTGAATTCAACATTTGCCTTTGTCAGGGAGAAAATGGTGCTTTCAACCACAAATATTTCAGCTTCCATTGATGAAAAGAGAGCTTATGGTTTGTAGGGAGATGTAGTATCTTTTATTATAACAGCTGATACAGCTGAAGGAAAAAGTAAGTTTTGGGCACACAGCCCTGGTTAAGGAAGAGCTTGTGAGAAAAACTTTTACTCACTGCTTGATCCACATTAAATAAAATGTGGATGAGTACAAGACAGGAAAATCTCTGAGCAACAGCAGCTGCTCAGTGTTTTGCAGTAGTTCAATACAGAAATGTTATTTCAGCCCAAATTCTCCACTTTTAACAGATGGCATGAGAAGTGGTAATCTTCCTCGAAAACGGGCCATCTCACTTCCACTTTCTTCTACAAACTTGCCAGTAACCCTCTATGTAAAGACATGAAAAAGTTTTAATGATATGAATATTGTTTTAGAATATTGCAGAGAGGTATGTATGCAGAGATGTGCAAATGCCATGTTTGTGGCAGCCATCTTCGACATTTAGAAGAAACCAGCCTCCTCGGGCAAATATCTGCTATGCATGAGCAGATTGGTCTCGCCATCGGTTAATAAAACTACCACTGAGTCCTGGGATGGAAGTCAGCCCTGTGGCAGCTCTAGCCATGCTAGAAATACTCAAAAATCTCTTTAACGCAGAAGTAGCCCTTCCCTGAGTCTATCCGGTTCCCCTCTGTGTTCAAAGCTCGAGCTGGATATTGTTCCTTTCCTATCTACCTCCAATCATCCAGACCAATGAGTAACCAACTCAGGGTATTCCCTACCCTGTTCGGAGGATTAAGAACAAAAAAATAAATATTTTTGAGGGGAGAAACTTCTGCCTTTATATTCGTT
Source organism: Phalacrocorax carbo (assembly GCF_963921805.1). NCBI lineage: Eukaryota > Metazoa > Chordata > Aves > Suliformes > Phalacrocoracidae > Phalacrocorax > Phalacrocorax carbo. Next base: position 43,291,704 of record NC_087513.1, read on the forward strand.
CTGTGGTAGTTTGGGAAAATATTTCAATAGCTTGGGTCTACCTGTTATATCAACTGCCTTTTTCTCTTACTGTTAGAAAACAGAGGCTGTATTTAGGTTCAGAAAAGTCTGCACCAGCGTGGTTATTTCTGCCTGAGAAATATGCTGCACACACACCTAGTTCTCAATCTCTCTCGTTTATGTTTATATTTGCTGATTGGCTTTAGAGTTGTTTACTTTTCAAAACCGAGGTTACCTGACTCATTAGATGATGTGAACACTTTGTGAATATCTGGTCTGGATTTCTAAGTCAAGCAGTCTCCAATAATTGTAGCTGAACTATAGTCTGCTTGTTAGGGAAAGATTTAGTGTTACCTAAAATATTTCCAGTGATGGAGAAATCACCACAACTGTTGCACTGTTTTGTTCATTAATTTTTCTGACAATTAAGAAATGTGCGTCTAATTTCTAGTCTTAATTTGCAGGGCTTCAGCTTTCAGCCCTCCTATACCTTCCTTCTATTTTACAGTACAGCTGCCTACAGAAGAGCTTGTGTGATATTTGCAGAAGCCCACTTATCTGAGTTATGTTGTGGTAAATCTGGCCTAGGGAAAAAGATTTTTCTTCTCTATGTGGTTTAAGCTGATTACAGCATTCATATAACAGGTGGGGAACATCCTCCCTTTTTTTTAATGTTAAAAAAATAAATCAATCTACTCAAAGTATTTATTACTTCAGAAGTTATAAAAATCATGACATTAAGAAAAAAAGTAGTTTGCTTAGTTTCATTATATGTTGGAAATGGCACTTAGGGTGATCTAGAGTTTAATTTTGGGGAAAATTGGCCTATTTTTGAGATTTGTTTTGCTTTGATCTCGTATTTCCTAGGGATTTTCCACAGCTTCTGTGTCATAAAAGCTGCTTTGCCTGTTTGACCTTAGTGGAAGTCATATAGCAGGCTGTTTCCTTGTGTTTGCATAGCCTGAAGTTTCTCTTTCTTTCCTGCACTTTTTAGGTAATCCTTGACTACTTTTATTCTTAAATAAAAATTTTCCAGATATCCATCCTAAATATCTCATTCAGAGGAATAAGAGCTGCCTTGTCTTCCTTCTTCACTAGAATTACAATCTCAGTTCTATGCACTGCCAGTGGACTAAGGTTTCTGCAAGAGGACAGAAGACATTGAATGATATTAGGCAAAATTTTGGCCTTTTTAAGCATAGCTGGAACATATGCAAGGACCAAATCTGTGGCATTTGTTTTGGACTAATTCCTTAAGTTCTAAACAATACATTTGAGACTATGCTGTTTCAGACAGTTCATTGCTTTGTTTCTCTGAATCTTGCCAGAGATAATGTACATGCCCTTTTTATATTTTATAGTGGCATATCATGATTCTGTTGTCTTGAAATAAATTTCCCATTATTTATTTTTCTGTATATTTTAGTATTAATTTCTAGTGTTTGTCCCATGTCCTAATCAGAAGAAAAGAAATTCCTATAGCTTCTACTTCCCTTCCTGTGTAAATAACATAAATATAGAAGAGAAAAATCTCAATAATCCGGAAGCAGGTGACCCCACATTACTCTTTGTGTTAATAATGGTTCTGAACATATGCCAAATAGGCTTTAGCAATGTTTGACACATATTTAAAAAAAAAAAAAAGAGCGAGAGATTTGGACATGTGTATGCTTTTGGAAAAATACAAACATCCTGGATGAGATAACCAAGGAGGTCATTTTGTATTCTGCTGAAAACCCTTGAAATGAAACACAGCAGTTTTGAACCCTGCTGCTGCCATGTTTATAGAGACAAAACATTCCTCTGGAGAAAATGTGCTGGAGTAGTCCAAAAGCATGTCTCCTGCTTGGGGCTTCTGTGCGCATACTTTAACAAAGCTTTCAGGAACCAAGTTATTCCTTTGCCCAGGTAGCATTTTGAAAACAGTTGTAGGTGGTTACAATGGCTTTGTAGGAATTTACAGTTTAAAGAAGGGGTGAAATTTCTTTTTCCCTCCTTTTTCATGCCTGAATTTTTGCTCTCCTGAGCCTGAATGTGTTACATTCTTTTGCTTATGAAATAAACTAAATCCAAATCAAACAAAGTTTCTTTGCTCTAAGTTCTTTTCTTTTTTTCCTTTTTTTTTTTTTTTGGACTCTATTGCCCAAATTGGGTTGAAATGTTCAGTCCCATTTTATAGCAAAACCACAGTTTTGTAGCTTTTTCCATGCTGAATTACAGATCAGTTTTGCTTTCAAGGATGACAGACGCGGACTCAGTTAGATTGTTGTATCTGTCTTAACTTGGGTTTCTTATGTTCCACCCTAGCAAAAGCTGACTTGCCAAATATTTTTATTGGCTTGTCACCTTTACTGCTATAAAAACATTAAATTGGGTATCTATTAAAACCAGATTTTAAAATGCTTGAAAATCTTAAATATGTATTGCTGTAATATGCATGGGGTCATTTTAGTGAATGTCTGATTTTTCATTAGGTGTTTTTAATTCCCAAAATCAGCTTGTCTAATTTAAGAGTTCCTTAGGCACTATAAATGCTGTCTTCATGAGGGAATGGATAATTATTCTGAAATCTGTGCAAAGTTTTAGCTAAATATTCCCTCTGAAATGTCAGGGGAGGACATGGTAGGAAGAACTGCCCTTGGAGCAAGATGATCAGCAGCGTCACAGGGAAGATGAGTCTGTCAGAAAGTCTCCAGGAGATGCTAGCTCTGAATTTCTGAATGGGAAAAAAATTGTAGGGAGCAACAAAATCCTACCCATTTGAACTGAAATGGAAGTTTTTGAAATAAAAGTAGACAGAAGTGCAAAATTACGAGGCATCTTTATATTTGGTGTGGTATATGGGCCTGGATACTTCCTAAAGTTGTGGTGGATTTATCCCCATTTATAATAGCTTGTCAAAACGTTAGAGACACATACAGTTCATTAAAACTAAGCCTTTGTATAATATAGGTGAATTTTGATTTGCAACACTCTCCTGAAAAGTATTTTGTGACAAGGGATATGATTAAATGGGATATCCTGTTATAATAAGAGGTGCTAGCAGTGTTTTTTCTTCCTTCCTGCCACAGAGCTGTCTCTAGGCCTCCAGTGACTTTTTCTACATGTCTGTTTACAGTAATTGCTATAAAGGGACTGGCCATCTTTGACCTGCAGTAATCTTTTATTGCTTCATACAAGTCTTTAGATTTAATTTTCTTCTTTTAAAATGACTTATACAGTTTTCAGTTGAAACACAATAAGATATCCTTGATAATCATTTCATGACACCAGATGCATGCACTTCTGTTTGTAATGTATTTGGTGTCCAAGATGTTGTATACGGAAAAACAATAAAATGTAGAGTTTAAAAAGCCATTCATTCTTGGGCTTGACTACAAACTACACCTCTAACCCTTCTTTACAGCCGTATTTTCTGATCCTGCTTCTTTCAGAATACTTCCTTTGCATTTACAAATCATTTAAACAGATTCCTGTGTCATGGTAATTCAGCTTTTCCTGCTGTTTCCACATGAAAAAAAATCATGCATATATATCTGAGGTTTTGGACATGTACTGGAACAAAACCAAGAAGCTGTACAAAGCTATCGAAAATTAGTGGTGTCAGATGCAAAATACGGGTTCCTTACTCTTGAAATATTGGTGGACATCCATAGTTGTCTTGTTTACTCTTTAAACTGAAGAACTTTACTTTGAGTGGTTAATTTTTCTGTGTTTTGAAATAATGCAAAAACAACACTACCAACCATTTTATTTTATGAATGTTGAAACTGGGGCTGACTGTTTTAGGATTTAAAGCATCAGCCTTCATGGATTTCACACCTAGTTATGAACTGACACATAGTAGATTAAGGCTATTAAGCTTATATTCATATTTACTTTTTCTTTGAGTGGACCTTCCACTAGTGAACCTAAAAATATAATTTTCTGTAAATTGTATTTTCTAACTCATGCTGGTTTTTGCATTGGTTCAATTCTAATCACTGTTCAAATGCGTGCATTACCCTTGAGCGCCTGAGTATAATTGCATGGGCAAAGTCAAGATTAAATTGATCAAGAATTAAATACAAGGAAAACTAAAACTGAGTAAATGTTAGAGGAAATTTGTAAAGGTGGAAATGAAACTAAGCTACATACACATGCATCTTTTGCTGAAATAGAGATTAAAGAAACACAACTAGCTTCTTGCCTGTAAACCAAATTCATTTAATTTGATATTGCTAGGAACCCAGACACAACAAAAAAACACTAGACCTGACTGCAGAGAAAGTTGGTGTGGATTGACTTTGGTGCACATTAGAACAGGCTGAGAAATCCGTATTATTGAATGATCAGCAGATTGTCCTTTGGGTCTGCCAGCTGCATTGCATCTCTACTTATTGTGCAGATAGACCCAACAAGGCATTGCTCCTTGGTTATCTGTAACTAGAATTACAGTCTCTGTGGTGCCTGAGCACTACGGAGGAGGTAAAGGTAAGAGTCTGGTGCCAAAATCTAATTTTTAGGTAGCATCCTAACCTACCTGTGAATATGTGACGAGCTGTTTCCCAGGATCCTGCTTCCATGCTTGTCTGGAGATGGGAACTGATTAAAGTGCAACTGAGGTAGTGAAAGTGAAGAGAGAGGCAGAAAGCTGACGAGAGCCTGGGACAGTGTGGAGTTTTGTGCGGCATGCTAGTGTGTATGGGAGCTCAGAGTTGCTCCCAAGGGCCCCTTGTTTAGATGTAGCCTTTTTCCACAGATCTGCATTTGGAAATGCCTGCTCCTTTGGAGCAGGTAATGGAAAAGGGTCTTTAACTCCTCTTATTTAAAAAAAGTAAAAAGTTATAAACCAGCTGTTCCACCTGTGCTCAGGTCTGCCAAGAGCTGCAGGGTACAATGAGGGCCAGCCCTGCCTTGTGTGAAACCAATGATGGATCTATTTCAGCTACGAAGGCATGCAAATGGTTGAGAGTGTTAAGCTGCCAGGCTACAGATAATGTAATGCTATTTCTTCAATTAATTTTTAAAGTATTAACCAAGGTTCTGAGCTCTGAAGTATTTTAAAATAATCAGCAATTTACATGCACCGTTATTTAGTAATCATGAAAGTTTACTTTTTTTTATTGAGGAGATCCTACATCACTACATCAAACTGATGCAAATGAATCTCCAAATAGTAGCCTCATCAAATTGATCATCCTGTAGGAGAAATTCAAACAGAATTTTAAGAGCCCTCAAAAACATATACTTGCACAATTCCTGTTAATTAATTGATTTTGCTAAAATTTGCCATTTAAATTACAAGAGTTAAATATATAAATAAATGTTTACAGAACCAGGGACTTTGTTTTTAAAATGTATGCTTTTTAAAAAATGTTTGTATTTGGACCATCTTTTGCTTTGTTATACTATAAACATTTTTGTTTGTTTTCCCTGTATATTTGTAAATTATCTGTTGAAGGAAAGGCTATAGTAACATTGTATGAAAAGGAAAGTGATTAATGGTAATGCATTTTTTTCCAATTCTGGCTTGAAATCCTGTGGAAAAAATGCAGTGTGAGATACGATAAAATCAGTAGCTGAGGATTTAGACTTTTCAAAAATATAATCAGTGACAGAATAAGATTTAACTAAACTTACTGAGGTGTTGCCCACAAGAAAGGTTTTAGGGCAACTTCCCAAGTTGCAAGAGCAACAACCCTAATACTTCCTGCTGCCAAAGGCGAGCCCCGTACACTGACTCCCTTGTCATCCAAACCTGTCCTGAGCCAGAATACATGCTGGTACCAAAACACTGGGTGCTGGGGAAAGCTTTCTAAATGCTTTGAAGGTAAAGTACTAGAACAGGTTGCTTAGCAAAGCTGTATAATCCCCTTCATGGGAGACAGTGAAGAAGTGCTCAGGCAATGATCTGATGTGTGTGGCCCATGTACTTAATCCCCGTCTGTGCCTCGGGGTCAGTCAGATGTTCCTGGAGAGCCCTTCTTAGGCTACATATCTAGGATTTTTGTAACAATAAACAGACTAACATCTAATTGGCACTCGTGTTCCTTATATTTCTAGTGTCAGTGGGACTGAACTAGTACTTCAGTTAAGTGGGAAATTTCCCTAAAGCCCTTAGCCTAGAACCAGTTTGACTTGTAAATCAATAAACATTTCAGTTAAGGCTATACACAGTCCTGTGGTCCTTAAATGCATGGAGTGACAGGAAGTGGATCCATCCCTCTAGCTGAGGAAAGTCATTTCAGTATATCGGCTAGACAAAAAATGCATATATCCTATGAGCAGGTTTTGCCACCAGTCATGTCAAGCCAGCTGAGGTCATATGAATTGCAGTCACAGAGTAACAAATATTCCAGATAGCTCTGTGCTACTTCTGGCCTGATATTCTTGGAGCTCTTGTATCCTGAGGGCCGGGAATAAATCAAAGAGAGGAAATTAAGAGTGAGTTTGCACCTTTGAGCCAAAATATACTGTAAGGACCATCCATAAGCTGCAACAGTCTGAAAGATAAATGTGTGGTAGGAGACTTTGTAGTGTCATCCTATATGCCTGCATAGGCAATGATTTTTAAGGATTGGGATGTGGGCAGAAAGAATTAAATGGCTAAAGCACAAGCACAAGTGGAAAAACAGTCATTTGATTGACTATTAATTTTTTTAAAGTTTTTCCTGCTAAATACATACAAGCCCTTCCCAAGATAAAACAAAATTTCTGGTTTTTATATATAAATACATTTTGAAGTGCTTTAATGAAGTTTTTCTATAACCTGGTGACCTTCAGCCACATAAATTATAAAATATGTTGATGTCATTCTGCTGTAATACTCAGCTGAAGTACCCTAAAGAAATTGTAGTTCCGAGAGATTGTTTAAATACAAATAGCTATTGTTGTCAAGTTTGCCCAAGTACAGATATGCCTTTTGCTACCTTATTCTATCTTGAAATTCTGAAGAAGTGCTTTGGTTGGGCATACTTTGTTACTATGTGGCTAGCAGAAGGTGGTCAAAGGCATGAAGTGTTGGAATGGAAGCAGTTGAGGAACAATTTTCCATATGAATGAAGATGAGAACAGATTACCTTATATTCAGTTCATGTGTGGGTGTCTTTTGTTGCACATAAAATTGTTATTCATCAATGAAAGATGGGAGTTTGTTGCAAGGCTATGACTTTAAGCTGCTGTGGGACCAATTATTTACTTGCCAAAAACTATGTTCAAATTTGTGGGTATGTACAAAAATTGTTGAGACTTGATATTGATTTTACACTCACTGAGGCTAATTTTCCTCCACAGGAATTTCACAATAACACAATTCTGTTATGCCACTATTGTTATTTCTAATGGTATTCACCACTTGAATGGTCTCATATGTATGGTGAAGTCTAGAATAAGTCCTTTTATCACTATTTGAGCTTAGTATTGTGCTTAAGTGAAACAGGTCTCATTGTGCTGCCTGACACAGAACTGTAGTTCTCAGGTTATCGCAGAGGTTACAGCAAAGCCAGGGTTGTGTTCAGTGCTGGCCTTTAATGTCTGTATCATGTATGATTCTTAGTTTCATAATGAGGGTACATGGAAGTGTGCAGCAGTATTGTAGGCTAAGAATTGTCCAGAAAGTTTAGGAGCCATCAGTTTAGAGATATATCATATGAGCTATTGATCTAAAGAACTTGCAGTCTAAGTGTATGCAAAGGATCCCGTCTGTGGCAAGTGGGACCAATTGCTCCTGTCTCTGCTGGCTTTGGATGGAACATGGTCACTGTCCATTCATCTGGGACTGGTGCACAGTCCCAGTCTCAGAACACATCTTTCATGGCTAGTGATGTAGGATGCTCTGGCCTATGGCACCAAAAGTTGGGTTGTGTTGGGTAATGTTACAAGAAGCTCATGTTATTGAACTTGACATTGACTTTAGATTGACTCAGAATATACTGTCAGTCATTTGATGCCAATGCAAGCAAATGAAAAAGAAGGGAAAAAAGATATAGTTTTACCTTTTAGAAATGCTCAGTCCCAGGAGTACAAAACATTTGGTTTTGATATGGATAATCAAAACAAATAAACAAAAATATTATGAAGTTCTCCGAACCAGCATGGGGACATTTTTAGACAGAATGCAGGGCTTGGGCTGGTTGTCCTGGTTCTGGCTGGTCCAAGTTTCATTCTGTCTTCCACAAGACATGATCTGAACCCATATCTTCCATTCTTCACAAAAAGTAACGAGCTATGCTGGAGTCAGATTAGGCAATTTATTCTACCCTTAAAAAAAAAAAAAGGCCTTGGGAAAAAACCTTAATTTTGTTTAAAAATAGACCAATTCAATTCATAAGCATGGTTAGCACTGCCCAGGGGCAGAGGGCTGTGACATGGACGTGGTAATGATGTTGGGGGCAGGAGAATAGTTTAATTCAGTGTTTCTGCCATGTTCTTTGTAACTTGAAACTGTAATCTTGAGTGTCTGAAATCTGATCTCATCTAAAGGAGACTCACAGTATGGTCAGTGGAAGGAAATATGAATCTTAGGAGATTGATTAGTCTCATCCTTGAACCAGACTATAGTTTCTGTCTGCTGAACGTAATTACAGCTGGGGCTGGCTTGCTCAGACTTAGATCTATATAGGTGCATAAGATTAACCCCTGCTGTGTGTGTGTCCTAGACTAGGCAAAATCCTTTCTACTCCTTTAATCGTCTTACTCCCAGGAGCAATTCCTTCCTCTCAGTACAGACCAGGTCTTAACTAGGACTTCTGCTGGTCTTCTCAAATGTTCCCTTAACACATTCAGTTGTCTCCCCAGCCCTACTGTCTCCCTGCCTAATATTAAATAATTATTCCATGGGCTAACATTGGTCAAACAGTTGAAGTAGGCTTCAAATTGCAGCCTCAATGGTTTTTCAATGATATTCTTCCAATAAGATGTCAAACATCTTTTGCAGGAAGGACAGCTGTCTGGGAAGTAATTTGATAGGTTTGTTTTGGGTGAGTTTAGACATGTGTTCTAACATAATACAAAATGTAGCTCATAATCTGATAGAGACATGTTCCTCTCTGTAACGGATACAACAGACAGATGGGGGAGCACAAGTTTCAAGAGAGACAGTTCATTTGCAAAACATGCGTGTTGCACAACAGCTGCTTGCCAACATCAACTACATCAACTATTCTTCTTTTGCCCTACAGCTGTGCAAATCTATTTTAAAATTTTTAAATTGTTTTAGAGAGAGAAAAATATTTTGTTTGATCTAGTATGTTTTAAATGTGTTGGTTTTTTTTTTTTTTTTACATCCTGAAGTAAAACATCTGGAATGTTTTGAAATGAAACACTTTCAAAATTAAGAGTTAAATATTAGGAAGAAATGTAGTTAAGACATAAGTTTTTCAGTACTTTTCTGACTGTAATTAAGCACTGAAATCGGTCACTGCCTGACTTCAAATGTAATTTAATCAGGTCAGTTTAAAAGAAGAATTTTGAAAGAGAACAAATTAGTTTATAGATAAGAATGAGGAGTAAAAAATATTTTTAAAAGTAAAGAAGGAATAATTTGCTCTTAATAGTTTTCAGGGTGAAATATGTATCTTCCAAGTATATTTTATCTAGTTTTTATTGAAACATTTCCTTTGTTACCATCGTTCTTCTCATATTTTCACATATTGTCTTTGTGAAGTCCCACTCCGAATTTAAAACTATGATGTTTGTATGGCTTCAAAGTTGGAGGAAGACCTAAATTAATTTCCCAATGAAATCACCATTGCCTGAAATATAACAGGCCATGCTTTTACAGTTATTTATTAAGTGCTCGATATGTATTGTATTGCACAGTGGATAACAACCAAACATATACTCTGTTGTTATACTTGTATGTGGAAAGTTTATTCCTTCTATGACAATTTTTCTGCCTTTCTTGGAGAACCAACTAACATATATACATCATAGTAGTACTTCTTAATTGTTTCAGAACCTTCTTGGAAATGTGGGATGATTTAATATTTCATGTGGTTTCCTTTCCTGCTTTTGTGCTTCAAAGGGTGGTGAACAAATTAGCAAAAACCTCAGGGCCAGCTACTGTCCTATATCTGCACAACTCCCACCAGCTTCAACTTGCAAGCTCTGCTTAATGGCTTGAAATGGATATTTCTTTATAGCCTGAATCTGATGATTGAGCTCCTCTGATGGCAATGAGAACTGAATATGTGGTAGAGCTGCAGGATCAAACCCTTAGGAAGTACATTACGCTAGTGTACAGCGGAAGGCTACTTGTATGCCTTAGCTTATTTCACTATAATTGAACTTGTGCATTTTAATCTACCTCATCATCTTTGACTTAATGTGAGAAAGAAAATTAAAAATAGCTCATTAACTACAGTAATTATGCAAGCATCTAACAGCCTCCATAGACACACTGACTGTTTCAAAATACATTGCAGAACAAGCAGAAGAAATATATGGTGACTTTCAGTTCTCCTCTGTAAGAGCTGCTTGCTAATAAAATTTTGGATTTAGTATAGAATCTTTACAGTAAAGAACCAATGGCAAATAAGGAAGTTTTTAAAATGGGAAAGAAAACCAAGTATTAATTTCAATTTGGGGGCATGATAGTTATAGGGTACATTTTCAAATATATATAATTAAGGGCTTTAGAAGGGTTAGAAGGCAGCTTAAGTCATAGGATTTTTAACTGAAATGTAGTCATGGGCTACGCGTAGTAATCTGGATTTTTTCCTACACTGATCAGCTGAAGGACAGTAGAATGGGTAATGATGAAAATGTCATAGAATCCAAGTCATGACTCATAAATGCCTTTTACTGTAAGCATAAGAATACAGTAGGACTGTCTGCTTGTTCAATACATAGCTATATGAATAAAATGATCATGAAACTAATGAATGGCCTGGCTCTCATAACACTTTAGACATAGATGGATGGATGGACGGATGGATAGACAGATAATCTACCATCTTGCTTTTCCTACAAATAGATACTTTTTCTGAGTATCTACTCTGGTCCATCTGCCTTCTACTGGCTGAAAGACCATAATTGCTCACGATCATTTTCTTTGCGCTGTGGTGGCTTACCACTCTCCTCTTATTTCATAGATCAGATCTCTTCTGACAGACTGGCATGTTAGGTTATGGTGAAGAATCAACAAAATCCAGCGACACCTCTCACCCTCACTGTTCCTTAGGGGAGGATAGGCTCATTTTTGTTCTCTGTACAGTTCTTTGTGTCCTGGTCTGTGGCTTATGACTCTTATCTACTACAGAAACACAGAGAAAAGGAGTATTCGGGTTTGTTGCTGCTTTCCATTGCCATTATAGCACAGATTATCTATAGAAAATCAATAGCTATAAGAAGGTTTCTAAAAGACTTCAGAAAGACTCTAGGACTCCTGCCTTTAGGGTTAAAACTCCAGGGCATGGGAGCTGGAAGTTGGAAGACATTTGGGAATAGAAGTTTTGCTAATATTGTGAGTGTCATGGCAAAAACCCAATGGCTTCTCTCAGTGACATTCAGGAAAGGAGAAAACCAACATGCTTATATCAATTCAAAGTAATTTAAAAAGCATCTGAGGCTTTCAGTGTTTAAATCCTTTCCTGATTTTTCAGGCTGGCACTTTCAATTTAATGTTCACAGATTTGGTTCTAGGCAACAAGTTGCAGCCTTTACATAACCCACTGCCATTCAAATTATATTTTTTCCATTCACAGATGAGTTTTGACTTCAACTTGGCTGCTAGCAGAATAAGAGAACTTGAATAAATAAATTTTCAAAACCAACCCTGATAATTTTTTTAATCAGTTCAGGAGAGCTTCTGCTTAAGCCAAATTTGTTTCAAAGAGCTCATAGAAGTGATGCTGAATAGTTTGGCCTGCCAATTTAGGTAAATCACATAATGGTCCTAAAGTTTCTACCATCCCCACTAATTTCCGCATTTTCTTTGAACTGATTTACATAAATGCATAATATAAACCCAGCCTCAGAGTCCTTGACTGAAAACTATTGAGCACATGTGGCCATTGAAGTCTATGGAAAGATTTCTGTCTGTGGAAAGATTTTTGTGGAAACTGGGTTTGGTTCTTGGGTTCCCTGAGACCACTGCAATTACGAACGGATTTTTCACCTCCCTTTCATTGAAATCAGTGAGAACTAATTGCTCAGACACCTTTAAAAGTCTAGCCTTTCAACACCCTAACTTGAAGCTGTGTTAAGAAATACTTCTGTAAGATTTTGCTTTCATTTGTGCTATATAAATCCAGATATAATTAGTGAGGACTTGAGGTGGCCTAAGCTGAAGTCTGAAATGATAGGGGATATTCACACCGAGATAAGGGTATGATCCAAAAGGCATGGTGCTAAGGTTTGACTTACTTTAACTCTCTTTCCTGTTGGGAAAGTCTCCTTTTGAATTTTTTTTTTTTTTTTTTTAATGGAAACCAACTGTCTTTCATCAAAAGGGGGGAAAGTGTGTGACTCTTGAAACCCCAGACCAAAGAAAAGCAGTTCTCTAGTTCTAGTTGGACAATGTCAAAATTTCTGATCACCAGGTACTTTGGTGTTAAGTGGACAAACAGGGTGGATTGAAACCACTAGCATGCACAGGCGTATCTCTGCGACACGGCTGGCTTCTGTGGACAGCAAACAAAAGGTGGCTTTATCAGCAAAACTGTTTCAGATAAAAACATATTGGGATAAATTTTTAAGCAGAAGGAATCCTTAGTAAGAAGGATTCATATTTTGTTAAATCTAACAAATTGTTGGCATATGATATAAACAATAAATTTTTCCCTGCTGCAGGAAAAATCACTGGAATTAATTAAACTTATACCAGGGATAAAGTTTATCCAAAGCATAGAAAGTACACTTTTTTGAAATTATTTTTATTTTTAATGAGTTGAATGGTTACCAAATATTTGTGTAACAGTTTTAAAAATATAGATTTAGAAAACTTTTTGAGGTGCCTGGTAATCAAACTCACAACAGTCTAGAAATTAATAAAATAATAATAATAAAAAATTCGGCAGACTTGAAAAAGAGCTGGACAGTCATGCCTGATGCCTGTGTCACTGCTGAAAAGTGCTTCTTCTGTATTGTTCTTAAAGATTTTCTCTGGAAAAAAAAGCTTCTCTTGATATTGACATTCTCAGTAATTACATTTTCCCTTGATTTGAAAGTAAAATATTTCCAAATATTATTTGTGTTGAATATTCCAAATATTTATGATGTCAATTTGCAGGATGGGCAGAAGGAAAAAAAAAGGCTTAGGGTAAAGAACTGGAATGTTCACAAGTGTGTTGGAGGATAGAAATCTTAAACAGTGTAATATTTATGAGCAACCAAGAGGCTACATTCTGCTCTCAATTACTCTGGCATAAATCTAGAATTACTCATTGGAAGTTCAAAGTTTCTGCTGCAGATTTACACCCATATAATGAGGAACAGAGTTCAGTTCTGTAAGGGTGGGAAAATCAATTTGGCCAGAATATGAATAGCCTGGAACTCAAACTCTAATCACAGAAAGAAACCTTTCCCAGGTCAAACTGCAGACTGAATATTGTGTATCTCTCACTCTTTCTTCTTCTTTAGCTAATATATTGTAGCAAGCATATGGTCCTATTTTTTGCAGTAGCTTCCCATGGCATTAGACATTGGACTGCTTGAATTTTATCATGGAAGGCTGTGCTGGTTTTGACTGGGGTAAAGTTAATTTTCTTCAGAGTAGCTAGTATGGGGCTATGTTTTGGATTTGTGCTGCAAAGAGTATTGATAACACAGGGATGTTTTCATTAGTGCTGAGCAGTGCTTACACAGTTTCAAGGCCTTTTCTGCTTCTCACCCCACCCCACCAGCGAGCAGGCTGGGGGTGCACAAGAAGCTGGGAGGGGACACAGCTGGGACAGCTGACCCCAACTGACCAAAGGGATATTCCACACCATATGATGTCATGGTCAGTATATAAAGCTGGGGGGAGAAGGAAGAGGGAGACATTTGGAGTGATGGCATTTGTCTTCTCAAGTAACTGTCATGTGTGATGGAGCCCTGCTTTCCTGGAGATGGCTGAGCACCTGCCTGCCCATGGGAAGTAGGGAACGAATTCCTTGTTTTGCTTTGCTTGCATGTGCGACTTTCGCTTTACTTATTAAACTGTCTTTATCTCAACACATGAGTTTTCTCACTTCTACCCTTCCAATTCTGTCCCCCATCCCACCAGTGGGGAGTGAGTGAGTGGTTGTGTGGTGCTTAGTTGCTGGCTGGGGTTAAACCACGACAAAGGCAGAATGAAAGTGCTCAGATATGGTAGAGTCAAGAAGCTCTACAGAAGACCAAAAGGAAGCAGGGCGATATAAGCAAAAGTTGCTAGATTATAGTTTGAGGGAATAGTGTAGAGACTTGCAAAGGGCAGTGACAGGGCTCAGGGAACCCCAGGAGAACAGTAATAGGGAAAAGAGAGTCAGAATCAAAATCCTGTATTGTGGGAATCTGGGAAAGGGAGAGGTCTTTCTTAAATTAAAGTAGGTTTCAGAAAAGACCAGAATCTTTTGACAGGTTGTCAGAGTGGACTTTTGAATACTCTGCTAGTTACAGATCCCAGTACTGCTCAGGTGGTTTGTACTGAAGAAATTGTAATGCTGTGCTATGATGGTATCTGAAAAGAAAATAAAAATGCTGCCGGCACATCTTGTTCTTATTCTGGAGAAGATTCTCTCACTGGGTGCAGGGAAGGGAATGGAATGAAAAATAACGCTTTCAAAGAGAGTAAAAGAAAACAATAAAGGACTAAAAAGGAATAATGTATGGCATCTAATTATACCTTTTCTAAATGTAGAAAGCGAGACTGTACTAGTATGTCTCAGACTTGGCTGACAGAAGTAGCTGGAATTATGCAGTTTTGTAGCAACCGAAGACCTTTCTGGGTCTGTCAACAAAGATATTGAACTGTTGGCTGTGATGCTACATGAATTTGTAATGAAGACCTTTTCTGTAAATAATGATCTCTGACTTTGTCACCAGTGCAGGTGTGCATGCCACTGCTGACATCTTCACTAGTGGCTGTTAACTTAGTATTTGCTGATTTTTAACTAACAGTATCTATTTAGCTGGATGCTCCAGCTAAGTAACCAGTTAAGTCTCCCTTCTGTTTTTGATAAAACTGTGCTTTCTTCGTAGCTCATCCTAGGGTTATTGTAGGTGGAACAAAATTATTTTGGCTTTCTATTTTATTTTTTAATTTGTGAATGCTGATGTTGCTTTTATGGCTGCCATATGCTTGTTACATATGTCAGTTCTAAAATCCCACTGATGGATGAAAGCTGGGAGAGGAGTTTTATCATTTGTCTCCCATCTAGCACTTTTCTTGCACTTGAAGGTAAGTCCAATATAATAAATAATCATAGCCTTTTTTTTTTTTTTTAACATGCCACATCTGTAAGGTAATATTTCTCCCCAGTATGCTGAGGAGCAGGAAGGAAGCATCTAACATCTGCAGGATTTGAAGTTATTTCTGACAGCTGTGTGCTATTGAGTGTTTCTTTTTTTGTGAAAGATAAAACAACCCAGGTGAATTGCTCAAAGGGCATTAATGACTGTCAGACATGTTAAACATGTGTACTCATATATACATAAAGATACATATGAAAGATAAAATCATGCATCTATAGAAAGAGAGGTGGTGAGAAAATATCGTTTGCTGACCTGAAAAGCTGCTATTGTAATGTACTATTATTATATTTCTGTTAAGATGGCACAGGGTATATGGTGTAGTATAGATGGGGAGGTGTCTGGTAATAAGAAACAGCAGTTCATCCTTGACACCCATTGATCAAAAAACTGGAAGGTTTGGCCTAGTGACATACTAAATCCATTTCAGCAGTTGGCCTGGAGCACGCTCTGATCACAGCAGAACGGAGCAAGGCGCAAGCGTTCAAGGCTAACTGTAGGAAATGTTCACATATGGCCAACAGGGGATAGAGGCAGATGGTTGAGATTTTTAGCATGTGCATTAAGCGAATTTTTATTTGAAAGAGAAGAGCAACCACTTACAGCTAAATCATACGTGGTCAAGGTTTTGTATTCATTGACACACAAGGCCTGCCTGCTTAATATTTTGCAGGTAGAGATGAGTGACCATCTCTGTCAGAGCTCCAAGCTAGCCAAGCACCAGCCAAGGGCAGGAAGCCACAGTGAGCGTGGTGATAAGCCCTGGTGAAGAAATGCTGCTAAAAATGTAGGCTCTGTACAGTGTTATTTTAAGTCCTCAATCAGGGCAGGCAAATAGTACAAAGACATGGGCAGAAAGAGCATGTCTGCTTATCAAAACAAAACAAAAAACCTAGTGAGACTTCAAGGAACTTGACAACATCTGTTCTTTACCTAGGATCTTGAGATCTAAAATGTCAGTGCGAGTCAGAGCAAGGATCCATCACTCAGTATCCTGAGGCATTGGCATTAGAAGATGTGCAAGGGAGGTGAGGTGTATGGAAATAACAGAACCATAGAATGTCCTGAGTTGGAAGGGACCCACAACGATCATCGAGTCCAGCTCCTGTCCCTGTATACGACAACCCCAAAAATCACACCATGTGTCAGAGGGCATTGTCCAAATGCTTCTTGAATAGCTTCAGGCTTGGCACCATGACTGCCTCCCTGGGGAGCCTGTTCCAGTTCTCCGCCACCCCCTGGGTGAAGAACCTTTTCCTAAAATGGGGCATATAGAATCACAGAATCATTTATGTTGTAAAAGACCCTTAAGATTGAGTCCAGCTCTAAACCTAATATTGCCATGGGGCATAATGCTTTCAACAGTACTCCTGTCCGTCATCAAAGTAAAGTAAATTACAGATTTTTTCAATGGGAATTGTGGCAGGGAAGGTAATGTAGTGGTGATCTTGTAAGTATTCTCCAAGAACTACAATGTTTGTCCACACTTTATGTTGAGATGTTAAGTTTGCCATAGGAAATCTTGCCTTTAAAATGTCTGTCAGTATCTCCTGAATTAGTGCAAATCACAGGGAATGTAAGATAAATATGAAATATTTATTTGATTAAAGAAAATTAAAATACTGTGAGTATTGTAGGAAGGCTTACTGATAATAAAATTCATTATGATTACTATTTCCAAAGAAAAACAGGAAACCAAAAACATGGTTTGGATCATTCACCCATACTGATAATCAGCGAGGAATAACAGGCAATATTACGCAATAGTTGTGACTTACATCAAGGTACGGGGAAGCAGATGGGTAGAGGTGGTATAGCTAGCACAGCAGGTATTATAAATTGTGGGTGATGCAAGCCAGCAATGGATGACTACAGTCTCAAAGCAAGAAGGAAGCAGACAGTAGACTGTGAGTCAGAAGTGCTCCTCCAGCTGCAGTGCAGCTCACACTTGTTTAAGGTCAAATATCAAAGCTAGTCCCTGAAAATCTATCCATCTTTCTTTTCATGAAGTATTCTTTTAAGTATTAACATAGTCTTCTGGTTTTTTTGAAGCACCTATTGCTAACCTTTCACTCCTAACCATTTTCATGATTATTAAAAAAATTGTTCTTTTCTTCACTGCTGTCTATATGCACTTTTGGCAGAGCAAGTTTTCTTCATATCTCCCAAACTCTCTGTGCAGTAATTTCCATTGACTGCAGGGGTATCTGCTGGTGATAGCAAAGCTGATTGACTTCAAAGTCTCTTACTGTTGTTGCCGCTCTTGGCCAAGAGTCTGCTCATGACTGTAACAGATGTTTCTAAGCCTTTTTTTTTTTTAAGGTTGCTTTTTTATTTTTTTTAGTAGACCAATGGGAACCTTATGGAGCAGTTTTTCACTACAGTGCTGAAGTGAATGCCAGCATAGCTATGATTTTGAAACCCTCTATGAGATCCACAGTGCTCGTAAGAGGAGTTTCCCTTTGTAGCAGATGAAAGCACAGGTTTGCCAGTCTGCCAGCTACCTGATGGCAGATAATCAGCAGATTCCTCTTTAGTCTCAGTTTCTTTGTCTTAATGGGTTATTTTTTACAGTTCATTAGAAAATTTCATAGTAAGTTTATTCTCTGAAGAAATTTTGGATGAAAGTCCTGAACAGTTCACACTTAGTATCAAGAGTAAGAATAGCTTTGATTAACACAGAAATATTGCCAACTTCCTTCTCATGTAATTAGGACTTATGTCTCCTCAGCATCATAAAATATTCCATTAGGATTTTAGGGTGTATGTGCATTGGGAGAACTTTTTTCTAGGGAGATCTGTGTTGAGAGCAGTAGTCATTGGAGAGAATTATGAGGACCATTTTTTGGGGGGAGCAAAAGGTAATTTAAACCTTGGTCAAAATTTCAAATGGAGCAAAACTGCTTCCATTAATAACATTAATAAAAACGGGCCAGGAATTCTGTTCCTTACCACTTCCACTGAAAATAATGTTATCACTTAAGAATTTAATCATGCATTCTAGAAATGTCTGGTTTTGTTGTGTCTACCTTAGACATTTCTCCAGTAACTCTAGAGAGAGCTGGAATGCTCTTAAATGCCCTGAGAAGTGAGGGAAATGCTCCTTTGGCAATGCAGCACTGAAGTAATGTATTCTAAGACAGAAAGATATAGGGCAAGCAGGAGTTGAAATCAGTAACTCACCATGGCCCACCAAAGGTGATCCAAAGCCAGAAATCCTTTCAGAGACAGCCAGATGGAGAAAAGAGCAGAAATTCAAGAGGGAGAAGGTACCTGCCGGTGGCTAGAAGGATGCTGGAGAAGCTGGTGTGCTTGCTGTGGCACATGGCACCCTGGAAAGTGTTTGTAAAGGAGAAACTGAGGACAAAGTTAAAAAGGAAAGAAAAGCTGGCACTTCGATTCTTAGGATGAGTATAATCTTTCAGATCAGTTTATGCAGACTGAAATTACTGGGGGTTTTTTCCTTGTTAGCTGCAGTTAACAGCAGCTTTGAGAGTCTTCAGCATTTGTTGTTTGGTTCATTTGGTTAGAAAGGAACAAACGGATTATCCAATTTTTTTTTTCTTTTCCTCTTCCACCTCCCAAAGAAGAAATCTAATGCTTTCATTAAGCTTTACCATCTGGCTGTATGGTCTAGTCAGTAGGTCAGTATGTAAATACTTACATAGTGTGTTCAGTTTCTATTAGTCCTTTCTTATCCTTACACAATTTTTGTTTACATTTCCCAATCCTACAGTATTTAAGCTTGGTTCCTTTGAGGTAAATACTTCATGATTAAATACAGTGTGTAACAAAGAGAAGTAATTATAATTTTAACTGACACAGATGTATAAACCAAAAAAATCCCTACTTGAGAAAGAGGGTACTGAGGCTCCATATAGGCTTGGTAATGTCATTTAGCCTGATGGTTCCACCTGAATATATTTTAATACATCTTACATACGTCACAAGGAGGTATGGTACTAAATTATGCATAAAGGTTTGAAATCCTATAATAGAAGATGTTGCAAATGTACAGCATAAATAAAAAAAATTATAAAAGATCTGGTCACTTCTATCTGTTAATGCATTCAAAACTAAAAACTCCTGGCTGAGCTTTGAAGGGCCAAATTGTTCAGGCGATAAAACGATATCCTTATATAAAAGTTGTCCTCTTTGAAAAACTTCCCCAAACATTCAGCCAAAGCAGAAGGATTTCCTTCAGGAAGCCGGATGCACCTTTTTATGTGACTGTAACTGGGCTTTGGTTTATATATCTTTGGGAATTCCAAACTGTTAAGAAAAACAATAGCTGCTTACTCAGTAGTATTGCATGCTTGCAGATAGGTTTAAATACTTGTTACGTGTCTTACCTAGAGACTAATGGATCCACCTGACTTTGTAATAACAAAAATGGTGTCGGTAGAATTACACTGTGAACATGAGTCAGAGCTGAACAATTTCTCTCATCGTTATCTGACACATTGAACATATTTTGTTACATCAAACAGGCACCCGGCATGCTTCTTATTTGTATTATAAAAGTTTAATCCTGGCTTACCTGGATTTATTAAATAAATCATAAAAGCCATTTCAGGTACCTACATTATTTTAATAATGTTGGTTGCTTTTTCAAGAATTCTCTGTCCCCAGCTGGGGAAAGCTTTCTGCTCAACCTGAGATGGGTATGCACAAAATTGTGTGATTGTATCGGCACATTCAAGCTCGTTCAGAAGTTGGCCTGGCTCATGTAAGCTATAGACACAGCTGCTACACCAGTGGGATGAAGTAGGGAAACAGCTCAGAACAGACCTCTGCAGTCTCTGGACCCCTGACATTTCCTGTTTGACCCTGGACACATGCAACAGCTTCCTTGTCGAAGATCATAGACCAGAAGGAGCAAACAAATCTCTTGGCTCCACTTTTGAGGCAGGTGTCCCCTCTCTTGATATTTCCTGTGGTCTGGGAGATATTGCCAGCTGTCTGTTCAGTTCATGCAAGCAGTTTGTCTGAGGGCTGGGGGTACAGAAGGGGAGCAGCCTTCATGGGACTTGTTCTGGTATCAGATGCGGTGAAGGAAAGGAAATTTATGCTAGAGTGTTGTGCTGTGAATGGTTATTCCTCTTAAGTCTCGAGAACAAAAAGTCACCTTAATATTACAACTGACAGATACCTTCTTTTATGACGTGGCTTGGATTTCAGGTGTGTTTACTCTTGTTATATGAAATAAATATTACAACTTTTTCTGGGATGTGGGGATTATTATACTGAATGCATACATACTGTCTTACTTTGAAGTACAGATCATTCACCTAACTCCTAATTTCTGTAAAAACATTGATTGCTTGATGCTTTCAGAGTCATGCTTTATAGCCAGATTGTCATAATTTTTAATCACTGTTAGCTAAAGAAGTGGTCCTGTCTTCAACATTTTGCTGGAACTGCCACTACTGTTGACAAGACTACTAAGAATTGTGTTTTGACCTTTGCTCTGTTTTCCCGTTTTTTGGTCTCTCTTTCCACTTTTATCTCCTTATCTAACATCCCACTTGAAATGTTGCCCTTTGTTTTTTTCCACAGCTTGGTTGTCTTCTAGCTTCCTCATAACTTTCTAACCTTTCCTGCACAACTTCACCATTTCCCTTGTGTGAGGGCTTTAGTCATGATCTGTGTTCATCCTCCTGCATCCTGAATTCAGATGATGTCCCCTACCTGCCTGGCTTGGGGATGTCTAAGCTGAGAAATGTCTAAGCGGGAAAATTAGAAACCTACAGGCCCTCTCTCTGTACAATGTTTAGCCTGACCTGCTTCTTTGCAATCCCTTTCTAGGTATGTTTCTATCAGCTTCATGTGCCCAAGTGACGATGGGTGTCCCTCGTTTCTGTCAGCCATATCTTTTTACTCACTACTTTCTTTATCCTGCCAACAGTACTTTTGTCCCTCGTGCCAGATGGTCTGGTGTCATCTTTGATTTCATGTAACCCCATGTTATAGCCACTGCTTGCAACTTCTCCACCCCTGGTTTCTCACATGTATGCCTTCTTTCTGTATGGACACTATTCACACATATCTAAATCATCCTCATTCCTTCTTTGGATTCTCCCTGGCAGCCCTGCGTGATGGTCACTTAGCTTCCCACCCCAGAGATACCGAGGACAATCCCACCAAACTCACATTGTCAGCACGATACCTAACAAGGTACCCTTCTTTGCAGCTTCCAGCTTTACCCTTTCCCCACAGGTATGCCCCGTTCCTCCCTTTACAGAATCCTTGGGGGCCCAGACACCTTCTGCCTGAGGTGCCATCCCCTGCCTGTCCAGCTCCACCCCCATCACCTGCATCCAGTGCCAGTTCATGCATGTTGTCCACAGATGCTTTATCCTGTGCTTTCCTGTTTGCATGGAAAACACTACTGAGGCTTAGCTGTTACATATTATTTTCCCCTGACATCCTTCGTAAGACCCACATTATCATGAGGTACACAAAAGCTTTTCAAGTGAAAAATGTAGCTAAGTGATTTCTAAGGATAGCAGATGTTTGTTTATTTATCTTTTGCTTAGAATTAGAATGACAGAGAACAAAAAAAAGGAAGACCAGGCTTGTAACCAGGCTTGTAACCACATTCTTACCTGTAGAATAGTATTGTTGTTTTCCTCCATTACCTCTCCCTGTTCCTGCAAATAATCATGTAGATTCTTCTTTGTATCTTCAGTAGATGAGAAGGACTTCTGGGTTTTATCATTGTAAAGATTCTAGCTAAATGGGTTTCTGAAGTTGATGGCCCTGACCTGGTACTAGCTTAAAAGTCATAATATAATTAATAACTATTTTGAAAGAGTAATAATTATTTTGAGAGAGTAACACCAGCTTCACATCATTGTTTCCAAACCCTGTTGGTTATGTTTCACAGATGACTCTCTCCTAGTAAGCTTGCTTACTTATTACTTTTAGGGTTTCTGTGCTGGGAAAATGGGTTGCAAAAGAGACTGTGGGTATCATGACCTCATCATTCGTACTCAAAAGGATAACAGCAAGATTACCATAATGCATTACTTCGTAAAATTATAACCCTGAGAAGTAATAAGATTCAATTACATTTTTCTGGCAAAGTTCTTTTTAAGAATGTATCTGTCTCATGACTCTAGTTTATTCTTTGTCTTGATCATTGGTTAACAGTCCTCATGAGGATTTTTCATCTCCTCAAACCTTGCAAGAGATAAATCCCTCTTTTCCTGTGGTCCGCTTCAGCCTTTGCATATGTGCACTTTCTAAAGCGTTAACTGTTAACAGTTGTGCCTGAGAAACCTAAATTCCTTACACAGCCACAGTGCTTTATGATGCTGGAGAACAAATGCAGACCGCACAAGGAGTTTTCTTCCCCTTTGCTCTGCACAAGACCTGAAATGTCACACTGAACAAGAATATTCCACTTGTTGGAGCTGAGTGGTGGATCCTGTGGGCTGAACTTGTCTGAAATGCAGAGCAGTTACCTCTGTGCAGTCTTGTATAAAGGCCATTGCAGCTACCGTTTATGGTGGCAAAACCAAAGAGAAGATAAGCAGGGTATGCTGAAATGGGTGTGCTGATCCTCCATACACACACTGTAAAACTCAGGAGATTCCTAAACCATGTCAGATTCACTCCTACAAGCTACAAAAAAGAATGGGATAGTTTATAAGTCAATATTGAGAGTTGAATTTTTAACTACTGTGTCAGTGAGATCTTTGTAAACAAAAGATAGAGGATAATAGGTGTGTATTACAGTTTTATTCTGCAAGGTAATTTCAAAGAGTGATTTAAAAGGATCCTTTTAGTCTGCTTCTCATTTACTTTGTTTTCTTTTCAATGCTTTTTCTAACTCTTGCCATCCTTAACCTGAGAACTTAAACCTCCAGAAGGCTCTTGTTTTCTCTTGGGCTTACAGCTATAGTGTTAATAGTAAATACTATTCTGAGAAGGCATAGTTAATACCATGTAAGATATTAGTGGCGGAATAGGATTCAGGTCATCCTATCTCTCTATGTTTTAGTTTGGAAGAGAGAACAAGAAAAACACATGGAACATTTTTGTCCATAATGCTAGGTGATAAATTCCCATAGGAGTTTAATCGTGTGGCATTTCTGCACATTTTTTTCCTTATATCTCAGTTTAAAATGGGATCCCCTGCTATAGGCTATCAGAAGAATTTACAGTTGTCCTTTTAAGTAAGCGTTTATACTGCTCGGCAATTTGGACTGTCCATCGTGACTCATTTTATAGCCGGCTCTGCTTGTCTATCTGTCTTGTATTTCCGAGTACAAGGATTTAAGGTTGCCAGCAAGAATATTTCTATGAGCAACAATCAGAAATGATGCGTTGGACATAGACTTCATGGAGCTTTAAATGCTTTTAGAAAGGGAAGCGTTAACTTTGACTAGATGACGTTAGCACCACCACCAAGAAAGAAAAGAAAAAAAACAACAGCTTTGAAAAGCTGTATTGACTAAATCTTCTAACAATGCTCGTGATTTTCCTATATCCTGCTCTGTGTTTTTGTATGGATTTTTCATAGCACAGACAGACGTTACCCACACTGTGATTCAACGTCTGTTCCTAGCCACGCTCTTGCACGATTTTAACCTGATTTCACGGGAGGAGCAGGGAATGAAACACCGTAGCTCATGGTTGTCAGCAGTGAAAAATAGCCAGGAATCAGACAAACAGCTTCATTGCTGAGATTATTTCCGGGATAAAAACTCTTCCAACAGCTGTTTGCTTTGGCCACTACTCAGGTCTTTTTTTTTTTTTTAAATCAGAAAAGAAAAAGAGGTTTGTTTTTTTTTAAGATGTGGGCTGGTTATTTATGTAGTCAGGAAGAGGTCTCTGCTTCCAGTGTTGTGGTCTCGGAGCTGTTTTGACAGTTGGAGTACGGGGAGGTTTCATCTCTTTTCTCCCTCCTTTTCTCCAGTTCTTCATTCACTTAATGTACAGACCTGGAATGCTGTAGGAAGAAGAGAAAGCAAATTTATGAGTTCTTTAATCCCAGACAGGCAGCTCTGTGGCAGTTACCTTCAAGAAAAGTTCACGCCCCAAAGGAGTGTTTAGTCTTACAGAGCCACTGACTCACTGAGCAGCGCGTGTGAGTGGCTGTGCGAGAGAAGGGGAGAGATGAAGAAAAAGTTTTCCTTCCTTGTGAAACTCGTAATATTATTGTTTTAAGACGTTTTTGAAAAGATGACTGCTACTTTTGTTTAAAGTATTTGTTCTGGAATTGCTGAAGCTGGAGTCTACCAGACTGAGGTCAGGAGCATTTTCTTTGGCAGAAAGAAGATACTTTTATAGAAGCCATGCCTGTACTTGGGGTTGCCTCCAAGCTAAGACAGCCAGCCGTAGGGTCAAAGCCTGTTCACACTGCCCTCCCGATACCCAACCTTGGCCCCGCCGGCTCGCAGCAGTACTCACCAAAGTCTTTGGAGCTTACTGGGGCAGAGAGCTCAATGCTTTCTTGTCAGCTTACGTTAAAGTCAGCCTGTGATTTTGGAGAGAGGAGAGCACTTCAAGGAAAAACCCAGGAGATCGAAGATAGCAAGGTTAGTTGTAAACTTTACCTGTGGATCTCAATTCTCAGAAAATGCTGATTTGCTCAGACAAATCTGATAGAAATCTACTGCATGCAGAACTTGGGGCTAACTGAGTAAAAAGGCTTGCTGACATCAGTGAACTTGCATAGCAGCCTTGGAAATTTGCTTTGCTCAGTGTTGCTGTTTGAATATATATTCTGTTTTCAAATGTGTTTGTGTTGAAAGTTTCACAGATGCATTTTGATAAGGATCAGTAGAATCATAAGTAGAGAAAAATCATTCCGGAACCCAGTAAGCAGAGCAATGACATGACAGTACTTTAAAAAAAAATCTTGGCTGCTTCATGTTATATTATGAAGTTTAAAAAGAACTCTCACGCCCACACCTATTCCCACAGGGAGGCTTTTTTAAAATAAAAACAAGTAATTGATTTTCTTTTCACTTTTCAAACGATCTGGCTACTCTTGCTGCAGAACTGCTGAACCAGAAAAACAGCTTCTCATTGAAAAGTACCTGTATTTTTCTCTACTGCAAAATAGCTTCTTCCTAGCCCCTATCTAGCTCTATTCATTGTGATTAAAAAAAAAAAAAAAAGATTTTGTCTGAAGCAGGATGCCACAACATTTTTTAGACTACTTAGGGGTTTTTCTTTTGTAAGGGAGTTCTTTTTGAGTCTTTATAACTTGTGCTTGATTGTCTACTAGTTTTTCTGCTGTAGTTGAAGACATTCTTCATGCTTTGAACATGAGTATTGTGTCCCTTTTTGTCAGTAGTATATATTCCTGTAGATCTTTCAGTCAGTACATTACGGCTGCATGTGTGGTTTAACAGCTTCAGCAAGCAGTGTTATGTGAGGTTACGTTCCCTTGCTTTTTTAGTACTTTTGGTTTGTGGAACTGATTACCACACTGGGATTAAACATATATTTGTAGTTGTTTCTTATTTAGTTTGAGGACACTTGAGTGTCATCAGAGTTGTTAAAGTGGCAAGATACACGTAATATATGTACTTGGTTTTCCTTTGTTTTTAGTTACTGGGCTAACTCAATATTAGTGCAGAAAGTTGGTTTTGTGGTTAAAGCACAGGGTTGGAATTCTGAACATTTGGCTTCCTTTTTAATCCCTGCCACATATTTCCCCATGAGATTTTGGTCATGTCACTTAATTTTTCCCTTGGAGTTTTTTGTATCACCTCTCCCTGCCTTCCAAAGATGATGCATTGATGGTCTCAGACATGCTATATAGAAATGTAAAGAAGGAGCAGACTGTTCATCTCTTGGTTACCAGAAGTGATGAACAGCCCTTTTCTATGACATGAGTGCGTCATGAAGATAATGATACAAATTTTCAACACAATGTGATTCCTGCTTTCTAGCTTATTTTTAACCGAAAATGTTCTTCATGTTCCTCTTTAATGTTGTTCTTTAATGGATATTGCATGAAAAGTAAATTCGATTTGCTAGTACTATTTTCAGAAAAAAAAGAATACAGTTACATTGCCTACTGAGAGATGTTTCTTGATTCTTTGAAAAAGTGTGGAGAAAGGTATAAATCATCTTGCCCTCAGTATTTAAAACACTTGGGAATTACTAGTAATTAGCATGAGAGCTAGTGGGAGTCATAACCTTCCAAGGCATCTGGTCCTGAGCACTGCTGCATTGCTAGTGAATAAAGTAACAGGCTAGATGGACCCAAACTGTGACACCAATTTGTCATTTCATGTTTCATGGGTTTGACAATACTGGTAATCTTTGAGACTGTTTTTAAAGGAAAAACCACAAAACAAACCAACCTCCAAAAAAAACCAACCTACCAGCCATTAAATCTCTCTCTCTTTCTCTTCTCAGTGGAGGCAGATGAGCACTTTTAAAAGATGATCCTTAAAGAGTAAGACCAGTTTGTACATGTGATGGTCTGGAAACCTCCCCTGGCCACCTGGATTTACAGAAGTGCTCAGCATTCAAGAAGTTACTAATTTCTGTAGCCTTTTTGTACTCCCCCCTTACAAGTCCAACATTCCCAGTAAAGCTTAGCAGCAGCCCTTTACCCAGTTTTCTTCCAGGCACATTTTTTTGAAGGATTCTCTTTTATTCACCTTTTAAGCAAGTTTCATGGAATGTCTTTGCCAAAGTAGTTTGGCCTGTAAGGTGCGTGGTTACGACAAAGAAATTTTTAGGCTTTTCTTACTTGTAACCTTCAAAGTATCAGCCTGAAAGTATTGAATGCTATCTTTCTTCATCAGCGATGGACATCCGTGCCACCCTGTTTCCCAGTGCCTGGTAGCCTCAGCAGCATTCCAGGTTATCTAAGCAGTAGTTCTAAGCAGGGAGTTGTTAGGGTTAATGTCTCTTCAGGTTTGCTGAGCAGATGCAAGTCCTGCATTACAGATTGTGTCGTCCCAAAGCTTGACCATTTGTGAGTGCTGTTTCCAATAGACCTTTGGTAGATTGGTTAGGAAGCATGTTAATCAAGCGTGTCATATTCTTACGTGGCTCTGTGGTTTACAATGCTGTACACTGGGAATATTTCATTATAACAGTGATCAGATAAAAGGTCTTTCAATCAAAATGTAATGAATATCTAGCCTGAGTTTCCAACTGGGAGTAAAATCTGCCTGTTTAGCATGTGTGCCTATATCTGCTTGTGTGCTTATGTTATATCATTGGATATAAGGCAGCACTGATTTTTGAGGGAAACATGATGGATATCTATCTGCAAGAGGCAATGGAACATATGAGTTAATCATCTGGTTAACTTTTGCCCTTAGCTGATGGATTACAGTCTTTAGATTTGCTTTCTTTGGTATTTTACATATGCTGCACTGTGGGTCACCAGCTTTCTCATCCTGTCTGGAAGGCACTTAGATTGACACGTGTAGTCACTGTGACATATCCTGTTGCTATCTATAAGTGCTAAAGATTCCAAGATAAATTTGGGTTATACATGTCAATACAGTAGGTCATTGCCACCCAGCTGTTTCCTCTATGGCCTTCAGTCTCACCACACCTGATTGTTCAAGACTTTTGACACTTGTGTTGGCTTTCTCACACAACTGCCTTGCCAAAGCTGGTTAGAAATACAGCTGCAAGCATCAGTTCTCTTTTCCCTAGGCGTCTCTCCCATCTCACATGATTTTGCTGCACTTGCACATGTGGTCTCTGTTGTTTTCTTTTTTGTGGACATGATGCAGTCTGAAGTTTAATTAAAGTGCTATTATTATTTTAATAAAAACTGTGGTAGAAAAAATTTGAGGTGATTATGCTCAACTTTTTTCTTAATTGGATAGAATATAGTTAAGCCTAGGAAAGCAAATAATAAGTTGATAATGACATAAATTACTCTGTGTGTAGTTTATTCAACTATACTTCTGTTCAAAATTTTCATGATTTGTACTTTGGTACCTAAGTCACATACAGGTCCATCTGCTTTCTTGCTAAACCCACTAATGTTTAAACTGACTGTGTGAACACTTATGATGTGAATAGTCATGTAAAATATTTGAACACAAGCATTCAGAGCACATTCTTTTTCTCTGAGTATCATATAGACAAAAGTTTATTCCTATATATGTACACAGGAAAAGAATCCAGCTGCTGGATTCATGAGGTGAAATGCTGGCTGTCTTTGAAGCAGATGGAGTTTTGCTGTTCAGTTGGACCATAGAGTGTTTTTATGCAAACTGTTGTCTGAAAACACCAATATATTTTGTAATATTTTTTTTAACTGTGGTGCAGTATTATTTATATGTCTGTGTCACCATTTTTATACTGCTTGCTACATTAATGAGACCAAAACTATTGGATCATGCTAGGCTGCCTTATGATACTGTTCTAGTTGTAGAATAGGCTGTTAAACAGTAACAAACTGAAAAAATATCAAGCGATATTGTAGAAAGGTAAATGAAGCAATGTCTTAAAACTAAAGGAATGAAGAAACACTTATTTTGCAAAGCCAACTTATTTTGGTCACTAAGTGACAACTCTATACTATTTGACTTGCAGCAAAATGACAATGGCAATAACGTTTTTCTCCAGGTCACCATGATTGATTTCAACTGCCCTCACACATTTGATGGTGCAGGCTCAAGGACACTGCCATGAATCCTCTCTGGCACAAATCTGAGCAGCTGCTGGGAGTTAGGCACACCAGTCTTCTGGCCTGGCATCCTGGGGCTTCTCCTTCTAGTGCTCTGCTTTATGCATCATCAAACTTCCCTTCTGAAAGAGCACTGCACCCTAATTTATGCTTGCAAACTGAATTTTCTCTCAGCTGAATCTGATATATTAATTGCAGTCTTTCAGTTATATGACTTGGATGATAAGATTTTAGCCTTCTTTCCTGAGTTAATTCATTCCTTTACTGTCATATTATCTCATTTCTTTTTCTCCTTGTTTTCAGTTTCTCTTTGTCCATGCTATCTGTCTGCTGCTGTCTGCTTTATCTGCTTCTTCCTTCCTGTTGGCAGACATCTTTATAGGCTTCTGCATATGACTTATTTTTCTCTGTATCCACTAATCAAGTCTTCCTGTCATGACTGCAACATTTTTCATATCACTGTTCATTATTGGAAAGTGCTAGTCAGGCTTTAAAACTGATCCAATATACATATGTAAACCTAAAACTTTTCTAGATACTTCAGTTTTGGGGGTATATATTAACATTCTTGTAGTATGGAGATACTTGTATCCAGAGGATGCATGGACAGTAATTTGTGATCTCCTTTAGAGGGGCCCAGCCCCACCAAGTTCATCATTAAACAGTCCAACTTTAAGATAGGAAGATCTCAGGGGAACTCAGGAAACGAATTTGGTACAAGGACTTTTGGAACATATGACAAAGAATATGATGTGTCCACCTGAGAAGAGAGACACGTCTGGTGGCTTCTGTAGAGCACAGAAATCTGAGCAGCACAGCTGGGCAAGCAATCTATACATCAACTGATCAGACAAAAATAGATGTGCTCTACACGGGGAGTGGGGCCAACAAAGAATGGGGTCTGTAACACTTAGTTGTACCAAGTGAACATCATTAAAGTAATCTAAAATGAATGTCAGTGTCACAAAACAAAGCTGAATACTTTGATGTGATTAGGCAAAAAGATACGGCTGCTATTAAAGTGACTCTTGAAGTCCATTTCTCTTAGTATCATACTATTGCCTCTTAGTCTTGGTCTGAGGGCTTCCAGTGTTGTTCATCCAGCCCTGTCACAGTAGGACATTGGAATGAGCACAGAAACTTCCCATTTTTTCCTCACCAATTGTCAGCAGTTTGTCGGTGATGTGGTAACTCCTGCCTGTCACCAGACGCCAGACTTGGAGGATGGCTATGTTCCTCAATCCAGACAGATCTCAAGACAAATATTTTTGCTTTCCGTACATGGGTGGAGCTCCTGCTCACGCCAACAGGAGTACTGTGCACATTGGAAAACCAGATGTGTGCCATGAATGACTTCCATAGCTCCATCTTTCCTCAGCTAACCCTTCAAAACCATTTACTTAAGTTCTGTGTGACCCTTTCCCACCATTCCCCAGACCTCTCCCAAGCAGAGCATCTGTTGCAATCCCACATCTCATTGACCTTTCAGTTTCTTGGATACCTTTTTGTCCGGTCTCTCAGGGCCAAGCTCCACCGAGTTTCTTGACATGCTGAATCTAGGGAACATAAATAAATGAGTTTATTTCCCCATTTTGTCATACCCTTCCTTTTCTCAGGGCTAGTGCATTGGAGATGTCTGCTTTGTGGGTTGGCAAGAAAGGAGGCTGCTCATTGTGCCGAGTGTTTCATTTACAGCACAACAGCCAAGGCAACAAAAAGGGCAGCAGAAGCAGCCAGAGACCGCCTATCTTCTCCCCATAGTGACCGCTAGTGATGGGAAGCCAGCATTGTTTCAAAAGCACTGAACTAGCTGCCAGAAATTTCAATCAGCACTGCTGACACCTGGGACTATGTGTGTTTAAAATTCACACAGCCCCAGCGAAGCCAGGACACTTGGCAGGAGTTCAGATTGTCAGCAATTTCAGCTTCTTGCCTTGTGTTCTGAATTATTTCTTTATCAAACAGATAACAACATCTTTAATGTGCTTTATGTATCCAGCACCGTCTGTCTACGCTATATTATACCTGATTTAAGGGCCTCATGCTGTATGAGCTTGGAGCCAGCTTCATTCTTACATGTTTATTTTCTAATCATCTGTACCAAGCGCATTTTCATATAGTTGAGATAAATGTACAGTAACACAACATGCAACTCTTAATGCTTTTGTACTTGTAAGCAAATTGTATTGACTGTAGGTTGAAAGAATTTTTTTTTGTAATTTGTAACTGGGGTCATCGATAGAAGGGTATTTGCCAACCCAAGCCTACCTTTCTACTGCTTTTTTAAAATTTCTTTCACAAAATAAGAATATAGAACTCAACGTATCTCATATTAATTTGTGTGTTGCAAGCTGGTAATAGGCATCAGCAGAAAGCAGTTACTCTTTTTTGTATTGCATCTGTGCCTAGGGAAGCTGCTTGGGGATTTCCTGACCAATCAACTTAGAATCACAGAATCATTAAGGTTGGAAAACACCTCCAGGATCATCACGTCCAAATGTCAACCCAATACCACCATGGCTCCTAAACCATGTCCCGAAGTGTCACATTGACACATTTTTTCAACACCTCCAGGGATGGTGACTCCTCCACCTCTCTGGGCAGCATGTTCCAATGCTCCAACTTGTTCCAACTTTTTGTTAAAAAATCCTTTCCTTGGAAGTGGGAGCGTGTCTGAGTATTGATGCACTGTATATGCACCAGCAGAGCTCCAGAACCTGAAGCAACCTGGCAACATTTGCTTGGTGCAACACTCTTGCAGCCCCTTGGGGTAATCTGTTCTCCATGACTATATATGGAGATAAGTGGCCTCCATCTCTAGATAAAAATAATGGGCTAATATTATACCCCAGGATGCTTTAGTTAGGCCTTAGTAAAACTTCCCAGCAGTAATAGTTAAACAGAGGAATGCTTTGCATGCAGAAGGTATAGTATCTCCATCACTGGAGTATTTTAAAAAACAAATGCATGTACACCTGCCATTCATAGCATTGCTAGCACTGATCCTTCCTTGTGCAAAGGACTCAACAGCCATCCTTATGGTCTTCTCATTTTCTTTTCTCATTCCTTGACTCAGTTGAGTGCAGGTATGTGGTAATGAAATGATGCTACTCTGCTCTTCCTAGAAAGGTTGGACTAGATGATCCCTGAGGTCCCTTCCAACCTGTGATTCTGTGATTCTGTGATACTCTGGGAACCTGAACTGAGAGCCCGGTGGGCCACAGTGCCACAGAGATGTAAGGATCCCCTTTGGAGACAGCTTTGCTACCTTAGAAAAAATGCCATTGTATGGTATGGGTGTTTCCAGAGTCATTTCACTGAAGTATTGCAGTTCCAGCTAAGTTTCCCTAAAGCACAGGTAGGGTAGCGTTGGAGACCAGCCAGCTAGTTGCTTCCTTGGAAACACTCATTTCCTTGGGACATAGGATATCAGTATTAGAGTGCCCTCATGCCTCAAGATCCTGTGAGGTCTGGCAGAGGACTGGCTCTCAGGCACTCAATTTTTTGCTCTATAACAAGGAACATAGAAGTCCTGTGAACCCACTTCAGTTTTGGGCCTAGATATCCTTTAAAAATCCCTTCAGGAGCACTACAGTGAATATTTCAGCTGGCTGTATTTTGTAGGGACTGTACAGACTGCTCCCTAGAAGACAGGAGCATCCCAATGCGCCTAGCAGAGTGAGGAGTGATACCAATATCAGGAAGTTCGGTTCAGCTGAAACACTTTTCCCTCAAGTAAAAACATACGAAAATGTCCTTTCTGTAGATTTTTTTTTTCTCAGCTTTAACCAGACCTGGATCCTAGAAACTTTTACTAGATCGATGTCTTATCACAACAGATTGTGTACATGTGCACAGAAGTTAGTTGCAGCCCTACAGAATGTATGGCTCTATTACACTGAGTGTGAGAGAAAGGGAAAAGTATTATCCCCACAGTGCAGAGTGAGAGGAGAGATTAAAGGGGAGATGGATGATTTTCCCACACTCAGGCTGGGACTTTGTGGCAGGACTAGGAATTTCAAGTCATATATATCTTGAGTCCCAGTCTCCACATCATAACCACAAGCTCATCCTTTGTCTTTTCTAAGGGATCAGTTAAGAATAAAACCTCCAGATATTTTTCCTGATTTTGCCTTTTTTCTTCATTTTAATGTAAGCTGCTAGCATCAGCGTGGGCCCAGCTCCGAGCTGGAGTTGGAATTTTACTCCATTCTTTGATTTTGATGTATCCAATCAATACAGACCCTGTCACAATTTATTAGAGATGCAGAATATGTCGTGCCCTTTGTTGAGTGGTATAACCCTCACCAAAAGTCCTTGTGTACAATGCTGTTGAGAGGCTTTTCACTTATTAAACATGATCTGGGACATATAGATATGGAATAAAAGCAGGTCTTTTTTAAGGAAAGATGATTTTTTTGGTCCTAATTTCTGCCTCTGAATAAACTGTCATAATAAATAAGCTTCTTATGATATGTCAAATAAGCTTTTTGGTAACAGAAACTCTTGTATTTTATAAATAATAAGGCCATCATTTACAAATGAGAACTGCTAACTTTTTTAACTATGGGTTCATTCTGGTCTAGGTCCACTGTCTTTTCTTCTCTAGTACACAAATTTTTTGAGTCGCGTAGCTTTTCTTGCACTTGCATACAGGGCACGCAAAGAGTAGTTCATTTAAAGCAGCTCTGTGTTTCACTTTGACCCGATTCACAGGATGTGGTCTTGGAGGAAGCCCATGCCTTAACAATAGCCTTTTGACAGCGAGGGTGTTTGGGGATTAAGCTGGAAGAGGAGGAAGCATCTATCTATTCTCAAACCTACCAGTGGAATATTTTGTGCGAATCTTCACTTGCCCATGATGTTTTTAAAGTCACAAACCTTTCTTTTTTGTTTTTACTGGCAAGAGGACATTGGCTGAAAGATAGCCTAACTTATTTAAAATTCAGAAAAGGAATGCAGAGTGTTTTGTCTGCTACATGCAAAGGGATAATTCCCCTGTGTAAGATGTACAGATTTCTGATGGCTCTTGTGTATGTTCTCTGTAAACCAAGTTGAGAGAACTTGGAAAATAAGCAAATCAAAGGGAAGCATAATTTTAAAGTGGTTAGGGCTGGACCGTAGTACTTCTGGATATATAAACTGAGAAGGTGCCAGCCACTAAATGTCTGTGCTAACTCTGCATAAAGCATGAGAGAAGTTGACCATATTAGTATTGTCCTAACCTACTTTCAGCATGACATTTGGTCTGGCTTACCTCTTTAGTTATGTTTATTTTCCTATAAACCCTCCTCTACTGCTCTGCCCCTCTGATCTTAATACAGTGGAAAACATTTCATCTTTCTATATATCTCTCGATAGCAGTTCAAGATATTTTGTTCAGGTGCAACTCTCCAATTAGTGAATTCCAGCAAGTTTGAAAAGCTGGAACAAAAATAGATGTTGAGCTCTCTCTTGTGTTTTCCAGTTCAAAATATCTTCCTTTGACAATTTTAACACCTGGCTTTGTATCATGTCGATGCTGTGTTACACTCCAAAAGATTTGGCAGTGAAAACTTCCTGTTGTGCATCAGGATTTGATTTACAGGGTATGTGTAAAACCATTGCAGCTTAGTAACCCGAATGGTCATGCACAGAAAGATGACTTCCTAGCAAGTGTTGTAAAACATTTGACCACTTTCATTAATCAGGAAAGGCTGCATGGCTCATACATGATTTAGGGTGAGTAAGACATAAGTCAGGGCACAGGACTTTTACTCACCACTACAACAATGGGATTTCCTGGCAACACATCTATGCAGTAAACAGCCTGTTTGCTTTCTTTTGGATTTTGTTTTTGTTTTTGTTTTTGTAAGCTGTTTCTGTAGTGGAAATAGATAGGCATTAAATAAGAATGTGAAATAATAAATAAGAGTTCAAAAGGAGTTTAGAAATTTCCTCAGCTGATCAGTCTGCCTGCTTTAGTCATTGCTGGCCAGCTCACCAGCCAGAGACAGAGTGCTGGAAGGAAGAGGTGAAGGAATCTGTTTCTTATGAAGGAGCAGCACAAATCGGAAAGCTTGAGAGCTGCAGGTTCAGATTTGCTTTTGAAATGCCTCAGAGAGGGAGTAGGGCCTAGCGACTTGTGTGGAAGCCACAATCTAGCTTCACTTCTGGTTTCTATCAAGTGCCTCCTTGAACTCAGCTCATTTGTAACATGGTAATAATGCCATTATTTTTAGAGTTGTTTGCTGGCTATGTACTGTTTCATTGTATTTTTTTAATACTGAAGAAATAATCCAGTTAGCTACTTTTAAAGATGTTACTGAAGTTACTTTGAATGACCTTAGAAAAACTGATTTTTTTTACCTAATCAGTTACTGATGTTAACAGATTCCTGTCTGCCAATTTAATAATGCATCCATTCTTTGTTCTTGCTTGTAATAAGAAGACAGAAGTAGAAGATGTTTTATATATTATTTTTCCTGTGGAAATGTTTGATCCTCATGAAGGTAAGAAGAGAATAATGACATCTTCATTGTTTTCTGTATCTCACTGCAGTATCACGCTGAAGACTGGTACGATTCTGTATTATTAGCTGAAACCTAAGCAGCAGGTTGCTCCACAGAGAAATTCTGTGTAGTTATTAACAGTCAAAAAAGTCTGTCCATGGGCAATGCCATCTCCAGATGCATTTTTTTTTGAACAATCTAATTTGCAAAACTTTCAGATACTGACTGCTCTTGAGCAAGAACTAGGTTTCTTCAGCTGGGTGTCTGGAGTGGGTTGGTGGTTGTGCCACAAATGAATGAAGGCGAAGAAGCCTTGCCAGTCTAGGACAGCTATGTCAGTCACAGCCTTAAAGAGTTTGGGTTTGTAAGATAAGCTAATAGCACAAGGGAGTGGGGAATAAAAGAAAAATATGCAGAAACGAAAACAAGGCTTTCTTCCCGGGGCCTGGCTCTCTCAATCCAAAATTCTTCTGGGCTATTTTGCCTCATTTGTGGACACGATGCAGAGAAGATGTAGAGTCATGAGGGAAGCTGAAAAAGCAAATCAAATGAAGTTTCAGAGAAGGGAGCACACAAGACAACACACTGGGAACTGGTGTGTTGGACTAAACACTGTCATTCAAAAAAATTACTTAAAGGGAATTTGGCAACAGAAAAAGAATATAATACAGGAGATTCAGATCAGCAAAAGAGATACTGGAGAACTCAGACTCCCTAAAAGCAAGGGGATTAGGGACATATTTGCATCTATGGAAAATTTGATCTCTTTTCTCCTGAATGCTAGAGGTGATCTCATTTAATTTGAGAGAAATTGTAAGATCTCACTGTGAAACCCTGATATAAATCCCAGCAAAGGCAAAGTGATAGTGGTCACATTTCTGTCTAAAGGGAAAAATGTTTCCTTCACTTCCCATTAAAAATTTCAGCTTGGATGACAATAAACTCAGGATTTTAAACAGTCATTTTCACTCAGATGCATATATGTCTTTAAGGATCTCAGTGGCCTTTGCACAGAGTAACCTGAGACTTACAAGACAGTTACAACATAAATAAATTATTGTGTCCTAATTGATTTGATAGAAATATTATGTATCTTGATCAAGCCATAAATCAGTGGCATATCCAAGAATTGGACTTTTGAAAGGTAAATATTGGTTCCTGCTTATTAGCAAGCTTATCTTTGTAATTCAGTCCGTTCCTTGCAAAACTCTGCATGGATGAAATATTCAACCTGACCTGAATGCTGAGTGGAGGCTTTTAAAAATGTATGCACTTTGCTACCATTTCAGAGCAACAAAAGATTTTGGATCTTTTGGAAAAGTTTGGGGTATTACTTCCTGTGGGTCCTCTGTGAGGCAAAGTATATGAAACTGGTCATTCCTGAGATGGTGACCTTGTCTTGGTATGACTTGTGGGGTTCTGTCACTGGCTGTGTGATGATACATCTATTTTTAGAGTGTTGAAACATTTTAACAGAAGTATACAAGGACACTGTTACAAAATAAGAAACTCGAAGTGCAACAGCTCTCTTCTACAAGTACCTTTGATTGGCTTAATTAGGCTTTAAGAATGATGATATTTTAACTAATACTTGATACAATTCCAGGTAGTGATTTAAGGACTGTATAAGGCAACATTACTTCACAGTGCTTTTTCATTTCTTAGATCAATCCAATGACTTCATTTGAGTCAGTTTGGGTTTTGTTCTGTTTGGTGTCGCGTCGGCCCCCACCCCAAGAGTTATCTAAACTCTTCAGAAAAGCTATTTAACGAATAATTTTTGTGCTCACCTACTTAACTTCATTCTGAAGTTGCTTTTAGGATACTTTCAGATGTGTTACAGCATGCCAAGCATTGGTGTGCCCTAACATTTTCAGAGCAGCAGGATACAGACTGGAGTGGAGATAACTGAAAAGCTTAAGACAGTAAATCATTGACTGGACAGATTACTACAGTTCCTCTAAAGCTACTCTGAGATTTCATTTTTATAGCACAGAGATAGTAAATGTAGGTTTAGCATTTTGGCACCGGTAATACATCCTACACAGACTGAAACCACTATACATGCTTAGTTTATGGTGCATATTAAAGATAGAGAGGGCTATGTAAGCTCATATGCAGGTACCTATTGGCATTTATCTATGTATTTACAGAGGTTTAAAGTATACTCAATAAATAATTTTAAATATTGTGGAAGGCCATTTGGAGACATATTTAAACGAGCTTCACACTTTAATAATTTTTTACTGATACACATGTATCATATGTCACATACCTTACAAATCTGTATTAATACATATTATTCGTGTGTACCTATATATATGTGTACATGTCACATAAGCCATATATTTATCTTTTTAGTAAAGACTTAGGGTAGAATTACTGTTCATAGTAACAAAAGTGGGATGTACAACACAGCTTTTGCTTTTCATTAGCTGTAGAATAAATTGATAGATTCAATACCAAAACAGGCAAAACCCGCAGAAGCACTGATCCCTGTACCATTTAGACCGTGTGTATCAGTCAGTGCATCCACAGTGCTCTTAGGAGCAGCTCAGCAGCCTGAATTCCCAGTGGCAGCCGGGAGACTGGCAGGCAGCACTGCTGTCTGTCCCACCACTGTCCCTCTCCCGGGCTGCATTGCCTCCCCTAGCTCCTATGGGGTGAGAGCTGCCTCAGGAATGCCAAGGAGACTGATGCAGAGATGGTAAATAAAATCTTCAAGTTATTGAGGAGTCAGTTTCCAAACAGACTAGAATGTCTTTCTGCAGCTTTCTGCTTTTATCATCTTCCTGATGTTCTTTAGGGAGATGTGTGTTGTTTGCTCTATCATTTTAAATACTTCATTTTAGAAACATAGTAAAATCAGCCTTCTGAAATCAGAGCTCACTGTGTTCTTGTTGAGAGCAGTGTGAGTTCGTCCATTTACTCACTGGATTTAAGAATATCATCCAACGTCATTGTGGCTAGACAATTCATAACCTCTTACATTATCGCAAGATAGATTTTCAAGCCATACAGGCCATTTCTTCCTCCACAAACTGGTATGGTGTTTTTTAAACAAACAATCTGCATCCCGTTGTAGAGGGTGTTATGTCTGTAACTCATTCTCATTACTCTGCTGTATTAAAGTGTATCTAATATCATTATTAGGTAGTCAAGTGAAACAAAATAGCAAATAAAAATATTCTGTTATCATGAAAAAATATAAAATATCTTGCTTTAAAATTTTACATTTGTTAATTTTTAAATGCTTCATAGTACATATCTTTTCTTGGAGTATTCCAGCCTCAATCAAAGCTTATATCCAATATATATCCAATAAGATATATATTATTAAAATCGCTGTACTCAGGCTTCTTCATAACTCAAGAAATCCAGCCAGTAGTTGGTTAGAAACCATCAGGATTTGCCACAGGGTGAAGTTATTTTTTGAGAAATTTGATTAACATCTCTGCCAAAATTTCTATAACAAGGTTTTACAGGTAAACTTGGACAGAAACTGCCACTGCTTGTGCAGCGTGTGCTACTTGGGGAAATCAGTTTATCTGTCAGTAGATGTACTGATGTACTGAACCTTATTTGCTTGGGTCACACGGATTGTACAGCCATTATTTTGTGGGCACCTTGGTGGTTGTGTGCAGAGCTACAGTCCGTGTAGGGTCCCTAGCACTGTATGGGGAAAGAAGGTCTCAAAATATAATGCAGTGCATTGTAGGTCCAGGACAAAGGCCTAGTTTTTTGGGAATGTTAGGCTATGTTGGCATCTGGAGCTGTTTTATGCCAAATGACTGGCATTTTCTGACAATCAGGTAACCTGAGACTTTTATTCATGGAAATTATGGATTTAAAGGGGAAAAAACTGTCTTCTGTGTGCACTGAAAACATTCAGAATGAATTGTTTTATGAAAGCCAGGATTGTGACAGAAAAAAAGTCCCCTCTTCCCATCTCTACTTTTTCTTGTATTCTGCCTGTTTAGATGACCTATGGAATTTAGCTAATTAAAAATTCCGCAAATATTTAAGTTATGCTTGTTGCTGAAGTATTTGGAAAAAGAGATTTTTATTATGAGTGATGTCATATTGTGTTTTTGACCAAAAATTTAATAACCATGATTGGCATGCCACTGCCTCTAATTTCCTTGTATGGTACAGTATGCAGTTCATGTCCATTTTATGCACTGTATAGCCAAACTTGCGTATGCACAAACAGTATGAGGAAAGGGTAATCAATCTGACTGGATGAAAACTCTGAGGAAATACTGATAAGTAAAACAGATCATAAATTCTGCAGATAATTGTTCAAATTCATGGCTCCAAAGATTAAAATTGAGACTCCTCCTGTCCCACCCGTAAATGACACTTGGCAGTAGAGATGTGCTCAGTAAAAATCCACTCACAATCCTTATTGCCAATCCATATCTGCCTTCTCTTATTCTGCATACCACTAGAGTCCAGTCTGTACCGACCATTGTTCTGAAATGTTGTGTTTCTTTAATGAAATCTTTCTTTTTGAGTTTAGTAATATTAGGTCCTGGTAGCTGAATGCTGTTTTTAGGTCAGGATTAAGTGCACATCATAAATACTCAGCCCGAATAGAAGATGTGGAGCATGGGACAGACTGTTTGGGACTGCTTTTTCCTCTCTACAAATAACTTGGGACCAATGGAAAATATCAGGAAAGTTCAAGAGAGTCCTAGCTCTTTTTCCTGCGTCATAGATCAGTGAAGTCCAACATTAACTTACAGTGGGGAGCACAGAGCCAAAACTGTTTGAGGAGAAGTTATTAATTCTGTCTTGTAATTCTTTATTTTATTGAAAACTGAAGCAATATTAGTTATATCTGTCAGACTAGGAAAGGGTGGAGGACTCTGCTGGAGGTCAAGAACAGACAGCACACAGGTGAGAAGTTAGTGTCCAGATATTTTCAGAGACCATATGGAGGCTCTGATCACAATCGAATTCATCTTACCTCATTATAGCCAGTTAAAAGATTGGTTTCTAGTCTGAGCTAGTTGCTTGGGCTTCTACTATAGCCAGATGGTAGAGATAAATACTTCTTGAGGGCAATTTCTTTCACTTTTCTGAGATGTTTGTGTAAGGTAGAATGACTCACCCTCTGGAGGTATGTACATCTATTCCTTAATTAAGGGGAGATGAACCACCTAGTTTAAGTTAAACACCTAATTTGGAGGGTCTAAATTAGTCGAGATGAATCTTACCCATAGTATAGAACTTTTATTTGGGAAGATATTCTCTTTTCATGCATTTATTACTAATGTTATCATTATTCAGATTATTCAGATTACAGATTGTACATCTGTGTTCCGAAGTGCGTTATTTAAATCTTTTGAGGCTACTTTGAAAGCTAGTGCAGACATAGCCCTCATAAGGGTGATGGATCTGGGCATGGTTTTATCAGAGGGGCATCCTTTTTTTGATTCTTAAAACAGAACGGTGATACAAAGTTATGGAAAGTTCCTGAGAAGCGATGACGAGGAGTGATGGGCAAGCAAAGATAACACTAAAATGAGCAAGTTGCACAGGAAATTGAGATATCTCTGTGAAGGAGACATGTTTTACTTTGATACATTCTCACAGATTTCTGCTCAGTGCTACAGATACAGTAGAGGTAGTGGAATGGATCATTACACGGAAGTACTATAATGAATTCGTTTTCTGAATGTATGGCAATGTAACAGTGTGTGTGCACACATAGGCCTTATACGTACACACAAGGAGAAATACATAATGAGTTGGTGGGCAATCGGTATACTTGCAGATATATTGAAAGTCCTCTACTATCTCAGCAGCATCTCACGGCAGATTTACACAGCACTTGCATTCAGCTGGCAGCATTAGACTCCCTCCTTCTCCACTTGCTGCCATAGTGTTTCTTAAGAGAAGGGTGAGATTAATCTAGAAGCCACT
Organism: Phalacrocorax carbo; assembly: GCF_963921805.1. Taxonomy (NCBI): domain Eukaryota; kingdom Metazoa; phylum Chordata; class Aves; order Suliformes; family Phalacrocoracidae; genus Phalacrocorax; species Phalacrocorax carbo. The sequence continues at coordinate 43,333,173 of NC_087513.1, forward strand.
TATATACCTAAAGAAACAAGATCTAAAAGTAAGTAATTGAGCATAAAAATGGATTTTCTTTAAAGTGTTCTTATACTTTTGCACAGTATTGCATACATCATTTTAGGAAAGTTTCTCTTGAGGATTACAACCTCCCCCATGTGAGTTATTTTTCTTCTTGTTAGGAACTGAATGACTTCGCTGTAACAGCTACAGCCATCGCTTATAGGGGAGGGCAACATTAAGGAATTGCAGTTGCTGTCTAACAACTTGAAATAAGTAGGAAGTCTTATAGCGTGTGACAAGGCTACACGCAGCCTTAATCAAGTTGGATGTGTACTCTGCAAAGGGTGCTGCTTGTTGGCTGTAGTCACTGTAATCTCTCTGGTAAATCCCCTCTTGAGCTATAAGCTACTTTTCTTGTCAAACTATCTTGAAGTAGAGATGTTTGGAAAGTGCTAGAACTGTCACCTGTCTAACCAGCCTACTTATTTTCACTTTGGATGATGTGCTTGCTGTCTTAGCTAGCGGGGATCTGCAGACTGTTCTGAGTATGCCTGGCAGATGTGTGTTGGTGCTGACAATTTGGTTGCTGCCATTCATATTTCAAACCAGGAAGCCCCAAGAACACAGATGTAGAACCTTATACCAGAGTAAGAAGGAGAAGGCTTCAGGCAAATTAGGACAATATCCTGCAAAACAGAGGGCAAAAGGGAGCTAAATGCCTGCCATCCAAAAACACGAACACTTTGATGCACTGGTGTTACAGGTGTATGGGAAATAAGCCTACTAAAGGGGTGACCAATTAGTGCATCCTAATGTTTAAGGTCTTTACCTTTTTCATGGAAATTAATTTCCATTCACAACTCTCAAGTTGGACAACCAAAAATTTGGGGTTGTCAAGTTCACTAGATATATCTAAAAATCTACATCTCAGTCTTTTTAATATTTGTATTAATTTCTTCTAAAGGCTCTGTCTGCTGTTTGTTTTTTTCTTCCCATCCTCATAGCTTATTCATTTTCTCTGAAACAGCCACTTTCTAGACCTGAACATAAGATAACTTTGTTCCTCCCACCAAAGCAACAGACAAGGCTTTATCTGACGAACTTCATACAATATCTGTCACTTCAAGCTCTTCCACAGGCAGCAGAGAGAGAGACACCTCCAAAGATGCCCCTGAAATTGAATCACCCTCAGGAGGTGCTTTTTCTCTCAATCATGTATTGAGAGAACCTGTGGTAATTTAGTTCCCAAGCTGGCATGTACAGTTAGGTGCAATGAATCAATGAATATGGGTCTTTGTTCTTCAACTTTGGGTTTGCTTCTAGCAGATCACTTAGCTCACCTTATTAATCTTTTTTTTTTTTTTTTTTAAGGATTATTTACAGTTCCATTCAGTGCAAGCAAACTATTGCTGAAGGGTCTGACCTGAAATTTTGTACAAAAATCCAGTAATTTAGGGGTAGTTTGTATGCTAAAAGAATTTGTGATAGTTCCAAGAGAATCATCTGTAAGACTTTTTAATATCAATAGTTTCAATAGCTTACTTGGCCTGTAGGTCAGTGGAGGATAGTCACCATATGTACCTGACATCATATTTCTTGTAGCTTCTTAATCATACAAAACACTATGGATCATCCTAGAGAAAGTGCATAAAGCTCTGTAAATTTTCTCTTGCCTCTTCCATTACATTAAAAGTGAGAATAAAACAGCTTAATTCAGAGAAAAGCAACACACCAAGTTGTTAATATTTTTGTGTCCTTTGGAATTGGTTTTACACCACAAACAATTTAAATTGTAGCAAGCTGAACTCAGTCCTTTTTACAATTCCTCTGAAATTTGTTGGTTGATCATGTGAAACCAATGATGTTTTTCACTTCCTGTCCGCAGCAGCAGCTGTGGTACAGCTACTGTACAGCACAGCTTATTCTTAAAGGACTCCACTTCTTGCATGGTGTGTTCTTGTATTGTACCTATTTTCAGGGTTTTTCTTAACAGTTCTTCTAGACTGACTATTTAAGGCTAAAGAACCTACATTTTTTAGCTTTGTCATAATAAACATGACAATGTGTCAGAAAAAAACATGTAGCATACAGTTCAATTGAAAATGAACTTATATGTTCTACCATCTTATGACTTATCACCTATTAAGTCCAAGTACTCAAATGAGGGTCAGTGATGCTAGATGCTGTATGAGTGGGATGATGATCTAAATTCCATTCTAAAACACTTGTGATATAAAACCAGCCTCAAATAAGTGAGGAGAGAAGGAAGTAGCTCACAGATTAATAGAAATTTTTATCTATGTTTACGTTATCACATAAATGTTTAAATGTTGAACTTCTCTTGGCCTTGCTGTAGTATGCTAACTTATGTCTTGTCAGATACCACCGAAGAAATTGTTCTTCAGAAGGGGCAATGAGAACCTTATAGACTTTCAGTGCCCTAAGGGTGGGGGTGAAAAAAGCAAGCATGTTTGCGAGAGGAGTGGATGAGTGAGGAGCGAGGCCCTGCTGTTGCTCTGTGGACAGTAGAGCAGTGTTAGCAGCTGATAGATATGTAAGGGCTGAGTCTGAAAGAGCTTGAAGTTAAAGGCTAGAAATTTGAACTCAACTCAAGTGAATCAAAGGAAGGATGTTCAGAGAAATGGACAAAAAGTTCTTCACAGCTGTCTCTTCTATTTGGCATGCCCTAATTGCTATGATTGTTTTTTATGCAGTGTTTTGATGATTAGGGGAATCTTTTCCAAACAAAGTACACATTGAGGCTGATACTGCGAAGTTATCTGGAACTGTTTGTATGAAAATGGCTGCAACACAAATGCCACAGTCACTGCATTCACTTGCTTGACCAGGCAGCCAGCAATTTTACTTTCTCATTGAAAGAGGACTTTTCTTCCTAACTCCACAGGAGGGAAGAAGCAGAAAAAGCAGAAAATTAGCATGAATTTTCTTACCTTATTCTGAGCAGTGTCTGCAAGCCACTACGCTTACAAGTAGCATGTCCCTCCCAAAGATTTAGCTGACAACTTCTAAGGGTCAAACTAATAAAAAAGATGTTAAGGAGGGCTGTCGAGGGAGGGCTGATGGGGACCCTGAAGAGACAGGAGGGGATCGCAGCTACAGGGGATAGGGCTGTGCATCCCAGCACTCAACAGAGAGGTTCACATCCATAGTCTGTGCCATGATGGTGACCAAAGATACAGTCCAGCAACTTTTCTAGGGACATCACGTGCATGTAAAATTTCACCTTTTCTGTGTTATTACTTATAGACCTTATGATGTTAATCCTGAGGATATTTGAAAAGGAAATTAGAGCTTGACTTTTATCTAATGGTGTACTAGAGTAATTCCACTCATTTATTGGAGTGTTTTACACTTGTATAACTGACCTAATTAGAGTCAGGATCTAACTAAACAATGACGCAAATATATACTTTGCTTATTGTGCTCCTCCTCTTGTTTCTTAAAAAACTCTTATCAAAGGCTCTGTCAGAAACACACTGTGAAGCGTCTGTCAAAATTTACCACCAACAGAAAGAAAAAAGAACCCTTTGTTTTACTTTGCCATTGTCTGATGTTTATATGAAATGAAGAAAACTTGATAATTTCTTGGCACCTTAAGACACCTTTCTTAATTACCTTAAGAAAGTGGCTATAACACACAGAGTAATGAAAACTTATCTCATGGCCTATGTATCAGCACTGGAACCAGCCACTCTATTCTTTACAGGAGGATGCCCTTTCTGACTGCTCATTCATCCTTGCACAAAAGACTCGGATTGTGGTACCATCTCTTCCACTCTGGAAAACCTAGATGGGATGGTTTCTGAAGCACATCAGTGAGCTGTTTGTTTGCTTGGCGAGTATGACTTGGGAACAGCACCAGATGAGTTATCCTCCCTCCCTCCCTCCCTATGGGAGAATAAAATTTTTCTTACACTGCACATCCAGTCCTTGTCAGGCTGCTCCTGACAAGCAGGGCTGTGGGAAGCTTTGCTGGTGTGGGCTTCCTCATGGGAGACTCTGGCTCTGGACCTTTTGGAGGACTAGATGTGCTGTCAGTTAGAGCAGGTTTCTTTTCCTGAAGCTAGTGAAAATTTCTCTGACAGTATAATCTGTATCTGTGGGGTCCTTATGATATGGGAAGGTGACTGACTCTAGTCTTTGCAGTTTGAGTCATGACTGACTGGTATGTAAGCACTCATCAGTGCTTTTCTAGATACTGCAGTAGCAGCACCAGTGGTACGCTGTTTTCAAAACATTAATAAGAGAATATGGTTTCCATGTATGTTTTTAAAATATAGTTTTCAGCTTATCTGGGGATGGTTAAACCAGTAAGAGTTTGAGGTTCTACAAAGCTCATGAATTATGCGTGATGTTTATAAAGATAGTTAGCACCGTTCCCCCATTACATATTCCTATTACTTAAAATTGTCATAGTCCCTCTAATAGTGATACATTTTTATAAAACTTGTTGCCCATGAAAAGAGTGGGGGAGTCTGTTTCTCGGTATTGTGTGCCTTTTATTGATCACTTGCTCATATCTAAAGTCTAACCAGGAGTAAGTTCACACCGCAGTCTTCATTGAGAGTCTTTTTTTTTTATTATTTGCCTGGCTGCCTACTTCTATTTGTGAGAAAAAAGAAAAGAAAAGAATGTAAAATCTTTGAGAACTCACTTTCCTTCAGATTTGCTTCACATTACTCATCATGTTCAAAAGCTGTTAGGTATGTACATGAATGGAATACAATATCATAATCCTATTTGCATGAGGAAGTAAATTTCAAATCTACTGTCAGAGTGGCATCTGTTTAAGGAGAAAAAAACCCACCCTATTTTCACTCTCCCTCATTGTATGCTCTCTTGTCTGTATACAGTATCCATACTATATATGGAGGTGTATATGCATCTGTATAGCCATAGGCATATATATTATATATATAGTCTCTCAGCTTTTACAGTTCAGATTTTTTCTATCTTCCTCTCAGATGCTTAGCTATTTATCAGATTTCCTGAAAACGTCTTTCAGAGTCTTTGTATATTTTTTATTTATATGCTTGTCATAGAGTGATTCTTATTTTTGGTGTGAATCTTGAAGATCACAGACTTTGTTGAGGGAACACTCTAAATTTAGCTAGACTTCATTAAAGTTAATAAAGTGTCTGGCCTGTGGAAAGTCAAATATTTTCCAGTGCAGTAAAAAGAGAACACTCTTATCTGCAAAGTTTATATCACTAACCTACAAGCCTCATTCCTGCTGTTATATTTGTCCAAATCAATAGCAAATTCCTTAAGTAGTCTGAAACCCAGACAGAACAAGTAAGACAAAAAAAAAAGACTAGGGAAACCTGTTTGATTTCTCTGTTTTGTTACCAGGATAAACCTTAAATACCAAATAGTTATTTTATTTTGGGGTTTTCAAACCTAGATATGTATTTTCTGAGTAGCCATTATTTTGCCTATACATGGTAAAAGTTGTACGTAATGCCAACATGAACAATGCTTAGGTAAATAAGCAAAGAACAGCTTTTAGGGACAACCATTCAATTCTGAATCTAGAAACACAAGTTTTAGTTGTTCAGTTGCACAGTTCCTGTGTTTGAATACAGCAGCATTATGCAAGAAGCCGAAAAAACATAACAATATTAACTGTTTGGCATACTTCATAGCAATTCTGTTGGGAAGGAAGAAGAGAATTTAACGGTCAAAATATTAGAAGCAGCTGTGGATACCTCAAGCAGGTTTAAAACTTTAAGAGATGTGCATATGGCTTTAAAAGCGAACAGGGAGGAGTGCTGGCATTGGCTCATAAAATTTTTGAATGGCAAGGAACATAATATTTCAGTAAGTCTTAGTCAAGCTGTTTTAATTAGCCTACAAAAGAAAAAAGATCTTATGAACTAAAAACATCTTGCACTGAGTGGGTAAACTTGATCAGTTTAGTCTGAATTATTTGGCTTCGGTCTACATGTCTCATTTGATGTTTGTTGGCCTTTGTACAACTGCAGAAGAGTCATGTAGGAGAGAGGGGTTGGAAGCGCTGTAGACTGTTCTTTTCAGAGACATTTGTCCCTCAAATTTGTGTACTTGAGCCAGAGAGTTCAGGGTAACGCTTTGAAAAATAGTGCTTCTTGAAGCATAGCCATATTTATCTGGCATGAATTCGTATACAGTGGATACAACACTGGCACAATTACAAAAAAGGAACTGATTACAAAAGTGTATGGAGTGGTGGTTTAATAGGGTCACAGTTTATTAAAATCATAGCAAGCAGGAAAGGAAAACTCTTTAGAAAATTTTATCTTATTTCTCCTCCCTCCTATTCTCCTCCTATTTACCTATAATTTATCACTATTTTTTTTTTATTTTAAATCCAAAGAGGAAAAAGGATATGTGATCTTAAATGTTTCACCTTTATCAGGCTCTTCAGCCATGAAAAAAGCAAAAGTTCATTTGGGCAAACAACAGTTCTTATTAGGGCCATAGTGGTGAAGGCAAGTTCTGGAAGATTAAAATTAATGGTCTGTGAAATGTTATCAGTTGTCATCCTCAGAATAGCATCCATCAGACAGCATTCACTGTATGTGTAAAACCAGGAGATACTCTGAAGGTTACCTAGTAGATCTAGCTTTTCTAGCTTTTTAGGGCCTAATTTGAATTACTGGTGAACTGAGGCCAGAAGTCCAATGTATGTATACATACATATATGCATTTCTGAGTTAGAAAAGACTTTGGATAACTGCAAGTGCACAGGACCATCTGACTGGAACTTTTCTGACATTAGCCACCTGCTGCATAAACTATAGGGCTAGTAAAATACAGTTGCAGAAGCATCCTGTTCTTTTTATTTTCCAGACAAAAAAGCATTGCAGCCAATTTTTGAAAACTGAGCGGGAAACAGAAAAGACGCAATAAGAAAACCCCTCTAGAGATTTGAAGTGTTTTTCCTCATGGTTGTTTACAGTACTGTCAAAAGGTATAATTGTGCTCTTACAGAACAGAATAGAACTACATTCCTCCAAGCCATTAGAAAAATTGTTACTTGGCCATGGTCCAAAAATCTATTGCAAATTATGGGTGGGCCAGTTTTATCAGCTGATCAAAGGAGCAACTGGCAACTGGGTCTGAAATTATTTTGAAGTAAATCTCTCATAGTCCAAATCATAAAGCAATTAACTTTTAATCCCCGAATATGTTTATATGAATTGAAGATTTCTCTTTTTTTTTTCCTTCTTTTCCCTTCTTTCTGGTGTTTTCTCAGCAGAGATTTGGTATTCTTGCAGGTTTTTTTAAACTTGGCTTTCTGTAACTCTTAAGGGGCTTCTCCAGATGTTGGATGCTCATTAAAATGAATTCTGTTCCAGTTCAAAAGTCTTTGGAGAAGCACCGAGTAAGGCAACAGTCCATTGATTCCCTCATATTAGACTCAGTGTTGGGTTCATTTCATGGACTTAAGTTCAGCAAGTAAAAATATGCAGCTGTTAGCTCATTTCTCAACAGTGCTTTTGGCCAAAGAAGACTCTTATGTACTATTGCAATGACTTTTTTTTTTTTTTTCGGTGGTAAAGATAAAAGATGCTTTTTGCTTCCTTCAGTCATTGTTGTGTGAATCTGATGCACCAATGATGAATTGCTTTTAAATCCACACTGACAAAACTGAGTTTTCTGCCATTGGTGAAAGAGGTTTGAAACAACAACATGACCAGACTTTGCTGAGTCTGCTGAGTAATTTCAGCATGTTTAGATTGGCTTGTTTTTGTGTTTGGGAGAAGGAAAAAAGAGAACAAGAGTCAACTTTAAAATTTATGTTAAGAGCAAGGTAATCCCACATAAAGTAAGAACATGTTACAATGGAAGGAAGTAAATTCAAGAACACAGAGGTTATATCCTACTTCCTTTGCTTTTTACACCGGCACATAGTAATTTAATAGACTGTACTAAAGAAGTGGATAGGGGAAATGCCTTTTTTTTTCCTAGGGAAGACAAATAATTATTTTTCAGATTTGATTGCTAACTCCAACCTTATTTTTTACCTAATGCATGCATAGTTAATCAGATGTGTAATTTGGGGGTTAGTAGATTATTCACTCCTGTAAATGGCTTTATTTTTAGCCTAAATTCTTTTTCCATCTATTAACACAAAGTGATTCCTATTATTTAGTGAGACCATGATAATGCCAAGGGAATTGTCCGTTTTTAAAATACTGCATGTTAAAAAAATTTCTAGAGTGTAGAGCTAAATGCAACAGATTTATAATTAATATTCAGAGATTTCTAATGACAATTTTAGGTAACCCCCCCTGCAAAAATTATAGATTGTTGATTTGCATGTGAATTTTATTTTATTCTTGCTGTTTCATGACTGTCAAACAAAATACCTAGTTGATGTTGGAGCTATTTCCATCAGATGGAAATAGTCATGAAAGAAGGCTTCTGTCTTTCCTAATAACTGAATTTTAGCAGGACTGCTTGTGTGTCTTTACTCACTAACGCATCCATTATTTTAACCATTGTAAGCTGGGTAGTGTGATAATCAGCTTATCTTATTTGTTAGATCTTTTAGTATGCTAAATCTTGTTGCATTAGATATTCTTTACTTTTGGCCTGCTTTCATGGTAATGAGAATCTTTGGATTTTCTTAATGGGAAAGAATACAAATTCCCTTGACATAAAATATACAAGATGCTTCTGGCTGGCTGACTATAGGCAGCATTTGAGGACACTTTTAAAGGCCTATTTGGCACAAAGAAAGTTGGAATGTGTACAGAAGGAAAAGAAATTATTGAACTGAAAACATTTATGCTTAAAACAACATACAAAGGCAGTATGACAAAGCCACCTAAAATAAAGACATTTACTTTAAGGTTGAAAATAGAGCTTACTCCATTTTCACGGTTTACTGGGAAAAGTATTTGATTGCTTGGTAAAATCTATGGCAAATTCTTAAGGCATTCCTACAAATAAGGCCAGTATTCTTTAACCCTGAAAGACTCTAAACATTTATCAACATGAGTAAATTACCACAATGCTAATTGCCACTAATCCAAGGGTTCAGATTTATACTTCTTTGCTATCCTGTGGTCACTCTATGTGCATGTTTTCATTCTAACCTAAAAGCCAGGGATATGAACCACCAGCTTACTTCGCAGTAATTGGTTCTTGTTCCAAACCTTAATTACAAATATCACTCTGGTTTTACCAGGGCACACAGAGTGGATGGGAACCACCATTACTGTGTGTAACTGCCACTGATATCAAAGGCATTTTTGCAGTGACTTCAGGGGGGCTTAGATTAAAGCAGATGTGAGATGAGGCAAAAATCACACCACACCTGACATCACTTTGGGCTGAGTATTTTATCTGTGAGTACATCTGGGAGCCATGCATGTCCAAGGACAGAATCTGGTCCTTTAACTCTTTGCCAGAAGGTAAGGATTTGAAAGTCCCAGTGGCCTCATGGTTGTTATTCATTCTAATGAAACTATCCTAGCACTTAGAGAATTTATTTATAACATATATTAGGAGTTGTCTTTTTTCTTCAGAAGGCCGCACATGTGCACAGCAGCAGTCTTATGGTGGTTGGCAGGTATCCTTGCCTCACTCAAGCATCAAACTGTTGCTTTTTTGCCTGAAATTCCTGCACACGGAAAGATTATACTCATGGTTGCCAGCTGGTTACCAAGTTCTTTTGTTTTCAGATAGCAGGGAAAATCTATATCAACTGGATAAGGAAAGGTTTTGAAACCTGATTTGACGGCACTGCTTGTTGTGAGTAGTTCTGTGTTTCAAAGCATTAGCATGTTTTTTTTTTAAAAGTATGCTACTTAAAAAAGTATACTACTACTTGCATTTCAAAACATGTAACATCTTAACATAATAGAATTGCAGCCTAATTTTCTTGGAAAACTTTCATCCCTGCTTTGGACAAGGAATTTTTTTTTCTGATAAATAATAAGATATAATCTTCATGTTGTTCCTTTATGCCTCTTGTACTGTCTGTTTTGGTGAAACCTGTATTTTTCCCCACTTCAGCAGGGCCTAACACTGAAATTTTTGCCCCTCAGGTGTTCTTTGTCAACAGTAAGGGCATGATCTTTGAATCGGCACACAACTTTCGTTAGCCAAACATGTGTTCTTTATGGCATCTATTATTCTTCAGCAAATACTTTTGAAACGAGTTATGTCATGTCTTCTTAAAGTTTTTTTCTGTGATTTTACCACTCAGATTGACTTCAATTTATCAAAAAGATATTTTAATTTCCTTTCCTGTCAATATATGGCATCTACTTTGAGGATAGGATATGATTCAACTTACTGCTGTGCCCCGGATGTCTGTACATCTCCATGACTCTGTACTTTCAATCTTATGGAGAGAATGTTGGAACACATCTTTGCATGCGTTACCTCTGTGTGTGCATCAGGATGTCAGGAAATGCAGGTCCCCATGCACTGAATGGCACTCTAAAAGCTGAGCAGATCTATGAGGCCTTGGTATAAATGATCAGGGTACTGCAAACTCTGTAAGCTTAATAACTCATAATTGTACCCAAAAGACTTTGGAGCCAAGTCTTTTCCCATTCCTCAGCCAAAGAATAAAACTTTATTCCTAACAATTTTTGCATGCCTTCCTCTTGAACAGAAGGAAAACTACAAATTCCACAGAGATTGCCATTGCAGCAAATTAAAAGGGCTGACGGTATTTGATCCCTATAGTAGCCTTGGGATGGAGCAGTAACTCAGATTCTCATTACTTCGGGCCAAGTTAAAGGATGGTCTACCTCACCTCGCTGCAGATGGGAAGATGGATGGCCTTAACAGGCATCAGCCCTTTCAGAGTTCCCTTGTGCTTATGACATGATTCCCTCTTCTCTACCACCCACTCACATCTGTTTAAAGATTTGTTATAATTTCATATATCAGCACAACTCCAGAGACAGCTTCCCTTCATGGTGTTTTGTAAGCTAGAAGGAGTTGCTTTGGCACCTCCTACACTTGCTCCCCACTCAACAGGAAATAAAAGAGGCCTCGATAGAGGTGTTGGCTGCTTTTCTGGTTTTTGTCTGTCCCCTACTGAGAGCCTCTGGGGAAGCTGGCGTTGATCTTGGAGTGGAAGGCAGTTGTTTGGGTCACTAACCCTAATTTAGACTTTCTAAAGCAGGCTTCCTGAAAGGCAGCGTGAGGCATCATTACATGTTATGAACAGCATGGCGATGCTGTCTAAAGCAAGCAAGCAGGTATGCTTTGGGTTGAGACTAGGTGTCTCTCTTTACATTAAATATTTCCTCTTAGGTCAATAAAGTAGTGTTTCAGTTTCAAACATTTTTATTTTACTTTTTTTCCTTTACATAGAAGAGGATATAATACTGACCCTTGCAGAAACCCACTACAAACAGTCAGTGTTGATTTTTCAGATGTCATTTATCCAAACTGTAATCCATTTGAAGTGTGACAGAGATGAAACACAGCTCAGATATTAAATGGGACAAAGAAAAGCATGATTATTATTTCTGAATTCTCAGTTCCCGAGTTTCAGTTTTATTTTTAACCACAAATGATACTGAATTACGAACAGTCCTACTCTCCTTGAATGATTATAATCTTCATTCTCCTGAGTGGGCAGGTGAAAACGATGGTGCAATAGACAGCAACTGGTTATGCTAAATCTACCATTAGTATCTATCTTTATAGTATTTGTTCTGACGTAACAGTGAGGCATGGTATGGGTTTGACCATTTTGGTCCACTGGCATTTTCTGGGTGATATGTACTGCTTCTCTCATGCTGTTGTTAGATATAGGAAAAGGATACTTATAGACTTGCCTCATCTGTTCATTTGAGAACGCTACTGTTAGTTCTAGTTATAGGGTTTTATGTAGATCACATCTCATGTATGTAGATCACCACTCAGGCATGATCGTACTTTTAAGACTGAAAAACCTGTTTGATTTTAACAAGACTGTGCTGATGCCCAAGAAATTTTATCAAGCCTCATCATCAATTCCCAAAATTGTTTTTATCTCCACAACTGTTTAATACCTTACAAGTCTCACAGAAGTCAATGTCATGTTCTCTTTAGCACACATGAAAATTGGAAAGGCAGGTACTGAAGATTAAAACTTTGGATTAAGAGCTACCCTTGACAACGCAGCCATATCTTTAAAATGGATCGAAGGGTCAGTGCCTCTTTAAGAAAGCTGCCTAACATTAAGCAAAATGGTTTTTTAAATGTAAATTTAGGAAATTCCCTGGCAAGCACTGAAGCTGTGTGGCTCATTATGGCTTTTAACTACCAGATCCTACTGGATATATAGTGCACACAGTCAAAGTTATCAGGATTGAGAGAGACGGTTTTATTTCTAAAATTCAAATGGTGCTGTCTTAAGTATCATTTATTTCAAATATACATATCGGACAAATTGTTTCCTGATCAGCCTACAAACTACACATCTCTCAAAGACTACCTAGTATCGTTACTTTGACTATTTCTCAAGTCATGTGCAGTGCATAAGGCATTAGTGCTGTTCTGCCTGCATTTTCTGGATAATGGTTAGCCTCCAGTCCTGCTTTTGCAAACGCTTAAGCATGGTTATTATTCTGCCTTTGACTCCTTTTACCCTCAGTCTTGAGCTAGCACGAGTATTTGGGTAGTCATGTAAATAGATCAGAATTCGTAGACTTATACCAGAAGATAAATAAAAAATACGACTTGATCTGGATCTGTTTTCTGGTACTGTTCACAGACTCTTGTAACAGGAGATGAAGGGAGGATTAAGCAGTGGGTGTAGGAAATAGATTGGACTTTTGAACCAGTTGTCACTTTATATCAATTTAAAACATTCCTTAGGCTAAGACTCAATAGCCTTAGATTAAAAATAAAACGACCAAAGATAGATAGGAGAGGCTTTTTATGACTGTATTTACATCTGATGGATAGGAAACTACTTTTTGAAAGTAAGAATTAAATAACAAAAGAAATTCTACTGATGATGCAGGATACTGAACATTGCAAGCTTTTCATAAAATGACTGCCAGATCAAATTTCAAATCTAAAGGGTCAGGAGTTAATTCTCTCTGTGCCGATTTACTTATCAGCATAACAAAATGACCAAAACCACCTTTGTATGGCTTTTCCTGGGATGGCATATGTATTTCTATATGCCAATATATACTCACCACATATATTTCTCACATATATATTTGTTACTGGCCTGACGAAGGAAGTAGGAAATAGACTGACAGGCTTTTTAGTAGGGCCTGTAGCAGTAGGACAAGGGGTAATGGTTTTAAACTAAAAGAGGGTAGATTCAGACTAGACATAAGGAAGAAATTTTTCACAGTGGTGGTGGTGAAACATGGGAACAGGCTGCCCAGAGAGGTGGTAGATGCCCCATCCCTGGAAACATTCAAGGTCAGGTTGGACGGGGCTCTGAGCAACCTGATCTAGTTAAAGATGTCCCTGCTCATTGCAGGGGGCTTGGACTAGATGATCTTTAGTGGTCCTTCCAACACAAACTATTCTATGATTCCATGATGATTCTATAACTTCCACCTGCAGACCCTATGTAGTCAACTCCATGAAAAGATGTAGCTGTTGCCACCAATAAATGCCAAAACTTATAAGGTTGTAAATAGATGCGATGTATACACAAAAACTGAAAGAAGAAAATCATGTAGATGAGAATTACACCAGTTAGGATTACCTCTGTAGCAGAACTACCATTCTGTATTCATTTGCACGCACATTCATGGTCCTGGAAGCAGTTTGCGATGATGAGAGCTAGAATAAGCAGAGCTTATGAGCATGAGATTCATAATGTCTCAAATATTAGGCACAAAGATTAGGAAGCTGTTTATAGTAGGATAATATAGATGACTTATAATGTATGTTTAGGTGTATAAAGAATGAAAGCTCCTCGATAACAATTTTTTTTTTCCTTTTACAACAAACCAGAGTTGATCATGTGCTAGGTCTCAGAAATTAAGGATAAATTTATAAATTTTCCTGTGGAGCTGACATATTTAAACTAGCAATATTACATTCATACAGTTTTGTACATTTGTACAGTTTTGTAGGAAGCTATGTAAAGAAAGGAGGAATGTTAAATTCTGCTTTAAATAAGAAACACAGTGATGCTTCAAAGGGAAAACACACATATTTGGAAGGAAGGAAATATTTTAGTTAACTGACAATTTCTCTTTTAAATGAGTCTCAAAGAGAATGAAAAACAGGTATGTGCTTTTGTTTAGGAACCACAAAGGGAATTATTTCTAGTCATTAAGAACAGGTCAGAAATTTCCTTGGCTAATCAAATTTATCTCTCTTATTGTTATTCATTTTATGACAGCTAAGTACATTTATGAAACATATAATTCTTTTGAACTTTTATTGCTAAATCAAGTTGAGATATCTCCAAAGACAATATTGTTACTATTATTAATATTAGTTTTCAATATCATCTGACCAGAGATCAGCTCATTTTATTCTGCTGTACCCCAGATTTCTCATTTTATTGTCCATATGATGATTTGCTCAAGAAACTCTCACCTTTCTCAATTCATATGATTTTTCATTCACTCAGTACCTTTTTTTCTTCCCTCTTGAGATCCTCTGTTGCTTCTGAAACATTCTCTAGTCACGATCCTTAACACACCTCATCCACCATTTACAGTGTCCCTTTTGTTTTGTCCTCTTACACCACTCACCTTCTCCTCCACCTTCATGGTGTTCCTGCATGAGGAAGAAAGATGGAGGGGTGTTTATGGACATGTGCCTTTGAGGGGGAAAGAGTATTTCTGATTCTGTAACAGCTTTAATATTTCCCTAGCGTGTCAGTCATAAGGGGAGAATTATACAGTCTTGGAAGTAATTTTAAAAATACAGGACAGAAAGACAAAAAGAGTATTGTGGATTTTGGCTTGTTCAGGTTTTTACCTGTTGATTTTGTTTGGAGGCTCCTGGACTTGTCAGCTGGCACGTACTACCTTTTTGTCCAGCTAATTGAAATATTCTATTCATCACAGATGAATCTGTGTGAGAAATACCTTACACAACAAAACAGTTTTCACTTAAAAATGCAACTCTTATGAGCATAAAAGAGTTTTGAACCACCAAGTAATATTTATAGTCTGTAATGTTCATACAAATATAAAGAATATGTACTGTGAAGAGGAAATATCATTAAATTATGTACCAACATAATTTTTTGAATGCACATATTTGTTTAGGCTATGGTAAAAATAATGCAAAAGCCCTGTGTGAGGTTTGGGCACAGAATGTAGTTACTTTATTTTTTTAGAGGTATGATTAGAAATCATGGAATGGAGAGAAGAAAAAACCTGAAGAGGAACTGAATAAATTAGAGAGTCAGTCAAATGCAGAAGTTTTTTCCAGGAGGTGGAGGAGACACTATAGAAGGGGAATTATTTCTGTTCAGTGGCAAGACAAAGAGAGGTATTGGAAAAAGAAGACATCTGTTGGTTAAGTAGAACATAGATTGGCAAGAGATGAAGTGGGACAATTGAAGGAAAACTTTTTTAACATCTCAAAGGAACATATTTTAAATGATCTATTGGAATGGAACAGGCTGAGGATTGCAATGCATCTTGATCTGAATATGGAAAGATGATGCCAAATTAGGAAAAATTTAACTTTCTGGAGTGGAATTTAATGTTAAGGAATGAATATATTCTAGATGAACAGTGGAAAAGGGTATATAGTTTTCTTCAGAGCTAAGCACGTGGTCATGGAAGTGAAAACTGAGCAAGATTCTGGATTTAAGATAAAGATCCATGTTCTGAGACCTAGGTATAGAAGTTAGATGTGACTCAAGGAATCTCCTTGATTAACAGCCTTGATTAATAGTGGCCTGATTTCTAGCTGGTAGGACAATGATTTTTGGTACATTAAGCAAATGTGAGGTGGTCCATCTTGACAGAAGGGAAGCAGAAACATTCATAAGGTAAAGGAGTGTGTTTATTACCTGTTTGAGATTAAAATACTTTAAATAAAGGACTTCGTCTTAAAAGCAGTCTTGAAAAAAGTCTAGAGGTAGAAACAAAGAACAAATCAGTTAAAGCTGAAAGCAATATATTAACAGTGAGATCACAAATTGGATCACCCTCCAGGGATTTAAGAAAACAATCCAAACAATTTTACCTCACTTTTTAGCCAGTGACAGGCATACTTAAGTTTTTCTCCAAAGATTTTCTTAAGTCAAAATTTCTGTAACTGTGGATGCCTTGAAGTGGTTACCTCCTGGTTGAACTGAATAGCTATATCCCTGTTTTCTTCTTGGGGCTTTCAGGGATTTGCCTTAGTCCCCAGGAGGTTTTAATTCTATGACTAAGCTCCAAACACATCTCACAACACACTGACCACAGTGACTTCAACCTGTAGCTGTATTTTCCTTTTATTTCAGGCTAAGGCAGAAGGAGACCATATCTACTTTTTGCTTAATAATTGAATATTACAATTAAATTTTGTATTTAGACCAAGAAACAGCAGACATGAGCATTAGGCTTCTCTCAGCCTGAATGCACAGACCCCCATTTCCTTGAAGAGTGCCGCTTTGGATAGGAATATGAATCAGTCTCCCTGTTAAAGTGCAGTGGAGCCAGGAACAGAGGGTACGGGGAACATTATTCTGAAGGCATTCAGAAAAAATATTTTTTATTCTATTCTGTGAGTAAAAAAGAATATAATTTTTTGGTAGGATCAACCTACAGGAAAAGGTGTAAGGTAAATTTGATTTTATTAGATTGCTGGATAAGAAAAAGTTAAGAGGGGGAAGAGAGAAGTCTCCTGGCAGGCTGCATCTGCTGGCCTGAGCAAGGAGATCAAGACAGCTGCTGCAACTTGCAGAGCATTGACCATGCAGCATACAGCTCCTTCTCACCATGGGGGCTACTCAATGCACAGCTTAGGTGGAGAGGGGTCTAGTCACTAATTAAAAGGTAAAGCAAACCCATTCCCTTTCTATATGCTCTGAACAATATGGTGAGGGGAAATCCATCTATCTGAATTTAAGTGTTAGTAAGTTATATGATCCCCAAGTTTCTCTGTGTTTTTAATAGATACTACTACAGAGGATGAAACATGTTCCTATTGATTGAATATATTAAAAAAGTCCCCAGCATAACAAATGTGTCTGTGGAGGAATAGGTGCTTGAAAACCAGATATATGGAATAACAGGATAAAGGCCCTTAAATATTGCTCCTTGTGAAAGTTGGCTTTGCACAGTAAAAGTGAAGGGGTAGACCACCAATGAACAACTTGAGAAGATTTATAGCAAATATTACTTGTGCAGGATTAGATGACGTGATAGTTTTTATAATACTCTGAACTTTGTACAAAAGAATAGAAA
Organism: Phalacrocorax carbo; assembly: GCF_963921805.1. Lineage (NCBI taxonomy): Eukaryota > Metazoa > Chordata > Aves > Suliformes > Phalacrocoracidae > Phalacrocorax > Phalacrocorax carbo. The sequence goes on from NC_087513.1 coordinate 43,350,518, forward strand.
GGGACAGCTTTCTTTGTGAGAACAGAAATTTCCACAACCAATCCCTCAGTTTTCTCTTTTGTTTTCCAACAGGGCAAAATGGATTTCATATTAGAAATATGTTCTCTCTGGATCCAATTTCAATCTCAGCCACACTCTTTAAATAAGAATCTATAATCCAACTGACCGCTCTTGCAAAGTTCCCTCTAATATATCTGTAAACCAAAATATGTGTGTGAGCACAGACTGCATGAGTTTAACTAAATTGGCTTGAAACACACATATTTTAGCTAAGCGAGTGCAGGATTTTGAGCAGACAATGTCTATATCACCTGCCTATGCGTTCTGTTTTAGTTAGGAAATATCAGAATGGAATGTCTGTGACGGGAGGAGAAAATACAGTTATAATCAGTTACTAGAGGGTTTTTAATGCAAACCACATTATGAAGGGAATAACTACCATCCTTCAACTGGTTAGTATGAAGGCTACTAAAAATCTGGGATGTTTGGAAAAGCTAAACAAAACCCCTTCTTGCTGGGAAATATTTTTCCATCTTAATAGGGGAAAAATAAGAAATATCCATAGAGATAAAGAGGAAACCATCTTTGAATGTTTAACGCTATAATTTAAAGCATTTCAAGAAAAAAGAACCAAAATCTGCTCTTGATTATACATGACTTTCAATGAGTCAAAAGGGGGTAGCACATGCACAACCAAAGGATAGAATTTGGCTCTTGGTCATAAGGAAAAAGAAGAGGCTTGAGAAATGCAGACTCCATATAACCATCATCATCATTATTGTAGCAACACATGTGGTTGAATTTTAGAAAGTGTTTGCAAATGTGGTGACAAATGATAAATTAATTAGAACAAGGGACAAAAAATACAACTGAAGATTATTGCTGTTCAGTAACAGGCTCAGTGCAGGGTAATCTGCAAATTTACATGATGCATATATTTTGAATTTAATTCCTCCAAGATATGTGTCATTTGCTGTTGAGGTATTGGTGGGGTTTTTATAAATTGCTTATTATGGGCATAAAATCTTATTTACAGTTTCAAACTTTAAAATCACTTAAAAGCAGGAAATTGCATGAAGAACCGTCATTGTATAATCAAAAGAACTGTGAAATGATTTAAATACTATATATTTGTAATCCATATTGCACCTGTGTTATTTCTGATTGAGAAGATGCTGCTGTGTCTGGTTGTGCTTAAGATGCCTTAAATGACCAAGTGTCCGTGTTGATAATCACTGAGCTATAGTGAACTGGTCTAAGAGCTGTTGGCAGAACTGTGCTACTTCCTTCCACCACCTGCAAATGCAGAACACAAGAGACAGCTAAAATGAAATAAATAGCAGCTGTTCTTTTCTCTCTTGATAAGTTGATCTTATACCAGAAATCTCCATGAGAGTTCAAAGTGTTGGAGACAGGAAGATAGGAAGGCGTCATGAGCTGTGTTAACCTGAAATAGTTCATAGAAAGGGTCATGTGAACAGAAGGGCTGTTGACTAAAATCTTGCAATCTGTTTTTCTGGCCCTAAGGGGAAATTATGGTAGTTCATCTTCCTAGAATGAAGCTGGATACTTTATAGTAATGTTTGATAACTAAATACACCGTGCAGCTGTTATTAACTTTTAGATAACAGAAAAGATCGGATAGATTATAACAAATTATATTCTACAATTCTTATAAAAAGCAATGCTGTCTTGCTTTAAAAACACAGACGCATCCTTTTAAATGAGCTACCAATAGAAATGCAAAGCTGGACTGTTCCTTAAAGCTAAGGTGAAGATTTATAGTCTTTCAGTTTCCCCAATGTAATGCAAAAGTTAGTCCTGCTCTTCAATAAGTCCTAGATTCCTTGTTAATGTGAATGTATGTGGACATTGTCTGCATATGCATATTTAGAATTTCAGGCTTGTCAAGCAATATTAAAATTATCTCATTCTGAAAACACTAGAAAGTGAAATTAATATTTAAAAGATGTGATGAAAATTCACTGGCCACAAATATATAACATACCTTCCAGAACTTGCATGTTTTATGCCACTCAGATTATGCACTTTATAAAACAAAGAAAAGATCTGATTTCTAAATATTCCACAGTCCTCTGATAACAGTATGGTAATTGATTCTGAGGGTTAAAACTTTCATATTGGACTACTTTCTTACTAAGAAAAAAATTCTACTGAAGAGAAAGCTTCTCCAGAGGCTGTTTGTCCATCTCAGTGCGCAATAAATCTTCAGATCATTCCTCATCTCAGCTGCATTCACTGAAATCCTGAATATTCTTATTTTAGAAATCAGGCATATGGAGCTGGCAAACCCTAGCATTTTTTCTTTCATTTATTCCCATACAGTTATAGTACTATAATCCCATTAATCAGATTAACCTTTATTTATTTTCTGAGACTCGAGTCATGCTTCTCCCTTCACATTTTAAGTCAAAGCTGATTGTGACTTGCAGAAAGGAGAAGGGAGCAGGTTTCTGCTGATGATTCAGAGCTCAAAGAAAAATGGATGGGCCAGTGGATAATCTTCATGATTCATACTGTTCTTCCAGGATTTCAAGAGTGCTTGCTATACTTGAAAGGAAGATCACAGGCTTGGAATGGAAAAGACTTTGAATATTCATTTCAAACATATTGGAATACAGATAGCAAATAATAATCACACCATCCTTAACTGCAGTCTTCATTTCACAGAGGTCTCTAGTTGCTAGTAAAATGTGTTTGATCTTTGGAAGCCTAATGGAATGCCCCCACTTGGATCTTCTCTGTTATTACTATTTTGCTTGAAATAGACAACACGGATGTGAAATTCACGTCAAAGCTAAAAAATCTATATTCTTCAAGAATACCAGCCAGTGTTAAAGACTCATTTGTAAAGTGTTCAAAGAATAAGTCTCCTACTCATCATGCCTACTCTCTTTCCCTATCAGTGCGATGGATAAACCTTGGCTAAGTCTCTTGGCATGACTGCAGAAAATACAGATCCCAACAGAAACAGCAATGTACAAAACTGCTATTTCTCCCTTTTTTGAATCTGAGCTGCATGTGCTATTTCACATGCTGTTTACCAAGGCAAAGGCTTGCATTGCTGCATGAAGGTACCATGGCTGCTTAAAATGTCCGTTATAGTTGGGGTTGTAGTTTTATACTTATACTTTGGTTGGTTTGTATAGTAAAAATGAATTGGTTTGGCCTTGCTTAAGGTCAACCGTACTTTTTCCATTCAGTACAACAGCACAATGTTGCAGTTAAGATAGTTAAAAATAATTGATCTGAAAAAAGTAAGAGCAAAAATTCTGGAGAATGTTTCTATTTATAATAAACTTTGCAAATCCTCTTTCTTTAAGGAAATAGAAATGGTGAGTCCAAGCCAAAATACCTGGTATCATCCTTACATAGATAAAATAATTTTTTCCCCCCAATAATAATTCCATTTATTGTGGTAATTTAAATTATTAACATATAAAGAGTTTGGAAACCTATTTGCTATTTGCTGGCTTTTTGCAGTTTCTTAGAATCATAGAATCATAGAGTGTCCTGAGTTGGAAGGGACCAAAAAGGATCATCAAGTCCAACTCCTGTCCCTGCACAGGACAACCCCAAATTTACACCATATCTCTGAGGGTGTTGTCCAAATGCTTCTTGAATAGCATCAGGCTTGGCACCATGACTGCCTCCCTGGGGAGCCTGTTCCAGGGCTCCACCACCCTCTGGGGGAAGAACCTTTTCCTAATATCCAACCTAAACCTCCCCTGGCCCATCTTCCTGCCATATATTTTGAGCTGTACTTCATCCTAATGCAGAGAATATGCATAAGTTGATAAAGATAAGCCCTAGCAAGGCATTGTAAGGACAGTTCATGAAACTTTGGCTGGGCCACTGCACAGAGGTGAAGTTGATCCTAGGTGAAATTTGTAGGCCTTATTTACATTGAAAATTGCTTGATTATTTGTAGAATGCTTCTAATTCAAATGAGCCAACATTCATAAGTGCTAACAGCTGAGAAAAATAAATCTGCAGTTCAAATACCAGTTATGACTGCTCCGTCATAATCAGGAAGTAATACTGAAGTTCCTGTCAATTTACCAAGTGGGTTTGCATGTGCTTTCCTGAGAAGGCAGGCAAATGTGTTATTTGCGTACACATAGTCACACACACACACACACACACACACACACACACAATTTGAAGTAAAATTAAAATAATTGGAAGTAAAATTATAGTAATGCTGCTGATAAAAGTTCCATTGGTCTGTAAAGCCAACAGGCGGTCAAGATATAAAAGCAATGTTCAGAAAAGATAATGTAGCAGAAAAGCTATACTGCTTATTCTCCTCTTCTGTGTACTGTGGAAAATGCTAGGAGATACTTTCATCAGAACCTTTCTCATAAGAAATAACTCATAAGAAATTCTGTATGAACCTGGTGTGACTCTAGAAAACATTATTGTGAATGAAATGCACAAAATTAACAGTAACAACTTGACAAGTTCAAATATTATTCTCCTCAGAATTCTAAAGAATCGCCTGCAATGGTCTTGTTAAATGTCTTGCTTAAACATGCTTGGGAACCAGAAGACTGCATGACACCAGTTTCTAAAAAAATTTGCAGGAAGAGTTGAGGTTCCAACATCAGTACCTTGAAGATTAGCAGAAACATGATGCATTTGGGCTGACTCAGCAGAAGCCCAAGCCTTCTGGAGTTCTTTGAAGGGGTTCAAAAGCATGAGGAGAAGATAGGTCTAGCTGATACAGTTCACCTCGATTTCTGAAAGGTTTCCAACATGCTTCCTAATCAAAAACCTTTGAAGAAACTAAGCAGCCATAGCATGAAAGCTAAGAGCTCTTATATTTTATGGCATGTAGTTGGTTCAAACAAGGATTAGGGATATATGGTCACCTCCTGTGGTGAATAAGCACTGGCATTATCAGTGGAGTTCTGCAGGAACTGGTGCTAGAACCATGGGCATAAAAGACCCAAAGAAGGGATGAGAAGTTACCTGACAAAGTTATGTATGCTGTGAATTTATTCAGCAAAAGCTGACTGAAGAAATTGCAGAATGTTATGAGACCAAGCAGCTGAGCAAAGAAATAACACATTAAATTCTTCACAGATAAAGTTTTTAAAAAGGCAAATGACAAATCACCCTTACTTCACACATTAAATGATAGGGTCTATCGTAACTGCTCAAGAGTGAGACCTTCAGGTTATGATCAATAATACTATGGAAATGTCAGCTCAGTGTTCAATATGGTAAGAAAGGCAAACTAAATATTAGGAATTATTGGGAAAGCAATAGAGAATGAAGTAATGTCACCATCCAAGCCATTGTGCCGATTCATGCTGTCTTAAATACACATCTTGAATACTTTTTGCATGTTTGGTCTTTCCATCTAAAAAAAGGATGAAGTAGAAATGGAAAAGCTGCTGAGAACAGAGCAAGAATGATCAAATATATGGAATGATTGCTGTAGAAAAAATGACTAAGTGAACTTCAGTCTGCAAAATACATGACTGAGAAAAGTCTGTGAAATCAAGAATGGCATGAAGGGAATGCCAATGGTTTAGGGAAAGGGAACAGACATTCTCTTTCTCCTCCAATAGAATAACTAGAAGGCTACAAGTGAATCTATAGAAGCCAAGCTCAGAACAAACAAACAAAGTAATTCTTCATGCAACTGGTATTTGAGCTGTTCATCCACTTGCCACAGGAAGATGTGGATGCTGAAAGTTTGCATGAGGTCAAGAGGAGACCGAACAAGCTCATGAAAGATAAATTCTCTGAAGTTTACTATCTAAAAAAATATATCTGGCTAAAGTTCTTCAGCTGATAATGTTTGGCAACTGCAGATATAAGGAAGGGAGTTATATGTAGTTGCTTTTTTTCCACATACTTTCTTGAACATCCTCTTTTTAGCTTCTGTTAGGGACTGGCTAGTGGACTAGACAATCTTTTGCTCTTACCAAATATGGCTATTCTTATTTTTCTTCATAGCAAGTTTTAAACATCTTATTTTGGGGGAGAAAAAAAGAGATTTTAAATGCAAGAGTAGTTTATTTCTCTCTTTCTCATTTTTTTTAATATCAGGTTTTCTGTCTAACAGTCTGTCTAGGCATCTCTTGTGTTGATTAATGAAGTGATTAAAATAAATATTAGTTTTAGCGTAAGGATGTCGAATTTTGGATGCGCTTTTCAGTCACTTTCCCAGACACTGGGGAAAACAGAACAAAATTCCTGTATTCAGCTGAAAAGGGAAGAGACTTATTTGCCTTTACGGTCAGTAACTCAGATAAAGATGAACTTTCTGAAGTCTGCTTTATAGCTTCAACTCTTCGAGTGATGAGAAATATTCGTATCATTCTACAAAAGAAATCAGAATGACTAATAGGGAAAGATTTTTTTAAATATCTTTTCCATTTGAGTAGAAGTTTTATCTTGATTAAAAAACTACGTGGAATTGGAGTAAAGTAAAGAAATTATGTTTATTAATTTTGTGTCATTCTTCGTGCGTGTGGATTACAGATGAGTTCTGCTGTGAACAAGATGAATGAAAAAGTTCCTAAGAATTGTTTTTCATATGTCAGAAATGAAAAAATGTGTGTTAGCAGAGTTCAACATTGAAATATTCTCTTAACCTCTGCCTTACTGAAGTAAAACATTGATTCCTTGCTGAAATTGAACATAGAATCAAGACTCATAAGTGTCTCTCCAGGTTGATTTGACTTGAAAGATCAACTGAGATAGAGAATTGCAAATGTGCACATAAATGAGCAGTAAAGTCAGATTCTTAGTGAATGCAAGGAAGCAGCCTTCAGTTTGTTCTCAGTAAAATATCATGATGGGTGGATTGTCAGATAAGGAAGTTTTTCAACAGAAAATGGAAAAGCATGCCAGGCTAGATCAAATAAAGAATGTAAGTGTCTACAGCAGTATGATTGAAGTCTTTAGCCCAGCATCTCCTGACACCTTAACCTTCAGTTCCTTGAATTTTCCAGATGTCTCTCAGTGTAGCTTTAGAGCCCACTAGGAACATGGCTTTTGGCTCTGGAATGTGCCCAAATTGTCCTATTCTTCTGCCTGAGACTGGTCAGAGATTAAAACCTGGGCAGAAGATCCTGTGTGCTTTCTGGGGGACCAGAAGGTATTCCCACCAATCAGAAGCGGTTAAAAATGCATTTTGCATTTTTAATTTAAACGCATTGACCACCTTTGGGGGGTTTTGTTTTAAATAAGAATGTGTGAAAGTTGGCACACATCCTTTTATAAGCGTCTGATGATTACAGACGCCTGAGAGGAAGAGTCTGAAGTTGTGACTCCTACTTCAGGAGTCAAACCCACCAGGATTGCTGAAATCACCAGACTATGGGCAAATGTAGAGTGAGGTTACTCTTCTGTTGGATTTGAATCAATTCACTGCCAATCATGGAAGATCAGGAGAAGAGCATAAGTTAGTACATCTCACCGAGTCCATCCCTCATTTGAGAAAGGTAGGCCCTGACTTCCAGTCTTGCTTTAAGGCCTGTTTACTTAGTGTCTGTTTAATGTACAAGATCAAAGAAATAGTGGGAAAAGGAATATGCAAGGTCTTTCAACATACTGAGTACAGAGGTAGGCACCATCTTTCCTTCGCCACTTCAGCTGCGACAGAGAAGTGTAAGCCTTGCCTAGTTCATTAATCTGATGAGGGTCTCAAGAAAATGGAGGCTTCTCCAAGCCATTTACCTGAGTCTCAGTCTTTGGACATACTCCTCTCTGAAGTATTTCTTTAGGCAAGCCCTTTAGGCAGTTGTAAGTCTGATATGTGGATCACTTAGACTGCTTTTCGACGATGCCTATTTTTTTGCAAGCACTATATAAGTAGCCTAGATGCCTAAGAAAGATTTATGGATTCTACTTCATAGCAAAAGGTTTAAATTTAGTCAGTTTAATCCCTGATTTTTATATGCCTTTGTTATTTATTGGAACTGCTCTGTTCCCATGCTTTTTTGGGACTGTCTATATCTCAGCCTGATCATTTCAACTATGCTCCTTTATAAACATTCTGGGAGATTGCACTGACCAGTGTGTTCACACCTGCAAATAGGATCATAGGTACTCTCCAATAAAACTGACAGTGGAAAATTCAGCAACTAGCACTATCTTAGTAATCTTTTTTGTTTTCTTTCATTGTCTAGATTTTGCTTGTAGATATCAGATTTCCTTAACAAACTCCATAGATGGCAAATAATTAAACTTCCCTTCCCTGTACAAATCAGTAGATATTGCCTACTGTGTGATAATTGCTTAGGAGACCAGGAGGCACTGATGCTTCAGCTTTATCCAGAAAACTAGGTCATTGAGGGACATAAAAAGTCTGCAGTTGGTGTGGAAAGAGAAGTACAGCAGATGTCTGTAGTGGGACATGATGTGGAAAAAGAGGTGCAGCAGATTTCCCCATTGTAAGTAGTATGGTGGTTCCTGGAAACTGCATCAGTTTCAGCTAGAGGCCACCCGACTGCCCTAATGAATCAAAATCTTGTGATCTGAACAGCCCAGGCTTTTCTAATAGGGCATTTTATTTCCTAATGAGTCTTTACTATCCCATTCTCTTTTCTCCTCGCTCCAATTTATCAGGGTTGAATTTAATTGCTGTGATCACTTGAGGGGAAAAAAAAGATAATTTGATGCATGGAGTTCTAGGTTATATCAGCTAATGCATATTAATGACTTCATGCTTTTGTAATCAAGTTAATAGTGACCTCAAACCCTGCTAAATATGGCAAAAGCCAACTAAAACAGAGCTCTAATATTTTTGCAGACAAAGTGGAGATTTTCACATAATGTGGGAACTCCATTAGGGGCCTATTCACTTCTGGTGAAATGTCCTGAAGGATGAGGAAGAAGGCAGTATTCATATTAAATAAGAATGTATGTTTTTTGCAACCTCATCTTTTTTAAAAATTTCAATGATTCCTACGTGGTTTAAAGAGAATTATAAGCTCTTGAAAAATATAATCTTCATAATTCTGAGAGCCTCAAACAAATAAAAAGCAGATCATGCTTAGATTTCAACTTATCACATAATTAACCCACCATTTCAAGTTATATCCTCTGTATCAGTGAAACTTAATTTTGTGTTTTTGGAATGAAATTCAGCTCTCTGTAAATACTGTCAATTAGACCATAGACTATTAAAAACCTCCAGTGAAACGGGATTTGCAAGAGAATTTAGTGGGAAGAGTCCACTTACTCCTAGCACAGGAGGCCTGTGCCCCTGCAGAAGCTTCTAAATCACCCCTTCAGGAACACCTCTGCTTCTGGGTCATTGTGATTGTATTTCTGAAGAGAGCATTCATTTGTGCATCTACTGTACATATACACATTCATTTCTGTCTGCAGATTAAAGCATTTCAACAGCACAAAAGGGGCATATAGTTGTATTTTTACAGCTCCTCAGTTTCTAGTCAAAATTCTCTTAAGAAAAACTGTCTTAAACTTTATATTAGTGTCCAAATAAGGTTCAAAATCATACATTTATCAGTTACAGTTACATTTGTTTTGGACATTCCTGACTTAGCTCAGTTTAATGCTTTCTTATTTGTCTGGCGCTTTAATTATCATCCTAACTGTGTTTAAAGGTGTTCTCAGAGACTGTGTTAAGAAAAATCCCTCCCAAAATATGTCTCAAGAAAAAAATTACACCAAAAAAGTTTAAGTAAATAAGATTATAAATTAATAGTATGATTTTAAATTGAATTAATTGAAAACAGTGATTAATGGAAAGTCAAACTAATGAGAACTGCATAGAGCCTTTTACTTCTAGGAAGCTGTGAATCAGTTTAAGTCCAGACCAGTAGTAACTAGCTATGCGATGGCCTATGTAGGATAAGTGTGTGGTCTTGCATGTGAACAGATGTTGATATTTCAGAAGTCCACACTACGACTGGAACCAATTAATACCCTGCTGGAGATCACAGCAAGGAGGCCAATGACTGAGATAAGCTTGGAGACTAAACTGTCCTCTGACCCAAGAGATGGCTTTGCCAGTGGCAGCTGATGTAGTCATCGTTAAGAAACTTGCTATCCTCCATATCACATGCATGCTTAGGGTAAACAGAGAAATTCCACATTTTCAGATTTCAGAGGCCTTTGATGACTGTTAGAGTCATTTAAAAATAGGATATCTAAAAATGGTAAACGCCAGTCTCCTTGCCTTATTTTCATGCAGCAGCATTGAGGATAATGATTTGCACCTTTATAGTAGTGTTACCAGATCTTACCAACCCAATTACTTATAAATGCTTATTTGTAATGATGGCGATAAAAGTCCCTCAGATAATTTACCTTTCTTTAAATGTATGTTACTTTTTCAAACCCTGTATCTGTACGGAGAGGTGTAAACTGCAGCATCTTAATAGAGATCCCTTTGCACCCAGGGACATGAAAAGCTGAAATTATATGGCTGGAATACCTGCTCTTTTAGGGAAAACTTACAGTCTTGTGAAAGATTTCAATGAAAAAAAATTAAGGTGCTTGAATGTATCATTTTTGTACAGTTCCATAGAGTGACTTCCAAATTTTGTACCTACTTCAAAAGCAATAGATATATAGGATGCCATAGGGCAAGCAGTTCATTGTCCTTTCCAGCATGTTAAATTCCAGCTTGCTCACTGGAACCTGAGCCAATTTGTAACATTTTTCAGGACAGTGAGGAGGTCTTCATCTGTCTCAATGTTATACTTGTACAGTGAGATGCAGCCTGCCACTGGAAATCAGATATATGGCAGAAGAGGGGCTGATTTTCTGTGTTAGATTAGGAGTTACAGCCTTCTCCCCCCCTTTGGACTTTGACTGTCTTAAGCAAAGATTATTACTAATTGCCTGTCTCAGAGCTGCAATATTCTAGAGGTAGGGGGTGACAACTGACTACACCTGCACTGACCGTGACAATAAGGTATGCAGTTCTAAACACTGTGAGACAGCAGATGTATGCACATATAAAGTAAGTGTGGGAGATTCTTAAATATAGTTAGGAGTATCTTGAAGTGACTTTCTGAAATATCCTTGAACAATCTCAGTTTTAAGAATGGAATTCTCAGACCATTTGGGAAAAGAGTGATATGGTATGTAAATTATACTAAAGACTCTCAAGTTACTGTCTCTGCCATTATTTTATTTTGTTTATGAATCTGCAAAACATTATTTCCTTCTACTCTGAAATATTCCTTCAGTCGTGAAGTTCATCATAAAGTTATAGCTGTGACATATTAGGTCCTCAAACGCCTGTTTTTGCCCATGGAAGAGTGTTTCTTAGTGTATACTCTATCTTTTTTTATTTGGACAGTTTGAGGGGACTTTAATTACCTGTGTGTGAACATGCTTTGGCCTTTCACACAGACAGTAACTAAAGAGGCATGTAAACAGTGAAATGCAAGAGGTTTATAGTGCCAATATTGAGGTATGTATACAGCACTTCCATTGGTGAACCACCACCAAAGTCCGTGTATAAGGCCCTGATAATTTCTGCGGCGTTGGCTGATCATTAGCAGTTCTCTGGGGTTCTGTGAGAAAGTACTTAAAAATAGTGAAATTGTTATACATGTAACATTTTTAATGCTCTATAAGTGGGAAAAGAGAATGTTCTGAGGCAGTTAATTTCTTTGTTAGGACTTGGATCACATTTACTGTGCAGGTCCCTTTTGAAATACCGTTGGAATTACTTTTCTCTTTATTGCCAAGCATTGTCCTCTGCAGGAGGAACTGGGACAGCCACTAATGGACAATGTTATCTTTATTCCTTGCTTTCCTAGCACCATCTTCTTTCTTCATTTGAGTTTTCAGACAGAGCAGGGAACCATAACCACAGGAATCCTCAAGCAATTCTTTGATGTAAATCATGACAGTAAAAGCATTTTAGGAGTTAATAGGCACAAAAGCATTACGTTTTTGTGTTTAAAGGTTCAACCAAATTTTAAAATGGATTTATATGTCCAATGCAAGTGGGTGCTTTCTGTTGTTATTTCTATTGCAAACTATCAGGAAGTTTCATGAAATCCTAAAGCTCCTTTTTATGAGTGTGTGTATAAAGATGAAGTAAAGGTTGGTAGATCTGTGACCCTGAAGGCTCATCAAATTATAAACCATGGGTGAAATCAGTGCTGTAAAAAGCATATAGTCAGAATATGGTCTCATATGTAACAGTGCAAAACTAACAGTTCATTTCACACGGCAATGGCATGCTTTACCAAAAACTGATAGCAATGGACATAATGGTACAAGAATGCTGTTTTTATGGTAGGTCCATCTGTAAAACCATCTAATAGAAAAAAATTATTAATTTCAAAACCCTGCAAAATACATTTTAGATGTTGAAGGTTGCCATTACCACTTCTCATATCAAATTTTATAACCTTGTTATAAAATACATGCTGGGCTGTTTTACTGAAGTTAGATCTGACACTGTAAACCTGGGTCAGTGCCATACACCTGGCTTTTGAATTATTATAAGCTTCTGAGCTTTGAGATGGAAACCATCTGAGTGTTGTGTTTTAGGGTACATCACTGTTTACATGGTATATGATTATTACGTAACTTTTAGTATTTCTTTCTGAGTACCAAATGATACCCATGGAGCAATAGAAGTCGGTAAACTAAAACAGTTGTGTCTTACCCAAATCTCATTAGAATCCTTGAAAAGATTCTCATTGACTTCAGCATGCTCTGAAAGAGTGACTTTTAATTAAACACTGAACAAAACTCTACTATTATGTTTAGGAGACATCTAGGCTGTTGCAGTTATGTATCAAAGGTGGTTTTTCCTCTGTCTTTCACTGTGAATTGTTGTTTGGCTTAAGAAGAGAGAGGAGAAATTTTTTTTTTAATACTTTGGGTCACTGCAGCAAGATAACTAAAGACAAGGGTCCTTACAATTCAGAAATAACATATGGCAGTTGCTGGGGTTGAGCAACAAAATGGGTTTGATTGTACACAGTTAGTCATCTGTTGGGTTACATCCTGTCCTTTCTAACAGATGAGGCAGAGAGAGAACAATTGGGTGGAAAAGATATAAACAAAGGAGTTAGAGATGGCCCTGAGGCTTCCCCATTTAATTGGTGTGTGTGTTTTGGATACACATAGATGCTGTTCCCTCTTGCTCGTGTGCATTCATTGTGCTGTTCTTCACAGCACTTACTCAACTGTGTTGACAACGTATTACAGTGCAAGGATCACACCGGGAAAGGTAACATTTTTGTCACTTCCAGATGCTGATCTGTCTACAGAAATTACATTAACTGCTACTGTTAGCTGGTTTTAATGACATTTTTCTCTCATTTTAAAAAATATAGAAGATCTGAGCAAAGTGAGTGTTGTATATCTTCACTCAGTTTAACTGGAAAGAGGTGTGGCTTAAAGCTAAAGCTAAAAGTAATAGTCATTCTGCATTCTGAAAGCCTCTATTTAAATACGTGATAGTGAAGAAGAAAGTGCATATTTATAAGCCCAACAATTTAAATCTTACTCACAGGATGTTTTGTTATTTAAAATGTTTTAAGTTTACTGTGTTCTCATTTTCCTTGCTAATATCTTTTTTGCTGGTGCTTTTCTGAGAATTCGTTCAGGACATAAGCTTTTACTTACCAGTACTCTATTCTCTGTTGTCTTGACCTTTAACCTTGCTTCAGAGCTAGTCTGAAGCAAAGAAGAAGAGCAAATACAAAATATTATCTCAAAGTAGTCTTTGATGACAAAGCTAATCAGAAATAATGCTTCTGCACAGAGAGGACATTTTCCTGCTCCCTCCTCACCTGCTCCCTCTGCTCCTGCCACAGGCCACGTGCTCTCTTCTCCTGCCTGGGGCCAGCACTGGTGCTTGCCAGACCCTTTGCTGAATTGATTCAGCTTGTCCACCTTTTCAATAATTATTTCCCTCTAGTTGTCAGGCTGTTTTCTCCTGTATTGAATTACCTTAGTCCAGCAAGGTGGGTGGTGGCTATCCAATTTTGGGGCAGGCTAGCGGTGGCAAACATAGCTGCAGGAGCAGGTGACAGGAGATGAATAGAACACGACATTATTTTGTACCGTACCATGTAACGTAAGTCTTGATGTTTCCTCATGCATCCATGTGGTTTAAAAGCCACAGTTTAATTTCCTACATGTCATGATGTTCATTATTTGCTATGTGATATAAAGAAACACTGAGAATTCTCAGACACACATGGTATATTATTTAGCTACCCACCTCTTTAACAATTCTTATTTTCATTTTCCATTTTTATGTACATAAATACAGCAATTTAGTATTACTTTACCATAGTGTTATTGAATCTAATTATGTTTCTAAGAGAAAACAAAGAAAGGGAAACTGAAAAATATCAGTATTTTAGTAACGTAAAGTAAACTTTCAGCTTGATTGAAAAAAAAGAGCAACATGCTGGGAGTAAATTTCACTTATTTGAGAATCAGAGAATGTACTATGAGCTTTAATGAGAGGTTTTACCCTTCTATAAACATATTGAACTTACTGCAGCACTTGACCGCTGTCAAAACATACTCTTTGGAGCCAGGAATCCCAACTGTAGTATGCACACTGCAGTGGCACACAGGTGCCTTGGCTCCCAAGAAGACTTGCGTTTCTGTACAGTTTGTCTCTTCCTAAAGCGATTTTAGCTGTGTCCTAACTGCTAGTCAAAGTCTTATTAGAGAATTAAAAAAAAAAACAACAAACAACCTGAGATCAGGAATATCTTGAAAGTGAGGTCTTAAACAGTGGCTTTTGTCAAAGTTACTACAAAAAGTCAGGACCTAGGAGCTACCCAGCACATGCTCGTATAGATAGCTTATAGTACTGAGTGTGCTGTAGTATTCTTTCCCAGCTAGACTTTGATGACTGCTAAAACAATAATGCATAGTAAAATGGTGTTTCTGGGATCCAGCTGAGAAGCAACTAAGATAAGAATACAGTGAGTAGGGCATTTTCTGCTGATTTAGCTAACCTTTGGGAGGAGATAAAAAGGGTACTCATGGCTGGAAGTATAGGTAGTGCTGAAAGCTTAATGTCAGCAGGGAGACCAGAAGTGCTCCTAAATCAGGCCTCAATCAACTAGTTTCACTATGGCCATAAATTCTTCTAATTGTGCTCCCTTTTCCAGCAGTATCTCATCCGGCTTGCTCAGCTGATCTTCCCATGCAATGGAGTATTTTTGAAACAATGGTGTGACTCATAGTATCAGTGTGTGTCCTATTGCTGGCACTGGAGTTCGTATTATGTGACCAGGGCACCTAGGTATACACCTTAACATAAACCCTTTAAGTTGGCAAATGGTTCAGTTCGGATTTTTGTTTATTTTAAAAATCCCTTCTTGCCCAACCCTTCAGAAGAGTTTAAAATATTTCAATTTTCAGATTTTTCTATCTTATAAAGTAAATCATGTTCCTTGTCTGAAGTTCCCAGCTTTGTTCTGCTCTTGCAACTTTTCTTAAAAAGCCTATCATATGTGTTTACATGATTGCATCCAAAGATAGACAATATGAAGTGAGACGTTATCAGTTTATATAATTTGTAAATAACGATAGTGAATTCAATGTCTTAAGATTAATTTTTTCCGTATCATTTTATCTCAGTTTTTAAATCTGTTTTGAATGTTTGTAATTAATTTGTTTGGTTTGAGATGTTGTGTTTAACACAATAGGCTGGTGATTTCGTACTTTCATAGTTCTT
Source organism: Phalacrocorax carbo (assembly GCF_963921805.1). Taxonomy (NCBI): domain Eukaryota; kingdom Metazoa; phylum Chordata; class Aves; order Suliformes; family Phalacrocoracidae; genus Phalacrocorax; species Phalacrocorax carbo. The sequence goes on from NC_087513.1 coordinate 43,366,212, forward strand.
TCAACATTGTATATGAAAACTGGAGCAACGCGTAAGTCTTATCTCTGAGCTCACTTGGATATAGTGATAATTTAATGGCTAAGGACTCCAATTTTGGAAATTACTAAAAAGTGGTTATTTCTATATTTTAAAAACATGCCAGAGTGTTTGTTCAAAAAGAATAATCAAGCACAGATTTCTTCTACTTATTGTGCAGAATAAAAAGCAATGTCCTTTGAGCTCTTCAGATTCTCTATAAAAAACTGGATCTTTCTAATCCAAAACAGTATTCCTTATGTTATCACTTCTTCCAGCTTTCCATCAATTATAGTCCTATGTTGTTATGTCCTTCTCTTGCTCTTACATACTATCTACAGCTGTTGTCATCAAAATACCAATTTAATCCTGTACAGGTAAATTAAAACTGCATGTCAAAACTTCCAGGCTACTCTTCTTCTTCCCCTTTTGTGGTTTTCTTCAGATAAACATTTGCCATTCTTCCTTTTCTCCTAGATACTTATTATAGACACTAAGATATAATTACAATATATAATGCACTTTTTGAGGTATACATTAATTTGTGAGAGAACTTTCTAATGAACATCTAAGCATCAGTAGGTATTAATTACTTTTCATATTATTTTTGAAGCAATTAACAATGTGCTAGGTGACTGCATGTAAAATTTTATTGCTTGAGCCACAAAGGACTAATAGCAGCTGCAAGTGTAAAGGTTAAGAAAGAACAATGCTAAAACAATCCAGACGAGTTAATTTGGTGACTCATTTCTCTCTTAAATCACCTTAAAATTAAAAATACTGAATATTTAATACAACATTGCATGTCTAGCATCCAGTGAATAAAAATTAGTGAAAGAATTAATGCATTGAGGTTTGTGCAATTTTCATAATAGTATCACCTGCAATTTCCAAAAAAGGATCAGGCTGAAAGTAATGTTTTCTTGACAGATTTTCTTTATCAGGGCCCTATACCTAATGCTGGCCCAAACTGTCAACTTATGCATATTGTATTTGTGGATATTAAAAAAAAATATTTTTACCTTTTCCCTTAAGGAGTCATTTTCAGTTACTAACAGAAATTATACAGCTATTGAGAATCACATAGGAGCTGCATTGCTAAAATTGTAACAGGACATTATCTGCTTCCTGTTACATCACTAAACATTAAGCAAAGATTTTAAGGGGTTAAGCTCAGCTGTAAAACCATGTACCTGCAGAATGCAGTCTCTTATTTTGAAAAGTCATGAATGAGGACTGACATTGTATATGATCTCCCTAAAACACTTACCCACAGAAGGACAATGAAAACAAATTTAATTCAGGAAATACACAGTCCCTTTTTTTTGCTGAACAAATAAAGCATTTAATTGGCTTCCATATGGTTTTGTGGTTCCCCCTCCCCCTTACTTTCTTATAAAAGAAGAAGGCTTTTATGGAATTTCCGTTTTTATTGCTGTATTTTAAAAAAATGAAAAGCAGTTATTACGAAGGAAAAGCGTAACAGGAAAGTAGATCCGAATACTCTGAGCCAGAGTGCTGCTGCCTCTATTTGAATAAAAACAAACCCCAAACCTTCCTGTGTCTGCAGTCTCATGCCTGCTTTTGCTTGAGCATTGTTTAAACTCCGAGGTTACTGTGAGTACTGTAAAACAAATGATACCAATGAAATGACACCATATTTTTCGCTGAAAAAAATTGCTCACCCGCTGCTGTTAGAATCTCCCAATCCCTTGTAAGTCAGTTAATGGTACAAAGTAGCTAACAGTGTGTTAGGATCCTGGGATTCATGTCAGCTGACAAATGGCTTGAGTGACTTCTGAATAATAAGCAAATTCCTCTAATGTATTTCTTGGGCTTTTGCTGTTATTTTTTCCCTCTTGTGCTTTTGAAACAGTTCAAAGTGTACACTTGCCCAGCTCTGCTTCCATTTCCAATCTTCATTCATTTTTCTTAAGGGCGACTTTTTTTTCCCTCAGGCCAGTTTATTCATCTGAAGTTCCCACGCAGCTCATTACAACAGCCTACTTGCCCATAACATGGTTTTTGACTCCAGGTAGTTTTTGATGCTGCAGGTAATCTACATTCACAGAAAAATCATAACTTGTGGTGCCTTTCATATCCCAGTAGAGGACTGGAGAACACCTTTTTGGGGGATGTTGTCTTTATGAATAGATATACAGGAAATACTTTTGGGAAAGGAGCCTTTCTGAGAAGGCTACTTGACTTAGGCAATCATTTCGTTGATAGCCTATTTTATAGTTGTTTGAGAAACTTGAAGAAGCCCTATTTTTAGAACATGGGTTGTGGTCTGCTGGGACTGGGAGAAAATTATAACTTGTATTTTGGATGGAAAACACCAACCCACCCTACATGCTATATGCTTAAAATGTAATTTAAAAAATACTCTTGCTGAACTACGGATTATGCTTTGGGACCATATCACTCCATTTCTGAGTGCCACAGTCTGCATGCCAGAGACCCCATAGCAAAGGGGGGTGCACTTACCCCCTGCTCAGGGGCCTGGGCTGGGGCCTCCCTGGAGCCTGCCCAGCAGCTACAGGGTGCTTCTGCCGCATCTGGCTTCTGACTCAAGCGCTTATTTATTATTGTTCCTCCTTCCAGCCAACTAATTAGCACGCCGGACCGTTAGATTGTTGTGGGTTTTAGTTCCGATTCTATTCCTTTTTCAGGCAGAGGTTTCATAACTGCAGACAGATGATGTGTACTCTGCAGTTAACAGTAAGGTCCCTGAAGTGAGGCTCCCTGAGGGTCTGCACACAACTGTCTGAGGGTGGGATGAGTGGTCTCTGAAGCACTGGTGTCTCTCACTCACTTTACAGTTTAGAGATATCCACCCTTTAAAGTAGACTGCAGGAAGGAGACAAGAAGCCCATAATCAGCCTCTTTGTTTCCAGTGAGGAGATAGTCACATCCCCCATATATGCCATGAGATCTCCAAAGGGAAATAAAGCTCAGGTAAAGCTTGTGAGCAAATTTTCAAAAATTCGGTGCCAATCTCCAAGATATGTTGAAAGATATAAGGATAGTGAATCATCTATGTCCATCATAAGGCATTGTTTTCAGCTGTTGATAGGTTTGTCAGCTTTAAATATATGGGCTAATATTTTAAAGGCAGGTGTGTTGGATTTAAGCAGAAGTTTTAGAAGAATATTGTTAAAATTATGTTTTATTTATTTCTAAGAATGAAGATGAAGTGGAGACAGTCACTACTGTGCTGGATAAAATGAGAAGAGTCTTATGACTTATTTCACTAAGGAGCTGCGACAACTCTATTTTGGAGCCGAATCTCTGAATTTGGCAAGGGAATGCTGGAGGGTCAGGAAAGTGCTTTTCACTTCTTCCCTGTGAAAAATATTCTGAAATTTGAACAGGATGTGAGTGTTGGAAAGTCTCAGTTCACACAAGCTTAGCACAGACTCGGGGTTTAGAAAATAAACCACCCGTAATTATACTTGTACTGAACATTCTCCAGTCCTTGGGCTTGTTTTTCCCAGCAACCAGAAATCTCTGTGATACTGGAGATGGCCACTGAGAAGATGAAAGCTCTGCCCTGAGCAACAAGATTTACCTTCCTCAGGCCTGGGTGGCATATGGGGGAAACAGCATCAGTGAAATAATGAAGGGGTTGTAGTTTAGAGCCGTGCTGAGGAATGAAACTGGGAGGAAACTGAGATTGGGAGAAAGCTGGGGCTAAAGAAATGGGTAAGTGAAAAAAGGAACACAGGGGTCTGGAAACTTGGATGAGAAGACAGAGGAAGTGCCACAGGTGAGAATTAGGATGTAGTGTTGATCTTAGCCCTTTACGGTAGGGCTACACCAGGGCTGGAAGAGGAATCAGTGAAAACTAAGCTTTGGGAGCCCTGATTTGGTAGAATAAACATCCTTTGAACCTCTGATATTTGGGTAAGTTAAGACATTGCTAAGAATTCTTATAATTGAACTAGAGACTGAACTTTAGAAAACAAGAAGGCTGAGTGAGACGTGAAAGATTGGGGTGGCATTACGCATGGCTCCGCTTGGTGCCTGGCCACTGCCACCTGAGCTCCAAATCCTCTTGGCCCCTACAGGACTCAGAAGCCTCCCAGTTCACTGAACTGGCACCACTGCTCCGGGAAGTGCCCTTGTCCCTGCTTCTGTGGGTTGCTCCTGCTCACTTGTCCAGCATGGCATCCTTCCTTATGGCAGTGATGTTTCTCTGCTCAGGTGATAAGAACCTTCTGCAATCAAACAAAAAAGACCAATATATTTTTTCTGAACATCTAATTGAAGTCCTTGCTAGTCTTTGTAGGAATCTTCTTAGTCATGTTGCTTTTAAAATTGGTGAGGGAAAACTCTGGAAATTGTAGTGCAATTTAAACAAAATTCATTGTACAGATAATTTTTCAGTGGCTTCAGACACAGAGTCTTGACACTGTTTCCTAATTAAATATGAATCTGGTTCACCTAGCTGTTTCTCTGTTAACACACTAAATAACCCAGTGCTTCATTAAGTTTGGTCACACACTCGTAGAGCTCAAAACATCATAAAACTATTCCCTTTTGTATAGTAATTACCTTCACTTGTGAATGGTCAGCACATCCGGCTATAGAGACCAACCTCTAATGCCAGATATTGAGAGCTGAGCACATGTGTACTTTCTTTACTACCTTGCTGTATTATAGAGGGATTTTCGTTTCCCCTCAGAAAAGACACATATTGGTTTTACACAGCAGTGTATTTTGACTATAGCATTTAATTTTGTGACTGAGTCATGAATAATTTGCCTTTCAGTTAACCTCATTCACTGTGTGAGTATTGCAAACATTTTCTTTTGTAAACAGTGCATTTGAAAGAGGATCTTGAGGCCCCTGTTGGGATTCATTTGGATCTGCATGTAGAGACTAGTGATTCAGAAAAGTGTAAAAATAGGGTAGCTCAAAGAGCTCTCTCTGCATAAAACACCACTGGGATTATATCTTGTAAGCAAAGGGGAGGAGTTGCAGAAAAATAAAAGCTCCCTTATGGCTATTTAAATCAGTTTTTTGCCCTGTTCTTACTTTGTTCCCTGAATGCCTTTTTCTACTCTCTGGTGCCTAACACTTGCTGAAGAGTGATTCATTTTTCTCATTGTTTTGCATTTTTCTTACTCCTCTGCTCTTTACACACATTCCACTCGGTTGCCCAGAGCCTCACCCCCACTTCTGGGCTTGGTAGAGCTTCTCTACCTGCTGGAGTAAAAAAGGATCCAGCTTCTTGCTGTCTCACAGTTTTCTGGCTATTGGCAGGAAGTCAAAGTAACAGTCATGGTGTGTCTCTGCTTAATTCAGAAGTATGGAAGAGGTACAAGGATGAACAGCTGCATTGGAGGGAGGGAAGGGACATGGTTTAAAAGACAAACTGGTGGAAGAATTCAACTCTTTCTGAAGCAATTCATTTCAGGCAGCCATTCTCCAGGCGATTTGAACTTTCTCCTTCACAAAAACATTAATCCTAAAAATTTGCTTGAGAAAGAAAGAGTTTATGGTTGGTTTTTTTTTTTCATGTTGTTGATAAACAGCTTCAGTGGTGATTTCTCAGATGGTGTACCAGCTGGCATTTTAGATCTAAGATAGGCAGCGGCTGCTCTGGAAGAGGAAAATTTTCTCAGAGTGCAGCACCTTCCGAAATTTCTGTTTTCAGAAGGCTTGCTCTTTAAGAAGGAGTGTATTTGTTTTCCTTGTGCCTTTTCCCCCTTGCCTTTGTGGCATTGGCTCAGCAAAGCGTTCAGCAGAACTCCAGCATGTTAATTTTTGGTGACAGATTATAAAAATAAGATATATTTTTAATTAGATGACATACTGATGTTAATCAGTTCCCTTTCTGGTTCAGTTGCCAATATTTTATAATAATAATTAAACCACGTTCAGTGCCAAGACATTCATGATATGAGGGTTTGAATGAGTGAAATTTCAAAAGATGATGAGCGTGGCTGGAAAATCTCTGGACAGTCTTCCTCAAGAGGGCAAAGTAGCATTTAAAAAAAGTTGAAAAATAATCCAAAAGAAGTCAGATGAAACATGAATGAGATTTGGCAGATCAGCTGACAAGGTTAACATGCTAAAATAGACATGGTAATTATTCCTGTGAGAAACAGAAAAAAACCTAAGTAGAAAACTCTTAACTAGAAATATATTATGCATTTAAGCTCCAACAAAATAAATATGAACTAGCTTCCTTCCAATCTCAACATGGAGCAAGAGGAGGACGTTTTGGACTGTGTAGGTAATAAGATGTAAACCATTTGGAGTTGTATTTATCATATTAGCCCTGAAAACTGCCTTCTAAGCAGGCCAAATAAACTATAGGAACTTGATTAAGCCTGTGTGACTTGAGTGTTAAAACGTGTTTAGTATGATGCCTAAAGTAAACCTGATGTTCACTGTGCTGTTGACATGTGGTGAGTGTTGTCTACTACAGTGACCTATATTACTGCCCTGTGCATGCCCAAACAGTGCTGCCCTCGCTGAGGTGGAGACCCCATTCCAATGACCTGACTCAGTACTCCCACATCATGTTGCAGTTTGCCATGTGGATTAATAATTAAACACCAGACAAGCATGAAAACACCACAGCTGAAGACTCAGGGTCATTCTGTGAGGGACAGGATGTGAACCCCTCAAGAGCGTTTCGGGGAAATGCAGTTTGTTTAAGTGTACCTGTACTTACAGTGTAGACATGTCTGGCATTCTCCTAAATGTGCCTTTTTCTATCCATCTGTAATGTCCTCTTTTGTAGCTAGATCTTATACTGTCTAAAGCAAGAAATACCTTTTATTCCCTATATATATAGCTGCCTGGAGGATCCTGGAGTATAAGACGGCAACTTGTTGTTTTAGTCCTTTAATTAGTAACATACATGGTACTTCATTTAGCTGCTTCTAGAATATTTTGGGATCTCTGGGCTGGGGGAGTGCTATACTTTAAATCATTACAGCTGCTGTTGTTTCTGAAATGCCTTTCAGAGGCAGTGTGGAAGTTGGAATACTCTAGTTGTTTCTCATTATTAGTGGTGCTGCACTGGCTCTAAGAGCCTTTTGGGGAATGTAACAGGTGCCAAAAAGAAAGGACTTGCTGGTGTAATTGCAGAAATTGGGCAGGCTACTGGAAGGCAGAGGTAATTTTTTGTGTAAATTCCAGATGTCAGAAGAGCATTAAATTTCATGAACTATTTTCCATCTACTTGCTAAGTTAAGATGCTTTGGACTGTCCCTTGTTCTTATTGCAGAAGACAGAATATTGAGCTTTTATTTTTGTCAGCTTTTTAGAAATCTTGATGGGCCATGCATTATGATGAAGAAGGAATTTGAAGTTCATGTAAGATTGTATAAGCCAGCAGAGTAGAAAAAATGTAATTAGCACAAAATGGGGTTTCTGCCACTTCATTTATTTTTACAGTGGTTCTAGTATAGGTTCCTGAGGTTTTATTTTGGAAATGAGATGCTACTATTACCTGAATGCTCTGAGTTTTCCCCAGATATTGTTTGCCATGTAGGCTCCCTCCCCAGCACCACTCCTTATTCTGTCAGCCTTGCCTCAGTCCACCTGATGAGCATTGTCTGAGATGAGCTTGCAAGCTTCTTGTGTTAGAGCTTATGCTTTCCTTTGCCTTCAACTTCTATGCAATTAAAATCAATGATAGGCCTCAATGATAAAAAGGCGCAGGCTGGTCTTGGGAAAGCACGGACAAGCTGGGTATGTTCAGGTGGTTCCACAGGTTTCCAAGCAAAATGCACAGGTCCCACCCTTAAATTCAAGCTGCTGTGCTGCCAAGGCACAGTGCTGTTAGTGGTGAGAAGGACTCGGGAGCTTTTGTAGCAGTGGCGGCTGCTTAAGGATCCATGCCGTTCAGCTGTGTGAGGAACTTCTCCCAGTCAGGAGTTGATTGATGCAGTGTGGAGGCCTTAGGAGAAAACGGCCGATACAATGAGAGACGGAATGGGCTAAAAGCATATACAGCATGTTGTTAGTTTGCTGCAGCCAACATCTGGCCTGCTTTGAGAGGTGATTGAATGTTGCCATTGGATAAAACATGGCTAATTTTTTTTCATCAAAAACACATTCCTGGCATAGTGGCCTAGTTTCCTCCCCTTCTTCTGATTTGTTTTCTTACTGAATTATGAAGCTGGTGGTGTGGGTGAGACAAGAGGCAATAGGAGAAGAATTAAGATTCACAGTTCTACTTTTCTCTGGTTTGCTTCTGTCTAACTGTTGCTTTTCTTACCTGTGCATGCATGCCATTTTTTATTTTTTCAGTTTTATTTAATGCATTTTGTAAAGGGTTCTTTCCCCAAAATTGATGAGTATTTTGATATTACAGTTTCATGAGCCTAAGGTAAGTCAGTCTTAAAAGTATAATATATTCCCACTATTTCTAGAGCAGGATTTTCAGCTTAGCCTTTGCTTCAGTTGTTTGGATTTTCCTCATATTTCAAAAGAATAAAAGCAACATGTTCACCTGTTATTATTTGTGCAGCAGATATTTCTTCATAGCAAATAAAAATAAAATTATCATTTTTCTGTATTTGAATGTGCTGTGATATTTGGGCCTGTCAAGTACCATGCCCATCATCTTTGGTTGCAAGTTAAACAGGCAGAGCTGTAACTGAGTTAAAAGACTGAGGAGGGGTTTTTAGATGATATACCACCTAGCTAGTAATTTGGTTTTTGCCAGGATTTCTCCTTGGAAAACATTTCACAATGTTTATGTCCCTCCTTCACTCTTTCCACAAGTATATCTAGCTTGCTTGTTTCATTGTTGACATTAATATTTTTGTTTGTTTTGGTTTTCATCTCCCTGTCTGCAGTGCTTCCCTTCAGAAGTTGGAAATTTTCATCATTTCCTAATATTGTGCCACTTGGATAATCAGTGTAAAAGCCCAAGTATGGAGCGCTCAATGTGTAGGAACGCAGAACTGAATTTCAGTCCTCTGTATAATTGTCAGTAGATTATGCATCCCAATGTACAAAACATTAAGTTTCAGTCTACCATTAACGATGATTTTTGGTATAGGGTAAGATTAATTTAAAATTAATTTATAAAAGACCACTGGCTGGCAGAACAGTGTCATACACCTCTGCAGGGACTTGCTGATTTTCATATTACCAAGTGGAATAGCATCACAGTAACAAGCAATACAGAAAAGGCAAAGGAGACTGGGGTCTGCCTCTGCCTAATGGTGAAACATCATTCCCTGTTAGCTGACTAGGTTGAGAGAGACTGCATGTTTACTCTTAGCCAGTAGATTTTGAAACAGAAAGCTTTAAAAAGCTTAACTTGTACTGATTATGATAGTGTTTTTACTTGTTTTGCTGTTAAAAATGTTACAAGGCAAGACTGTTAAATTCCTATTGTCAATATGCAAATGTGAAATGTGTTTCTTATTCTATACAATCTTTATGGTACTTCAGAAACAGAGATAACTCTGTTTATTTTACAGTGGTCCTCTTATGGTGCAAGGTTGATTTCTTGCTTTACACTCAAAAGGCAGGAGCTGAGAAAGCAGTTCTGACCTGGTTTGGGTCCATTTTTCCTTTTTCTGGCTGCTCTGCATTCATACCTACTTTTTCCAAACAGAGAAGCAGGCACTCTGCTAAATTTTTACATCATCTTTAATGAGATTCTGGCTTACAGTATGTCCTGGGAGGTTTGTCAGTAGATTTATTCATGTGCCATTTAGGTACTTTTATTAATCCGTTTAGCCTTGTGGAACACAGTTGATCATCTCCTTTGATGCTTGATTTTAGTCTGATGCAAAAAGGGATGTTATGTATGGAAAATAAGAGATTTTTTTTTTTTTAACAGGATGTCATGGGTTATACTCTGGATTGTTTAAGTTGCAATGGCAAATATACGCTGTTGGCTAAAGGCAACTGTTTAGAATATGCTATGGCTCTGAGCTGGTTATGGATGCCACACATTTTGTTTACATAAAGCTTCTCTTGAAAGAGTCCCTTTAGAGTTAATAAAGTTTTGTAACCATTTGTGACTTTGAAGTCCAAAATGACTTGACCAAAAGTGCTCTTGAAGCAATAGTGAATGAGGGTGTGGGGATGGTCAGGAGAACAGGAGTCTGACAGCAAGTGGAATTGCTGCTGTTCAGAGGATGCCACTGTTTTGAAAAGGAAATTGAGGGTGGGAAAAAGGTTACAGCTGCACATCAACAAAAGTCGGCATATGTCAATAAGTTACCTCTTTGGTATGTCTTGGGATAATAGTGCCATTCTTTCCTGCAATCTGAAACACTTCAGTTGTCAGTGTAAGTGGATGTTGACATTGCATACTTCTCCTTGGCTGTGAGCAATCTGATGTAGTTCTTATCCCATGTGAAGCACTCTGCAATTGAAAATGTATATGGAGTCCAGATTTTACCAAATAAACCTTTCCAGATTCTTTCTGCCAAAAATCCAAGCCAAGAAAATATACCACTCCCATAATACTCTAAGATGCCACTTAATAGTGGCTTTTATCATAATCCTTCCAGTTTTTACTCTCATTTAGGCATTTGAATGACTCTTTCAAGAAGTAACCACAAATTGTATGCAGTTTCCTTGTACGCAGTGTAACAAACAAATGCACAGCAAGAACCCTACAGTTCCTGTTTGACTACAAAGGTAGTAATTTTTACATGCTCGTAGGAGTTTTCCTTTATGTAAATAAGATGTGTGCCTAGAAACAAATGACCTAGGAAAACAGGCTGGGAACATTTCTTTCAGTAAATTATTGATTTGTTCAAAAAGTTGATATTGATATTTGAATGGGTCATAGCTAATTGCACTAATAATTCCCTTCTCTTTCTCTCACCAAGGATTTACAGTAAAATAAAGCTTACCAGCGTCCTTAGTTATGTATGTATGCACTGTCTAAACGGAGCTGAAAATGCTGCAGGAAAGTATGACCCTTTCCCTGAATATGTTCCTCCAGTGCTGGATTCTGAAAGTTACATTATTGTATGATCAGATGAGTAACAATATATACATTCTAGGTCAGACTTGGCAGGACCCAGAGCAGCACTAGCACCAGATAAGATGGTTGTCACTCGGTGAGGGCCCTGGGGAGGAGAGCCAGTCTAGTGGGCTGTTGACCATGGAGCACCATGACTGCTGGTAGGTGGGGTAGAGCCGGTGTAGCTGGGGTTTGCTTGCAGCCCTGTCATTCGTGACAACTACGAGATACTTTAGGCAGCTGGCAGAAGGTGGAGCAGCTTTAAGGCTACATTAGTTAATGCCAAAATATTGGCCTGATACAGAGCTGGCTCAGGATCAGAGGAGAATGAAAGCACTTTATTGTGTTCGTCTGTATGTGTTCCATGTATGTCCTATAAATGTATTAATACCGCTTGACATGTTTATATTTTTATATGGAAAGGATGGATAGCTCTAGAGTAATTTACTGCTATTACTTTATTTCTCATATTTAGTTTTTTATTTCCATAGATGGAATAAACTGATTTTGATAGAAGCAGTTGACTGCACTTCTATGCTCTGTCAGGTTAACGCTGTTGATGGTATGCTGTTTGACTTTTGCTGCAGTGTGATGGTGTTTTGGCTGTAAGATTTAACCTCAGTGTTTCCCTAAAGGTGGTCTAAGTTTAATGCATGCCTGTAATAAATTATATGTAGAAGAGGAATAGCCTGGGTTTGTTTGTCCAGAACTGAAAACAGTTAGAGTTGCCCAAAAGCCTAAAATACAAATGGCAAACTGGGCCTTTGCAGTGAAATCTGGAGAGTTGAATAGGATGGTTTGTTCTCCATCAAGCTATGGTGTGAAGACATATTTAACACCTCAGAATGAGACCTAGATCATGAAAAGCACCTTATGTTGTGCCTTATTATGAAGAAGATGTTTTTATGTCTGCCTTCAGTATAATAAGGTTTTTTATCCTCAATATTTAAATCATTTCAAGTATTGACTTCATATTGCATTATATCAGTGTATTTCAAATTCTATTCCAATGCCTTTGCTAATCTGAAAAAAAAACCCAACACGTTTTAAAACAAGAGCTGAATTGACACATAGCTGAATTGGTAACTCTCAGGTATTTAGTATAGATGAATGCATGTATTGCATCTTTGTTATCCTGCCTGTCTGTAGTAATACCTAATGGGGTAAGGTATCTGGAAAATGTTGTGAGCAGCAATGTACTTGAGGCCAGAGTGCTGTGATGCCAGAATAACAAGGAGCTACTGCCATCAGGGAGGGAGGGGATTATTCACATTTTGGATTATTAGGCATCTAGTTAGATGTGTATGCATTCTTACTTCGTTAATCTTCATATCACCTCCTTCAGTGTGATAAGCCCCAAAACAGAGGTCTTGCCACACTATGAAGTCCTGTTCCCAACAACACTTCCTGTGTTTTTATTCCTAGCCTTCAGTTCCTACTAAATTTGTGTACACTTGTTTGGATGTGTGATTAGCTTGTTTATACCAATATATGTGCCAGACCTGGGATGCTTTTTGATTTGGCAGCTAGAAAAGCAAAAACAAGATGGTGAGATATGGATGATTAGGGAAACACTGTGTCCCTTCTGGAATAGTTGTGTCCCTACAAGCTCCTGTTTTGCAAATTCCTGCTGTCCATCTGCAGGAACAATTCAATCCAGAACAGGCGTACTCCATTCAGTCTTGCCCCCGTAGACATCAACAGATAAATTTGCACAGATTTCACTAAAAGAAAAACTGTGAGTACCAGGATCTTCTGTGCCCTGTTTCTTTCTATAGATCCTCCTATTCCACTTATGTTTACCCAGATGTCTCCACAATCAACGACAGAGCCAAAGTTTGAGTTTAAAGGTAGTTGTGCACTAGAGGTGGGATTAGTTTTACTAATTTTCATCATCCAAAAATTAGGAATTTAATTTAAAGTAGTCCTCTAGGTTGTTTTCGTCATTGTTGAAAGTCATCTTCAGAGAGGAATTCATTCTACTTGTATTAGGCTTCTGCATGGGTTAAACTGCTTCATAGTTTCCTGTTTCTCTGGGCACAGGCTGTTGATGGAGCCTAGATGCTCATCTCAGGCTAGATGCCTGCATTTTAGGTGAAATTGTCTTGTCCCTGAATACTACTGACTTTAAGTGATGAGCCATATTTATTTCCATACCAGAAAAACTGGTATGGAATATGCATATGTGCATATATAAATGGAATATTCAGATATAAATAAATATGCAAACCTCAGAAATATTGCAGCATAGTTATGCAAGGTATATAGTCTTTGATATATTCCATTGCATTTAGTCAGTGTTTTGATTGATCTGAGCTGCTCAGGTATGGGAGCAGGGGAGATCATGAGAGGACTGAGCTTGGAATATGTGCCAATGCTGGATGCGACCCAGCTTCTCCAGAGGTCCCTTCCTGTGTAACGCCCTCTGCTATTACTCCCCTTCATACTCCGTGTCATTAAGCTCTGGGATAAGTGACTCAACATGATGTGGGGATGGGAGGTGATATTCCTTCCCTACCATGGTTAGTCACAGCACGTCCTGCACCTCAGTGCTTTCCCTGAGTCACTCCATGACCTCAGTGCCACCCCGTCTTGAGAACTCCCTTCTCAGCTTTTGCTGTGCTTCTGGGAGTGCTGGGCTTCGTCTGCCTGCCTTGAACTGATATTAATGCCTGGCAAAGATGACAGAGTTAGGGAAAGCAGTTCATACCACCTAATTCCACATGAAAAAGGATTAAGGCAGCACAAAGTTTTGAATGGCATTAGGGAAGTTGTTGATCCAATGTAGAAACAAGTCATCTTTTTAAGTATCTGCAAACAAGACAGGGCATCAGATACTCATTAGTACCATAAGCTTACAATAAGCTGTGATGAACACTTCCATTTGTGCAGCAGCGCCAAAGGGAGATGTGGTTTGTTTGTTTGTTTGTTCGTTTAGCTCTGGGCCCTAGTTCTTACCCTAAATGCAAAAATTGTTCTGTTTATATATTGTCTTCAGTGTTGCTCTTTCTGGTTGCTTGTGGTACAGGTAAGAGGAGGCCAAAATCCAGAAACTTTAATGAAAGACCCAACTGAAAATAGATGAATGTGTTTTAACTCCTTTGTGAGGAGAGGAATGTGATTTATTTTTTGCATCAGTATATGCTGCAGTTCTTGATGGAGGTGAATAGGATCTTCCCTGTGCTTGATGTGATGACATTGCATGTTCTGCTGGTAAATGGATTTACTGAAGTACGTTGCTAACCCTTTGACTTGAACAGCTAGTAAAAATTTCAGATCTTAGTAGGTTATTTCCAGCAGAAAGAAAAAAATAAGGATTTTTTAAAATGGTATTTTCTGCCTTACATGAATTTACATCTTAAAAGAAGAAAACCAAATAATCTGAGGCAATCTCCTTGCTCATATCCCAAGGTGGTTTTAGCTATAACCTTAACATGAAATGTTTATTTATTCTGCACACTGATACTATTCAGATTATTCTGTGATTTTTGTTTTTCTGCAGTGGTTTTTCTGTTCCTGAGTTTTGTCTCTGCTTCTTCTAGTCAGCTCTTTTTTGTTTTTCTTTGCCCATCATCTCAAAAAAACAACTTTAACTAAGTAATTCAAACTTATTTGAATCTCTGAGAGGCCTTGCATTTGCCTGTGCTCCAAGCAAAACCGTACGCTTAGCTGTCTCTTCAAGATATACCTTATCTCTTAGTTTAGACATATCTTCAGAGAGACATCTTAAGAGATAGAACAATAATGAAACCTTTGATATAAGGATCTTGATGAAAGGTTATCTTCTTTCCTAGTAGTTTTCTTTCTTAGTTCTCAGTATTTGGTAACATATGAAATACTCCCTCCTTGTGTTAAAATTTACAACACATCATAAAGCAGACCTACACGAACCAGTGGAATGCTTTTTAAGGTATCTGTGAAAAGTAGTTGAAAAAATGCATACTGTGAGTAGGCTTACATTACTATATAAGGTACAAAATAGTTCTACAGGAAGATGTTTTGGGGTCAGAAAAGTGTTTGAGAGCTGCTTTTATTCTGGCTTAAAGGTAAGAACATATGCAAGTTCTGTCCTTACTGCAGTGCCACAGCTCCTGAACTTCCTCATCAGATGTGTATGATGAGAATTGTTGGTTGGTTTCTTTTTTCTTATCTCTTAGGTGCTTTCTATATTTACATGCAGTTTACTGCTTTTGATGTGAATAGGTTCTGCTACCAAGTATTTATCGCTACAGGGGTTTTCTTAATAGTGTTTGTCCCTCAGATTACCTTAATGAACGTGTAAAGGAACCAAGTGACAAAGGCAAAGTGAGGGCAAAAATAATCTTTCATGCAAAACCATAAGTAATAATTAGGAAATATTTTCTATCTTGGTTCTCTCCAGGCTGACGGTGGTTTACTTTTCCCAAATCTGAGTGAAGAGACTAAGATCAAAGGACACCCTAAAGCTTAAATATTGTGGTGCTGGGGAGGAGAAGCATCACTAAGATCTAGTATGTACAGAGGGACACAAATAGGATAAATACTATTTTTGAAAGGTGGCTGAGGCTTTTTACAAAAGTGTTCAAAGGGACAGAGCACTTCCAATCCTCTCACCCAGGAGGTGTCAACAGAGAGGCCCTGCAGCTCCAGGATCCCCATGGATCGCTTCGGGGTTTAAGAAGCCATTTCCCCCATGAGTGGCAAGGGGGCAGGTTTGGAGTGGGTCAGGCCACATTCTGTCTGGCCTGGCTCTCTAAAAACCTCATGGTTATAGTGACAACAGGCCAGAAGCCAGCACCTTCCAGCCAGGAATAGAGAACAGCCTAAAGTGACTTTACAAATGCTTTCAAGGAACATTGAAAACTTAGGCAATGGAAAAAAGAAAACTGTTTGTTGCTTTAAGCCTTTGTTTTGCCTCTTGACTTTGAGTGAATAAATACACGAAGTTTGTTTAGAAGTGTCTGGGTTTCCCTGCAAACTTGAGATTCTGACAGCTTTCCACAAAAAAAGGCTCTCTTGAGCCAAACTCAGATGGTCCAGTCAGTTGAATAAACGGCATAAGAAACTGGTCAAGGCATAACTAGTCTGAGGTGTCAGCAATACATATTCCCATGAAGGGCATCAAGAGGGGTGTGCACACAGGAAAGGACTTGCAAAACCCTACAAGTTGTGCTCTGACATCGCACCTTCCCTATTCCCTGATTTTTGTAGCCTCTCTGAATATGGTCTTGCTATTCATTCAGTTGTTAGATTCTTCATAAATTCCACTAATATAATGTATATTCAATGATTGGAATATATATAGCTAAAACAATCATATGATAACCATACTATCTACCTGTGGATTTAAGAAATTTTCTCAAGTCTTGGTTTTCTTCTTGGGTCTTTAGGTTTTCATAGCACAAGCTAAAAAAATCCATCCAAATGCAGTGTAGGTTGTGGGGTTTTGTGCTTCTTTTAAAAATATGTTTTACCTAGTAACTTCTGAAGGACATCCATGAACATCTCATATAAACTTAAGTGCCCAGTAAACTTGTAAACATCTGTTTTGCAAAGAGTGGGCAACATGCAATTATATATGCATGCTAACATTTTTAAATAACCTTTGCTTCACATTGGATAAATTCAGATGGATTTCTTATTCTGTGGAGAGTTTTTCTGAATATCGTTGCAAGGCTGATTATGCAGTATTGTCATGGGCCCTCTGTACCACTGTGGCTGTTGTGTGACTGGAATTTGGAGCATGCTAACACAATTAATTGAGATTAGTTGTTGTTCTTAAGATAATTATTTACAGGACTGTGCTGTATCACTGAGTATCATTGTGAACATTTTAAATACCATTTTTGGGATTTAATATTTTTTAATGGCTTACAATACAAGACCCTTTATCATTCAAATGCTAGAATTTGTATTTTACTACATATTTTCAGATATTTTACAGTGTTCCTTGGGGACCCAAATCCTGCAAGTTTGTTTGACATGTACCAAAGACACCTGTTCTGCACTGTGGTGTAAATAACTGTTTATGAGAGAATACTTCTGTGGATTTGAAGTTGAAAAAGTACAGTACATTCACCTACACAATAGAGGGATACATAATATTTTGGGAGAGACTCACTTAAATCTCTGGCTAGGCTGGGATTGTTTTACTATAAAACCACACACTAGAGAAGCCATTTGCCCGCTTTCATTTTTCTTTAATGTATGGAACATCTTTTTCAGTCAAAGAGACACAGATGTAACTTAAGTAGTTCAGCAGATTCTAGATCAGAGCTTGAGACTTAAAAGAGTTTTACTGCTGTGACTCAGGAATAATTATTAGGCAGATAATGCTAATACCATTATAACCTGTAACAAGATAACGACAGTAACATAAGATGAAGCATTGATGTCAGTATGGGGTTTTGTTACTGATAGTGAAGTAACATGAACCTGCCCAGGGAAGTTGAGAACAAAGCCATCTGGTGCAATGTTTGAGAAGCTGGTCTGTGGGACTGCACAACTCAAGAAGTACATTGGTTTGTTAAAATTTCAAACTTCACTTTCCACTCCAACTTGTAGTTTCCAAATGTATAAATTCTTTTTTAAAAAAAGGAATAAAAATATATTAGGGTTCTCTATGTTTTCAGGAAGTTCCTCCAAAGTAAATCTCCTTACATTTCCATCTGAAATGAAAGACATTGAAAAAGTCCTACAGAAAAGGCAATCCTCTATTATCAGAGGCCTTTAAGAACAACCGTAAGAATTTAAGGAAAAACCTGTTTTAAGGACTATTCTGTTCCACGCTTAGTTTATGCACTAAATAATGTAGTAAATGGTTGCACTTTTAACAAAGGATATCCTTTATACAGTAATTCCTGAAATATGAAATATGACCTTCCCTCCTCCCCGAAAGAATTTGTGTTCCTATGACCTACCCCACTTGCATTTTAGGTGCCTATATCCATCATTCTCATCCTCAGAACTCCCACTCAGCAGCTGCCTATTTTGGCAGCACTTATAGTCCATTCATAGCCACCCCAGGTTTTTACATTAAGGATCTGTACAGACATGAAATTGGACTTCTGAGAATGCTCAGAAGCTGCATTGGTTCAACACAGTCAAGCACCTTACCAGCAAGGTTTATTTAAAGGGCAGGTGAAATAACACCTGCCTACTGTAGCAAAAAGATAGAGCTGGCAAAAAAACACTCAGTGTTCCAGAATGAAATATTTATTATTCATTGGTAATAATTGTTTCCTGTTAAAAAAAATTTAAAGAGCTAGCATGATTAAATTATTTTTCTTCTGATTTTATCAGGGAGTTAGACGGTTAATGGGAACAGTGAGAAAAAGCAGTTTTTCTTGTTCTAAAAAAGTAGACTAAATGGAAAGTTGTCAACAGAAGTCCCCAAAGTAATACTCCATATGCCTCTATACTATTAAAGCAGCTGTGTGGGCTCTCCTGGAGTGCCAGTCTTCTCAGACTGAGATACCTGAGGAGCCAGTGGGTGCCTTTAGTGCCATCCTGCACCACAGCAGGAGAAAACAACTGAGCATAACGTGGGATGGTAGACAACGTGGTAGGCTACTGGTTTAGGGACTCATTTGAGAGGAGACATGATGCTTCTTTTGCTAGGATCATTTTTGTTTCTTACTTACATTAGTAGGACAAAATATAGAAGGGCTTTTGGAAGGAATAGGCTGGAGCAAAATCTCCTCTGTCCAAAGTGAGTGCTGTAATCTGTAGCCAGCAGAGTTCTTTGTTTGTGTTTTCAGTGAGACCCTTTCTTCTTCATCTTCTGCTTCCTGCTCACAACTTCCCAAATCTTGAATTATGTTCTGCATAGTGGTGTGGCCGCAATGAGAGTATCCCTTTCCTAATCCTTTACAGAAGCCTTTAGTCCCACGGGGTGATTGTGTGGGAGGTAGAAGATATGGATTTAATTAAATTTAAAGGCAGTGGCCCTTTAAAGTAAGCTAGTCAATCCCTATCCTTCATTTCTAGTCTGTTATCCAAGAGACAGGGTATCACTAGAGTGTGTACTTTAAAAGGAAACATAGGTCAGTGAGTGGTGTTGCAGATGTGAAGAGCAGTTCCCTCGAAGAAGAGGGTGGTGGGTGCCCTTTGTATGGCCAGTCATGAGGACCCAGAGAACAGACCTCAAACACAAAAGCACCAACTGTTTTGTGTCATAAGAGATACGGGTTTGGCCCTGAAGTACAAAAAACCCACCACATGCCTACAGCTAATAGTACCATTTGTCAGGTGGTGGCTATAGGGGGGGAAGAAAAAGAAAAATGTCAGGTAGTTGCTGAGCTTCCATTTTCACACAGCTCTCTCAAGACCTTTCTTTTCTTCAGGTATCAGCCTCTTGCTATTCCAGATACGTAGTAGACTCCAACAGGGCATTTGATTTGTATTTGTTTGTGTCTGGAGTCAGTGATGACAAGCCCTTCAGTTTGCATCTATGCCAAGGTCTTGGAAGTGTTTTCCAGCTTTCAGTCCCACATTGACTGGATATTTCTTTCTGTGCCCTAAAATTCATGTCATATTACTTTGATATAACATTAAAAAGCAAAAAATATGATTTCATTTGTTAGAGAAGAGATACAGATATCCCAGTTTGGATACTAGTCTGAAGCAATAGGGTCCAGTGCTTATGCAAACGTCTCTGTGTGAACAGAGGTATAAAAGTTACCTGTCTCAAAGCCTCAATAAATAACTTGAATATTCATTTCTATCAGGGTGGATCTTTACAAAACTAAGCCATGATCCTTCATAAATACCTTTGCAATCTTATAACGGAAGGTACCACATATAAACTTCAGATCATTATCTGTCTTAATTGTTATCCATTTTCTAAACCTGCTTGGTCTTCAAAACTGAAGTTTGCATATCAGTATGTCAGTATTCAGCATAAGAATGTGCTAGTTTGGTGTTAAAAACTCAAACGCTTTAATTAGAAATGGTGCATTTAACTATTGGTACATTTATTTTCCCTTTTTTTTCTGGCAGGAGGAGTGGGTCTTGAGGTTACTATTTTAATACTGATCTAAGAGGGGTTTTTTATTGTCTTCAGAGGTAAATCATGGGTGGAAAAATTTTGAGTCATGGGTCACATATCTGTTACTTGGGGCATGCTGCGTTCCTGTAGAAGTGTGTAGCAGGACAGAAAAGGTGGGATATATATGTTAGAAGATTCACATGGGAGACTGCAAACTGAACACAGATGAAGGACAGTCCCCAGGCCCTACAGATCTCTCTTCTTGAGACACTGCCTCTTTATATGTGATGTGTAGCCAGAGCTTCACTAGAGATGTTTAGGCAGATTCCCCCTTTATAATAGAAAAGAAGGGTGTTCAGAACATTTTTAGCAGGAATCTAGAACCTTTTTCTTTCCATTGTATGATTCTTCCAAATCTGGCTGTGTTACAAAAGCTGTATATGAGATAGGTCTTTTGTTAAGAAAATAGGAAGATTATAATATTGAATCTCATTTAGGATGAAGTGTCTTCTGTTGTCACAACTATGATAAGATTATTATCTTGGTTTTGTTATTTAAGGTTACTAACTGGCAGAATTTACTTCATACATAAAATTTATTGTGGTGGATAATTGTTAATTTAAGTACTATTATCATCACAATGGGCAGGCCTTTATTATGGGCAGTGCTTTCGATTGTGATCAAAGGGAAATAAGTCCTGAAGTGGTATTCTTATTGTAGTGGGCTGAATCCTTAGTTTTTCAAGTCCTGAAACACTGTTTTACGTTTCTTGAACTGAAGAAGTACATGAGTAGGCTGTCATCTGTGTAAGCATAATTTAATCTCCCTAAGCTTCAGCTAGGTAGCAAAAGGCAAAATGGTTGTGCACATGTCTCCATTAACACTCACACGTTCACCACCAAGATCTGTTTTAACAGAAATTAATGACAGTAAGAAGAGGATCAGATCACTTATGCTCAAAAACTTTAATGTGTTTACTTAGTATTAATATTGTGTTTGCTTTATCACCTCACTGGTGTGCTGAATGTGTGCCACACATTTATTGATATTAAAATCATAGAGTTGGTGACAAACAACTTTTAAGCATCCAAGCCCAGAGAAAATTTAAGCAGGAATTAAAGCATCTTGTCATAAAATATGTAGCTCAGAAAGCAAACAGTTTATTTGGTTTACTTTGATTTGCAAAGCTATTCTTCCACATGAAAGGAAACCAGACAATTCAAATCAGTTTCTAAGCCTCAGAAAGTACAAGCTAGATGAGGCTTTATATTTAAAGTTAGTTGAGGTCTTATTTGCCACTGTTTTCTCACAAGAAAAGAACAAAAGTATGTCCTAATATTTTTGTGTCTTTATATATCAGAAATTTGCCTTCCCACACTTAAAAAGAAGTGCTGGAAAAGAGGGTTATTTTGATCCTTGGGCCAAGTTCTTTAATGCCAAATCGCAGTGTGGAAAGAATGTCTCCGTCCAAGTTATAAATCCTTAAAATGAGCTTTGATGGAAAATCTGGAGTAGTTTCACAGTGGAATCTCCTCATCTCCATGTGAGGATCCCCGTTGCTGCTTTGCTAAGGCAGGTGCCCACTCCATCCAGGAATGGTCAGTTTGATACCGAGAGTGGCTTCTTGCCTGTGAACAAAAAAGGTAACAACAAAGAAAGGATGGTTTTGTTCTGCAAATTACTTAATGATTTTCAGTCAGGTCTGAGACTGTAGAAGTTTTTTTTTATCTATCTGCTCTTCTGTGTTGTTGTGATATTCGTGAGCCACAAAGGAAACCTGTTCAAATTCAGTGCATTTTTCCCTTTACAGAAAACTTAACTTTGCTTACTGTGGGTTTGTTTATTAAAGTGAATGCAGGACGAGTCACGAAACTGATCCTGGCAGTGATGAGACATTTATGAGCCCTAAGATTTATGCAAGTTTAGAGTATAGGAAGACTCATTCAGGGGAATGGAATGGGGCCTCTGATGTGGAGGGCCATCACTGCTTTCCTGAATACCCAGAAAAATAGAAATATGGCTTTCTTTTTACCCTTCTTCCTTTGGACAGGCAGAGGAGTGCCTTCTCAAATCAGCTGTTTCTTCCAAGGGAGATCTCTTTAGACAGGAACTGTCACAAAGAGCCACGGCTCAAGCTTTGGGCAGGCTTGGATGATGTTCAAAGTGTGTGTGCACATACAGGAGAAAGGAGTTTCAGATATATTTCAGTTCATTTATTTGTATTAGAGGATTCTGGTACTGTCCTTTTGATCAAATTAATTTCTTCACACGTCACCACTATCAAGACCAAAGCATGTTCTCCCCTTATATTTGCCACTACTATAGCGTCACACCAGCTTACTGAAGCATCTCAGCGTATTCCCACCACACAGGAGAGTCAGAAGCTTTTTCTATCACATACTCCCTCTCCCCCATCACTTCTGGGACACACATATGTGAACATTAGCAGGAAGGATTGGTCTGCAGGGAAAACCCGTTTGGTACCAAGGAACCATCATCTAAGGTATACATTTTGGGGATGGACTGTTGCTTGGATTAGTTCTCAGTTTGTTGCATGGACTAAATGCTGCACTTGAAGCACATCTCTCCATTTCATGTGAAGGGGGTCTCTGAGAGAGCACAAGTGACAGGAGACTACCTTTAGAAGCCCACTCCTTATCTGAATTAAAATGCTAAGATGGATTCACCTTTTGAGTGGTGTCTCCAGGTGTAACACTTATGCCCAGCAGGGAATCCTGGTCTTCCTCACTCTAATAAAATTAACTGAGATATCACTTTGAATCAATGTTTTATGTAGAAGCTGTATTGAATAATAGTATTTTATTGTATTTTTACTAGATGGATGCTGAAATGTACTTTAAAGTTAAAAGTATAGCTAAGAAATCATTCCAAAGTTGTACAGGCAAGTATATGGAGTATTTATAACAGAAAGTCTCAAGGTTGGCTGTTTTGAAGGATTTCTCTGTGTGGCACTTTGTATTGTCCCCTGTTAATTCAGGAAGCTCAGGGCTGATATTACTAACTGTGGTGGTGCTGCTCTCTTAACAAGTATCGCTTTGCAGCAGCACAAGTCTACAGGGAAGCAGCTGTCTAGTTGGGTCCTCTGCAGCTGCAGGATGAATATCTGGCTCCTTCCTGTGGTACTTTATTGCTACTGCACTGGACTGAAGAGTAGCTGCAGTAAGCCAATAAACAAAACAATATGATCAAACTGTAAAGCAAATCGGTATGATTCTTTTCAAAGATTGAACAAGCTATTTCATTCTTTAAAGAGCTGGATTTTTAACTGTGCGATATACAAATCACTTAGCAAACCTTACACACAAATACACACACAAATACATACTCAAAGAGGCTTTACTGTTACCTTTCATCTGGCACAGATGCATCAAAAGCCTTGCCCCTGTGCCATTGGTGAATATTGGCCTCAAACGCATGTATTAATTTAATTCTGAGTTGGGATTTGGTAAGAAATGGGAAGAAAGAGAACACATAAAATGTTACTTGGGTGATTAGATCACAAAATATAAGTGAAACTTGGAAATATAAAACAGGCCCCTTAATGCTGGGTAAGTCACCTAAGGCTTGCCAGTGATTGTTGAAGAGTGTTGTTTCTATTCATTTTCTTAGCTGGGATTAATGGAGTTTTATTTAATTTTTTTAATTTAATTGTATTTTTATCTGAAAATTACTGAGTGGTGTTGATGGATACATGCTGCTATTTACAAAATAGGATCATGCTATAGCGGTTCTGACATTTTGGTTAATTGGTATGTATGCTTCTAAATGGGTTCTATTCCTTAACTCATAATTGTTCTCATTTGCTCAGTGGGATTTAGAAACAGGGTTTGTGGAATGTCATTTAATACTCATTTCGTTTTGTTAAATGAACTGCATTGGCTTCCATCTTGCCTATAAATTAAGTCATTCTAGTTTCATTTTCTGGCCATATATTTTTAATTGTGTAAATATTTTTCCTCCTCATGTAATTTGCTCAATGTTACAAAAAATGCCACCCCCAGTCCCCAGCTTTACTTTATAGCAAACGAGTCGCAGTGTGTTTTCTATAGTCTGTTAAATCTGGACATAAATCGGATGCATGATCTGTCTCTTATGGCAGTCTAAATGTGAACCATTGTTTTCAAAGTTAGCCCTTTTCTTTGCTAAGTGGAGGCCTGAAACTAATAAATTATTCTTTTGCAACCCAGAGAAATAACCTTCAATACGAAAATATTTAAAAGGTCAGATCCTGCCTTCCAGTTAAATTTTCCTTAGTTTAGAGGCAGTGGGAAGGAGAAAAGTGTTTCATTGCAATCTGATTTCCTCACCCTATTCTAACACTAGTCAATGCATTGCCCAGCTTCTCTTTATAAATACGAGCAGCTTCAGAGACACTCCAACATGTGTTTTGCTACCCACAATTTATTAGGCAAGAATAGCTATGTTGAAGAGGAGTTGTGGTCATGCCCTCTCCTCTGGCAAATCCTCTTCATCAGGGACTCTGGGACCGTTATGTAGGCTCTGCTGAGTATTCAACATCCAGCATAGGCCACAGACTGGAAACCCCCCTGTCCCTGGAAATAGATATACAGCCTTTACAGCCCATTTTGTAGCATGCTGGAGAACAGCAGAAACAAGTCATCAATCTCATCATCTACAAGTATGATTTAAAAGAGGATCTATGGGTGAAAAGCTCTAAGTGTTATCAACTACCAGTTGTCTCCAGTGGCAACATTTTAAACAGAATAAATACATTAGACTAGAAAGTCACATAGCCCTTTCATTAGGTCAGTAGCGCCATATTTTCAGTTAGGCTCACCATTGAAAATCTGGTGTTGTAGCTCCATAATAGTTTCATTTTCCTTTACTCCAAATTTTTTCAAAGAAAAAAAAAAGATTATGAAATGTATTGATATAATTCAAACATAGAATAGAAACCAGAATCCTGCTGTGCTAAAAAGTAATATTGTATATTGCTGTGAACCATTGCAACCCAGGTGTACCGTTAGCAATATTTTTTGTAACAGATAACTTTTGCTTCCTTTTCGCCAACTCTTGTTTGCTACAAGGTAAAGAGGAAAGAAAAATCTGTGGGAAGCTTGCTGTTGCCTGCAGATTCCTTTTGGGAAATAGAGTTCTTAAAAAGAAATTGAGTTCCTAAAAAGAAATGGAGGTCTTAAAAAGCCTCCCCACCCCCAAAGATATTAGGGTAGTATCATGCACAGAAGAGAGCATGAGAGTGAGCACTGGGGGACAGCATTTCAATTCTTTCATGCTAATGAGTGAGGATACAGTTGTATTCTGGGACTATTTTAAAGGACAAGTGATGAGAATTGGATACTATCTGTTTATTCCCACATATCTAAGAAGGAAACGTTTCCATATAGTGGACAAATATTTAAATATTTTTCAAATATAACCTATCCTCCTAAATGGCATGGAAATCTGTCACAAGGTCTTGGAATAACTCAGTTGGCAGCAACTGTTGTTCTTCCTAAGCAGCAGCATTGGCACATAAGGGAGTGACAGAGGCATACTCTAAGTATGGAAAGCTGTCTCTCGATAGCAACAGGAGACCATTTTCAGATCTGAAACTCTATATTCTGTAGCAAACAAACAAAAATATGCAGAAGGATCTTGATTCTTGGAATATGCATTTTCCCACGAAGCCTATTTATAAAACTGCCTGATAAAAAAGCATATAGAAGATATGATTGCAACTCAGAATATCTGGGTTGTATTCCCAGCTCTGCTTGCCCTAGAGTGAGCCACATTTAAAAAAAAACCAAACCAAATCCACCAAGAAAGCCTTTATACCTCAGTTTCCCCACATCCACAGAAATAATAAATAAATAGGAGTGGCCTCATTTGTGCCTGGAAAGCACGTTGAGATGATTTTGTGGAAGACGCTAATGAAGTGTCATGCATTATTATTGCATTAGTCTGACTGTACTTCTGAAATTCATCTGACATTTCTCGCTTGACATTGATTGTGGGTGGTAACATTTCTGTATTAATTTTAAAGAGGATACATTATAGCACTGCCTGATGTATAATCACATGGTTTATGATTAAAGCATTTTCTAAGAAAGGCAGTGCCCTGTGAGATCCTCTCTCTTTCTCACTTCATTAAACTACTGCGTTACAAAGTGTATTGTTTCATTGTGGATCCTGCCAAGCAGCTCTACTGTGCTCCTTATAGCTATGTGTGAAGTATCGAGGTGAAGTTCATAACTATATTTGGGTATCAGGGTTTATTTCCTCTGTTCTTTTGAAGGTTGGCATGACGAGCGGTTGAGGAATGCTAGGGGTAACCGTCGTTAACATGAGCAGGCTGTGCCCGAGCGTGGATTGCCCCGCTGAATCCTGTTTTGTGTTAAAACAAGCAGTTAAATCATCAGGCGCCGGGACAGGGCTCAGACCACACAAACACAGGATCGGATCTGTTCCGTTACCGTGTTGCTGAGACGGGTCCTCCGCGTCGCAGATAACAGCTGCTGTCCCGTACGTTGTCAGTGGTCAGGGTCTAGCGTTGAAGCTGAATACTCTCTGGTCAGACGTGCCTGTAAAGCAGGGTGGTAGGAGAGGAAGTTTGGAGAGGAAATGAGTAAATCAGCAGCCCGGCCCAGTGTGTAGCTGTAAGGCAGGGTTACTGGAGCAAGCAGTGGAGCAGGGAGGAAGTGTTGCAACGACTAACCCTCATGTGTGTGTTCTTCTCTGAAACCGCCTCATCATAGAAAAATCTAAGATAAGAGGATTTTTGGGAAACATTACTGCACAATTAGTGCAAGACAAAATGATCTATTGCTAGTTCTGAAAAGAGGGGGAGCATGCACAGCTCCTCCTTAGAGGTGCTCAACACCAAGTGAAAGGGGAGCACCCATAAAAAGCAGAGCGTTGCATGAAGTTACTGATTTTTTTATCTTCTGTTCTACATGACTTTTCTATCATTCGCAAACTGAGTATTGTCAGTGATAATGATGATGCACAGTGGAGCTTTATGTTTTCCCAGGGAGTTTAGGATAAATTTCTAAGAGGTGCATAGTTGCATTGATGCTTAAAAACTGTGGAGGGGTGGGGAGGATTCTCTATTTTCCATGACAATTGCATTAGAGAATTTAATGTAGAAAGAATATAGTGGTATGTATACATTCGTGTAATTTCATGTGTATATCTACATGCTTTTCATTTTTTACAACTGACTCCTGAGCAGTGGGGTCCCTGGAAGAAGGAGATGAATGAGGAGAGCATCCTACAGGGAAGGGGGGAAACAGAAGCAAGTGGTGATCCCTGTGGAAAGAGAGGAAACTAAATGTGACATTCCACTGCCAACTGGGTGTTGGTTTGCTATATTGTCTCCATCAACAACTCTGCCTTTTTAATTTTTTTTAGAATACTTCTGAAGTGGAAAAAAACTCCTCTTTTACCACTGCCTCCTCCCAGTATTATATTTACCATTGCTTGACTGTCAAAATACTGACCATCAGTAAAGTTTTGGTAGGATGTGGATTATAATCCTTTGTTTACAAAACGTTGTTTACATTCTCTATACCTGTCACTTTTAAATTAATGAGAAAAGAAAATTATGAAGGGGGTGGATGGGAGGGTGAAGTCCATTCTTTGGATACTAGATACTTGCAAAGCAGCTGTTGGAATGAAATTTCCCTGGCTGCTTAGTGAGAGGATAGTTCAAATTGTAGTCAAAATTAGGATTGGTACACCAGATTATGTGTGGGTGTGACAAATGAAAAAAGGAAATGCTTGGTGAAGTATTTTTATTTGTAATGTGAAACTAACCTAAAATAATATTAGTAGGTATTAAATTCTGTATGTTCCAGTGGATCAGTTTCATTGGAATAGAGAAAATAGTTCTGCTTATAATAATAGCTCAGAGAATATTTCTGAGGCATTACTTTAGAAGAATGACTGAAGTTGAAATACTAGTAGTAGGGAATACATGATGCTATGGGTGTGGTATGTATCTTTTATCATCATGATTTTGTATTGTTCTAAATATGTGTTCATAAAATCTTTAGAGACTCCACATTAGTGTTCATTATATATGGTCATGCAGTTGAAGAAACACTTTCTTACCTACAGTTGGCTTTAAAAAACATTTTAATGGAGCCTTTCATGTCACTCACCTGTAATAGAGAAAAAAAGAATATCAGCCAGTGAAAACACGGATGGCTGAAGCAGACTTCTGGGTACAGGAGGGAAATTTAGGGCCCCATCTAACAGCAGCATCCTTTGGCTATGGGAGAGCTGTATCTGCTTCCACAGTTTAATTCTGTGGAATTATCTAAAGTTCTAGAGCTGTCAAGAAAGCTATGGCAAACCAGCTGGTGATCCACCTGCAGGAATATGGGAAGAAATAGGGTAGACCAAACAAGTTACAATTCTCTGTCTCTTTTAATGAAGAAGGAGAAAATCTGAAACAAAGGTACTCAGTGAAGGAGTCCTTAGCATGTGAACATGAACTGAGTGGTGATACTTTTGCTGGGTGGGAAGTGGATGTTGGTTCTTTGGGTAAGACTCTGGACTGGGAATTGCATCTATTTTCCCGCCTGGCCTCTGCCACAGATTTCCTTGGTGAACTAAGCAAGTAGTTAATGGCTTTGGCCTCTGTGTTTCTGTTCACAAAATGGGATTCTGACCCCTTCCTCCCAAGGGTCTGTGAGGTTAAATAAAAGGATGTTTATAAAGTGAGCTCATATTGTTTTTATGGAAAAGGTGCAGTTTCATCATTTTCAAACAATATTCTCAGCAGAGAAAGAACCTTAGATATTATATTTACTTACACAGTGATGCTGTCCTACATATATTCTTTCTTTCAGTGGTAACACCCCACAGTAGTTCTGTACAAGTCCTCTTCTCTTGGGTAAGGAGAGAGGTCACAGACACCCCACAAAAGGGAGCCAGCGCTGGCTGCCAAGGGCACTGATACCCTCCAGCTGTGTGACACCCCCAAGCCAAGCTCCGCTAGTCCGAGCTGCGTCTGCATGCTGGGATACCCTGGGATGGTGTGAGCAGCTCTTTGGGTGCACTCTCACTTTGGTACATAGATGAAGGTGTCTGTTCCTCTTATCTCACCCTGAGTGAACCTGGTTCTCTTTGTGTGCGTGCTGTAGGTGTTACCAAATATGCCTTACGAAATGCCTTCAACCCCTCTCCTCAACCCACACCTCACCCCCCCTTATTTTGGAGGGTATAGTTCAGCTGGTCCTTTTCAACCTTTTGTTGATAAGTGCCATTTTTGTGCTGCCTGTTGCTAAGTATTTGGTGCTGCTCAGTCTCACCCTTCCCCCCTCCCTTTTTGGTGGAGAAAGGACGCAGCATATTTCCAGAATATATACTCTAATTCCAGCAATGAGACTACTGTACATCTGGTGCTCTCAGTCTCCTCTGTGTGCATTACAGCACGCTGAACCGTAGGCGAGGGGGACAAATGACCTGTCCCTGCATGGCGGGACATGGTGATTACTGCAGAAAGTGTCACAGAGGCATCGCCAGGCGTGGGATCACGCGACAACCCGATGAACTCTTACCAAAACACAGGCACGCGTCTCTGCTATCACTTTCTCTTAGGCAGCCCCAGAGCGTGAAAGTTGGTGGTGGGGCGTGCGTAGAGGTAGAAACACGGTGGGAGGTGGAATTGTGGTAGATGTGATTGATTTACGACAGGAGTTTCCTTTACAGTCATAAGGGGAATTTTGCTTGGTCACAGCAAGTCTAAACCCTCATGAAACAGCCTGAATCATTTGAAGTTAAAATAAAACAGAGAATGGCAGGGGGAGGGGCATGGCTGTTAAAAAAAAAAAAAAAGGGCAAAAAACACGACGTTAAAATGTTTTCCTTTGGTGCTCACTTCTTAAATGGGAATGTGATCCAGAATAGTTCTAGTGTGTAAGCCAACATTTGTTTTAAGAATTTTTATTGTCTTCTTTTCTCTCTTCCCTCTCTCCCCCTTGCCCTCCCCCTCTGCTCTGCAGATATACACCGACTGGGCTAACCACTACCTAGCAAAATCTGGCCACAAGCGGTTGATCAAGGATTTGCAACAGGACATTGCGGATGGAGTTCTGCTAGCAGAAATCATCCAGATCATTGGTAAGACCAGGGCTGAGAGAAGCACTGCAAGCTGACTCCTTGCGTGGGGGAATATATAATTCAAGTTGAATGTATTTAACAATAAGATGAACCCTGAATAATACAATTTGACTGGGTCCATATGTCTCTGATATTTGTGTGGTTCATCCTTGTCTTAATTAAAAAATATGTTTATGTGAGCATGTTTGGAAGTGGCTGTTTAACCATACTTTAAATGGCCAGAACTGTATCTTACACACTTTGAATTGTCAGAAATGAATGCTCCATTAAACCATATGTCTCCCATGTGTGCATTTTGTTAGTTGGAGTGGCTCATACTTTCTGGGATGCCTTGAAACTGTATCCTGACCCTGCAAAGACAATTGTGGAAGATTTCATGTCAGCAGTTATTTTGCAGGGGCTGAAGAATTAGCAGCGACCTCCTTCGCACTTCCCCCTTTGGATGATTTGGCATGTGGAAGCAACTGCTGCTAACAAGAGTGTTGTTACTGTACAACTGAGCTTTACTTAGAAAGGAGCTCTGTGTCAACAAAACCCTGTGCACTTTATTGCTGTGTCTTTTCTGCTCCTCTTCTTTTTTTTTTTGTTTTGGTTTTTTAGGTCCCTTTTTTTTTGGCCAGGGGGTGGAAGGAAAGTTTTATCTCATTGTTTACTTCTGCTTTTCTCCGTACTGTTTTTGTTTAGCAAATGAAAAGGTTGAAGATATCAATGGCTGTCCCCGGAGCCAGTCTCAAATGGTAAGAATAAAATATATTTTTAGTCTGTGTTAACACCTCTGCACTTTCCTAAAATGCTTTTTAACAATGATTTATTTAAACTGTGAATATTCTGTCCCATGTTTACCATAAAGTCCTAATTCTCATATAGTGTTCCTGGTATTTTTTTCCCACATGTGCTTAGTGTTTGTCCCTTCATTTCTGTGCTCGCTAACTTTGGGTCTTGAAGTAACCCAGCAGCAAAAATTCATCACTTCTAATTAATTCAGAACTGCCTTAGCAGACCTGTTCTTCTGATGATCCAGATAATTTTATTTAACTTCATTTTTAAGGGCAGTAAATCCAAGAACAAATTTTTAAGTGGAGTCTTTGTGTCTGGAAAACTAGTTTGATGAACGAGACTTGCCAAATTATTTTTGAATATAAATAGCCTTTTGGATTGTCCACTGTAAAGTCCAGTTAGATGCACTGACTCCAAGACTTTCAGAAATAGCAATTTAGTCATATAGCTCTCTGAGCTATAGCTGGCAGCTGCTTAAAGACATTTTAATACTCTCAGGCAAGAAGCATTTTCTGACTGTGATTCATGTGGAGTCTTATTAATCTTTTACTGTGTTTATGGCTAGTCAGCTACATTTAATAAGATAAAGCCTCCTTAGAAGGCTGCAGAAATGACAGGTACAAAATCTGAGCCTCAGTAACATCACCAGGTATTTACTGAATCATCTGTGGTTCCAGTCATGCTCCCTCACGCTGAGGGCTCTGCCTTTCTATTCACATCCAAATAGTATGTGAATAAGGTGCACAGTTGTGTAGCTGGCAAGGGTTTTGGAGGGTGATGGTTTGGATGAGCTAGCATAATAGCAAAATGATGAAGATAGGCTTAAAAATTGAAAAGGAGTAGAAAAAATTTGCATTTATTCAGTGCATTTTTGAAAGGGGGGGAAGGTATTTGCAGCTTTTTTCTGCAAGGCTGCAAATGGTAAAAAGAAAAATTGTGAGTACCATTGAAGTGAATAATCGGGTCTTTAGGTTCTTATTTGTCAAAAAATGTGCAGGTTTAGAATAAGTTTTTTCCCTGGCTTTCAGGCGTTTTGAAAGTCCATAGTAAGAATATATGCAATTTCCTTAATAATAGTTATTATTTTAATTACTCATATTACAGCAGCACCTAGTGGCCCCAGCTGAGAATGTTGGGAACTGCAGCTTGGAACTGTAATATTACACACACAGATCAAGAGATAATCACTCTCTACTTTAATCTCATTAAAACTTGCCATTCCAGACAGACAAGACAAACAAGAAGAGGCAAAAGCACAGAAAAGTGATATGATTTCCTGAGGTTATGTAACTGGTTAGTGACCACCTAGGACTGCCTAGGAACCCACCACTCTGGTGCCTATCGAGCTTCATTTCCGTGAAAGACAAGCTGCAGAAAGAACTATTCACACTAGCAGTGTTTTAATCTCCAAAGTGACAACATTTGCGTACGTTCCCTGTTGATAGGTAAATCTTTATGTGGCATAGGGATTCTGGATTTCACCTCTAGCTCTGCTGCAGTTATGGGGGAAGCATGGTCAATGCATGCCTGTGCCACAGCAATACTTGTGGGAATCTCGTTGTGTCCATCTTCGTCCTGCTGTAAGCACACCTCTAACTCAACCAGGCCAAAGGCTGTGTCTCAGGTGCTATGGGTCTCAAAGCAGGTGCTCTGAATGCTCCTGTACATAGCCATATATCAGTATTTGTACTGTGCTAAGGTGTCACGTTTAGACACTTCAACTTCATAGAAATAGAATATATTTTTTCATCCTTCTTTGATTTGGTCTCTTTACTGTATTGTTTTATCTCAGTAGTGTGATCAGATTGTTTTCCTGCCTTTTGACATACCAGTTTTATACTGCTGATTTCTTTCACTGGGCTAGGAAATCTAAAATGTACTGAAGGTAAAGTAGTTCAGACTTGCCAGCTTTCCTCTCAGAGAATCTCAGAGACCCCAGGTTTTGAGTCTGCTCTCCATTTGTTTCCTTTGGGTTGTGCATTGATCTAGCCTAGCTGAAGGCACCGTCTTACCACATTTTCAGATAATTTCCCTTGTTAGTGCTCAATTTTGTTAGCCCACTCAGTTAGTGACAGGCCAATTCTCTTCTTTTGTAGCAATGGACTCTTCAGTGTTTGTAATGTGCAGAAAAAAATAAGTAACAGTGGTAGAAGGTAGTTTACCTGTTTGTCATATGCCAGTATGTAGCAATATGTCCTGTCAGGATTTGTCAGAACATCAGCTATCAACCACCAACAGGCATGATATTCCTCTACCATGTTTGTTAGCCATTCATCCACCACTTTCATTTTAACATTTTTAGTCAATAAACCTCAAGAATCCCACCACCCTTTTCTTTCACATATGTTTTCATTATTCTTGCTCTCATAACTTGCAATTAAAGCAAAATGTTTTCTGTATTCATCTGCCATTTGATACCCTTCCCAGGAGGTGATGTCTAAGACATTTTATTAGCTTAAAAGAATCTAGAGAGCACTGGTATGGACTGTCTGCTGCTGGAAACACTTGATATCCCCTGTAGATGGTACTGATATCAATTTGTAATTAATCGCTACCCATATTCCCAACTTCTGTTCCACTCACCATTTGATTTTCCTCTTGCTAATGGCTTCACTTTCAAGTGATTTTTAAGGCCTCTCAGTTCAGTTATTACCTTAATTTGTAAATATCTTTTAATGTTTGTTTTAAATATGTATAAAATGCTTCTTTTAAAGTTTTCTTTTAGTTAGGTCTGTTGCAATGTCTTGCACTCTGTGCTCATCTTGGCAGTGATATATAAAATACTTGCAGACGAGTTGAACTGGCTCCACAGGTCCATGTTCACAAAAATTAAAACCTTTGAATCCCAGCAGCATCCAGTTCGTGCATAGTTAGCTTTACCAGGATCCTCGTGGCTGTCATTATGCTCACACATTTGATGTTGCACACAGAATCTGACAACCTGACGTATACTGGGGAATAAATTATTTTATATTCAGATCTCAGAAAGGTTAAATAAATGAAACTTGCAAAAGAATTGGCAAGATTTCTTGTTTGCTGGGTAAATCTACTGTGGTAAAAAGATTCTGGCATTTCTTATGAATGGTTTTAATAAAGATAATAAGGCTTTAAAACACTGTGTATTATAGTATACGTTGTCTGTCTATGGTGTCATATAGAATCTTCTTGCCTTGCCTTGCCTAATTTTTTCTTCACAGCTATGCATTCAAGGAGGAATATGGCACTGCAGCCTTTTTTTCATCATCTCTTTCAAACCCTTCAATGGGAATAAACCACCACATTAATTTCTATCTTTTCCTTGCATGAATTATTCCATAAGTCTATCAGTTAAGGAAACCTAGAATCATCTTTCTTTTAGAAGATAAAGATCTTTCAAGGGTTTACATTTTGATACAACCAAAAGCTAATTCCTTTCTGCTTCTTTATAAGCTATTTGTTTCTTTAATTTCTAAGTTCCCCCATCATTCATTAGAAAAAGCAGGATAGTGTCCTGGGTAGAAAATGTGTTATAAAGCTTTTCTTTAGTGGTCCAAAGAGAAAGAATTCAGATATTTTTTTCTTCCTGAACATATTAAAAATGTACTGGAAGATCTCCAGTGTTTTGTCTCTAAACATATTATAACAAACATGTAGTAAGCATACGGAGTATCAAATTTAACCCATCCTGGGGTTGTCAGAGAAAATGCAAGAGAATCAAAAAGTGTTGGACTGAAAATGTCTTTTTGGTGACCTTTGCAGTATTGTCCCTAGAGAATTCTACAAAACTAATGTTTCTATTCTTTCCTCATGCACACTCTGGTGTTTTCAGCCACATAAAGAGTAAAATAAATTCAAAATCACCAAAAAAGTTTAAGCATATTGTTTTTCAAATTGATTTTTCCTTCAGAGGCTGATGTTGTCTTATTAGTTGTTTTTCCTTCCTTAGAATTAGCGCTTGCTACTTCCCATGAAAACTGTCCATGCCAGTACACGTCTATGTACAAAAGCATCCTTAATTGTCATTGGTAGCTGCATTTTTCTCATAGTTATTAAAGGGCTAGAGAGACCCTTCTTATTAAAAAGCTCCTAGGGTAGTTACATGCATTTAATGAAGACCGTTTTTCATTTTGTCAATCTTTGGCACAGTTTTTTACCACTTTATATAACCAAAGGTATGCTTCAAAGGTAATTTTTATAGTTTAGGATATAGACATGATGCAGTTCAACAGAGGGAGTTGAGTGCAATAAAAATATAGGTCTTGCTTACCATATGCTGGAAATCAGGGAGCTGGAGAAGGTGTTGGAGCTGTAGTGCATTGCCACATGGACATAAACATTTAGCAAAAACTGCAGTTAGCAGACCTGACACCGTCTTTGGGTGAGTAGCAGTGTATCTGCTAAAAGTGGGAATCAGTGTGATTATGTGCAGCACTAATATGATAATTTCGACAACATTGTACTTGATTTCATTAATAATGCCTTTAAAAAAAAGTTAATAAATGGAAAATGTTTCAGAAAAGAGCCATAAGAATGCCAGCAATTTTGCTGTATTCTATGAGACTCAAGAAAAATTGTGGAGTTTAGCAAGAAGAAGGTGGAGTGAGTGAATGAGTCTCCGCTTAACCAGGGAACATTTCTGTGATAGCGAGAACTTTCTGTGACGTAGTTAAAGAAGTGTGTGAAGTCTGAAGCTGAAGTAGGACAAAGCGACAATGTATATACTGGTAGACAAAGCTTTGTAATTTATTGGGTATACGTGCTTCATAGTGTTCCTGTAGTCTCACAAAAGCCCCCTGTGGCTCCTCTTTGCAGATATGGTTGGGTTTTTTCTTCAGAGGAAGCCAAGGTTGCAAGGGGATGAGGTGCATGAAAATATCTTCTTAGCAGGGAGTCAGCCTGTGGACTTAATGAATAGGTGGAAACTGGAACTGCTATGTGTGCCACAGAGTATACCTACGTTACCGTATGTAGACTTCCCTTCAGTATAGACACCTGCCTTCAGACTTCCTCTGACAGGGGTGTGCTGGACAGACACCATTGAGTGGCAGCCCTCAGTATCCAGGAATATCAATATCCAAGGACAAGAATATCAGCGTTACCATTCTGTGCCTAAAAATTGTTTGGGAAAAACAGGATAATTTTGTCTAAAGTAAATATGGTAGGTACTACTAAAGGCCCATAGAGTTCTATATGAAAATGTGTGGGGTAAGGTTACCTGGAGCTCACTGAGGACTGGGAAACCTGAAACTGTCACCCCTATGTTCACTGTCAAGTGAGTCCATGTGTGCTCTTTCTGTCTGCACAGTGTTAAACTGTGTAAGAATCTTCTGTCTTTGCTGCTGGAGTTGTTGGTGAGATTAGCTATATGGATTAAAGATATACTTTCTGTGCTTTGGAGTTGCTGCAGGTGAGCCTTCCACACAAGCATGACATGTTGAAATAAATACTTAAATGTGGCTAAGTGTAGAAATATGGTCCCTTACAACTGGAAATTCTATGTGGGTTTTGAAAACTAATCCCAGTTCCTTTCATGTGCAAAACAGTTTCCTCCAACAATGACACCTGTGTGACCCTCTTCTCTTTGAATTCTGACTGTCACCCCATGGTTATCAGTGGATTTTTACAGATTTCATGACTAGCTGCTCTGGGAGTTTTGTAAAAATACAGGGAATAAGACGCTCTAGTTTTGTCAGCTGTGCAGGTTTGGGGTGCTTAAATTAATGGAACACAAAACAGTAATCTAGTTCCTGTATTCCCACCATGCATCCCTGCATGCTTAGTTTTCAGAACGTAAGTGAATAGCCTGAGGTGTGTTAATTGGAATGTATGCACTTCCATGTAACTGGGTGTCAGAGAAGTAAAAATATTTCACTCTAAAAAGGAAGAGTACCATTGGGCTTATCAGGTTTTAATTAAGTTTTTTTTAAGTTGGTTTGACATAACTGCAGCGTGGGATGGAACTACAGGCAAGGGATCAGTCATAAGCTGTTTCTTGGAGATCCCCCATAAATGCCATTAACAGCTTGTTAGGATATACAAAACACGGAAATACTGGTCAGTGTTTGCAAAAAGACAGTCTATGAATCGCATCCCCCAAGGATCAGTGTTTGTGACTCATTCATTATGTTCATGAATGATCTGGAAAAAGGCATCAATACTAAAATGGGAAAATTTGCAAATAGTTACTCAGGATAATGAAATCCAAACCTGATGATGAAGCTTCAGAAAGATCTTGCAGTTCTGAATAAAAAGGTGTGTTGAACTCCTATTACCCTTTACCCCTGAGGTGTTAACAGCTGTGCATAGAGTTTTCTTGAAGATGAGCTGATTGTTTTGTTTTGGGGAAGACACAGTTTGTATAAGAGATAGGACAAGGACTGAGAAAACAGCCTTAGTTAGTACAAATCTCTGTTTAAAAATGTAGACAAAAGGAATGGCTTCTCGCAATACGGGCAGGACAGAGTCAAAAGCTCATTTTCCTATCCTTTGGTAGGATATCAAAGGGTATCTGGGATTCGAAAATGGAGTAGTCTTTAAGAGGGAAAATTGAAAGTACTTCTAGAAAATGATGACAGGTTCACAGCATGATATCTAAGGAAGTGATCTCAGTAAAGCCAGAGGATAAAAAATGGTAGTAATTAAAATTTGAGCTCTCGTGAGAGGTTTCCTGTGTTTATAGACAGGAAAGCTCATACTTTAGCTGTGTTACATAGAAAGAATCTGCAAGACATAGTCACAGCTTGTGTATGGGTGTGTGGGGGACACTTGAAGAATATGCCCAGGTAGTAGATAAGGGAATGTGTGGAAAGGATCAGAGGAAGATTAAGTTTTACTTGCATTGGTAATTAGTTAGAAAGATAATTTTAATTTCAATGACAGTATTCAGATCTGACAGAGAGAAAGAGACAAGATTCTCCTTCCAGTGACACTATACCTGCATTCTAGATCACTGGAATCCAGATCATTAGCTCTTTGGAATGCCCACATCAGGAACATACATTGTTCTTTGTATTTGCCAGAGAACTTTTCAATGTACAGCATCAAAATCAGCACATAGGGGCCTTTACCTTTTCTACACAGCATGTGTACAGCCAAGAAGGCTGGTGAGCATGATTTCTTCTCCATTCTGTCAACTTTCTGGCAATACAGATCAAATGCCATCTTTTGCCTTCTTGTGTACACTTAGCAAGGGAATTTCCAGTATCACCTTAAAATTTCCCCCTGCTCTGCAAGCCTCCCTCTCTGCCAGGTGCATTATAAGGGACCTAGCCACACTGGAGATGAGCAGTCATGTTTGTGTTACAAACAGGAACTTTCCCTTACGAGCTTTCTTGGATAAAGTAAAAGACCCTATCATCCTGGAGACCTGTTACCTCTTGGGGCAGCCCCTGATCTGCCTCAGTTAAAATTCCAAACATGGATTTCCGTTGCCATTGATGAAGGCAGAGTTTGGACAGCAAAATAAATCAAAGGGCTCTAGGTTGCTCATGATAACTGCCCATATTGTCCAGACCTTCATGTGGCGTCAAATCAGGGTGTTATCCAGAGCGGAGTTTTATGAGGACATTTTGCCCACAGTGTAGCTGAGCCTGTCCCTGCATGTTACCCACCTCTCAGCAACTGCAGCTCTCCCTTGGACTTTGTAAGCAGTGGCAGAAGTATCATGCTCCCTGTTCCCTGGGAAGAATTTGTCATGGTAATGCACAGCTTATATGTTCTTTGGCGTCCCTCCTCCCCAAGATTTACTTACCAGTTAATTCTGTTTTTCTGAATCCAGCTCTTTTGGTTTGGCAGAGTAAAACCTCATGCAATTCTTTTTTTCAGGACTGTGGGTAAAATACCCATTGGAGCCACACTGATGACAAATACTTCTTTTTAACAGTCTATTCTCTCCTACCTTGCAACAGCATCAGCTCTGGACTGAAGCAGGCAAGGCTGACACAGTTCCATTAGGAAAGGATCTAAGCAGACGCTTATCTATGCAAGAAACGACACTCGTCAACAGGATATATATTCAGATAGCCATTTTCTGATGGTAGTTTCAAGTAGAACCATACAATTTTTTACTTAACTAGCTATGCTTTCTGAGATTTCTCACTAGGTAGGTGATTTACATTCAACCCATACCCTTACTGGGATTCCTAGAAAACTGCCCAAGACTGTCATAGCCAAGAGCGTGGCTTAGCCATCCTTCTCAACATGTTTTCTTGGACAAGACCTCTCATTTCCTAGGTAGGTCCAGAGTGTGATCTCCCCTTTGAGAACGAACCCCATTCTCACACCCTTGCCCAGTGACTCTTCCAGGGAAGAGTTTCTTGGATGTTTGACACATCCAGACACTTGCAATACACTGTGCAGTGTACAATGTACAAGATGTCTTCAGAGCATTTACAATTAATTTGGTATTTACTGACTATTCAAGCTGACTGTCCCACTGAGGTGTCCTGTATTCCTTGGTTGATGATAGGAATGTAACTATTAAGATGCATTTTCATTTAGCTCTGCTGTCCAAGTTTATAAGGCCCTGAAGCTTATTCCTGCAGTCCAAGTAATCCTGTGGCATAGAATTCCTATGCCATGTCCTGGAGCTCAAAGTAGTGAAAAATTATTATCCAGCCTTCAACACATGTACTCCTGTCACCATCTAGAAATAATGGGGATGACAGCAGGAATCTGTATGAGATCCTCTTCCACGTGCGGGGAAGTGGCCACTTTGTTGAACCAATGTGTACGGAGCATCAGTTTATATCTAACTGCTTTTAATGTGCTCAGGGCGCTGAACATTTTGGAGAGTGAAGTAAGCCCTTTCACACTCTTGAATCATAAATGGTAGGTGCAGAACAAAATTTTAGAAACTGACTTTTAGGACTGGACTCTCCCTTTGTTTTAGACACGAGCAAACCCTTTTTATAAACTTGTTTATGCCTTACAGGGGGCCCATGGCTTTTCTGTGTAATCCTGTATGCCACAAAATTTAAAAATTCTCTGCCTAACAGCAATGCAGGTACGTAAATCTACAGTGTAAATATACAACTAGATAAAGCAAATTGAAGAATAGTTACAGGAAGTAACAGCTCCTTCTTCAGTGCAGAAATTGAACTTTATTTTTCGTTTGCAGATGAAATTAACTTGACATAAAGACTAGAGTAAGATTGAAAACAAGAGCATCACAAATAGAGGTGTGTGGCACCCCAAAACAAAAAATGAAAGGGAATAATGAGGGTCCATCTAGGGATACATTATGGGAATAATTGTGACAATAGAAATGGAAGGAATAAAGAAAGAAAAGAGGACTGAATTTCTGTAAGGGTAAGGTTAAAAGATGTTATTGTTAAAGATGTTTGACATTCAAGGATGAAGTTTTTGGAATTTTGGTTTCAAGTTTTGCTGTAAAGGGATTATTAATGTTATTAACACAGCCAGTTTGAGTAAGATGAGAGGCAAATTGGTTTAGCATGGAACTGGCAGAGGAGGAATTCCGACTGCTTTTGTGAGCAAACTAAAATTTCCAAAAACTCTATAAATGGAAGAGAAAATATAGATGGGGTGAGAGCTGGACAGACAAGCAGAGTAACACTTGCCTTTTTGTGGGAGACCAAAGACACTTTTATTGTGAGGGAAAGAGGAAGCTAGGGAAAGGATGGGAGAACTGCTGCGAGTGTTAGATCTTGTAGAGCATAAAGGATGGGAAACTTCATCCATCCTGCTGAAGGATGTTACAGGCATGGAAGAGAAGGAGAGGAGAAGGCAATCAAATAATCACTGTTTTGATATGATTTGATTCTGGTTTAGCTTTTTGTTAGACCTCTTTATTCTGTACTGAAACAAGCAGTTCTCTTTGCATCCAAAGATCTGAGAACATTAAAAGAACCACAGGATTTATGACAATCCCTCTTCTCAGAACAGCTCAGAGTTACTCACTTGCATCAGGCAGTGAGATGCATATTCCCCTGAGTCCCTCGCATTTGACTGTCTGAAGTCATAAAAGAAAATGCCACAGGAACACATCCTGGGTATTATTTTCCTAGGCTGGAAGAATTGCATTATTCATTAAATATAAATCACACACAGTTATTAGCCTTTTGTTTAGGCTTACAAATTCCTTGTCTATTAATGCGTGGAATCACATGAGGATAACTCATCTAGATGTTAATGAATAACCATGTTATAAGAAGCACTTAGACTGTGATGATATCAGTCTCCATGAAATCTACTGAGAAGTTAGGTTAGGGATGGGTTTGCTTGGTTAGGAGTAGGATTATGGTTATGCACATTTCGCTTCTGTAGACCAAGACTGCTGAACACAAAAAGATCTGTTTGTTCTTTAAGATTGACTATTTCCCTTCAAAACTTTTTTTTTCTTTTCCTTGCAATTCCTTGAAAGCCCCCTCCCTTTAATCTATATCTGGAATATGCCAGTACTTCCATGCCTCGGAGGCCTGCCCACCTCACCCATCTGTTCTCTCCATCCCTCAGCTGTGTTTGTTAGGAATGTCATTCAGTCAGAAACTGGTTCTGTTCAACTGTATTGAGAGGATACGCAGAGATGAAGTACTGAAGCACTTTATGCATGAAGACTAGTGGGTGGCGTACAGTCTGAAGTATTTATTGTTTGAAGAGATGCAGTTGACGGTCTCCCTATTCCCTGCTGTTGGTAGTTAGCTTTCTACCGCTTCAATTTTCTGTTTTCTTTTTTTCCACAAAAATGTCATGTGAACATTCCCTGAAGTTTTGGAATGGATCAAATGTATATTTGTGATACAGATGCTTAGACAAAGAGATGATGGATGAATAAATGGCCTTGAAACCTCCATTAATAGAAATGCACTGAAAAGTTTTAACACAAACATGCAGTTAAAATACATACACACATATTGACTATGACATGCATTTTAGAAAGCACCTGTTGGTTATAGACATCCATACATTTTTCCCAGGATAGCAGGAGCAGGATTACAGTAAAAATGTGTGCTTCATGATGGTGTATTTTTATCATCTTCTATAGGGAGAGTATGTTATAAATACTAGGAATGTCTAGAATGTTTACTGGATTTAAAAATAGAGAATAAAGCGTGTGATGTTTAGCTGGACAGCAAAAACGCATATTTAAGCTTTATAAGAAAATAAACAATGTCTCTGAAGTGGTTTTATTTTGCAGTATATCCAAACAAGTCTTTCTGGTGATTTTGAGATTTTGTCAGCTTTCTAGATTTTTATCAAATATCTGATTATTTTGGAGCTCTGGCAGAATGCCAGTTCTGTTATGGTTATAGCTGGGGAGTTCTATTTAAAGATTTTCTAACCATTCCCTTCATGATACTTCTGCTTAGGTTATCTTATACTTTTGTGTGCTCTATGTTAGTTAGTAGATTGTTCCACATCTGTGAAGCCTTGAAGTTCCTCAGAGAGGTGGACTTTCTTAAGAAAGAACATTTCTTAATATCAAAGCAGAGTCCCAAGCTCTCTCATTCATCCTTCTTCCTAAAATAATCTGCCACTGCCTGTCTTGACAACAGTGAATTCTGCAGCTTCGGTAACATGCAAGACTCTCAAAAAACGATGTGGGCATGTGTTTTGGTGTGTAGTGCACACACACAGGGACAGGCATCCATGTGAACTACCTTGTGTAGTTCTGATGAACCCCCGGTGATTTTATTGACTTTGGAAGTCATTTAAGCCACTCTTCCTGCCTCTCCTTTGTGAATGAAGGTTTGTGGGGGCTTTGAAATTCTGGGAGATTTGATGCACCATTGTATTTTCTGGACATCTATGAAAACCTGTATCAGAGTTGCTAGAGCTACTATCTCTGCTTCTTAGGGTGAGTACAGATTAAGTTTAGACAAGAGGTACTGAACATAATTTTGATATTTAAGGATCCGGACCGGCAAACAATAAATGAGGACACACAACAAGTACAAATACCAGCATCTTTTTATCTGGTTGGGCTGGAAAATCCAGCTACTGGGAAGATGTTTTAATGGAGATACAGGAACTGTGCAACTGTCCATAAAACACTGTCTGTGGTGTAATGCATAAAGCAGCAGAGGGTGCCAGAAAGCAGTAAGTTGTGGTTTCCATTTTAATTAATGGAAAAGGAAAGGTATTGCAACAAGCAATGTTAGGGTGGAAGAGGGTTTACATTGTGAATTCAGCTGCAGAAGGGAGGGAAGAATACACACTTGTAATTTTAAGCACTCACATATGTTTAAAATTAAAATAAACACTCTCCAACAAATTGTCAAGCTCTTGGGGGTATTGTGTGGTACATTATGCTTAGGTGACAGTGCTTTTCACTGAATCATCTTTTACCAGCTATATATACCCAGTATTTCAAAGGCTGGCCCTATAGCAAAGAGGTTGCAAGACAGGAAGAAAATAAAGTAGCACAGAATGTCCCAGCAATGTAGTGTGTTAATTGCAAACCAATGCAGTAACAAAAACCACTCTGTCCCTCTGCATCTGTAATTGTTAAACTCATTAAAAAAGATTTTACAACCTCCCCTTGCTCTCCTGCTGGAAGGTAAAATACCAAAAAATTGATGCCAAATAAAGCTTTTTCAGCAATAGTGCATTACTTTCAGAATATAATACAATTACATTGTTAGAAAATGAAGGGAAAGAACGGAAAGTAGGTGCATATTGAAATGACTATCATCAGTCCAGATGTATTTTCTCACTCTGCCCTTGATCTTTGCTGGAACAGGAGCTGCCTACATCTGCTGCAGCTAAATGCTAGCCTGTTTCATGGAAAGAATGCCAAATATGTTTGATTTTACAGTGTCTTTTACAGACTCACCATTTGGGACATCCTTGACTTTTATGCACACTAACCCATCTAATCTTGCTCTTTTATTTGGCAGTAATTATACCCAAAGAATACTCTTCTTTGAACCCTGTTGCAAATCCCTTCCATCTACAGCCTCTCCCCAGTGCCCTAATGCTGGCACACATGAACGAGCACACATTGCTGTGTCAGAGCAGTGGTCCATCAGGTCAATATTCCCTCTCTGAGAATGTCAATGCACCAAGTGACTCAGGAAGAGCAAGTGGCAGTGACAGTTTTTTTTTTTTGGTCCATTCTCCTCCTCTTTCCACAATATCTACAGTTATTGTATTAGGGGGAGTAGAAGGTAGTTCATTGCCTCCTCCTCCAGCATTTGTTTATGCACTACTGTTGTTGTTACCACTTATTCCATGAAATGTCAAAATGTAGCAGGCTGGATTTCTCAGAAGAAATCTTCTGACTACTGTCATCATGGACACAGCACGAGACTGGTTGCAGAGTAGTCATGCTTTTTCATTGATCACAGTTACTGCTCTGCCAACTTGCTCCTGCTGTCAGGAGCCCATGGATCTGTCCAACCTGGAATGCCATGAGGTACCATTGGGCAGCTGAAACTCTGTGCTAGTGAAGACGTTGGTGACACTGAACTGGATTTAAATACTGATGTTAACTTTAAATATAAAGTCTATTACAGCTGGTGACCCTATTATAGGCAATACTATTAAGGTACACAAAGGTAAATTGGCCTAAGCTAGCAGTAGAACAGGCAAGTTATTACAAAGGCTGCTTATTTCAGCAGC
This sequence comes from Phalacrocorax carbo, assembly GCF_963921805.1. NCBI lineage: Eukaryota > Metazoa > Chordata > Aves > Suliformes > Phalacrocoracidae > Phalacrocorax > Phalacrocorax carbo. The sequence continues at coordinate 43,410,608 of NC_087513.1, forward strand.
ATTGGCTAATCCCATCTCATGTAAATGCTCTTGATCAGGTTAATTAAAATAGTAACACAATCTTCTTTTTTTTTTTTTATGTAACTTGTCTCTTTAAATCCACTGTGACCTGAAACTTAATACAAAAATCATTAGAATACAGTACAAACCATTTTTGTTTCAGCAGGAATAAATAGTATAAATACAGTAATCTATTTGGCAGCTTTCTGATGTGCAGGAATTATTTAAAACACTCCTAGTCTGAGGAGTCTGCTGTCCATATGATCAACAGATGATCATATGACATAAATCAGAGCTATACTTATATTAAGTTGAACCTATTTTAAGTTGGCCCAGTGTCTGGATATGAATTAGTCTGGGCAGGGCTCAGTTTCAGAGTCAGTCCAAGATACTTTTTTTTTTTTTTTGGGGACTTGATTGCATTCAATCTCACAAACTGAGCACAAATAATTTTTTCTTTTTGAAGAGCTTATATCAATTTAAGGCATTTGTTTACAGATACAGTTCTTAGCAATTCTTTCAGGTGGCATGCTGACCAGCACCAAACCTCTGAAGTTCAAAAAGTCGAATCTGAACTGACTTTCTGAAATAGCAATATGTTTGTATTTTAGGTTGTAGCTTTTGGCAGTCTTTAATTCTATAATAATTAGAATATGCTTCATTTAGGCTTGTATTGTCAGCTAATTGGAACCTTGTTTGAATTATTCATACCTCTTGATTCTTCAGAGTTTCTTTGGAATTACAATGGGAGCATACTGATGACATTTCCCTCTAGGGAAAAAATACCACAAGAATTTTCTTTGTCCCAGAGTTTCCACACTTGAGAGCTGAGACCTATTGCATTTGAAATAAATGATAGTTCATGAAGTTAGATAGCTACAATTCTGTCGGTTATAACTGCACACATAAGTAGCTAGCCAACATCCCAGTCTAGTGGGCTGTTTTGCCTGTCACTCACAGATTTTCTCAGTAATTCCTCTCAATAATAACTTTAAATTGTGGGTTTTGGTTTTTTTTTTTTTGTTTTCTTCTTGTTTGTTTGATTGTTTGTAAAAGCTCTCACTTAGTTCATAGATGGATCAGCAGCAACAGGCCACAGTAAACATATGTGCAAGGGTGTCTTCACAGTTCTTGTATATACAAGGCTTCTGTTTGGGCTTAAACAGTTTTGAAAGATTTATATTGTTATATTGTATAAATTAAGGTATTTGAAGATATGTGCCCCCTCCAAAGACCAGTAAATGCTTATTTTTCAATACTGGCTGTATTTTGGCACTTGAAAACAGTTGGATGACTTTAAAACATTGTTTCCTCCTACACTTCACACTTCATTGGCTACAAATGGAATTGAAGTGACAACAAGCAGTAAGTGCTTGTTCAGGCCACATTTTATAGGCTCGAGCCCTTCTGATGTTTCTATTATAACATTTGGCTAAGAATTCAAGAAAAAAACCTGGCCCTATTGAACTTAAGAGCAGATATCCCATTGTCTTCCATGGTTCCAGGAGCTTTTATTTTCCTTGACTGAGAATCTAGACTCAAGATCTTGTGAAGACGTGGAAAATGCTTCCCATGGTTATGAGCATAGAACAAATAGATACGTAACTGTGAATACTGTTTATAAGCATGGTATGAACACATATACAGCATGACCTAATATTTCTTTGTATATTATGCTAAACATGGTATAAGATACAATGCTCAGGTATGCTAGCAAAAGTGAAAGGCTGAATCTGAGCCTTTCATATTTTCCCTGTGGCTTTTAAAGATGTCTGGTTTAATTTGAATCGTTTTAATCACCTGTGACATCAGTTTGTCATTGATTTTAGTTCTTTTGAGACTTTTTCTCTAGGGCTTAGGTCAATTTGAGCCAGTAAAATGATGACTAAACATAAAGGAAAACCAGTGACTTAGTTATGTTCTCTCCTGCAAATAGTTTCCCAAGGATTTTAAGTTCCAGCTGGAGGACCAGCCACATAACTTTAGGCCTACAGAAATCTCTAGGCTGTACTTTTAGATGTTGCTATCAAGTGTTTTTATCACTTTTCTTCTGATGAGGTCAATGTTCTATAAATATTTGTCAGGGTAATATGCAAAATATATCTGATTTAAAAAAAAAATCAGAATATTTATAAAATCAAAAGGCCAGAAGGATAGGAGCAAATTGCCAGTGTCTCTCCTGCGCAAGCTGTAGCACTATGACTTCTGGTGTAGTCAAGAGGGATGGTTCAGAAAGCATAAAGTGAATCTGGATGGATTCCATTCGCAAAGGGAAAGAGATGCAGTGAAATGCCCCATAGTTTACCTGTTTACTTATCTTTTGAAGGATTCATCCTGTCACTGGTTGTAATTGCCTGTACTTCTAAAAGCTGCTTTTCTGATGAGCTAAATGAAGTTGCTATGCACTAAATAGTGGTAAAGGAGAGAACTGGAATGCTTTCAAAAGTTTAATTAAATCTAGTAAATGACGACTCTGTTGTAGACTCTCTTTTGACCTAATGGAGAGAAACCCCTCTGTTTCAGAGAAGCGTGCATTTTCACATTGCCCACCAGTTTTTGGAAGCTGCCAAGTTCCATAAATATTTAGACATTGGTACCTTGCTGACTCAGAAGTGTTGCATAATTTAAAAAAGTGATTGTAGACAAGCTTACTAAAGTGATGCATTGCTTTAAAAAACACGGTGTTTAAACAGAGTTCCTTTTATCATTGCCTTAAAAAACATCCTCCCAGGGTAGTATTTATCTTCAATTTTGTGTTCTTAGTGCATGTGTAGGGCTCTTTCATGGTGGTGGTGGCCACAGGCCTGTGGAGATGAGAACACTGAAGTAGGGAGATACTTTGAGACTCTGGAAGAGAACTTTTGCCTAGTCTTTTCTTTTGATCCATGCTGCTGTGGAGTAATATTTTAGCTTTCTAAGAAATTCATGCAAGTTATTGAAACACATTAATGGTTTTCCAAATCCAGATCTAGGAGTCTATTCATGACCAAATTCAGCCCTATATTCTAATCAAAAATCTAACACTTTCTTTTCACAATTTCTATTATAGCAGCACAAAAGCACTTCAGAAATTGCCATCGTATTTTGTGCTTTACAATGTCCACTGTAGGCACTACTGTATAGAAATAGGTAGAGCAAATGCAGACAGGAAACAGAAGGAAGAGTAAGAGGGTAAGAAAGGAAGACAACAGAAGCCAGATCATACCATTATATAGATTATATAGATTATATAGAGTAAAATTTTGCATTCTCCTCCTGTGTGTTTTTTGGGGTGTTTGTGGTTAGAGGGTTTCTTGGTTTTATATGAAAATGGCCATCAGATGTCCATAATGATCTGTTTGGTCAACTAAAAATTCTGATTAGGATTAATCTTTTATTTAGAATGACTGAATTACTCATAAACTTGTTGATGTGTACAGACAGAAAAAACACCAAACAAAATGTACTTCACATTACAGAGATTATCTCCCATTCAGCCCAAGCTTTCCAAGCACCAAGTAAGGGGCTAGGTGGAAAACCTGCAATTACGTGCTAAGAGGGATCCATTTCCCACTGTAGCATTTTCTTAAAAACAATACACACCCCAGCTCATACTCTGACCTCAACAGTGACCTCATACATTCTTTTATCAGCAGGTCAGTACATATGTCTGTTGAATTCTCCAAGTATTTGAGAAGTTAATTTGTTTTCACATTTCTGGGTTTACTGGTCATATTTCGTGTTTGGAGTGCATGTTGGAAGAATTTGATGTGCATGTTCCTTAATATCTGTTGGAAAAGGAAGTGGAAGGTATTTCAATTTTAAATAACACCATCATCCTTTCCTCAAAAAATAGCTAATAATTAAATGACTCCAGCATCATTTCCTAAAAATTTTTGCCTGGGAGGCCTTCTACATACCAGTAGTTATTATCCTCTAAGGTAAAATTCTCCCCAAATGCCTCCAGTAAATCAGTTTTTAATTTGCATATATGGCCTCTTACTGCAAAGTCAATGCTCAGTTTGGAACAGTTTTTTGGACTGACATTACATAGTTCACTGGTAGTTATTTTCATTAAATCCTCCTTAAATTGTTCTACTGCAAGTAAAGAGGCGTTTGTTAGAAAAAAGTTAAGCTGAATGTGTGTGCGTGTCAGTGTATTCTGCTTAACACCCTGAAATGCATTATAATTTCCATAGAAAAATGGAATGTGCTTTGTATCTGGGTGAGGTAACAGGCCACGTGCAACAGCATGTCAGCAGAACACATTTAATATCTCCCAGCAGGGCTGCTAACACCTGTTTTATCTGGGTGGGTTTTCAAATTTACACCACCCACGGAAAGTTGACATTGCCTTCCAGTATAGTTACAGAAAATGATTGCAGTAAGCTGTCATGCTAGGAGCTCGTGGGAAACAAATTATCAGAACATATAGAACGTGATTTTTAAGTCTCTGCTCTTCTTTGTACTTTTGAAAGTTTTACTGGAGAGGTTGTTTTTCTCCCAATTTTCCCTTTCTTCAAATTTCCCCCATTTCTAAAATGTGAACAGAGAATTCATGGCAAATTTCACCCAGTCTCAGTAGTCTTCGGTCAAGGGAACAGCTCAACACACAGCCTGCCATACCAGCATCTTGCACAGACACTACGAATTTGAAACTAGAGGTTCCTCAGTTGGGTCACTCTAAGTTTTGCATTACTCTGGACCACATTTCTTCCCACTGCATTTACTTCAGGATTTGGAAGAATTTGGGTGTATTCTCTGCTCTTCAAAGTGTCCTTTATAAGTAGCAGCAGTAGTAGTAAAAGTATTTTTAATTATGTGATAATAAGATGTACAGGGAATCTTGATGGAAATATGAGACTTTCAGACAGTGCTGCTCAATAATAAAAATATTTTATTATTAATTTAGTGTGAACACATATGTATGTTAATAAGCATACCCAAATTCAGATATGCAAGAGACAAAAAAGCAGATGTCTTGCTCTCAGATGTGTTAAACTAAAACTAGTTTAACCTGTGCAGTATAAAAAGAAACCAGTCTGTTTATTATGGTTCAGCTATAATACTTGTAAAATGATCCAATAGGAATTTATTTCTCATTGTTCCCTTTGAAAGTCTTTAACCCTACTCTTTTCTTTTAATTATAACAGAGAAACATTTGAGAAAAAAATGTTTTCTGCACCAGGATCCTCCCCTTTGGAGTACTTAGGAATCAGCTATTAAGGATAACATAAAGCAACACAGTGTAGTGAAAATACTACAACAATTTTGTCAGTAAAATTTTGTGACAGCTTTTCACAGAGAACAGTCAAATCAACAGCAATGCCAAATTGAATAGAGCACATGGCATAGAAGGTGTTTCTTAAAATGAGTGAGGTTACCAATTGGTACTTTTACAAATAATTAAAATAAATCTTACCATAAGTTATAACAAATAAATCACAATGGCTTACTTTTTGTGGGATAGATACATTTTGTCCCACGAATATGTACAATAATAAAGGCATTAGGGATTTTTTATAATTTAATTGTATTACACTTTGGAAATTTTTCTAAAGACGTGAGCAGAACTTCAGATATGCTCAACATCTGTTTCCAAGTGAAGAACAACAGGGGATTCTCATTACTGAATATTGTTTCATGAGCATTTAGGAATCACCTAGACACCCAGTGTTGGATGTGTGGCATTTGAAGAATGGATAAGCAAGGGGGATAAAGGCATTGGGCTGGATAATCCATTTTGGTATACCAGTTTTAATCTGGAAAGATGCTTTTGACTTCGGTTGAACCTCCTTGGTGTAAGCTGGCTATCAGAAATGGGCATTCGGGCCCAATACTCAGCCTGGCAAAATCATAGAACATATAGACATGTACAATGCAAACATGACACTAAGTACAATAACAAGCAGTGTATTCAGTTATCACTTGTTTGAAATGGAGAAACTGATTTCTATTTTTTAGTGAAGGAAGTATTGGACCTGTGCCTATTTTGTACATAGTGAAAAAGCTAAATGTCCACCTGCCTGGTTTATGAAATATGGCTTTATTAAATAATCTTAGTAATAAAACTGAGGATAAAAATGTATGTCAGTATAGAACTGCAAGCATATTCTCTTTATATCTCTATCTTGTAGCTTTCTATCCCTATGCTTTAAGGAGAGGTAAAACAGGAATACAAACTAGTGAAACCACCTGGGAAGAAAACCCATAAGGAACAAAGTTACAAGGCAAACCAAAAAGCTAGGTGTTTCCCGCACCACAAGTGGGTTGTCAACAAGTCACAATGTCTGCAATGGATGAGCCAATTAAGAACAGAAAATGAAATAAACTTGTCCTCCCCAATCTCTGAGAACAGCTTTAGGTGTAGCAGGTTGTGCAAGACTTTACATTTGGCCAAAAAATTAGACCTTTTAGGGAGTCTGTGTGTGTGTGTGTAGGTTTAAACAGGCATCTGTAAGAGTGTACATGACCAATTCTTATATTATTCTCTATTAGGTGAGGGAAGATCAGAATTTAGGCCATGCCCACCTTGAAATATTTTCCACTTTCTTCCCGAGCATTCTATATAACTGGCTGCTATGGACAGTTTCATTTTCTCACCAGCTCCAACATGTCCACCAAAAATGCTTTTATCCACAGATGAAGGCATCTCAGTTACTTGCCTGAATCGCTGTTCTTTTTAGAGTCTGCAGTCAAGACCAGATCACTGGCACTTCACCTACTACTAAGCAAGTAGCCAGAACTCAGAAGCTAGTGTGTCTGCTTCTATGCTCTTTGAAAGTCAGACAGGCAAACAGTATCTGCTTTTCCATTTTTTCATTTTACTCATTTTATGCAGCATGTGTATGGTGAATATTTAGAGCCCAGGATGCTACCTGTAAGGCCTGAATTGTATTTTTATTTGATTTTTATTTTACTAGTGCTACAGAACTTGAATGAGAATAAGCTGTGTAATAACAACAAATTGTTTTCTAATTCTGTATTCATTTAAATCGATTGACCTCCACAAATTTCATTAGTGAAGAATATCCCTGAGAGAGAAAGAGTCAACTACATGTCTCTCAACTCAGGTTAATACTCTGGGGAAATTTAGGAAGAAACCTTACTGGTAAAGTGTGTTTGAAATACAGTTACTGTGACACAGCATACCTCATGCCATAATACTAATCTCAAAGGAATACTATTTAATATTGATATTGAAAAAAAAAAAGGAAGCAACAAATACTAAAGAGTTTTATGGAGTTTCTGTGCTCCTGAAGGGGAGTTTATGTGTGGCTTTCTGGGTTTCTGTGGCAGTCTATTCCCATTGAGTGTCCCTAATCAGCCATCAGCAGCGTTAGAAAACTTCTAGAGAGCAAATCCTTTGCCAAATTTTATCTCGGACTTTGGGTCATGAATCAGAACGTCAAAACACACACAGAGCTATGGAAGATAATGCTGAATGAAGTGTTAACAGAAATTACTGTTTTACTTTTGCTGCCAAAAAAGTCAAGAGTGTTTTAGGAGCATATATGCATAGAGACACTTGGTAATAAAATAAGGTGTCGTATTTATAAAAGTGTCCCATTCCTCAGCAGGAGAAATCCTGCTCAAAGTAGACAAATAACAACTAACTTGTGTTTGTGTCTATATGTTCTTGTAAAATGTATTGTCATAAATTCAACAAGAGAAAGTTATTCAAACCTAGATATTTTTCAGAACTTATAAATACAGACAAACATAATGCTGTATTAGTCATCATTACTTGTCCTCTGAGCATCCCACAATTAAATTTATGTTTGGAAGTGAAGAAAGTGCTGTCTGCCAGACAAAAGACATGAAAGCTAATCTTGGTAATAGCAAAAATAATTATAATAAATAGACATATTCTGTATGTTGAGTCACTGGTGAGTACAATCCCACAAATGAGCTCTTCCTGTAAGTCTGCTAACTGCTGGGTATTAAGTACTACTGTTTATCTACCAGCAAGTCCCACAGTCTGGTTTAGTGATTTATTTCTGTCAGTAAAATTTCAAATAGCTTCCAGTCAAAAGCAGATTACCCACAACTATGCAATGTAATATGTTACAGCAGATTTGCAATGTATCTGTCTCCTTTGTATGCCATGTAATATATTAATAGTATCAGAGTTGTGATATTGCTGCTTATTTGTACATAATTGTTTGGACTACAAACCCTTAAAATGTGAGTGTAGAAATATCTTGGGGCTCACTAATATTTATGGTGTAAGTATTTCATGTACTTTTTTCATAATGCTGCGTGCATGAACAATATTAAAAGGATTTGATTTATGAAAGAAGTTTAATATATTGTAAGCATAACTCAGTAGGCTTAATTTAAAAAGCATCAAATGGTGTTTTTTACCTGATGATGCCCACAAATCTTAATTCCTAAATTATCATCCTCTTAGCTGAGTTTATCTGCACCCATGATGCTGGAGCTACATTTCAGAATTGGATATATAATTCCTGAGTTTTGATAAGGAAGTGATTATATTATCAGAGATAGTTTTTTTGTTACCTCAGAAAAGCAATCTTGTGTAGTATTGATTGACTTTCCACATGGTTAATTGAATAGTCAAGTGGATAAATATCTGCATGGCAATGAAGACTTATTTTGACATTAATTCTCTATCCCATTTATAGGTTTTAAGATTTTTAATGTGGCAGATCTGCTATTCAACATATTGCCCTTCTTCCACTCTTTTGAACCTTTAATATAAAATAAGAACCTTGGAACAAAAAATTTTGGGATTTGACAGTGATGGAGAGCTGTTCAGCAGCAGTCTGATCTTGGCAACATCTACCTGTACAAGCAAATTTGCAAATTGGTGTCACTTTTCTGTATCTTGATATGTAAGATTTGGAGTCAATCTGTATATCCTGAATTCTGTACTGTAATGAACTATATATGTTCTGCTATCACACTTTGTAATTCTGATGATACTATTCGTAATAATGATGAACACCAGCTCATTATAAACTGGTACTTTTTTGCGAGCAAAATTCACTGCGAAATTGTGGGTGTATGTAAGATACCAGAATCTGTCTGGTGTCTATGTTAAGTGTTACTCTGCAAAATCTGCAGCCCTTGATATATAGGCAGGTAGTTCTACACATGCAGTGTCAGCTCTAGGAAGAGTTTACCCCAGTGTATAGTAACCCCACCACTAACTACTTAAATAAACATGGACTTCAGGGATTCATACCACTCTTGATTGAAACAGTATTGAGGAGTGGAAGCTGCTTGAAATCTCTTAGAACTTTTGTAATTGCAAAATTACTCTCATCTGTTAGTAAGTTTGAATAAAAAGTGTTTGGGACTGCTAGGGTTTGAGTTCAAAGAATAACTGTGGTTTGCCAAGGCAAGAAGTACGTAATTAAAGCAATGTCTAGAGACACACTGAAAGCTTCAAAATGGGACAACTTTAAGGCTAACATTTTCTAGACTGGAGAGGAAAGAAAGTGAAAATAACACAAGAATATATTAAGGCATGTCTTACTGAATCTCTTAACAGGTCCTGAGAGTTGTATTGTAACTGCAATTATTATCAGAAAACTGACTGTAAGAGTTATTTTCTGACATTTTCAGTGTATTATGTGGCTGCGAGTTGCCACACCAAACTTGCTCAATTCACAAGTCAAAACAAGACTTTATTATAAGGCTAACAGTGCAACCACAGTCTATTGTCTGAAAGCTGGCCACTGCTATTGCTTCATACACCACTGCCAAGAGGGATACTTTGGACTTAGGGCTTCTATTGCAGTTCTTTTGGTGAACTGTGAAGCAAAACAGAATTTGCTTTGTAGTTCTGAAATATATTGAGTCATTGGTGTTAATAGTAATGACTAGTTTTGTCTCAGAGTTTGAGAGATGTGACTTCAAAGCCACATGCTGTAGAAGTAGACGCGTAGAGTAACCAGATGCCATTTCTATAGGATATTTTTCACCTTAAATGTATGTTAAGGTTTATGTATTAGGTTTAGTATGTACTAAATATTCAGTATTGATGATAGATATTGAGATGTTTTCACAGCACATTAGGCTTCAAATATTCTCCAATAAATTAGTTTTCCTTTACAGGTATGATCTCCTGAACTCCATTGCAGAGGGTACATGCCCATTATGAAAAACATCTTTGTTACACTACAAGGTCTGCTAGGAAATATTGTGTCAGTTATTTGGAGGTGGACACTACTGACGGCAGTCTGATTTTTCTTTTCCTTTTGTTTTTTTTTCCTTTGGCTTCCAGTGCTTAATTGTGGAGCAAAATTTCCCATCTTTGAAGTAGATGATTCTACATTATGGTTGATTTGAAAGTTCAAAGAGACATTCAGTTGTACAGCTAATATCCAACCAAATTTTCATTTCTTTTAAATTCTTCAGGACAGGAGAATTTCCATTCAAATTATTTTCTTATGTAGTTGACATTGTTTAAAGGTCGAGTAGAAATATTCTCATCGTGTGCATTATTTTCATGGTTGATGCAGGGGTATAGTTAGAGGTCAGGGCTGAGTCGGCCCAGTGCCTTGCCGTTGCCATCAGAAGTGGCACCATCTGCCTGTCCCTCCTTCCCACCTCCCCTTTCCTCTCCCAAACCATGCCTTACTCAGGCTGGGACGCGCCCTACCCTCTGCTGACTCCTGTGCTCATCTGACTGCATGGGAAACCGGAGTGACTAAAATACTTTTGCCTATTTGGCTGGGTGAGTTTTCCACACGGAGCCAGCTCCTGGTGCGCTCAGAGAAGTGCTGAAGCCCAGCAGAGGTGGCAGTGGCAGGGCCCCGCGCCTGGGAGGAAGAGGAGGTGAGGAAGAAGCAGATCTTCCTATTTTAGCTACAGCCAGCTTTCAACTGACTTAGCTGTGTCACATCTCTACACCTTATGAAATGACCTGGTTTATTTGGGTTTTTTTTCCTGATGTAAAACTACATGAACATTTAAGAAAATGACAGAGTTATGGCTTGAGTTTCTGCAGTTACTGTGCTGGGCCAGAGCTGGAGTAACCCCACTGATTTTAGGATGGTTATTCCACATTCACAGATTTGCCAGTTGGTGACACCTGCCAAAGTAATTTATGAAAGCTGTATAACCCCAGTTTTGGAGTAACCTTAGTTAGTGTTAGCTGCAGAGTTGTTTCTGGTTTGGATGGGGTTTTTTTAATTGATTTAGGAGATAGATTATTTATAATTCCCTATAAACGGTGGCATGTCCTTGAAAACAACTGTTTGAAAAAACTTTTTTAAAGATGTGTTTACTAATGCTTTGGATTTTATTGTCCTTAAAAAATACATATTTAAAATTTTTCAGGTGTTTATAAGTTTATAAATACTACCTGTGGACCAAAAGAGTCTGAGTGAGCTTGTAATATATACTTCTAGGGTCAGTAGTGAAAAGTATATTTATATTCCTTTCAGCTAATACCATTTTCTGAGAATAATGGCAGAACTACAATCATAGAAAGATCACAATAATAAAAGGCCCTCCTCCTAGGTGAGAAAAGGTACTACCAAGGATGAAGTAGATTTTATTCAGGGAATGAATTTGCCCTTCATGTTTTGAGGGTTGAAAACTGTGCATATGAGTTGTTGTAAAATGTGTAAATGTTCAAATAAAATTACTTATGTGGACTTGATCTAATGCAGGCTTTTGGTTTTGGTGATGAATATTCCTTTCTTATTTTAATGTTCTCTAACAAAAATAGGTATTTAAAATATATTGTTAAAGATTTTATTTTATTTTTATGATCCTAATTGCCCTGAAAAAGTCCATCAACCTAAAAACTGTGTTTTAAAATCAAGTCTGTTGAAGGCATTTGACACAGGACACCTCTCTATACATAATTTTTCTGTTTTCACAGCAGCATATTTACAGGCAAAGTTGTTAAAAGATTTTACATTTATAGCTGTATTTGCTTCATAGGCCCTGGGAGGGCCAGGGGAAATGGCTGGGGATGGTGACTCAAGAGAAGCTTTTGGAATACTCTGGCTCCTTTATCAATTAGAAATAGACCTATGAAAAAAGCCAAATTAATTCTGTGGCTACTCCTTTTAGAGGCAGAAGTTTTATCCTTTAATTGATCTACATTTAGGCTACATGTTCTTCTCTTATCTAAAGCTCTCTGTGGTAATTTTAGATTTCTTCTAAACCACAAACAAAAGTGAGCACCATTTCCTTCCCTAAGCAAGCACTCTTCAGAGAAGCATAAATATTAAAGAAATCAAAATTAGTTAGCATAATATTTGAAGAAAAAAAATAGATAATAAACCACTGCTGTGACATCATTTTCAGAGAATTCTACATCATCCCAAGGAAGTACCTTTGCTAAGACATTTGTTGAAGGTTTTTGCTTATATTTTTTAGTCAACTCAGTCACCCACATCTCCACAGATATACTCAGTGTCTAATTCTCTATGGATGCTTTCATTGCTGCTTTGTAGCATATAAAATCCAGTTTTATGTTAAGTAGGTGGGTTGCTGATTTGCCAGCATGCCGTTCTGGATTGGGCATTTATGAATTGTTTTTAAGCACCAAAGCAGACAATGAAAGCTTTATATCAATTCCCCAATTAGCAGTAATCATTCTTGTTAAATTTTGGTAAAGAGCTGTAGTATGCAATGAATGTAAAGTATTCATTCCTGGGCTGTTTCTTCCCCCCCCCCCCCCCCCCCCCCGAATTTCTACATTTTGTCAAATAGTCTTATGCTGCTTGTTATTTCTGTTCATATTGCAGATTGAGAATGTTGATGTCTGCCTTAGCTTTCTGGCAGCCAGAGGCGTAAATGTCCAAGGTCTTTCTGCAGAAGGTAAGAGAAACAATTAATTGGAACAAATAATAGGTTTTTTTTCTAAAAACTAATTTTCTTAATACAAACTCCAAATACCAAACTCCAGCTGTCTTGAACAGCATGCAAATATGAATTAGTGATAGTGAGGGAGAGAGTTTCCTTTTAATTTTCCCTTGAAATTGAACCAAAAAATTAAATGTTTGTGAAGCTTGAGACAAAGTTTTAACATAATATTTTTTCAATAGTATTAATCTTCTCATGTTATCTCCACAATATTAGATAGGTACATGGTTTCCCAAGCTTTTAAACTTGTTTATATAAGGAATTCAAAGCAACAAAAATGAATATGAGAATCTTTCTCAGTTAAGTAAACCCAGGGAAGATTATTTGTTTAAGCAAATTTCTTATTAGTAGTAATGCTGTCATGATGAGTCTGAAAATTATTGTAGTCTTCTGATGTCATGTATTAAGTGAAAGAGTGAATGGTCTTACTGCTTATAGGCCCTTCTGCTGTATTAGTCACCTCAAGTGATTGCATAATACGACTACAACTAAGTTAACAAATATATTAAATCAAAACCACTAAAATACTAGCTGTCTCAATTGGTATGTAATATTTTCCTTATTAGTGTAAAATTAAGTCACGTGGATACTTTATCTTGTAAATTAATAAAATGTATGCAAGCGTTTGTCCCACAACAAATTAAGGAGTTCTGCAAAGTGCTGTGCACTTTCAAAATCCCTCTGACTTCCACGGCAGCTGAAGGCAATAGGTATTAACAAGGTGCAACCCTGTATTAATATTTTCCTTGTAGCACAACTGGAAGTTAGAAGGAAAAATACATTTGTTTTCAGAGATGGTCATTTCAGTTGAATTTTAGGAGGCACACAGAGAAAAAATTATGAATGGTAACCACTGTTTTATTTTAAAATTAACTCAGAGTTGTTATTGTCTTTCACCATTTCCACCTTTCTAGTACCTTAGCAGAAATGTAAAATGGCCATGATATGTACTATCTACTCACTTTGATTGTCTACTTATGGAAAGCTCCTTAAATCGTTTAAAAGAGCCTCTGTATATACTGTAGATATGTTGATGCATGAGAACGCTGAACATTTACGTGTTGCGTTGATCTTAAAGCTGTTTAGAACTTGAATTTTTTAGTGCAGCCTGTTTTTACTTGCACATGAAATAAAAATTGAATATGTGAGTAGCATGAATATATTTGATGAGAATACTCTTCATTGTTTAATACCATGACACAGTGCTTGACTCTTTTTTTCTGTACTTTGTTGAACCAAGATGTGAGTGCATTCTGTAATACATTACTTCATTCATACCTTTGTTTTGTTTTGGAAAATTATTTTTGATAGGATATAACTTCAGTTGCATAGCATTAAGTTCAAATACTACAAAAAGCAATAATACATAGTGTTAAATGCAAGGACTATTTCTTAAAATTGTCATTAGCCTTTAAAACAGAATTTTAATAAGACAGAGCTTATCTGCTTTATCTGAAGTAAGATTAAAACCAGTTTTGCTGCTTTGCAGTGGTCATGAAACTGGGGTAAATCCACTAACATCTTTGTAATGTTATTAGTTCACAGAAGTGTGATTCCCTTAAATATACCATTTTTTTTAGCATGTACAATCCTGGATATTACGATTTCTCTTGAGGAGAAGAAATTTAGAAAAACATTTATTTTTTTTCATGAAATGGTTAAGTTACCTTCATAGTGTTTTGTAAGCACATTTATGTTTAAAATTAATTATCTTTAGAAACCATAAGTCTGTTTCTTCTAATAGGTTTGTAATAGGCTTGTAAATCTGTCTTATTACTACTGGGTCATTTATTCATGACTAGAAAGTTTCTGGAACAGTAAACCATGAGCTTAGCAAGGATGAAGATTTCACAACCAGTTTCCCACCTCATTTTGACAATTGAACAAGGAGGTCTGGAACGAAAGTGATTTTCAGATCTTGACTGCAGAATCTCTGCTGGAGAACCCAAATGATATATACAGCAATTGCTACAAAGAAAAACACTCCCCTCCTCTTCCCTGCAAATGTTTAGTACATATTAGAAGTTTATAAACTTTGTTTATAAATTCTTGTTTAAAAATTACCTAAGAAAAGCTGAGTACTTACAGCTCAGTATTTAGATTTGCTGGGAAGGCAGAAAGATTGCAGTGTAGCATGTTAGGTTACAAGGCTACAGGCCTAATGAAAACCTTTCACAAGAAGCTCAGTGCCAAAGAAAATTAATAATGAGGTTATGAACACACCTAAGTGCTGCATATAATTTCATTACAGCCTCCTGAGGCTTCTTTTTCAACACAGAGATCCTTTATGAAGAAAGAATAACATTATCATTTTAAAACCTTCATCTCAGGCGGGGGAAAGACTAAAAAAGGAATGGGAGACATGAGGATGCTATTGTGGCTTACCAGAATTTCATATGGGTCTCTATTTTAGCCTCATGTGAAAGCTGTAGTTTTGGAGTCTTCATTAATAAGTAATAGCAGTGTGAAACAGAAACCTAGAAAATCATGTAGTTGGAAGGCTCAAAGATGTGGTCACCTATTTTAATAGGTATTTTCCATTGATCTCCTTCTCTCATGTTACTTGCAAATTCTTGTGTATGGATATGGAATCATCCACAAGACTGCTACCATCTCCTCCTTCTGATTTTTCTAGAAGTCACTGTTTACTCCTTGTGTGCACAGAATTTGCCCCAAAAGCAAGAATAGTAATTTAAAGCTGTGAAGTAGAAGGGAAGTGTACCTAAGGCCAGAAAGAATTCAGATTTTTCTGAATGCCCCTCTGCTTACTGAGAATATTTGTACTGCATTGAGGCAGGAGTGTTCATTTCAGTTTATGTATATTATTTAAGGTTTGGTGTACTTTTCTATATGACCATGCAGATATGACTCATCATGATGACATTATGGAGATACATGTTTATTGCAACAATGACATTTAAATAAGCAAAGATTATAACAAACCATAAAGTAGCAGTGATACCTAACATGTCCCTGATATTAGAGATAAATGAAGAGATGAGTCATAAATATGTATAGCTATAGGTCTGTACAGAGGTGTTTTAGTAAAAAACTGTTACAAAAGTGAAGCCTAAAACCACAGTATTTTCACTTCTTTTTCTTTTTGTTTTTTTTTTTTAATAGAAATAAGGAATGGAAATTTGAAAGCCATTTTAGGGCTGTTTTTCAGTTTGTCTCGGTACAAACAGCAGCAACATCATCAGCAACAGTACTACCAGTCTTTGGTGGAGCTACAACAGCAAGTCCCTTCACCTCCAGCGGAAATCAGCCAGTCTAAAACACACCAAGATATGCAGTCGAGGTAGGTTAAAAAGTTAATTTTCTCAGATGTAAAAGCTTTTTATTTGTCTGTTCAAAAAAAGACAGTGTTTTGTGAAAAAAAAATGAGGCCACTTTAAGACTTAAGACTGGCTTTTTCTTTTTTTCAAGCTATTTTTCCATTGGATGTAGCAAAACAATATCATAAGTGTTTGGTATTAAGCTTGCATTTCTTGGGAGTAAAGCTAGAGTGAGAACAGAGAACATTCCCAGTTAAATTTAGTTCAAATTATAATTAATTTTAAAGCATTCTTTTACTTTATTATTGATTCAACTGTCCTTTGCACATTAAGAAACTGCTAGTACACCCCGAGGTTAGTGTACTGGTTATTTTCATGTTTTCCTCACATACCCAGTTCCGCATCTAAATGAACAATTTCAAATTACTAGAAAAATACATGGGGAAAAGGCACAATTAATACTTTCATTTGTTATAAACTGCTTTCATCCCTACATATTCTGCTTCTGAGTGCTTAATTCTATTAGAATGTTTTTTGAAAGGAAGAAGAAATGGCCTTAATCTAGTTTTTTTAAGTGGTCAGTTTATGATTTAGTTTTAGGAAAGCAAAGCACTCAGCAGAATCCGTAATTGCTGAATTACATTGCTTTCAGACTGAAGCTGAAAACATATTTTGAGAAGGTAGTTGCTCACTGGCCATGACAAAAGAATCAGTTTTAAACACAAATATCTGTTTAAATGGAAAGAGAATTAGTAACTTATACTTTATTGAGGAAGTTAAAGAATAGCCATTCACATGTAGGACTATGTAAAGTATAGTTTAATGAAGAGCTTTGTATATTGCTGTGTTGGGTTTAATACTTGTTTGGTATATTATTTACTTGTTTAAAAATTTTTGCGTTTTTACTGAACAATTGAATGTCTAGAATGTGATAAGTCAATGATCTAGGATGGATTTAAAGTGTCAGATTACAATAATGAAATTTTCGATCTTGACTGCATTCGTATCTAAATTACACTTTCATGTTTATAATAAACGTATTTCTTCTTCAGTTGATAAAACTTTTCACACTTCAGCCTATTATAAATCTGTCTTAAAACTAGGAATGTTGTAAAAATATGTTTATAAGAAAATGTTGCCGGTGGCATTTTAGTTACCTCATTTGATATAAAAATTAAGATACACTTGTGTTTCACTGGGCATTACAACATGAAATGCATTTTTTTTCTCTGCTAATGAAAATTAATGTCTTTGAATACTTTCTCTGTGAAGTTTACTGTTAACATGTAATCTAGGGAATTATGGTGTGATCCTAGAAAGATCTGGCCACTATCAATATTTTCTGAAGTTGAATTTCTGCTTTCTGAAGGATATTTAATACTGCATAAGAGGCAATAACATCTTGTTACTCAGAAAGTAATTGTTTTTCCTATCATAGGGAGACATTTTGAATATAGGTCTGCAAGTGTTCACCACTTTAATTAGTGGAATTAAGGACTTAGCCAGCTTTATGTAAATACTTTGGTTATTGGGTTTTGTTTGTAATTTAGTAAAAGAACTGAAACATTTCCTGCTTTTCTAATTTACCCATGGTGAATTTTAATAAAAAGTAGTTTCCATGTTCCTTTATACATCACCACTATTGCAAGGAATTCTGTTTGTCCAAAAAGCTTGGAGCAAAGCAGTTGTTTACTATTTGGAAGGCAGCGATTGCACACTAGTCCTTTGTCTGCTCAGGAATGGTAGGCAAAGAGGGGATGAAGTTTTTATAAAGCTTTCTTTTCATTATAGTTCCCCAAGGTCTCATGGTCCTTCAGCGCCTTTTTATCCCCTTCTACTTTGCTATGTTTAAATATACTTCATTAGGAGGGAAGGCAATCATTCCATGTCCAGAACCCCAGCATTCATGCCTTCATGAAGTGACATCTATGGCTGGTTTAACAAAATTTCTACTTCCATCAGTGTGCTTTAGACCTTCTACTTTAATGCTGGAATTTAAAATAATTTTGTTCTTTCATTAAATTTCTATCCATAGCTATGTTTCAGCTGCAAAATGTTTCTGTGTAAAAATTCATTACACCAAGGTTGATACCATCTTCCTTATTTCCTATCTGTAAACTGAAAGCAAGATTTTTTCTGTTTGTTTTCCCACACAGAAGTTGAATGTTTGTCACCAGAAACATGTGTACTGCCAGAGAGACTATGATTTTCTCTATCCATACCTTTTTCAGTAAAGCCTTTAGGATAAAGAAAGGTCCCCACTTCTAAAATCTTTCTTCTGTAACAAAGTTTTCTATCTTCTGCTACAAATATGTTTACTATTCTGAGCTGCTAGCAAAACAAGGAGCTCCAGGACTTACAAAGAGAAATACAGATTTTTTTTAATACTAATTTGCTTTTTCATTTCACTGGTTTGAAGTAATATTAAGAAGTTAGCATAAAATAATATGTCCCCTTCTAAGAAAATTACTGCATTTGAAAAACAGGCTTTCCACAAATAGATAGACATATACAAATAAACATTAATATGAACTCTTTGTCATAGACGTAGAAACCCTTCTTTCATAGCAGTCATTTAATTAAATTTTTTTCCCAATCAAAACAAATATTTTGGAAAATAATTCAAAATTATTCCTAAACCAGCTTTTTAGTTTGAAGCTGTTAATGAGTAAATAAAAGCTTCTGTTTAGAAAGAAGCCCAAATATAAAATTAAAAAAGAAAAAATGCCTTTGATTGGATTCATCTTGCCTCTCACCTGCCTTTTGCTATCTGAAATATGGACAGGTAGCTTACACGACTCCCAGACCAATTTCTATTATATGATTGCTTACATGGCAACTGTATGTCAGCATTAATTACACAAGGAACCAACATGACTGACCAATTTACAGGGCAGGAGTTAATGATTTAGAAGGTCCTAAGGAACTCATATGGCTGCTCCATGCGACACTTGAGACCTTTAGGTATTTTTGGCAAGAAGTAGTTTCATACAGATACTTAAACCTTCCTCTTTCGTTGAACAAAGAGTACTGAAAAGTGATAAAATCTAAGGTTTGTGATAATGTCACTTTCTTCACCTTTTCCATGTGAAATTATTAACTCAATAGATTAGCTAACTGCTATCGATAATAATTTTACTGTTTTTCAAAAGTAGTGGTGGTAAAATGAGCTATTTTATCCTTTCATAGTGGATGTTAATCTTTAAAGGAATTTATTGTTACACATTTATTGTGTAGCTATGCCTCTCTGTTAGCCTGGTGCAGCTCTGCATATGTTTTTAAAAGCTTAATACTTTCTGTTTTCTAACATATTATACTGTGAAAAGGGTTGGTATGTAGAAACCTTAAGGCAGCAAATTGCTCATGGTGTATATGTTGGAAAATTTATTTGCCAAACGTACATAACAGATTATTTTCCATTAGTTTGGTCTGTGGTCCTTTATTACCTAGAAATAGCTCTTCCAGTTTTTTGAGAGGAACAAGAAAAATTATCTTATTATTATGGCAGAGGCCAGATAATTAGTATAGTAGCGAACACCTGAATGGCACATTCATCTTTATTCAGTAATGGCAAAACTATTTGAACCTAATTTGAGTAAATTTTCAAGGGTATTGTGAAAAGTATCTCCTTATACTTATGGGTATTTTATTTTAGTTGAAGACTCACATATTTCTACAGTGTTAGACACGTGAGAAATAAAGCTGTATTTTTGAGGCGCTGTATATGTTTAAGTGTGTTTGATACGTATTTGTTTGTATGTGTGCAGACATGTAAGCAAAACCAAAACATATGCACTGAAAAAGGTGGATGCCTTTTATAGACATTTTGCTGTTTAAAAATATTCAGTAAGCAATCACATTTCATGTTATAATTGAAATCTTTGGAACTATGTCTTAATAATTGCAGTTGCTTTAGGTTAGATTGTTCCATTGCAAAAGTTATCTTCTTTCTGGCTTGCAGCTAATGTATAGTAAGCATATTGCTTAATTTCAGGTTGACTGCCTAGGAGGTAAAAAGCCAGCTCTTGTGCTTTATTAAACAAGTATGGAAAGGTGATGCTCTGCACTGTTTCAGAGGGAAATACCTCTGACAAGTCATACAGAAGATGCTCAGGATACAGAAGTGGCAGTGTTCAGGCCCTGCTGAAAACCAAGTTTTGTCCTTGTATGTACAGGGCTAGTGTCTCACCCTCCTAATTTAAAAGAGTGGTCCTGCTGCTGATGATAATGATGGTACTCTTATCCTGATTTCCAGGTTATGATGTCCTCAGTAATGATCAATGTCTGTGAACGTTACTGGGTCTGAGCCAGTACCTCATCCTACCTACTTTAGTGACAACCTCAATGAGAGAGTGTTTGGGCCCTTCGTCAACAAAAGCTGAAGCAGGCACAGAAAGTTATATTAGGACTCTACAGCTTTCATGGCCGGGTAGTTTTGATTTGGTAAACAGACAGAAGCCACAGAGGAAGTTTATAATGAGAATATAATGAGACTGACAGGATCAGGTTGTGCAGGAATGGGGAATTTAGGAGGCTCATTCAGGAGGCTAGTTGTCCTTTGATGACTAAGTATTGGTGTCTCCTACAGGAGAAAACACAGACCAGGAATGTAATTAAACCGGTTTCTGGAGGAGCCGCTCTCCCCTTAGTGTAAAGTTTGCACAGGAGGATAATGAATTTTCTATGGTAGGCTCCTAACAAAGTTATCTAAAATTGGTCAGTCTGGCAATACTTGACCATTCCTAATCCCATGTAATCAGTCAGTAACCAAACACGGAATTTTGAACGTGGTACACACAGAAGGGTAACAAGATTCTGCATGTGAAAGAGTATCATTGGCCTATCTAATCCTTGGGCCAACAGAAACATTTCAAATTAAATGTAAAAAGAACAAAGGAAGTTATTTTATGGTAAGTGAAATTTCATTGCAAAGAATATGCTTTATTTATGGAAGATTATCATTTCATACCACTAAGTATAAAAACTCTTAAAATTATTTAGACAATTAGTGGAAAAACTTGTGGTAAATTATAAATGGTAACCTAAGGGAAAGAATGGTTTTAGATGTGATTTTTCATTTCTTTTTATCCTAAAATTTCCTATATTCTTGTATGACTAACTGTGGGAATTGAATACTTCAAAATCTGAGGTAGGCATTTCAGTCCTTACTTATGACTTTATTGCAGCTTTGAGATTCAGTTAAAAAAAATACAGTGCTGGTGGCCTTATTTATATCTGTCAGTACAGACAGATGACAACAATGGTTACATTATATTTTTATGCTTCGTTTTGCTAGTGGATTCCATTATCACAGCAATACATCTAAACTTTCTGCAGTGATGATCTTTCAACCACCCAGATACTAAGAGAAAACACATGTGGATGAAAGAAGTTCTGTCTCATTTATGGATTAGGCAGTAACTGGTTTCAGTAAGCTGTCAGCAAAATTCCCTGAGACGGACAAACTATTTTATCACGTACAGGAATGATGAGCACAGCTTGAGGTCCAGATGGATTTTGTTAAATTTGTTATATTAAAAGAGCACCCTGGTTTTCCTAGGCGTATAAACAAAGTTAGGTAGCTGATTCCTACAGGCAGTTGCATATATAACTACTGCGAGGAACTGGGTTTCTTGTTGCCTCCTGCTCAAAAGTAATAGGGAAAAAATGAAGCAATTGGACATGCAGCTCGTGCTGTGTGAAATACAGCAATGCAAATGTAATGGTTATGATTATGAATTTAAATAGATCCATGCCACAATACTGGCAATCTGTATGCCAATCGTGGTTACGCCACTCTCGATTTAGAAAAAGGCCTTTGTTTCAGTGTTCTCAAGGTTTAAAATATAACCTTAACAGTCTACACCAAGTGCATTGGACTGACACAGACTGAAAAATTGAATGTGTACGTAGTTGTGTGTCGTCCTTGGTTAATGGAAAGGAAAGCAATGAACCAAGTCTCTTCGCTATCTTTAGCTCTTCCCATTGCTAATAATTTGATTTTAATGACAGGAAACAGGTAGGTTGTTCCTGCTTTTCCCACTACAGAATCATTATCTAGTGACTGCAAAGAAGAAAAATTAGGAAAAGGGTGATTTCTTTCCGTTCTCTGTTTTTTAGTAAGGGTCTAAGTGAACAAAGTGCTATTAATCTCATCTGATGTACTTTTATGAATCTGGGAGATAATGCAGAATGAATTGCTTAATGTGATTGCACCAGGATCTGCAGCAGCTGATCTTCAAATGGACCTTAGGGATTTAATTTTACTTTAACTGAGCTATCTTTCTATCTTGAAAATCAGCTTTGGTCCCATTTTGTTCTACTCCTCAAAGATGCAATCATTACAGTCCTCACAGCTCCTCAATGAAAGGAACTTCAGGAAGGATGTTCTTTCATCTTTGTTGTCCTGAAGTCCAAATACCTAAAGTATACAGTATCTCTGCACATCAATTAAATGTTAACTGTGTACCTAAGCAAATAGATGATATTTAATAATGATGAGTTGCAAAAGTTAGAGATTTGTTCCTGTGATAAGCACTATATAGGTCATCAGGAAAAGTGGCTTTTCTTGGGCATGCCATTTTGTTTACCTCACATAGCTATGAAATTAATTTACATATTTGATATAACTGTCATTACACCTTCATAGCCTCCTACATATTAATATTACTCCCACAGTTTCATTAGCAATTATTTTTTCCATAAAATGCACCTTAATAGCTACATTTTGAAACAGCGTGTAAAAATGCATCACCACTATTTGAAGTTTCATAATACATACTTCTGTTTCATTTGAGAGACACAGAAATTACCATAGACAAAATGGTTACTTTTTGATGAAGGCAAATGACTAACCTTACTAATAACCTTCACACAGAAAAGGCAAAACAATGCAAGAATCTATTTGTCACATACTTCCTCCCTGTAGCCCATCTTCTCTAAGATAGGAAGATATTTAATAATGTTCCTTGAGCTTAAAATAAGGGGGAAAAAAAAGGGGTTTCAAAGCAGACTTCCAGTTTCTAAAACAAACGGTCTTTTCTATACCTATAATATGGCACCTACTAGATAGAAAATATAAAAACTTAAATTTTAAAGCATTTTAGAGATTCTCAATAGCTTTTAAGATTTTTTTTTCTAAACTTTTCATCTCCTATTTAACCATTTCACTAGCAACCTCTCAGAAACTGCTTATATCTTTTACCTTCTTACATAATCCTGTGGGCTGGATCCTGAAAAACTTGTCCTTTACTGGCTGGTACCTGCCCTTGTGTGTTATTTAGTATGTTCTACATTTCTTCCTCTCTGCAAAGTACCTGATGTTTGTCTGAACATTTTCTTTAGGTACCTGTGATAGGTAGTTAAACTAATTTCTCCTGGTTTTGTATTTCAGTTTTGATGCATTTTGGCCACAATTTTCACTGCTACTAATCCAGATCATGTAGAGTTTAATGGGAAGTGTTCCATTCATCCTTGTAGCATTTGAATCCAAGTTTTCATATATTTCCTTTTGAAGGAATAGAAGCTTTATAATGTAGTTCTTTTCCCTGCAGACATTCTTTGTTGCTCTACCCTCACTCTCCAAAGAGATTCATTAATTCTTCTCATTCTCATTCTCACAAATGAGATCTGATGCAGTTGTGTCCATGCATTTTTTCCTTTCCCAGGCCTGCCACCTATTTAACTCTGATGTTTTGCAAACATCTGAGGTTGCCTATAATTTTGTGTATATGGCAAATAAAATTTAAATAGATGTAAAATGCAATGGGAGCCACGTTGAATTACTGCAGTCCTATGCTTAGTTTTCTTACCTAATCTGAAGCAAAATATTCTTCCCTTATTCCTATCTATTCCTTAATATATTCCCTGATAGCAATTTGTGACTCAGTCTTTTCCTTGCATTCTTGCATTCATTTAAGTCATAGTTTTATATTTGTACTGCTACTTTCTTTGTTACTGTCAATCCTTTTTATCAACTTTTATCTCAGTATTTTCACAGATTGTGAAACAAATGTGATATTCTACATGTTGTTTTGCAGATGTCAGTTAATGAAATAGCATTGCACTTTGCAGCTGCTATGGAGAAGATGACTTTCTCTCTTCATTTACAAAACAAAAAATTTACAAATCCATACACTTCCGAAGAACCACAGGCAGTGCTGTTTGTGACAATTACTGCCCATGAAAAATGGATTAAGACATAGGTGAAAAAAATGAGCTTTTTTTGTCTTTAAAATTCACCACACTTACAAGAGATAAATTAGCAGCTTAGGAAAATCACTTATATATCTATTTTTGTTTTGGTCTGCTCTTTTGAAAATGCTTATGGGAACATAGCTGAAATGTTGGTAGAATCTTTTGTCATTTCTTCATATTGCGTAGCTCCTTATTATTATAGAGTCAGCAGGGAGACCAAACAAAATGCTCGCAAACGTACTTTAATACCTTCAATAAAAACAGGCTTAACTATGTGATAATTATTTGACTGATGCAGGTTTATAGCAATCCCAACCATACTTCAGGATGTGCTGATGAATGTGGATTTTCTGTAAATCTGTGACAAAGTTCAAGAGATTATGAGTGTAGATTTGAAGAAGTGACAGCCTTGGGCTTTCTGGCACCCCCCTTTTCATTCCCTCTAGAAGAAAACTTTGTTAAGTCTTATTCTGTCAAACTGTGAAATAGAATAGTGGCATACATTTCTGTGCAGATCATCTGATAGAATTTTGTTCTAGTGCAAGATCATAAAAGGTGTGGAGATAAGGTCATAAAAGGGTATGATTTGTCCCTCAGGGCCTAGTCCTTGTCCTGGCAGGATGCTGTTATTCACTTGGCCGATTTGTTAGATAAATTACTGGTTTTTAAAAGATCGCATTATTTTATGTGAGCTGCAGGTCAGGTTAAGCATGGTAGCTAAGTAGCACATTTACTACTTTGTTGATATCCCCTTTGTTTCTTTTATCTTGTGATTCATATATTCTTACATTAAATTCCACAAAATACATATACCACAAATACTGGGATCGGGGTGTGAGAGGTACGGTCACTGTGGCAGACGATTTGTTCTTATTACAAGTCACCGTGTTCTGTAAAAACATAAATGTTGCTGCAAAACTAGGTTATCTGTGTTTTGGTTTATGAGCTGAGAACAACAGGAAAACATTGAAAACATAATTTTACTTGTACCTCCAAGCCTGCATCAGCCGGAGGCAGACTTCTTGTATAGGATGCCAGAAGTTCAAAGAGCGGAAAGGAGAAATGTCCACCTAATACAGAACAGATGACATGGTATGAACTAGAACTGCCTGAGCCATAGACATTTCCTCCCGAAAATGTAAAATGAATGTGCGTTTCTGTGTTAGGTGTCTATATATTAAAACTGTACATCTATAAAATATAAAATATAGATATATCTATAAAATGCACAGACATATACATATAAAACATTTATTTATCTATAAATAAATACATCATTTTATATATGTAGATATAATATACATGTATGTAGATATAAACATATATTAATTTACCAGGACTGGGCTAAAAAGGGAAATAAATGTCTGAAAAATATAATTCATGGAAAATTTCAGGTTTTTTGGTTTCCTTCTTAGTGTTCCTTGGCTTTCCATTTGAAGAATCAGGGATCTTTTGCCCACTCAGACTGTTTGGTATGGTGAGGAACCTGGAAACCATTGTTTCCTGTGGCATCTCTCCAGGCACACTTGGGATTTGGAGTCAGGTGAACCTTAGAATATTATCTCTCATGCTTTTTACCAGGCAGGCTGATGAGAATTATACAGTCAAGGAGCTTGTTTTAGAAAAAAAAATTAAAATAAAAAAAAAAAAAAGAAAAAAAAAGGTGTACAGCACAATCAAGACCTTCTGGGGAAATTTTTACATTGAAAATGCATTTTTTTTGAACTACATTTTATCAGGGAATCATTCTAATAGAAAAATCCTGAACAGTTCTGGAGTGCAGTCACCCTGGTGATACAAATGTACTTTATAAGATCAACAGCTATTAAAATTCAAATATGCCAGTAAGGTAGAAAGACTTTGATTGCATACTACAAACAACTTTGCCTTTCATCTAATTTTAACAGATCACATAGCTAGCATTTTAGAACCACCATGTGACTCTTAACATTATGGGAAAGTGGCAGTCTGATGTAACATGATCCTTTTGAACTTTCTAAAAGAGAGTTAATAAAAAGTAGATGATATTCAGGGTGACACTGCATGGGTTACTTTTTGAAGAAGGAGGTTAAAATATTTTCAGCTTGATTCATGCTCTGTATCCAGGTTTATAGGAGCTCCATCCTTCAGATTTATGTGGTGTACACACTTTCAAGGATCTGCTTCTTTCTTGATATACCACACTACCTGTATAGATATATATATAGATATAGACATAGATATAGATATAAAGACAGACTTTCTGGCAGTTTAGTCTCCAGTGTTGAGCAGTCACTTGTCTTCCCTCTGCATCATCTTTGTTCTTATTTTCCCATTTCAGTTGAATATTTCACTTCATTTTCAGTGGGAGGGCATTTAAGAACCTCTAGTATTGTAGCTTATGTTGACTTCCTAGGTTCCCCTACACCTTTTAGGACCATTTCTTAAACCCTTTCATCCTGCCTGCAACTGCATCCCCTCGATCAGTTCCCCATCTTGGTGGAGCATGGTTCACAGCTCCCCAGTGCAACTGACTGTGCTGCACAGCCACGTGGTGTAGCGCCGAGTCCTGGTTCCTGCAACCAGCATGGCTGTAGTACAGCCGTGGTGTTCCCCATCAGCACCTCAGGGTCAGTACAATCTCTAACATCTCTGTACCTTCCTTCTCAATACTACCCCAGCTACCTCTGCGCTGAACTGCCTTTGTGGGCAGTCTCAGGATGCTTATTCCACTTTCTCACATCATTTAACCAAGGGATCAACAACAGAAATTACCCACTGTCACTGTTTCATATCTGCTGTGTTGACCAGTGTTTCCTTGGTTTGTGAGAAAATTTTGGGGCTTGATTTCCACCTGGAAGCCAATTTGCAGAGTCCAGATGATTTCTAAGGATTTGGGATCAGGGGTGTGTGTGCCATCTTACCTGCTTTGAATAGAATTTGCTTAATCAGGAGTAGCTGCCTTCTCTTGCCCTGTGAGTTAGGTGGAAGAGGAAAGCTAAGCATGATGCCTGGTCCTGGCCCAGGTCCAGTGCTGCAAATGCCCCCAGCATTGCAATGCTGGGTTTGTAGCTGCAGGAGCAGCGGGGTGTCCTGCAGGCTCTGCAGTCAGGGATGGTCTCCTCTGTCGTTTTTATGTCCCCTTCATGCCAGTGCACTGTGGCTGGGCTTTGCAGGTGACTGCTGTGGCTCCTCTGAGGAGTTGAAGCTGTGATTATGTCGGGGAAGACTGCTGGTAGGACTGTTATGGGTCTTGGGAGCAGACAGCTGAGAACCAGAGGCTTTCAAAATCTCCCTTTCCAGCCCTCCCTTTCCAGCCTCTTTCTTTGTCCTAAATGCTGTAGCGTTATGCTTGTATTGTCGCGTTTATTAATATGCATTTGCTGCCTTATTGCAGGGACATATTTATTATACCTTTGCAGGGATCTGTAAGCATAAAAAATAACTGTTTTAAGCAAAACGGGTTTATTTTCCTGGCTGCCAGATGGTACCCAAAGACTGGTAGGACGATAGAGAGCAGCCAGTAAATATTTGTTTATACATTTAGAAGAGTGGCTAAAGTCTAGTCTGCAACTGTGTTGCAGTTCACATCTGTAATAGTGGGGCCAGCAGCTGGGAAACAGGCATCCGTGCACAGCTGTAACGGGTCCAGCATATCCAGTGCTAACTGAGAAGGAAAACCCAAAGTCATTAGGAACTTGATGCACCTGGTTTATGAGCTGTTAAAGTTCTCTTTTTCCCTTTCATTTGTCACATTACTTTGGAAAATAAATTTACTCAGTCACAGTGGAAATGGTGCTCTACTGACATTGACACATTGAAGCCTGTCTGGAAATTTTGAAAGCAGACGTTAGGCTGACGTTTCATGAATTTGCTAGTGGATAGACCCCAAGTAACAGGCATAGAAGGAAAGTATTCTAGCAAGCATTTCCAGATAGGTGCTTCAGGCACTTATTGCTATTAAAAAGAAAAAGAAAAAAAAAGGTGCCATCTGTCTATGGGCTGGCTTATCAACAACTCGGCAACATCACTGAGATTAAGTTATTTGATCTTTCCAGGTATTTTGGAATTGTGTTGTTTGAGGTAGAAAAGTTACAATACGCTATGGCAATGCATCCTATTCACTCTGTTTTTCCAGCTCACTGTCCATGTTGATTGCACTGTGTATCATTTTACCTTTTACAACATAAATGTACTAAGGTTTTATTTGACATACCATTTTCCTCACAATCTTCTTAGTTTAGCTAATGCAGATAATCAACTAACCATTTCTAGATGTCTTCATTTAAAATATGTTGAAAAAAACGTTAAGTGGAAGATCTCATCAAAAGGTGGGCTATTATGCCAGGCACAAATTCAGCAATTTCAGCAAAACAACCTGTGTCACATTCGTATTGTAAGTTCAGGCATTATTAAGAAAGATAGCTGTAAGTGAAATATAATTTAATATAACAATGACTAGATAGATAAAATATATAAACTGTAATCATTATGATACTATTATAACTTATTATAATTTCCACAGAAGTTATAAAAAGCACTTTGTCAGCATTACTGCAAAGACATGTGTCAGAGAATTGAATGCTGCTTTTGTATATTGAATAATTCCTTTTTGCCCTCTTAAGACTGAAGTACTCTCACATTCATTATGTGCACGTGCCATTTGTATTTGACAGACACAGAGGCAATGCTGAACCCTTTATTGGAGTTTAATTTGGTAAAGTAACAAATAATCATGTATCCCATTCAAGTCTCACATGGTCCCTTGGTTTGTGCCTCGCCTTTGCCCCCCTTCAAGGCTGATATGCCAATATGGGAAGACCTTTCTCCCTTGAGGACTTCTCCCATCTGCTCCATACCTAGGCTGTCTGCTTCAGTGGACTAACAGAAATTGCTTAACACTTTTCTGGCAGACTCAATACTGCCAGGTGTTTCTTATAAGTGCTGCCAGTCTATAAAGCTGGGACTGTGGTTTCTGCTGCTACTCAGAAGAATTGCTTGAAGATGTAGAACTGTAAGAGACAAAAAAAGCAATCTGTGACTACCAGAGTTTCTGTTTACTCAGTTCTCTGTGTCACTTCCTTAAAAATTGCAAGGAATTTGATGTTGTGATTGCACCTGGCTTAGGCACCGGTCTATATCCTTAGGCTGTGCGGATCCCAAAGGATGCACCTGTTTATAGTATCTGAAATTACCTGGCATGAGGCCTTACCTTGGCCGTACCTCTGATATATCCCTTATGCAAATGTCTAAAAGAATAGAGGCATAAATTTGCTGCTTAGTAATGACACATTGTTGAGCGTCAAAAGGAACAGATTTTAGCCCAGTAGCACTGAATATCTTCTGTTGCAGAAATTCTTCTGGATGCCTTAATAGACAAAGGGGCATTTTCCTATGGAATTTAACAGTGAGTCTAAGCACATGTCAGGGCTTTCCTAATGAAGCGTCTGATTCATTGCCTAGGTAATGCCTCACATACGTGACCTGTGCTGCTGTGACAGTAATGAAAACTATGATGGGATGCTTCTTCCATTTAGCTTTACTGTCAGGAGGGTTACCTTTCCTTAGCAGGAATTTTTCTGAGTCCACATTGCATCTGGTGTAACAAATTCATTCCTAAGTCCAGACTGTGAACCCAGTCAGGTTGCTGGAGAAACTAGTAGCTGTATATTTGTGCTTAGTCCTTTTTGTGGATGAAAAAAAAAAGGCACAAAGTTTTGAGGTGCACTCTGTGTGAATTGAGCTAGACTTCAGTAATTCAGTCACTGGAAGTTTGCCTGCATTGTCTATACCTAAGATAATTCCTAGCAAATGAGACAAGTTATAACAATATCCATTATTTCATAATCTGTGCATTGCATCTCTCATAAAATTCTGCATGTTTGCATTATTTCATATTTTTGCCAGTTAATTTGTGTTTTCTATCCATGTTCAATTTGCATTCATTAACTCATAGTTTGCTGGTAAGTGTGTTCTTTCTATACATGTTCAAAGAAATTCTTTAATTCAATTTCTCTGTTTCTTCTCATACAGTCTCACAGCCAGATATGCAACTCAGTCTAATCACAGTGGAATTGCAACCAGTCAAAAAAAGACTTCTAGGTCAGTTAAATATCTCTAATTTATTGCTTGTTAGTGATAGTCAAGCAAGTATATGCCCATTGATATTTTATCCTTTGGACATAAGCAGACATTAAACAATGTGTATTTATGTTATGCGTGCAAGCTTTGCAACGATGAGCTTTGCCACCGGAAAGCCTTGTATGGACTGGAAGGAGCTGATTTGTACTGTATATTAGTAATATTTCTGGTTGTTATGTATCCTGCATCTTTGTATCCTGCATGTAAAACATTGGATGTGAAGGATTAGTTGGTGATTTTAGTGCTCTCCACTCTCTGGCTCAAATCTTTACTTTAGTCATGAGTGAAAAGAGGTTTGGGAGTCCATCCCAATTCCTACTAGCTGTCTTGCATGTGTCGCAAACCCACCTGAGAAGCTGAGTTCACAGAGCCAAGTTCATACAGAAGCGAAATAGAGCAGAAAAAAAGAACCACTTCCAAGCCTTCTGCTCTGTCAAGAGTAGCCTGCACACAGTCCCCACTAATGAGATGCTTTGTTTTGGCAGTGAATTTGACAGAGCTGTGTGTAGGAGCTGCCCTGCTTCAGATTTCATCAGTACTTTTACTTTATCACTTCCATGAGCACTAAAATCTACAAGCCAGATTGCAGAAGAAAGAAACTGAGGTCTAAAGCTTAATCTTGTTTCTAGCTTTTTATTGTGGGGGATAATTAATGTGTTCATTAATTATACCTTTGCTGTACAGTTCATTGGTGAGAACAATGAACTCTAAATTGCATAATCTACAGTAAAGATTGCATTTTGCAGTATAGCGCACTAACATGATTTGAGTTGCTGGTGATAGCTTGGAATGAGCTATACCACGGTCCAGTTGCTTTGCACCTGCATTTATAGGTCTTCAGTTTTCCTTATTGCTGATGCTCCTGTCTTGTCCACATTCAACTTGTCGGGGTTAACAGTCTTATTGTCTAATACTTTAAATCTGTGGCAGTGTTTCCGAAGGCTTTTCAGAGGTATGTGACTTGTCCCTTATTTGTTATTCTCCTCTTTGCATTTCCTTAGCTGCTTAACATGATTCTGCAAGAGCAATTTTAAACCTGAATTCAATTAAAAAAGACAGCAAATGAGGTAAACTGGAAAGTGTGTAGAACAAATGACCTCATGTATAATGTGCTTACTGTGACAAGTTCTCGAATTCTGGCATGCAGAATATATGCAGTAGTATTTTATATTTTAACAGAAGAGATGAGTTTCCAGTGTTGCACATGCCTTCTCATTGCTTTTTTCATTACCTTTGACAAGCGATCTCAGGGCTCTTACTGCCTGTCAAATTAGGGTAATGAGAAGGAGCAAATGGATTTTTAAGTTTGTTTTAGCACATTCTTCAGGGAACAGAAGATCACTCATATTCATGGGTCATGGTAAAGGTTAGCATGCGTACAGCTGCAGAACAGAGACAGTCTGCTCTGGGCTCGACACAGAGACTAGCAGGGCAGGCTGGCGGCCAGAATGAGCCATAAAAATAGCTAATGGATTAGCTCTCTGAGGCTTAAATTGGTAAAGGAAGAGAATATGGAGCTGTTTACATATATTTGCTAATGAAAATAAAATTATTTGAACCTGTTATACAAGTATATTAAACAGAAAAAAAGTTTGGAAGAAATCTAACATTTTGTAATTCTTTGTAACATGGTTTTTTCTCCCTTCTTATGCTGCTTTTTTGTAATATAGTGAAACTGTCAGAATTCGATAACTCTGGTATAATTTGTATTGCCACTATTAAAATCATCATATCATTCCAATAGGTGAGAAACAGAAGAGAGATATTCCTCTCGTATGGCAAAAGCCTCTTGCTGATCCCAGCATTTCATTTTGTCTATCAGATAACAAAACTGGAAAGCTGTGGGGGTGCCCACAAAGTTGCTGCAGAAAGTTTGAAGTAAGCAGGTATTAAAGAATCTTATATCAGAGAACAGATGCAGGCAGAGAAAGGATGCAGGCTTACAGATGCCAGGGACAAGAGTGTACACCTTTTTTCTTAGCATGGCCACACAGTAAGGTTCAGATGGTGGCAGCAAATACTTACAAATGAACTGTATAGTCTACATGATATGCTTCTATCTGAAAGGTATACATGCATCCGTAACATCTAGGGCGAATATATATTATCAATATTTTTCATTTAAAATAATAAGGTGGAAGTTCTTTAGCCAATAGCCCTCTGAAAAATAACCAAACATGACAAGTAAAAAGCTAGCTTTTATGCTAAACATAGCTGTGAAACCTTTACTAGAGTAAGAGATACAAAATATTTCTCAAATATGTATTGTTATGCTTTCTAATCAATTTCTGTAACATTTCCTCTTCAAAAGTGACAGATTTAAATAGAAGTTGATATTGCACTTTAATGCTTTTTTAGGGTGAATCAGTTTTAGCAATGTTAATGGCAAATGCAAAGTATCTTCTTACATGTCTTGTGACTCTAGAAAGCATCTTTTCCCTTTTGTGTGCGTAAGGATAAGCTTTTATTTGCATTTGTGGAGTCTAACTAATTTGAACCCTCCTGTTCATTGTTGCTTACCTGAAATTGTTCTTTTCAGTTGTTGGTTTTAAATTCTGGTCTGATATTTGCATACAGCCTCCTCTATACATTGCATTACATAAAGTGATGTGGCTTCTGATTATACCATTCCAGGCTTCCAGGACCCTCAAGGGTGCCAGCTGCAGGCAGCAGTACCAAAGTCCAGGGAGCTTCTAATTTAAATCGGAGAAGCCAGAGCTTTAACAGCATTGACAAAAACAAACCTCCACAATATGCAAACGGAAATGAAAAAGGTAAGTGATTAAAAGTTACTAAGCTTACTTTATATAACACAAAAGAGGCAAAAAAAACCCAACCAAAAAACCAAAAACAAAACACCAAAAGAACCCATCCACAAGGGTTAAAGAAGTTAATTCAGTATTTAGACTTGGTAAGGAAGACCCAAGAAGATAGGGTTCTCTACCTGTAGTAGAGTTGGGATTAAAGTTCAGAACTGAAAACTTTCAAGAAGTTATATTTTATCCCTCTTTGATGAAAATATCACTGGGTGACTGTTCTGAAGTAAAAATGAATCCATATTGGATGCCTATAATCTTGGACCATATTCAGGTCTACTCATACCCAAAGGAAGCTGCCATAATTTTCAGGGGACTTTGTGTCTTAGCCTCTAATGGAGAAGACTCAGAATATTATACTTGCATCAGGCTATTACATGCATCCATTCGTTCAGAACCTTACCTAGTATATATATGTCTGAGTAGAGTATTGGAAATTATGTCAAATGTAATGAAATTTTACAGGGATTTGAGTTCATTGTTCATGTTTTATTGCCTCCTTTAAATATGAACTTCTATTATGGAAACAGAGTTCCCTGGGTCCTTCCGTTTCTCCCACCCTGACACTGTTTTCCTGGAAAAATGCGCCTCTTCAGGCTTTATCTCAGAAAGAATAATGTAAAACTTCAGCTTTCTGAGTTGTGTAACTAATCCATCCCCTTCCCCCCCTTCTTTCTCCCTTTGTGTAATGAACAGCATTTTATTCATATCTCTGGGTTAGAATACAGTTGAAAATGATACAATATACATAGTACCCGTTTGCATCCTTGGGGTCTGTGGGAGGAACAAGTATGCAGTGAATGTTCTTCATCCAAGCAACAGGCAGCTATCCAGATTTTTTTTACAAAATTCTGATGAACACACTTTGCCCCTAGCTGTATCTGAAGATATAAAACAATCCTTTCAATAGTTATTTCTTTATTTTCACTATCAGGGTTGAATGTTTTAGATACTTCTATGGTGGGATTTATTTTATCAAGGACTTATTTATGGCGAGACATCCAGGCTAAAACTAGAAAGAGATCAGAGTGAAAGCTGAACAGACACTGTATAGTTCACAAATACGATAGTGAAGTTTTGAAGTAGATGTGGCTGCTTGAGTGAAGGTATGTACAGCAGTTTAGGTTTTAGAATTGCTTCATAATGTTGACATAAGTTTGGTGCTGAAATATGTGAGAGTGAAATGACTCAAGGTGAGCCATGCTTGTAGACATTAATACTCTTAACTCGTTACTTGGAAACTGTCTTTTGACTCCTTAGGTTTGCACTGCATTACAAATGTGCGTGGCTTTTTTGCATGACGGTTTTCTTCACTTTCCCATTTCTTTACAGCAGAGAATGAGAACCTTGATGAGATTTTTAGTGAAGTCATTACTTGCGAGAGGATAAGGGGTGGCTTTGTTTGCAT
Source organism: Phalacrocorax carbo (assembly GCF_963921805.1). Lineage (NCBI taxonomy): Eukaryota > Metazoa > Chordata > Aves > Suliformes > Phalacrocoracidae > Phalacrocorax > Phalacrocorax carbo. Next base: position 43,445,260 of record NC_087513.1, read on the forward strand.
ATAATCATTCAACTCATTTTACAGGATATAGAAAATGTAATGTTGCATAACTACAGAGTACTATCTTTGAGATGTTTCTGTCTGCTTTTTTTTCTTTCTTTCAAAACAGCAGAATCGATGGAAGAACATTGATTTTACATGAGAATATAAATCAAATACAAGTTTGGTTTAGAGTATAAAGCAGAAGTTAATTACAGAAAATTACTCTGGGACTGCAAAGATAACAAAGCGATATTTTTTTATAATACCCTAAATAAACACATGAGAACCTGTATTTGAATTCACCATGCTACTTATTTGTCTAAAGAGAAGAAAAATTGAACCATACTATATTTTCATTTTAATTATTATAGTGGCTAATTTTTTAACATTACCATGAAATTTGTAAGTAGTCTTTTGATACTTTTTTGAAGTATTTGAGGATGTTCTATGACCTGAGTTTTTCAAATAACTTGTTTAGGAAAGACTTCAGCACTTACAATAGTAACGGTAATAATAACAAACACCTCTTTAAAAAAAAGTGTCACTATACATTGAAAATCTGATTTTTCCTTACAGTGTGACACACAATAAACCTTACATTTCAAATTTTGCTTCTGATGCAGATGCATGGAGCAAAATAACTTTAATAGCTTCCATTGAATGGATATACAGTCCATACACTCTAATTTCTGAGACACAGATCATACAGTAAATGGCTTGTAATTCTGCATGAGTGTTGCATAAACTGAAGTGGAAAAAGAGGTAACTTGTTCTGGGTAAATAGTCATTAGAGGTTGGGATCTCCAGACATTTTCAAGGGCAGACCACTTTTGGTGCATTTCTCTCTGCTGTACACCTTTCTGTATGTGCTATAAGGGGAACTCAGAAAAGTGTTTTGGTTTTTTTTAAACCCAGTTATATGTAATACTTGAAATCCATTCCTGCATAACACAGTTTCCAATTCAGTCACAATGGGGAATGGGTATGTAATCACAGAGTTAGAGGAGACCTGAAGGTGATCCAAAGTAAGATGTGATATGGGTCTTTTATTTAGTATTTCGTTATTTAGTATGTCATTAATGTTATCTCTTTTGACCATTGCTTAGGGAGTAGTTCACACAGTAAGAAACTTAGCTCTCCTGAGTGAATGCAGCTTTGCTCTTTACTGAGAGCTGCCAGTTTTTACCCACAGGCCCAACCACTGCTGTGACACAGGTAACTGTGTGTAGCTGTGGTTAAGTCAGGAATAGAGAAGGCACCAAACCAATAAACATACCATTAGCTGAAAATCATCTGCAGGGCTTTCGTGAGCTGATCTTTTTTTGTTTTCTTTCCTGGGCTTTGCAGCTTATGGATGGATTTCAAAGAACACATCTGTTTTCCAGGTCACGTCACATCTATATGCTTCTGACTTAATGAAATAAAGATGAAAATAAAACTATGAAAATTAAACTGTTTTAATAAAGTAATTATTCACATTGCTAATAAGGTGGATACCCAGGGCGTTCTTACTCCAGCAAAGAAATTATGTTCTAATTCAAGTCAAATTTTAAAAACAAATACTTACACTTCAGAGGTTAGAAACACTGTATCTGAACAGTAGTAAGGGTCTCTGTGTCATGGAGTTTAATTGCCTGCTTTTCAATATAACTTAATAATATAAAATGGTATGGTGTTTTGCCCAAACTGGGTTTCAACAGTATTTTGTTGTTTTGCCCATACCAGCTCTGACAAACTCTGTCCTGAACTCGATTGTCTGATGACGCAAATCATTGTTCATCTGTGGCTGGTTCATACACCTATAGATAATTTGTTTACATTTTTTCTGGTGCCAGTACTTTGCCAGTTGTCCCTGTTGAAGTTCTCCTCCTGTGCTGTTAGGGGGTAGCCGCTTTCTCATGGACAGCTGGAAAGGGACAGTTGAAGAAGCTGAATTTTTTAATCTCACCAGATAAATCTCCCATTCCTCCAAACATCCTTATAGCAATCCCTTGCAGCTCTTCCATTTTCTACTAACCTTTTTTGTTGTGAGTGACTAAAATTGGATACTCTAATCTGGGCATCTACCTCCCACAGAATATTTAGATTATCAGTACTTAACTATAGAGCAATGTTGTCACAGAGGTCCTGTCTTCTCCAACAGCACAGAACACAGCAAAGGTCACAGCCAAGAAGACAGAGGAGGTTGATTATATATTGGGCCCAAGTTTAAACCCTCAGGTGTCCTTTATTTGTGCAACAGCCTATAAAAAGTGGACTTGAAAATCTCCATTCAGTTGTCACAGTCTTGCTGAGTTCTGGAAGAAATTTCTCTTTTGCACTGAATGGCTGGGGGTTGTTGCTGTTCTGCTTTCTCAGTGCAGGTTGGGCTGAGCTCTCAAGCAGAATGCAAAATTGGTTTAATCACAAGCTGATTATGCATTTCAGCAATAAGGGGATTAGGCCCTAAACAGAAGACTGTCTTCTTGTAAAATTTAGTTTATAGAATTATGAAACCTTTGTCATAGGTTGGGTTCACTCTGTATCAACATCACCACAAGGTGGGGACAGATTTCATGTAATGAACAGCTACAGCTAATCCCAATTGAATGTGCAGAAAGCAATTGATGATGCACAGCTTCAGGTAATGCATTTGGGCTGGGGGGAAAAAAATCTTTTTATTCCACATCTTTAAATATACAGACAGGCTTTCAATATATCTTGAGAGCATGCAGTCTGCATTTCTTGTGGAAACATTAAGGATACACTTTAAATTGAAGGTTAAAAGCAAGTTAAACTTCTCTGTAACTTTTTTGATGCTGTTTATGATTTCATAGGGATCAAATAAGTACCAGTGTTTCCAGGAACCTGTGGGTTTTTTTCTATATATGTAGCAGAACACACTGTTGATGAAACAGTAAATAGTCTTCTTTTTACAATTTCCCCCCCACCAATGAGTTTAATATTATGTAGCAGGAAATATGGCAAGGCATACATTCTTCTTTTTAATCAGAACACTTTTTTCTCTCTCATGTAGTAAAACTAATAGCCTGAAGCCATACAAATGTAACACAATTAATACAACAGAGTGCAGTGGCATCCTGCTGTTCACAGATTGTTACATGTATTCTGCATTAGCTTTGCATATTCTTATGGTGAATTGTTCTTCTGCAAAACTATTGGGATAGCTAAAGACCCCAATCCTCCTGTGTAATTAAGGCAAGCTTAGTGCAAGGCAAGATGTGTGCAAGAAAGTCCTGTGCACATCTAGTCCTGGGCTAACAGCCACAGGGCTGATCCCTGGTATAAATTAAGGAAACCTGAGGGCTGCAGTAATTTCCAACAGCTGTTGTTGGCTCCAGGCTCTCTTCCATGATCTGAGGCTCACCAGAAAATAGGAGGGGCCCAGCCACAATTCCTGCCTTGGTCACAATGGAGGGATCTGTTTTGCAGCTGCCCATGTTCATGGTGCTACCTGGAGCCTCGGGAGTAAGCCGTAACCTCACCTGCCCCAAAAAAATATGTTGAGGCAACCCGTACCAGTTAACGTTTTCTTGCCTCATAACTGGATGGAGCAGACTTGTTTGAAACCTTCTGTGAAGGTAAACTGAGCTCATTTAGCACTTGCTAATGGGACTTGCATATCAGGCTGAGGAGCACATGAAAAACTCTGGGAGATGGAATTATACAGCATCTATTGAAGGTGGAGGTGATTGGCCTGCTGAGGTCCAGTTGTTAGTAGCATTAAGCAAGTAAAGCTGTTACATTTCTGTCATGTTATTTTTTTTAAATTATTATTTTTAAACTAGAACTTCTTAATGCTCTTTAGAGAAGTAAATTTTGCTATGTTTGCATTCTCTTTGTTAAAGGAAAAACAGCTCCCCTTCAGGATGCTCAGAATGCTCTTTCCTATGTGTATTAGTGGCCTTCAGACCTCCAGGTGGGGTAGTCTAATCTGTACAAGGACCTTAGGGCTGAGACTGCAAAAATGAAAAGGAAGCATAACTTCAAAACCCTGCGCTGAGGGACAAATGTCTTCAGTGTCCTCATCTACTATATTATTCAGACGGGGGCCCCAAGGCATGACTTTGGCTCCATGTGTGTATGCAACGCATCAAGTACTCTTTTTGCCTTTACATGAACTATACTTGCATTGCGTGTTTCATAGGCTTTCTTGTAGTACTGAATTTGATATACTATATAGGCAGGCTTACACCTAATTTACTGGCAATGCCGAGAATGAATGGCAAGACAAGATAGATACACTAAGAGGAAATATGTCATCTGCTGAAATAGCTATGTACCACATACGTGAGTGCCATTACCACTTCATATCTCTGATGCTCCAGAGCAATACTGTTTAGATACTCAGGTATGTCTTGGAAATCTGAGGTTGATACAGAAGAACTTAACCCTTTTGTGCATTCGTCTGTTTTGCTTAATAAGGCTAGATGACTTTCTTGAAAATCATGGTTGTGAAATAGCACAGTTTTATTATTGCAGAAGGGTCTTGTTCTCCTTCATTCTGAAGATTTCCTCAAGGTCCTGAATGATGTAAATGTAGTGGAGGTACCAGAGCCATGTAAATGAGCCTTCTGTACCTACCTGAGCTTCAGGCCCAAAACAGCTATCATTGGTTGCTGTACCCATGTAGATATCACCGTAACTTTCAAGTACTGACACTGGTGAAATTGTTGATATATTTTTTTCCCACCTATGAAAGTGCGCTGGGGTAAGTTCCTTAAGTCAGCTACTAGAGGTTGTTAACGGTACTTAAAACAAAAAAAAAAACACAGTCACTTGCCATTTTTTTGCTTTTGTGAATGTTGATTGTATCCATTTAATTTCAGTATTACTCAGTCCTCCTCCTCCCACCCAAAACCTCAGCTTTCTAGCACATATTTTGCTTTCACTAAACATCAAAATCATCTTTCTCTGGTTTTGTTTTTCTTCCAATATTGTAGCATTCTTTTCTTCTTCCATTTCTCAGTATTCTATTATTAACAAGTGACTGGAAGAATTTCTTTATGACTTATTAAAGATAAAATCTTTAAATAGGAAGATTTAATTTGCATAATGAAATGGTTACAAGGAAGGTGTTTCCAAGGCTTTCTTGAGCTCCTAGAAGTATTGCACAACACTGTGATGGGCAGGGGGGAGGCATTTCAGTTAGCATACTTCATGTTCCATGCACATGTAAATTATGTTTATGATAAATCACGTGTTTTAAATGCCAGAGGAGTATGGTATCACTTTCAAGCAGGAGATGGGAGAATAACTGTACCATTATGGTTCTTTCTGGTTTTTAAGCAGATTCACCAAAAGGCCCTCACCCATCTGCAGGCATGAATGGAAATGTGCAGCATCCCACCAGCACCGGGCAGCAGCAGGTCTCTGCCATACCCTCTCCAAGTGCCAGCAAGCCATGGCGCAGCAAATCCATGAATGTCAAACACAGCGCAACCTCTACCATGCTGTCCGTGAAGCAGCCTAGTCCTGCAACCTCCCCTACTCCATCTTCAGACAGGCTCAAACCACCCCCTTCTGAAGGTGTGAAGCCCCCTTCATCTGGACAAAAATCTATGCTGGAAAAATTCAAGCTGGTTAACGCTAGGACTGCTCTGAGACCTCCTTTGTCACTAAGCTCAGGACCCAGTGACAGTGGGAGAGAGGATGATACCTTTTCAGAGTGTGGTGAAATGGATGTCTTAAGTGGTGGGGTGAACAGTGGCGGCTCCACAAGTAGCAGTCCTAAAGTATCACCGAAATTAACCCCTCCAAAAGCTGGAAGCAAAAATCTCAGCAATAAAAAGTCTTTGCTACAGCCAAAGGACAAAGAGGAAAAGAACAGGGACAAAAATAAAGTTTGCACTGAGAAAACAGTCAAGGAAGAGAAGGACCAGGTCACTGAAACATCTACAAAGAAGAGCTCAAAAATTGCAAGCTTAATCCCAAAGGGAAGCAAGACAACAGCAGCCAAGAAGGAAAGTTTAATACCATCTTCTAGTGGGATCCCAAAGCCTGGATCAAAGATGCCAACAGCAAAGCAGAGCGCTTCATCCGCATGTACGGGAAGTAAGGAGGCTGAGAAACTGAGGACTACAAAAGGAAACCAGACCCAATCAACACCAAAATCTCAATTTAGTGAGAAGGCTTCTCCTTCCTCTGGTCTGGCTTCTTCTGAAGGGAAAGAACCAAGCGCAGCTCTTACCCCAGGGTCCTCTGCAGCTCTGTCGGCCTCGATGGCTGCAAGCAGTGGCCAAGGCACAGGAAATGGTGTTGTCCAGCTTCCTCAACAACAGCAATACAGCCACCCCAACACTGCCACAGTAGCTCCTTTCATATATAGGTAAGGTCATGGAGGGAAACTGGGTTTGTGTTACCATTTAGGAAAGAGAGCTAAAACAGATAGAGCAATGGTGGATCATGCTGCTATGTGTTTTATCTCCCAGTTTCTGTCACAGCATCAAGCATGTGTTTTCCTAATATTATTTTTAAATTAATGTTACTGTATAAATAATTTCTTGCAAGAACTCTGAGTCTCTACCTTGTACAAAAGCAATCCATTGTAAATATTTGCCATTTAAAAATCAGGATGTTTTGATTAATAATGCAAATCACATGATACATTCCCTGTGCTGCTTCTGAAAGGTCACGGATGAGTCAGGTTTCTAGAGAGAATATTCTTGTTCGCAATTTAAGAACCTCAACATTTATTTGCTGATATTCAATAATATTTGCTTAAAATACACAGTTACCTTAAAAAATCCTAAAATAAACTGCTGACATTTTCAGTTACAGTTACGTGTATCAAACTTTGCCTGAATTTGTTTTGCTGTATGATAGAGAAGCTGAGACATTTCATTCTTGTACAGCTCAGAAGACAGAGTAAGTGTAGAAAGACTGGCAGGCTGGTTTGAGTAATGATTTCAGATGTCAGCTGTTGGAGGACTTTACCCTCAGTTGTGGGCAAACTTAACATCTGATAAAAATGACAAATACATTATTAAGCAAAATATACTGGCAGTTTTTGTTAGTGAGTAGTACTGCAGATAATCTTGGCTAAAGATTAAAGAGGTGCTGAAGCAGGCTCTGAGGGAGTATATATATCATTACACACAACTAAACATAGCTTCAAAACCAATTTGGATGAGTGATAAACTGTTTAAGTAGTTCAGAAAATCATATGGGAGGAGAAAAAGGCACAATATAGGTTATATTTATTCTAATACGCAGTGGGTAGCCTCTTGAGTTTCAATTAAATGTATCATTGAATGTGCTTAATATGTATGCTTCCATATAACTCTGGAATAATCTCAGTGATACAGACGATTTGCAGCAAGGTACATAGGATGGCCTACATACGTGTTAGGGTGCATATATAAACAGAGAGAAGAAGCAGCTATGCTTTGTCTTTAGATGCATGTGCTATTTAATGACAATTTTACCACGTATTGATGCCATTTAGTTGCATGATGGAGATATCTTACCATTCTTTTAAGCTCCATCACAAAGCAAAATGTATTTTGAATTTTAAAGGGCGATAAAAGCAAGCATCTTCCAGTAAAATTTGGTATTAATAATTATCTGTTTGCTTCAAACAAACAGCAAAGGAGACTCTTGAAGTTAAATCTCACATGAAAATAAAATTCTCAGAGCCAAGGTCTCATCTCAGAATGCCATAAACCCAGAGTAATAGACCGACTTTGATGAGGTTACTTCAATGTGTATCTCTGTAACTGAGAGCAGAATCTGACCCAAAAATACATGGTGACTACATTTCTTAAAATTCTCAAGGGCTCTGTAATAGTACACAATGATTGCATAGAAGAATATAAATATAACCAAGGATAAAATATCCAAGTTTCCAAAGTCAGCGTATTTATTTTTGTGGACATACGGCAAATAGAAGTGTGCATGAAGCTGGGGTATTGTATTTATACTTTCTTCCTCTTAAACATAACTGTTTTCTGAGCGGTCACCACAATTTATAGACAGAGTTTTCAGGTGCGCTTGTTAGTTGCTAGGACAGCTGTATAGATCAATGAGTTAATAAAAAATAGTTACCATTCAGACTAAGTTTTTTACAGCTAAAAGGAATATCTAGACTCTGTACATTTGCACTGCAGTCCTTGTAAAAAGTTGCAATATAATTTAGTAACAATACAGGGCATTTTATCCGGGATCCTGCAGAATACTGCAGTACACTGCAATATACTGCTGAGTTCAGGCTGTTAACACAAGGATAAGTAAGCTAGTGCTTTTTGTGGTTTTTTTTTTTTCTGATACCTGCAGATATCTTCTACTTTGCTATGTTTGCTTATTACCCAAGAGGATATTACTGTAGATTTGTGGGTAAAATAGAGAGTGCAGTGCTTTAACAGTTATCAACGCTCATGTTTTCAAGGAGTTGTGTATTTTTATTAATGGACAGTAGATAGAAAATACTGTTTTACTAGGAGGTTCTGAAATTATATATTGCACTATTCAGCATTGCATTCTTGGTGCTTTGTCCTATCCGATATCACATTGTATTTATATGCCTGTTAAACACCATGGCATGGAAATTCATATGGAATTATTATGTCTCTTCAAAGATTAGCAGCAACAGTCAGAGCTGCATTTGAGATAATCTAAACGGGTATAACTCAAATTCTTCCATCCTCCTCAGCAAATGATTAATTTTACAATGCAGTTTTGAATGCATTATTTACAGCCCCTTATGTATCCCCTCTGAAGCTGACTGCAGGGTCCAACTGGTATAAGAAGGGCTGAAGTAGATGTAATTTAGTTGCCAGAATGATTGATAAGAGAGATACAGCAGGAAAAACAACTAAAGGAAAAGTGTAAGAGACTGTATAATTGTTTAAAGTATACCAGCCACTACTTTAAATTACACATTCTTCTACATAGACAGAATTGGAGGAAGATGGAAATTGTGCCATCTGCCAGAGTCCCTTAGACTTGTATAGAAATTAGCCATAGAATTTAGTTATCTTCCTAGTGGTGCTTAAGTTCCAGATGGAGAAGAGTAACACAGAAGTTTAGTGCTTACTAGGTTATAGCGAAAACAGAAAAAAGAGGCATTAGTTAAAAAAACCACAACCTCTGAATCTCCTAAAATATTAGCAACAGAATAACAGCTTAATTGCTCAGTATTGGGAGTTCTTAGCTTTTCTACACGTTGCTCAAAAGTGTAATATAACCTGTAATTCCAAATACTTTCTTGTGCAGAGAACAGCCTGATGTATGCAATTGCTGATATATATTTTTTGTGAGCCAAATTGTGTAAGTTTGTGTTACTTCCATAAAATGGGAAACATAACTAATAGACCCAGGAGTAACACAAATGTCACCTCACTCCATGGAGCAAATCCTTAGCTGATGTAAATCATCATAACCCTACAGGACGTATGTGATACGTTGGCAATTAACATTTGCTGTGGATTTGCTCAAACACTAAAGGAATATTTCAATAGGGGAACACTGAGTTGTAACTGGACGCATGTACTGCAGTTCAGTTTTATTTTATTGACTTCTCCAGTAATTGCTGTAGGAGCTTAGCAGGTCTCTTTTGCATGGCTGGCATATAGATCCTGAAGTGCCCAAATCCCTGTGGTGCTCAGGAGTTGCTTATTGCCTGAAATGCTGAAAGTATAGAAACTGCTGAAGAGAATTAGCTGACCGCTCATCATCCTGAGCAGCGCTTCTATGTTGTGCATTGCTTAAATTTCAGTTCTTCAGCTAAATCCGTAGTTTAATGATGGTAACATCTGGAAGAAGTTTCAGCACTGTCTGAATTAAGACCTCACAGAGATAGTCTTTCAGTGTCAATGCTGGACTACAAAAACCAGTTTGGCACTCCTTTTGTCCCTTAAGAATAAGAAACTGGTAACTTCAGCTATTTAATAGATGGGTATAGAGAAGATGGAGCCAGACTCTTCTCTGAAATACAGGATGATAGGATGAGAGGTAACAGCTGCAGTTACAGTGGGGGAGATGCTGATTAAAAGTTAGAAAAAATATTTTTACCTTGAGGGTGGTGAAACACTGGCGCAGGCTACCCAGAGAGGTTGTGGAGTTTCTGTCCTCAGACCGATTCAAGACTCAACCAAAAGAGACCCTGAGCAACTTGATGTAACCACACCTGCTTTGAGCAGGTCATTGGACCAGAGGCCATCTAGAACGTCTTTCTGATCTAAATTAATTTGTGATTCTGTGAGGACTAAAGTGTTCACTAGATAGAGGCAGAGAAAGGAAATACCACTATAAAAAACTAACATGTTACCAGGTACTAAAATCTTTTTTCCTATCATCTCCTTTCCTATATGGTAATTGAAATAATTCTATTACCAGAGCATAGCTTCAAGGGTGCATGGGAAGTGCAGAGCTGTGACAGATGGGAAGGAGGATATAATCTGGTTGCACCTCTGGAGGCACAGTGAAATTCAATTCCAGCTGCCTGTTCAGGATGTTTTTATACTGGCTTAGGGAAAAAAATTAAACTACTCTTCAAGGATCCTGCAAACACAGCATCTGCAGGGTTTGTTGAAGCCATATTTATGTCCAACGTTAACAACTAGAAGCTGCTTCTGGTCACTGATTGTGGAGTTAAAATTAAGTTTTCCGTAGAAGACATTCTAACAGTTAATTGTGTTTGTTAATAATAGATTGTGCTGCTAAAAATACTGCAACTCTTTCTTCAAAAATGTGATGATTCAAAGTTACACTGCAGTGCTTTATTGATTTCCGTTATTTACATTACTGTTGTGAAAATAAAACTACAGTCACCACCAAAATTTTGCAGTCGTAGGTAGTGCTAAACATTGCCACCCACCAGTTTTACTTGTAACAAAAACACAGTGTTTAGAAAAATCCTCCCTATTTCTCATGTTTGATTTTCAAGTAATTGTGCAAGAAAAGTTTCCAGTGTAGAGGTGTTGGCTTAAGAGATGGGAAGGAGGATAATAAGCAAAGAAATCATTATAAAAACATACTCAACTAATGCTGAGTTAAAACAGTAGCTTGATAATTCAGTTGCTTGATGTTTATGATCTGAAGTCATTCTTTTAATTCACAGACAAGTGTAGACTTATTTCTTTGACTAAATAGTCAGTAAAGTGTAGGGTAAAGGACCAAAAGGGATATTCTGTCCAGTCTTCTGTCACTGGCAACCATATTAACCCTTTTATAAACCAATGAAGGTTCATTGTAAACTAGTTAATCCCCACAACTCCAACAGGAAGGTTCCTCCAGAAACTCACTTATGTCATTGTTAGAAATTGTTTGCAACCCACATGATGAGATTGCATCCATTTATTACGTTGTTAATACTGTCATTTAACTTTAAAAAGTTGTTTTCCCTCTTTTTGATAACTCTTTTTGAATATGTGAGGGAATAATCCCATCCCCTTCCTCTCTTTTGCAAAGATAAACAAAATTATATCTTTTCTTTCCTCTCGCATGGGTTTCTTCTTCCCTATGAGCATCCTAGTAGCCCTTCCCTGCAGCTGCTCCCAATTTAACACACATGTCTTGAACATGGGTGATCAAACTGCTCATATTCCAGATGTGGTCCTGCCAGTCTGTTACACTGACAGTGATACACATTCAAGACAGCTGCACCTCAGAGAGTTGTTGGAAAAAAAAAACCCAGCATATTCATCTGATATCTTTTGGAATGTCGAGTAAAAACCAAACAAATCTTTGATGTTATCTATGTTTATCAAAGGTTGGCTATTTCTTTAGAGCCAGGAAATGACTGATGGGATTGAAGACAGCTTATTAAGTAGTGTTCCAAATTCTGTTCTTAATTACTCCTGTACAGGCTCATTTTAATCAAAGGGAATGAGCTTGTGCAGGTGTGATTGAAAGCAGGATTTGTCCCATTAAGCAAGTCTGATGCTTTTACAAATAGGTAGCATATAGCTCAGTGGGTTGGGGATAAATATATTCTCTGATAGCCATGATTAAAATAGAAAACAGATTGTCCTGTTTTCATGATGGTTGCCTAAATTAACCTGTGCTGCAGATGCACAGCACCGGAAGAAATGTCAACGGGGTTGCTTTGACTAAACTGAAATTATTTTCACTTTCCTAGATGTTGAGAGATGCAAGGATACTTTTATTTTTTTTAAGGCAGTGGGCTGTGACTAGGTAGAGGATAGAGGGCCATTCATTAAGGCCAACGTGTAAGGTTAATGAGAAGATGTTTTAATTTGCTGTTTGCTTGCCTGGAGCTTAATCTGTGCTGCAGATCTGCAGAGATCACTTGAGTCATTCATGGGATTAATATGGCCCAGAGAAAGAAGTAAAAGCCAGAAGTATGGAGGAAGACAAATCTCAAAAATTCACCTTTTTTTTTTTTTTTTTTTTGATCTAAGCAAAGAGGCATCTACACGCTTTTTCCAATGTATCACACTCTGTGACAGGCCTAGAGCAAGAGAACTTGAAGTTTTAGGTACCCAGTCTATACCTGGACCTCCTTACTTCCTGAGAGCTGGGGCTCCTACGTGACTTTGCTCAGAAATCTTTCACCACTAGACCATTCTCAGCCCATTCAGGCTAAGATCAACTCCAGAAAAAATCAGGGCCTTTGCCATCATGCACCAAAAGGGAGGGCTGCTGTGGAAGTGCTGGCAGCTGGCAACCCAGTGAAGACCTGGTGGGAGAAGAGCTATGAATGAGAACCCCCTGCCCAGGTTCGTCCTTGGGGTACCTCCATCGTGGGTGCCCAAGGGCTGGGCAGGTGGCTTTTGGCCCATCACTTCCACAATAAATAACCAGTTTTCTCAAGTAAGCAGAACTTTAACTGCTGCAAAACCCATAGTCCTCTGTGGGATTTCTGTTGTTGCCTCAGATAATTAGAATCATTGATGTTTTTACCAAATTAAACATAAAAATGCTAAATTATGTCAGTACAGCAGTTTCTTTGTTATTTGTTTTGATAGCAAATCATATTTATTTTACATTAGATTTAAACTTCCAAGTTTCAAGTAAGATAAAAGGGACATTTCATGCTTCTTAGATCTGTTATTTCAGGCTGCCTATAAATTTAAGAAAACCGCATCATATTTACATTTGGTTTGTATTTCCATGGTTTTCTTTCTACAAATTAAATCAAATATTTTTAAACTATTAGTGTTACATGATATTGGTTATTCAGTTTTTTTTATTTTAAGGCTTAGTTTTTAATGCCATCTTATGTTCCAGAAACTGGATTTTGTGCTGCAATTAATCCCACCGATCAGATTCTAAAATATGGAATGGAAATCTTTGGAAGTATCTTTTCTCACAGCGTTTTTAAACTTCTCTTCCTGGTTATAGCTGCATCGAGTCTTTGAAAATTGGAGAAAAAAAAAAGCTAATAAAGCACTGAATAACGGAAATGTGTTTTAATTGGTATTTGGTATATCTCTGGAAGGTGTGATGTCACCTGGGCAAGCAAACAATGTGTGAACAAGTGAAAACTTATATTCATTGTTATTTTAAGTAAACAGATTCATTCATCATACTAAAGTTTACTTAGCTACTCTAAATTGCTCATTATCTGTTTGTACTTTTCTGGGGAGATCCAGTTATTTTAAAGCAAGCATCTGTGTTCCCATACAGTCAGTAGTGAGGTATGTCTTCTCTATTGACTGTACAGGCAATAGTCACTGCCAGAGGGCAATCCACATCAACGAAGTTCTGTGTTTGCCTGTCCCCATTCACTAGATGAAGAATCAGTGAATTGGGTTTTGATGTCTGGTGGGGGTCCAGCCCACTTGATCCTTTTCTGATGACAGATTTCCAGATAAACAGGAATGGATCCTTTCTATCTTCTTTTAGAAGATACATATAAGTTTCCTGGTCACTCAGGGAAGGGTTTGCATCACACTTCTGTGTTGATGCAGTGATTGATGGTAGAACAGTTGCACAGTCAGGAATGTGATGCCATAGGATCAGGGGGAGAACAGGTGAAAAGGATCCCTTTTTATCTCTAACTAGAGGCGCATCGACGTAAACTCCATATATGTTTTGTGGAGAATGCTGGGAATACTGGGTCTGCACCCACTTAGCTGGGTGCTCTTCCTACAAGACCAAAAACAGCCTTCTCTTTTCCAGTGTTCCTCTTAACTAACTCCAGCCTTGCTCTGGCTCCAGATTTGTGAGGTCTATGATTTGGGTTCAATGAGAAGAGTGCAGACCACATGATTACCCTTGCCATTAGTATAAGTGCCTTTTTCTGAGATGTGGTTGGGGGCTGGTAGTTTGCCCTGGGCTGATCTAGCACTAAGTTTCAGCACCAACCCAGACAGGAGTCCTCATGAGCATTTGTGGCCTCTCAAAGTGGCTTTCACTGAAAGTAGGCATGTCTCTCATTGTTTTGATCATTTGAAATGATATGGGAAAATAGGTGGGATGGTGGAATTTCAGTGTGTGTTTGTTGGGGAGGGATAAAGTCAGCTTTTTATTACTTAGGACACTGTCCTCAAGCACCAAATGTAAAATTACATTCAAGGTCAGTAGGATATAGTTAACCTTGCAGCATGTATTGAGCTTGTGTTTCCAGGGGTGTGTCACAGAGAGGAATGGTAGATGGGAACTTAAAAGAGTTTTTTATAGAGCAGTTGTCTGTTTCTAGCATCCCAAAAGTAGAGAAATTGATAAGAAAAGTGCATCAGATCAGAGTACATGTGCTGTTCATGTCAGGAAATTTGGAAGAGCTTAAGTTCTTTCCATTTTATTTCAAAAAAAGTGGCCAGTATATCTTTAGTTGTATTCTTTTACTGTACACAATTGTGGTACAGGTTGCTATTTAATGGCGTCATGGTTCAACAATTCCTGTGTAAGCTAGATGCTACAGTTATTCCTTAAGAAGAGACAACGATCGTCTGATCCATTTTGTATTATAATCCATGTGCTCGTGTATTTCTTGCTACTTACCATTACGCAGTAGCAAATAACTGTATTCAGCAAAGAGTACCCGTTATAATTTATCAACAATATCAACAGAAATATATCATCACAGGAAATATGGGCTATTTATGAGCAAGTTAATGGAAAAACTTTATCATTCCATTTCCCCAGAGTCATATAATATATATATTATCAAAAGAAGCTGCATATAGATTTAAATATCTGGGCCAGATTTCCATTTCAGCCTTGCATAAGCTTCTTCCCACATGGCCTTTCTCACTTAATATTTCAGCAATTACAAGTTTTCATTTCCCTTATATATGTGCAGGGATGTGGCTTAACCAATTTAAACGGATTCTGCCTCTATCTGCTTGACAACTCTTGCAGAGAAAAAGCAAGGAAATAAAATGGCTCCAAATCTCCCAGCATTAACTCTGAGTTGTTCCTGAAGAGAGAGACAGAGAGATCTCCTAGTTGCTTGCAAATTTATGTAGCTGAAGTCAAACTAGCACAGTAAGAATGTGATATTCATGGTATTTTCAGCATATAGTGACATGATTCTAGGCGGAGCTGCAAGTAACATTTGTTTCCATTAATACATGAATGACAGATAATAATGATCAATCTTCTTCCTTGATTTCAGAACTCTCTCAGAAAATGACAGTACCTCTTTACCACCTGCTGACTCCAGCACCAGTCCTACTAAAATGGATTTGTCATTCAGTAAGACTGCCAAACAGTGCCTAGAGGAGATATCTGGTGAGTAACACTAAGTCAGGAGAAGCCTGTGAACTTCTTTATTTACATCTGTTTCTTACCAGGAGCTTTGCAATGTGTTGAAATAATACATCTGACTGCTACCCATGAGTGGCATTAAATATGCAGAAAATTTGGGTCATGCACAGTTAGTGCTTCAAATGCACAGTTCTCTTATCTGAACTGTCTTCTTCTGTTCAAATATCCTTTTCATCATTTTGCAGAAACTGGGCTTTCACAAGCTAGGGTTTCAAGTCATTATTGTTAAGGTCGTGATCAATGGCACAGAACCTGCTTGGAGGCCTGTCACTAGTGGTGCTCCCCAGGGGTCTGTGCTGGGTCCAGTCCTGTTCAACATACTCATGAATGACCTGGATGATGGGATAGAGTGGAACCTCAGCAAGTCTGCTGATGATACCAAGCTGGGGGAGTGGTTGATATACAGAAGGTTCTGCTGCCATTCAGAGCTGGGCCGAGGGGAACCTCATGAAATTCAACAAAAGCAAGTGTGAAGTCCTGCACCTGCACCTGGGGAGGAACAACCCCAGGCACCAGTACATGTTGGGGGCTGAACTACTGGAAAACAGCTCCACTGAGAAGGACCTGGGAGTACTGGTGGACAGCAAGGTGACCATGAGCCAGCAATGTGCCCTTGTGGCCAAGAAGGCCAATGGTATCCCAGAGTCCATTAAAAGGAGTGTGGCCAGCAGGTCAAGAGAGGTTATCCTCCCCTTCTACTCCACCTTAGTGGGGCCACATCTGGAGTACTGTGTCTAGTTCTGGGCTCTGCAGGTCAAGGACAGGGAACTACTAGAGAGAGGCCAGAGGAGAGCTATGAAGATGATCAGGGAACTGGAGCAGCTCTTTTATGAGGAAAGGCTGAGAAAGCTGGGTTTGTTTGGCCTGGAGAAGACTATGGGGGGATCTTCTCAATGTTTATAAATATCTAAAGTGTCAAGTGGATGGGGCCAGACTCTTTTCAGTGGTGCTCAATGACAGGACAAGGGGCAATGGGCAGAAGCTGGAACACAGGAAGTTCCAACTAAACATGAGAAAAAATGTCCTTCCTGTGAGGGTGACAGAGCAGTGGAACAGGCTGCCCAGAGAGGTTGTGGAGTCTCCTTCTCTGAATATATTAAAAACCCACCTGGATACAGTCCTGTGCCCCCTGCTCTGGGTGTACCTGCTCAAGCAGGGGTCTTGGACAAGATGATCTCCAGAGGTCCTTCCAACCCCTACCGTTCTGTCATTCTGTGAGTCATACTGAGTGCTCCAAGAGGAGCAGTGGAAAATCTACTTTAGAATGTTTGATACTGTGATACATTTGAGATCATCAAATTAAATTATAACATCAAAATTAAGACATAAATTACACAAGATATATTTTGCTTTTGTAAATAAATCTATATTCAGAAAATGGGAAAATGAACAAGTTCTTACTAATGTACCTGATTTTTAAGCTGCTGCTAGAGCTAAACTGCTAAAGGTTGTGTTCTGGAATTTCTTGAATACCTTGAGTAAAATCCTTATTAGATTACAAATGTGAGGGTTCTTTTTTTAAATCATATTGGAATAACTCCTTTGAAGTCAACAGAACCATGCTGATTTCCATCAGCCCAGGTTCTGGCCATAACTCTGCCTACGGATGCAAAAAGCAAAGTATGTCACAACTGACTGTCTCATCAGGACTGAATTGCACTGCAGGGTTGTGTGGGAGTGCTTTCAAAGGGACTCTTCACCAGAGCTGTCCTGTTGGGTTTTGTGGGCTTATTTTGTTGTTGTTGTTGTTGTTTTGGGTATTTTTATTAGCATTTTATTTTTCTTATAATATTAAAAAAAAAAAGGTGAAATCCCTGTTTCACTGATTCACCTATAGTTTTGCCCTTTTGCTCCAATTTTTTAACATTCAAATGAATATATAATGAGTCATGTGGGTCTTCTTACACAGGATATAACTGACTTTAAAGCACTCATTTAACACATCAGTCTAAAATTATCTCTCTACCAGAAGGGAAATCAGATGCCCAAGCTTTGTGGGATTGCCTTGGCATTTAGCTGACTCATACAGAAATTGAGGTTTTGTCCTGGTTTGTCTCAGTCCCTTTGGAAGTTTCCTGAGTCTAACATCCCTTATTTGCACAGCCAGCTTTTTTCATAAATATATCACCCTGAAACATGGTGAAATGTTCCCTAGAGGTGACACATGCCTGTAAAATTAAAGTAAAAATTATTTTTAATTCACCCAGAAATCAGTCTCATTGGTCTTGCATGCATAAAGAGTATAACTGAAAAACACAAATCAAAAGTTGTCTCAACGAATTATCTACGAAGGTGCTAAAAAAAAAAAAAAAAGGTAATATCGATCCAGTACCTGCTGAAATGATCAAATAGGATATCATGTCTCCTAGCCTTTTCTTGTTCTGAACAGAAATGGAACAGCATCAAAAAGAAGAAAATGGCATAAAGGGCACTAGACATCAGAGATGTTTCTAATCTGATTATTCGGACTCTGGCATTAAAGGTTGATTGACATAACGGGCAGCAAAGCAAAACCACTGGGGAAAATGTGGTCAATGATTTGTTGTATACAGAGGAAAACAGATGTGTGTCACCCATAATTGGCTGTTAGTGGCAAAAAAATGAAATAGACCAAGTACTACATTTGCTGAATAAATAATTGTCTGCATTGGTGAGCTGTCACCAAGTCATTGGTAAATCTGCCGTTGGTGAACCTGTGTGGAAAAAATCTCGTGTGATGGCTGTACAGGGGACTATTCCATGATGGATTAGCCTTTGAGAAAGGACTATTAAATTCTGTTACTTAGGAGCAGTTTTTTATTCTGGTATAACCAAGGGATTATGCCAGTGGTAGCAAAGAGATAAGCAAGGGTTCTTTCCTTGATCTGGTCACTTATATCCAGGTCATTAAGAGATGAATCCAGAGTTTCTTTCACTTGGATATTATAATTTTCCTGAAATCTTCCACTGCTGCTACACATGGGCATTATCTTTATATTACCTCAAGTTTTTTTTTGCAACTTGGTAACCAAACAGACTAGCACAATGTGCTGGTAGGCAATAAGGATCAATAAAGTTCATGCAAGGGACTGAGCATATGCGGAAACCACTAAACAGCTTGCAGGAGAGGGTTCATAAAGTGCTGTCCCAGCTGCATTATGTTTTTGCTTCATTAATCTTTATTATTTTTTACAGTGCCAAATATTTGCAAGTAAGGCTAACATGCTCAGGACTAAGATACTTAGTCCATATCACTGTATAAACTGTTTCTCTACTTTCAGAATATTTACAGACTTGTGTTTGTTATTGTGTCTTGGCTGAAGACTACTGCTCTCATAAGTAGCCAAGCAGAACATATCAGAGCTCCTAATCCACTTCAGGACAAAATCAGCTAATGCATCTTAAGCTAACGCTGTGAGCATGGCTGGTTCAAGGCTTCTCCACAATATAGGCAAAACTTGGATGTAGAAAAATTGATTTTAAAAAGATTTAGGAGTGTTTGTTCAGGCACCATTCTCCCTGAGAGATTCAGGATACCAAAACCCAGTTAATTTCCTTGCTCTAATGGTGGACAGTTGTGGCTCTGTTACCTGTGCCCAGCAAGGCAGTTCACATCCCTTCACCACTGTCTGAATGCCAGTGCTGGGGAAGTAGAGAGGGAAAGCAAGAAGCTTTAAGGGTAGTTTCTAGTTCTCCTCTCCTGTATCTTCCTCCCCGTTTCTAAGGGAGCTACCTTTAAAACCTCTCCTGTCTTCCAGCTCAGATCTGATGGAAAGATGGGGCAAATTCAGAGCACAAGCCACTTGTTTCCTGCTCACTACTGGGTGAGAAATCATTTGGTTTTACTTGCAGAGCTGTGAGAGGAGGATGGTACTAGAAGGTGAGGGAGATGCTGAGGCTGGTGTAGACATGGACCCAGAGGTGCTTCCCTGCTAACCTGAACAACGTCTTTATTTATGGCTTGTCCCCATAAATCCACTGCCCTAGGTAATTTCTCACATGGCTTATGCCTAAAGCCAATACTGTGTCTTGGTAAAGCTACTGTAAATCTGGGTTTCTTCACTGTTTCTCCACCTCTGCTGGGAATTTGTTCCAGATGTAATCTGAAGTGCTTCCGATTTTTTTCCTACTTCTTTTTTTTTTTTTCCTCTGAGTATTCCACAGCTCAGCCAGAGCAGTCCCCGATGTTTTCACAGTTCACGTGCAGATCAGCAGTGTGGCACATGCGCAGTAGGTTCAAGGCTTCCTGTGCACCTTGGATCCCCTCTGCATGCACGGTGCCAGCAATACCCGTACACATGCTGAGTGAGTCCTGTTTGTAGGCACAGGTCACCACTGCAGCAGTTTTGGTGCATTCTGCATAGACTCATTGCACATGTGGCATGCAGATGTGTAGACGTCTGTCCAGGAAATCCTAGACAGAAATTTGGGAGTCCTAAATAAGGATCAGTTCTGCAGTCATGTATGAACGCTCTTTCTTGCGTGTACTTTATGTACCAGTTGCCTCAACAAGACTACTCAGTATCTATGTTTCTGCAAAGCTGGAGTATAACTCTATAGACGGGATTTTAAAATAAGAATGAAAAGGAAAGCTGATAAAGTAATCTGCTTTGGTGCTTGTTTTCATGACGATGAACTTTCTTACCCAGTATTGCTACTTGTAGTAGCTGTGACATTTATCAGTTTCGGCTGCAAGTTTATTGGAGAAGGATTTCAGTGAGTTAATTATTTAATAATCCATTGTAAACTGTACTTGTCAGTGACTACAAAGCATTATTTTATGAAATCAGTGATAGTGTTTAGTTTTAACAAGTGTTTACATGTTCAAAGAGCTTAATGCAAAGTGTTTGATTAAATAATTATTCATGAATTTACAAATATTGACTAATTATAAAAAAATTTGAGGGATGAAGCAGAAATGCAAGAGCAACTTTAAGAGTTATAGTCCAATACAAATGGCAGGATTAGAATAAAAACATTCAATTTTCAAGCTTTTATATTTACTGTACTTCTTTTTTGTCTCTGAAAGAAATAATTAATAGCTATGGAAATAGTTTACAATAATGTTTATTCAAGTAAGATTGGCTGAAGAGATTCATAATCTTATGCATTTGCAGATTTCATTTGTAAGGCTCCAAACTGTGCCCTGAGACTTCAAAGAAAGTCTTCTCTGACAGCAAAATTTGTCCCTAGATTATTAGTTCTTAAATTCGTTTTTATAATTCCTTTTATGAAAGAGACAGTAAAAATAAGGTAATATGTTACACTGCCTGTGAAGTGCTGGGGAACTTCCCTGTGCTGTTCTTGATTTAAACATATTCCTGTGTGGTGGGTGGGGAATACATTGAATTGCAAGGTAGTTGGGTAATAATGCTCTGTCATGATATTTGCTCTCCTCTGGTCTACTATACTGTCTGCTGAGTTTAGAAAGGTGTATTTGCTTGTTACTATATTTCTTACATTTAAAATGGAGGGATGAGCTTTATAAAAGTATTTTTCAATAAATATACCTGAGCATTTTCCACATTGCAATTTTATGTGTTGTCGAATGACACCCTGCAGAGAGGTGTGGTAAAGCAGAGGATAAATTCAGTGTACTTTGCACTGAGCACTTCGTCCAAGGTGTACATATGTGTCTGTTTTGTCTGAGGATGATCATGATGATCTGTCTACCAGGTGAGGCAGTGGGATTAATGGGAGAAAAGTTCCTATAATCTTGTAAGCAAGGGCAGTAGTATTGTCTTTGTACACACAAAGGCTGAATGAAGGTTGCATTACTAGGCCCAGTACCTCCGTATCCCAGCATTTGACTGATTGTGTTTTTGATGTGTGTGGAAAAGGAAATGAGATGGGTAGATACTGGAGCTGCCAGCTACCCTCACATGGCTCCCACGCAATTCAGGTGCTATTCCTGTACCTGGATGATGGTCCATGACCTGTGTCCTGCTGGAGCTGGGCTGCAGTGAATAGCTTAGGCAGGAGAAGAAACAGGTCAGCAGAGACACTGAGACCCACTGGGTTGCCCAGGACCCAGCTGTACCCCTACCAGAGACCCTTCCAGCCTGAAGTGGTACAACACCTATTGCCAACACCACACATGAGGTTTGGCATGGCTTATTGAATGAAGACATTTCATCCCCTGCCATAAGTTATTCTGCTCCCAGCTGGAAAGAGGACTAAATATACCTGGCCAGTTTTGGCAGTCTTATATCTGGTCTCTTCAAGCTCAGAGCTGAGTGGCCGTACTGTGGATTTCTTCCCTAGCAGAGCAATGTTTAGCACGAGGGAGTACGTCCTGTCCACAGGGCTTACTGAGGCCAGACACAGCACCGTAGGAATGACTGCTACCTATGACCAGGCATGCATGCTATGAGCTCGGCGTGGAGGCAGAGCAGGTCCGTACCTGCCTACAGCTGACCATGGAGACAAGCCACTGGCTGTAGCTGTTTGGGCATGAAACAGTGGGTGAGGAAGTTACCATTCATTTATTTGGAGTACTGGAGAGTGATTCAGCCTTGCTGTTTAGGGTAGGGAAAGACCCTGTTCCCTTGATCCCAAAGCACTGTAGTGCCTCATGGGGCCAAATCATTGTCCTTCCTATTATTTTGAAACATAGCAACTGAGAATACCGTACCGATTTTAGTATAAGCTGAGGTTTCAAAACCATTGAGTGGGAGAAGAGTGAGATTGCCCTTCATTTTGCATATTCCCTATTGTAAATACAGCCTGATGAAGCCTTTCGAATAACCTCAACAGCTTCCTCAGCCGTGCTAAACAGGCTGTTACAGCCGCACGGCGCCAGCAGTGTGTACTGGTATGGGAGCATGCGGGCAGTGCTGGAGCTCTGCTTCCTCACCCGCGGCCACGTCAGCATCCGCACCACCGCGCTGGGCTCTGCTGCAGGCAGGGACCAGCACGTTCATAAAAACCTTTTAAGGGCCCATATGCCACTGCAACTGGCAGACCCTGGGAGTAAACACAGAGTCTTACCTTTTGTTTCCATGCTGAAGAAGTGGCAGGCATTTAATATTTGGGACAATTTTGTACTCAGGGTGACAGAGCATTCTTCTTGTCTCCTCCGACTTTGTGGGCTAGGCGTGGAGGGGAGTGGTATGTCTTCTTGTTGCAGACCGTGTCTTTCTAGGAATGTGTCAGTGATTTAATATGAAAGACCATCATTGCTTGAGGCTACTGATTTTTTTTCTAGATTCATTCTGTGTTTATGGGGGTTACCCAGGAAAAAATGTACCCTTCCTTTAAAATTTCTAAGTTTCTCCCATGTATTTTTTTTCTTATATATCTTTAAAAACTGTAAACTGTACTAGCAAAAAGCAAGAAGTACACTGAGGCTTCTGTTAACACCTGTTTATTCACAGGAAATCTGCAAACAGTCTATAATTCTTAAGGTGGCATTTTTAAAGGTTACTTCTCTGTCAAGGTTTCTCAGGTAGGGATCTGAGACGAGCATATTGTCATACTGACAAAAGCAGTATATTGTTATACAGAAATGTTCATATTTTTTAGATTTCTACATAAGGTTTTATGAAATTCATTGCTCCTAGATAAAAAATTGGTATAGAAAAAAATCAGAATGAAATTCAGCTAGTTCTTTGTTCACCTGTCTGTTATTTCTGGGATTAATATTTTTTTCTCTGTGAGAAAAGGTATATATTTAAACATAACTCTCCTTTCTCTCTTGATAATGTGTTTAAAAACAACATTTAGAACTGGTGAACTTAGTGAAGACATGATATGGAGTTGCTTTATAAAAAAATTACTCTTCCATTATTAGGTATTCTTCAGAAGATTGTGAAACAATGATTTTATTACAGCTTTTTAATTCCATACTAGCCTCTGAATCTCAGAGAGATGCAAACAAGATATATTTTAAGGAGAAAGAAATTAAATATTTCCTTTTATAAATCACCTTACTGGGCAGGTACTGTAGTCTTCCATTTTTAGCTTCTTTATGATCTTAAATGATTTTTTTTTCCTTTAGAGCAGATATTGCAAGACTGAAGGTACATTTGCAAATCTGCTTTTAGCTTCCTGCACAGGGAGTAGCAGTGATATGGAAGAAATAGTTTGTCATCCTTACCTTTCGGGGAGAAAAATAGGATTTGACTGTGAGCTAGGTCTGTTAGTGTAGCATCCCATTCAGGTGAAGCTGTGTCTTGAAACCTGTGGCACTGTAAACTGGGCAGAGGCTTCTGTGTCTCCGGTTTAATTCACCAGGATGTTTGCTGCCATGGCAGCCAGCAGCATTCACTGCAGTAGCAGAGAAGAGTCATATATCTGGGAATGCAGGTTGAATACTAAAATGTAAGGAGGCTTGTGCAGAGCTTTGCTTCAGTGGTTAATTTTGGCTCTTTATTGAGGTCTGACGTGGAAGCTGTACTTGCAGTTCTGTGTCAGCCCATCTAAAGTGAAGAGCCGTGCACTGGGATCAGTCATGATCTGGTGAGGGGGGGGGCAAAAAGCCCGAGACAGCACTTGTGCCTACTTTGGATTTCAGAAGGCAGCAGCTGTAGACAGAGATGCAGGCCCACCGCTCCGATGAGAGTGGTGATTGGATGGAGAGGGGAAAACACAGTTGGCTTTTGGGATTACTTCTGTGCTGGAGCAGAGTGTTTGATCAACTCTCTTCTGCTTGAGAGAAATCCAAGTGAAAATGACTGTAAGTACTGCAGATTAATGTGACGGGAGAGAAGTGGCTCAGCAGAGACAGCAGCATAATTTTAAAGAAAATGACTGTGCCTGTCTAGTCCTTTACAGTACGTACACTGCATGTTTGGGCTGTGATTTTCATTGCAAGTGTAAGTATGTGCTACCTGGGATGTGCAGCGTGCGGTGCTGGAGGGATCAGCTCCCAGAGCTTTCCAAAGAATTGATCTGCTGTCCATCACAGAAATATGAAATCTAACTGAGGTGAAGCCCCAGCCGGAAAGATGCAGCGATCTGCTGAACTGTCAGTGTTTAAAGGCAAGGAGGTTAGAAGAGGGTGTGTTCGTCTTCAGAAGCAGAAGTCTCTAACCAATCTCACACTCATCAGTGAAGGGGAGAAGAGGCGATACTCGTACAGGGAGAACTGGTTTGGAAACGCCTCCAAGTCCAGCCAGAGTTACCATCAGCGGGAGGCAGAGGCTGGGGGCAGAGGCTCCCTTTCCAAGACACTCTCACAGTCGGTGCACTCTCTCTGCCAGCCCAGCCTCACCACACCCCAAGCATTTCAGGCGGTACCACCTGCTGGAAGCAGGACATCCAGGAGGTCAGGAGACTGGCGTACAGGTGAAGGCTTCGAGATTGACAATGAGGAGAGGGGAAAATCAGATGATGAAAATGTGTCCTGCGTGTCCCGCTTCACCAGCAGGAACTGGGCAGAGGAAGAGGAGGAAGGCTGCTTGCGTGAAGGGACCGCACAACTGGATGAAGATGTCATAATGACAATGCTGGGGGACCTAGAACAGGTCCTTTATACTGATATTTTAGGTAAGTTAACTTTGGCTTGACATCAGGAAGGGCAGGAGGAGAACCAAGTGTTTGCACATATGTGCAGGGAGCAGATTTTTGATCTTGACAGTGATTTCATGAGACAGAACTGGGTTTATTTACAATAGTATACAAAAATAGGGTCTAGACATTCCTCCTCATTTGCTTACTCTAAAAACTCTATGAAATGAAGACAAATGTCGAAATCACTTTAGATGGGTGCATGAGCAGCAACAGCCTGTGAATAATTGAGCATAGTTTGCTTAGCTGTTTGAAGAAATAAGGTGAGACATTTAAGTGGTATTAGTTTACTTATAAATAATTTAATTTTCATGACAATTGTTCTCATGAATTTAAAATTGAAACCTTGAATCCAAGGTTTTGTTTAGATAGAAAATGTCTGGGCCTACCTACAAACTGTCCCTCCAGTATTGCTTCCCCCATCCCCCCCCCCCCCCCGATAATTTCATCCATATACATAGAATTGTGAGTGTCAGGGTTTCAGATTAGTTTAAATAATCAGTTCAGTTATATCAGTGCATGCCAGTGAGCATTTGAAGTCCACAGCCATAGGTGCTTCAAAAGGCTTCTGTGTTACCAGCTTTACTTTTCATCTCTCAGCCCTTTATAAGAGTGCTCAAAGTGTTCATTTCCCAATCTTTGTTCTTCAGCCAGTCAAATGGTTGAAGTATCTGCTTGCTTTTGCAAGGTTATGTAGCCTGTGTCTAGCCTGGAGGTCCTTTGCTGGTGGATATGTTAGCTCTGATTGTGTTTTAACATTCAGGATAAAATTTTTGCTGACTATGTAATGTAAGAAGCTATCATCTCAAAATAACAAAGAAACAAGTATTTTCTTTTTATGCATACCTTTTTGTCATTAGACTATACCAATATGCACAAAAGGGCTTCTTCTAAAGATTAGAGGCACATTAGTAAAGGAAACCGAGCTCTCCACCTGCCCCTGCTCCTATTCAGCTGCATGTGGCTGAGCAAATCCCTGTTCTCTTGTAAGCCTCAGTTTCCTTACCTCCAAAGTAACACTGGTACTTTCCTTTGTGAATGGAGTTAATATCTAAGAGTGGACAATTCTCTGGGGAATTGCTTTTTATTTGTAAATCCTTTTATGAAAATCAGATAATAGAATTATTATTCTCTCATTTATCTACTTTGGGCTGTAATTACATGTGCAGAACTACTGAAATGATTATGAACAGTATTATTAAATGTGCAGTTATGGGTGAGCTTCACAAATGCGAATGTAGAAGTTTAACCTAAGTGTTTAGTGATTTCTGTGAAATGTTTATTTTGATCTCCTGTGTGTGTATCTCATACAGTGGAAGACATGAATGTGTTCTCTGTAAATTTATTGAGGGAACCTATAATGATTCACTGCTTATAGGCAAGAATTTGGGGACAATCTTTTGGAATATTCATGTTTAACATAAATAATGAAGCTACTAGTGATTTGAGCAGACTGTATTCCATGGGGTCAGCAAAATATTTACATTGACGTTCCTCTAAGAAGAACAGAATTTTGATGGAAAGTTTCAGGGCACCCTGGTTTTAGTCTTTCTTACCCCAGTCTCTCCACATATGAAATAGAATGGCTTTTCTTCAGCCTACAAACCAGAATCACTTGGGATAACAAGCCAGGGAGCATTTCTGATATGCTCGGTCATGCAAATATGGATAGACTCTGCGATGGCAGTGGGCCATAGTAATAAGCAACAGGGTGCCTAAGGGAGTCTGGGCTCCCTTTGAACCCATACAGCATGTCCCAATCCTGTTGCAGTAATCACCATGGCGTCTCTTCTAGCAGACATGATGTAGCTAGCTTTCAGAAAAAAACACATATTCACCATCCTTATGGTCCTCTGCACAGGAGTCTTGTCATAGATGGGTAGCCACAGTGCTGTCCTGAAAATGTAGGTAATGTCAGATGCAAGTTAGGTCTGAGGATCTTGCACTCAGTGCAGAAAATTTCTCAAGCATCATGTTCAACTGTTTATACTTTCTGACTTGTTCATCCAAGGTACAACATAAATTCATTGATACGGCCTTAAGAGAAGGATGGAAAGAAAAGAGAACAATTATTTTTAAAACACCTAATAGTTACAGTTCAAGGGTTTTGTATGTAGTACTATGTATTGCTATGTAGTATTTTAAGATCATAATGCTCCAGTTGTATCTTTTTTAGAAAAAAAAATGGTGGAAAGGTTTTGCAATTACCCCTTGTGTCACTGGAGGATCAAAAGAGATTAGACCTTGAACTTTTCACCTTTCCAGGATAGAATAACACCACTTCTTACGGTATAATTTGTCTGAAAGTAAAATATTCTTCTCTGTGAAAATATATTTTGGCAGTTTGCCATATATATATGTACCTTTTTTTTGTATTGCAATTGTATCTTAAGGCTTTGTTATGCTATTTACTGTAGAATATATATTAAAAAAGACAGTTGCTGTCATTTTTACTGCAAGGATTTGCGGTGTTAACATACAACAAAGGACAACTGACAGGGATAAACAAGGAAGGAAAGGGCAAAGTCACTGCAAATATGAATTATTTTCAGTTCCTCAAATAAATATAATGGTAAAGTATTGCCTTGCCTTTAATTCTGCCTGTTTAAACCCTGGAATTTTTCTTTCTGTGTATAACAGAAATTTTTCTTATACCAACAAGCTACTGTTTGACCCCTGGTTTGAGGCAGCCCAGGTAACAGTCCCTGGGTCTCCCCTGGATGAGGTATTATGGCAGGAATATAACGTGATCCTGGAAGTAAATTTGAGTGTATTTGGAGGAGGGGGGAAAGCAAAGGGCAGCTACAGTGAGGAACTGAGTGCATCATAGGCAACTGCCTGGAAGCAGGCATGGACCATCTGCTCGGGAACTGTCTGGGCTTTCAACAGGAGGTTCAGTCTAATAGGACTTAATGGTATCCAGCTTTGCCTTGGCGTGAGTCCTTTTGATTCATGGCAGTCTCCTGGATGGTGCAGAAAACTCTCCAAAACAGTACGTTGGATCCATGGGTACATTGATCAGCAAGGTGCATGACAGAACACATCTAGCTTGAAACACAGGAGTAGTTATGGTGGTTTCAATCTGAGTGTGAACATTTGCTTCCTGCAAGGTATTACATGTACAAATGCACACAGGTAGTTCATTTCATGGAGCAAATCTTTGTGAAAGGAGATGCCCTTGGGGTGTGGCTTGAGAAGATGGAGAGTTTGTCAGCAGTGCTGTGCCTGTACCTCCACTTCTTGTGTCCACCTTGTCTGGCTGTTGACCTCACTGTCAGTACCATGGTGCCAACCCAGAGGTTTATGGACTGTTGGATCATTAAACCACTGAAGTTGCTGATGGACTGTTTGGCTGCAGCAAAGAGGACAGAAGACGTAACTGGGGCAGAGTAGATGGGAAAACCCGCAACTGCAGGGTAGACTGGCTAGTACCGTGCGTGATTTGCCCATCAGGGAAGAAATAAAGGGTTTATGGAAAAATTTATTTCTATTTAATGTCAGGAGCTGGGCTTTTTCTTAAATGCCTGCAGAGTGTTTGGGTGATAGGACCTGGACTGCAGAAGAGGGTACAGTAGCAATTCAGTTTGTCAATGAGCTCAAAGGCTTCATCCTTTAGTCAAAACTCAGAATTAAGGAGCTTAAGTGAACCATTGAACAAATATAGTTCGCTTCTGCAGATTCTCCCTTATATTTGAAATAAATGTCACTGTATATGTTAAACCAATGCTTTCTGTAAACCAGTGTTAAACCCATACTTGTAGTGCTGCTGCAAGTCAACCTTTTCCCCATGCCTTCAAAGAGATGTTGTGTTGAGATCTTTTTACCTTACCAGAATTTTTTCCTGTAGCACTTCCATTTTTTTTTGCTTTACTTTTCTGGAATGTTTTGTTAAATATAAAATTTTCATTGCTTCTAACCCCATGTTGAATATTTCCCAGTTCTGTCCTATGCATCTTTTCTTGCAAGCTCTGCATTAAGATCTTCTTCCTTTTTTTCCCATTTTAGCTACCCTGCAAAGGATATAATGTTTTTTCTTTTCCCTCCTTCCCAAACATGTCCTACTTGTTTTTTCACTTAGATGGCCCACCATGCTTTTTCTCAAAGACATCACCATTTTTTAATTTATATCATATAAACTCACACACAAACCTGGGAAGAGGAAAGGCAGCAACAGAATGAGAAATACAGCTACGTGAGGATGTGTATCTGCATGTGTAGTTTACATTTTACAAATGTGAAATATCGTAGTGCGATATGGTATTTTGCCTCTGCTTGCATTTCTGACCTTGATTTTTATATGATGTTGAGTTTAAATTCACCAGACTACCTCCTGTTAGGTGTATTCAAAGATGAAACAGCTTCTTAATGTCATGAGGATTCCAAAATTAGATTAAAAGCTTGTTCTGGATGAGAATGCTGAAATCTAACGTTAAATACTGGAGATAATATTAGGGGTTGCACAATATCATTCTTGATGCTAGCATTCCAGAATGAGGAGCAAAATTAATGTAACAAGGTAAAGTGTGACATGAAATTTATCATTGACAGAGTCAAAAAGAAATTATTTGCACTTCACGTTCAGCATTGTACAAGTAACTATAATAATGATCCTTCTTGACAACCTTCTTTCAAGCAACAAATACAGGACAGGGTCAGAATCAGAATGCTAGGCTTAAATAAATCAGTGATTTTTGCCACAGATTTGCTTTTGAAAAAACATGCATTTTGTTTCTTCATGTATGACTTTTGGAGGTTGCATTGAGGTTTATGATGTTTTCCTTTTGTAACATATAACATAACTTTTTTTTCCTTCTGGTTTTATTTTTTTTTTTTAATCATACAAGTGTTCCAGGCGAAGTTCTGTGGGCTTCACTATTCAAGATGCCAGACTAGCTTTTCACAATGGATACCTGAAGGCTGTTAAAATCCATAATTGTATAAATGACACATGTGCTTAGAGTGTTCAGATTTTTATCCCAAGAATTTTTTTTTTTTTTTAATCCCGTATGAACAATAATCTCCCCCTTCAGGAAACCATTACAGTTCAGGAAAGATGCTTTATTTAGTGCCTGACTTAAAGAATACTTTGAAATAGCCTAGATGTTAAGTGCATACTGAAGAGTTATTGTAACAGTCAACCCAATTCTTTCCAGACACAGATTTACTATGGCTTTATTTCCTACCGAGTCATGTAAAATGTCAAGGAGGAAGAAGGGGCTGTGTAATGTATCAGTTGGTCTGAGGCTGCATCATGCCTTGATTACAGAGGATAAAAATCTCAACACTGTAAATCTGAGTTTCATTAACAGATTTGGGCCCTAACAGGGATACTTCACCCGGACTCTTTTTGGTGGGTTTCTTACATACCACATGTTATTTATAAGTGTATGTGTGTTTTATTACTGAAAGAATGAGGTTTAATTTTTAAAAAGATTAAAGGGACAGACCTATTTACAATCATATGTGTGTATTCCCAGCTGTATATACATGTGTGCACTTTATTCAACCTTATGCACTCATGTGTGCTAAAATTTATGCTGGTTTTGCTGGTTTCTTCCAGGGGAAGACCCTGAAACAAGAAGAATGAGAACTGTAAAGAATATAGCAGACCTAAGACAGAATTTAGAAGAAACTATGTCCAGCCTTAGAGGGACCCAGATAAGCCACAGGTATACTGGTTTTGTGTAGATTGCTAAAAATTTGGACTGTAGGAGTACTAATTGCTGAATGAATTAGAGGCTTGCAAGGGAAAATTAACTATGACACTAACCATACTGTTTGCTAGTCTGCCTCAACAACATAAATGTGACTTTAATATACTTTACTGTCAAAATGTCTTATACAATCAATCACGAAGATGGTTATTGTTTCATATGCATCTATTTAGAAGCCTATAAAATTTATTTTAGGTTATTTTATAAGTAGAGGTTACTGTTTACACAAACAGATGTGTACACATGGAGAAACACACACAGAGAACTTTTTTAAAAAAAATATATGTTCTTCCAGCCTTTGCTTTTCCTTGTTTCTCAGGAACAGAGAAAGCACCGTTCACTGACTTCTCCATTTTCTTTGGTAGCACATTGGAAACAACTTTTGACAGCACTGTGACAACTGAGGTGAATGGGAGAAGCATACCAAGCTTGACAAGCCGGTCCACCCCAGTGACTTGGAGGCTAGGGCAGGCCAGTCCTCGGCTGCAGGCAGGAGATGCCCCGTCCTTGGGTGCCGGTTATCCTCGCAGCAGCGCAAGTCGCTTCATACACACAGACCCTTCACGATTCATGTACACCACCCCTCTTCGCCGAGCAGCTGTTTCTCGCCTTGGAAATATCTCACAGATTGACATGAGTGAGAAGGGAAGTGGCGATTTGGACATGTCCTCTGAAGTTGATGTTGGTGGCTACATGAGCGATGGGGACATTCTTGGGAAAAGCCTCAGAACTGATGAGATCAATAGCGGGTAAGTAGCAGTTTTTCCCCATTTGAGCTAATGCATGATTGGCAGGTTCAATAGGATTTTTCTAACAAATTTTGGCACACAAGTGGAGGTTGCACTATGGTTGCTACATAAAAATATACATATTAAAAAAAACCAAAACAAAACAAAGCACCTAAGCTGCCAGTGTTGTTCTCACCTGCTTTCAAATTCAATTCTTCTTTAACATCAACATAACTTTGCTATAAACTTTGATGAGAGTACAAGTACTACTTACTGGAATTTCTTAGTTATCTGGTAAACCATGATTTTGCACTTGCGCTGGGATGGGTCTTCTTTTGGTATTTTTATGTTTTATTTGAGATGGTAGGGATTAGATGCAGCTGATGAAAAGCTGACAGCACTGTCTTTTCTTTGTTTCCACTTCAGATATTGTCTAGTATAGTCTGTGTGATAGGCCTTCATTGCAGTTTTTCAGCTGTGCATATCATCTGAGCTGCAGGAATATCTTTTCATAGAAGAACAGATCAGTCACTCTCCTATCATACCCAGGAAGAAGAATGACAATTATTTTTATTTTTGTTTGCCTAACCAATTGGTTGACTTTGGGGTACTGCACTCTCTGTCTTTCAAATTACTATTTAACAATTCTTATATAAATCTTAGAACATAAGTCACTTCACTCCTATGCATGTTAGAACTCCTAAAGCATAAATCAAAAAAAAAAAAGAAAAATAAAAACCTATGTTACTGTTTTGCTCATACTTAAATTACTGTTCACTGCTGCTGTTGGCATCTCAAGGCTGCTTGGTGGCTGAGGTAACACTGGTTTGAACAGAAGTCCCATAGAGTATGTGGCCATGTCACACCACACTACTTTGCTCTGTATACATTTAGGACTCTTGCTGTCAATGTAATCTTTTAGTTTGAAGTATAGCTATGAGTAGAGAACAGTGACTGATGAAATTGGATATGATACATTCCTAAGGGCAAATGTAAATCTGTGATAAAAGCTGTCTCTAGAGTAGTGTCTCACCTCAAGCACCATCCAAAGATAGATCTCTAGAAAAGGCATCACTATAAAGAAAGCATATTCCTGTATCTCCCTGGTGCCGTCTCAGTGACTGTGAATGGAGCACTGCTGACAAGGTTGTCCACAACATAGCATTAGTGGCTGTCAAGTAGGAGGCCATATTTATGTGTGCTAGAACAGAGAAAAGACACATGGATAATGTAATACTTTAATGCCTGAAGACCTTTTCTCATAAAAGAAATATATATGCTGCCTTTGACGGATGCATGGGTTTATCTAAAAAATAAAATAAAATAGGGGAATCCTTTGCAGTGCCTGGTGAGTTGTATTAATCAGCTTATCACATTAGAGAATTAATATAGTCATCTTCTGTGACTTTTCTTTGCATCTGTAATAAGGATGACTCAATAGACAGTAAGTTGCAATGTGCTCAGTTAACATTTTTAGGTGTGGTAAATGTTAAAAACAAGTTAATAAGCTCTGAAATTTCAGGATTCACTGAGGCATGTAAAGTCTTATCTCTTTTATGCCTCTTCCATTTTCAGTTTAATTACTTTAAACACTTGGGGACAGGAATGCAGCAGTAATTAGAAATTAGTGTGAGGAAGGCCTGTTGAACTTGTAAAATCTCTCCGTTCAGGCCTTACTTACACAGGAAAAAATCCATATAAACTGGGTTGCATTCAAACCACAGCTAAATTTAATATGCAATTCCAGAGCCTGGGAACTTAATGCATAATTCACCCCTAGTTAAATAATACGTAAAAAAGTCTAAATTTTGTCTTTAATAAAAGGATAAACCAACCATGCAAGTGTGACAGTTAATTTACCTTTGAAAACAAATGTAAAGTTACTTTCTGCAGACTCCAGATACCAGGTTTTCAGAAATCCCTTGCTGAACTTCAGGCCAAATCTTACCAGTGCGTAAAATGCTTCAGAATTTAGTTAAAAATAAACACACTGGCCCTTTGTGTTTTAGTGCACTTGAGGTTGCCTTCATCCAGATTGCCATCCAGGACATGATGCTGCCTCAAACTGTAGCTGTCGCACAGGGCTACCCTGCCACAGCTTTGCTCTCAAAATCCACACCAGCTCACCCACCTCAAACTGTGTGGGTGGAGGCTGGTGCTTCTGGGCTGCTGTATTAGCCCTGCAGTCTCTGGGACAGCTGATTTCAGTTAAATCAGCTCCCAGAAGGAACTCCAGGGAGACGGCCAACAGAACATCTGGAGCACCGGCGGTGTGTGTGTGCCTTGGCTTGTGCCTGGGAGTCTTGTGTAGAGTTATTCAAGTTAAATATTTATGTACTTGGACACACACTTTGACTGAAAGATGGATTTGAGTGGCACCATTTCATGGCTTAAGGAGAACTTGTGTTAAAGATTATTTGAATTGGGAGTGAACTCCAGTAGATCATTTTCACCATCATACTAGGATTGGGACTACGCTTATTTCAGTAAGCCTGTAAATTTACTTTGAGCAAGTTTACTGAGGTATACCAAACTTTTTTTTGTGCCTGTATAGTTCTGTGTTAAGTGCCTTACATGTGCACGCTCCCTCACAAATAAATGTGTGCAAGCTCTGTACGAGGTTGCTACACTAAAGTTGCCAAAAACTTCAGGAGGGAAATGTAAAAAACAAGAGCCTAAGAGGAAAGACAGTTTAATGAAAGGTTCTTTGAGAAAATAATGGACAGGTCTTGAGAGTAAGACAGGCTTGCGGCAGCGCTCAGTTATAAGCACCAAGACCTCTCTTAGAGATATTAAACTGTAGGTAGGCATTCCAGAAATTATTGCTGCTGCTTGAAACTCAGAAACTTTTAATGGTTCTCTAGTGAGTAAGCAGCACTATACTCACTGTTCGATTCATTAGTTATTCATTATAATGTGAAGTGATAGGAATCAAGCTGAAGGAACACAGATAGAAACAGATTCTTAAATGTCATTGTGAGGGCTTCAGTGGGTATGTCTTTCATATCTGAATGAATGCATCCCAGGATTTGGGTTCTCAATTTCTGTTCCCATTTAGCTATTATTTGACAA
The DNA here is from genome assembly GCF_963921805.1 of Phalacrocorax carbo. Classification (NCBI taxonomy): domain Eukaryota; kingdom Metazoa; phylum Chordata; class Aves; order Suliformes; family Phalacrocoracidae; genus Phalacrocorax; species Phalacrocorax carbo. The sequence continues at coordinate 43,479,920 of NC_087513.1, forward strand.
AACTGCAGTACTTAAAATGCACTTAAAATTTTTGAAGATACTTGGGAGTTTCAATCTAAATATACTTTAATAAAGCAGATTGGCCTGTAAGCCATCACAGAAAAAGACAAATGATCCTAGAAAATAGGCACATATCTGATCTCCCTGTACTCGGCACACAAAGTGAGAATATTTAGTATAAGCCTACCGTCTAATAGGACAGCCCGTACCTCAAACATTTGAATTCCACAGTCCATTAACTTTAGAGTGAAACATCGTTGCCAGATGGCTGCATTTCGCACTGATTGACCACACATTTATTTTCAGGTACATGACAGATGGAGGACTCAACCTATATACAAGGAGTCTGAACCGAATACCAGACCTAGCTGCCTCTCGAGACGTCATTCAAAGAGGGGTTCATGACGTGACTGTGGATGCAGACAGGTAACAGTGCTTTGCTAAGTAAAAAACTATCTGAGCTCTAGAGATACTTTTCATCCTTCACACCTGCTGATACATCCTCATTTTGTTCATAAGGAATAGCAAAGGAAAGCAAGTGTCTGAGACTGCTAGATTTCTGAGCACACAACACGCTAAATACCACCATGAGTGGGTAAGAAGCAAACTTCTCACATGGGAAGGGGACTTAGGAAGAATTTATTGTTGAAGATGTAAGATAAAATATTAAGAAGCCCAGACCTTACTTGCAATCTTGAGTCTCTGAAATGGGACATGGTTTTTACAGGTTGCCTCGTCAATTGATAAGCACAGGGAGAATACGCACAGTCTCTAGGAAGCAGAGAGTTCGTGTGTGCCTGATGATGTGGGTCAGAGCATGCATTTGGTGTTGGCTGAAACAAGAACCCTGGTCTTCTCCACCCATTTTGCCCTCTGCGGGACCCATGAGCAGTTGAAAATGAGAAGCGGGGTTATATCCCATTTTATATGCAGTGTGAAAAAAGAAACAACACTATCCTGCTCTTGTACACGTATATATGGGTGTGAGCATAAAAACACGCTCCCACTAGTACTTCTGCAGATTAGACAAGTGTTTTCTGTTTCTTTTCCTTGAGCTTAAAGTAGATTCATATTGGTGGCTTGTATCCATGTCTGAAAAATAAGCATTCATTACCCAACTTTTGCAGAACTTAGAGCTGTCAGTTTTGAGGTTTTGGTCAGACCATCATAGAGATAAGGAGCAGCTGCGAAATTTGGCAGTCTTCAGTTTTAGGGGGTTGATTTCAGTCCCATCTTTTTAAAATCAAGTTTCCTTTAAGGAAAAAAAATGTATTTAATTGGGAATGGAGAAAAGATTCACAGAGTGACTCTGGTTTTACAAACCCAGCAAATCAGTTAAAGAAGTTCTAGAATATTAACCTAGGTATGATAATAATTTTTACTTCTCACAGTTCTCTGGTGAAAATATGCCTGTGACAAAAGTCAAGAATAGTCTGCATTAGTCAAACAGTGCATACAATGCATCAAGATGAAGATAATTTTCAGCTGGAGAACCAGTTACTTATAAAAGAAGGTTGCTTTAGCTGAGATATTAGCATTTGTTGACCTTGGAGAAAAAGTCTATTTTAGATAGCAATTCAAATGAAGACGGCTCGGTTCTTTGGAACGCAAGCACTGACATGATGCAAAGACCAGAGAAAGTGTACAGTAGGCGTTTAAGAAAATAATTTGGATAGAACTCAGACAGTAACAGAAGGAGAAAATGAGAAATTATATGTGGGCAGGAAGGACTTTTGTGGAGCTCTGTATGTGAGAACAAGAACCTTAAGCTCAAAGTGGTAGAAAGGGTGGAAAATTCTGAGGCTGGGAGTCATGTAATTAAAGACAGTCTTGCTAGCACCCCCATTTTTGTATGTTTCTATACCTTTTTTTCACCTGGGAATGAAGTTAGTAGAGTCCTTCCCACCATGCAATATTCACACCCAGGTTTCAAATCACACTCATTTTGCCTGAAAAAAAAAGAGGTCCAAATTAAGGGGGTTTTAAATTGTTCCTAGTATTCCTAAAACTCTAGATGCCACTCAAACACTTCGTGTTTGTTTTGCTTTGAAGTATTATTTAGTAATGTATGTGTTAATTTGTTCTATATAGCATGCAGGTATGTGCATGTTTTGCATGTGAAACCACAGGGAGGCTATCATCAGTTATCAATGAGATTGTCCAACATTTCCCAGTATATAAATATGTTTTGGTTTGTTTGCACAACTTTGTCAGAATGGCTAAAAATATTGTGTGTAAAAACTACTCTTCTGTTTCTGAGTTTTTCATCTCTGAGTCTATCGCTTGCCAGGTTGTAAAGAAGGGACTTCAAATTTGTCGGGAGATTATTTTGGGTCTTGAGTGAAAAGTTGACCAATTTTATGCAAGTTACAAGGCTTTCAAAAAAATGGAATTCATGTGTATTCAGGAAAGATTTATTTGATCGCAACAACTAAAATCTCAATATCTTCCATCTGCAGTGTGCATTTGCATACTGCTCTTGACATTAGCAAACTGCACAAGCAAACCCCAAAGTCATTTTTGAGCTTAAAGCCTGCAGATGTGAAATAGAGCTTACCTTGTGATGACTGCTTTCCCTTACACAAAGAATGAAAGCTGAACTCCTGTACTTGTCTGGACCCTCTAAACAGGGTGCCACAGAACATACTACAAGCTATCATATAATTAAAAGCTTTATAATGCACAGGCATCAGGGATTTAAATTATGGATGTTCAGACAATTCTGGCATTTTCTGACCTTTCGATGCTTGATTTTTACAACCTTAATCATGCTTTGTTGACATAGATTTTGTGTGTGTGTGTGTAAATGTATGTTATTCCTTGAACTAGGAAAAAAGTGTTTAGGAAGTGGAAAGAATGAAATATTTTTATAAGTTCTGATGATAACGAAACACATGCTTGCCAAAATGGGTCACAAAAAACCTGTATTGGGTCAAATGCACACATAAAAGGTTGTTTATGTTGTTCTTCAACAATGCGTGTCCCATTTATGATATGAAATCAGGTGGAAAAAGCAGTACAGAGATTGCCGAGGCTCTCACTTTGGTAGGATAGGTTTCGGTCCTTCACAACAGCGTGGATACCTGAGATTACATCTTATCTCACATAGCATTTTAGATCTTATTTTTTCTACTCTGAACAAAAAATAATAAGGTTTGTGTCAAGGCTTCAAGGTATGCCTTGCCACCGGTATGATGAACTTCCAAGAGGATTATTCTTCTCTTTGTCATCCCTGCAGATATGTGAAGGACATACGCATTTTGGACTAGATGACCTCTGAGGTCCCTTCCAACCTGTGATTCTCTGCGGTGTCATTAGTATAAGCCTTTTTCATATTGGCATGATTTGCCCTCACCTTTCTGTTGTAAAGGACTGTGCTGGCATCTTTGTGCAGGCAGAAAATAAACGATAGGCTGCAAATGTCTGATTTACATTAGCAATGAGGAGACAAGTTTCAGTGCTCTGTCCATTGTTAGAGCCAGCAACTTTTGCTGACAGCAATCCCATGTTCTTCATGAAAACTGAACTTGGGTTTTCTCTGACAACCTAAATTACAGCTTCTGCATATATTTTAGAACTTTTTCTTTTTGTGAGCTGCCAATACATTATTCTTCAGAGAGGTGGGCTGATGATATCTCTAAGGGTAATACCGTTTCTAGGAAATGTATACTTTCAGACTGATTCTCATTTCATGAATAAGTCAGGAATAATTCATTGAAATTAAGGGTATGGAACTGGTGTAAAACGACAACCAGGTCCCCAGTTTGATTCCACTCTAAACTGGTTTCAGATAGCACCTGCATCTCTGCTTCTTGCCAAAAAGCAAAGGGTTGAAGGATCACCATGTGGAAACCTAGCCTGAGAGAGCTCATCCAAATAATAATATCAAATTGCTCTTTAAATGACTTCATAAAAAGTTAAACTCATGAATGCAATATAAGCCAAGGCTTAAGTGTTGATTGCATACTGCTCTGGAAAGCACATCGGTGGAGAAAGGAGTACAGCTTATTTGCTTGTTCTGTGGAAAGAATTGTAATGGTTCAGTGAAAGGCTGAAGAGACACTGGCAGCATCAGATATCAATGGTTTTATCATTCTTCTTTTGATTTCTTTTTTATAATTTGGACTTTCTTTTTGGTGTATGAATGCAATTCCTTGCAATTTACCTTCCTTCAGATACCATAAGAAATTAATTAGAAAGGAAGATTGATTCTCTGCAGCGGGTGTAACTTGGGATGTGGCTGGGAGACTTCTCAGTTGTACGATATTACTTTTCATTTATTGGTCTGTCTTCCTCCTCTACACTCTAGCATTTGCCTTCTGGGACTCTTAAAGGGAGTATTTGAGGAACATTCTTGGAGTTCAAAACCCTTTTCAAAGTAAGATGAGCCAAAAGAGATTAGACGTAAACACATAAAATGAATTATGTTCTTGGGAAGAATAAGGTTTACTGAAAAGTAAGTTGCAGTGTTTCCAAACCACCCTGTGTTGTCCATAAAAACTGTTAGGGAAGTTTAAACAAGCCCTTTAAGAAGGAGATATAGCTCCACTGAGTTGAGCCATTGTCTTTACACCCCCTATACTTGCTCAATTTAGTGCACTGTATAAAAAGCCACGGTTTCCCTCACTTTCATCAGTCAGCAGTCAACAGAAGTTGTGCAACCACTTTCCCCTCACATCCCTTGAACGCACTATTCTTTTTTTTTCCTCACCCTTTCATGGATGAAACCCAAAGCTTTAAAGGTGCCTTATGCTGCTTAGCGTGCTTTTTACCATGACCTGCTTCAGCTACTTTGCTGTTGCATTGAATCTGAGCCCCCGTTACACAGAGTTCTTGTGCACAGGGAGTCTTTAAAATGCTTCCACCATCTGTCACATGTGCAGAAGATTTGGCAGTTGTCTCAGACTAGCTCTGGATGGCCGGTTGGTCTCAGCCAAACCATAATCACCATAATACATTATTAATTATAATTATAATAAAATAATTCCAGATTTTGCCTGTCATTTATTAACTAACTTCCTGCATGAATGACTATAAGTCTTCTTCTGGTGTTTGTCTCACTAGATGAGCCTCAAGTTGGAATATTGTACTTTTGGAAAAAGAACTTTTCCAGAGTTCAAAAGAATACTGGGAGCCCTGTTTCATAGGGCGGGTAGTATCAGAAAAGGCTGAGAGACATCATGAACAGTAACTTAAAATCCTAATAGAATGCAATGCCTGTTCTCATGCTGTAAAGTTTTGGCCGCACATTGAAATTGCTGATGTGATTTGGAATTTAATCCTTTGGGATGTTGTTCAGTGAACATGCATACTTTATGGATTGTTTTTCTACCCCGATGCTTCTGGGTGATGTGTATTTCAGCACTGCGCTAATACTGTGCTTTCTGCCATGTGTCCCTGCAGTTTGGTGTTCTGCCACGTTGCAACTATTACCTGTTCAGTTTTCTGCTTCTGGTAGCAGGGTGGGAGTTACTATGAATGGTTCAAGGAATTGTATATAGCACAGTATTAGCGATATTCACTGTGTGCACACATTCAGCCCTCTTCCCTTTCCTCTGCCTCCCAACATTTCAGCTGCGTCCAACTCTGGGTACCAGTGTCTATGGCAATAATACAAACATTCATCCCACAGATATGAAATAGCAGACCATAAAATAGATATGCCTACTTCTTGCTCTCTAAGGCTCTCTTGGGCAAAATCAAGTTTTGCTACAAATCAACTGTGCTGTGTAGGGAAACTTTCTATACCTTTGCATCTGCCTCCACCACTAAAGTATGCCTGTTGTTGCTATTCTGTGCACAACCTAAAAAAGTCATTATAGACCTTAAAGTCATGGTTCATCCAATTGTGTGATCTGCTATAATTTTCCTGTCTGTGATTTTAAAATATTAGTAAGTTCTTAGGATACTGAAATAATTATAAATATCTCTACCTCACTGTTTTTGCAGTTATTGCTCAAATATCTCCAGAAACCATAATTAAAGAATCTCTCTTGTGAAGCAATTTACATTTTAAACTGTTTTTACTATTGTTGCTTTCTTCTATACTTTTAATCTTCCATAATGTCTTCTCACAGCTGTTGCTGTTAACATTTCCCACCATTTACTTTTATTATTCTCAAATGATCCTGCATTTTCATAATCTCTGATGTAAATCTGTCCTCATTTTGGCATCTGTTGGGCTATCGAGAAAGTTACTAGTTACAAGTATCTATTTCAACGTGTACCTCGGTTTTTATTTTTTTCTGCAAACCAAGGATGCTATATTTAAGTACCTAAAGCAGAAATATGTGTGTGTCCATGCATGAAGAGCAGAATAATTGTGTCAAAAGGAGCACTCCTGGTTTTTTTGGCTCATTATGTTCCTAAGTGTTCAGGATCTTTGAGGATAAATACCTTATTTTCAAAGGTGTAATGAAGAATACATTTTTCAGGAATATGATTTTGTTAAGCATTATTAATCTAGAAAGAATGGTATTTGACTTGAGTATGACTTTGTTTCTGGTCATGATTTCTAAAGTAAGGATTTGGACAATAAGCAGAGCAACTGGACTTTGATCTAATTTTATGAGGTTGTCTCTTTCCTTAGTTGCCTTAAATATCTATAGAAATTGCCCATAGAACCACAAACCAAAACATGGAAAATTTTAACAGCTGTGTGAGTTTTTAGGTCCAGATACTTTATTAATATCAGTGACATAAACAAATTGCATTGTTAGCATGCTGTCACTAGTATGTTAAACTGTCATGATCCTGCAGCATCATGTCTGCAGACACATTTCTTTGCAACCAGCTTACATAAGGAAATGACATTCAGAGAAGGCAAGAGCAGTGCATGGCAGATGTTTACTCTAAAACAAGACCGAGCTGCAAGTGATTATGTGACACGAATGACAAATTAAGTTTTCTCTTTTTCATTTTTTGTCAAGTGACAGAAAGAGGGACAATATCAACTAATTCCAGTTTATATGAAAACGGAATTCATGGAAATAAGTTTTTAAACTTTTGCAAGGAATGGAAGCGAATTACATTCTCATGCGATGCTAAATGAGCTGAGCATATAGTTTGCTGTAGGGTCATTAAACTGAAGGCTGGCTGTTTACAGCTGATGCATTTAACATTCTCACAAATCTGCTTTTTCAAAGCGGATGGTGTGGAGCTAGGAATTAATGTCATGCAGCCTATTTGCATTCTTTATTTCTGCTTATGTCAAAGTTTCATTTAGATACTTTAAAATTATTTGAAGTGAGGCTGGACTTTATCATATGTTAACAGATTGCTAATACTTCCCTTGAGTAAAAATACAGATGGTTTATTTTGATTGTAATCTACTTCTGAAGAGAGTATCAATGTATTTAATAACAGCTACCTAAGATGGAGTTTACAATTTCAGCAGCAGCATCATTGTGGACCACTACTGTATTTCACTGTTATCAGCAAAGGCTAATGTATGCCTCCTTTGCGTTCAAACAAAACATGGGTAGCAAGATTTAAATCATTACCCAAAATACCCCAGGCTTGAACACAAAATTTAAGAATTTGAATCTCCTGTGTGATATGTATTTGAGTCCTGAAGTCAAGCAACAAATGAAGTTCGTTAAAATGTCATGATTTGTTGGATAGCTGGAGGAAAAAAATGTATTTTTAGTCTCCTGTACGGCTATTAAAAAAAATTATATTGAAATTTGCAATGGGTGCAGTTGAGATTGTGTTAACAAACACGGTGTATTTTAGACAGATGTTTCATGAAACGGAATATATAAATTGTGATTTTGATAATTTAGTATTGGAGATGCAGCAGCTTGTGATCACTAAGTTATCTTTTGTTCTAAATTGCCTCAGAGAGACCTACTTCCTTGTGGAGTAAAATATTCTTGTTTCTTACCGAAAAGTAATTTATTAAAGAACTGTTTTTATAACAGCTACTTACCAGATTGAGGTAGTTCTTGGTAGGCATATACATGCACACTTGGCAAACAAAACATATGGATTGTAAGAATGTTCCAGTTAACACTTTCATAGAAAGTAATTCATATGTAACACTGTAAAAATCCTTTGCTTTGGATTTATTAGGTATAAGTTCCCTTTAAAGAACATTTTGATTTGGCAGCTTTAGCAGACCTCTAAAGCAATGAGAAACAGGAAAAAAGTGGAGAGCCATCATGGTGCACTTTTTTTACCCACAAGAGGTAATGAGAAAGAAGTAAAATGATCTGCTCCAACAGCTATGTGTGGTTGTTTCGTACACCTGCTCTTCCTCCTAGTTGGCAGATAAACAAAACAGGTAGGTGAAAGGAAGGATAAATTAAATTAAGCTTAGCATCTTAAGGGTGTAAGTGCACATTTGCTGCTTGAGCTGTAGGGCTGCTTACAGTGTAAAAGAGGAAAATTGCAAGGTTTTGACCCTTTCACCTGCAATGTGCAGCTCTTAGAGCAAAACAGTACTGCTCTCTGTCCTGAGGCTACGGGAAAACAGTGATGTTCAATACATTTTGGATTGGCAATTGCATTGCAAGGGAACTTCCTCATTAGTGGCTAAAAAAGACAGCTGGAATCCAGCTGAAAGCTGGTCACAGGTTAGCTATGATTAGATAAAATTAAAAGAAGGATGTACCTAAGCTGTGCAGGTTAAAAAGCACAGAAGCCTTTCATTTTCCAGAAAAAAAAACCGGACTTTCAACCCTGTAGGCTGGCTAAAGGCAGTGTTCAAAGGGAGAGAGCCTGAAGGGAAAGCTGGGAAGGATACAGCGTGGCAGAAAAACTGCCAGCCAGCGCAGAGAATACCCCTCGCTGTGGGACACTCTCTGTGGAGCACAACATGTGTTAACCTTTCCCTTTGAAAAAAAATCCCTCCGCTTGCTTCTATCAACATCTTTCTTATAAATCTTAACTATGTCACCTCTGAGTCTTCTTTTGATGGAGAGAGGAAAAGATGATCCTCCCTCTTCAATCTGTTCTCCGAGTGCCGTTCTGGAGGCTTCCTGCCCCTCTGGAGCCCCTTGTGACAACCTCAGCTCCGCACAGGGAAACGTTTGGTGCAGCAATGTGCTTGGAGTTTGTTTTCTTTTGAAGTTACAGCACTAATCTCATCTGTATCTAATTGTTAAAATATTAAGTCTTCAAAGATTTCCTTTGTAAACAAAAGACTGTCATAACAATTTAAGCAGGATCAGATGTGTAAACTTAAATAGTGGAACCCTCAATGCATTTTACGGAATAAGTGTTTTACAAAAGGATACAGTATAGTTATAATTCAAACCTGCTTCGTGGACTGAATAATCTAAAATACATTATTTGAATGAAATTTTTAAAATAGCTTTGCCTAATTACAATTTGCCTGAACAAATAAGCTTTTAATCAGTTACCTTTGTCCATTAGCTTTAATTTCCAATGAGCTAAACTTTCTCTTATATTCCTTTTGGTTGCATTATGCTGTAGATCAGTTTCGTACTGCAGAATAGAATGTAAAATGGCTGCTAACTCTATTAAATGCTGGGTAGGTAAATTTACAAAAGCAAATAGTGCTTTTCTGCATTTTAAAAGCACGTGTAGTGTTGGAAATAATTGCATTGCCCTGGGAACCACAATAATTGACAGAACAGGTGTTTGTCATTCCTCAAATTGTGTTATCTAGAAATAAATCTTATTGATAGAAGCTAGAGTCTTTTATATTATAATATCCTACAATATTTTGATCAGACTCAGTATACTGACTTAAAAGTGAAATTAAGATATTTCAAGTGGATAGGATTTCAACCATTTTCTGGAAAAGAGACTACAGAGACAGAAAACATTATGTATTACATATCTTCTGACTGTTCATTAATGAACAAATTAATACTGATAGCCATTGCCTAAAAATCTGAAAATTTGTTGATTCAAACTACAAATGCACACACAATTTTATTAGCAAGATCATGAACTTTAGGAACAAGACATGAGGAATAAAGGTAGGCTGTACTTATCTTCATTTTTTAAATCAAGCCTAGACCTTTCCATAAGATATTTATTGCCAAATTCAAATACCAAAGTAGACAAAATTTAATGAGTGGTCTGTGTCTGGGGTTACTAGAGGACATGTAATGCTTTATGAGAGGCAAGTGATCAATAAAGATGTAGAATTGTCATGACTCATGAACTACCATCTGGAGGCTCTTATGTCTTTCTGTTGACTATACCAGGAATGTAGCTAGACAGCTAGCTTTTGTTTTATGTTAAGATGAAACACACCTGTTTTGAAGAATTTTTTTTTTAAAAGTTGCTTTTTAAAATTTTAAATAAAAGTAATTCTAGTGGAGCACTGCAGTGAAGTGACGAGCCTCTATGTAGTTACATCAGCCACAGCATGACATGATATACTGTCATCCATGGGTTGTCCCTTAGTAGAAGGAATTACCTACCAAGGGATATTGGAAAAGCTCCATTTTAGGAAAACCAGTTTCCTTACAGCAAAGCTATTGAAAGATAATTCAGCATGTTTCTTTAAGGTTAAAGAATTATTCCTTTTCCTCTCTGAGTTAAAATCTTTCCCCTCCATGAAAAGAATTGCCTCAGTGTTCAATGTATGAACCAAATCTTCTGATGCATTAAAAAAAAAAAATAACTGGATTGGCTCTATTTTACAAGTATTTTCCCTGAGTTCAGTACAGAAAGAAATTTATGATCCCTTGTTTTGTACATCTTTCTTCTCTCTTTAATAATTTAAATTAATGATACAACAATACTCCTGAGAAATGGATGAATATAAAGTGGATAAACTCAGTAGAAAAGCATGTAGGAAAAATATTTTTTGCATATTAAAAATATTTATTAAAAATAAAGTATGTTGGCAACAATAATTTAGAGCCTTACAGATAAATTGTGAAAGCTAATATTCTAGCTTTTCAATAGCTTTCCCTATACAGCTATTTTCTGTAAATTTAATGATTGCATTGGATTGGCAGAGTGAGAAAATTTTAAGCCTGGGTTTGTATGTCTGAGTGTCATTCCAGCATGCCACTGAATTGCTGAGTAGTGGTAAGTGAGCCCGAAAAACTCGGACTCAGATTTTGCAGATTTCCAATGTGGGCAGTAAGAACAGCCTTCATCACAGAAAATTTATGACAGATAGTTTATAAATTTTGGACTGATACTTTGGTGATATTTTGTCAGATTCTTGGACCTGCTTCAGCTATTTTGTACAACTCAGCACAAAGGCAATAAATACTGAAGGTAGCTGGTCAGCAATGCTACGTGCAGTATTGGTCCTCAGTCTGTAGTGGGTTTGACTAGCGCTTACTCAGGGAGTCGTAACTGTTTCCTTGACAGGAGCTCCATTTCTTTCACGAGCCGTGGCTCTGATACAAGGGGGAACCGAACGATGTGATATTTGTTGTCCTAAAGCTGCAAGCATCTTCTCCACCACACCGCACTCTGAAAATATTAGCTGTCATCCTTTCTCCATAAAAGTAGCTGTGAAACCCAAATACTGAGTTCATTTCGCTAAGTATTGAATTACCAAAGGAATAAGGTCCTTGAGCTTCCCTTTCAAGAAGATAGCAGTGCATTTCTGGGTTCATAGTTGTGGCCTTGCCATAGGTAATTATTAGGATGCCAAATTGCTATCAACTTTTTAAAATTAAAGAAAAAGATAAAAAATAGTTTATTTTTCATTAGATCATGGGTTTTGAAAGAAATTTCTATCTTGATAATATATCCTAAGTAACATCAAGGATTTATCACCAGCTGCAGCTTTTTATAAATAAACTCTAACTAAAGGGAGCTCAGGTTCTTTTGTGGATGATCCTTCTAGAAAGTGAATACTCCTCATAAAGCTGGCTTTGAAGGGTGTCTCCTGCTTTCCAACCTCCTGCCCTGTTCCCTCCCCACCATCCATAAAGTGGGTGCCCCTAGAGAAAAAAATCACGATGACATATATCCAGAAATTCACTTAAACCTTCAAAAAAGCCCCTGTAAAATTTACTAGGTATGGTATAAAACAATCTAGTGGCTGCCCTATACTACAAGGACAACCAAAGCTGCCTCCCATCAGTCCTGTGGTGAAGGAAAATACACACAGGATATGAAGTCATCTTTTTCCCCTCTCTGGCAGCTGTGATGTTTTAGACCAGCGTCTTAAAAATGAGGATTCATTATCAGTGCCATGCGAAGAGTCATTCATATAATACAGCAGACAACAAAGGACAGTGCTGTCATTTTTATGTGAAATAATTCATCTGTTTGGGAGGAGACTGATGAAGACTCCCCTTTCTCAGGAAATTCTGCTGTTCATGCTACCAGTTTGTGGGAAACCAACGTGTCTTGTTTGAGTAACATTTTTATGTTTTGTTCCTGGTATCTCAGTTTCATTTTGCAAGGAGAAGTTGGGATAAAAGCCTAACATAAATTCTAGGAAGTGTAAACCCAACTTAAGTGTCTCACACTTGGTTTTATAGGATCTGTATTTGAAAACCTGACCTCATCTATCAGGAAATAAATATGGTCTAAAATGGAAAAATAGGAACATTTATGAAAAATAAATAAGGACCTTTTGATTAAAAAAATGAGAACTGTAAGCAATCTGATAATTTCAGGATGATTTGCACTATTAAGGTCACAAACCTGTAAATAAAACTAGATTTTCAGAGGACAGTGTTAGATATTTACATGTTTACTATTAATCTTTCAGGCAAACAGAAATACACCTGAGTGATCTTAAAACAACTGAATCTTCCACTGTTAATTGTCTTCTATTTCATCTTTGAATGTTTTCCCAAAATATTGTTTGCAAAAGTGTGCCATAATGTAGCGATTTTGCCAAACATGTCGGCAGGTCTTCCTAAATGGTATGTGATCAGATTGAAGAGCTGGATTCGTAAATTATAGGTTTAGCAAATTACTTTCTCTTTTCATTTGACCCTGGAGAATTCCCTTAGGAGAAATTTGTGGATTAATGTACATGTCACAGAAAGCCTCTGCTCTTAAAGGAAACTCAGGGAGACATGAATCTTACTTTTCTTCCCTGTCTTTTTCTATTCCTGATAGGAGAACAAACACCAGTATGTTGAACCACTATGATTTTAGAAGATGTGTACGTATTTTTGCTAGAACAGTCTCATGAGAATATTGTGTGTCTGTAAAATATTGAATAGGCCTAAGATTTATTACATGCATTTTAATGCTTGGCACAGTGAAAAAGGACAGCTCCTACACTGGACGCCCCCCCCGATGCCTGCTTTCTTGTGGGTCTCCAGTGCACCCCCTACAAGTGATGCTGTATTTGCCATTAAAAACTTCCCAGAAAGGATTGCGCTAGCACACTCTAAATTTTCTTTACAGTTGGCCAGGGAGTACTCAAAATGATGTAGTACTTTCCTAAGCAGTTCTTCAAAAGTAGTATACGTTAAAAGTGACCCCTTGGCCAGGCCGAACCCAGAACAGGAGGCTTCCAGAGACACAGAAAAGAAGGGACTTCAGCATGAAGAAAATGCAAACCATGTTATTAATTTTGTACAAAAGGAGAATTATCATACATCTACTAACACCTGAAGTCCTTCTAAAGAGAATGCTGAAACTGTGCATAAAATACATCGATGAGGAGACCAGTATATATCCACTGTGTGTATATATATATCTCAAGATATATATATATGTCTCAAAATATATCGACTGAGGAGACCACTGTTCTCAAGAGTATAGGTACCATGACAGTATGGTATAGGTACCAAGTACAGTATGCATGCCCGTGTGGCTGCCCTTTGGCTCTGGTTAGTATGCCAGCAAACTAAGACCATGTAACATCCTCATCCAACTCTGAAATGATATGATAGGCTGTTGACAGAAAAAAGTGTAAGTATTTCTGCTGTGTCTGGTTTTGGCATGGATTCTATGATTGGACCTTTTATTGCAGAGGATGTTGGCCAGGTGCAGAGAGAGTACCCAGCCCTAAGTGTTCCTGCAACGCTGCTGGCAGCTCAGAGTGACCTGAGAGCTCAGCATGGGGGGGGGTGTTGCTCCCTGAGCTTCATGCTTCAGCTCTTGCCAGCTGCTACATGTAGCCACACTGTCGCCCAAGAACCCTTTGAGATGTTCTCAATTACAAGAAGCATTTCATTAATTTTCATTCATCCCCAGATTGTGGAAAGCCAGACATGGCCTGGAGGCATCAACGTATTCTGGATGCAATTGGAATGGACCAGTAAATTTAACAGCAGTAGTTGAGTGTGTAAAACTTCAGCCAGATAAAGGAGATAAAGAAGGAAAACTGTATTAAATCTAGATAAATCAGTGCTGTATTGTGTCAGGAATGGAAAGACATTTATCAGCATAGTACTTTAGAGTAATATGCTATAGTGGCAAAAAAGTACTGATAGTTTTCCTTTGTGCTGCAGTTTCAAAGTTCTCTGATACATATTTAGATGCCAGTTTGTAGTAAAGTCTGTGTGTCAGCTCCATCAGGACTTTGTGCAAGCCCTAAGGATCAGATGGCTTTATATTCTACTCAAAGTAAAATCTCATTAAGCTAATATCAGAGACTCTACAAGAATGTATGGCAGCAACTATTTTTAATAAAAAATAAATAATTGAATGTGTGGTGTGTAGCAAGTTGTAGTCTTTAACTTTATACACCATTTCACTTTAATGCTCAGGTTCCTTTAAATTTCCACTAGTTAAACAAGTGCAAGGCTTTTTTGGTTTCCCAGTATATATTTTTTTTTAATTGTTAAATTACTTATTTTTGGCTGATACAGAAATAGTTTATTGGACAAGAACATATACAATGATTTATGCATTTCCCGAAAGTTAGTACTATGTTGATGTTTCCCTATGAAGCTGTTCCCTTTGCTCTTTTTCTGTAAATTTTAAGAGAAATCTTAGAAATCTTTTGTTTTAAAATTATCACTTATAAAGCAAGGGGTTTTTACAGCCAAGCATTTGTCAGAGTTCTAATTTTTTCTTGTTAAAGATGGATTTTTTTTTAAAAAAAACCACTACCTCAGTTATTTCTGAGTCACTACTAATTTAAAGTCAGACCCCCTTCCTTAATGGGTTTCTCATCCTAGTGCTAGTTTTTTTCCTCTGATATTTTTATAAAAGCCTTCTGTATTCCCATTTGGATAGCATTACTTCACGATGCTTCTTCTCAGGCGTTATCTCTTGCCTGCACAACTTGGCTGAAGCCATATTATTAATTGGTTTCCTCTCCGTTTTCCTTTTACAAGAAAGGACTTTTTTAACCTTCGAACTTTGAGATCACATTGATCATTTCTTTCTCCTTGCATTTTTCTTTTGAAGCAGTATTGAATTCCATTATACCTCCTGGGGTGTCTTTTAGGTTTGACCAGCTTTCCTGTACTCTAGTAGCTGTGCTATTTGGGTTTGTTTTTTTCCAAATTTTCCAGCTATTTTCATTCTTATAATCAACATCTGTTGGTTTTGTTTGTTGTGCGTTTGTTTTACCAAAGAAGAGAATGCCAAGCTCTTTCCTGTAGTTCCAGCTTTCTAGGATAGCCTGTAATTCAAAATAAACTCTGCTTCTCCTTGTTGACAGATGCTTGATTCTTTTAGTTACTCAGTAATTAAGACTTCCCCATCGTGATTCCCTCTTTTAAATTTATCACCACTGCATTTTTGATGGTGAGACTATAGCTCAGTGAGGGTTCCATTTTGAAATGTCACCGTTTGGTCCTTCCCTTTCTGTCACTTTGATAAATATGAGAAGCTACTTTTGCTGTCCAGCTATATTTATGAAGATGATTGCCATTTCTTTTCAGGTTTGCTTTCATGGTGTCATATGTTTGTCCAGTGTACCCATTTCAGTAGCTCAGTCTTCCAGCTTCTCTTTCAATCTCTTCTACTGCTCTTGGCAAACTTGGGTTCATTCTTGTAAAGTTGTGCAGTGAGCACTGGCTGGACTTTGAGAGAGAGGAACAGTAGTCAGGAACAAGAAAAAAGAGCAAAAGGCTGTTGCCAGTATTCAGTTTGGAAAGAAGCATTTGACACCCTGATAAATGCTGCTGATGTGGAACATTAAAAGAAATTACTCCAGCTTTGCAAAGTGGGTGGCAACAACATGATAGCCGAGAAGGCTGGAGCGTGAGAGGGGGACGAAGTTTCCCAAGTTGGCAGGGACTTAATTGCAACAGGATTCATATGGATTTGCTGTCTGCAGCTATATTTTTATTTCATCTCTCACTTGTTAGTCTGGTCTCCAACTCAAGTGTTGCCATCGTCTATTCATGTAGAAAGTGGGGAAAGAATTTCTTTGTAACAAGGGGTTATTAGTTTGATTTTTTTCCCCCCCATATAGCAAAGCCAGTTGCACCCATCTCCATCTTTATGTTAATGACCTGCCTCTGAATCTTGGGAGTCTAACTGGAGTAATTTATGGGCTAAATGAGATGTACCATATTGCTGCTTTGTTTTCCTGAAGCTTTCTAGCTGATAGAGGATTTTTTAAAATTTGTTTTGTTTTGGGATGTTCTTTTCTTTCTCTGTGTGTGCAGTTTCAGCCAAGCAGTAGCCCTGCTTTTTTGGTCTTTTCTGGCTGTAACTCAAGATGACATTTATGGGAGATGAGTGCGCTTCAGGATGCCAGGGAGAGATCCAGGGTGATTGGCTGCTGTTTGGAAGTGATTTATTAAAGCAGCTTTCCTTATCTCCCTGACTGAGATCCTGGTACATTTACTGCTATAAACTCAGCTAGCCAGAGGTCTCGTTACCTTCCAAGCAAAAGTTTGTTCTGTCATAGACTTTGACATTTAAGTTCAAAGCCTAAGAATTATTTCATTTTTAATATCAAACATTGGTAAGTTCCAACTAAACTGTGGATCTTCCCTGCAGCAATCAGCTGTTTTGGATGTATATTGCCCCTTGTATAACTTAAATGTAGAGTCTGCTTTGCTTTCTCAGACAAAATAACATATGTTTTGTGGTATTTATAGAAAAAGATAAACATTCTTTGGGTTTCAGCCAGACTTTTTGTATTATGTGCAGGTGCTCTGGGGCTTTAATAATTAGGGGACCTTCTAATAGAAGAACCAGAGGACAAGGCAGGAAAATTACTACAACATGGCTTCCCTTTGCCTCTACAAAAAAATAAACTTTCCTCTTTTAGCTAATACAAAATAGTAAGATTACAGCTGTGTTTCAGTCCATACTTATAGGAAAGACAATACAGAATTGATGGAATCATTAAATCATCGCTAGGTATACAAATTTTAAAAAATCCTCTATCAGCTAGAAAGCTTCAGGAAAACAAAGCAGCAATATGGTACATCTCATTTAGCCCATAAATTACTCCAGTAATAATAGTATATTCTATTTCAAGCTACCTGGATTTAACTGCTTTACCTTAAAAGAAACCACCAAAACCCTAAAGCAAACATTAACCTCTAATTGAAGAGGCAAGCAGGGTAAAGGTCCAAAGTTCCTGGGTTAATACTATGTCACTTACTGTTTTTAAAGTGTCATAGTACAGTAAACCTACACGGACCGGTCTTTTTTCCCCAAGGCCAACCAAAGAAAATGGTATGCTTTTTGTAGTAGGCAAGTTTGCGGTAGGCAAAATCTTGGCTTTTTCCTTTACCATGTCCCACTCCTAAGCCACACAAGATTTGAATGAACTCAAAATCTTACTTTTCTGTTCTGCAGAAAGCCTGTCATGGTAAGTCACCAATTAATACATTATATGTATATATCAGTATATTACAGCGGGACTGCTGAGAGGCACCAGGGTAGGCAGAATGTGTCTTTCCAAACCAGCTCCCAGGGAAACTCACTGATATATTCCTGCGTGTATCCTGCCTACAGGTGTTGGTCCATGTGGTGTGAGCATATATTCATGTACACACCTATATGTCAGTGTCTCCCTGTGTGCATAGAGTGTAT
Source organism: Phalacrocorax carbo (assembly GCF_963921805.1). Taxonomy (NCBI): domain Eukaryota; kingdom Metazoa; phylum Chordata; class Aves; order Suliformes; family Phalacrocoracidae; genus Phalacrocorax; species Phalacrocorax carbo. Next base: position 43,497,788 of record NC_087513.1, read on the forward strand.
GAGCACGTGGTTAGCGGAGGAAGCAGTGGTGTTTACAAGCTGCGCTGCCGCTTCATACTGTCGCCATCTGCGTAGACTCTCTGCCTAAAGCTGGTTGACTTTGAATATCACCTAGCAAACTAATGGGAGTTAAAAGGTAAGAGGATGTGACCTGAAATGGTTAGCAATGACACAGCGTGATAAGTTTTTAGCTTGTGAAGGATAAAGCATAAGAGTTGTCTTAGGAAGCTAACAGATAAATGATGACACTACGAGCCAAGGGCACAAAAAGGCAGTGAAAACGTTCTCCTAATGATTATAGATAGAGTAAAATTATTCTTCAAAGCATTTTGCAAAGATGCATTAGGCTCAATAAGCTGTTTTGGTTCTTACAGTCTGATGAACTAGATAATTAAAAATTTACCCTGACAGTGTCGTTCAGAGATGTTAATTATTTATCAATTTTTGCTTAACAGCATGGTGCTGTATATTAGCCCTAATTGACTTTATATCTTACTGTAGAAATGGACAATCAAAATTTGCTGATATTTTCCTTTCAATGCAATGACAAAGGAAAGAAATATTCTGTTATCATACTGTCATCACCATTTTTAGGAAGTATCCAGTATTTAATATTTTATATTGTTGTCTTCAATTATAAACATTCATTGATACTCCAAACATCCCAGTGATGAGTATTTTCCCTATTTTGCAATCAGAGAAATAGAAGAAAAGGTTTATTCTTGCCTTAAGCATTGAAGTACTGAGTCTGCTGGTTTGTAGACTGGCCATCCACCCTTCTAGTCCCTCAGAGTTTTCAAAAGCCTTATACCCATTTTTGCCTCAGAAGCATCCATACATTACCTGTGCTTCATTTCTGCACTGGGAAAAAATGTATTCTTCCTATTAACTGTGATAAATCTGCCCTTTACACCTTTACTTCTCAAGTTATTGATTAGGCAAACAACCTCTGTCTGGCTTTTTCATCTGCTGCTTTGCTCAGTTCTGCAACTGGTCACTACTGATGCTTCTATTCTCATGCTGTCTGTTTTCTCCTCCTGTTGTGTCCTAAATGCTACAGAAATCATAAACTTTCTGGGCAAAGATTCTTATTTGCATGTTGCTCCAGTGCTCAGGCAGCATATTTGACCAATACATCTGAGTATTATTTCTAAAAGGCACCATAATATGTGTTATGGTAACTATTTGTAACAATCACCCAAAGCAACCTCTACGAAATTAACTTTACAGCCATTGTTCAAATTCAGTCAATGCCACCACTTAATGCTATCCCTTAATGATTCAGTCATGCCCTTTTTTCAGAGTAGTGTTTGGTTTTGTTTTTTTCAGCAGAGCTCCTCCTCAAAATAGCCTGCTTAAAATAGATGGAATGAAACTGTTCATGAAAAAGTTAACTGAGGTTATTTTGTACTGAGAAGGTGGGGCTGTGAAATTAGAGATTTGGATTGGAAAGCCCCTTTGTTGTTCCATCTAGTCTAATTCTGCACTGCTGCTAAATAGCAACATTTGGTTGTCCTCACCTTGAATATTCTATTTCCCTTAATAACAATTTTATGGTCTGCCCACAGCATCTTGTTAAATTGCCTTTTCTCACTGGGTTCGGTTTTTATATAGATTTTCTCAAATGCAGTAACATTAAATACTAAAGTAAAAAATAGCAGTAAATGGTAGAAGGAAGGAAACTTAAAGAAAATATGTGAGATACCTATCAAGAAAGCAGTCAGAACATGCAAGGCAAAAAAGCAAAGCAAAATAATATTAGAGCCAAGAGTCAAAGGAAACAAGAATATTGTCCGAGTTCAATGAAAACAATAATAAAAAGATCACAATAGAAGAGTGATAGATTTCATAAGCTTACTGAAATTGAATTAGAAAAGATGCTTCTATCAGATAGTAATGTCTGTGTCCATTTCAATAAAGCATTCCACAGATGATCTGTAAGGCAGCAGTTAATTATCAAGATACAGTTAGCACTTAGTAACAACAACAGGGAGAAATGTTCCCTGATAACCGCATAATCTGATGTATCTGGACAAAAAATTCCTAGCATTTTAAAAGGAAAAGCAGGGAAAAACATTTACATGATGCTCAGTGAATTCCTGAGGGCAGGAAGGCAGTATCAGTCAATTCGAGAAATTAAATGCACAACCGCACTATGGCAATACAATGCAAAGGGAATCAAGAAGTCATGGCTTAGTAATCCTGATGCTTTATTCAATATATTCAAGTGTATATTGTTTACATAATCCTCAGGTGTGGAGAGGGGCAGCTTATATTTGACACACATGAAATAAAACATGCCAGGCACGCTGCTGCTTTCCAGTAGTGCTGCTCCCTTGCATTTGCTATAGATTTCTGGAAAAAGCTATTTCATAAAGCCTTCCATACCCGCTTTTGCTGATAGTTAATTTCTGCCATAAAATAACAGAGAAACCTCCCAGACCTGCTATGTGAAAACTCAGAAAGAGCTCCTTACCTAATCAAGGAGAGGAATCTCCTGACTCACTTTATGGAATTATACAACGGCGTGCACGCTGTAGGTGGTCTACCTATTGGACGCTAACTCCCAGAGCATGTTTTAATAAACATTTTGCTAGACAAAATGGTAAACCGAAATGAGATTTAGCAATCTCAACGTTCTTTTTGGCACATAAAACAAGAGGAAACAGGAGAATTGCAGTATTTCACAGTGATTGTTGTCACGGATTAGGTTTTTAATATTCATCACACTGTTAATGTATCATTAAGTTAATGGAAATATTCATAGAATAATGACAAAATATTCACTTTAATAGCAGAAAAATATTTAAGGATGTTTTCATCGATCAAATATCTGAATATTGAATTAAATTACAGCAATTCACAGTAAACTGATTAGAAAACAGTGAGAACAAAGTTAAGTAAAATAATTCAACTTAAATCAAAATAAGATAATTTTTCAGAACACTGTTTTCAGGTTCCAGTTTTCTGCAGGCATTTTCTTGAAAATAACTGCAGCCACTTCTTTAAAATCTTTCCTTTTAATCAATATTTTTTCCAGCAGTTGAGATTATGTTATTCATTGTAGTGACAACAATGTCGATGAACTCATTTGGCCTTAATGATTTGATTCTGACAGCAGCTACTAATTCTGTTTACCACGAAACCTAAGGTTTTTGTACGAAAGTTAAAGATAGAAGAGGTTCCTGGGATGGCTGACAGGGTGGATTAGTGCTGTAGGAAAAGGTCACTGCTGCAGTACACAATGCGGGGGTTGTCGCTGAGGGAGGTGAAGTCACATCTACCCTACAAAGAGAAGTTTGGACTTGGGTACGCTAGTCATTGGCAGGTATAAGTAGGATTTGCTTATTGTCTCCTGCTTATCTTTGCCTACCAATACTGCTCCTGGCCTCTAATCACCGCTGCCAGGTGGTTGTCACGTTGATGGGACTGTCAGCTGCTCTCCATCCTTCCTTCTGCTCCTGACATGATTTATTTGTGATGTTTCCATATAGAAAACCTTGAGCAAGCACAGTATTGCTGGGTGAACAGGGACAGATGAAAGACCTTTGTCTACTGACAGAGGTTTTTAAGCTATGAAAAGCCTCTGTAGGTTTTTATTCTATTTTTGAAGCTGCATGCAGTATTCGGTGCTTATCTATATCTCACCGAGAATTCATGTTCAATCCTAATAACTTTTGCATCCCATTTAAATGGGCGTAACTGAAGATCTCATTACGTAGGACTTTGATTAGTCATTGGGGTGTAGGTTCTCTAAAGATTCAAAGAATAGTGTAGCATATAGAGGCCTTAGGAGACAATTTCACTCAGTTGCACAAGGTAATACTGGCTGTGAAATACGGCTTGCTAGAAAAAACGATGGCTCAGCAGTTCACCCTGAAATGTCATGCCATTTCAAAGACTTGTCTTTCACAGTGCTGCATGGTGCAAACTTACTACGCTGTACACTGAAGCCTACATACACAGTGAGGATATTATATGTAAGTGGGAGTACATGAGAAAGTGACAGTTTGCAAAATGACACCCAAATTATAAGAAATAAGAAGTGATTGCCAGCTTTCGATTTGCATTTAATGGCACCTGGGTTACCAAGACTTGCATGCAGCTGCATGAAAGGTGTTATCTGAATTTGATGAGCTGATGGTCTGCTCTCGCTTAATACAACTAACTTTAATACTGCACTAGATTCCTTTGTGTGGGTTGTTTTTATTTATAGCAGCTTCATGCTCTGTTCTCTCTTCAGTCATTGAGGGTCCAGAATTTAGGTTTTTTACTAGCTCTCTGCCCTCCTGTTATAGTGCAGTACATTGTAAGGTAAAATAGAAACTTTCTTAACTATTAGGAAAGCAATTGTAGATCACTATAGATGTTCCTTCTCAGTCCCAGGAACTAAACTTCAGTGCGGAGAGTGCCCTGTTAAAATACATGTATCCCAAACTTCCACTGATTTTCATGACATTGTGTATAGATCGGATGCATAAATACTACACAAATGGTAACAGGAGTCTTCAAGATTTGTATACAGCTTCTGAATCAATTTAACTATATAAGCAATTTAGGAACTAGTCTATTTATGCCAGACAACATTTGGGTGGATCCATACTGTAGAGCTTAGTTTAGGAGAGAAGTGACTTGAAAAGGTAATTTGGTGTCTCTACCTGTTTGTCACCCAGCCTCTCTGCAAGGAGCACTTAGTACACGTTTCAAAAGGCAGAGAAGACCACGTGACTAGTCTGAAGGTTTGGGAAGGAATGAATTTAGGTTTGGAACATGAATATTCATCAGATCTGGCTTCCCTAAAATAATCATCAAGCACAACCTTTCTTTGGGAAAAGCTGTCAAGTTTGACGTACCACACATTCAGAACCTGACTTAGAAATTATTGACTTTGAGATGGAAGAATCTTTTCAAGCAGCATTAAACAGAGCATTTTAGCAATTTCCCATTAAATTTTCTTCAGTATTTGTAAAGCTCATTGATTTCAGAGAAATAAAAAGCAATAATGTGTAAAAGATGGAGACTCAGTACCCTGGAGTAAACCAACTCCTCCCCCTTCAAACTTTTAAAACAAAAAAAGGATAAAAAATGCGTTGAGCTAATGTAAAGGGGTAAATTAACCTGTCTCATATCTGGCAGTGCTAGACAGAAGCAAAGGTAATAGGAGGCTTCCCTGCTTTCCCTGCTCAGCTGTATTATTCGTTATAATTTGAGGCAGACTCTCTCAACAGACTGAAGGCTGTGCAATAACTGAGAAAATCAGGGCATTTAATGATACCCTTAACTGCTTAGATGTCACATTTTTAGACATCTGCGCTTGAAAATTTTGGTCCCTACCCAAATCTTACACGTCATAAAGAAAAATGATGCTACATAATATCACCAAATTTGGTATTTTGGATCACTCAGAAATAAGTGCTGAAAACCCTCTAAGTTATGGCTTAAAAATAAAAGAAATCTCTTTTCTCTAAGTCAAAGTCCTAGGAAAATGCTAATCCTAGGGCAAGGATGTTTAGAGATAATTTATACCTCAGGACGTAAAGGGATTTTTTTCAATGCTTATTCGAATATAAAAATGTATATTTGCATTATCCTTATGAATTCTTAATTTCTTTAAAAAGAGTAGCTAGGCTCAGGCGTTTAATTGTGGACTGCTTTATGAAATATATTTCATTTTTTTCAGCTGTTGCTTTTCAGGTTCAAATCTATTTTGCCAAGTTGGTTTATATCTCTGTTTCATTTCTTCCCCAAAAGACTTCTCCTTTTGCAAGTGTCCCTGGTAATGGATTTTAAAAGAAATTACTTTCAGTAATAGAACGGTAAATAAAATAGTGAATACTTCCTTCAGACAAACTGTGGTAGAAGTTGTGTTTCATAAAAAACAAACAACCAAAAGTCAGCCAAAAATTTGTTAGAAAAACCTAAACCAAAGTACTTGATAAGTTAAAAGAATAATAAACAGAGAATCAAGTATCCGTAGATGTCAGATTTAAATTATTTTTTTTTAACAAAGAAATACCCTGACTTTTACTAGTAGCCTATTTTGACAGTGGAAAGGAAGAAAGATATGATGAACTGAACTCACGCTTTACCATCTAGGGGAGAGCCCTTAATGGCTTGTTTATTTTTCAGGGTTGCACACTCCAGCATTCCCAAGCGTAAGCCATTGTATTTGACAGATTTGAGTACAACCAGCAGCCTGTCATGTTCAACTGTGCCAAATGCTTTTAATAGCAGTGTTACAGCAAAAGAGTGGAGGCTGAGCAGCTCATCAGTCTCGGGAGACTCCTAGACTTTGCCATGTTACAGGCAGACCAAGACTGACTTGTAGCCATACCTTAATAAGAGGAGGGAGAAATCAAACAATTTTTTTTCAGAGAAAAAGCTTGAATAAGTGAATAAAAAACCAATGGGTTATTGGAGTGTGCCTGCTCGTCATAACAAGCAAGAATCCTGTGGTGTTTTCTGCAAATACCTGTAACGGTAGCACGCTCTTTTCTGTGCATGGGAGCAGCTGCCCATAGCTGCAGGTCAAGCCATGGACAACTCTATTTGCAGACTGCTGCAGCTGGCTTTGGACTTGGACTTTGGTTTAGGACTCTCTGGGTTTTACTCTTCACCAGCATTCATTCCAGTGATGTTTTGGCTCAATGCCTAGGTTTCTGAAGAATTAATTTGAGGCCAAAAGCTAGTGTGTGCTTAATCCAGTAAATGATCAGCTCCCTCAGAGGGGAAAAAGAAGCAATACCAAAGGAGGGGAAGGCCACACGCAGTGCTTCACTGCTGAATGTAGAGTACCCTATGGCCACTTTGCTTTGGAACAGCATGTATATGTTCTCTCCAATCTCCAGTGTTAATATAGTTATTAAAAGCGAATCTTTCATTTAACTGTCACATATGTAACAATCATCTGTATTTAAGTATCTCAGAATCAGAAAAATTAGAATGGAGTTACCCGAGTACTACATGAATTTCTGTTAGATGCAATGGCAGCATTAGAGGTGCCAATTGAAAATCAGAGCTTTGAACATAGGATGAGAGAGCAAGCGTCTTTATTAAGCCAGTGAGTTAACAAAAAGTGGAGGAAGGTCAGAGGTCCTCTGACTGTTCTCTCTGTTTTTCTCCTCCTTTGGAAAAAGTCACAAATGTAGCAAGATGATTGAAGAATTGCCTCCATGATACTGCTGCTCCTTTGCCTTTGCAGTGGCTGAAGGAATATAGTCAAGAAAAGGGAGCAGTGTTTTTTTGCAGAGGTTTCTTCTGCATTGCTGCAAGGGAAAATTGTAGTCTTGGTTTACTGCTTAGCAATTAAATACTTACATAAAAGTTATTCCTCTCATAGTCGTTCCTATATGTTATATTTTAGCACAATATTCTTGATTCTTACCCAATATAAGATTAACTATCCCTTTACCCCAGTTGTAATCCTTCAAAACCATTTTAGGACATTTGGTGATTTATATTTATGCCAGTAATCATGCACTTTTCCTAGGAATTGAAAGGGAGGGGAAGAGGGGGTAGTTAGACATGGAAATTAAGACCTTTCATAAGGGGAAAAAAAAGCTGTACATATTATAAACATTGATTAGTTGTAGAAGATCTGTGATCAGTAGTAGTACATATTGTACATGTTGGGGATTTTAAGAGGTAAGTTTACACTAGTTTCCAGCCTGCCATCGCCTGCTCTCACTATTGCAATACCCTCTGCCCTTTAATTTCCGCTGCTTCTGATAATTTTATGTGGTCTGTCAGAGATCAAAGATTATCTGAATTTTAGGTTAAATGGGAAAGAACTGGCCAATTTCAGGTGAAAAGTAAGTACATGAAGTACATGAACAGTGCAAAGACAACAGACTTTCTCTGCTAGAATTACGTGGAAGGATTTTTGCTGCAGGCCGTGTGCTGCTGCCTGTAGTGCCCTTTGTCTCAGCTGTGTCTAGGGTAGAGACACTGCAGCAAACTCTCTGCTCCTTGCTAGTGTCTATAGCTCTAACCTTTGTAGGTAACATCCATCGTTTTTTCATGCAGGATTTGAGCTTGGTGTCCCTCTCCACTGCAGTCCATCATATTTCTACAGTCTTTTGCTGTCTGGGATTTTGGTGTCTTTCTTGCATCTTAATTCTTTCAGCAACATTGCAGATGAGTATTTTCATTCTTGGTTCTGCTAGCAGATGGTAAAAAGGACTCTAGTCCTTTCTGTGCTCTTTCCAGCAGAACTGCAGGCTTCCTGCCTATCTGTTACAGTATTTTTTTCTCTTTTTTCCATGGAAAAACTGCATTGAAAAAACAGCGTGCATGCATTATTTCTTTTTTTCCCTGATAGCTTTAGATTCACTTCCCCATTTTCATAGCTCCCCTGGGATTAGGTTTTTTGGTGGTAATAATAAATAGCAAACCTGGTTTTCCTATTACTAAAGTTAATTAAAAATTCACACAGTTGCAAGGATAAGTTGCACTTAAAATGTATCTTGTTTGGAAGCCCAATGTAAACATCATTTTGGAGAGATGTTTAAACTGGGTCTGAGACGTGGTGTCCTATGCAGCAAAGTGAGCTGCCCAGAGGGACCCTGCCACCAGTGCCCGGTAGATAACTCTGTCTCCAGCAGGATGCAGTGGGCCTGGCATATACATACACCCTAGGAGATAGACAAGGCTCCTCAAAGTGCCAAAGTCACGTCTCCTTACTGTCTGCATCTGCTGCTACCATTCCTCAAGCGCACATGCACGGCTGTGGTGGGCTGAAGAGGACCAGACAGAGGGCTTTTGTCACTACCATTCACCACTTCCTGTTTGGTCCCATCACAAAAGCCTATTTTTGCTCCTTGGTGCCGACCTCAGTGCACTCCCCAGTCACCCAGAATCCCTGAGAAACAGCTGGAACGAAATTCCTTAAACATTTCATAGATCCTGGCACGTTAGGGGAGTAAATTCACTCAGGCAGTTCTTTGTGAGCCTACAGGGATATCAGGGATTGTTTTTCTCCTGCTGAAGATGCTGAGAGACTAAAATGGGTCCCCTTTTTAAAATCTGCAATCCACACCATGCTGACAAGCTGTGTCAAGAGTGTCTTGAATCCATGAGCACCATTTTTCTCTTTCAGTCAATCTGGCAATAATAGTAATTTCGGTACTTTCATCCCTCAGAAGGAGAGAACTCATAGTGAGATACATTAGTGCTGCCAGCTTTTCAGCTGAAAAGGGTGCTTTTAATGTGCCGTTTCTCTGAACTTTGAGCTAGAAACAGTCAAAGGAAATACTCTGTTACCCAGAAGGACTACAACTTTCTAAAAGCTTTGGGTTCTTCATTTTTGAAGGAAATTGTTTACAAAACAGAATGCAGCAATGCCTTCAGGAAACATCTGCCACTGTACTAGGAAGAATACCGAAAACTTTAAGATGCTTAAAATATCACAATTAGTTATTGTTGTTTGCTGCATATCTATAGAGATTTGATCAAAAATTGTGGTTTCTTTTTAAGGGAATATTTCAGCTCTGGTTTTGCATTAAATTATGAGTTAAATATTTTTTTAATTTGTCACAAGAGAAATTGAAATAAGTTAAAGAAAAAAGAAATTACTGTTTTAAAGTTTTGTTTCAAGCATCCATTTTATAATATCCTTTATTATTTTGTCTTCTATACATTTTTTCGTATGACTAGCATATGGTATAATATTTCACTGAAGATTCTTCAATTAGAAAAAGGTGGTTTTATTCAGTATTAAGTAGACTTCTCCATATAGCAGTGATATTTTTCCCTGTTACAGTCCAGAAACCTGGGCAATTTACCTGGCCTGCAACTCACTTCCTACAATCCTTCTCCAGACTCCTAAAAATTGGATAAGTATTAGGTTGAAGCTTGAATTAATGGTTCCATAAATGAACTCCTTTTGCCCTCATTGGTAAGATGCCAAACACATGGCACAGGGATTCTTCAAGAGATGATCAGACCAACAAAGATTGGGTACCACTGGTATATGGAATAAAAATATATACATCTGGAAACTTTCAGTGATAGAATTGATCCCATTTGTGATCTCTGAGCAGAATCAAAATACTTTGCATGAACAATTGCTGTTAATGACCTTATAAAAAGTTGTGATGTACATTAAGGTGCAACTGAATAGTATTTAGAATTGCTGCAAGAGTCTGGCACCAGTCAGGATTAAAGGTAATATTAAACTCTTTAAACAGAATTTATCTAAAACTAACCAGTGTCAATAATCTAAATGCCCAAGTAGCTCTTTAAGGCAGAACAAGAAAATCTTTAACATTTGGTGAATTGAAAAAAATATCAAATACATGCTAGGATGACTAAACTTCTGCAGATAAGTTTGGTTCTGAAATCTATGTTTTCTAAGCTCAGCAGCCTGGCCTTCATGGGGAAAAGGGTAAAAGGAATTAAAAATCAGGGAAAAACCTCTAAATCTCAAAACTGGAAAAAAATCCTCCATGAATCTCTTTACCAAAAAGAAAATAAAGATATGCATAAACTGGATGAAACTTTTTGTTTTAGGCAGTCTGGGTCTGTGTACAGAATCGTGTATGTCTGATATATTTAATTCATATTGCACATTTCCCCTCTGACTTCTGCTTTACCTCTATCTTCACATGGCCATGTATTTTTATTAGAGTTACAATCTATAATTTTCTGAGCCTTTATGTTTTCTGTAGTTTGATTAAAATCAGCCAGCAGTTTTGCCTCTGCAGCAGTGTTGAGCAAGGGCCTGAATGCCAGATGTGCAGAGAGCGTGAGCATTGAAGCTTTCATTCCTTACTAAGTGATGCTAAAAATCAGGTCATGCAGAAGCAGGAGAAAGTCCTTTTCTACTTTTGGCTAAAGTAGTAATCTGGGTCTTTACTCAGCAAAATCTGGGAAATGAGCAACGAGTGTGAGTGACAGTCCTGGCAAACAAAACCATGAGAAGAAACAGCTTTGTGCTCTGCTTAACTTGTCCTTTGTCAGACAGGTTCTTGTTGTGATGCTGACTGCAAGCAAGTAAGCCTATTAATCTTCAGATAATAGGCTTACCCTGTTATCTGCAAATATTTGTGTGGATCAAGCTCTCAAAGAGTTTCAAGGGTGAAGCTTTTTATTAAGAAGCCCTTTAGGCATTGAACTAACAGCTTTTCCCACAGTCGCAACTTGTTGCTAAACCCAACAAACCAGCACCTTGTTTGAGACCTGAAGGGAAAAACTACATTGAACAAAGATAAGCAGGAGGAAGCCCGTTGCTTCCAGTCACTTCCCAGATAAAATTCATCCCATGCTTTCAGAAGGGCTGCATTTCTTACTGCTCATGAGTGGTAGGAGGTGTCCCACACACGGAGTGCTCTCCCTATGCCTCAGATGACAATGCAGGGGTGCGAGCTCTGGGACCACATTATGCCTGCAGGTAGGTAGGTTATCAGGGAGTGCTGCAACGAGGTGACAAGGATAAGAGGTGTCCAGCACTAAGTTGCTACTTTCAGATTACAGTTATAATGGATAATTTAAAAAAATAAGAAGGTGAGAATCTACAAATGAAATATAACAATCTTGTTTTAGTCTCTGCCTGCCACATCTCAGCAAAGGACAATGTGGGGTAACAGATGTCTTTCACAAACCAAAAGCAACTCCAAACCTTGCTTTACCCCAACAGCAAGGCTACATAAAGCTGCTGGGTTTAAGTGTTGCTATTTCATGGAGAGTTACAGGATAAGTATCATGACCAGAAAGAGCAGAATTTTACTTCTCATCATTCTGCCAACATAGTTATGTATGGTTTTTTCTTCAGATTGGGTTTAATCAGTTGCAAGCAGGAAAAATAAATCCCTGCTTCTGCACGTAAGCAAAAATAGGACAGGTAGTTCTAACAACATATAATCTTAAATGTAAGAGGTTATGCACAGTCGAGGAGGTTACCAGTAAATCAGGACTTTGACATCAGGCAAATAATTACTGGGAATAGTTCTCCTCTGAACAATTATCAGGAAGATCTGTTTGGTTTCTTCATATACTGTAAAGACAAGGTTGAATAAAGAGCTTTGATTTTTCAGTACTTCCCTCTCAGCTGCAGCTTTGACTGGCACTTTGCAAAGGTGAATGGCAAATTCTGCTTATCTCAGGGTGTTTAAGGTGCTGGTTACAATATGATTTTCCTTCAAATACAAATGAGGTTCCCATGAGGTGTTTCTTTATGCTTGAGGGATCTCACGTTTCTCTTCATGTTTGGGAATGTGAATTGACGATATATAAAGTGAAGAATGATATTTTTACTTTTTAATGTGGTGAGGTAACAAGGAGTAGAGCTTTATATTGCTTTTGTATCTTCTGAAAATCTGTATAAGCACTGTAATTTGCTTATTTATGTCCATTCAACTGATCTTAATTAACTTGTCTGAATCTGCATTTGAAAAATTTAAACATCTCTTGGATCCAAACAGTGTATTAAAAACATAACAAACAGCAGCAGGAAGATAATTCCATCAAAAGCTTTTCTCCCTTGGTTTGTTATGATATTGTCAACAGTTCTTGATGGAATTACTTCCTTACATCTTGCTTCAGCTCATATATTACTCTTTTCCACAGACTGTTTGAAATATAATTAAAAATGGATGCTGTTTATCTGCCTCGTGCAAAAAAAAACCCCTAAAATCTGTACATTCCAGAAATAAAATATCTTTTCTAGCTGGATATTTATTATTTTATTCAAGCAACACTTGCCTAAATTCCATTTTGCAAAGTTCCTTCTTCTGGCTGTTGATACATTCTCTTACGAATTTAGAACTAGTTAATGACTTTCTGCTGTCCCTGTCATGTCAGATTAAGCATTGTATTCAGAAATAAGTAGAAACCAGAAGGGGTTCTGGCAAAGGCTTATTCAGATCCTGAGGTGTAGGATGCAGGTTTTGCAAGGTATGTATAACTATCACAAGAGATGTAAATTTTCCATCAATTAATTTTTTTTCCTGCAGGCTCTAAACCCAAATTGTTTCTTAAAGCACTTATTAACTGCTTGGAGGAAGAAGTACGGAAATACACTGACCTTGCAAAAATGCGTTTGGCTGTAATGTGCTCTTGGGCTAGAAATAATTTCTGCAGTAGGATATAATTTTCTAATTAGATCTTCTTATAAAAAAATTTTCAAATGTGAAATAAAAAGATCCCAAAATGGTACTGCATGAAAGTAGATGCATAAATGCATTGTTATTCTTTTTAACTGTAAACAGCTTTCCTTAGAATATGCTGAATGCATCCATTTTGAAATGTACATGACATGATTTTCTATCCGTGACCTCAAAGTAATTCAGGATTAACGCTTCAGTGGTTGCCTTGTTTAGGTGTGACAGATAATGCATTACACTTGCTGAGGAAGAGGTGGTGAAGTATGAGTCCAACTGGCTATGTTTTCATTTAGCTATGAGGATAGAATAGCTATAATGAAATTTATAGCCCCTGCAAGTTTCTGGTTTGGTTCAGGGCCTGGGCTTTGGCTCTCACAGTCGGTAGGTTGAAACAAAGTATTGATTTTATTAACTTTGTGCCATCTTGAATCTGTGAAGGGTCATTGTAGCTGTTTTATGAATAACGAGCAGCTGAGCTCACAGTAAAAGATTTAAAATGGATTAATTCATGATAAATGGAACTTTGAAGGAGAAAGTTTGCCAGCTGATATACTGGCACACTAGCGAGGAGTTGCTTTGAGTAAAACAGTCCAATTATTTTCTTATCTTTTCTTCTTAATGAACTAAGAGATCATTTCTGTTCTCAAAAGTCAATTAAAGGAGTAACTATAAAGTCTTTATTTTAGGCTGAATCCTGCCTCACTCTCCTGAAATGTGCCCTGAAATGTGGGTGTCAGAGAGCATGGCAGCAGCCTGTACTGCATGTTAATATTCACTTTATTTTGTAGAGAAGCAACATCCACCTCCATGGAGTGTGTTGTGGAGGCTGATTTATGCATTGCGTTCCTTGTTTTGTGGATTTTATGTGTGTGGGACTAGCTTGAGCACAGACCGATGGTCAATGAGTTCTGTTTTCCTCTTGCAGAGCTTAACTTGTACGAGTAGAGGAAGGAAAGGTGTACTAAGTTCAAGCTTTCTACTGTGGCCATCTAGTTTAAGCCCTCCTCTATCTCGCTCATATCTCTCCAGTCTTTCCTGCTTATCCTTTAGATAAACCTGCCTTTGTCTGCTGACTACCTAGGGGAATGCTAACCTTTGATTTCCTAACTCACATTTGATGTAGATGCCTTGAGCATTACTGACATGAATGGTCTACACTCCAGGTAGCTGCTCACTTCACAGGTGGCTAAATTTGGGTATTTTGCTTCTTTAGGACACTATTGGTTAATTTAAATAACTATCCAGTATAGCTGAAGGTGTCCCAGTCCTAGCCACTGCAGTAAACTAGTGTACTAGCATCTTATTTGGTGAACACAGAAGTAGGATATACCAATCAAAGCAACTGCTTGTGTTTCTCATACCTCTACTGTTTCTATGAACAATTATTTAGGGACATCCAGAGGCTCTAAGAGAGGGACACGTAGACCTGTATCATCTGAAGATTCATTAACATAAAACAGCTGTCTGTGTGCAGCCAGGAGAGGGGATAACACCTCACTGCTCATCTTTGATCTGCTCTTAGTATGGATTTGTAGATCCTCAAACACACACTCCGGAGATAAGTTTCCATTTAGCCCTGAATGTTACTCTTTTGTCATGATCTCGGTTACCTTATTTATCCTCTAAGACCATTTCCCCCAGCAGCAGAAATACACATGGGCACTGCCCTGTACGTATTTGCTATGGTAATGAATGATTTAGAAGCGTTTAAAAGTGTTTTCACATTTTGAAAGCTCAGAGTTGCTATAAAAATCAGGTAAAGGTTGTTTTGCTAAATGCATTTGTTCAGATTTCCTGAATCCCAAATCCATACGCAGGTCCCTGGGGATATGTGAGTTCCACTGGCATTAGCAAGAATGTGATGAAGGATTTCTCATTCCTAAGCAAAACACGCAAAGATCATAGGTCTACTAATGTGGTCTAAAGCCCTTCATGTGCAGTACAAAGCATGTGACAAATAAAGCACTATTTTTCATTCAGAGTTACAAACCTCCCTAGATAGAAGGGTTATTCTGATTGAATGAATGTTTTAAGAGGAAAGGTTTTGTGTTTGTTTTCTAGAGCTGTATTCTGCAATCTGTAGTTCCTGCTTCTGCTTGCAAAAATGGGTAAGGATCCAAAATAAAAAATGCCAGCAACTTGTCAAACTATGGCAAGGGCTGGGTGCATTGAAGGAACCATGCCTTTCCAGCAGACTCGATAGCACATTGATTGGAGTCTTGCTGCCTTCATCCATCTGATGATCTGCTTGTGAAAATCTTTTTTGTTTGCATACATAGACCACTTTGGCTGGAGGTGCTCTCAAAACTTAATGAGGTACGCCAATGTTGAAACGAATTCCAGGCATTGACCCAGCTTATCAGTGTAGTGGACTTCACTGAGCTGGCAGATTTAAGGGCTTGTAGGAAAATGCTGAAAATAGGAACAGGAAGGGTGGAAGGAACAATCACTGTGGTTGGGCACTCCACCATGTCTTGTCTGCAATTAGAGACTGCTTTGATTTTCTGAAGCAAGTACTGGGAAAGAAGAATATTTTAGGTATCCATGGAGCTAACACAGATTGTTAGTAGCACTTCCTCTTAGTCGTTTACCTTCAGGATTCATTGCTCTCCTAATGCAGTGTGCTTTGTATTTTCAATCATCACACAAAACATCTAGAAAAATTTGTTGCATATTTCTGCAGGTCTTCATTATCTAGGGTACAATCAAGTATTACCTGGCTTGTTTCATTACATCTTTGCCCTAGAGCTCTGTTGCTTGCCCACCTGCTGTGTGAATAATGTCTTATCCTATATAAAATATTCCTCATTTGGTTCATACACTTCAGCGTGTGAACTCAGAATTGGATTACTTTCAAGTGAAGAAAACCAAATACTTGTGGAAAGCAAACACAGAAGTGTCATGAGCACAGCTGGGTGCAATTTATCTTTCCATTTGAGGGAATACTTGTGGGAATACATTTATAATCTTCGTTCAGCTCTACACACTGATGTTAAGCACCGGGTATTTTGACTTCAAACACCTTGCTATTTCTAGAACAACTATGCGGTAGAAAGGTCAATGAGAGGATTATTATGGAAAGATCTTTTCAGTACTAACACACACTAACGAAAGCAAGGCAAAGAGTGATAGTGGAGACTAACCAATTGTGTAGATAGCAATTGTAGATTCTTCATCTTCATGGAGTATTTTATATGATCAATGAGCTGGAACTTTGCTTGAAGCATTTGGAGCAACTTGTCAAGCACTGGGATGCGTACAATATTCATAGCCACCTTCAGCAATTAGAGACAATGAGTAAGACTTCTCTGGTAGAACTGTTATTTCTTGCTTCAAAATGGGCAAGAAGTGTTCAGATTTGAATAATGCAGACTACAATTAGACAACGAGTTTAGCTAGTGCAAATAGTCTCATAGGCACACCTAGTACATCAAAGAAAAACACATCATCTAAGCAGAAACAATATTGGTAATGTAACTACAAAGAGCCTGGGCAAACTCAAACAGCATGAGATATGCTTCTGGATGAAGTCTGTAATACAGTGGCCGTAACTGTAACCAGGGGATGGGAGAAAAGCCACCACTCAGTGCCTATCATGTGGTTAGGCACACTTTTTCTAGCTCCCAAGGTGAAGGGGCATTTCTACTTCAGTACAGCTTCTCTGCTCAGATTCATCCCTGTGTATGACTGATGTGATGGAATAATTATCAGAATTATAAAGTTGATAAAGCTGAATGTTACTCATGCTCTGTGAAAAGGACTTAACGAGGTTGTAAAAGCACTCAGAAGTAACAAAAGGGTTGCCTGTGTAACATTAATTCAAATCTTTTGTGCACATATATTTTCAGGCAATCATGGTTTTGTCATCAGCATCCCGCAATCTCTAGAGTCTTTATTTTATATTATGTGTAGATCGAGGGTGTTTAGTTTTAAAGCAGTTATTTGGCATTTTGTGTATTCCTTGTTGTTTATCATGTGTGGCCCCTTATTTTATTTATCATATGCTGTGTGAACATTTTTCTAAAGAGAAAGGGGGTCCTTAAGGTGCTTTTATCAGAGACTGCGTTTTCAAACTCATTTGTGCATGTATTGTGACCATTTTAGAGAGGAAAAGCTGAGGTACAGCAGTAGTAAGGCCAAAAATAGCTGCTGTTTTTTGACTGCGGTTTGAGTTGCTGGTAACCTATATTTTAAGATACCCCTGCAGCAAACTATAGGTTCAAAGAAGACATTTGCATGCATTACATCTTTGCAAGTCAGATGCTAGGCTCTAAAGAAAATTAGAAGTTCTTTATTGATGTCTGGCTTGTTAAAAATGTTGGTTAAAGCAGTCACCTAATAACTTGCAGGTTGCGGGAAGTTTGGTACACCAGGGGCTTCAGTCGTGCTTCATATAGTCCCTTTTGTTACAGAAGTCTTTCAGCTTCTTTGAAAAATGACAGAAAGCAGCTTGCTTTAATGCAAAATTCAGATTCATCCCTAGAGCAGACCTCTTATAAGCACTAAATTAATGAAGTGTTTCTAGAGAAAAAATAGTATGTGGTTGTGTTATAAAAACTGAGATGTTATGTACATTTACAATGAGAGTGGTGACTGCTGGGCTGTTTGCTTGCTCTCCATTTGCTGGTCTGAACCCAGACCTAGGCAACACACAGCTGGCTTAGGTGAGCTGCTGGGCAGGGAGGAACCTTTGGCCAGTTATCTGAAAACAAATTTCTGTCAAGCATGTGCAAACAGTGATTTTGAAGAGATTTATAAATTATGCAGATTTGAAAGGATTTATCTTAGAAACAGCGAAATGTACGTCCTTAATGTGACGATTATGGATTGCTGAATTTCAAGGTTCTTCTCCAGTTCCTCTTGGGACCCATGGGATTCTCAAAGAAAAGATTGCCAAAACTTGTCAAAATAGGGCATTTTTCTCTTAGCCTCAGTATCCCAGATAGCTGAACTGCATTTGCTGACATTTTCTTTTAAAGAAATCGACATGAGGCTGACATCCAACAAGAAAAAAAAAAAAGCAGATTTTGCCAATAACTAGCTAGCTAAAATGTGGTCTTAAAAAGTGAAGTGGTGTCAGGCATTAATGAGCAGCAGTGCTAACCTGGCCTGTCATAAACTCTGTGGGATGCATGAAAAAGAGAAAAATAAATGAAAGATAAAATGAAAATGAAAGTTGAATCTTAGCCAGTATATTAAAAGCCTATATTAAATCCATTAGATACAGTTTGACAATGAATATTGTTTTGATGAGGGGTAGGAGGAAGAACAGAAATTACAGTGATAATTTGCTGCAGGCTCCCAAGAATGGTTTTTCAATCTCAAGGTGATGTACACCTAGTTTTGCCAGATTTGTTTATTGTATATTTGTTAGTTTAAAGGAGAAATTAATATGAATCATCAAGAGTTTTTTCCAAAGTGTAAATAAGGTATCTTCATTATTCAAAAATTGTATTAACTCCTCTGACAGCAACTGAGCTATGTAGACATGGGGAAAGAGGGCTGAAAAGGTGGAAACAGTAAGTATCGAGAGATAAAAGAATTAGCTGCGTGAACAAGTTAAACCAACGCTGGACAATGCACTAAAATAAGAACAGAACAAAGACTTTCATTTCCAGAAGGGTGGCTCATATGGACTGTTTTGCTGGAATTTTCCATTTTCACTATCTATTTTCAAAAGGTTGGTACAAAACATTGTTTCAGGTAGGAATCAGTTTCTCTAATAGTCCTTAGAAAAATGCCATACAGGAAAGGCGTTTTGAATAATCCTAGTTTTTACAGGCATACTGAATATTAACAGAAATTTGGGGGTATGAAAGCCCCCAAATTTAGAAAACATCTTGAGCACCTATCATAAGAGAAAAAAATTCCATACAAATATAGTGATGACTCTGAAAGGTCAGTAGTGGAGGTGTCAAAATAATCTTCTATATATGTTACAAGATGGCCATGAGTGTTCCCAGAACCCACTAATAATCCACTGGTGAGTGAAGTGTGATGAGTGTGAAACACCACAGAGAAGCCATAACAGAAAGGAAACATGGCCATAGTCATTTTTGCTTGAAAACTTCAGCTTCAGGGAGCATGTTTGTATTCTGTGTATCAGCTGAACTATTTCAGAATTTAGAAAATGTGAATCATCTTACAGAGGAAAATGTGCATGCAATGAAGTACCAAAATTAAAATAGAATAAAATGACAAACAAACACGGAGAAACAGAATTAAATGTCAATTTTTCTCCCCGGGGTCTTAGGGTAGACTCAGGAAACTGATGGTCAAGTATTAATTGACATGAATGTCATACATTAAAAGTCCGCGTTGCTTGTGAAAGTACCCAATAAATTTCACTTTGGATCTGGTTTATGATTTTTTTTTCCTTTTTTAAAGTATCTTTTAATGAGGGCATATTATCTTTTCTAGAACTTAACCACATTTAATGTTATTTATGTTTTTATCCATCTTTAAGGTTATCAGTCTTAACACTGTTAACAGTCTTAACATAAGGTATATTCCCATGTGGTATATAGCAATTGAATAATGTCCTTTAGCATCAATGAAATTCTGTATCACATTAGACAGTGAGAAATACAGAAAGTATGACTAGTGCTTCAGAGATGGTTCTTAGATGAAGTGCTTAACTGCTCTAGCAAGTCCACCGGAGAGCTACAAAGAAAGATGACCAGGGGACTGGAGCATCTCCCTTATGAGGAAAGGCTGGGAGACCTGGGTTTGTTCAGCCTGGAGAAGAGAAGACTGAGGGGGGATTTCATCAATACCTATAAATGTCTGAAGGGTGGGTGTCATGAGGATGGGACTGGACTCTTTTCAGTGGTGCCCAATGACAGGACAAGGGGCAATGGGCACAAGTTGGAACACAGGAAGTTCCACTTAAATATAAGGAAAAAAATTCTTTCCTGTGAGGGTGCCAGAGCAGTGGAACAGCCTCCCCAGGGAGGCTGTGGAGCCTCCTTCCCTGGAGACATTCAAAACCCACCTGAACGCGTTCCTGTGCCCCCTGCTCTGGGTGTCCCTGCTCAAGCACGGGGGTTGGACAAGATGACTCCAGAGGTCCCCTCCAACCCCTACCGTTCTGTGATTCTGTGATTCTGTGATTCTGTGATTCTGTGAATGTGGGCAGCCTATAAGGTGTGGTATTATAATTGTTTAGATATTAAATTTTATTGTTAAATCACTCATGTATACTACCTGGAAATGTTGCAGACAACATATTTATTTGTAGCCATTGTACTCGTTGGTAGAAAATGCAGCATTGTAATAAACTCTTGCCCTCTGAAATATGTTTATCTTGTCACTGAGGTGGCTTACTAATGTGATTTTCTACCTTTTGCAAAACGAAGGTAATGCTTGCTGCGGTTGCTATGATACAAGACTAGTGCACTGAACTTTTTGGTGCATCAGCACACATTTTATACCATGCAGTTCACTGTGACTGCTGTTATGACTTTCTAAAGCCTTCCATGAAAAAGTAGAAAAGTGAATCCTAAAACACCACATGTAAAATAAGGATTCACAGGTATTTTCCTTATTTGCTCTGTAGCAATGACTAGTAGCAATAGTACTGAGTTTTAACTCGACCGTAGGACTGAATTTTAAATTTTTTGTAAAAGGCAGCTCATGGCATAGGCTACAGCAAAACAAGAGTATTATATACTCTCTCTTGTGTTTTGAACTTTGCCACCATGCATGAATATGTCACCTAGCTTTGTCTTTCCAAATGTTATGTGTCTAGAACAGGCTTTATCAATCCTCCTCTCTCTAGGAGAGGGAAAGGCATAAAGAAGCACCTTCAGTGGACAGTTAATCCCACAAACCAGAGACATTTTAAGCCAGGATAAAGTACCTCCTAGAGAAGCCTACTTCTTTGTACTGGTTAGGCAGGGCACCTAGATAGAGAGCATAAATGAGGTACCTAACTTTTATATAGCTAAAACTATAGGAGATGAATCCCACTGGAAGTGATAAGGTGAATATTTTTCAAACTCTGTGGCCTGGGAATAATCCAAAACAGGATGGACAGGTGGAGATGCAGAAAAACTGGGAGTGTACTGCTGTACATGGCAATAAGCTACAAGTCATAACAGCATGGAGAAACAATTGTGTAGGGAAAGGTTTGAGAAACACAGATCAACCTCCCTTCCATGCCAAAGCAAGGCTTGTGTGAGAGTAGGTAAGTGATATTTCTATAAGAGTAGTCTTTCTCTCATTTGCATCCTTTGACTCAGTCTCCCAAAGCAGAAAACTTGAAAGCCTGTGTTTTCTGAGAGATGTATAAACATGTTCTCTGTCAACTCTGGTGACCATATTGTCAGGAAATCCTATTTTGGTGTCATTGCACTCACTAGACAAAGGCTGAAGACAAGAAATAAAGTTTTGGAAATACTGGCTTCCTGCTGACAGTTGATTAGGCTGCAGAAGAGATACTCCTTTTATTTTTCTGTAGCCTGGAAATTCATCAGGTGTTCTCCAGGCTATTAATAATGCTTTGGCTAGCAATACCAGGTCGTTTTAATGGATTTTCCTGCCAGTGTACTGAATGTGCTTGCAATGAAGCATGAAACAACCTGTTTTAATGACTTACACTAGTGCTTGCTTAGATCTGATGTTAATTTTTTAAAAGGCACCTGGGTCTTTCATTAATTGAACAAGCAACCACTTGACAGTGAGTGAATAATTAATTAAAAAGTCTGAAAACTAATATTCACTGTACATTATGAAATATTACTGAAAAATTTCTGGTAAACCTCTTGAAGAATAAGTAATTGCATCTATTGATTTTGAGATGCTTTCTGCCTATTGACATGCAGTATTTAAAGTAGATGTGCTCTTTTCTCTGCAGCTGGGATGACAGCAGCTCAGTTAGTAGTGGCCTCAGTGACACTCTTGACAACCTCAGCACGGATGATTTGAATACCACCTCATCTGTCAGCTCTTATTCCAATATAACTGCCTCTTCAAGGAAGAACACTCATGCCCAGGTGAGTAGCTTTCCATTAACATTTCTTGCAACACCCCACAAGTGTGCAGGATAACAAAGAAAAAATTTTAGTATCAACATCTCTGAAACAAATGAAATATTCATATTTTACAAACTTCTGTATCACACTTGCGTGCAAGAAGCCCATGGACCCCGCTGACCTAACCCTGACCCTTGGGCTGGCACCCCAGATGCCCTGCTCCCAGGGCACATCCCACTGCTGAAGGTGCCAGCTGGTGAGACCCTGCTCTGCTGGTCTGGGGGAGTCCCCACTGGTCCCAGTCCCAGGAAGCCCCCAGCCCCTGCTGCACCCTAATACAAAAAACGCAATATGACTGGATCTGTGATGGGTGCATTCCTACTCACTTCATCCCATTTGGAGTATCTCTTTCAATGGATAGCACAATTTAAAATAAGATAGTTTTCACCTTCCATGAGCTGACACACATCACAGAGGAAGTGCATATGCTGCACCATCCTTTCCCTGTTCTCTCCACTGGAAGAAAAGAGGCTGAAGGAGGGAGCCCACAGGTGGCAGAGCTTCTCTTCTCCCCAGTTAGATCTGGGAATGAGTGTGTCCCATGGACCCACAAGCTGACAATGCATAGTGTCAAAATAGAGTTCTGAGGAGCGTACAGCCACAAGCTATATACATAATACATATATGTGTGTGTGTGTAAATATAAAGCCCTTGCGCCAGCTATCCCAGTATTTCTTCCCAACTCCCCTCAAAAGAAAAAGAAAGAAAAAGAAAGAAAAACTGAAGAGTTAGTCCCAATAGAAAAGTATTGTCTGCCATGTCATCTCCTGTTCACGGGCAGCAAAGTTCATGACTGGACACTCAGCATAGGGGAAGATTTGTTGCCTCCAGTGATATAATGTTAAGTATTCCGGACACAAGACTGACACTCCCAATTCCATTTAGACTCCTGCAGGCAGCCACAGCAATTCAGAGATCCATTTTGTAGATGTACATTGTGGCAGACTTTGTCAACAAGAGAAAAAAAATCATATTTGTCATTTCCTCCACAAAACAGGGAAATAAAGTTACTCTGGGAATGAAGATTACTTTAATCTGCAGCAGGGCAGATTTCAGACCAATGTCGTATTCATGCAAAAATCCGTTCACAGATGCCAGCCTTCTTCAGCCCTTACCATTGCCTTTCCCACCCCATCAGGGTCTCCCACGGTTGCTAACTGGAGATCAGCCTTTTTACTTTTATATCAACAGCGATGGCCAGCTACTCCTGGCTTATTTGTTCCACTGCATCATCATCATCACCATGACCGGGAAATCTCAGGTTGACTATTTAAATTTTTGTGGTTTTTTCATTCGAGTGATCTCATGTTCTAGCTGCTCAATCAGATGCTATCTGGAATTTGTTCAGTGATAGACAGAGATGCAGCACATGTTCAAATGTTGCTTTCCTGCCAGAGCTGCTTTATGTTATGAAGGCTAGGAACAGACCTTTATCAGGTCTGCCTTTACCAGGCAGATTAAGCAGAACACACTGAACTCCATGCTAACCGCAATCTCAGTCAGAAGCTCAGATGAACAGAATATATAAATATTTTGCCAGCTGTTCTCCAGGTGTAAGACACACTCATGCAACACAGAGATCCCGTTTGCAGTCTTTTTAAGTGATCGGAGCAGTGAAAGCTAGCTATAGCCTGAGGCAGAAATCGCATATTTTGTTGTTGTTTTCTTATTAAAAGAGGTTTAACATCACTTTTTGGATCCCATAATGGTGAAGAGAGGCTTTTAGAATGTATTATACTTGTAATTTATTGGAAATTATGCAGTTTGCTTTAAAAATGTATAGCTATGTGTTCATAATCATTCATTTCTAAGAAAAGTTCTGGGAGCATTTCACATGTTGTAACAATAACACTAACAAAAATTCTCTTCTGAAGGACTCTGCAACATTTGTGTAGATGTTTGCTTGGGCCCTTTTCCCATCAACACTTACCCAAAAATCTGTGCTAGTGTCTCCAAAGCACATATGAAATTACGGAAGTGCAGAGAGCTTTTGCATTTTGTACGCCTCGGACGACAAATATGTAAACAGCAACTATTATTCTGTCGATCATCTAATCAGTATTAATCCTGCTTATGACAGCAGTGCCTAGGAAACAGCCACAGAAGGGTCTCTGTGGAGAAGGAGTTGTGGCAACACAGGATAATAAATAGCCCTCCGCTGAACGCGATCCAGTTTGCAGTCCCGCTTCGGTTGGCTGTATGAGGATAGGGCTGGGGTTACATCAGAAAAAAGTAGTGAAGAGTGATACCTGAGAGCAGCCCCACTTTTTGCTGTTAAAGAGGGGCAGAGATAAGCAGGACTGGTGAGATGATGATGTGCAAATAAGGCTTGAGGCTGAGGTCAGGAGGCTGCAGGAAAACACAGGAGGAAGGGTTACAATGAACAGCCTGTCAGCACAAAGAACGCGAGTCTTGTCAAACACAGAGGGTAGGGTCAGTCGCCAACATTTCTATTTAAGCTTCTTTCCCAGCTTCTATGTTGTCTATGTTGTTGGGGTGTTCCTTGCAGCACGCCCTTATCAGCATGCACCAGGAAAAGCAGAGGTGTTAGGTCCTCACTGGGGCATCTTCCACATGGGTCTGAGTTTTGGAACAAGTGTGACCCCAACAGGTTACTCTCACCCTGCTGGTGGGTAGTGCTTGCGTAAGTCTCTCTTCTAGCTGCTCTGCTAGCTGATAGAGCTAGAGTGAGTTTCTTGTTGGAAACAGTTCACTTTCGTGGAGACAAACCAGTAGGAAAGGCATCAGCTGTAACACTGACAATTTTGCTAAAGATGTCATCTTTGCTTAATAGTGGCACAACATACTCAGTGCTGCTGGAGTAATATTCCTAATTTGGTCAATGGAAGATTTAGGTAGGAAAAGGCATGAAACCAGACTGAAGTGATTTTTGTAGTATATTTAGGGATTTCCCCATTCAAGCTTTTAGAAAAACTCTCAGCACAGTGAAATTCAGAGGGAGTTGAGGAGTGGCGAGGGTATCGCCACTGATGATTAGAGTAAATTATGTTTCACTTCATTATGATTTATCTATGAAAGAGAGTTGAAATCTTTTGAAAATAAGAGGAAAGGTAAAAATATCTTCCCAAAATGGGAATGTTTTTAAACTTTTGGGACCAGGATACCAAAGTTTTAGAAAGGAGGTTTCCATGGCCCTTGCTACAGACAAATCAATATGCTTATTCTCTTCCCCTCCTGTGATAGAAGAAACTGGCAAATACTGAAGATGTTTAGACTGACCATTTCCATTTCTCATGCAAATTTCTTGTAGCTGAAGACGGACTCAGAGAAGCGCTCAGTTACGGACAGTGAAACTTGGGGCAGCACTGAAGAACTGAAGAAGCCAGAGGAAGACTTTGACAGCAGCGTAGACAGCAGTGGCAAGTGGAAAGGCCTTCCCTCAGGGCTGTCTGAAGACTCAGAGAAGGGGGTGCAGAAAGCATCTCTCTCTGTTTCACAGACCGGATCCTGGAGGAGAGGCATGACTGCACAAGTAGGAACAACTCAGTCCAGGCACAAAGCAGGAACAAGTGCACTCAAGACCCCAGGTAGGAAACTTCTGTAGTTAGATTACAGCACTTCATTTATAAGTGGTAAGGAATCTTTAGTGGGCTAAAAATAATTAACAAATATTATCAGGGTGTGAAGACATGAGGAACTCTAAACATATTGGTAATGCTTCTCATAAGTGACTGCAAGCCAAGATTGTAATAATATACTAATTTTTTCATCTCTATAACTGTTAGTTTGCTACACTGAATACCAATAATTTATTAATCATACATAAATGTACCCATAACATAAACTGATTACATTTTGTTTTACTACCATTTGAGGACGTCAGCTTCTATTAGGGAATTCTTAAAAGTAGTTTTGGACTCATGTCTGCCTTATCTTTGTTCTCTAGAAAACCTGTACATTTGATAATTGAACATATGTATAGAAATGGCAAAAGATTAGAAGTTGAGATAAAAAGGTATAACATTCAAGTCAGGAGACTCAAAATGAGTGTTTCTGGACTAAAGCTGAATTGTCACATTCCAGATACTGCAGGTATTCAATAGTCCATTGTTAAGAAATTGAAAAAAATAACTTTTTATACACTTTCTTCAGTGTTAGATGAGTTCTTCCCTTCTTCTGAAAGGCCGCTCGGAAGTAGTAGCTGCTTTTGCAATCTAGTTTTGAAGCAAAAAATCCAAAGTTGGCATAAGACATAATTATCAAGACCATCTAATCCATCATTTTATTAGGGAAATATCGACCCTTTATAGGACATTTTCTAGACCTTTGTTGTTCTGTCCTGACAAAATACTGCATAAACATGCATTCGCCCGCAGTTTTAAAGGTAACTAGCAGAGAACTCCTCAGAATAAATCCAAATCCTTTGTGAGCCACTTGGTTTTAATTTGCAGTTTAGAACTGTTAAACATTGGTCAGCCTCTGGTCTATAAGACCCCCAAGGAACGTCGCTGCAGTCAGTGGTCATACGGATGCAGAAATGACACCTCTGTAATAGTGATTTTAAAAAGGAGATACTACAAGGGTTACCACATGCCAAGCTAAGTTTCCCAGAATATCTGTTCTGCTGAAGATGAGCAGGCAGCCACTGTGCAACATGGAACAGAGGCCTTAATTTTTGAAGCGTATAGTAATAGTTTGTGTGTTTGAAGTGTAGGAGGTTGATCCGTTGGCATGTGCAACTGTTTGTGTAGCACAAAATGTGCACTGCATAAAAACATGAGTGGATTTAGTGCTGACTTGTAGGTGTTGCTCCTTATTACAGTTCAGTTCCTTAAAATGTATTAGGCCACCCACCTCCAAGACTTCCATAATCACATAATTCACAGAGTGAATTAAAAACATTGTTATACTGAATATGAGTTCCTTATTAGGAGCATAAAATAGAAGCTTAAAAACAAATTAGAATAGAAGAGAAATGGCATTTTTTGTTTGTAAAGTTGTTTGTAAAAATTAGAATATGGTATTTTCTTTTAAAGATAGAAGAAAATATCTTATTTATGCTTTTCTGAATGTCACAATAATGTTATGTAGTAATATCTGGTATATAGGAATGTAACTGTGCAGTACTGAAGACAGCCTCTCAGAAAATCAAAAATCTTGAAAAGATACCAAGGGTATGACAAAGGCTATTAACTCATGTAATTGATATCATTATAGATCAATAAGTTTCATACCATGGGAACATAATCTCTCCCTGATAATTTTGTGTAACTAAAACCAGAACAAATTTAGTTATAAGCTAAGGAAATGTAATCAGTGGAAACCAAAGAACTCAATAAGTACCGCTAATTTCTACATGCATAATTAATGTCACACTTCTGGAAATGTTAATTACATGTCATGTTTTATGTTCAAATGTTATTTCTTACATATAGAAATATTATTAATAGGTAAAAAAGCACCAATAAAATTTCTTATAGTTCATTCAGGATAATTTTCTATATCTATGCTCTCTAGCTTTATATGAAACTGGAAGTTGTCAGGAGAATTTCAAGCTTCTAATAATTAATGCTTACCAGTGATGTACCATACCTACTACTGACTGCTGATGGGGGGACTAAAGACCAAATTGGTCTGTTTTCTTAGGGTAATTTTTCTATTTCTGTATTTTTTCATCTTGAAATCATAACCATATAGTGTCAAAATTAGATATTGAGACATTACAGTTTAAACACAAGTGACCTTTTCAAATATACTTTTATTTAGGAAAAACAGATGATGCAAAAGCTTCAGAAAAAGTGAAAACTCCCCTGAAAGGGGCCTCCATCCAGCGCTCTCCCTCGGATGCAGGAAAAAGCAGTGGCGATGAAGGAAAAAAGCCTCCCTCTGGCATTGGGAGATCAACTGCTACGGGGTCCTTTGGATTCAAGAAGTCTGGGATGGGATCTTCTACTATAATAACCACAAGTGGAGCAACTATCACAAGTGGGTCAGCGACGCTAGGAAAAATGCCAAAATCTTCAGCCATCGGCGGGAAGTCCAACGCAGGGCGGAAAACAAGCTTAGATGGTTCCCAGAACCAGGATGATGGCGTCCTGCATGTGAACTCAAAGACAACTCTGCAGTATCGAAGTTTGCCTCGCCCATCGAAATCCAGTGGTAGCGGGATCCCCGGCAGGGGCGGCCACCGCTCCAGCACCAGCAGCATCGACTCCAACGTCAGCAGCAAGTCTGCTGGTGCTGCTGCCACCAAACTGCGAGAGCCAAGCAAGATCGGGTCTGGGCGGTCCAGCCCCGTCACCATCAACCAGACAGACAAGGAAAAAGAGAAAGTGGCCGTATCTGATTCTGAGAGTGTCTCACTCTCCAGTTCCCCCAAATCCAGCCCAACTTCAGCGAGCGCCTCGGGCACGCCAGGACTTAGGCAGCCGGGATCCAAATACCCAGATATTGCCTCACCCACCTTTCGAAGGTTAGTACTTTTCTATAAATTCCTGAAGTTGCAGTATATAAAGCAGGGGTTTTCAATGTGTTGAAGCACTGGGCAAAAAGCCTTTTGCGGACATATTTTGCCAGAGAGAACCATGTGCAAAAGGATAAAAGAGTAATATTTTTTCACACAATGCAATTATTTCTCTAAGGCCTAAAGACCTTCCCAGACCTGAAATGGCTGTTTCTGGAGCTTTGAGCATTTTAGGTACATTCCCATAACAACAGTTTGAAGGCTAGAATAAGTTGGACTCGATGATCCCTATGGGTCCTTTCCAACTCAAGATATTCTATGATTCCAAGTTCTTATTAAATATTCAGGCACATGAGAAGTTCCCTCTCAATACTCTGATAAACCCCCAAAGGGAAGAAGGACGCCTCATTCAAGCACATGCTGTTACTGGAACAGGCAATGCCATAGCCTGGTCGGGGAACAGAAGAGCCCTGTAGATAAAGAAAATATTTGCTTTCACATTGTTGGCAGCTCCAGCTACAAGCATTACATTATCTCAGCAGCTTTGTTACATCTTTCATCACAAATATTAGCAAAGCTAAATTTCAGTTGGAAATGCTCTATTGTAACGTTTCTGGAAGTATAAATCGGGATGGAGCATTTGCACTGTTGGCGAACAAGCCAATATTGCCCTCTTGTGCCTACTTACCAAAACAGCATCTCCAGGCTGCTAGGGAGCTGCAGCTGATTTCTGTGGGCTTGGTAATATGTAAAATGGCTTCTTATGTTATTAGCCATAGTTACTTTACATTACAATAAGTTTTGCATTTATTTCTTATGAATTTATGAGCTGCACATTAACTGCAGCTTAAAATGTTTCCAGTAAAACATTGTCATCATATGACGTTTTATTTCAACATTTCAGAGGACTTGGGGGTTTATTTTCATTATCACTGTAGAATTTTCTTCTATAGAATTGCTGGAATCAATTATATCAAATACACCTCTGTCACGACTGCCCTTGGAGACATACTGAACTCATTTAGCTCTGGTGCAGTTTATTCCATCTGAATGGTTACTACATGACAAATGACCGCGTGACCATCTGTGCAAAAGAACAACAAGAGGGAAATTTTACACAAATACTTAGATGTTTATTAAAATATGAAGGATTTTGCAAGTGTTTGTTGCGATCATTTTAGCTGATTTGAGAAGTGAAGGGTTTAAAAGCTAATGACTTAGCCTTGGGAACGCTTAATTCCTGAATTTGGGTGAAAGTGTAATCTGTTTATGCACTAATAAGACAAAAATGTTCTTATTTTAACTCTCTCTGGGAGGGTCTGTATGTGCAAAGAGCACATCTGAACAGGAGTGAATGAGAGCTGTTGCTAATGAAACAGACCCTGATTATTGTGATATGGTTAAGTGGAGTTAATTTTGCGATGCGATTGATCAACTAGGTAGGCATGATTTTAGTAGCAGTAATTAAAAATGTGTAGTTTGGCTCTTAGGATGTTACGCCATGAATGTTTAATGTGGCTATCAGTTTCTCTAAAGCTATTTGTTTTACATTTAGGTTGTTTGGTGCCAAGGCAAGTGGTAAAGCTGCCTCTGCACCCAGTACTGAAGGTGTGAAACCCACATCGGCAATGCCCAGCCCTAGTACCACATTGGCACGGCAAGGCAGCCTGGAATCGCCATCCTCGGGCACAGGCAGCATGGGCAGTGCAGGTGGGCAAAGTGGTAGCAGCAGCCCCCTCTTCAGTAAACCTTCGGACTTAAATGCAGATGTTGTAAGCTTAAGTCACTCCTTGGCTTCCAGTCCCGCCTCAGTGCACTCTTTCACATCAGGTGGTCTTGTGTGGGCTGCAAACCTGAGCAGCTCTTCAGCGGGCAGTAAGGACACACCAAGTTACCAGTCCATGACTAGCCTTCACACCAGTTCCGAGTCTATTGACCTTCCTCTTAGCCATCATGGCTCTCTCTCTGGACTGACAACAAGCACTCAGGAGGTTCAGAGCCTGCTCATGAGGACTGGAAGCGTCAGATCTACTCTTTCGGAAAGGTGAGCTTGCCTATAGATACAGTGACCACGAAACCAGCAAGAGGCAAAAGGACAGGAGCCAAAAAAATAAACCCTCCACCTGTTTTCCTAAAGGGACACTGTTTAATTAGCAGATAGTCCTTTATGTAAAAAAGGAAGGAAGGAAGGAAGGAAGGAAGAAAAGAAAGCTGAAAGTAATCGCAGGCATTGGACATGGAATCAACTGCCTTTTAAGGTTTTACAAGCACATTTTCTATGTTGAGAAGTTTTTCTGTTCCCCTGTTCTGGAGAACAACCAGAAAAAAGGGGAAAGTTGTCCAATTAAGGCAAATCTAAACAGCCACAGGGTGACTCCTGCATGTTGGATCTACCTGCTGTCCCAGCAATTGGCAGCTCCAAAGCTGTATCATTGCTAACAAATCTTCTCCAGCAGTGGGACCCCGCCAATTTTCTTCCCATTAGCTCTAAGCACAGGCAGAGCCTGTGGGCCCCTGCCTTCAGCTGACCAGTCTTGCCTTAAAATGCCCAGTCCTGGCAAGTTGCTTCTTACATGGTAATCGTTACATAGATCCTTACTAAAATGCAGTTTTACTGGCAGGGAGACAGTTTACAAGAGGAGACGCTCAATATATGCACAGTCCTGGTGAGTGTCCAGAACAGCCAAACAAATGCAAGAAAGAGTTTTCCTCTGCTTGCTTTTTTTAATATGCAGATATTTCACCATTTATTTTATATCATAAAAAGTGGTGCATCCACCCTGGAACACTTGTACCTTGATTTTTGGTTTTTTTTTGGTGTGTGTGTGTGAAATATGTGACTTGTGCAAGATAGAAAAAATAAACTTTGGTAGGCAGTAAGTAACTTTCACTTCCTGTTAAAATTTTCAAGATTTGACAATGAAACTCTTATCTCACATGGGGACTGAAAAGTCAGTATTAAATATTTCACTAGCCTTTGATCCAAAATAAGAAAATTATACTGAGTCAGTCAGAAGTATTTTAAACTTTCAAAGGTTAAACTTAGTTGTTTAGAAAATGCATAATTATTTGAAGGAAAAAAGGTCTTTTTTGTATACATGTGAAAAATATACAACATTAAGAACTTTTTTCCCTTTATATAAAACCAGAAATTTTTCAATACCAATCCTTTCCATGGAAAGATTTCACTTTCAGTGAATCAGCATTAAAAAAAACCAAACAAATCCAAACCCCTAAACAATTCTTTGCCAAATCCAGACGGAAACTCTCCGCAGATTTAATTTTCTTATGTTGCATTCATAAGTATTACTATATCAGCTAAAATCACACCTCTTACTAATATAGATACAACACTGTAAAACATAAGTTTGCACCAATATGAAGTATGATAACAAAAATAATTTAAAATATACTGCTACATAAATTATTTGTAATTTGCACTGTGCCTTTAATTTTTAAATGCTAATTTGCATTTCGTGCCATGAACTGAATGTGATGATGTTTCTTAGAATGTTAATTATTAATAGTTAGCTTATAAAAACCTCCACTAATTTTTAGTGCTACATATATGGATGGTGAGGTCAGTAGGATGATGTGGAAGACTATGAATTTATGCCAAAGATCATAGTTATACAGAGGATATTAAACGTCACATTTAAAGTGTTAATGGTTTGGCATAAGCTCCTGAGCAACCCCCCCTACTAATACTTTATGTATTTGTTCAGTGACTTAATTTCAGTGGTTCAAAATACTTTGCCTTTGGCAATATTTTTAACTTTCAGATTTGTCCATATGGGGATATTATGACTAAGTCCAGAGAGAGCCATTTATCATGTTGATCTGGCCTCAAAACAAATATATGTACCTAGAGAAAATGGTGTCATTTCTTGAATTATGGCCCCAATAGGGTTTTTGCAGTTTGATTTTTCTGAAAGGTATGTTACAAGTGCTGCTATTTCTAAACTGTTTTATATAGAAAAACCTACGTGTAGCAAAGTATTTTTTCACAACAAAAGGATTAGTTTGCAATGTTAGAGACAGGCATATTTGGCAAAGGATTACGTCCTTTTGCCTTTGTAAACTCAGAATATATTTGAGATGCCTCTGGCAATGCTAGTTGTAGCCTGGAATGGCAAAAGAAATTATCTGCAAGGAGGCTTATTCTTTTTCTTAAGTCACTCTAGAGCTTGCAGATGACTGTATTAATAGTCTCTAATATAATGTAGAGACAAAATCAAAAAGACCAAAGCACAAAATGAGATAGAATTAGGAAGGGACATAAATTCTACACACAGAAAGCCGAATGAAAGCTAAAAGAGAAGAAAGAGCTAATAATAAATGATACAAATAAACAGGGCTTTGCTTCACTGAAGCATTAACTGCAATTTGATAGTTAAGCATCACTAATGGCAAGCATGCTAAGAGGGAATGAAAAGGTTAAAGATTACTCCAATTTACTGGTCCCGATGAACTTTTCACTTCCTTGCTTCAGACACATTGTGAAATAGCCCTGCAGCCATTAGGACTGAAGACGTTTCAAGGGGTCTGTGCTGAGGAAGGAGTGAGGAGGAGGGCTGGGATGGAGGACCATGGGCAAGGCCACCTTGCCTCGGTTCCTGGAAGGATACAGAGGATATTAAACAAACCATTTTGTTTAAGTAACAGATAACATGGGATTTGTCATTAGCCACCTTTTAAATAAGCCTAATTTAATTCATCTGCAGGAAAAGAGGCTTTGTGAGTAGAGGAGAGGAAGCAGAAACAGTGAGAAATCCTGAACTTAGTATAAGCTTTAGGTGCTGTTTCAGAGTACATTCTCACAAGCAAATGAAGGAAATAAAGTGCTTGATCAGCTGGCAAAGAGTTATCAAAGACTAGTGATCAATGGTTTATTAGCCTGAAGGGATATAACAGGGCAGGATATATTTCCACAGATCCAAAATGGAAAAATATGAGGCTGTTATGCAGAATGGAGACGGTGTCTAAGGGGTTATAGTGCCATCGCTGGGACAAAGCATTTTCCCAATATGTTGAAAATGAAAGTATCACATGTGATCTTAGAAAGTAGTTATCCCAATCTACTTCTTCGTGGTAAGGTAAGGCTTTAACGTGAAGACTTTGGGACACCAGGTTTTAGGAAGGATTTGATGCAACTGAAAGAACCCAGAGGATGAGACCAAAATCTCAGGATACATCTATTTTTCCTGCTAAGGAGGGTAGCTCTTGACTGCCTCCAAAAAAGCAGTCACCTGCCATGGAGACAGCAAGTCTGCAAGGCCTCTGCTACATTTGCCCACACATCCCTCCCAGGATGATTAGATGCTACACACACCCAGTCTTCAGACTACCCACCAAGCAATGGTATGGTATAAACACAGAGTTCCCTGACAACTGCTGTATTGGTACAGTGTCAAAGTTCACTCCAGCCAAATTTTGTGTCATTCCATGAGATTATTTTGTATTGTAATAACCAGAAAATGGGTTCTGTGAATACTAGTAAAATATTTGCTTTTTCAGCAAAATTTGCATCTCCTTCAGGACTTTTCCTGGTTTTACACTAGCAGTATTTATTGAGACAAGTCTACTTCTTTGTTATAGCAGTGTAACTCCCTCCATGGGAGGACACTTGTATTTTAGCTTACAACAATTTAGAGGGATTAAAATAAATCATACAGGCACTTATACTCTAAAATAAAACTGTCTACTGGGGTTAACTGATGAAAAATCACTGCTTTAATTGATAGAAATTTCCAGGTGGACACATCACCAATAGTTATTTTGAACTCTTGATTGCTGTTGGGCATTGCAGATTTGTGTCTTTCTTCTACTTGGTCTGAGTGACACAGTAAGGGATGCATAAAAAAAATGCAGAAATATAGGAATTAACGGTGGTCTCATCAGCAATAATAATTGCATTTTAAGATTATCAGAGTGGAAGTAGTTTCTAATTGCTTGACTGGCTTGCTCTGGTTTACGTTAAAAGGATGTTTAGTTTTGAGGGCCATGAAAGTGCATTGAAATCCATTTAAGCTCTTCAAGACTTTCAGTTGTTTTAAATTATCACCATAATTGATGGTTGTAGTTTTAAGGTGTGACACAGTGCATCATGTATCGGATTTTCTTGTGTGCTCAGCCATTTCAGCCATTTGTGGAAACTCATTTGTAAGTCCCATGTCAGCTTGGCTCAGCATGCCCTAGACCTCCCTAGGTGCTTCTTAGCTTGCAATAATTTGTTTTATTCCCTAACAGCTCTGCAACAGTTAGATATAGCCCAAAGATATGGCATTATGGCCCTTTCCCAAGTTAACCTCAACACCAAGGGCAGGTAGGAACCTGAGAACTGTAAGGCTTCCTGTAATTTCCCCCAGAGAACTTGCAGATGGTTTCAGCAGTGCAAAATAAACAAAAGGGAGTGGAGGGCTTGATTACTTCAGCCTACATCTCCATGCATCTTCCTGCGAGACTGCTTTTGGCAATTGGCATGGCAAAGGTAAACACCAGCAACATTACAATATTCTCAGCCTCACTTTCTGTTGGTATTTGTTTTGAGCCAAACAGACAGATTCCGTGAATGCATTGCTTCTTTCAGGAAAGGGCTGACTTTTTTCACATCATCTTTAGCCATCTTTGGAGCACTGAGGTCAGGCTGGTAGTGTCCTAATGGGATCACTGCACGTTACATTTGAGTCCTATTTACCGAGAGTTCAGTTTCTGTAGCAGTAACACACCCAGCTTCTTGGTGAAGGAATGCTTTCAGATACTAGAAAGATATGGGCAGTTATGGGTCTGAATTAATAGTTACATAAAACCATGGTTAATAGTTTCATGCACTTAATGATCTGAAATCTAGGAGCATCTTAATAAGATTTTCTATTTTAAAAAAGCAGAATAAACATTTGCTATATTTGATTGTATGCAGCTGTAATAACTGCATGCTTATGTTGAGGAATATTCAATTCTATTTCATTCAGGTACCTGAATTCAACAGTTTTTTAGAAAAATCCTATGGTCACTACTAGCCTGTTTATCTGACTGACTTATAACTTTTGGCTTGTGGCTTACTTTAAAGGAGCATTGATTGGCTCCTTTATTTTTAGATAATGTGCTATAGGTTATTTTGAAATACATAGAACTTCAAGTTAAAGTAATAATAGAAAATATATTGTTCATTAGGACATTTGCAGTATTTGCAGAAGAAACTGGTTGTGTTATTATCGTCATGTTTATTTGTTTTGAAATTTAGAAGTACATAAAGGAACATCAAGGGCCCATTCCTCTCTGTAAGGAACTAAATAATACATGAATCATGTATTGAAATGTATGTTCTCTTTTACTGACCATTCTTGGTCCTTTTAATTATGTTGGGAGCAAAATGCTGAAAATTTAGTCCTCTGTCTGATAGAGGACTATTCTCCCATGGGCCATGATAGCATGGCCAGTGCCGAAATCCTGCAAGGTTTCTTCTTCCATTTGCTTTCTCCCCAAGGCCCTGATTAAACCAGTAAAATTGCCTATAAAACTTGCTGGTGGTAAGTGGGGTTTACTTCTGTTAGTCCGAGCCCTAGTGGTAATGGATTGTTAACGCCAACAATATTTTCACTGCCTTTACCTATTTGGATCAAGGTTACATACAGTGGGGCCTCCAGCACCCCCAGCACAATAGAAAATGACCTTTAATAATGGCATGAGAGTTTTCCTGGGTAGGAAGGTCTTAACTTACTGTTGCTCTCAGAGGTGTGATTATGATATGTAATACAAAAACTTTCTAAAGCTGTTTTGCCATTTAATACATATGGTGACACTAAATTATGTTCTTAAGGGAAAAAACATTGCAACATTTACTTGATGATAACTAATTCAAATTCAACCCACACTAGCGAGGGACTGATCTACCAAAAGTTCATGAGGAAATGCCCAAATGACACTGATTTGAAGGAAGGCTAGTGGGTGCCCTTGTAGTGATGGGTTTTAAATTAGGAAAACTCCAGCCGTAGATCTCCAGTGATCAGCAGCTCTGCCGCCATGTGAGCTTGAATATGGAACAGCATTGCTCTGGTGCCACTTTTCATTGTCTCCACCATCACCTTACTACGTGAGCCCCACAACAACAGGAAGCCAAGGGTCTGTATATTTAGAACATATTTCTACAAGCAGAGCTGTCATTTGGCTTCTGGCAAGGCCATGCTGTCTCTTAGCAGGTGCCACAACCTTCATTTCTTTTGGAAACCTATTTGCATATCATAGGCAACTGTGAAAAATAAAGATTCATACTGTGACCATATGATTCTCACACAGATTGCAGGGTGAAGCTATAGGAAAGTTAGAAATGGTAAGGAAGGACTTTTTTCAGAGTTGGACAGTCTCCAAATTACTATTGACCCAGCCCAGAGCATGTCTAGATGAAAAATGAATGTGCAGCAGTCCATGTCCTATCGTCCCCTCCAATGAGTCAGAGATTTATCATGAAAGATATATTAAACAGCTTTAAATGACCTTCTGTTATGCACACATATCTAGACCTTTAAAATTTGTGATTCTGAACAGTCCTGTTTACTGTATGTCCTTAGGGATTTTTTTTGTTTTAACAGCATGCAGCTTGACAGAAATACACTACCCAAAAAGGGATTAAGGTATATATTTTTTTGAGCATGACTGCTACTCCTCTGTTTTTCTGTAATTTTTCTACACTGTCTTTCCTTTTCTTTCTCCTTTTGTCGATCCTGTTTACAACAGAGTTCTCGGTACTTAAATTAAAATCAAAAAAGTAGATTTTAATGAATTTTTTCTTTCCAAGTCTGCCTAGTAAATAAATTCCCTTTCAAGAGATATCATGGGAAGTGAATACTGTTGAGGATAGCTTTCTTATGCAAAGAATCTTAAAAGGCATTGAATCCTGGAGAGCTAAAAGAGACAGACCAAGATACTTTTGCATTCAATGGGACTTATTGTTGAAAACATTATTGAGAAAAGCAACATTTTAGAGGTGGATGTGAACTTGAACTCTAAATGCAAACACTCATCCAATTTGAATTGAAGATCTAGTAAAGGGTAAGGCTAGAAAATACTAATTTTAATATCCAAAGTTTCTAAGTATAATATGAAACCTGCTCCAGCTAGTCTTCTTGATCCCTATGCAGCAATACTGAAGAGTCCAACTTTACTACTTATTCCCCACTGTCTGTCTTCATCACAGAGAACAGAAGTCATCCACCCTCTTCTGTGCTCCATGGTTAAAAGAGGGGATCATTAGCTAACTTGTCTGGTCTCATCAGGCACGTCAGCCTACCTTTCTAATCCAGGAAGATTTGGCGAGCAAGGGAATATATGTGCATGCACCCAGACACTCGGTTAAATCAAACAGTTAAATCTCTTGAGTTATTGATAAGTAATATTTTATGACATTTTAAGATAGTGCTAAAGTGTTGTCACTAGATACCACCCTCTGCTTTTCTGCACTATAGATTAATTTAAAAGAATTTAACTGAATTTCCTGTTATCCCAAAACAATCACTTTGGAGTGGGAGAGAATGGAAAAGGTGGAGGACATGAAAAAGGCATAAAGGGGACCCTGCAAGGGTACAATGGGATGACTGAGGTTTGTGGCTGTACAATTGTGATGGTGACTGAAAGCTGAAAGTGAAATGGAGTGGGAAAACAGCTTATAGGTGTATAATCCTGATCAGTTATCCCAGAAAGACCATTCGTTTGATTTAATGTGCAGAGATCACAGTCCAAGACCCAGATCCTGAATTCTCATTTTGCCATCTTTCTGATCTGTTAACCACTGGGTAACTCTGCTCTACCACATTTATAAGCAAAGATCATAGCTGTCTTCTTGAAAGGAGAAGGGAAGTAAATATTTAATCAGGACAAGATGTTGTAATGCTGTAAAATATTGTACAAAACCCCAAGCACAACATGAGAACTTACATGTTCATTTAATCTGCTTTCTAAGCAGAAATACTTGTGCCTTGGAAGCCTGAATCCAGAGTATCAAAAGCTTTGTCTGCTCTGCTGTTTGGGGAACGCTGATGGCTGATGACAGTGGTGAAGAAGGTGCTCATTTCTCAGCAGGAGATGGTGCTGAATGAAGCAGGCTATTGCAGACATTGCTGAAAAAAATCACTTGGTTAAGACCCACATTGCCTGCACATTTTAATTTTTAACTACTGCCAAAATTTCCCTTCTTCCAGACAGCCAAAAGAGGGTGGGCCAGTGAGTTACCAGTTCTCCCTCTTAGCCCATGATTTACACTTGTTTTATTGGTTTGCCATGGGAAGCAGTTGATGAATGATTTGATTGCCAGACTTCTTCCTTCCAGAGAACTTGTTTCTGCTGATTATGGATTTTTCCTGTCCCTTTCCCTCCCCCCCCAAATTTGGGGCAGGACACAATGCCAAGTAGCATTGAGACCGACAGACTGCACATATGACCATGAGTAGCTGTTATTACTGATGCAAACTCCTTTGTCAGTTGTTGATCTGTTTCACTCCTGTTATCTAACCAATTGCCCACACGGTCTGTGGCAGATGCCGTTTTGTAAGCAGCTACTCACATTTCTTGGCTTCTACTCTGTCCATTCCCCATCCTAGACATACAGCTTCCAAGCTTTTGCATCAGCCTGTACACTTCCTATAGCTTTGAAGTCCTCTCCTGTCAACTCAGCTGTCTGTCTTCTACGGTTTATCATGATATCTCTCCAGAGGAAGGGGTTGCTGTTTTGGGGAGGGGGATGAAGGTGAAATGGGTTTCAAGTCCTGTACTTTTTCTGTTGTAATAAGATGGTAAATTTTACCATGGTGATAATCACTTGACTAGACTTGATGCTTTCCAAGGGTTTTGTTCTATCTCACTGGTGAACAGTATTTATGTGATACCTGCTTCTTTCCAAACTGTCACCTTGTCGTTGTTTTGAGCATGTCAGCTGTGGTTTTTCAGATATACTCCATCATCCCGGCAGACGAGTCAGGAGGAAGGCAAGGAATGGCTGCGCTCCCATTCAACTGGAGGCCTCCAAGACACTGGCAGTCAGTCCCCTCTTGTTTCTCCTTCAGCTATGTCTTCATCTGCAACTGGAAAATATCACTTTTCCAACCTGGGTAAATGCTGTTTCCCTTCACTGTTTCTCCCACACTAGAATAGAATCACAAAATTCAGCTGTTCATGTTTCTTAGTTTGCCAAACTAGAGAATTTATTTTAACATCTCCATCACCATATTGTGGTACCGCACTAATGAAGGGAAGTTCACGGTATTGTTCATGGAGTAGGCCTGGGTACCTCCTATTTTGCATACCGAAAAAAAGCACAGATTCTCTATGACTTGCCCAAAGAGAAGAAAATCTGAATTAGAGCTGGATATTAGCTTCTAGTTCAAAGCTACTCATCTTTTAGGATTCACAGCCAGTAGGATTCTTTCCAGTGATGTTATGTCAACCCACACAATAAACATTACTTTTTTCCTATATACAGGTTTGCTTTGGCATAGGCCTTTCCAATGCATTTCAGCAGCTGGACCTAGCTATAACTGCGTTGGGCCCAATCCAAATCCTATCCTTGAGTGCAATATAATATTTTAGGATGTGAGTCACATTTTAGATTTATTTGAGTACAGGTCAAGATTTGGTTCTTCAGGATCTTGCTTCAAGTTAATCCAACAAAAATTTAGTTTTCTTAATAATTTTATTTTTTCTTTAATGCTTAACCAAAAACCATTTACGTGCACTGTGCTGGACACATACCCAGGGTCACAATGTAGTTTAGGTCCTTACTGTGGAATTAGCAGCAACCTTTGAAGCATTCACACTTCTGTCACTCTGTCTCAGCTTATGGCATCTGTAGGTTATAATCACTCAAAAGAAATTTGATCAGACATACAAATGAAGTTGAACAAAGCCACTTTTAAAAATGAAATTGAATCCTGGCTAAGCAAACCACTGCTTTTGTTTTCCTCCATGTACTTGCAGTAGTTTTAGGCAGCCCTTTTTAAGCAGTGTTTTTCTCATTCTATCAATTTTCTGCTTACAATTATCTTCTTTTTCTTTTGTTCATAGTTCTCGTACTCACAACAGAGAGCAATAAGATCAGGGTTTTTTAAAATTTATTTTGTCATTGTCCTTTGCTTCTTTCCATTATATTTTAGCCCTATGGAATAATTTGCTCTCCCAACACAGCTGCTCTGGGAGTTTATGAATTAAGGCACATCTTGCATGATCTAAAATAAAAGTCCAAACACTGAGGCTGAATTTGGATAGACAATTAGCTTTTTCTTCTAGGCATTGAGTTCATGTGGTCCAGGTGAACCATACCCAGGCTTTTCTTCCTACTGGCAAACAAACTCCAAAAGTTTAAAGCAGGTTCATCAACACTGTTCTGGATTTCAGCCACGAGCAATCGAACTGCTTCTATTTGTTATGATGAGATTCAGCTGGCCTCTGCAGGAATTTTAACCTAAAATAGTGGTAGGTGCTGTAGAAAACCAAAGGATAAATGTCTTGCATATGCTAATAAAATTTGGTCTTAGCAGCAGTCAGTAATATAGGTATATAACAATAAAATACAGATACTGGTTTATTAGAAGAGCTGCTTATAAAAAATACTTATGACTTATTCTTTTTTAACTTTTAATTTTTGAGTCTCTCCCATTGATTTTCTGCCTTGGGCTGTCAAAGTGAACAAGTGTGTATTCAGACACCAGTGTTAGTGTTACCATGTGTTTTACAGGATTAGTCTCATCCAGCTCCAGCTCCTCGGAGATCATCTGCTTCACCTTTTTGTGGTGGCTTTATATGTAGGAATTAAAGCCTTTCATTTGCTCAACAGCGTAAAGCCCACCTAACCATGCTAGTCCTACATTACAATTTTGTGCAGAACCAAAACTGATTTAATGGAAATGTGCTTCATTAATAAAGCTTTGTATTCCAGTGAGTCCAACCAACCTATCTCAGTTTAACCTTCCTGGACCCAGTATGATGCGTTCAAACAGCATCCCTGCACAAGACACTTCTTTTGATCTGTATGATGACTCCCAACTGTGTGGCAGTGCTACATCCTTAGAAGAGAGACCACGAGCAATTAGTCATTCAGGTTCATTCAGGGACAGCATGGAAGAAGGTAAGACTGAGTTGCTCTTTGGACCAGTGAATAGGCCCCAAAATAAGCCTCCAAAGTGTTGTAAAATTTTAAAATACTACTTCTGCAACATAAAAACTTAAATAATTTTGTGAAGATTTTTCTTTTTTAATTTTGTTGAGCTGGACTCACAGGACTTCCTTACCCTAAAGCATGGAAGATATTTCTTTCACACAGCAATATACAATGCTGTGTGTGTCATACATGTATAACTCCTATATAAAAAATTTTGGAGGAAAGGAAGCCATTCTTGGAAAACTATTTTATTGGTCTTGCCTCTAAATTTGAAGTGTCTGAGCATACTTTGACTACTATGATGTTTTTCTTACTTAATTAAACTACTGTGATTGTTTTCTTAGTCCTGCTTCTGTATTTCCTTTTTTTTCCAAATGCCAGTGCTACTTGCATCCCCATTTATTTGTAGTAATTTCATTTCCCCGCTTTCTTACAGCCTCCTACAGCAAACACTATGTGAATTTCTGTACTTTAACTCTGTCATTTAACCTGACCTCAATACTTTCTTTATGCAGATATTACTGTTGGTCTGGTTTCTGTAATGCTATGTACAACACCTGGAATCTGGGGAATTTTTTTTTGTCTTGGTTATGGTTTTCGGTTGGTTTTTTTTAACCACAGAGCATCTGAGAACTCCTAATTAAATGCATTGTAACATTTTCTTCTGCCTAACATTTCTGGTAAATCTGATTATTTGCAGAATTCCCATAAGCACAAAGTTCTCATTCCCTGTAATTAAAAAAAAAAAAAATCACCCCCCAAAAAAACTACGAAACAGAAAAAAAGCTCCCCACTAAAATTTAGCATAGATCAGTTCTATGACATCATCTCATTAATCTTGCTTACTGCTAAGTGATGACAATATAAATGGTCTTTAGGTCTTTATAGCAAGCAAATAAAAAAGTCTTTCCCTAGCCCCAGAGCTCATAGTTATGCGATAAAAGGGGAAAAAAGTGCTAGATGAAATAAGGGACAACTAATACTTTTACTGTTCAATTCCTTCTTCTGTATTTTAGATGATACGTCAGGCAGACATCTGGGTATGTAATACTAGCAGTAGGGTGCAGGACAGATCAAGCTGTGAGTTGTCAGCACAGAGAGGATGGCTGACTGCACAGAAGCATATCACATAATTCAAGGACAGAGGTGACTACAGACTCATTGCTGAGGAACAGAAGAATTATCAGAGGAAACACTGGAAGAATAATAGAGAAAACAAGGGAAATAATTTATGCATAGAAAAAGAGGTGTTAAATCTAGAGTTTCAGTAATGGGTCACCAGTGACTTTGATGAAAGCTTTTCCATTGGTCAGGTTTCATATCCAGCTGGAATGGATAACCGTGATCAACCTGAATAAATGAAAGTCAATGCAGCAATAACAAACAGTTTTCAGCAGTTTACAGTCATTAGAGATTAACATGAAATGATACTGTTGGAATGCCAAAAGTATTTTATTTGATACAGGAGTTCTGAGGAAGGTTAAGGTGAAAGAAGTGAGGTAATGGGTAGAGCCACTGCACACAAGAGCAGGATGGGAGTTTAGCTGAGAGATGTAAAGCAGGGACTGAAAACCAAAGACAGATTGAAAGCAACAGTATTTCGTCAGTATACCACATCTTTATAAATATTTGCCCAGTTACAAAATTAGATTTAAAGCCTATTTGGCTAATCCAAGTAGTCTTGTATTGTGAGTTTGGCATACAGATGCCAGGTAGCTATTAAAGCAAAATAATTTATTTACCAAACCTTGGAAGAGTATAAATATTAAACAAGTTTCTTTTGAAACAAAAATGAAAACAAGTAATGAAATAATCTTCTTTAAAATTCTCTGTTGGTGTGCCCTTCCTCAGGAGAGTTATCAGAAGCAGAAGGGGCAATTTTGTCTCAGTTTAGTCTTCACTTGCCATTTTCAGGAGGCCAGGAACACCATTTTTTCAGTTGAAGTCCTGTGACATTCATTTGGTGCTCTTGAGGCTGACTCTACTGATGGTTAGTGGAAAAATGGCACTACATCTTGCAGTAACCCCTTCACATGGGCTATGAATGCCAGCACGCATGGGTCTGTGTTGTGCTGAGGGGAGAAACCAGCTGAGCAAAACTTGGGATTTCATCCCACAGATTTTGAACTATTTTGCAAAACATAATCTCTTATTAAAATCAGTTTGCTCTGCTTTGGACAGGTGTATAAACAGCTCAATATCTGGTTTCTCTAAAGAGTATATTTATCAAGTGATTTGTTGTCAAAACAACAAAAGTGATGCTTGATTTGCTGGTAATAATACTGAATCTCACTGGCTCGCTCTCCTACCTCTTACACAGAAGAGGGCTTTTTTTTTTTGTACAGAATAATCTTTTTAAATGCAGGAAAAAATATCAATAGTTTTTCTACACTGATGGCTCATAATTGTTCTTCATGGAAGATTGGTTCTCATTTTAAAAAGTTGTTTAGTTATTGAACTACATGAGGGAAGTTTTATGCTTTCATCAATATTTCATGTTATTTTCCTTTTTTTAAAGTACACGGGTCCTCATTATCACTTGTCTCCAGCACATCTTCTCTCTACTCTACGGTGAGTATTGACATTTTAGAAAAAAATTCTGCCTGTCTCTGTTCTTGTTCA
Source organism: Phalacrocorax carbo (assembly GCF_963921805.1). Classification (NCBI taxonomy): domain Eukaryota; kingdom Metazoa; phylum Chordata; class Aves; order Suliformes; family Phalacrocoracidae; genus Phalacrocorax; species Phalacrocorax carbo. The sequence goes on from NC_087513.1 coordinate 43,542,113, forward strand.
TTGTTCACAAAACTTTCAATGCTTTGAGGTTTAGAAGGATTAAAATTGTACTGCAATAAAGCAGGAACATTTCTTTTCAACTTTGGTATTACTGTCATGCTATTTGAGAATACATTATTTCCATCTTTTTAAGTGATTTGCTTAGAACTGCTTAAAATCACCTAGTGTATATTTTGAAAGCTAAAAAGGAGGTAATGGTCTAGGATATCTAAGGGCGGGGGGGGCCTTATGCTGTTGTAGCTGATAATTTTGAGTAGTTTTGCTTATTTTCAACTAGTTTTCTAATTGCACAATTTACAAAGTCTTCTTGTCATATCACTGTTCAAGGTACACTGGAAAAAAACATTGCTTCAGGGTAAGGGAGATAAAATTAGCAGTTTAAATGCCTACTGATCTCTGCTGCAAATGACAATATTTAGATGTTATTTCCAAAGAGAAGAGTGTCTTTAAAAAATTATTAATCTTCGTTAATTAGAATAATGCAATTAAGTAATAATTGTATTCTAGCTCAAGCAGAAGTCCTGGGTTTTATTTTTTTTTCTATATTTTATTGTTTTGGTGTCTTTTTTGAGATCTTCTGCATAATTTCTTGCTTCAGCTGTTCTAACAAGAAATCATCCATACGGAAGGAGCTAAACATGTTTGGACATTCCTTTGCTTTATACACAACAGTTGTTTTGCAACCTATTCGCAAACTACAATTACATGCTGTAGTATCCCTTTTTTACATGAGGGCAACCCAGTTATCTGCTTTCATACCATGCATTCATGAATAGTCTGTCTCGTCTCCATATTTTTAGGTGTTGAATAGTGTCAGCTGACATCCCAGGAACGACGTGGACTCCTCTACCCAGAGCTGACACCAGTTCTTGCCTGGGAATACCAAGCCCATGCAGTCTGATGCATTTTTACCATTTGGTAGCCCTATCTCAATGCTAAACTCACGTTAGTTTGGAAAGCAGGTTGCATCCACGCACAATGTCTATCACAATGGTGCCTCTCCTAGTTCTGCTTAATCATGAAATGGTCTATACAGAGGCATATCTAAAATATCAGGTACACATGCATTAGGTTTGTCCAGGCCTTATCAGCAAGTTTCAAGCAATTCCAGTGCAGATCAGCCCCAGATTATTTTGGGGAGGTAGAATGTACATACAGACTGGCTGCACATAGGGTATGGCTAATATTCAAAGCAAAGTTTCTCATGGTCTGCTAGTGGAAAAATCTTTACTACTATTTCCTTGTCTATGAGATACTATGATTGTTTTGCACAAGGGGGGGGGCGGGGGTGGTGGTGGTGTCCAAAATTATAATTCAAGCTTTGATATTGTATTTGAGAAGAATGTTATGAAACTGATAACAGTAAAAATCAAACTACAAAGTGACACAGGATGCTTTCAGTATCCAGTCAGTTAGTAATTCTGAAATATCTCTGCTCTGATGCTGTGTATCGTAGCAAGGGTTTACTAATACTTTCTATTTATATAACCTGCTAACATTCAAGATTACAACAGTATCTTGGAAAAATTATCTAAACCCCATGGTATTAGAGAACAGTATTTTTCCTGCAAAACAAACTTTAAACTGTTTATCCAAGCTCCTACTGTAAGTCAGTGGAATATCCTCTGAAACATCCGACTGTGAATTCACATTTCAGCCAAACACCACTCCTTAAATTATGGATTATGTAGACAAAATAATGTAAGTTATAGGAAAATCCTTAAAGGACAAGAAAGGAATTAGTATGACAAAATTACTAGGGTTACATTTTGGGATGATTTTTTATCAGAATTTCTTCTGCTCGATCCATCTCATCCTGTGAAAAAAGTTTAAACTTTTCAGCAATCAATCATAAGATGATGCACAAGTGGAGTACTGAAACATGAAAGGTTGGCAATCACTATCACGTCAGCTGAAAGCAAAGGTGATACGGTGCAGTGCCCTATTTCCTCCAGAAAGGGATAGCTTCACAGGGATATGGCACATATAACTCACTTTCAGCTATTACTAGATTCAAGGAGGAGTACAAGAGCTTCTTCACCTTATTTAAGCATGCCAAAATCACTAAGCAGGAATACCGAAGCAGCTGCCTTTCCATAAGTATCTCAATCAAATATATTTATCAGATATCTCAAGCATTGCCTTACACCTTAATGCTAGTGGTTTTCTGCAGCCCAGTCACTGGAGAGATTCAGACACAGTGCTAAATAAAGATCAAGATCTTTATGTATTATTACCAAAGGATAGCTGAAAAACTTGAAGTTGTTCTCTGAAGATTGTTTCTTTGAGAATTGGAATATGAGAGTCAGAAGAGACATTTCATGATTTGCTGCCATTGCAGCGAGTAAGTCCAATGAGACAGAAGTTCTGAGTTCACTAGCATTTTCTGTATGTATTGGCTTTCTTCTTGATTTGCATTTGGGTTTTCAGGACTTGCCTGAATAGACTGCAAATCTAACTTGTAGAGATATGCATGTAGAGAGACAAACATTTGGTTTCACTGGAAAGTATGCCATGTAAGCAGACTTTGTAGACTGTAGGATTGAAGTACTGATTCAGTTTTGGCAGTGAATATATCTTGCTCTACGAGAAGTTGAAAAGATGTGTGGTAGTGTAAATTATGATAAGTTGTCTCCATTTTTAATCTCCTCCTGCTCAGTAGGAAAGAGGCTGCAATTTTCACTTTTTTAGCTAATTGCTATATTTCTCGCACTGGCTCTCAGCATTAGCTACACTTAGAATCCCTAGACCTCATCAACCGTGCTAAAGCAAGCTCAAAGGAGATGTGTAAGGACATGTCATTTGTATGTTAATATTTTAAGTCTTAAAAAAAAAAGAAAAAGTAATCCTTACAAGGGTGGGATGCATGCATATGATGGAGAAGTAGAGGGAGAAAAAAATTATTTCCTTTTAGAGCCTTTTGAACCAGTGGCTGAGTGCCGGGTTACAACAGTGTCAGCTTGAGCTCTTAAGTGAAAACTGCTCAGATGTATTTGGTTGTCAGATTTTATTTAAGTTGATCGTATGCCCAGAATCCTGTTCTTTCTCTTTCATTTACTTCTTCCACTGCCCACAAAAGCTGACTTGTGGGAGCAACCTCTCTGAACTCTGGGAGAGAGGCAGCGCTTCCTTGTACAGTGAGGGAGCCATCTGGTAACAACAGGTAGCACTGCCTGCATCAGCGCAGGTTGGTGGTCTAAGGACGAGAGACCACATCCCCACATGGCAGTTTCAGGAAAAGGTCACCAACTCTAATTTTTTGGGGTTGGTTTTGCTTTTTTTTTTAGCTTTTCTTGGCACAGTAGAATTCACAGGGGGACGTGGTCTTTCTTGATCCCTTTGTGACCTTTCATGCACTACATATTTGAAGTAACAATAATGAGAATAAAATTTCAAATTTTTCTGTCAGCAGATCTCCTTTTTGTGAACATAGGTCAGAAAGTTAGTATGTGCGTCATATCAGTGCTGGCAAATAAAACAGTCATTATATTAAATCATTCCCATGTAGTGAAGTCTCAGGTATTACAGTAGTTTCAGCCAAGAGCAGTTCTAAGTGTCGCACAGGGAAATACCATAGCACCACAGTCTTTTTAGTGACTGTTAACAAATAGGCATGTGTGGAAAGAGACATTTTCAAAAATGCTCCCATACACCAGGCAAAGTAAGAAAAGTAACAAAAGTTGTGCTTAATACAGGCTTAAAAAAGCAACTATATTAATTTGTAATAACACAGATACTGCCGGATGTCAGGGAATCTTCTGAGGAACTCCTACCTTAGGTTTTCTTAGCCTTTCTAGTGTTATTTATGGCTAATTCTTCTACCCACATTTTCCTTTTACTGCTTACTTCTGATCCAGGCAATGTTAGACTGCTTCTCTGAATTTGGGCCACCTCAGGTCAAGGAGTAGATTGATCTCCAGTACATTAACTGATTCTTGTTTTATGTTATGTCATGGCACACCATTCCTTCCCATTACAATCCCACTGAAGCAAGATTTCGCTGTCTACCAAATGCCTCCTAAATTAGACTACTCCTATGCTTACAAATTTAATTACTTTCAAAGGTTTGCCTTGCAATGGTTTTGTTTCCTAGCTTGTTGAAAAAGACTGCTGAGTAAATACCATCATTATATGACACAATACATAACAATAAAGAAAATATCTCAAATTATTAAATATTATTAGCAAGTTTAAGCTGAAACTTTAACATGTCCTGATAGCCCTTAATATTTTGGCCAGTGCTCTGTGTGGAAGAAACTATTTTAAAGTGCAAGTACACCTCTCCCCTCACCTTCCCCCACACATGTTTTACTGGTACGCTGCCAACTTCTCTTAGCAGGGATTAGTCTATTAGGAATATTGCTTAATATTCAGTAAAGCAAATATAGTTCCAGGAGCCATAATAATCATTATGGTGTAAAAGTTTGCTGGTAGCAGACTAAGGTCCATGCAGTGACAGCACAGCAACTTTTCTTTTGTATCTTAGAAATATAGCTACAGTTTCTGCAGTTCTATTCCTCTTCTCCCTTTATCCACGGTTACATGTTGTCAGTATGCTGGCAAACTCTTTGAGGTTTCAGCTGGAGCCTTGCCAAGTAAGCTGAAAAGAATTCCATTTATTGTTTTTACTGCATACCTTCCTTAAATGTAATGGATCCGTGAAACTATTCATTTCACTTCAGTGTAACCGGCTTTTATTTTCTATTACCGCAATTATGTTGCAGACTGTTTCTGAGCCATTTCTTCTTTGTTTTCTTCCAGGCAGAAGAAAAGGCACATTCAGAGGTAAAAACTTTTCTTTTTTTCTATAGTTGTATATTGTATTGTATTATTTTAAAGTTTATTGTTTAATTGCTATGGCTAAACTGCTGAGTCGCTGGGGGAAAGACAGCCTCTGTCTTTGTACCACTTTTTGAGAATTGGTGAAGAGCCGATACAGCTTCTAGTGCACTAGAAGGTGGTTTTTTTAGCATTGTGATGAAGAATGCTTCCTTGCTGAAGTTCTGAAAAGGTGAAAAGAATCGATGAGAATAGAGCTTCTGAGTGGAGGTGTTGTGATACGTCTCATTTCAGACTTAATAGGACTCTGTACTGGATCTAAGGGACTGTGCCATTCTAGGTAATGTGCTGCCTTTAAGGAGAAAAATACTTCAAATGTTTGCTTTGAACTTCTCTCCCTTACATTTTGCATTATATTAAATTTCTGAAACTGACCACTTTGAAGGATTTCAGAGCAATGCAGATTGATTTCAGATATAAATCAAATCTGACATGGAAAACAGCTTCTTTCTCCTCACAGTGTATAAGAATGGGTGACAAGCCCAGGTCAGCAGCTGGATACAATTACAGCCTTTCTCAAAATGAAGTCCTGGTTGTATTAAAAGGGCATCAAGGAGTAGCAGCAATAAAATGCAGCACCAAGGGGTGCACTTCCACTTCACGGAGCCACATGCCTTCTGACTCCTGTGTTTATGCTGCTCCTATTTTTACTATTCCAATTGGAGAAAAAGTCAACTCAAAGATATTTTGAGGAAGTTAAACAAATAAACAATTCCTCCTTACTTGCCACAGCTTATTTCAATATAATTTCCACGTGAATTTTCTAAGCTCCTTTCTCTGAAAGTTAAAGCAAAGGAGCTGAAGAAGCATGCCGTAGCTCAGTAGTGCAAATGACAATTCCTCATTTCGTTGCCCTTTATATAGGGCTGTACATAGAGGTGAAACATTTCTTTCCCATGTATCTCTACATGGTGTTTCCCCAGTACCTAAGTCTGCTCTGTGATGGTCTTGCAGATGTTAAACAACACGTATGAGAACTGCCTTTGTATAGTTGCAGGAATATGATTACAGTGCAGCTTAAACAGGAAGGTCAAATTGCTATTGAAAGCAAAGAGAAAACTTGGAAAAAGAAAAGTGGGTGTTCAGGATGGACAACAGCTCAGTAATATTCCTTTTGCTCTGAGCTAGTGTAAATGACTTAGCTCTTTATGTATCATAGATACACAGGAACTTGTTCATTCTTAAACTTGTGCAATATTGCCTGTTGGTTTTCATGAGAGTCATAAAATTAAAGTATCGCAATAGTTTTTACTAGTGAATGTTATGTGCTCTCTTTCCTGGGCTAGTTTTAGACATTTTACATCTCCAGTCTGGAATAATTTCTTTTATTTCTGAGTATGAAATGAATTTCACAGTGAAACTCCATGCTGTGCTTAAGTTCAGTGCAATGCGTGGAGTCCCCGTAAGATCTCAAATTGGGTTAAATGAGCTTAAAATGATGCACAAGCTTCATGCTAGGTATCTTTCCTAGCTGAAATGTAAACAGATATTTCTCTTAAGGATTCTGTTTTTCATTACAGGATACAGGAGCCTTGAAATGAAGTATATTTTCATGTCAACCATCACATTTAAAGTTACTTTTTTTTTAAGCTGGCCAGCAAGTTTTTAAAAGATTTTGAGGTTTAAAGAGGCTGCATGTTTGAATCTCTGGCACTGTAGGAAGTATTGTGTTAGAGAAAGAAAAAGATATTACTGTACCTCATCTAATTTTAGACATCCATGAAGCAAAAATCTGTGTCTGAGGTAGTCATTGAAGCCTTCTTCATGCCAGGCAGCTGGGGAGTACTTTTTGGCACTTCATCTGAGTCTAATGTAGACATTTAACATATGTCAGTTGTATCATGTCTACAGTAAGGCAAAGTGAACCTCACGCAAATTCTTTCATGTTTCATAATCTCAGGTCTCATCCAGGGCTGCTGTCCTTGATTGCATTAGAATATATTTGGAACTTATGGGACTTGTTAAAAAAAACATGGCATTTACACATGTAAACAGGGGATTGTACATATGAAGTAATTAAGCATTTACCCATTTGTGCTCCCTTAACTAAGATCCCAGCTCATACACTGGTTAAGTGCAAGAAAACAGTTGGAGCAGCACTAAGTGCCAAATTCTAATAATTTATATTTCTGAATAGTTCTGAGAATAAAATGTGAAATTGAGATATTGTTAACCTATTAGTGATCCCTTAAGAAAACAAGAAAAAAAACCCATTACATTAGGAAACTGCTCAAATGCTGACAGCAATCTTTTTTTTTTTTTATCTAGCAAATTCAGAAACTACGGAGAGAGCTGGTTGCATCACAAGAGAAAGTTGCTACTCTTACATCCCAGCTTTCAGCAAATGTAAGTATTTTTACTTTGGTCATAAACAGTATCAGAGAATACATTATCAGATTGGCTATTGGCTCTTACTGAATTCAGGTGCCAATGCATGGCCTGGGAGACTTATGCTATTTATTTATTTTCATGTTTTTCAAATTAATTGTTTCATTAAGTGTCTGTATTGCCTTAGCTTCAAGCGGAAGTGATCAAACACAGTGGAAATAGAAATGAGAGTTTCCACACTGGATGTGACAAGAGTCCTAGCCAACAGTTCAGTTTCATTCTTTCTTCAGAATCAATTAAAAAAAAAAAAAAAAAGGCCAAAAGTGAGGAGAGCAAGGAGACACAACCAAAGGAAGGGCATGAACTGCAGATTCTGATACAATTCATTGTAGTTTCATTTTACAAAGATAAGACCTGCAAAATACAGATAGATGTGGAGGGAAGAACAGTATACAATTGTATAAAGAATTTATATGCTATAATAATTGTGCTGATATATAACTAACAGGGCTATTTCACAGAGAGCTCCCTGGTGTTCCTTCCAATTGTCATACACTAATAATATGAGTTACTGAATATGTTATCAGAAAATAATGCCAGGTAGGGAATGCAAGCTACAATCCTGTATAGTTATTATGGTTTCAGAATAAGTTACTGGGTAGTTATTGAACAATCTTTTGTAGAGTGATTTTAAATTTATTTCAGGAGATAACTATAGTTACCATTCCCTGGAAAGTTGAGATGCAGTTGCAAGACAGTATCATTTTGCATTTCAAGAAAGCAGCTTCCTGATATCTTTGGCAAACTATAGAGTGCATTTCTTTGAAATGTGTATGTACTGAGTATTTAGATCTATATGCCATTTAGATCAATACTGCCATTATTTTCAAGGAATTCGGTTGGTGAAGTAGTACTGTGTTCAGGTTGTGGGAAAATAATCTCTAGCTGCGTGAGAGCTACTTGTTCTCTTAGGACTGCCACACGTGAAAATGTAGAAGAGCTACTCTTTGCACTTTCTGCTCTGTCCAGGTGGCTGCACAACACCTGTGGGTGTTTGTACCTCTGTAAGCAGTATGGGGTGCCCGTCTGTCCTGAGTTCTGAGAATGAACTAGTGAAGCAGACAATACTGGCATCATGCAATATTTGTAAATTCAAAAGCTGTATTCTGGGCTGGGTTATTAATTCAGGTATTTATAGCCGTCATGCCTATCCTCAGTATGGAGTTCCACTTCTCATGTATTTTAGACACTGATCTTCATCTTTGCCAGATTGGGCAATTCTTCACTCACCCACCCTGAGAGCAACCAATGAAAACCAACACCAAGAGGTCAGAAGAGCTAAGCCAGCAAGTCTCGGGTACACGTTTTCTAACAAGACCATTGTTCTCTGCAGGGCACTTTTTTCTCTACCAAAAACAAAGGCTGCAGCAGCTCTGCCTTGTGGTGGGGAGCACAGGGAGGTGGGCTGTGGCTGGGCTTGTACACAGCACAACTGCAGACATCCCCACATCCACTGAGTGCCCTGTTAATGCCCACACAGCAGCAGCTGGTCTTATCCAGAAGAGTTAGCTTGATTCCTGCAGGCACCTGGACTAGTGAAAGATGTCCCTGCCCACAGCCAGGGCGTTGGACTAGATGATCTTTAAAGGTCCCTCCCAACCTAAATTGTTCTGTGATTCTGAGCAGTGTTGCCACATCAGTAAGACTAAATTGTTGGCCTGTGGTGAGCCTGAGCTCAGGTGCCTGTATTAGAGCTGGTGCCGGAGCCCCTCTGATGGGGATAACTCAGGCTCTTGGTACCATGTCTCACTTTACTCTGTGGGCAGAAAAGCAGTTTGCCCTTCTTTCCTTCCCCTAGTTCTGAACACAAATCACCAGCATATTCCTTCTTGCTGATGTATTGAAATATGACTCTCCAGTCTCCACCCTTTTCTAGTCACACCAGCAATGCTGTAACTTGTAACAAATGCAATAGTGTGAGGATGGCAGGGCATTCTCCCCTGCAGCTGAAGAAATCAGGCCACTGTTTGGTTTGTTTGGGCCAATTGCACCCAATTTCTCCCCAGTGTTAGTAAGAAGTCATTGCCTATATCTCTAGTCAGTATTTCTTTGTGTGGAGTAAACACCATTCAGACTGGTATCTAGTAACATGGCCTATTCCAGACAGGTTTTCAAAATCATCACCAAGTTACAGTTAGATTTCATCCATATTTCAAAGAAACCGAGTCAAGCTAAAAAAATAATAGTTACAGTTTGGCTTGGTTTCCACTCAAACCACTTCTGCTGTATGAGTGAGAAACATGTTGGGTTTGATCTGTTTAACTCACATTGTGTTGGTTGGGCATCCGGTCCCACGAACTGCCTCTGGACTTCTGAACACCTAGTAAGGGTACTCATAGTTTTTCTACTGATCTAACTGGAAGGGTACCACTTTCAAAAGGGCAGTTAAAAAATATATACATGTGTATCTGGTTTTTGCTTATCCAGAAGGACCACATTTATAAATCTGTATGTATATATATATGTGCACACACACCGTATGTTGTATAAAGGTTAATTTAATCACGTTCTTTTGACTGTCACCCACCTTCTAATCTCCATGGAGACAGTCTTTAAACTCTAAACCTATAAGCAACCCTAAAGCTGATCCTTTTATCACATGGGGTTTTGAAATGATACTAGAGAAATCTTTCCTTTTTCCAAATCCCCAACATGTGGAATTTCCCTCAAAATTAAATATGTCAGGAGCATGAAACTTAGAGGCTTCAAATTCTCCAGATATGAACAAGGGCTTTAGACACCTTCACAATGAAAAATATCTTAAAATAAAAGTAGATATCACTAGCTATTATAAGTAAATTTGGGGGGGGGGTGCTGTGATGAGATAAATACAAAACCAAAACCTGAAAAGTATTTCACAATAAGCCTGGTTCTGAGTTCTTTCTCTGCTACTTCTGGTACAGAAGAAGTAAAGCATTAAAAAAACCCCACTTCCACATAAATCCAAAGGATCAAAAGAGACCCCTTTCTGTACTAATTCTGTTTATGCACTTTCTGTAAATAAATTCTATGAAGTCTCACTTAAACATCAGGAATAAAATCCAACTTGAAAACAGAGTGTATATACAACCTTTGAATTGTGATATGGCCTCTGAAATTTAGTCTAATTACAGAATTGATATTTAAATGCCAGCAATTATATACTTTTCATAAAAATTATGAGTAACTAACAAATATTTTGTTTAATTTTACAAACTTATGACAGACCCAGATGGGCTCCTAATTTTCATGAACTTGTAGTGTCTTAGCAATGTTTTACTTGCATGTATTCATTTATCATTTATCTCCTAATCCAAGAGACACACTTTACCAATCCCTAGAATTTAAAGGAGGAATACTCCTAATCACAAAAGCCGGAATTTATCCTCAGAAAAGAAATCAAAACCATGTTTTACTCTCTAAATGGATAATACTACTATGACCCTCATTTTGAGTCACATTTGCACTCCAGTAGGCTAAAACCTAAATGAGCAATAAATCTAATGCAGAAAAAAGTTTGGTCACTCTGCCTATCTTTTCTGTAGTTACATCCATCTCTAGCAGGCAGAGAACTGTATGAAGAGAGCATCTTCTGCAGTGCCTTTGCTGACCAGAAAATTACTCAGTCATTTCTGATGCCTTTGCTATGAATGCAATCATCTTAGCCTTAGTCCTAAGCTCCCTCAAATTTCCATACTTTCAGTGTCTGAAAATGGGCAGAACTTTTTTCCTCTCTGTAGTCTGCAGAAGGAAACTATTAATAGCCAGAAATCTTGCTCCCTCACAGTTCATCTCAGGCCTGAATTTGTTGTTACCCTCTTCCTTTGTAGAACTGAGCAAAAGTATTGTATGTGAGTGAAAAAAAAGAGCCTTTTATTAATCTCATTTCAACAATATTAATGTCTGTCTTTGCTTCATCTGTTGGTGACAGTAGTACATGTGGCATTAAAAGACTGCCAGACTGAAATATGGCCTATTTAATCAAGCCTTTATTTGATATATTATTTTATATCAAAATCTGTCAGTTGGAAGTTATAGCATTTCTCAGGCATTTTGGAAACCTCTCCTAAGACTTTTCTTATTTGGTTTCATTTATTATTCAGCTTTTGTTGGCTGGACTCAAGTACTATGCTTGATTTCAGCAGTTTATTTCATTTGATTAACCCCAAAGTGTTTTGCCTGCATATGATTAAGTTCAAGCAGGGCCCAGCTGTTGTTTGGATGCTTAATTTACAGATTTTTCTGAGATTCTGGCTTTTCCCCGGTGCGTGTTTCGATATTGCTGAAGGACAAATCTCAGTACTAATTAAGAAAGGGCCTGTTTTCAGTGCAGAAAGTGTCCAACCAGCAGACTTCCTACATGACTGACAAGGGCTCAAATTCCAGCGAGCAGCCTGAACCCAGCCTGTTCGGAGGGACTTTGATCGGTGCTCTATACTGTATAAAGCTGAAGGGTGCATGCTTGCAAACTGTAGTAGACCCAGGATGCCAGTAAAAAGCGGAGGGGGTTCGCTGGCTAATACTCTTGTTTGGCCAGCTCTGAACCACTATCCTACAGCCAAACAACAAGATAATAGCAGGCGGCGAACAGAAAAGGTCACCAGAAGTACAGTTGCCTCTTGCAATCAGCCCGATCCCTTCTGGCCTCTCACATCTCCTTTCATTCAGCCGTGTCAGGTGGGAGGAAATTTATTTTTTTTTTACCTTTGTTTTATAAACCTGAACACCGCAGGTCAAATTGAAAAGTCTGTCAGCAGATAGTTTTTGGGTATGCCAATGTCATGTCAGGATGGGCTGTAAACCTAATAGATAAAATATTTGGGGTTTGGCTGGCTGGGATTGCTTACTAAGAAGGAAATTTTTAAAATCAAACTTGTGGTCTTAGCACTGAAGTCATGCCCTGAATATATATCTCTTTGACTAATTCCAATGGGAATTTCACATGTTAATAGAAGCCAAAATTAATCCATAAGTGATGGATCTACAAATTAAGAGCGGTGCATCATCTGTGTATCACATTAAAATGTATAACACATTAAAGATGGATATATTTTGCTGTAGGCAGACTTCCAGTAATGCCCAGTTACTTAACTCTAATTCCAGTGTATCTGTTTTCAAGTACAAATGCTGCATTCAATTGTGAAGATATATTTTTACTTTAGAATAAGAGTTATTTAAAGCACATGCATTATTCAGGCTATTTTGTATGGTATTCAAAGTATGTATGTCATGAATAAAACTACTGAATCTAACACAGCCAATCCCTAAAGTGTGAGGAATTGGGTATAACTTTTAAAAAAAGTTCTATTCCCAAATATTTTTACGAGAATGAAAGAATGGATCCTTTTGGGTAAAGTAAATAATCCTCAGAAATTGAGGATTACCAATTCAATGAAAATCAATTACCAAATTTATAAGTGTAAAAGAAGTTTCCAAACAGAATTTTAAATTTTGAATTAGCATTTTAAAGTCACAGTTACTTCTATTTGTTTCAATTGTTTTGTTTTCTGAATTATTTTGCATTTAACTATTTAAATGCAAAGTCTGATCTTAGATGGAAATATATACACACATATGTTTTATGCATACTTCCACACACACATAAATATACTGATAATCTAGCCTTTTTCAAACTAACTTTTCTTATTTTGTTACATAATATTTCTTTTGGGACAAATGTGCATAAGATTTCAACAAGTAGGAATTCCCTAGACTGCTGAAAAAATAAACATTTGCTACCCTGGGGAAAGGCAGCACACTTTATTACTCTGAATGTAAAATTAATACCTTATATTTCACAGAAGAGTATTCTGTTGTAATAAACTTTTAAAGTAATGAACAATGTGATTGAAGGTCTTTTCTTGAATAGTTTTTGGTTGATGGGCCTTTGAATTAAGTTTCTTTTTTTTTAGCATATCAAGACCTGACAGTCTTTATCTCAAATGAGTTAGGGAGGATCCATCATCTTGATCCAATTATGTTTATGATGCAAAAATTTTAGTGTGCTGCTCAAAGAAGGTAATGTACTCTGTCACAGGCTGAATTTTATTAAGAATCCATAGCTGTGACATGGCTGTCTTTCTCTAAAGACTATCAGACAATAACCTAATGGTTTCAGTGACCTTTGATGACATTTTTAATGATGCTTTATTGTTCTTAATTTTTCCTATGAGTTCCTTAATTTTTCCTATAAGTTCCTTGTGGTTTATCATGTACAATATAAGCTGCAGTTGTAGTTACGGAATAGGAAAATACTTTGCACAAATATGCATGGTTAGGTATCAAAGAACTGTGCTTATCATGGTCTAATTGTGAGAAACAGACAAAAGCAATGCATAATTAAGCAAATTATTCCTCTTTTCAAGCCCTCTGTCCCTCTGTTATTCTCGTGTTAAAGTAGAACCGCAGGCCATCAGCCAAGCCATAGATGTGTTTATGAGGCAGGGAACAGAAAGCTCCATTAGTTTCCTGTTAAACACTTGTAATGAAGAGACATTTGGCTATAATTCTCTGGTAGTGCAAATACTTTGTCTCTGGTTGTGTTCTGGGTCAGTGGTCATCATTTTTGGAATTAAAACACCATAAATCAGTCTGGATATTTTAAATATGTAGCTATTTATTAAAGTGAACATTAAGTTTAAAAACTAGTTACTTTTATCTTCTCAGAGGAAGAGAGTAGTGAAAACAACTGAAAGCCATAGTTTCCAAACTAGCTAGAATATCTTTATATCCATTGACAGGTTCCAGAGATGCGTTTGACACATATTCCAAGTTCATTTATTTAAACTTATAACTTCAAGAATATAGCCTAGGTTATAAAATTTACAATAGAAATATACACAATTACTAATTAATTTTTCAGAAATTCCATATGTATCTAGTCCCATGTTTATCAAAAGTTAGTCCTTGGGGTACGTATCCTTTACCAGAAGAATTATCTCTAAGGCATCCCTGAAGATGCAGAAGGCAGGTGGATTGACCACTATCCCCATAAGTAACTAAATAAATTATTTGCTAACAATATCATTTACAAGGAGTAAACTTGTAATAAGTTTAATAAGTGAAAAATAAGGAGTTTACGAGATACTGAAATGTTTATATCGATCCTAAAGTGTTTACAAAACACAAAAGCCGCTTATCAATATAATAGCTCTGAAGTGCAGACACAGAAGTGGGCCATTATTATATATCATAATCATTTTTTGTTTGAGGAATAGTACACAGACCAAAGCGGCAAGAAGCTCTTTTCCTTCTCCTAAAGTGCATAACAGAATCATTTTTGGATTATGTCTTTTTCTGATTATACCTCAGAATCAGTACAACCACATGCATTTGAACAATTTCAACTATGCTTGTACAAGCATGCAAATCTGTAACTGCAAAACTTGCCAGAATCTGTGTGTGCCTGTACTGCTAAAATAAAAAATAATTTTTCTCAGTGCAGAAGCTCAGTTAATCCATTTATGCATATAAATATGTTGTGAGTTATATTTCCAAGTGTATTGCAGTGCCTATGTTTGAAAACTTTGCCTATTACCACTTTTGAGATGGCAGAGGGAAAATGTGTGTTTCCTTCTGCTTTTAATATTTGGTGTTGTGAGAGGAATGGATGGAATTTTATGGAATTTCATAAAAAATAATTTCTTACTTTCCCTTGGCTGTACAAGCCAACTTAGCTTGCTGATTTCCTTACGACCACTTGCCCTTCTTTGTCTACAAAGCTCAATGTCAGTTAGAACCAACAAAGGGTTGATGTATTGTTTCTATAAATTTTGCTTGCACAGAGATAGAGTGTAGGGTGAATGTTGTTAGAAAAGAAAATAAATCTTTAATTTCTTAAATCTTTTAATCATTTTCATCTTTATTGTTTTTGTTATTGAGAAGTAGGACTTCCAATTTTCAAGACTGTCTTTTACATATACATTTGCACACATGTATAAATATTACATTTTATATGAGTTTTTTACTACTTTTTTACACAAAACATGCATACATATATATAATCAATATAAGATGAATAGACTAAGTAATGATCTTTTATAGAATTGTGATATTTTTCGTTTGAGTCTCAGGATTCCTCTGAAGTGTTTTATTTGTGAGGTTAAAGTTTACCTTTTAAGACAAAGGACTTGAATTCCTGCATTGAAGTGTTCAGTGATTGAAAATAATTATTCCTGGACTTCTATCTGGGAGCAAACTTCTTTTGGTCAATATATGGGTAAACTCAAAGCAGGGCATTAAATCCATAATTCATTTCCATACCTGAGATGATCTTCTTGGGGGCTGAAGAAGCCTGAGGAACACTGGGCTCTTTTGGCTGCTTCACCTATCCAAGTAAGCTCAGTCTGAGTTTAAAACTAATAGAAAAGAGCTGGAGAAGATGAGCGTGGAGGGAAAAAATACTTTTAAAAAACAAACACATCTGGGAAAATTGTCCCATTGTCATGATGAATATTGTATTTTGTTTCTTTCACAGGCTCATCTAGTAGCAGCATTCGAAAAAAGCTTGGGAAATATGACCGGCCGGTTGCAAAGTCTAACAATGACAGCTGAACAAAAGGTACGTGTACCAAAGCATATGCTTTAATGTGGAAAACAGGCAGCAGATTATATTAGAGTTTTGTTTAAAAAACACTGAAAGGAAACAGGGGCAGCTGTGACAGTAAGACAGGCAGATCTTTCTTTAATGGCCGTTGCGATCACATCTTCATAAAGCTCCACAAGAATGAAACTGTGCAGCATCAGGTTTACACAGACAATATCATAGGATAGTTTGAAGATAAAATCTTAGTTTCCAGATTTTAATTAAAACATATGCGACTCTAGGTTTAATCCTTACTGAAAGATCCTGTAACAAAGACTGGTCATAACCTGCTGGAGTGCTTCATTCCAGCCTGCCAGCGTTGTCCAAATAATAGAATTATGGGAAAGGAAGAACTTTAAGTAGAGAAAAATGACTCCATTCAGAGAGTTAATGCAGGTTAGGTATCATATCCATGAGTAAACACTTTTAGTTTTCACTGTGCTGTTTTGACTATTGAGGAAAAAAACCCAAACCAGATAGGTAGTAAATTTAATGTGAGCCTTTGTACCAAGCTTAGGATTAAGAGGCTGCTTAGCACCTTCCAGGACTGAACTTCTGCAGCTTTCATTTTGAACAGTATCCTATAAATGGGCAGGCCTCATTGAGCCAAACTGTGAAAGAAACTGTATATCAGTGAGCTATTAGTCACCACTGGAGTCAGTGTAGCTGTCTATAAAAATAACATTTCACAGTCTGGTTGAGCACCAACAGATAAAATGTGGTGAGACTCAACGTGAACTGGATAGAAAATATTTGTGTTGCTTGCTTTTTTTCCATCTTAAGCAAAAAAACACAATGGAATTTTCTTAAAACCAAAACTTTTTCCTATTTTACAAAGTATAATTTCCCTCAGGAAGTTTTCTTTCCAGAGGAGGTTAAATGGTGACATTGAAACAGGTCATCTCCAAGCTTCTTTCCCAACAGATTTGGAACATGTTCTTTTTCTTCTCTTCTTTTCTCTGTTATTGAGGTTAAATTCCTTAATCCTCATTATATAAATACAGGCTGGAAGGACAGGTTTAATACTGCAGTAATAAAAGCAATTTTTTAATTAAAATTTGCTGTGTATTCTAATATGGAAGTTCCTGCACTTGAGTAATTTTACTTCACTTGCATGACAGTTGCTCTTAAAATGGGAGAGGGTTTAATTGAATTATTTTTTAGCAAGTTAAATCTTTTGAAAAATATACAAATTCAGGTTGAGATTCATCCATTAAACAGTAGCCTCACATACTAAGGGATGCAATTCAAATTGTATTGTCTTTCACAATAAAATTGTTGGATTTCTCTTAACGTTATAATGGATATTCAGTTGAAACCCTTTTTAGATTAGTCTTTTATTCTTAAAAACAGCATGATTGCTTTATATAGAATAAATTCAAAAGAATGCATTAGCTGAGTTTAATATCTTTGGAGAGAAAATATGCATTTTACTTAGCTGTTGCCCTTACGTTCACCCAACCAGTCCCATGAACTTCCGTTTGACCACTCTTATCTTGTCATTTTTTTTAACTTAGACAAACATTGTTCTTGTGCCATATATTTTGAATTCTCTTTGCTCTTCCCACAGGAATCTGAGCTTATAGAGCTAAGGGAAACCATTGAAATGCTGAAAGCCCAGAATTCTGCTGCACAAGCTGCTATTCAAGGAGCCTTGAATGGTCCCGATCATACCCACAAAGGTATGTTTTTGTCACTATTAAAATAAATAGAGAGTTTCTCCCCAGAAAAGAAAAGGCTAAGTCACTACTTTTCCATTGTTTTGGGGACTCTATTGCAAGGGCAAGTACATTCTGCAGTGCATGGTAGACATACTTGTGGTATTTCCAGAGCTGGAAACCTTGCATGAGCTTCCTGTTTGCCAGAATTCCTGGAGCCTGGTCTTCTCAGAACAGGGTGGCCGGGATTGCTAAGTGTCAAGACTTATCCCTGTTGTTGCAGTTGTGTATTGAAGTACGCCCAAGACACTAGTGAACTCATACGATGAAACATGGTTAGTCTAGAAATCCAGTGTAAGTTGTAACTCTGAAAATTGGTGTACTCATTGTTAAGAGACGGACTGACAACGGCTCATCTCCTTCATGAGGTGCAGAAAAGCAGGCATTTTAAATTCCAGATTCTGAATTAATTTATCATTGCAGTTAGGTAGATGTCACATGATAAACATATACTTTGAAAGTGCCTGTTGATAAGCAACAGCAAAGGAATTACCTGAAGAAAATAACAACACCGTTCGTTTTTGAGAGTGTCGTCGATCTTTCTTTAAAGAGGTCATTATTTAGATGTTTGCCTTAAGGTCATTTCATTGAATGACTTAAGTATAGGAAAGCTAAATTCCAGGAATTAAAAAACTAATCTAAAGAGTAATTTCCCTAGGTATTAGTGGGTATGTTCTGCAAGAATATTCTCCAGTGATTAAGATATAGTTATCAGAGACTTTTAAGAAATTGAAACTCAAAAGCCCACCAACCGTTTATAACATTCTCTGCTTCTTGGTTATTTTATTTCATTCATTTTTAATAAACTTCTGCCTGCTTATTTCTATCACGGCATATTAGAAGGTAGCATCTGAACACTGATTAGGCCTGCTACAAATCAAGTAGTGCCTATACTCCTCAGAAAAAGAACTGTAGTACATGTGGTAGTAATAAGTCAAGCAATCCATCTGTAACAGAAACTGCTTGGCTATGAGGTTATGCCTGCATAGATTGCTGTGCAGGGTCATTGCCTTCATGCCAATAAGACCCTAGTTTGGAGAAGCTCCTAAGTGTTAGCCTAATTGTATGCATCCCCATTGACGCCCATGTGGTTTCTCACAGGCTGCAACAGCTTGAATCCAAGCCACTGCAAGCATCAATGCCATTTATGTTCTTCTAGGCTCCCTTTGAGGCAGAAGATGCTACATAAATACAAGAATGATTATTATATTGAAACAGAGACAGATGGATTTCACAGTAATTTCTTCTCTTTAGATTTACGTATAAGGCGACAACATTCTTCAGAAAGCGTTTCCAGCATCAACAGCGCTACAAGCCATTCAAGCATTGGCAGTGGTAATGACGCCGACTCCAAGAAAAAGAAAAAGAAAAACTGGGTAAGTGCTCAGCAGGTTTAAACCTATTTTTTAGCTATTATGTCATTTCCTAGTGCCCGAGTAGCATAATGGAACACTTCATCTACAATATTCTTGTAGGGCCGGGTGGATACAAAGCAATTCACATGTATCCATACCGTGACACTACCAGCAAACTAAAAATTGTTGAATATCAGCAGGGAACTATTTGCAAAAATCAGTATAATTTAAAAACAAAACAAAACAAAACAAAACAACACCTTAAAACAGCTGTTGTGATCAAAACCATCTCTGGGCCACATTGAAACCCTGTTTGAATTTTCGTCAGTCAGAGTTTGATTCAAAGGCTTGACTCAAATATGTTATACAGCTATGAAGGGAACAGAAATCTATTAAGAATACTCATGTAAAAGTAGTATGATGTTTAAAGAAATTAAGATGCTTCTCAACCGGAACACACAAATACCATGTAGTTCTAAGGGTTTAAGCAAATACTTTCAGTAAATAATCGGAAAATATATTTTTGTTGTCTTAGAAATATTACCTGCATAAACATTTGTTTTAAAATACTGATCAGCCTTCATTCCCTTGATTTGTAATTCCACACTCTTTCATGTTTCTGCAAGGTGAACTCTAGAGGAAGTGAGGTGAATATAAATCATGGAAAATTTGGCATGCATCTATAAAGAACCCTATCTTGGCATGATTGCTATTTATTTTGGCAGTAGGCTTTTATACCTTCTAAAAACAGATTATCCTGTATGTCTTCTCAGTTTGTCTCTATTCATTTTAATCTCAAAGTTCAGATTATAGAAAGGGGGAGTGTAGCCAAAATCCATTTCTTTCTCATTAGATATCATGAGCTGGAAAGGACTTAAATAATGTTTCTCTGATCAGTGGTCACACTCCCCACTCTCCAATTATATCATGAAAGTAATGTGTTTGAGAAACTCATTTTTCATAGAGGAACCAGTTCGTCATTGAGTTCTACACAATTCTAATCAGAACAACTTTATGAAAATAAAAACAAAAAACAATCACATTTTTCCTAAGATGAACAACTTCTGTATTTAGACAAAGGTATCAACAAATGGGCTAGTTAAAATTCACTGCAGACAAAACTGCTGTCATCTTGGCTCCTGAAATAAATGGCTCTTTGGCTATTCTGTCCCTTTTCAATGCTGGGTAAAAGCTTCTAGAGGGAAAAGGCAATGCTTGTACATTCAGAGATCTTACTACTCTAAAGGAAACTGCAGCAAAGAGTATATACCTTTCAGCTAACATCCTTCTCAGCAGTAAAACAAAGCAAGCCTCAAGTCCCAGCTTAAATCCTCTCGCTTGTGATCCAAACCACAGCATTTGCATAGTTTGGCCATTCAAATTTTAAATGGGGAAAGTAAATTGGAAAACTCAGTATATTGGACTTGTCTTTTTATTTCAGCATTTAGTAACAGCAGGTTCTGCCTGTACCTAGATGCAAAGTGGTTATTTAAAGCCAGCCCTTGAAGGGAATGCCATGGGAATGGGATTCCACTGGGGCTTAATGGTTTTAAATGAGCACCCCTCTCCCATAGCCCTACCACTCAGCCCTGCACTTTTCCATAGCATTACTTTTGCGCTGCGCTGGATTAATAAAGTAAAAAAAAAAAGCACTGTATCATGTTTTTAGAGATACTGTGTTGCATATGTTAATCCCTTGCTTCTGTATACTGACCTCAGGCAGTGGCTAGGATGGCATCTGCAAACTAACTCTTCGAAACATGAGCTGCACACAAATTGTTGTGACAATGAAAATAATCTTGCTCTATGTTTGCCTTCCAGCTAAGAAGCTCTTTCAAACAGGCCTTTGGAAAGAAGAAGTCCACCAAGCCTCCTTCTTCACATTCGGATATAGAAGAGCTGACAGACTCCTCTCTTCCTTCCTCGCCCAAATTGCCTCACAGCTCAGGAGAGTGTGGGGCAACATCGATGAAACCATCGCAGTCAGCATCTGCGTAAGTCCTTCTCTTGGCAAACTTTTCGTCCCAAATGGGTTGGACTGTGAAACAGACCTCCTCAAGTGTGGCCACTTGCAGTTCAGAACCCATTGCCAACAGCCGTGATCTTTTAATCTCGTGCTCCATCAATTTGCCAGATTTCTTGTGAGCTTCACTCCATTTACACACTACTTTTCCAGCAGCTCTTTCTTAGGTCATTCTCTCCTCTTTTCACAGCCTTTATCCAAAATCGTCTAGCAGTACAAACTTCTTTCCAAATGCATATCCAAAAGCTTATGTTGTGCTCCACCTGCATCATTAACAACTCTTTCATATCCACTCAGTAAAAGCCAAATATTACTGTTTCCCTGCTTCATGACATACTAAAAATATTTTATTTTCCAGGCAGTTATGAATTTTTTACAAGATACTCACCCCTTCTGTTATTATCTACTTGGTAGCTACTAATGTATATAATTTTTAATCTATTTCCCCTCTTTTATCAGTTTGGATTTTTTTTCTGTGGGATTTTACTTTTATTTTTTATTCAAATCCTCATCTTTAAGGTTTCAGGACCGAGACCATCAGTCAAAAGCTGTCACATTTCTTCATTATTTTTTGGATGTCTAATAGATCCTTCTTACACAGTTCTCAGTTCCCATTCATATTCTTCTACCTAATTTTTTTTTCATTCTGCTAAACTCATAACTCTTTCCAATTTGGGGAAATCAACCTCTCTGAACCAACAAATGCATACTACTGATGCCAGCCTTACTTTCCTTGTCCTAACTGAGAATAATGAGGTCAGGACTACTCTTCCTTAAAGCACCTGGGGAGTTCTAGTCTTCTGTCTGATTACTGAGCTTTAGAATAGAATTTCCCTGCTTTAGGTTAGGTGCCTTTTATGATTAACTTTTTATAGACGCTAAAGATTTCTATAAACTAGGTTTATGAGTTTGACAGCAAATATTCCCAGAAAAGAAACCCCTCCACAATAAATGTTTTTTCTCTCCTCAGATTCCATGCAGGCCAGTGAAGAACAACTCATCTAGATCTCTAGTTTTGTTGTTCTTTTTTTTTTTATAGGAAGCTCACATTTTTGTGGTTTTAGGTATATACATGTTTTGGGAGGAGGACATCTACATGTTTGGGACCCCTGGGTCTGATTTGTTATCAACTTAAAAATCACTGGTAAAAGTCTTAATAGAAGGTGCCTGAACTTAAACAAAACACTTTTATCCCACAAAATTATTTATTCGTGATTCACAGATCTGCTTTTGTAACCTTATCCTGTTTCCCTTCCACCAACCCTGCTTTTTCCTCTGTGTCTGACTAGCTCTCTAGATGTACTTGTGTTCCCAGAATCTATCACAGGCAAAACTACATACCTAGTCTTTCATTCCAAGCTCTTCCCATGACCATTTGTTCTTTGTGCCTTAACTTCCTAAATTTTGTCCAGTTCATAGCCTTCCGGTTCTTCCTCCATAATATTTTTAAAACCTGATCTTTCTGATTGTATTATTGCATTTTTTGTTATTGTCACCTTTCTACAAAGGATGACATAGACTCCTTCCCTTCCACTGAGAGATCACATAAAATATATATATATTTAGATTAATTTCTTTGTCTGTTATGCTGAAAAAGTTACTTTCTTTGGAAGACTTGGTTTTCCATTGCATAATTTAAACTTCTGTGACCTTCAAGACTTTTGATAGTTGTCAGGACCTCTGTTCAAAGATCGTGACTTATTCCTTCTACCCAAAGCAGCCTACTGATTTTAAAATCCTGAGACTGTAACAAGAAACAAAATGTAAAACACTTTCTTTCTAACTACATTGAACCTTTGTCTGAAGTCAAATCAGGCTTCTGAGCTTCTTTCTGTGAGTGCTCAGGAACACTAACTCCTTTTTGGTTTTCTTCCTTTTGATGAAGTCTCATCTTCTTATGTAATGTTACAGTTGTAGGAGCTGAGTATTGAAGAGCTCCGGAATCTGCAAAAGAACATTCAACCCATACTTTCTGCTTCTATTCTTGTTATATTATTGGCCTAGACAGCTTTTTCCTTTTTATTCCAGAACCATAGCCCTGCTTTCTGCTTAATTTTTATCTTCTTTAAAGCTGCCTTGCTAACATCTTTTTGTCCATCCCTTCTCAAGATATACTGCAAAAAAGCCAAAAAAGAAAATAGCTGACAACTAGATACATGACTTCCCAGTTGTCTGAGTTGTTGTGTGAGATAATATATGCATGTAAATAAAATTTCATTTTTTACTTGGTTAGCATAAGTATAGGCACATCCAACCAAGAACTGTATCATAATATTTGGAAAGAAAAATCCTAGTATATGCCTTTATTAATTTTTACTCACACTTAAAATATTTGTGCATGTTGTGAATATTCATTATTTTCCTTCTTCAATATGCCATACCTTTTATTTGCCATGAACTTCTTCATCTTCCCTTTGCTTACACTTTCTTTATATATTTTCTTGACCTGAGTCTCATGTTCTAAACGATTACCTTTACTTTCTTCCAATTGCATCTCTCTAATACATGTGTATGCAGGTCATCTCTAGTCTGGGCACCAAAGAAAAGGCAAAACGGTCACGTGGTCTACAAGCATAGATCCCGGTAAAACTGAGTGTGGGGCATGGAGTTGTATACCCAACTGCTGGCCTGAAGAGTGCTGCATCTTCTTTCCCAAAATGCATTTGCATGCATTCTGGCAATTAAAAGTTGACCTCTGTTTCTTGTTTGTATATTAGTAGTAATAATCACAATAATAATACTTATTATTATGAAATATTTTTCATATTTAAATTGTTCTGCAAATATTAACTATTTATAGTGACAGTAATAAAGAACAAATAACATTTAGTGAATTGACTTAAAATATTGTTTAGTGTAACGATGTAGCCAAAATTCAGTGGTTTATGTTCTACTGGTTCTGTTATGCAACAGATCTAGGTCTGATGAAGACGCAGAGAGCCAAAAGAGTCTCACATGAGAACTGGACATTTGTGGGTCCCTGGGCCAGTCATGTTTTGATCTTGTCTTAGAACATAATGGTTAAAATTGTTAAAATTAGTGCTTAGGAAAAATAATCACACGGTGATTGCTTTTAATTCAGTCTGTAAGGAAAAAAAAAACAACCAGTATGATTTCAGACACCGTACATTACCAAATGACAGACTATAGGCAAAAAGTCAACCATCACAAATCAAAATAGATCATGAAGTCAAGGACTGTCTCTTCGTCTACTGTTCAAGACAGGGAAAACTGTTGATGCCTAACAGATAATAAATAGGAGTAGTACAGTTTAATCAGCATACTTCAGTTCTGACTATCACTGCTTAGGAAAGTCATAACCTTTGCATCAAATAAATTATGCAGATACAAAATCAAATTAAAACCAATGGGTGATACACACTCAAAAAAAAGATTTCTGAAAAGTTTTTAACAACTTTTTTTTCACCATAGTGAACTATCTAACTAAAAGGTATAGGTATAAAAGCAAGCTGATCATTTCACCTGGATAGGGCTTTTTTCCTTCTTTAATTTGCAGTTTGAGCCTCTTCATATTTCTTTGATAAGATTCTTTCTTCACTCATAGGTTTCACCAGCAGCAAGCATTTTCTGTACTTTGATATTTTGTAATGACACTGCTTCGGGGCAAGAACCTTCCTTTAATCTCCTGCCTGTTTCCTGCTCCTCTTTAGGATCTGTGAGTGCACAGAGGCAGAGGCTGAAATTATTCTCCAGCTAAAGAGCGAGCTGAGGGAGAAAGAGCTAAAATTAACAGACATTCGTCTTGAAGCCCTCAGCTCTGCACACCATCTGGATCAGATTCGGGAAGCCATGAACCGGATGCAGGTCAGTGCAGTAGCTTAAGTGGTGACAGAGGTCCACACCAAATGTATGCCTGGTGTATTTCCTTTCCCAGTACTTCGTTTCAGGTACCAAAAAATGTCAGTACAAAGTAAATTGCTAGATTGACAGGACTTCCAAAGGATGGGTATGGTAAGTATTCGCCTTGTACTAATGATATCCTTAGCATTTATTTTAATCGCTAAAATGTGTCTAAATGATATAGAAGGAGACATAATCCCTGCCCAAAGGATATTTGTTATCTAAACCCTATGACTGGAGAAAGCAGCATGACAGACAAGCAAATCAAGAAGTGATTTCCACAGAGCTTTGAATCCTTGGGCCATGTAGGGGGCGGGGTTATATGTGCATACTCTCCCATCATTTCTGATTCCTAACTTAGTTGTGGCTTGCCAAAGCAAAGAATGTAAAATTGGACTAAATTACTGTATTCAGCGTCATTAAAATTTCACTACATTTTTTTGTGACACTGCTCCGTATCCCTCCTGAACACATTTTTCATCAGGAGACTTTCATTTTCATGAGGCTGAAAGGATGCAGAAAGAATGGTAGTTTTCCTCAGAGGAACACAGAGCTTTATGGGACTCAGCTCCGTTGCCCACAGACAAGCATCTAGTATCATGCTGAGTGCCCAAAAGTACCTACAGCATCCACACAGTATGCCATAGGTCCTTCTTCTGAAGTTTTCCCAAAAGGACAGGCAGCCACCTTGGCGTTGCCAAACTGTGACCTTTTGGAGAATCGCTGAGGATTGGTAAGGGGAAAAAGTAGCATTGGTGGGAACACTGTGTGTATTCAAAGCACCCTAAAAATCTAAAGCTCAGCTGAATGGAAGACTGCTAAGCGTCATGTAATTAATCAGTGTAAATTGCACAGTAGATGGGAGATTTTGTGACTCATTTCACAACAGTTCCTGATTTGAACCCCAGACTAAACCGGTACATTCATCTATTACCTTCTGTCACTGTTTTGCTGGTTTGTCCCTTCCCTTTCACTATCTCCTCACCTTTGCCTATATTATCTAATCTTTTTGTAGCTGTTGCAGGTTTTTTGTGATGCTATCCCTTATGCTTTTACTTGTATAATGTAGCTCAACAGCCTTCATACAAGAGTAGGACTTTTAGCAGAGTGTTAGTGAATGTGGAATTAAGTTTGATGTGCAAAACCGTCTGCAAGAATAAGCAGTTGCTTTGTACTGTGCTTCGTGAAGCGACTGAAAGCTAGATTTAGCTGGTACCAGGCAGTTCTCAGGCTAAGTTTTCATTTTATTATTGTACATTCAGTAATCACTTGACACCACAGAGGATTTAGCTAAAAAAATTTCCTAGTTGTTCTGATTCATCTGTCACTGTATGTTTTCATCAAAGAGGGTTTGGTGGCCATTATATGAACAATCCCATGTCTGAAAGATGAAAAAGTCTTATCTGATAGCAAGAAGGGTTATGAAACTGTTAAACTATCAATTTCTAATTGTCTTTTTTAAATTTCATTTCTGGTCTGTGAAGTTATTGCTTAAATTTTACACTTAGTGGCAGTAATGATTTTCTGTGACTTTAGAAACGTTAATGTGTCTAAGATTTTAACAATAACTTTCTTGACTGACTGTTACCTAAGATATTTGACAATAAAAAGTAGCTTGTTAAACTGGGAGTAGCTGGGAAAATTCTCACCATACTTGTATTATGGTCAACTGTACAATAAACAGAGAAGGTTGACGCTTATGTAGTTTAGGAACTGTCTTGTGGCAAAAGGTAAAGCTAGGTTATAGGGCATTTTCCCCTTCATTTCAGAAGTGAAGGTAATCCAGTTTTCACTGACTGGGTTATACTTCTGATATATAGTGCTACATACTGCTGTGAAAGTGGTAAACCAGTCAGCTCTGGCAGGCAAACAGCAAGGATCGGAATAATCACCCCCAGTGGTTTTCTGAAAGAATAAACTCCTGTGTTTTTATGTTGATTTCTTCTGAATACAGAACGAAATTGAGATACTGAAAGCTGAAAATGACCGTTTAAAGGCAGAGACTGGAAATACTGGAAAGCCTGCCCGGCCGTCATCAGAGTCTTCCAGCAGCACATCATCTTCTTCGTCACGGCAGTCACTAGGACTTTCGCTGAACAATTTAAACATCACAGAATCTGTTACATCAGGTAAATGTATTTTGGGCAGATGCATGCCTCAGAAATCAGTAAGAATTTATTATTTTCACCCCCTTAATGGGCCCTATATAAGAGGCATGCCTGAAAATTAAAATGTCTCTTATCACTCAGGTAAACATCAGTTATACGTTCGCTAATAGAGATGAGGAAGAATGCTGGCAGCCATTTCCGAAAATGTAGCTTTTAGAAGTTTCTGAATAATAGTAACAGATTGTTCACTATGTTTGCTTAGTTCCTAGCTATGATACTAACTACCTAGTTGGTCATCCAACTACTCTTTGGCCATATAGTTTACAATTTATTTGAAAAGGACAATATCTGTTGTAGTACATATGACAATTGTATAGACATATTTTCTTGTCCCTATGGGACAAATATGAACATAATACATGAAATTTTCTTTTTTGTTTACAGATCTTTTATCACTCAGATCCCTTAACTTCATTTCATATTTGCAGCTGGGGCAGAAGGTGGTCTCAGTTAGCTTTATCCCTTACATTTTTTTAACGTGGTATAGCTAATTAGCCTGTTGGACCAAATCACCATTTATCAAAGGAGGCAAACCCCGCCTAGCTTATTAAGCACTCTCATTGTCTTCTGTGAATGAGGGAAAGCAAGCAGAACTTTGGTCCACATCCTGAACATTAACATTTGATTGTTTTCCATGCCATAGAGTTTATGATAATAAGCCTTCTACACATGTTTTGATAACGTAGCCAAGAAACAGAAATGCTGTCTCTAACATTAGAACCAGGAGCAGAGCAGAAGGAAAGCAGCACTCATTAGTGTAGACTCCACAGAAAGTATAATGCAGTCTCTGGAAGCAATAAAAACGTGGCTGGTAATTGTAGAAAGAGTCTAGGCGAGAGTACAGCTGGGAATGTGCCAAACTGCCTGACTATAATTTGGATTGGCAGTCAGTCATATTATCTTGCCAGTCATTGATTACACGGATATTTGAATATCTCTTCTGGTTAATATCAGATTTTATATGAAAGCTGGTATATTTTTTATTTACATTCCAGCCTATGTTTTTTGCCAGGTTTAACTTTTAGAATGGATGAGCCTGAGCTGGGCCTCAGTATACAATGAAGTGTTGCAAAAACAGGGAGAAAAAATTTGACTACGGTTCCTGCTCACACATCCACACACATTAAAAAAAAAAAAAGAAACTGGAACAGAATTTTTTTCAAAATGGTAATTGTGGAATCTCTTTCATGAGCCACAGCTATTCGCACTTTGTCACTTGGCACTAACTCTGTCTAGATAGAGGAATAAACATAAAATAAGCTTTATATAATTTTCTGTGTTATTGGTTCTAAATGTTTTTCTAGCATGCAAAGTAATTACTTTTGGTTATAAGAAATTAAAGAAATAAGGGTGCCTAATGAGGAGTGGAGGATTTCATTTGATTATGAACCCAGCCTTCTTGATCATCATGAGTATCATTTTGTTGCCATGCCAGAGAACTTGGAAGGCTGACAGCTTTCTACCAAATCTTGTGGGACTTCTGCGGCAGCTGGAGTACCATTAAACAGAAGTCCGTGAGATATGGAGAGGTTAATCATGCTGGGGACTAAGCTGAGAGAGATAACAAGGGCTGTGGCTCATCATATTAAAAAATGCAGTGGCACTTTCTGGGAGACCAGTGTCTCCAAATGACTGTGGTTATCCGGAAATGACCAAAGCTATCCACTGCCACTTGCTAAGGGTATGACCATCTCCTCCAGATAGGTGTGAGCAGCCAAGCTGGCAGGGCTCAGTGGTCGTAGACACCCATATTTCAGTCAGTCATTACAGTAAAGAGCAGCAAAGGAGGAGGACAGGACTCTGTACTGTCCAAAGAAAAGAATGCCAGAAGTTAGACAAGAAGTGAGCTGGAGCCACCATAGTGCACCTAAGGAGGAGGACTGGCAGGAGTTAATTAAAGCAGTTAACACCACCATGAAATTAGACCCCTTGGGCATCTTTTCAGCCCCTTGTGTCAGTGAGAGCTCCTAGAAAGTGGAATTTTTTTCTAGCCACAGAGTGGTTCCTCATTCCTGAAGACTTACAGAGGAATGTATTTAAAAGGCTACATAAGGGTCATTTAGAGATTGAAAAATTTCACAGGGGGATCAGTTATATTGTAAATTGCCCTTAGACAAACTATGACATTATAGAACTCTTAAGGTTTGTCAAGTATGCCAAAACACAGGACAAGTGAAGTGAAACATTCATTGTTGGTGGCACAGAAAAACTGACTGCCTGGAACAAGACAAGCATGGATTTGTTTAAGCCCACAACAAAATGTTTCTTCATTTGATCAATTAAAACAAACAAACAAACAAACAAAAACAAAAACCCACAACAGTAGAATCTGCTTTCTAGGTCTGGGTATAAGTTATCAAACATTTTACATGAAGACTTATTTTTTAATACTTTCATTGAAGTCATATTGATAAGTCTTCTTTGGTTTTGCTTTGAGCAAGTGATTGAATCTTACTGGCACCTCATTTATTGTGGGTGAAATCTGACCTTGTGCAGACTGTGTCATGAAGTCGATGCTTGTCTTCAATCACCACAATAAGATCAAACAGGACTTAGTGTAGTGGATTACTGTGCTGGACTTTGAAGAAAATGCAAATCCATAACTATTTCTAATTTGATAGTTTAAATGTCTAACAGTAAAATCTGAGAGAACTTCTAGAGGAAGACAGCAGTTTTATCCTTTGCAGTAAAGCTGCAGGCTCAGCCTTCAGTAAGAAATACATCCTCCTGCTTTCTCATTTTAGAAGTTAGTGAAAAGGTAGAAACAGAGGCACAGAGCAGATCAGAACCACTCTTTACCTCCAAGAAAAAATAAGAACTTTTCTTAGAGGAATAGAGTCCCATATTCTGGAGGACTGCAAAGTGGCTTTCTAATGGATACTGTTTGCAAGCCTGTATTGTGGGGATAAGAAAGACTCTATCCGTGCCATGTGTACAGAAGGTAAAGAAAGCAGCTGGAAAGAGAAATTAAATGCTCTTTTACTTAGCAGCAAACACATCAGTGCAAGGATTTCTTGTTTTTCTCCTTACAACATTCTAAAAGACACAATGAGTGCCCAAAGTTATAAACTGAATTTAGGTTTTAAACAACATTACTTTGTGGATGTATGGTAATTTTGGACAAGTTCCAAGAAGAAAAGCAAAGGAAAGACTATAATGCAATAATTTATTTATTTCTGGATTCCCTGTTCATTTCTATATGACAAAAATCCCCTTCTATTGCTTCAGAAACTGACAAATTGTAACTTTTTTTTTTCATCCCAACAGAAAAAGTGAATCAGGAATAAGCACAAATTAAAATTATTGCAAAATGTTGTGATGGTAGCCTTTCTTTTTAACTGAAAAATCCTTTGAACAAATATTGAACTGATGATGTGAACATAACTGACGGGATTTGTCAGGTTCATCACTTCCCTTCTTTTATTGTAGATATTTTGTTGGATGATGTCACTGATGGAGCACTCCACAAAGAAGGTCATAGCGTGAAAATTTTAGTCACTATAAACAAAGGCTATAGTCGAGCCAAGGTAAGTTCATTACCCAAAGGTCTAGATGCAGAATTATAACTCAGGCAAATCACGCAGTATAGTAGCTCACCTTGCTTCAGTATTTTCAGCCAGGAACTGAAAGGAAAATATCCTAAAGATAGTAGCTCTTGTCTTTGTCATCCATGCTCAATACTGTTAGGCACTCTCCATAGACTGATGTCATGTGGCCTCCTTCTGCCTTTGTGGTGGCTCAGACACTACCAATTCTCAGTTTAATTAGTAGCAGGATGTTCTGGGACTTGCTATCTCCATTTAAAAGTTGTTATAAATTAGATCTATGTCTTGGACCCCTTAGGGTGCAACTATGAATCTGTTACTGAGGTAATCAATGTGGAATTGCATTGTTGCGCTTTCATGTTCTGTATTACAAAAAAAATTATAAATACAGTGCACCTTTTATTTATATTCAGCTCTTTATAAACACAGATGCAAATCAAAGAGCAAATTAAGATACTGTATTTATTTCCTTATAAAGGTGTACCAAAGTAATATCACCTGTACCTATTTCTGGCACAGAGATTATTAGCATAGTTGTAACATCACATTCTAAATAATATTTTGTTTCTTCACTGGGAAAACTCTAAATCTCTGCAGAAAACTAATTACCACCATTTTTAGTCCAGTTTCCAAAAATTTCTCCTTGCAGGATCAAAAACCACATGCATATCTGATAGGATCAATTGGAGTCAGCGGAAAAACAAAATGGGACGTTTTAGATGGTGTGATCAGGCGTCTTTTTAAGGTAAGACCCTGAAAAAATAGCTCAAGCATTAATTAAGTTTTCTGTTTCACTTAAGAAAAATTCTGTATTCTTTGCATTGTCTTGCCTAGTTTTTTGTTTTTTGACATATAGCTAACACCACTATTAAAATTTATTCTTAAGGTTGCTGCTCTTTTTTCATGACTGTAGGCAGTTCTCTATTGAATGTGACTCCAAAAATCTTCTGGTACTTCACCTGTACCAAAATATTTTCCAACTGCTTTCATTCAATAACTGTTTTTATTTTTATGCTTCATGTTTTCATATAATTTCAGGAATATATTTTCCGAGTGGATCCGACTACTAGCCTGGGTTTAAGCTCTGACTGCATTGCTAGCTATTGTATAGGGGATGTAATTAGAGCCCATAGCCTAGAAGTGCCTGAACTGCTGCCTTGTGGATATCTGGTTGGAGATAATAACGTCATCACTGTGAACCTGAAAGGTAAAACCTCAAGAATATTTTTGCTGATACTATAGAGTTCGTCACTGCAGTCTCCAATCCCTTTACATGTTCTTTTTTCTTACACCTGACCTTTCTGTATTTTGTCTCCAGTTCAAGGACTCATTTATCGCATAAACTCTCTGTATGACATTGTACAATACCTAACACAGTGCAGCACTGTGAGGCCAATCTAAGAATATCTCTGTCCTTCTCTCCCTGACTGCCAAATCACAGCAAAGTACAAATTTCTGAACAGCAGCAAAAAGAACAACCCCAAAACAGAGGCCATGATGAGAAATATTTATGCCTTACCCAGTTCTCCAGGAAAAAAATTGATACATTTCAAAAGCTGTATGAATTTACTATTGGAGTGGAGGGGCGCCTTCAGAAGAACTATATATACATTGATGTGACAGCCGGTAACCCCTGTGGCTGTCACTTTGACCTTTTTTTTGTCATGGTTGCCTTTAGTGTCTGAAACATACATCTTTGCCTCACTGAGCCTTCTCTTCATATTTACTCTGATTTCTTTTCCCCCACTTATCTTGTCCCACTACCACTGTTTAATTTTTTGGCCTCATGGAAGGATATAAGTGTTCCCACAGTAATGAAGCCCTTGACAGGAATTTGATTTAGACAGAAGTATCTTACCTTGCTTTGAGCATAGCACTGATGACATCAGGTGCTGGGCCAAACCTATACCTACCTTAGCAAGGATGAAGATAGGCCATTTTTCTTTTCTTTTGTTCCCAGGAGTGGAAGAAAACAGTTTGGACAGTTTTGTGTTTGACACATTAATTCCTAAGCCAATTACTCAGCGGTACTTTAATTTGCTGATGGAGCATCGCAGAATTATTCTGTCGGGACCCAGTGGCACAGGAAAGACCTATTTAGCTAACAGGCTGGCTGAGTATATTATAACTAAATCTGGCAGAAAAAAAACTGAGGATGCCATTGCAACTTTTAATGTAGACCACAAGTCAAGCAAGGTAAGTTACAGTTGAAAAGATAACCTATTGCCCAATTTGTAGTGATGATGCAGAGCAGATCCTATGAACTGGCATACTGTTTTGTTGCTCATTTAGCATATTTTCCTACAAGAATTCAGTCCCCAGTCCCAGTGAGGAAGAGAGAACACATCTTTCTGCTCTAAACAAACCATTGAAGCACTGTGAAGGAAGTCTGAATCTTCCCTTCACTTGAGGAAACCCACCTTAAGGATAGATGCTGAGTCAAATTGCTATGTAAATTCAGTTCTTAGAGTGTCTGTAATTCCTTCATCAGAAAGGTTGGATATATAGTAATACTTGTCTGACCTGCTTTTTTATAGCAATAATAGCAGCCTATTGTTAGCAAAGATTTCAGAATGGGGATTTTGAATTACTCTCTTGGGTTCGGCTTCTTAACCAGCACTGGATAATACAACGGCTGCCACGGCTTCTGGCGTGCATCAGTCAGGAAGCTGACCATACTAAAATGGCCTCATGCATCATGTCACATTAACAGTGATTTACATAGCTCAGATTATCAAGCTTCTAGCATGACTACTGTGCTAGCCACAGATAATACTATTCACTTGCTGTCCTAAATTGGGTGTACTCCTAACTTGGTACCCAGGGAAAAGAAAATGAAAGGTTTTGCCCAGAGCTTTCTGATTTGCCCAGAACATAATGAATGTTAACATAATATAAGATGGAAGAACATACAGATCCCAAAGGGGTGAGAGGACCATTCTGGTGAATACACTGCTTTTCACTGTCTTTATACAGAAGATTTGTGATGCCATTTACTTTGGCAGGGGATGTGTTTATGTTTTATTGTTATACCATATAAATTTATAATTAAAATTGTCCCACAAAAGAGCAAGCTTTAGGATTTCTGGTAAATTGCTTGTTGTATATGTTTTTGTTTCATCATTTTTGGTGGTGGTTTTTCTTTTACTTTTCCTTTGTTTGTATTAAGATTTATAGAGAACTTCTGAGTTTGTAGTAAAAAAGAAAAAAACAACAGTGTCAAATACCAAGTGTGTTTGAATAACACAGATGGTGCTATTCCGTGGAAGAAACCCACGGTGTTCCCTTAGAGACATCTGATCATAAAAAGTCAGACAAAAATCTTTCATGAAATATTAAAAGATTGCATGTTCCCATTAAAGAAAAAAAAAAAAGATTCTGCTATCCCTGATCCAGGAAATAAAATGATAATAGGAACTTTGTCCATAATATTGAGCATTCCCAACACTGACAAAATTAGATACCTCTAGGGATATAGCTGTAAAACTTGACTAGCCCAGACCCTCACAGGCAACAAAATGTCAAGAAAACTATGAAACATTTTGCTTACAGAAAGTTCTCTTTTACTCCAGAACTAAATGGCAGCCAGGCAGATAGCTGACAGTAAAAAAGGATTTACCCAACAAACTATATTATGATGCGTGATACAGTATCCCCAAAAGGTCAAACAGATTTTCAGTGAGAGTGGTGAAAAGAGATATCTGAGGGAGCAGTTCAGTATGTCCAAATTGCGTGATAATTTGGTGGGGGTTTTTTGGTATATAAATGTGGCATTCATAAAAATGGAATTTTTTATGAACAATTAATGTCAGTATCTCAGCCAATTGGAAATAGCATACTTTATTGCAACCTATTTTCCACTGGAGATAAGATATTTTATCAGCAGGTTTCTAGAGAATGTATCCACCAAATAGGAATGTATATGCTTCTGTCACTTGCCTTATGTTTAGTGCCTTTGTTTTTCCTAGCATGTGGATTCAGTGTCGCTCTAAGAAGCTGGTCTTCCTGCATGTGCTGATCCCCACAGTGGGGAAACGCTGTAGCAGCCTCTTTATCTTTCTGAAACTCTTTTCCACTGAAATTACATCTAAGGTCTAATTGGGTTAATCTTCTCCCATTTTTTTAATTAATTCTGCTGAAGGATCTGCGACAATACCTAGCAAACCTAGCTGAGCAATGCAGTGCTGACAACAATGGTGCTGACCTCCCTGTGGTCATAATTCTTGATAACCTCCACCACATCAGTTCCCTAAGTGATATCTTCAATGGTTTCCTCAACTGTAAATATAATAAATGGTAGGTAGTAGCTCTTGTCTCTCATTTCACACACCTTTTGCAATTAAAACAGTAAAAGCTGTTTGTTATTTTGCAAAATAAGATGTCCTGGTAGAAACTGAGACTCTCATAGGCTGTCGGTGAAGCCCTTATGCACTTGAATAATTTTGACCCTCTTCGTCCGAGTACTTAGGTGTCTGCTTCACTTCTTTATTTATATGACTCCCCTGCATCTCAGTGAGATGTAAATATACCATGGAATTTAAGAATGTACTTAAACGCTTGATTGAATTAAGTCCTTATCCCTTTTGCCCTGTCAGATCGCACAAGCTTATTAGTACCATGAGGACAGTTTATGGGAGAGGAAGAAGAAATGCAGTTTGTAATAGTGGAATTTGGGACATGTGTGAACCCACGAGCCATGGCATGCAGAGGCAGCTGTGTATCTGGTGGACCTGCACTTCCTACAGTTTTCCTGTAGCAGTGCAGGAGTATGAAGTTTGCTGACTGTCCTTTATTGCCAAGAGAGAATAAAATTAATGTTTTCTGGAGCTTATACTGGCCTCTAACATTGG
Organism: Phalacrocorax carbo; assembly: GCF_963921805.1. Classification (NCBI taxonomy): domain Eukaryota; kingdom Metazoa; phylum Chordata; class Aves; order Suliformes; family Phalacrocoracidae; genus Phalacrocorax; species Phalacrocorax carbo. The sequence goes on from NC_087513.1 coordinate 43,577,423, forward strand.
CTATTTCTGCTGTAAAAGTTCCATCATAGGGATTTCCCTTCATAAAATCACTGCGTGCTATGTCTTACTCATGAGATTCCCTGGCTTCTGAAATTAAAACTCTAAGCCTACTGCAAAATTATGAGGTACATGAGGACAGGGTTGCCTCATTTATTTCTATACTACAGATGAGTACTACTAAACTACAAATGTGCAGAGAGGGAAATCATACAAGAATAAACATTTAAAAAAAAAAGGAAGCCTCAGAAAAATTTTAAATCTAAGACTGGAATATATCCAGAGACTCCTTTAAAATTGGCCTAGTGCAGATAAGAAGAAAGAATATTCTCTGAATGTCCGAATGGATTCTCCCTCAAAAGAAACCTACTACTTTTCTCTTTTCAGTCCCTATATTATTGGAACCATGAACCAGGGAGTTTCTTCTTCACCAAATCTGGAGCTGCATCACAATTTCAGGTACATTCACTCTTTATTTACTGTAGCCATGTTTGCACAGCTCCCTGCTTCTCAGCCCAGTTCTTTGACAAACACTGATCCTGTGTCTCATCACAAAAAAGCATTTTAGCTTCTGTCTCTTTCCTGTATTAATGGGTCTCTGAATGGTGTTGGGGATGGTAAAAGAAATAAGATCCTTTCTGGCACCTCTAGCAAGTTGATGAAGATGATTGCATTCTTGCACTCCGTTTGTCTTCAAGGGTGTCTTGAATTCCTGCTGAAACTTGTAATGATTATGTTGTAGCAATGGGCAATCGTGGTTTGTTGGAGCAGTTTTATACTTGCTGACTAATGAGATTCTGAAGTTTATGACATTACCTTCGTCTATATGTTTAAGAGGAAATTATGTATTTTTTATTCATTGCTGCTTGACATTTATCCTTTCTACCCAGGTGGGTGCTGTGTGCTAATCACACAGAGCCTGTTAAAGGTTTCTTGGGCAGATATCTGAGAAGGAAACTGATTGAGAGTGAAATAGAAAGGAACGTACGCAATAATGAGCTCATCAAAATCATTGACTGGATCCCCAAAACATGGCATCATCTCAACAGCTTCCTAGAAACACACAGCTCTTCAGATGTAACCATTGGTGAGTGCATTGGTGGAGTGGTTTGAAATAAGGATGCAGGTTGAGCATTTGAGGAATTTGTGAAGGATATATTACGTTTCAAAAAGTTGTCATCTCTCAATGGGAAGTACAACATCAGTGTGGGGAATTTGGTTGGCAGCAAGACTGAAAGGAAAATGGAAAGTTTAATGACACTATGTATTTCCTGGTATTTCTGCCTTGGTTGCTAAAGACTTTCAAGTAAATTATCATAATTCTAAAAAGTTAATTTACAAAAATTTCCCTCAATAGCAACTTCCCTAAACTTTTTTCCCTGCTCTCACACTGCAGTATAATTATAGCAATAAAAGCACTTGGACAGTCAGTTCAACAAACTAGCAGGTGGGAGGCAAATATGTATTTTAGTGGAATAGCTATGTTAGCAAAGTAGACGTCCGTTTAAATAGCTTTGCACATAAAACTTGTAAGTGTTCATCGGGCCCTAGAATTGGATAAAGTGACATTAGTTCATTTTTAATAACAGGAGGCTGATAGTTCCCTTATTGTAATCCTCTATTAGTATTCTCTTTACCTGAGTTTGCTCCAATACTACTTTTTTAATTCTGTGAAGATTATTTTTAGTGTGTTCCCTAGTTCTTTAACACACAACTTGACTTCTCAGGTCCCCGCCTCTTCCTCCCTTGCCCTATGGATGTTGATGGCTCCAGAGTGTGGTTCACAGACCTCTGGAACTATTCCCTTGTGCCGTATCTTCTGGAAGCTGTGAGAGAAGGACTTCAGGTATGTCATTCTTTTTCCCAGCAGTTGTTTTTTTTTTTAGTAGTTTCATAGGCTTCCTCCAAGCTACTTTCAACCAATGCACCCAAGGATGAATGCTGTTGCATTTCAAGAAGAAAATCTGTGGAGGGATTATAGAAATCAGCCTCGAACTCCTTTTGACCTGCTCTTACTCTGATGTGTAAATTGTCTTTCTCTACTCCAGCACTAGCATATTTTGTATTTTATGAAGAGGGTTTCTCTTCTGTGACTGGAGGAAGGTTCTTTTTTTTTGTTTTATCACTGTTTAAAGAGTTCACAGCAATGCTAAATACAGCTCAGATTGCCTTCCTCAGTCAAGGCAGTCTCAGCCTGCCCCTGCATGGAAGAGTTAACAGCCCTTACACTGGTGCAAGAAAAAACTTTGGTCTGTGTAATCCTTCCCCACCTAAGTACATGTGTAGGCACTCAGGCTTGTGGAGGGAAGCTTGTGAGCAAGGATATTTTCACCATTCAGAAAAAAAAAAAAAAATATAAAAAAATGTTTACTGGCCTTATCTAGCCAGACTGAGGTAATTTACTCTCTGGCCCTCCCAAATATGAAGGTCAGTCCCTTTTTGCCCTTATGTCTTGCAACCCTGCTCGTATTTCCCATAGTTTTGTTTCTCCTTTTCTCTTTCTCTGTATGGGCTATGGTTTCCTCCTGACTGTAATTCTCATTTTGGGTAACAGTGCCATCAGATCAGAGTGCTTCACTGTTCCCTCTATCCTGTCCTCTCCAGAGTTAGGTGTTAGCAGCCGTTCCGTTGGTTGTTAATGAACTATTAAAATTTCTTCTACTTTAATAGAAAGAGGACTACAGATAGGTTTGCTGTAGATAGCGCTGTAAACTGTCCCATACAAGTTAAGATTTCAGACCATTCCACATCTTTGGAGCAAACCTAAATCTTGAAATTAATCTTTTCTTCTGGTTTTGGTGGTTTGGTTTTTTTTTTTTTTCCAATCTTTATTTGGCTTTCTCCCTTTTCCTTTTTTTTTTTTTTTTTTAATGCACTGCAATTCTATGTCCTCTGAAAAAAACACTTTGTGGAAAGGCAGTTTTTTGCCACACATGACACTGAAAGAAATTACTGCACAGCGCAGAGGGGATTGTTATAGACTAGTCAAAGAACTGTGTAAGCAGCTGCAATATCTTTAACACCTTGTATTGACATAGTGACATACTGATGTGATGGAGGTTTAGAATCTTGCCTGTTGAATATCTCACGCTTTCCTAAAACTGCTTACCTCTCTGGGAATGACAGACTGTTTATGCCTTGTGGAAAAAGCTGCCAAACATCTGATAGAACAGCCACAGTGAGGTTAACTGCTCTTGTTTAGACCAGCTATAAAAATGCAGTGATATTCTTCATGCTCATATCTTCCCAAGTATAGAGGGTTCTTACTTAAATGAAAACTTCATGTCTGGAGCAGAAGATGGCAGCATATAGAAGAAAATATGTCATTTCATGAAACATTCCAATTTTTAGCTGCTCTGGATGACTTCCATAGAATAATTTTCTTAATAATAAACAGAAATCTTTTATATTTTATAATTAGCTGTTACTGGAACAAGGGACAGGTAGAAAATGTGTTCTAGCCTGATACTTTGCAAACTCACTTGTCAGACACAGAATTTACAAGCCTTGCTCTGCATTCCAGAGAAGATTTAATCGCTGTTAATCTCAGATGAGAGGAAGTGCTCTCTACAGCCTGGAGTTAGCCTGCTACCTCCCCAAGAAACATTTCCTCTTGGCTTATTTAGGCAGCTCCCTGTTATAGCAGCCCAGACTCAGTGTAGGGCAGAAGGAATCTGAGTATCTCTGTGCCTAATATAGAGAACTTGGCTGCCTAACCTGGAGCTCCGGATTCAGCAAGTGCCTGGGAGCAGGTGTTGCAGTGATAAGATCAACTCATCTCTCTGGCTTTAGCACTAAAATCCTTCACTGTTTTACTCCCTTTAGGAGTGCAGCCCACCTAAATGTTCCATGAGTGTATGCCCTGCCAATATTATGCTGCTCTTTGGATTGCATGAGGCTGTTTGAGCTAGGAGAGATCACAGAAAGCCCTGGTGACTGGCTCCCCATCCCAATGTGTCATAGTCACAGCTAAAGGAAAATCTGTAAACAACCAAGGGGTTCTCGGTTAACATGTTGCTTGTGAACAGCAATGTCGGGAAGGGTGCATTTTAGTGAGGAAGCTACCAGACCTCCGAAACTTACAATATTCTCTTTCTTCCTTCCTCTGTCCTTCCAGATTGGTAAGCATTTTTGTGCCTCACAGAAGGGAAAATTTATCCCTTGTGAATTTCTTCTCTTAACCATTTAAAAGATCTCCAGGTGTGGATAAATGCCTGCTTCTGCATCCCATTTTGCTAGGAGAAAAGAACAGTCTGTACTAGCACTTCCTAATTCATTTCAAACAAAATCCAATTAACTTGAATGTTTTAGATAGGTCTAAGTTAATTTCGCTGATACGCCTTAAGCAAATTACCTAAAGGTCTCATTTCACATTGTATCAAAAACTTGTGTCACCCATTGTTGCCTACAAGTATCGCTAGTTGTGGAGTGCTTTTCAGCTTGTAGGCACTCTGTGTATTGAAGGAGCATTAATGGAGATGAGGCCTTTTGTATGTCTTATCATATCTGAGTATTAAGCACATTTGAAAGCAAACCACTTACTAAAATGGCTTAGATGTTTTTGAATACTTTTGTCTGCTGTTACAACCGGTACTAAAATCTCTGTAGGATACTTACCTGTGTTATATCCATAACATAGATGTACGGTAAGAGGGCACCTTGGGAGGATCCCTCCAAGTGGGTAGCTGATACCTATCCATGGAGCTCTGCATCTCTACAGCATGAGTGGCCATCCTTACTTCAGTTAAGACCAGAAGATGTTGGTTATGAAGGCTATGCATCTGCAAAGGAAGGAACAACCTCAAAGCACGTTCCACAGACTGATACAGAGGGGGATCCCTTGGTAAGATTTAAACTTTGGGGAAAAGGCTTTTCAGTTTGTACTTCACTGTCATGTGTTCAGTTGTACACTGTACAACTACGGTGTCCCTGTTCCAGAATGGGCTTTTAAAAATAATACTACCATAATTTAATAAAAATGTTAGGAAAAAAAAAGGGAAACCTAGCAGGAGGGCAGGTATCACCATTGTGTTAATATGTCCCTAAACTGTTTGCATTTCCTATCTGCCCAGAAATGTATCTGGTCTTCATCAATATAATGTTTGGGTACCACTCTTCAACAACCTATTAATCAGTTTATTCTAAAAAACCTTTCCAGGTCAGGCAGTCCTTCATCTACTTTCTACAAATGAAGGACTGAGAAACTTGGATTATCTAACTTGTCTATCATAGAGATTTTAGTGGAAATGTAAATTAGAGAACCATCCTCCCATTCCTCAGAACATTTCAAGAAAACTGATGACTGTACAACAGTCTTAATGTAAAAGGAATGCAAGTGTGGTGGCATTAAAAGATAAGAGGTTGATTTCCCTCAAATCCATATATTGTTTAATTTAAATATGATCCCAGACATCAGGGTTTACCATTGCCTCCTCTGATGATGGACTATTAAATTGCATATATTGAACTGCTATTCTTGTATAGTGCTTTCTCTATAGACTTCCTTTATCACAATTCAAAATACCATTTTAGAGGACTGTACTAGAATACAGGCAGCTCTTGGAAAAGGGAATTTCTCAGAGGAAAATGCATTTAACTCTTACAAGTGCCAAGAAAATGACTCCTTAGCTTCTCTGAAGTGTTTGGTTTCCAGAACCAGACCTTGCATCCTGAAGAACCGTGGAAAATCACCTCATTTGATCCACTGTGTCACAGTCCATAAGCTCTGGGGTGATTGTTTGACCCTGTGATTTTGGCTGCCAGTGAGTGTATTGTCCGGGCTTCCAGCACGTATGCATCACCTCCGCTAAGGTGAAAATACTTGGGCAGCTCAAGTTCAATGTCCTGTCACCCTTGCTCCCTGCACACCGTGATCAGTATCCGTATCTGACTAATTATTAAAGGTTGAAACTTGTGAATGGAGGGTTTTCCCCTGCCTCCAGGGGAGCTCATGGGGAGACAGACATTATGCTTGGGGAAATAGGACATTTCACATGCAGGCTGTACTGCACACCCTCCGCATATATCCTGTATTCTCAAGCATGGATCCCTACCAAACCAGCAAAAACTTCCTGATAGCATTGAAGAGTATTAAACACTGTTCAATGCCTGGAGAAAACTTTACAAGCTGTGCAGGTTGAAACCATAGAGATGTAAGGATTCATGAGCAAACTGGAAAAAGGGGGCTTAACGCACAAACACACAAGAACGCTTCTTTCTCTTTGCTTTTTCATTGCCTGTTTTTTGTAATGACCATGTATTTGTTCCTTAAAAAACACTACAGTGATGTCAATATCACTTGCAGCCCTGAGCATGCTGGCAGAAGTGGATGTTTTATAAATAAAATCCTGATCATTACACAGAGTTGGGCGTCAAGCATCCAAATAATTTTCTGGGCTTAATGCTGCTTTTTGATGACTTTTCAGCTGGGCTTCAGGTTCTAAAAATCCCCAAATTATGTGGGGGCTCCCCTGTCCTGGGTAGGAGGATCTGTTACTGCTCCCCTGCTGAGGTCAGTCCCTCGACAGCAGATGGGACTCTTTTATGAAGCAGCTGGCCTCGGTCCACCCCTCTCTCACTCCCCCCCTCCCCCCCGTCTGTCTCTTGCAGAGGGGGTATGTTAGTGTGATTATGTTTTCAGTTGTTTTTCCAATGTAGTGTGTCTGCACCATCCAAAAATTATCTGGAAGCTTGACTGTCTCCAGATATGGGCCCAGATGTCCAGCTGTGATATGGCTTCCCTCCCCTGCCGGTGTTGCAGCTGCAGCCAGTCTCACCCCTCAATTAAAGAGAGTTATCAGGCAGCTCCATTGTATCCCTCTGGCTCTTTGGACCTTTAAACTTCTATTTAAAGACCAGAAGGCAACGAAAAGGGTGCCAGGAGGAGCTGCTGACACCCTGCCCTTTCTGAAATCCTTTTGTATGGTCCCCTCAGCTAGATACCAGCACACCTCATACAGCAAGGGAGCTTTAATTAAATTTTAACACAGTCACTGCAGCATTAAATGAGACAAGATTATGTAAACATTGCTTTCTTCTTTCAGATGAATATGCTAATGAGGCTTCAAGAGGCAGCCAACTATTCGAGTGCACAAAGCTGTGACAGTGATAGCACCAGCCACCATGATGACATTTTGGATTCGTCCCTTGAATCAACTCTCTGAAAGGGACAAACCTTGGTGGAGGATTATGGTAAAATCTGTTTCCACTAGACCACTGCCAGTATTAAAGCAGCAAGCCAAGGTCCCTGAGTGAGAATGGTGTGTTGTAGGTAGGCAGGAGACCTAACTCTGCAAAGTCAGGAAGAAAAATTGAAGTGGAAAGCTTGAATTAGTTTAATTTCAAGGCATTTAAATACCTATGGAGCCAAGTGAGACTCCATTTGTCAACTGGAAAGGGCCCTAGACCAAGGGCATCTAAGCAGATTGCACACGTGTTAGCCAAACTGGAATATCTTTTTTCCCTTTCCTCCTTCTCGCTCTCTCTGTCTCTCTCTCTCTCTGTCTCTGTTTCTCTGTACAGGTTTACAGTGCAACTTCTTTTGGTTTTTGGTTTTGTTTTTTTTTTTTCCTTTAGTTTAACCTGAGGCACTGCATGAACAATGCGGTCTTCTAATTCTCTTCTAACCTCTGTTGTGCCACATGGTGCTGGTCACAGGACTGCAGTGGTGTTTGTGTTGTACGCTACTGCCCATTCCAAAAGGAGTCAAAGATGATGATAGTAACTCAGAAAGCACAAACAGTATTGTGCAATCACCAGAAAACATGACTGTGATATGCTGGATAAGTGCCAATTTAATTCTAACTGCCATGGTCACGGTGATACTCTCCATCAAGTTTTTAGTACACAAGTCACAGATTTTATAAAGTTGTTTTTACCACAAAGGTCTTTTTTAACCACCTGCCCACTCCTTAACAACAGTTTTATACCAATTATTAACCAACACTGATTAAAGGCTTTTTAGGGCTTCATTTGTTTGAGCCTTTTCAGTGGAAGAAGGAACATTTCTTATGGTGCTGTCTCACTGCCTTAAAACAGATTTCTAGAACAGTTTTACAGTTGGTTTAATTCCTAAACCATTGGTAATTTACACTGTTTTTTTCTTCATTTACTAATGAGAAAACGTCAGTTAACACAGTAGCCTCATATCTGTATATCATGATTTTTTAAAGAAATGGATAGGAGAAAGAACAGTTGCTATATAATATTTTTATCTTGTGAATAGATTGCTCTGCCTACCCTCAGAAATACACAAGGAACCCAAACCCACTTCCACTGCCACCTAAATGCTGAGAAAATCCGCTCAAATCCATTTGGTCCCATGGAATGGAGTTTTTGGAGGATAGATGTTTTGAATTCTTATCCAGCAGAGCTGGATGCACTTGATGCAGCATGAGCACAAATATATGTTTTTTTTTTTCCTTTTTCTAGTTTTAGCATGTTGTTTTGATTGCTATTGTTGTACATGAAGAATTCAGCATAAAAGAACACTGAAGCAGTGATGTCCACTGTGGAAGAGGAAGAGTTTATACTGTAAATGTGGGTTGGTTTTGCACAGTCTACTGGGTGGGTATTGTAAATACTAAAAAAAAAAAAAAAAAAAAAAAAGAAAGAAAAAAAAAGCCTTGCACAAATCAAATCGAAAACAAATGAACAAAAAAAATTGTATTTTATTCTGTTGGTGTTAAGAGATGTTTCACTTGCTGAGATTTCCTGTATGTTGAAAACAAATACAGAATGCAAAACTTAAAAGCTGTTATTACCTGGTGTGTTTGTCCTGTACTTACAGTTGTTATGACTATGCAGGAGCTATCAATGCTACAGTGAGCATGTTTCAATATCTATACAAAGCCAATACATTTTGGGGGGAAAAAATCTGAAAATGTTTCACGTGCATATGTCACGGCAGGCTACAACCAGATTGCATTCCAACTGCTCAGAATAACCGGAAGCGCTCTTTTACCGCAAGAGGCGTCCGGTTAAAATAGGTGCATATAAACAAGGAGGTATCTAAGGGCTTTGGCATTGTGTAGACATGTACTGTACACCTCCATGGATATTACCTTCAGGATGTGTATTTGGTGCTATTAACTCTTTGTGGCCACCCTGTGGTCACTCGCTGTAAAACAAAGATAAATCAATGCAGTTTCCAAATGGCACTGAGCTGCATCGCTGAATCCAGAGGTTCCTACACGGTGCTATTGCCCTAATAAAACTCTTAACCAATTTTATGCATGTAGGATTCAGTCAGACCAACATCATGCCCCCCAAATCTGGATCCATTTCTGTTGAAAAACGTCAGTGGATACACCTTGACTGACTCAAAGAACTAAAGGAAAGCTGCTCTTTCCTGTACCTGTGCTCTGAGCGAACCTGCAAATCTTTTCCTGCCATATTTAACACACAAACACACAATATTGCATATACAAAACTTCCTGCAATACATCTCAGTGAGTCCACCTAGTTTACAGCTCAGAAATTGTTTGTGAAACATTTGTCTGTACACATTTTATATTTTGTACATTTTTGATGTAACATATCATGTAAATAGACAGAAACAGTGAAATAAATCATCTGAAAAGTTTTGTAGTCTTTGTAAAGCCCTAATAATAAGTATTTGGTGTCATCGGACTTAACTGGATGATGTATTTTCTATTGGTTTATTGTTCCTCTAGCTTGTAAACCAGCTTGCATATATTTTTTTGCAGGTGTGCGCACTGTATCTGTCTAAATTATTACTTTGCCATTAAAGTGGAATTATTTATTGAAAACACAGTCTGGTGTTTTTCCAGTCAGGACCACTTAACGGTTAGATATTATTTCAAATATAAAAACACATAAACAAAATGACAAACTGAAGGATGTAATTTTCTGTATTCCACAGACCTGATCTCTGTAGAAGCAAAAATTAAGTACTGTTTCTAGTTCCAGTGATTCAGTATGATTTTTGAATGGCTCTTTCCGTGATGGGAACAGGGTTGTGCAGTTCAGAAACAACTTTACAGTCTCCCTGTTCTCAAGATTATCTTCAAATACAAGGGTATTGATTTCAGTGGCGGTAAACTTCTACAAAACTGGTGGAGTATTATGCCTTATTGTCAAACTTGAAGGACTTAGGGCTACTTCCTCAGCAGGTATGCATCATTGTGATTTAACAGAATTCAAAGAAAGAAAGTAGAATTATGTTAGTCAGCTAATCACAAATTCCGAAGCTGGAAGAGATCATTGCGATCCTGCAAGTTGTAACACCTCCGCTATAAGTCTCAGCAGCAGGTCTGTAACTTCTCCTGAAATTGTCATATCCCTGGAAAGACCTTTAGGCATAACAGTACAGAGTAGAAGGTCCAGCACCTCATTTTCAATGTGGCTAATAATTTACTGGCTGGGTTTTTTTTTTAAGGGCTTTATTTGCAGTTAAATCTTTCATATCTCTTTCTGTTCATGAGAAAAATACCTCAAACTGTCTTTTCTAATGCCTTTTCCTCCTATAGTAAGAAGCCAACCTCAATCAAAAACATCCTTCATATTGAAGTAATAGTCTTCCTTGCTTTTCTTTCTGATAAGACAAGCAGCTTGCTCGTTCTTAGCTTTTCATGGTAAGGCATGCCTTTCAGACTTCAATGCATTTTTTTGCAGGACTTTCTGACTACTTTTTGACTCATCAGAGTCCTTTCTGAAGTGTGGGTATGAGAACTGCACACGGTATTCCTGTGATGATTTTACTTTTGCTATAAACAGAATTAATATCACCTTCCTACTCCCACTTCATATTTTCCTTGCTTAGGCTTCAGGGCTGACATTCACTCTCTAATTGCATCATCCTACTGCAGGCTCATGTTCAGTTAATTATCTACCAAGGCCCTGACTTCTTTTCATGTTGCATCATTTTGAAATACTTTGTCCAATCCTGTCTGTATAAACTATGCTCTTTGTTCCTTAGATGTATGATTGCAAATTTATCTGTATTAAAACAGGATATTCAAACTAGCCCACCCTACCAAACCATTTGGTCATTCTATACAATCAGCATCTGTCTAATTTACCACTCCACCACTCCCCTGACTTCCAAAACCTCCTAATCATCATTTCTTTCCATCCTCCGGTTTGTAGGTAAAGGTAGTAAGTAATGTTTTGTCAAGAACAAACCCCTGTTGAATCGTGCTAGGACCCTCCATGAGGATTTCTGTTTTACAGCTACATTGCTGGGTCACTTATATCATGGGTATATTTGTATTCCACTTAACGTGGGTATGAATATCAGAATGTCATACAAAACCATGTACGTATAATATTATAGAAAATATATGATTGATTACATGGCTCCTCCATCACTGTAGTTCTCTAAGGATGGATTAGATTAGTTTCTGATTAATATTACATATATGGAGCTGATCTACACAGGAAGGGGAATAGACCTGATGACTTAAGCAACCTCAGTGCTGCTTTCCTATAACTCAGCGCTGCCGTCTTTGCACATTATCCAGCTGCCATTACTTAAGGGAAACGATATGAAATTTAATTGTCAAACTCATTCTCTGCCTACTGTCTCAGCATATCTACCTGTTAGCCTTCATCTGGAGACCTGCTTTGTTAATGACCAGGTTCCCAGGGTGAGAACAGGACTGGGAACAGGCTAGTGCAACCTTGAGAAAAAAAGAAAAAACAAACAAAAACAAAAACAAAAAAAGTGGTTTTAGCAAAGTACTTGAAGCATTGCTCTTGCTTACAAGAACTCATTTTTTATGCTATCATTAAATAGCTGCTGTGTTTCTCAGCATGAGCTACTTTTTCTTGATAACTGAATAATGTCACACAAATTAAATGCTACCACCAAGTTTGGCAATGCAAGAGCTACAGATGCACTATCATGGGAGAAATGTATTGCCGGGTAATAATACCAGTAGCAGAAAATAGAATCTGTCATGAAAGATAAATTAACTAAGACCCAGGCCATGTGACCTTGCCTTTCTACACTAAATTGCATTTACTGTTCTTTGTTCAATTGCAACCTTAAACACACGTCAATAAATAGCAATGAGTGAGCACACTGAGTGAAGTCCTGGTTTTGGTAACAAATTTCATAAATGAAATAACGTTTTGCCTTTGTCAGTGTATTTACTTGTTTTGTAAGCAGTTTTCATTAAATCAGATTACATAATTTAAGAAACTAAAATGCATCTTGACAATTAAATGCCAACGCTGAAAGAAAAGGCACCTGGTAACTACTGTGTAACAAAATAAAGCATTTACATGGTGAAACATAACTAGCAATAATGATTTTATCATGCCATAAATTGATGGCTCTAAAAGAACATAGAATCAGACAAAATAATATATTAGCTGTATGACCAAACCCCAGGGACTTAGTGAACTAAGTCATTTAGACTAGTGAACTCTATTTTAGCACTGATAATTCAATGCACTTAAAATATGTCCAGCTAATCCCGTGTTCTGCACTCTACAAGTGCAATGAAAAGACATACATAGACTGAAAAAAAGACTCTTCAATGTGAGTGTCAGTGCAAGTTAGCCGTTCTGCTCATGTAGCCTACATAAACTAAAGAGCTACAGTTTCTGTACAGCAATTCCTGAGCTACCAGAAATAATTGGGTGGCAGAATGAATAATTTTGCTCCATCATTACTGCACTCTTGATATAACTGTCACAATCTTTATTGTACCCTGTCCCTGCTTATCCAGGTCAAGCTGATGGCACTGTGTTGGACTAGTGGTACTGACTCTTGATTGTGGCTGGGGAAAGCCTCACTGGAGGCAAAATCTTACATCTTAACTGAACTAACATTACAGGGAAAATGTATTTTTCATCTAGTGGAAATAAAATGTCTAAAAGCTATGTAAGAAAACGTTATTGTCTTATTTGTGATTGCCGTGATTAGTCTCATTATTGCTTAATGTCTTTATATTACTGCTTTTGTAGTGCCAGTGTGTCTCAAATACTTTATAAATAGTGTTATTGTAAAAACAAATTATCTTTCCAAGTGTAAAATTATACTGCTTGTTTGAGAGTTGGTTAATACCTAGTTTCAGACTACCAGCCTCTATAACAAACTACATCCACACACAGTAAATTTCATGTCTAGATTAAGGTTCTCTGATGTTAAGGAACATGTTTAGTCTTACTACGTGTTCCAAGTGATGTTCTTTAACTTCTGTCCTGAATATAATGCTAAGCACATGAAGTGCTTTCCTCATTTAGACTTCAGTGCCTGCAATTCATTCGTCCATAAACCACTGTTTTTAGAGGATATGATGGTCAACTAACTGCTACAAGGTTGAGCTAAACACTGTTGTAGTAACTGCAGAATATTACACTCAAGAATTATAATTTAATTGCATGCTTAGACACAGTATTTAGTAGGATGCCACATCGCCTGCTGTAATGTTCTCTGAAGTTAAATAAAACCTTTAGATGATGTTGCTAATCAGAATGGAGGGAGAACTCCTTTTCTGGAGTGGAGCAGCTGCTAGCAATAAAACTTAAATGCTTATTTGTAGCTGCAGGACAAGAGAGAGCTTACTCCACCTAGAGGAAGATAGATATGCTATAGCATATGCTCCAGGTAATGCTGGAAGAAATTTTTCATACTGGAAAAATACCAGCATCATTTAGCTGTTACAATCCCTTGCTGTATATCAGAATCAGGCAGGCAAATTTTACAGTTAACCACGACATTATCTTACCAGGTGTCAAGCTATTTGTGGGTTTTCTGAACTATGCAGTAATCAAAATTTAAAATATAGGCCTGAAATTCAATATGACCCTTAGAAAAAATATCCGTGCTTTAAAGGCCATGTTATACTGAAACTCTGTTTAACTATCAAGGACATGTTACTCCTATATCCACAGAAACCTCCATGCTTGCTCAGGAATGCTGAGTACTGTTCTTGTCCTTCCTCTGGGACAAGATAAAGAGAAAAAGGGGTTTCTGGTTCATTTGCCTCTTCACGTTCACAAAAGAAATCCCCTTGCTACTGATTTTCTCCCCTCGCTGCTGATTTTCTCCCCTCAGTTTTGTTAGGAGACCTGCTGAATATCAAACCGCAGCTGGTCAGGAAGTTTCCAACTAACAAAGCTGTCCTTTGAAGCCAAAATGATGCACCAAAGAATATCAGAGTAAATAAACTTTGGATGTACCAGAAGCAGAGGATATTTTTGGCCTTGTCTCCTGCCAGCTGACCAGGCAGCTGCTTCAGAAGCGGGATTACAAAGGTCCGCAGCTCTGGTGAAGTTTTGTTCAGGACCCACAGCAAGAAGCTTCTTGCTGCAGAGTCAAAAAGGCTTGTTGCAGGGCTTCAGCTCCTAGCCCCCCCCACAGCCCTGAATGCTCCCACTGCAGCCAGAGTGGGTAGGGTTTCCTGGCATCCCTCTGATGCTGGGGAAATACTCATGCTACCCTCAACTCCCATGGAGGAGCACCTCCTAAAGCTGAAGATGGTCTAAAAACTGTTAGGAATTGAGGAAGACGGCAGGGGACAAAGCAGATGGTTGCTCTGATCTGTTCCAGACAATATGAGCAAAACCACTTAAACTTTCTGGAATGAAAGCACAGAGCATTTCTTTCCAGTGGAATTTTTTTAGATAAGCTTTTTACTGAAATTATTCCAAACACACAGAGGCACGCACACTGAGGACATTCCTGTAAAGGTCATTTCTATATGAATCCAGCTTTTTGGTGTTAATTCATGTTCCTAAACAGGTCATTTAGGCTGCAGTAGCAATGTTAGCTGCAGAGCGGGATTGGTTTGCTTTGCTGAGGCACACATTGCAGCTTGCTCTGGGAACTGCCATTCCCAAAGCAGAGAAGGCATGTGCTTAGACAACTCCAGGCGCTTGGGGCTTAGCCTTTTTTTTTTTTTCTTGGATCACTTTAAAATAAGAAAGTAGCTCCTGACACCATCACAGGTCTTTTCTCTCCCTCTGCATTTTGCCCTCTCCCCTCTGCTTTTCTGTCATTTAGCACATCCCTCCTTCTTCTTCTTCTTTTGCCTTTCTTGTATGCATTTGTCTTCTCACTGCTCTTCCCTTTGACACTCGGCTCGCCTTCTCTCCCTGGCACATTTCACTTGTCCGTCTCCTCACTCCCCAGAAGGCTGCTTGCTGCTCAGAGTGTGCAAGGGCAGCATCATGTCCCCTTCTGGCTCTGAAGGCTGAGCATATGCTGTCACAGCTGAGCGGTGTGCAGCAATAGCAGTCCAGCCAGCAACATCCCCTCCCAGTTGCTGCCTGAGTGCTGGTTGTTTTGCCAGCACCATGGTAGGACCCATTGCAGCAGCGGGAGAGGACAGCAGGCTCTGGGAAAAAGTTCCGTGCCTAACCTGTGGCAGTATGTTTGCAGTGAAAAAGCTGAATGTCTTGCGAGGTCATGGCTCCTCAGTGCTCCTGTCTGCTTCCATATACCATCCTCTCTGCTGCCCGACAAATGCTAAGTTAAAAAACAACCTTCCACTGCTCTTTAGTGCTCTGCCAAAACTAAGTAGCTCATATTTTGTAGCCTAGAGGAAGAGTCTGGGGGATGTCAGATGGGAGACACGCAGTCAGGTAGGATATAGAAAAGTGGGAGCAGAGGCTCCAAAATTCTTCTTCAGCTCTCAGACTGAGTCTTTTCAAACAAGTTTTATTCTCTTTCTTTATTGCTTACCAGAGGAAAAGAGGATATCTGCACTGCTACTTCTGTGACCAAGAAAGGTGAATTTTCACTGTAAAAAATGGTGGAATTTCAATTCAGTTTTAGAAAGTACAAGCAGAAATATCTCATCTTGAAAGTGAACCAAACTCTCACTGGCAATTTTGGCAAAAATTAGAAATAGTCTTGTTACTATAGGGATATTTGTTAAGTAGTCTGGGCAAACACAGAAAACATTTTTCCATAGCTGTCATTGGAGTTACAATAATCAGATAATATTATTTCGTACGTGCTTAGTGCTTTTGAAGGATGATCTCGAAGTACTTTACAAAGGTCAGGACAAGCATTATTGTTAGGGAAAGAATGGAAAAGAAATCTCATTAACAGCAGCAGGGTGCAGATGACAATATAGCACAGCTTCATGCATAGACTTGTGTCTCAAGATTCTGCTAATGAAGAAAGCCCTAGAACTGATTGACATTCTCATTATCTATTATCCTTTATTTGGGAGGGGAATGTATATAATACGTAGCTTCAGAACATTTGTGAACTATTATCATGTAAGATACTGCTTCAATAACTGAAAAATAAGATGTTGGGAAAGAGTTGTAGACCCACGTAATTGCTCCCAGAAAATATGAAGCATTTTAATATCTGTAAGAACATATGCAGTTGTATGTTCACATAAGGATAAAGGAAGAGGAAAAAGAAACCATTGGATTTGGGGGTTTTAGAAAAGTGGACTTCATGGGGCTGTTGATGTTACCTAAGTGACTAAGGAGCCTGAATTGTATTTTCAGTAGTGACTTAAGAATACTTGAGTAGACTTTGTAATTATTCCTTATAGTCTTTAAATTTATGGTAGTTTGTGACAGTTTTCCACAAAATCTCTGTGCTTAGGGTTAAATGTGACATTTCAGCTTAGAGTCCTAAAAGTATTTATGTCTCTGAACTCCAAATTTCAGCTCTCTCAGTTAGCTGGACTTGGAGGCCTCCACGGCTCAGTAGAGCAGGGATTTCCTGTGTGCCTTTGGGAAGCAGAGAAGATTAATCACCTCATATACTGTGATCTAATGTTATGTCTGAAAATGAGATTTCCGGGCAACTGCTAGACATATATTTTTGGATCCTGTATTTTTAGTTTGATAACAGTAATCTTAGATATAACTCGTTTACGGACTAGTCTAGTCCAGCCAAAAGACTCAATTTCATTAGGACATGGTTAGGTAGACACTCTGGCAGCAGCAGAAACTTCTGTAACTCCATTAAACATGCTCTGTCTAGCTTTTCTCAGGAGATGGCAGCAGCAGCATTCCTGAGATGGCTGCAATAATTTCCATTTACTTTGGGGGGCATGAGGTGCAAAGCAATTGTTGGGTGGGAAACAACTCCTCCTCCCCCCTGAAAAATCCTCTCTGCAGCCATGTGGAGAGTTATGCTTAGAAATACAGACCTGTAAGTGTTTCACACAATATGAGAGAGGGTTGAAGTGGTACAGCTAAAGAGGTATTAATGTTAGCTAGACCTTACCTGAACATTTCATAGGTAACCCAAAACAAGCGTTTCCTCTTGAGTCAACTGAAAAAAGGCCCTTTAAGCAATGCTGTGGCAGGGTACACCATTGGATGTCACTGCTAGCAACTTCCCTACAAATGTCCCCTCTGTAGATGGAGCAGAGGGCTGAAGAAGAAAGGTGAGAGCAGGCTGGCAATGTTTGTGCTGGGTGGTGAGCGGGATTTCACTTGGCCATGGGAGATGCAGGGGAAGTGAGGGAGAAAAGACCAGAGGGGCAATAATATGGCAGAAGCAGTCAAGGAACAGAGAAGGCTATTTTATGTTTTAAGCTATATGTTTTTCTGATCCTATATTGAGAGCGCCTGAGCACTTATGTATAGTGATGAACATCTGTTATGTCCTGTTTGTACTGAAATCCTTCCCCACGGAGAGGAGCAGGGGCAGAAGAACTTTTTGTTTTCTGAAGACATTTTCATTTGTCTTTCTTTAAATATTTGTGCTGCTGTGAGACTGAAGAGGTCAGAGGTGGGCCTCAGGCAGCAGTAGGTAAGGAGCTCCATCACAGTGCCAGGCTTCCACTAGGTCTTGCATGGGCAGGACCCACCCTGCTCACAGGGGTCCTATGCACCAAATGCACAGAGATGCTGGGGACTGTCTTCCTCTCAGATGTACAGGGTGGCTTTTTGTAATATGGTTTGGATACAGCTTCTTGAGCATTTTGTTTATATCAATGTGTTTAACTTTCTTCTAAATGATATGGAAAGCCTCCATGGAGCTCAGAGAGATGTTTGCTACATAGGCAGCATCCTGGCTTGCTGACAAGGGTAGCTATAGTGCTCCACGTTACCTGGCGTTTTCTAGGGCTGCGGACTTCATGCTTGGATATATCACAGGATCTTAGCCCAGCTGACAGGTGAAAAAAGCAAGAATAACCATTGCCCTGCTCTTACCCTCCACTCTCTTTGCTGATTATAATTTGTATTCCACTTCAGCCTGCTACCTTTCATCGGTGTTTTGATCACATCCAAGTATGAGATGGTATAAGATGGTGGCAATGATATAATTACCTGTGACAAAAGATGATCTATATGTGTTGTTCACATATGGTTGCACACGAATCCAGACCATCAGCTTATTCCTCTTGGTTAGGAAAAAAAGAAAAAGGTCTCTGATCATTAATGTAATGGCTACTTAAAAACCAAACAAACCCAAACCCTAGGCAAACAAAGAAAAAACCTAAATATAAAATAATGCCATGCCTTTTTCCTACTCAGTTCATCTGCCCTGGTAGGAATCCTACCTAGGGAAACAAGTTTTCCTACACAAAGATAACTTGCCTCAGATCCATAGCCAGTCCCTCCATTGTTTTTTGCTGTCTTGAGTAGTCTGCAGGTTGCTCCAAGCCAAGAGCAGTGCCCAAATACTGAGCAACCCTTGGAGCTGCTGAAGTGCATCAGCCAGGGTCAGATGTTTAACAAAAATTGTTATTGTTTTTTCTTAGCCACCCAAGATGGCTAGCACACCTCAAGGGTGGCTACACAGCCCTCTTCTGCCTAATGCTTACTGAAGGTGGAAAGGGACAGGTTTTGTGTAGGCCACAGCAGGAAACCTGTAGATTTAGGTACACCTGTGATGTTACAAAAAAAAAAGAAAAAGCATGGGGGAGAAAGGAGCTGCAGATAAACCACATCTGCTTCAATGCAGAGAAAATTGAAGAGTGTCTGAGTTATTTATTCATGTGCCTGGGGTGCCAAGCAGTTGAATAAGGAAGAAGTGTGTTCCTTCAGAGGACTTCTTCCTCCCTTCCCAGTATTCCTTGGAAGGTCAAGGTAGGTGATTTTTGTGGATATAACATCAATATGTTTTCTAAAATTACATATTTTACCCTTGTCTAGAGCAGGCATGACAAGGGCTAAACTCAACACCATAGTGTTTATGTAACGGCTGAAGAACTACCATTTAAGAAGGCCATGCCAGGACTGTGACAGCAATTATCTGTAGAGCAGAAGGAACAGGAGAGCCTACAGAAGAAGAGGTAGTGTGTGGAAGCAGCAGTCCTTGTCTAAAACCTAGGGAGTGTTTCTTTACTGCCTTTCCCATCACACCCTTCTGATTTCAAATGGTTAATGGTGTGGAGAGGTGAGTGGTCTCTGCTTTGTTGTTTCCAGGTGGCACAGCTGGAACCTGTCTGGTTCTAGTTCTCTCACTGCAGCTGAGAAACAGAGGTTATTAGTAGCAGAAGAAGGTTTTTGAAAGAATAGGTTAGAGAAATGTGAAGTACTTGCTATTACAGAGCTGTTCTCAATTGTTAGGGTATTTTACATTCTTTTCTGTCTTTAAAAGTAAAACCAACATGGGAACAAAATAATGTTTTCATATGTCCTCTTCCCACTTCAGGTGGTAAATTGTACCATGAGGAAGCCAAGTAAGGGTCAAAATGAGGGTGGTGAAACTCTGGAAGAGCTTGTGAAGAGATGCCATGGGATTTCCATCCTCAGATATGTTCAAAACTTGAAGAGATATGACCATGAGCAACCTACTCCAACTGCTAACTTAGACCTACTTTGGGCAAGGGTTTGGACAATGCAACATTCTGTGCTGGTTTTGGCTGGGACAGCATTAATTTTCATCATAGCAGCTAGTATGGGGCTATGTTTTGGATTTGAGAGGAAAACAGTGTTGATAACACAGAGGTATTTTCATTACTGCTGAGCTGTGCTTAGAGTCAGGGCCTTTTCTGCTTCTCACCCCACCCCACCAGCAAGCAGGCTGGGGGTGCACAAGAAGTTGGAAGGCAACACAGCTGGGACAGTGACCTCAGCTCACCAAAGGGATATTCCACACCATATGATGTCGTGCTCAGCATATAAATCTGGGGGAAGAAGAAAGAAGGAGGAGATATTTGGAGGGATGGTGTTTTGTGTTTCCAAGTAACTGTCATGGGTGATGGAGCCCTGCTTTCCTGGAGATGGCTGAACACCTGCCTGCCGATGGGAAGTAGACAATGTATTCCTTGTTTTGCTTTGCTTGCATGAATGGTTTTTGCTGTCTTTATCTCAATCCACAAGTTTTCCCACTTTTACCCTTCTGATTCTCTCCCCCATCCCACTGGGGAGGGAGTGAGCAAGCAGCTGTGTGGTGCTTATTTACTATCTGGGGTTAAATCATGACACCTTAAGAAGTCAATTTCAACATTAATTATTCTGTGATTCTAGGAATAAAGGATGGGAAGAGAAACCAGGGAACCAATTCTGTCCCCACAAAAAGTGCCTTTAATTTAGTAAAATGAAACACTGCAGCTAGCTGCAGCCAACTGAAATTCTGCTAAAAAGCACAAGTGGGAGCAGCAGCAGCTCCCATGTATGCTGCTTTTCAATATCTCTTCACTACAGTCCAGTATGAACTCACAGATAATCTTCCCATCTTCTGTACAAAAACATCTGCCCTTTGCTGTAATCCACCACCTGCAGCTCAGGCTTTCTCTTTTTTCTTTACCAAATTTTCAGCTTTATTGCAAGACATACTAATTGCTTCCCAAGGTCAGGGTTATTGATACTTCTTGAGTATTTGAAGGTGTGTGAGATGGATGAGTGAACCTCTAACAGAAATGTTTAACATTAAGAATTTACAGTTAAATTTAGTGACTGCAATAGATGAGAGCCTGACGGTTTTATAGGCTCATGTGCTCTCCATCCAGGAGGGGAAACATCTAGGACTATCACTGTTAATTATGATCATTAACGACCTGGAAAGAGATTGAACTTTGAGATGTGTGCCCAGGTGGCCAGGAAGGCCAACAGCATCCTGGCGTGTATCGGGAATAGTGTGGCCAGCAGGAGCAGGGAAGTGATCATCCCCCTGTACTCGGCACTGGTGAGGCCGCACCTTGAATATTGTGTTCAGTTTTGGGTCCCTCAGTACAAGAGGGACATCGAGGTGCTGGAGGGTGTGCAGAGAAGGGCAACAAAGCTGGTGAAGGGTCTGGAGAACAAGTCTTATAAGGAGAGGTTGAGGGAACTGGGGTTTTTTAGCCTGGAGAAGAGGAGGCTGAGGGGAGACCTTATCGCTCTCTACAGCTACCTGAAAGGAGGTTGTAGTGAGGTGGGTGTTGGTCTCTTTTCCCAAGTAACAAGTGACAGGACAAGAGGAAACAGCCTTAAGTTGAACCAGGAGAGGTTTAGATTGGATATAAGGAAAAAAATCTTCACTGAAAGGGTTGCCAGGGATTGGAACAGGCTGCCCAGGGAACTGGTTGAGTCACCATCCCTGGAGGTATTTAAAGGGCACGTAGATGTGTCACTTAGTGGCATGGTTTAGTGGGACTTGGCAGTGTTAGATTAACGGTTGGACTCAATGATCTTAAATGTATTTTTCAACCTAAATTATTCTATGATACTATGTCTACAATGGCAGGTAAGAGTTTTACTTGGATTGTAATGTCTGGAGGTGGTCCCCTCAAGACTATGGAGGAGATATGATCTTCAGAGGGTTAAAAAAAGATAAAAAAGAAAGGGTACATAATGGCAAATGAAAATGCCATAAATGTAAGTAATTCAGCTTTTAATAAGGACATGGAATTATTCTTACATTTGCTTAATTAATTGTAAACACTTGGCCATCTGTGAAAAACCTCTGCTTACTTCACAGTGGTGATTCAAAAGGCGTATGTATTGTTGGGATATCTGAAGAATGGAATTGAAAATAACATTCAGAGTATTATATGAATAAATACTTTCCATTCAGCTGGTATGATGATGATCCCAATTCAAAAAGGGTAGTAGAAGAAAAAAATTATTAACAGCATGTGAGTGGAGGCAAGACAGACAGGGAGTTCTTGGGAAGAAAAGATCAGTAAAAGGGTATAGGCATATCATAAGCCATGAACAATCATAGAGAACAAAAAATTAATGCTTTTAATTTCCTGCTTTTGTACTACAAGTGGGGAAGGAGGAGGACAACCAATGAATCAAATTATGAGTTAACAACCTGACATTGTTGATAAGCAGGATGCATCACACAAATACAGCTGGACAAAGGAACTCAGCCACCAGCATCCAAGTGTTACGATGAAGAAAGAATGTGTCTGAAAAAAAGGAGGTTGTCAGTTGCAGTAGGCCCCCATACAGTTATTATGAAGTGAACTGCTGAGACACGATGGTCACAGTCCCCACAACATGAACACCAGCACTAGGCATTTAGCAGAGTATTGATCTTTATGTCCTTTTATTGGTTCTGACTGAAAATGACTGGCCTAGCCATGGCAAGAAAGGGCAAAGGTAGACAAGAAAACTCTATGTTTTACTGTTACTCTTTTAAGCATAACAAAGTACAGCTCTTATCAGCCCTGGGATGCTGCCTGGCACATTATGGAAGGCAAAGCCTGCATGTGTCTCCACCTGCTGCTCCTGACTGCTCAGTGGGAGAACCGGTGTCTCTCGGTGGAGATGAAGATGGTCTCCTCCCCTCCTCACCGCCCCCCTGCCAGCTCACCAGAGGATAGATAGCTAAAGATGATCAAATCTGTTGCTGAGACATGAGACACTTGTTTTTGTGGCATAGCTGATTTAAAGGCTGGGGGGGGAATGAAATTTAGTCCAACATTGATAACACAAAGGCAGCCAGTACTCACACCGCCTGTTTTCTCCTGGTGCCTTTGTGTAGTGCTCAACTGGGTAGACTTTGGCAGCAGAAACGAACATTTCTTGACACAGCAGGTGGTTTTAGCCACAGTCTTCAACATCATTTATCTGTTATCAGAGAAAATCAAATTCGCTATGACTTTGTGCGTGTAATATTACAGGAGTTCACCTTCATTAGACACAGACACTAACTTTGGACTCCCTGTTGTCCTTCTGGATAGCAAGATCAGCCAAAAGTCTTGTGTCCATGCTAAGTATTTGAGATTTTATTCTACCAGTTTGCTCAGTGTGGGCATGAAGACTCTGTGCAAGCAGAACTGACTGTATGCTGAATCTGGCTTGTAAAAAGTTTCACAAATAAGTGACAAAAACAAAACTGTGGTGGACATTTACTTGTGCTTGACACAAGCTCATTACTTTAAAGGACAGTTTTCAGTTACTGGACCTATTTAGGCATTCTGCCCACTCTGCAGAAGAGCTTTCACTTCTCAAAAGTCTCTTTCTCCAGCATTTACTCATAAACGGTGACTATGCCATCTCTCACCTTACTCATGGAATAAATTCCCAGGATCTTTCCAAGAACTTTTTTTTTTTCTTCTTTAAACCATCTCATGGTTCTTCTCTGACCTGCCTCTGGTTTATAAGCCTCCCTCTTGAACTCTGAGCTTTGGAACCAGGCAATCTATTTCAGACAGTGGCATCAGTGCCACTTTCTAAAACCATACAATTTACCCTGGTCAGTATTACCTTGTGTGTGCAACCTTTGTTCATATGTTTTTAAACATATCTAGTATCATTCATGTCACTGTTTTTCTGAGGCTGAGGTCCTGTGGAACCGTCTGAAGTTATTTGGTTTGCTCCGTTTATTCTTTTTTAAGTTACGAGAATTTCTCAAGTAGTTTACGCTTGCTAAAAATTACTATGATCAGTGTTCACACAACTCTTTTGAAAAATTCTTGCATACAAGAATTCTGTGTTTTGTAAATTGCTCCCATTTAATCCCTGCTGTTTAGCAAAATCCTAAATTACTCCTGGAGACAAAGTATTCTATCATTGTATGACATAATTATACTATTTGTCATCTTTTTCTACTGCAGATAAATGTACTTCTATGTTCTGCCTTGTGTCTATGATTATTGACAATTCTATCATTTCTGTTAATTCTTAGAATTTTCTTTGTTCAGACTCTGCTTTATGAACTTATAATTAACTCAGACTTTCCTGCAAAAGGCTGCTCCTCCTTTTGTTCCTTCATTCATTCCTTGCTTCTGATTCATATCAGTCAAAACATCAAAGGTCTCACCTTGTGAATATGTCTATAACACACATACCAGAAGACAAATACTTCAAATTTAAATATAGTTTAAATATAGATATAGACATACATATACACAAATGATGGTTTTATATATACTATTTTATTTGCATATTTTTTTCACTTTGTCTCTTAACTGTTTTTTTTTCTGCTATTGTTGTTTTCATCTACATAAAGGGATTACAGTTTCTGGTGTTGATTTTAAGTTTCCAGTCATGTTCACATACTTCTGTCAAATTACTTTTTCCAAATGATTCATTTCCTCTACTTTGTTTTCTGTTTCAAGAACACTATTCATTATCAATAATATTTTTATTTCTTAGTCTTTTTGCACACGGCCAACATAAAAAGTCATGATTACATCTGTACTGTGTGATCATGTCCACATGACCACATTGATCACAGCGAGGCCCTTTCTATTATGCCAGCACATCGCATATCATTGCGAGTTTCTGGCTCTGTGATCCAAACCCTAATTATCTGTCAAGATGATGCCTCATACAAAACTCCTTTGTGTTGGACATGAACGTACATAGATAGGTTAGTATTGGCAGTGTCATAAAGAACAAAATCCCTCATCATAATTCTTTATTCCCTCATGACTCTAAGTTATCAGTAGATGTGTAAGTTGATGTGTATCTTGTTCTCCAGTCTGGTTTTTTATGGTCAGAAGTGAACACCAGTTACAGCTCTAAGTCTTGGAATAATCGATACCTAAGAATCCAAGACCAGTAATTTTTGACCCTGTCAAATTTCTGCCCTTCAGTCCACTTAATTAATCTGAAACTGTATCTACCCAGTAGTTCTCAGAATGCTGGCCATGCAAATGTTCCCATTACACCTCAGTAATACCTGCTAGCTGAAATGTATGCCCTTTAATGAACAATTCTCATTCCTTTTGTTCATTAATCAGGTCCCTGATATTGCTCTATAGGCAATCAGTGATTTTTTTTTTTTGTTTGCTCCTCATATGCTTTGATGTCTTGATTAATTTTGTTTGCAAATCTTATGTTGGCACCCAGTTCTTCTTTTCATCTTTTCCTTTCTTTGTTAAATACCTTCAGATTTGTTTAAGTGGACTGTCCCTTCAGAGGTAAGTTTCCATTACATTGACATAGATTCCAGCCAAATCATATCACCCCTTTACCTTGTGGAAGGTTAACCAAATGCACTAGCAGAAGAGAGACCATCAGTCTTATAACAATTACCTAGGCAAAAACCAAGCTGATGAAAAAAAACCCTAGTGTCTCTCTTTAGATGATAGTGAAAGACAAATGAATTCCAGGACAACCAGCTGTCTGAGCTCTTCCTTCAGCTCACTTTTTAGTTTCTGTAAAGCAGGCTATAAAACCACAAAGATGTTTTAGTGCAGCATCATTAGGCCACCGTCGTCAGCTGTATACTCATTACTGACTTCACAAACCTATTGAATTTCAAAGTACAGTACAGGCTACAATATAATGTAGAGGTACCCAGCCAGCCTTTAATGAACTCACTTGGTATTACAGTCTGCAATGGCTGTAGCCCTAGAAGTGTAATTTACTGGAGAAGGAGGAGACAATTAGCTTGCTTTGACTTCTTTGCTGCTTGCTTTCCTGCTGCCAAGGCTCAAGGAAGCCTGACCATTTTTTTCTTCTTCTTTTTTTGTATCCATTTCGAAAACTGGTTCTGATACTGCAGTACCTCACTGCAGACCTGCCAGTATCTGTTCTTAGAGAGTGGCACCTTGTGTCTCTGCCTCAGGGAGATAACACACCATCTGCTGTCTCCTTGTCCTTTACAGGATGTTCCCTCAATTCCATTTAGGGGAGAAGGCATCACACCAAACCACATTCAGATCTTAAACTTCTTTTAAACATTACATCCCTGAACCAAAGACAAATCCAAACTATTATTTGAAATCTTTGTTTTAACCAAACACTGTCAAATTGACTGTTCTTTATTAAATCCCGATTGGTTTTTGGAAAGTCTGTTGAACTTGACCTGGAACTTAAAAAAAAAAGCAAAAAACCCCATACAAACAAACAAATAAATAACCCCCGAAACAGTAAACCTTCAGTCACAGCTAAGTTCAAAACACGCTGTTTTGAACAAGGCTGTCTGGCTAGTTTGTATAGTTGGAGCTCGCTTTTATGGGTGTGCTTAATTTTCCTATAGGTCAGAATTGTGCAGATGTGTCTTACTTTCCCATTTCTTTACAGTAGCTTTCCTTCCTGTTTGACTGGCTGGCACTCTACAACATCAGCTGCAGTTATCCTGTCAATCACCTAATGTTTTAATACGTGAAATCCTTCTATTTTCTTCTTTGTTGATTAGAGCGCAACCATTCTTCTCTACCTCTGTGTCCTGGTCCTGGTTTTCTCATTTCCATTGTCTGAGTCACAAGCCTCTCTCTGTCATTGCTCGGTGGCCAGCACTTTCTCCTTGGAAACTTTGTCTTATCTTAAATTATATCTCATCTCTACTTCTTGTTCTAATTTACCACTCTTCTGGAACAGCAATCATTACGCATTTTATATACAGGCGACTTCTGGTTTGTGGTAGGAGAAAAACACAGCTCATCCGTTATCAGAAATAACCACTGTGGGTTTTGATTTCTGAACTCCCTAGCTAATCTAGCTGCTAACCACATTTTTAAAGAAATATTTGATATTAATAGAATATGAAAAGGTATAATAAATCTGCATGCTTTTGTATACAAACCAAGGTCCTAGCTGGTGTTATGAAGAATCTCTTCCTTTGGTTGTTTTGTGTTTGTAATTTATTAGACACAATATCTAAAATTAGCCAGTGGCCACATTTAGAGGAAAAAAATTACTGGGTTAAATAATATCACTGAATTGGAATGTAAGGAAATTTCTAAGCTCTGTGTGAAATTCCATAACCTTGACAAGTCATTATATTCCAAAATATTTTGAAGGGGTTTCCAAATGAGTTGAATAGCAAGTGTGTATTAATACTGATTTTTTTTCAGTCTCTTTCTACAGCAATAACAAGTAATGGTAATTATGGAAAATATTTAAAAGATACAGTCAACTGGGTAGAAGTCATCAGCTAATTTCATGTTGTCATAAATGTTTTTACATGACTTCCAGATTACATAAATTTATTATTCTATTACAAGTTGGAATTAATAATCAGATGAAGCAGAAAAGACTTGTTAATAAATATATATTTGATAGCATAAGAATAAATATTTGAAGACAAGAAAAAACATTGCAAGGGTATTTATGAAAGAATGCAAGATAGTTAAACATTCAAATCAGTAGAACTACAGGAAGAATAAGGTGAGGTAAGTAAATAGCAGTGAGGATTTAAACTCCTTGTTACACCTCTTTGTATTGCAGAGGCATGATAGCACTGATGTGGAACAGGACTCCCCAGGCTTGCTACCTCTGAGGATCCACCACTCACAAAATTTTAATAACCTTTATAACGTGCAGCTTTTCAGAGATAAAAAGCCTGGCTGTAAAATTACAAACAGTCTTTGTGGAGTAAAGGCTAAAAATGCAAAATAGCATCTAGACAAAGATGAGCCAGAAGAAAATAGACAAGCTCACTCCAGAATTAATCAGGAGACACTGTGAATATCTTGGCTTTCAATATATAATAATTGAGGAAGGGGAGGTTGTTGGTTTTTGGTTCATGACACTCATCTTTACAAACCCTGATTCCTGCCAGGTCCCTCTCCGAAGTACAGAGGTGTTCTATTAAAGTCATCATCCTATTTTAGTATTCTAAACCAGCCTCTGCTTCAATTATTCATGTGTTTTCCATATATATTGTACTTGAAGGACTTGTGCTCTTGAAAACAGAAGCTCTTTAAGATAATTTCTTAGCCCTGTTCTTCACAATATATGTATATTCATAGTTCTTTAGGGTAATATTTTAGCCCTATCCTTTGTGATATGTGCATCTGCATAGCTTTAATTCAGAAGTAAGATATCAGTCGTAGCAGTTAGGACAGTGATGAGGAAAAGGTGATTTTTTTTCTTTAGACAGGCCCCTTGGCAGTGTAGAGGTAATACAGAAGGCAATGTTGAAAGAGAAGACAGAGAAGAACAAAAAGGATGGAAGTCAGAAAGAAGCAGGGACACTGGTGAGGAAATTGAGAAGGGCAAAGCAGCTGATAAAGCACAGATTTTCACCAAAGATGCATGTGGCAGCAGTCAAATGCCAGGTGAGAACCTGGTCCCACCAAGAACATGACTGCCAGTAGAGAAGCTGGAAGGGGAAGGAGAAGCAAAGCTGGTGTCTAAGAGGACAGCGCTTGCTGGAGGCTCACGATTGAATGAGAAGTCTGTTGGCAGACAGCAAGTCTACATCGGTGCTAGAAAAGGCCAGCCAAGAAGTAAACACTTGGGTTTGGTATCAATTCATTGCTTCTCTAAGAGGGCCTGTCCTTCTCTTTCTTTCCTGCAGCTTTCAGCATCCTGAAACTATATGTACTGCTCTCCATATAAAGGCATTACATAAAAAACATTTTTTTTTCCTGTTCAGTCTCCTACAGTGTGCCAGGTGGCATGGAAAGCAGAACAGTTGCACAAAATGCCCTTTTTATATCAGGCAGCATTTAAATCGTGCTGTTCATTGAGTGTGGCCCTGTTCCCACTGAAGTCAGTGGGTGCTATTGAGCAAAGGTACCATGATGAGATTAGGCCTTACGCTTTTGAGGCACTGCCCCGTTATAGTCCACACCTCAAATAGCATCTTTCCTCTAACAAACAAGCAGGAATGGATGGGAGCAAGCTGCTTCCCTGGCTGTTTCCTGCAGCACTATTTTATACCCACCGTCTGCCCACCCATCTGTTCAATCCCTGTTACGAAAACTGAAAACATTCCTGCTTTTTAAATGGGTGAAAAATGCCTCAAAAGAGGAATAGGTACTGTGAGATCTCCATGAAATTACTGCCTTGCTTTTCCCAATTAAACAAGATAAAACCAGGAAAATATGAAGATTTGTATTTGTTAAAGGATATGGCCTTTTGTAAGCATTTTGTGAAAGCAGCTTATTTTGTCAAGGATTTATCAAAAAGCCAGTGATCAGCTCTGGTGCCACTCAGTCTCCATTTATGGACTCCTAGGCTAATCTTGAAGTATTTATTGGAGCAAATGTGCAGGCCATTACTTCTGGGAGGTTTTGCATGTAGAGTGAGCTGCAGAGCTCAAACCTGAGTCCACAGAGGAGCCATGAACGTTGGGAGGCCAACAGCCCTGGGGAGCACTTCATGGCCAAACTCTGTGTGATGGCACCATCAGTCATTGGGAGCTCTGGTCCTCTACAGATCTGGCTGTAGCCACAGGGAAAGCTTTGGAGCTTGTGACCAGGCCCTCGCTCACAGCTACCTTGGGGATGTGTGCTGGTTTTGGCTGGGATAGAGTTAATTTTCTTCATAGTAGCTAGTATGGGGCTATGTTTTGGATTTGAGAGGAAAACAGTGTTGATAATATGGAGATATTTTCATTACTGCTGAGCAGCGCTTACAGAGTCAAGGCCTTTTTCTGCTTCTCACACCACCCCACCAGTGAGTTGGCTGGGGGGCACAAGAAGCTGGGAAGAGACACAGGTGGGACAGCTGACCCCAACTCACCAGAAGCATACTCCATACCATGTGATGTCATGCTGTCATGGTATCAGCTGGGATAGAGTTGATCTTCTTCACCATAGCTGGTATAATGCTGTGTTTTGGGCTTAGTATGAAAACAATGTTGATAACACACTGATGTTTTAGTAGTTGCTAGGTAGTGCTTGTACTAGTCAAGGACTTTTCCAGCCTCACATGCTCTGCCGGGTACACAAGAAGCCAGGAGGGGAAGGGGCACAACTAAGAGACTTGATCCAAACTGGCCAAAGGCATATTCCATATCATATGACATCATGCTCAGTATATCAACTGGCAGGAGCTGGCTGGGGGGCAGGCAGCGACTGCAGCTCAGGGACCAGCAACATCAGTCAGCAGGTGCTGAGCGGTTGCATTGCTTGTGGTTTTGGTTATTTTTCACTTTTTATTATATTATCATTATTATTATTATCATAATAATTATTAAAATTATTATTTTATTTTAATTATTTAACTGCTCTTTTCTCAACGCACAGGTTTTCTTGCTTTTGCTCTTCCAGTTCTCTCCCCCCCCCCACAGGGGTGGGAGGAGTGAGCGAGTGGCTGCGTGGTGTTTAGTTGCCGACTGGGGCTAAACCACAACAAATGTTCAGCATATAAAGCTGGGGGAAGAAGAAAGAAAGAGTAGATATTTGGAGTGATGGTGCTTGTCTTCCCAAGTAACCGTTACATGTGATGGAGCCCTGCTTTCCTAGAGATGGCTGAACACCTACCTGATGATGGGAAGCTGTGAAATAATTCCTTGTTTTGCTCAGCTTGCATGCATGGTTTTTGCTTTACCTGTTAAACTGTCTTTATCTCAACCCACAAGCTTTCCCACTTTTACCCTCCCGATCTCTCCTCCATCCCACCGGGTGGAAGGGAGCAAGCGGCTGGGTGGTGTTTAGTTGCCGGTTGGGTTAAATGATGACAGGACAGTTTAACAAGGATGAGGCAGAGCTCAAAGGAACCGTGAGGGACAGGGAGAGCTGCTGCCATGGGGGACCATTCCTGGACTCCTGGGCCCCTGTACAAGCAAGTCCCAGTGGGGAGCACTAGGGCTTGGTGACCCGGGTGATGCCTGCTTTGCTGTATTATCAGGGGCTCCTTCCCTTAAGAGGGGACCACTCCTTGCAGTGACTGAGGCCAGTGCCTTAGAAAGGCATCTTCCGAAAAGTCAGCAGATGATGGCAAGGTTCCTTTCTTAGTGAGCCTGTAGTCATTAGCTGAGAAGGGCTTTCAGGTTGAAAAGCAGGAAAAGGATTTTCTACAGTAGCCAGATAAGGAGGTCCATTAGAAAGCTCCTTGAAATGATGAGGTAAGGCTACTTGGTATATCTCCACAGTTTGGAGAGGCATATCAAGCCAGCAAAGACTCAGCAATACTCCTCAAGTGGGGATGGAATTTACTTGCTTTTAGATACAGTGGTAAGGATCACCTTTAAATAATCCAGACTCCTAACTTGAAGTCTTACTGCTGGCTTTGCAAGTGGCTGGGGAGTAATTTTTGCACCAACTCCAAAGAGAAAACTGTAGCAGAAACTAGGTCTGGTTATGCATGGGAATGTTTATGGTCTGGTTATGGGGGGGTGGCTCATTATGTGTTATGGCCCCTAATTTTTGCTTTTCTGATAATTAAACCAGTTTACTCATCAACTGTTCAGAAAGGGAAAAAACAGGTAGACTGAAGACCTTCCCTATGGCAGGAGGGACACTGCTGCTGGGTCCACCTTGGCTTGTGCACAGGTGAAGATGGGTGGAGACAAAGAAGTGCTCATGTGAAAACAGACCCAGCTGGCAATGGCCTCTAGAAATGATGTAGTTCAGAGCTGTATTTGCCTTATTATAGAAGTAGCCAAAGTCAAGCAACATCTGTCTCATACAACACCTTTATAGAGTGATCTAATCTTAGATGGGGACCTGCTACTATTCACAACTGTTCATTTTCATTGAAAAAAAAAAAAAAGAAAGAAAAAAGATGTTTGCTGTTTGCCTCAGTGGGCTGGTGCTGAACTTCATATTTTCCTGACTTTTTATAAAGCCAAAACAACTAAGCACCCTGGCTGTTTTTCATGCCATGACTAATGCCACCTAGTTTTACTGAAATCAAGGTTTATGAAAGAATCTCTTCAAATATCCCTGTTTGAAGCTTATGGCTTACACTCTTATCTGAGGAAAAAGAGTCATACACAACAGAGAAATGAATTTTAGCCTCAGTTACTGAATGTGGACTCAGATTCCCATAAAAAATAAGTTACTGGAATTTGGGATAATTTTAAATATGAGTTTCAAATCAGACTGCTGACTCTGTTGGCTATCTTTTCCACACAGATAGCATCTTGCTGCGTTAAGAAAGGGCTTATCAGCAAACAATATGTTGCAACAAAGACTTAGTCTTTTCCACTAGACTTGTCTCCAATTAGGAAAATAAATATTAGAAACTGTTGAGCAGCAGCAGTGAGCAGGAAATTATTTGGTCGAGTTTCTAGCTGAGAGAGTATTGTGCACCGTAAAATTTGGGGTGGAAGAAGGTTGAATACTTTCTCTGGTACAAATGGTGCCAATATTCATTTTAAAAATTGATCCAACAACACTTACCCTCATTTTGTGCCTTTTATAGACTACAAGTCCCACTCTGCAGTGCTTCACAGTGCTGCATGGGAGAAAACAGCCTGCAAGATGTGAAGTTGAATATTGGGAGCTGTAGTCTATGCACAATGCAGCTCCATATTAAAGGTTATTATGAAAGACCTGTTTTCTGCAGGCAGACTGCAGTATTTCTGACAGTTTCTAACCTTCAGTTTGCCTAATATTACAGTGTTCTGATACTAGTTAAACGGGAACATTCTTCTGCAATTTAAACAGAAAGTATTTTACAAAAACTGAAATAACTGTTTCTTAGGTATGTGAGAACATTTATTTTTATAAAATTAATTTCTTGTCAGGGAAGCAAAAAGAGATGGAGTAAAACAGACTACCCTTCCACTCTCTGTAAGTATCTTGTGGAATACGTGGTTCAGTCAAAGGTATTTATTATTCTCTAAACTCAGATATCACAGCAATTCTGTCAGCCTACAGAAGGTATAGCTGGCCAAAAGGTGCTCCAAATACTAGAACAGAGAAAAAAATAGTGCAGATTTGGGGAATCAGAGCCTGCTTTGCTGTTTCTGGTTGGTATTTGGACACTGAAGTCAGGGTGTCCTCAGTATGCCTATACCAGGAGGCCAGGCTGGTGCCTGCCAGCCGGAGCAGGACTCTGGCTCCCTGGTGCTGAGGCCACTCCTCCTGCCGCCCCTGCTCTTCCCAGGCCCACGTAAAACTACTGCTCATATCTGTGTCCCACACGGCTTGTGCGATCCGTAGATTTTGGAGCTTGGCAGTCATTGCAGACCCAGAGGCATGGATTTTCAGTCCCAGGCTCTGGGGTGCATTATGGGCCAAATGAGATCTTGCACTCTGTGGCTAAAACTATAATTGCCACTACCAGCACTGTAAGGCTGCAGCTACCATCCATCTCCAGTAGCTATAAATATATGTGCAGAAGGTAGTAAAGAAAATCTTAATATGCATAGAGAAAAAAAAATAGCTGGAAGTCTTTAAAGAAAGAAGATGTGTATTAAGATAGAAGCTCCCGACTCCCACAGCAAATAACAGGTTTTCAAGAGGGTTTTCTGTTCTCCTGTGTTGGCAGCCACTTTGTTAGATAATTGCTGTGTTCCAGCCAAATGATACTGCCACACAGCTTCTGGAGATTGTCTGGTGCTTATTAGGGCAGGGAGTTTGTCCATTTTATAAGGGTTGCAGACAAAATAATAGGAAACTTCTAGCATTCTGCCTTTACTGCTGTGCATACTATTGGGACTTAGAAATCAGTTTTGCTGGCGAGATGTCTGTTTTCTAGTATCTAGCACAAGCAGTTGTGCTAGAGATTTATTTCTCTTCTTCTGGAAGAGGAGGGTTCATTAATTTCTTTTTATTATACTTATTAAGATGGGGTTTCTCTATTAAGATGCAGGGAAGGGAAGAAGCAGTGAAGTAGTTGTCTTCTAGACTAAGGGACTATGCAAGCAAGTAAGGAAGTAAAGTGTTTTCCCTTCTTCTCACTGGTCTCCTGCTACTTATAATTGTGATGGAGGAGTACAGTCTACCTTCTTTCCCCAGACACTCTGAGTGGTTTTACAGGAAACATGTAGTATGGAGGACAGGCCATATGGTGTGTTTGCCAAGTTGAGACATGAAATTAAAGAACAAAGCAAGCTGCAGCTCTTTGCAACAGCCTCCTAATAACTCCATGACACAGTGGAGGGGGGCAGACCAGTGCCTCCTGTAAGACTATCTTAACCACCTCGTCCAAATGCCAGAGTAAATCTCTACCAATTTGCCAACAAGCTTGTTTAAATGCAAGCAGCAGTGCTTAGTTTGCTCAGCAGAATGATTTAGAAGACCACAGGGTGAGGCAAATTTGTCACTTTTTGCAATTATGACAAAGTTTGGTACAGTAGTTTGGGACCCTGACACGATGCTGAGGGTGCCAGGTCTTAGAGCTTTCAGTCCCTGAAAGTATATTAGGGCAGAATTTCCTTCACTGCAGCAAAGCCCAGGGACCACAGTCTGGATTCAGCTAGCCAGGGTACACCTGAGATTTTTATCTTCTTGACTCAAGGTCAAATTCTGAGTCCTAATATAGCACATGCCAGGGTGATCTTCCCTTGTCTGGTTACATAAGGTCACCTGAGAACCCTTTTTATAAAATGACATTTGGTAGGTCACAG
Source organism: Phalacrocorax carbo (assembly GCF_963921805.1). Classification (NCBI taxonomy): domain Eukaryota; kingdom Metazoa; phylum Chordata; class Aves; order Suliformes; family Phalacrocoracidae; genus Phalacrocorax; species Phalacrocorax carbo. The sequence continues at coordinate 43,611,903 of NC_087513.1, forward strand.
TCAGTGGCTTCTTAACACAGTTTGTAGACTAAAGAGTTAGGGGTTTAGTAGGGCAAAGGATCTGAACTTCATCTTTGAGCATATTTTTCTGAAAATGGAAGGTATTTGCTTCACCCTAGTGTAGAAAACCAGCCAAAGTAACTTTGTTCCGATGATAGGTCATTAAAGTTCTGATAGCTGATGTTCAGTTAGCTACTGTTGGCTCCTTTTATAGAAACAGTTTCTTCTAGAGAGCGATTCATCTCATCTGAAGACAGACATCTAAGGTAGGTCAAATGAATTGCTCTTTGGAGTCATCTATTTTTCTTTCTTTACTATAAAGGGAGCTTGGGATGATAACTCAGGTGCCTGAAAGTGAAATGTCTACACCGGGAGGAGACAAATTTTGTTTGGAACAGTGAGCCAGAGAAAGCTCCAGAGCAGGGAAGTGTCATAAACCTCACCAGGAGACAGACCTCACCAGTGTAAATGTTCAGTGTATATACAATTAATATTTATTTTATGTTATTGTTTGACATTCTGGTAACTCCTTCATACTAAGTTCCTGTCTCGCTTGTTTATGGTGCCCATATTTCTGCTCTCTTCATTCTTGCATGATCTCTTCCTTTCCTGTCTAACCATTCTTGGTTTTCCCTCTCCCTCACTCTTCCTTTGTTAGGTTTCTCCTGACCCTCTCTTTCTCTTGACCTCCCTCACAGACAAGAAGCGAGAGGAACCCTATAGATATCTAATGCAGAACTGCATGAGCTCACCGTTCATTCCATGCTGCAGAGCTTTAAGGAGCTGTAATTGGATGGAGGAGGATCTAGGGGTTTGAGAACTGTGGGTTGTCCTTGGCATTGCCAGCAGTGCTCTTGTATGAGAGGCTGGCTTCTTTCATTCCTCATCTGGTTTTGGTTTTTGTATCCTATTTTTCTGTCAAAGGGAACTATACCAGCTTCCTGCTTCTGCAGATGGAAGCGGCTGCCTGGGAAACCGGCAAAGCCGCCTCTGAACAAGGGAGAAGCCACACCTGTTCAGCAAGGAGACTGTAGGAACTGCTGCAGGCACCTTTTTTTCAGACCAGGGACTCTTTAAGCAAGGCACTACTCAGGGACAGATATTTCTCTTTTACTATAGCAACTTCCTTGGAAGAGTGTTAGGGAGCGAAACCTGTTTGTAATTTCACTTGCAAGTTCATTTAGGAGCCACTGTACCTACCAGAACGCCCATTCCACATGGATCACGGGTTCTGCACATTCACGGCACAGACCCTGGGAACATTCTTCCTCAAGGTCATCCCTCTTATTTTTAATGTAATCTCTTCTAATATCCTGAGTGACTAATGGTATTCTAATTGATATTCTCTGACTTACTTATTTGTCACCCCTACCAGAGTCCCATATTTAGAACAAACTGGAATGCAGCATTTTCCCCCTAGAACAGTAGAAAAAAAAGTGAATGAGAGAGAAAAGGTCTTGTTATGTTCCCTGTAATTTATTTGTAGAAGTGTTCTGTATAAGTCCTTGGAGAGATTAAATGGATGATAGTTGTATTAAGTTTTAATTGATGCTGCCTCCTAAGAGATAATACAGTCAATAAGAAAGCCAGATCCTTCTGCTGTGTAAATTGCTATAATTTCATTGACCACCACCGAACCTCACAAACTCACACAACCTGAGGATTAGGTCTATGAGGTCTCACTGAATCTTCAGAGTTCACTGTAAATGGATCCTGCTGTATTTAAGACTGACATTAAGGAGCCGTAACTCATTTGTGGGAACAACCTTTTTGTCATTTTCAGCTTTTCCTTTCTCTATTATTCCCTAGCCCATTAGTTTATTTTGTCTTGTCTCTGTCTTTGTTCAGTGGCATTAATTTTACTTATTAGTAAAAGTTGTACTCGAAGATGTTGAAATAGGGGGAAGTGTCTCATGCATAACATGGTTTTATTATTGGCTACAAATAAAAAACAGTCTCTTATTGCTTATTTGCACCGCATTAGCTCTTACAACCTTAACTAGGTCAGGGCCCCACTGTACTGGAGGGGGATGCCATAAAAGAGAGTCCCTGAAGCAAAGGACCTAAAACTGTAGAGATAAGAAACAGCAACTGAGGGAAACAAAAGAACAGGGAGGACATGAAAAGGTCTAGATAGGCATGAAAAACAGACTCTAATTTCTATCTGCACAATTCCTGGGTGTATTAAGCTGATCAGTAGCAATGATAGCACCTCTGTTATTTGCTCTTCCAGTAAGGCTAGGCTGAACAGAATTTAAATTTCGGAGCACTGCATACTAATTGTGTTTGTATTACCCACTTGCCTTTTTTGTGGTTTTTGAATGCTTTATCACAGACTTTGTATTAATTAAAGCTTTTGGTTTAATGGGTTTGTTTGGCCTGAGCAAACTGGACTTAAAATATCAGCTTCTTTCACAGCATCAAGGAAGCCAAGGCCAACTGCTTGGATAATGACCTGCAGACCAAGGTCCTCCCACCATTATGGTGTGCAAGTCAATCCTTTGCCCTTCCGACAGACACCAATGGATTGATCAGCAGTCAGTCTAAAGCCATAATAACCTCAAAAGCACTTTCCGTGACTGGCATGTCACTAAAATATAGTTGCCCCTTCTGCAGCAAGATACACAGTGCTCCATGGTTTTAGTGAAAGCAAATAGCATACCTTTAAAAGTAGTATAATAATGAAGTAAGACACCACATTTGCCAGATTGTTTAATTTCTTAAAGCTTACTGGGGAACAGAGAAGAATTAGACTGTACATAATTAACCTTAGTTTAACATTCAGGAAGATTTGTCCAGAATCTCTTCTCATTTTCACTGATGCCACCTGCTATTTCCATTATTTCAATAAGCAACATATTTCACATAGTCATCTTTCCTGCTACCCATCGTCCACATCGTTAACCTCACAGACTTCTACTCTGCATGTTTCCAGCAGCAAAATTATTGAGGTCCTGGGCTTAAGAGGTTACTGTCTGGTCCAGCAATGTTCTGAAAAAGATAAGATAACCAGCAAATATAAAAATTAGCATCACAAACCCTATATGCTCTTCTCTGTTTAATGAACCAGAAGAAAATATGGTACCTAGTATATGAGAACACTAAAGTCAAAATAGTTTTAAGGTGACAAAGAAGCATGACTGAACTAACTGTATCTCCATGATTTTGCATCTCAGCTAGCAGTTGTGACCAACATGATCTGTCCAAACTTGAACTGTACTCTGTGACATTTTCAAAAGTCCACACTGGCCTTCCTTACAATGTCACCCCAGTCTGGTTTGCGGATAGATTACCTTCTTACACCAACACAGTCAAAACTGAACTGTGTTTAAGGGGACAACATAATGGCAATTAGCTCTTTAATTTGCAAAATATATCTCTGCAGAATCTTTGTGTCTTTTCTATCATTACTATCTGTGCCTCTCATCAGCATCTTTGGTAGTAGGCAGTTCTTTATGGAATTTGTATTTACCAGAGTATAACATCTACTAATGTTAATGCTCCAGAGTAAAGGCAGGTTTCTTAGCTGAAGAACAAGCATCTTAATTTGTAGTTTTGACACAGCTGGAGATGCATGGCAGCAAGACAGTGAAGGAAGGACATGGTTTGTGCATAAACAACTGAATCACACAGATATCTTCATAACTGGAGTTACTCCAAAACCAAGTTTTTATTGGTTTCTTTTTTCATTTGTCTATAAATCAATACTTATTTTATCTGATGCTGCAGAATTCAGTAGTCACACGTTTCCAGCTTGAAAAAACATCAGGAACTAAACCAATTCCTTTCTTGAGCTCTGTAGAAGGAGGTTTGTTTCCTGCTTAGATTTTTTAGGAATGTAAGAGCATGCATACTTCTTGACTGAAATTAATTGTCCTGCTTCAAGATGTGTGTTCAGTTCCAGAAATTTAGTACGACTATAAAGCTATATGTCTATGCATTTAAAAATATTCCTTTCTTCTCTAGCAATAGGCCAATATTCCATTTACATTTCCATGCAATAAGTCCTCTTTTCTCTGAGGTTTCTTCAATATATTTCTAAGGATATCTGTAGAAATATCAGCAAATTCTTACATAATGAATGTGTTTTGCAATATCATACCATAGGAAAGAGATAAATATGAAATAAAACCCCATACAACCCTAAAATCAAATGGCCAGATCTTGAGTTTCCTTGGAGTGGAAAAATTTTTCTTCTTAAAGGAAGGAAAAATTTCCTGTCTGACTCCTGGGAAACTGTGGTATACCTTCACTTCATGTTTGACCTAGCTCTGTTACCTTACAGCAGTAAGCCCCAACCCATGTGCAAAAACAGAAGAAGAAGGAGGTTTGATTGGGAACAGACTTGGTGAAGTATGCTAAGAAGAGTCTTGCAGTTCCCCTGGATAAAGAATTACTCTGAGTACTCTGAGATTTCCAAAGTCATTCCAATTCCATGCCCAATTTCAACTATAATGAAGTTGGAGAAATCTTTTTTATTTCTTCTATTCTTGCAGGCAGCCTAAAATGTCCCAAGGAGGATCAAAGCTCTGTTTCGGAAGTAATTCACCAAGAGAGATAATTTTCCATTTATTTGTTTGCTTGTTTTTTTGTTTGTTTGTTTTCCAGGTTGTTCAAATGTGCATCATTGGTATTATCAAACCTGTGTGGACATAAACACATTTAATTCATGCTTGGGTGGTAACCATGGTCATTAACATGTTGTATTATTTACCTGCAAAAGTGGGATTACAACAAAAAACACCGATAAGTGATGTTAGGGCAGACTTTATTATTGGAAGGGCAGCGAATAGAATAATTAGTGGAGGCATTTAAAAACAATAATAATTAAAAAGCATCCTCTCAAAAGGTATGTGCTACTTCCTTCAGTGTCAACGTGCTTCTGATATCAACTGATGGATGACTTCCAAAGTGTGCTTTCTCTATGGAAAGGTAGACCGATTTGTCTGCTAAACTTGTGCAGCAATTCCCCTTCCATTTTGATGCTATAAATTCTGAAATTGCTCACAGGAGTGAGATATGCCATGCATATACTCAGAAGTATCCTGGGTTGCATATTAAAATCTAGTGACTGGTGAGCTGGACTGGTTCTGCTTCCAAAATACATACTTGGGCACATGAGGGTTTGATCAACAAGCAAATGAAGATCACATATACTTATCAAAAGGCAATCATCATTTGGTGCCATCAGAGCAAACGCCATCTTGGTTAGCTTTTCTCTTTTATTCCTCATTCTAGCCTTTTATCAGCCCACCACAGCATAAAAATAATGCTCCTGGTCTTCCAAGCTTTATTATTTACCAAAGGCTTAAGAGGAAATTAGAATCTGGCCTCTTGTTTGGAGAATGATCAAGATGGGACTTACTTCATTCTCACCTATTTAGGGTCTCTTTGAGAGCATTTTGTCTCAGTATTCGGGATATTTACATTAGTCAATATACAGGCAAATGAGAAAGCAGAGTTTTCAATAACTTTTCCCTGACCTTCAAAAACAGATGAGTTCTTCTGCAAGACTTCAGAATATCCAGTTGTCCCCAAGAAGCCAGATGAAGGCTCAGGGACAAATTCCAACAGAACTGCAGGTGTATGTGTTGAGACAAAGCCACTGTTGTCACAGTGATACAAACATTAAAGCCTATATGAAAGAAAAACCAGTTAAAAAAAAAGGTTGAGAAAAATTTTGGGCTGATAAAATGACAAAATTCTTCTACAGACAACTGAATCCTTAGCCATTGATTTTTCCAGAGCCAAAAATCTCCAGACATTATGTTTCCTTTAGACAGTTACAAGCATATAGCTGCCTTTCAGCCCACTGTGAAAGAAGGCTTGTGAGCTATAAGGCAGCTTCCCTAGTGAGAGACCGGCTTCTCTCGCTCTCCAGGACCTCTGCCTAATGGAGGTATTTGTCTTCCTCCGGGGAGAAAATACCATCACTCCATTAGAAGTGAAGTCAAACAATTGATACAGCCTCGGCATTTTAGAGTGTGAGTAATGCTCATGGCAAAGGTTGCCACATTTGAGCTGTTACTAACAGCTCCTGAGGCAGTAACCCTACTGGATATGGGAAATTCTCTGGAAGTATGTTCTCCCCCTTTAATTGTAAAACAAACGGTGAATTAAACAGTTCCATGCTGCGTGCCGAAATTGTAGGAACTGTTAAATCATAAAAATCTTAAATCTTACTTTCAGCAGGGAACAGGGTGCAGTCGTACACCCTGAACTGCTGGTGGATGAGGCTGCTGACAGGTGGAAGGAGCTGGGCTCACAGGAGCTCTGCCTTAATGTTTCGTTCTGAAGTGTGCGGGGGCTGGCTGCGCTTTGCTGGACTTTCTTCTCTAATGGCAATTTTAAAGTGGCATCAGGGATGAATAAACAAGTAGTCCTAACAGTGTGAAGTCTTGCCATTACTTTACTTAATGAAGAAGTCTGCGTGTGAAGTACTTGCATCTGTCTAACCGGTAAATATTTTTCTCCTTCTCCTCAGAGGGAAACTCAGCTTTGGAGAAGGGAAAGCAATGCAAATTGTGGCACCCAACCCCTATTTGCTTCCTCTTCCTTTTTATCTTTTTTTTTTTTCTCTTTTTTCTTTCTTTTTTTTTTTTCTTTAGGCCAAGGAATGAGTAAATGGCATGTACCTTAAACACAGTGCATTTATAGAACCGTGACCTTAAGAGCTTTAAATGACTACATTGTTTAATGTGAAGAAAAAGAATACCACAGATCAGTGGAAATGTCAGCAGTATTTTTAATGAATCAAGTTTGTTTTAATCGATATCCAAGTCTTCTTTCCGTTGCCCTGAGATTGTCATGCTTTGCAAAGAGATAATAGTAAATGTCATGCTCTGAAAAAAGCAGTGGCTTTGTTGCTGTAAATCAATGGAAGCATTGTTCTACTAGATGTGACACGTGAGTGACAGAAACGCCATCTTTCCAAGAAATCATTCTTTCCATACCCCATTGAGAAATGGGTTCTGGAGAGTATTTCTCAGAGCCTCAGCCCTCTGCTCTCAGATGGACTCCGCATGGCCAAGAGAAACATCTGAAGACGCATGCAGGACACCAGGGGCTGAATCTGAGTGGAGAACTACCTGAACCACTCCAGCAGACATGCAGTTCTTTTTGTCTGTAGCTCTGTACTGTGAATTTTGCAGTCCAGTTGAAGGTTTAGCTCACATACATAAGAGCTGAGAAATAGGCTCACTCCTTTTCTACATCTAGGCAAAATCTGAAACTGCAGAACCATAACACAGGGTTTTCATGTACAGGCATCGGAAGCGTATCTCTAAGGAAAAGTCTTTTTGCCTTTTCAGGTTTTCTTTTTTTTTTTTTTCCTCCCTAGTCTTTACAAGAAAGGCTGTAAACTTTTCATTTGTCTTTTTGTTTTATATGTCATTCTGACATGCTTTTCTGTAGTACGGTGAGGAGTAAAGGCCTGTAAATTTGACAGCCGAGCATACAGGTGTCTTACTTCACAAACTCAGTCCAGCACTGGCCCTGCCTGTGAAGTAAGTGAGAGAAATGGCCTGTCACCTGGTTCAACACAATATCCAGTGACAAGAATTCATTACTTTAATGCCCAAACCAGGCAAAAGTATGCTAAAGTATAGAATAAAATATATTATATTTATTCTGGACCTTGAGACTCAGAAAATTTTGATTTTACATTTACTTTCTCAACCTTAACTTTATACCTCTGCAATTTATACAGTAGTGAGGAATCTGAATGGGCAGCACATGTCTAGGTTTGTGCTCCAGAAGCTTTATCAGCTTTATGAGCCCTCAGAGTGAACTCCTCTCAATGTCATAACCATGTCCTTTGATTAACCCCCTACAGGTGTGTTGCTGCGTACCACTGGAGGTACAGTTCAGGAGTTCAGGAGGTAACAGACTGGTTGCTGTTGGCTGCCTCTCTTTGCTCCTGCTAGTGCTAACAGCTCTTCTTCCATCTTCTCCTTGTGCTCAGGGCACCGCCCCAGAAGAATTACCCCCTACCCACCTCTCTCTTGCCTGAGGCCTTCTAAGAACCCTTTACCTCATGTCTTACTGTCATATATTTGTGAAACCAGCACCCTTCTTGCTTGGAAACTCGACTCTTTGCCCCTGAATTTACACCAGTGCTATTCACGCCCCGCCCCCCCCCCAACAAAAAAAAAAAAAAAAAAAATTCCCACAGCTTACAGATGGATGGAAAAGCCCAGAGCACAGTAATGCAAAATAGTGTCTGTATGCACCAGACTGCTGCTATTCCCTAGGAAACAGGCCATTTGTTTGTACTTCTTGACAACTTCTTCATCTTTCTCTGCCTATGCCTGTGTTTATCTGCGATGGTCTGTACTGACACCAATAGCAAAAGCCCCCGTGTAAGGGGAACCTGGGACTGAGAGAGGTCAGGTGTGAGTCAGCTTCTTGTCTGAGCTGTACCAAGATCTGTAATGTTACCTTTTAAATTTAGCTCTATTTGAACAGAATTTTCTGTCTTCTTTTTCATCTTTTGAAGATAGCTTCTGTTTCACAGCAGCGGAAGGATAATAAAGACCCCAGGCAATGCAGCTCTTGCTGACCTATTTCTTTAAGAGTAGGACTGGCATCAATTCTGGGATGGTAAGGGAAAACATTCCTTTAAAATTCTGCTGAAAACACCCAGGGTCCACCAAAGACTGAATGTTTTGCAACCTCATTTGCTAACAAAGAGATACTACTGACATGGTTGATACTTACCAAAATAAAATGTTGTAAAGGTGGTTTTCTGATTTGTAAGCATTGTAATAAATAGGATGAGTTTGGGGAGCTCATTACGTGGATGAATTTCTAAGACTCCAGACAGGAAAAAAAAGCGGAATCATATGACTACATTGCAAGACTGGAAAGCTTAATTCCTACCTTTTATACAGAGACTGCAGAATTTGAAGAGACAAAACTTCAATAGTTTGAATGTCACTGGAAAATGTACAGAATCTCTTGATTGGTTGAATGAATGGGATTTTTTTATTTGGTCTTGCATTACGAAGGCTGTTAAGCTAAGAAGCATCTTGGAGCTATGAGGATAACTCTGCTAAATTGTAGGCCAAATCCTGACATCTCCTTCTGCCTTGCTTCAGATGTTCTGATTGAACAAGCACTCTGGGGTGGTACCTAGGCCTTGGTTCTTTGGGGGATGGGGCCGAAGCATTCCTGTTCATAGACCTTCTTGGTCTTCGTAACCCCAAAGTGGCTTATAGACACCTTTTCCTGCCAGCTGCATCACTTGGGAGAGCCAAGCTTGTGCTGTCATGCTTCATTTCAGGTGTGGCTGAATTCCACTGTATTCTTGGACACCTCTTGTTCTGATGCATACTAATGCCATGTGTCCAGGGCAATTGCTAATAAAGTATGTAAAACTTCCTTGATTAGCTTGTTCTAGTCATGACAGCAAAAATACACTTATGGTAAAATAAGCACGACTGGCCTGCATTTTATACTGTAAGTAAAGTATAAATACCACCTTGTATGCCTGTAAAGTGAATCCTTTTTTCTAGTAGACTCATAGGTTCTGACAAATGATTGAAATCAAGGATTTTAGGAAGGGCTATGTCTAACATTTCTTTTACATTTAATGTGAGTTATATATGCCACATAATAGAAATCTGGCTTGTCCTTGCACACTTGCAAAGAACTGTTAGACTACTGAAGTAAGAAAAAACAAATTACTGGCACTCCATGAAAGGATAAACATGCTGAGGTGCCCTCTGTGATATAATTCCTTTTGGATGTGTTAGATGTTTTGCTGCACACATTTGCTCTGAGCATGCCCTCTGAATAGCTTTTTCTGTCAGCAAGTCCCATCATGTTTATAGGAAGCTCTATTAAGGGTTCTGGGAAAGCTAAGAAATGTATTTGCTTCAAGCGTAATGCAGGAGGACTTGTTAAAGAAAAGTAATTCTCATGCTGCTACAGTATGCAAAACTACACCACAAGATTACAGTTGGGTTAATATCCTGAAATGAAGTAGTTGAGTGAGGAAGAGAAAATGCGGCTTTTTGAACATTAGTAAATTAGCAAGTTTAATGAAAGCTAGGAGTGGCAGGTAGCATTCAGAGACAGCTTGTTAGGAAGGGAGCTACTTTTCTCAAGCAGATAGGTACTCCTCTATGTCAGTGCCTTGCTATCCAGCCCTAGATGATCAGTTCAGGCTCAGATCAGGCAAAACTGTGATTTGCTAGATATTAAGCACGGGGAGTTTCCTGGGATCCTTTCCAGCTGACCACCAGCAGCCAAATGAGTTTTGTAGAGATAGGCTGCTGTTGTCAGTCTACAGGGAAGCCTGGCAAAATATCATGAGTAGCCTTGACTCAGTTTCCCCCAATCTACACAACCATGCTGACCCGTTCTGCCATCAGCAGTTTTTATAGTTCGTCCTAATCATTTGCGACAAAGCCTTGTGCTCTTCACATAGCTGCAGAGGCTCCCTACCTCCTTCCACAACTTCTTGCAACTCTGCTTCATAAAAGCTTCACAGGATTATTCACAGAGCAGCTCTGTGTTAGAGAAGGGAAGGACTATGCTGAAATAAAGAAGGGTCTGGCTTAACAAGGCATAAAAACCCCTTACCAATCCCCCCCCCAAAAAAAAAAAACCCTCCCCTCTACTAAGCATATTTGTGTGCTTGTAAACTTGCAGATACATACCGATTCTCAAGAAAATGGGGTAGGAAAGTCAGAATACCCACAGAGGCGGGGTTAGCATTGCATCTGGCTTCAAGATATGGCGTCTACTGATTGACAGCACAATTGCTGACATTTGAATTGTGATGGCTGAACAAAGCAGGCCTGCAGAAGAGGTGTTCTGCCTACACACCAATGTGGATACAGCTCCAGGCAACTGTTGAAGGTGAAACTGAGGCAGTGGCACAGTTTAATGTTGTTAATACTTCTTAAAACCATTGAAAGAATTGTGTTTTACTACTGGTCGGTTTCTTTTATGCCATTGGATTGTGATTGTGTCACTGAGTGTGTTCACAAGAATGCAGGAAGCAATCATACAGCAGATGGTGGTAAAATAAGGAGCCCTTTACATGGAGCAGATATAATAAACTGTAAAAAAATGTACATATAATAAACTATAAAAACACATGCAGAATTATTTAGGAATATAATAATCTTTAAATCATTCAAATTCTATCAAATAATACTTAGATTCTATCAAATAAAACTAAGTAGAACTTAGCACTTGACATAAGCCAGAAAATGCTTCTGATGCAAGCTTCTAGTTTGCTCTCACGACAACATCATTATTTCTCACCCCTGTCTTACCTTGTGCATTTCAGATGCTGTAGAGTCCACATACAGGTCAATTAAATGTGCCCAGGAACATTCATGGGCCCAGAGGCACTGGCACAGCATGCCCTGTGCCCAGACCCGGGAAACGACAAGTCTGTGAGCCTGATGTCTGTGGGAGTGTTCCCTGGAGCATACAGCATCCAAGCCAGGCCTGGGAATTGCTGGGGATAGTGCTAATTGTTACAGGCCAAAATAGTGCAAGGAAGCATTTTAACAGTTTATGAATGTAACCAACTGAATTTCTGTATATTCCTGAATACTTTGATTTACTAGTATACATTCAGCTGTGTTTTACTGTGAGGCTTAACTTCGCTCTTCACACATCATAAATATATTTGATAATCTTTAGCAGAGGCAGTTGGATACCATATAGTACGTGAACACACCAGCCACTTCTTCATATTAATTCAGCAATTCACCTCAAATTTGGAGATAATTTCTTGAATTTGCCAAACTCATTATCATGTTTATTACCTTTTCAGTTATATGCCATGTTTAATGATAGAAAAAACAAAGAAACAAATGTTGTTTATGTTTTTTTTCTCCACTACTCCTCTTCAATACAGAAAAATCTGTGTTGCCTGAAAAAAAGCTTGTCCGTCCCTTGTCTGATAGAGAGATTGAGGCTTATGTGTACACAAATATACCTGTTTCACTCTGCTTAAAAAAACACTAAGCTATTTACAATAATCACATGAAGGAGTTTGAAGTAAGACCAAAGGGGATAAAATCAACCAGTTAATCCTGCTAGCTGATGCTGTGACACCAGATCACGATGTATTTGCCCAAGTTCATTATGCCATTGATGGTACCCTAACAGAGAATCTCATATTCATTTTCCTGTTTGGCAAATGGCTAATCACAAAAATTTGTTTTATGACATACAGATTACATCGTTGTCATGCCTTTCAAAATGGTGGTATGATTTTACATGCTGCATGGGCAGAGGGAAAGCAGAGAAAAAGATTATTTTGTTACAGAAGACAACAGGAGAGCGGACCTGCTCATGTCAGAGCTAGCTGGCTTCTTTGCTCCCAGCAGTGCTCCAGTGGCCGCCTGCCCTTGGAGACATTGCAGGGACCTTTGTTGCGCTCCAGCCTGGGTGTGAGCACTCCTGATGGTAATCCTCTGCAAAACTGAGGGTGTGGTTTCTTGTATTGTTCAAGAATAAAGCACCTACACTTTTGTTAGATATAAATATATTTTAAGAGCTCAATCAGAAGTGTGAAGTGGCTCAAAAATTGTGAGTAGAGGAGATTCTGCCTGTCCATTTGCTTCCCAGAGGTGTTGCCACCTCTGATTTATTGTCCCTGGGGCTTAGAGGACTGAATCTTTGCAGCCAGCAAGGAATTCAGTAAGACCCACAACTCCTTCCCCTCTGCTGTACCATGAAAGTTGGGAAGAAAAAAATTGCCACCAAAATAAATAAACACAAGAACTTTCACAGCATGTGAATATCCCGAAACAATCTCAAGCTCATCCCTTTTCAAGTATAATTGTTACCTTAAATAATTGTTGTATACCAAATGCGCTACACTTAGTAATTAGTTCTACAGCATTCAGGAATAGAAAGGGTTATATGTGCTGAAAATGTATCATATTTCCATTGGTCATAGAACCATCATTCCACTTTAACAGATACTGATCTCTGGTGTATGTTTACAGAAGTTTATAGCACTATTTTATATGTTAATTAAATATCCAGTACAGTATTTGTACTCATAGAAAGATTAATTTTGTTGAGAGCAGAACCTACTATATTTCTGATATTTCACCCTTCATAAGAGTGCCTTTTGAAAGAATCAATAAGCCCCATCTCCCTAAAAATGAAATACATTGAAAAGCAGCAGGGTGTTTTCCAAGTAACCTAAATACTACAGCAATATAATCAAATTTGTAAAACACATGATCCATAATGATGGGCAACAACTGTTTCGTGCTGTCATGGCAACAGGAAATCTTAGGGTTGCAAATCCATAATTTAAAAAGATTATCTTGAGAGTGCAAAGGGTTTTTATACTGCAGCTGCAGCCATAGTCTACACAGGATACAGTTGCTGGCTACTTCACAACTTGTATATATTTTTTTTGTTTGTCCTGCTTTTCATGGTTTTTAAGTTTCATTCATGTGTGTGAGGTTCTTTTCTTTAAGGATTTGTTTGTCTTTCATTTCAGCGTGAAGTCTGCATTAATCTGATTCCATGCTAGTTTATAATATGCTTTTATGAGATGTCTGGAGGTTTGGCCACCTATTTATTTTGTAATAGCAAATTCAGCTCTTCTTCTAAGAAGTATGTTATTTTGTGTCAAGACTATTTTTTGGATTTAATGTTATCACTATGTATTATCTTAGAATTATGCGTATCTAGACACTGTTCCCTTGAGTGAAATATCCTTTACCCCAAGCACTGCTGATTGCTATATAGCTATGGGTGGCTTTTTTTTCTTTTTTATCCCCCAAAGCTTGGTAAGAAGTAAGGAAGGAATAAAAAGAAGTAACAAGGAGTAGAGAGTTTTTCATGTTTTTTCCTCTTACAGTAGCCATAGCATTAGCTATACAACACATGGATTGTAATATATAAAAATACAGTTGCCTTTTATTGTGATCAGTGACAAAATTCCTATAATCTTCTGGGGAGCCACGATTTTAAAGTAAAAGGATGTTCTGTTCTGAGCGAAGGAGGCATGAACAAATTATGTAATGTTCTCTCTTGATCTAAGATGCAAGATTGCTCTGCTAGTCACATGGCAGAGAATGTCTCCCCATCCTAAATTTATCCTTAGATAGCAATCATGGAGGAGGAACATTGTCTTAGTAGATATGTCTTGTTAACACATTTCATAAGACTGAAGGGAACTCCTGGATACATGCCATCACCAGAAATTGTGTCATAAAGTTAATAAAGCTTTATCTTAAAACTACGCAAGTTGTTTGCCTCTTCATGACTCATACTGAAAGGCCATTCCTGTAAATATTCTTCTAACTTCCAGCCTAAGGTGAGTCATACCACATACCCATTTGTTCTTGTGTTAGTGTTGTTCAGCTTTAATAGGCCTTCTCTCTTCCTGCTGTCACCCTCTAATGTATTCAGAGAGAAAAATCATATCTCCTCTCAACCTCCATGTTGAGAGCTGAGCTCTTAGTCTCTAGACCCTACCTTTTCTTGATTGATCTAGTGGCTTTTTTCTGCATCTCTTCCCATCTGAATTCAGCTGTCCTGAAGAAGAGAGAAGGCAGATCAGAGCCGGTCACAGGGTAACTGCTGCCACATGGGGTCCACAAGGCACAACTTGCATAAAATCCTTAGCCACAGATCCACTCTGTTCCCAAATATGCTTTTGTTGTATATATCACAAAGTGGAATTAACTTCCTACATGGTTACATCCTCATCGCCTTTTAGGATTTTGTCTCTTATGTTGTAGTGTCACTGTGTGTAGAAATAGAAGCAAATCAATATTACCAAGAACAAAACTCCTGATACACATGAACATATATTGTGGCCTCATGTTAGTCAACAGATACTAATAAGCAAATCTTTATACAAACAATGCAGTGTGTCATATGATGTGTCAATAATATGAAATGTTCAGTCCCCTTGAAAACCCAGTATGGCATGGCATGGACCTTAAGCTGACAATTAGGTTTGTTGGGTGACTATTCTGACGTGGTTGGCTGAAAACAAACCTCTAAATATTTCTGGTTTATAGGTCATTCAAAACATGAATAAAATTCATTTCTGGCTTTGATCAAACTGGATCTGAAGAGCTCATATCTCCACAGAACCATAGCATCTAAAAGAACTGTGTGAAATAATGAAATTATTGTATTATATTGTACCTGTATGAAATAATGATTTTTTTATTTTTAAAATATAAGACTGAGTTAGAAGGCTATAGCTAGGTTTGAAACACTGGAAGGCTTAGCAAGGACTTGCAGCAAAACTCTGAAGTAATAAATATTGCCATAAGATCATTACTGACTAGAGGATAGATAGGGCTTTATCTTTTTAAGTTCTTATCTGGAATAACACATACAGAATACAGAATAGACACAGCCTGAGTTTATCTTACACATATTATTTCACAGTGCTGTGAAAAGTTATAAATTAGCTCTTGAGACTTCAGGGATTTTCCAGGCAAGACTGAGGTTTGTATTACAACACACATCCTGAGGCTTTGCTCCTTTGGCATAGCTCTAGTCATAAGATCTACACAGAGTCACAGACTCATTTGAGCTGAAAAGGATGCTGGAGGTCTCCTAGCCAAACTTCCTGGGTGAAGCAGGGTCAGCACTGAATTCAGAGCAGGTTGCCCAGGGCTTTTTCCACAATGCCCTGGGAAACTTGTTCAAATGCTTAGTTTTCCTTACTGAGAGTTTTATTTTCTTGTATTTCAAGTCAGAAATTCCCATTTTAATTTATGACCATTTTTGTCATTCTATCATCATGCGCCTCCAGAAAGAGTTTGGTTTCATCTTTCTGGTAACCAGCTCTTGGGTACCAGGGTGGGTGCCATCAGGTCCCCCTGAAGCCATCTTTTCTCCAGGCTGAACAAACCTCTTCCTTCAGATGCTCCTCACAGGTCAAGTGCTCCAGTCCACAATCATCTTGGTAGCCCTGATGATCAGAAAAAAAGGTCGGTTAAAAATGGCTTTACTTCTCAGCAACAGGTTATTATAAGAACTATAGAGTGTCTGTGCGATCAGGATTGCTGAGGAGCTTAATATTGACTACTATTTAAAAATACTGATATATCCTGAATGCCAAATTGATGCTGAGATGAAGGGAACTGGGGTGATTTCACTTTGGAGCCCATAACCACTTCAGTGGACTGAACAATGCTGACACATTAGGTAAGAAAAGAGTGGTCTGTTGGTAATTCACTTCTGAATCCTGTTTAAGAAAAAAAACCCCCGGGTGCATTGCAGCAAAGCTTAAGATGCCTGTCTCTGGCTAAGCATCCTACCTGTCATACAGGATGCCTGGCCATTCCCCTCTCTCTGAAGAGAGGCCTTGTGCAAGCTTTAAGCATGACTGGACCAAGGATCCCAGGACTGGACCAAGACCCCCGGCCTGTATCTCACTGCCCGAAGAAAAGCAGGGGACTTTATAATGGGTGTCAGTAATGCTGGTTCTGATGTCAGACTTGAGTTTCCCCTTTGCTTGTTCTTTCTTGCTGCTCAGTGTTTCAAGGCTGTGTGAACTCAGTTGCTTGCCTCTTCTGTTTCTTCAAAGCCCTGCTCCTGTGGCTGCTCAGTTCTGTGCATGGAAGCAAAGCTTTGAAATCGATGCTAGGTGACCATAGTATCCAAGTAATGAGTATTTAAAAAGGAGATACGTGAGCACAGGGGAAAAGGAGAAGAGGGTGGGCTGGGGAAATGCTCATCTGTTTAAAATGTCAAGGCTTAAAATACTGCTCCCTGGGAATTGCAGGGAGCTTTGAGCCCAGCCAGGAGCAGCCTGCTTGTCCCACTTCAGGCATTTTGTCTTCAGAGAGCTATGGCCTGCTTAGAATAAGGGCATTTTTTTTTCCTCTCATTCTGGATTTGCATGCTCCTTAACACTGCTTGTTTAGAAATTCTGATTTGTTTCTTTTAAGTCATGACCATTAATATACAATAAACAGTATACACACCTGCATGTATATTTGTCAAGCTGAACCTAAACTTACAGGGTCTGTTGAAGGCATGAGGTGTTTACATATCTGATGGGTACAAAAACACCTTAAGTCATTGAATAACTGTCTTCCCACTGGCTATAGCACAGTCTTGATGCCCACTCCACCCCACCCCCAATTTACTGATGAATGCATTTTGTATTATTCCTTACGGCTGGTAATGATCATATGACTGCAATTTAATTAAAACAGTTAATATTCATGTAGTAATAAATGGTAGCAGCAATTTTGTGAACAAAATGGTTTTGAAAGTACCCTCCGTGCATACAAATGGTTTAATTTAAATAAATATTATAATTAACATCTTATTTATAACATAAATCAGAAAATGCTTACAGAGCTCTGTGTTGTGTAGCACTTTTGAAAGACAAAACTCCAGGTATCTACAAACATGCAAAGAAGCTAGGATGAGGGGAAGAACAATACAGCCACTGTACTGTTTTCTACCATTTAATCTTCCAAGGTACATATAATCATTAATAAAAAGCAAGATACAGGATCAAGTGAAAGGAACGTAAAGATGGGAAACTGAAAGACAGAAATCACACTGCTGTGACAAAAAAGATTAAACTGAAATTACCGTGAGGAGGTGCTGAGTTTTAATCCTCTCACTTGTCACCATTTCATTGCTTTATTTTTAGTGGGAAGCTCAATATGAAGCCTTTGCTGGATGACAAAAGTCACTGTCTTCCTGCAGATCTATAATTCTAAGCTATCAGGTGTGGGAAAACAACCCACATACACAAGGACATCTAGTCACTGTGTCAAGGTGGGAGAGTGCTTCAAATATTAGTGCTGTGCCCTGGCTTCCTTATAAAGATTTTGTTGCCAACATCAAAATTATTCTCAGCTAACTAAAGCTCCATCTACAATATTTTGTTGTTTGAGAGCACTGTTCTGCATCGGAAATATTGGTAAGTTGTGCTGGGAGGAGGGGGTGAACCTTTCTCTGGAGTGTTCCCTCCTGCTTGCTTTTATTAAGAAGGCTTTCTGCTGATCCAGTTTCTCGTCTGAGCACAGACGGTCTGGATTGTTTCTCTTTGCTCTGTTCTGGTTTCCACTAGAGTAAAATGACCCTGTTCCTTGGGTGGGAGAGAAATTTTTTTAATATCCCTTAAGATGACCTTTCTAATTGTCACCTGTTCCTTCCTTCCTTCTTCCCTGCCCATTTTCTTATTTCTCCATCTCTCACACATCACATCTAGACTTTCAGAGAGAACAGTATGGGATCCTCCTCCATAAGTCCACACTGTTTCTCTAGGAACATTTAGGCACCATACCAAATAAAGAAGGAATACCTGCTTTTTTTTCTAAGTAAATATTTCAGCTACACGAGAAAAATTCCTGAAAAGTCACAGCTGAAGGTACACACTTAGTAAATACTGTGACACTGCAGAGATCTAGAAGAGATCTCTTTTTCCTAGGAATCTGAAACTTCTCTACCCTGCCCAAATCCTGATCTTGCCCAGTTGCTTGTCCAAAGTAGCAAGCATCATAGACATAAGGAATTTTCTCTTACTGTTGTGTATTTTCTTCTATAGACAGAAGCTGCAGGGTACTGGAGTAGAAGAACTCCCTTCCTGCCACTGTTGAAACCCATATTGGGATTGTGCTACTCTTCAGCCAAGCTTGGAAATTTTAAGACTCAAGATACAAGCAACTAAAAGCCAGTCTAATCTGCAGCCTGGTTATTAGGATATTCTTATTTGGAATGGGCTAGGACTCTGCTCCTTCCTTTCTGGCCTTTATCTAATACTAAATAGATATGTTAGGTAGAAGACAGAAGCCCTGACTAGCTCACAGTGTCTGCATCATTTGAGAAGAGGTAGCAATTTTGGCCGGGTTTTCGGTAACTCAGCAAACCAAGGTAGACTGACAGTCACATGCTCAGAATTTTACATAAAGTTAGCAACTCATCAGCCTGAGAGATGGAATTTCAAGAAGATGCTATTTTGCTGAAAGGGTCATTGCATTGACTGTGGCTGGATCCTTATTCAGGTTCATTATTATTGTTTAAATAAAAAATCTGTTTTCATATGCAGAAGGTGGATACTTTCTAAATATGCAACAAGCAAACAGGCTGTGCTCCTTGCAGATGGGAAGGGATTGTAGATGATCCTACAGATCATCCTACAGATGCAAAGAGATTGTAGAAGATATACCTCCTAACAGTGCATAGATTAAACATAAAGCCATCTAAATAAATATTATCTTATTACAAAATATATTTGATACACTATTTATTCATCTTTCAGGGAGTTTTATTTACTTTGGGTCTGGTTTGGAGTTATTAGAGTTTGGGGTTTTTTTTGTTTCATTTGTGGTCTACTGGCCTTATGCCTTGTTAAGAAACAGTTCTTGTCTTGTAAAACACTTTCTGGTTTTCAAGCTAGTACCCTTGTATAATGACAAATGTATTGTCAGGCCTGGAGACTTTGAGGGCAATACTTTAGGCAATTGGAATACAGGCACAGAAGCAGAGAAAGTACAGAAGAATGCTGTGGTGGAAGAAGATACCTTTGGAGTTAGCACAGAAAAGGTATTGGGTGGGATTCATTTCCCAAGAAGCCTCTCATCAGGAAGCCTGTGTGTTTTTAACGCTTGAACTGTTGTGAAGCAATTTGTAGATTGTGGTTCTTCCCTCAAGGCACGGCTTGTGTTTAAAGCATTAGTGCGATATTATGAATAGATTTCATTTAGAAGGAAGGCCAAATGAAAACATCATGTCTATTTCTTTCAGAAAACTCTGATGCATCTCTTCATTTATATCTTGTCTCATCAGGAAATTTATTGGTCCAAGGAGAACTGCCAAGGTTTCATTCGGGTGAATTCTTCATTTTTTTCCTTCAGTAAAATGGCTTAGTGAAAAACAATAAATTGCTAGCTAATTTTGTTTCTTTATCCCTTTGCAGTATGCAGTTTTCTGTTATAATTCTGGAAAGTGTGTTACTTCAGGATAGCAATAGATTTCTGTCATGGTTGTGATTCAGGTTTAACTTGAATCACATTGCCACTTCAGTACTGAAATGACCTCTATTAATGATCTTGTAACAGTATAAAAGGAGTTTGGTGAGAGAAAGAAAGCAATTTCTACAATCATCATACAAAAGTGCTGATGTGGATGTCCTGGAAAACTGTTTTGGCTGTATACCAAATATTTAGTCCTCTGAATGACTGTTCTGACTTCTTGTCATATTTTAACCCCAGCTGGCAACTAAGCACCACACAGCTGCTTGCTCGCTCCCTCCCCAGTGGGATGGGGGAGAGAATCAGAAGGGTAAAAGTGGGAAAACTTGTGGATTGAGATAAAGACAGTTTAACAGGTAAAGCAAAAACCATTCATGCAAGCAAAGCAAAACAAGGAATTCATTCTCTACTTCCCATGGGCAGGCAGGTGTTCAGCCATCTCCAGGAAAGCAGGGCTCCATCACCCATGACAGTTACTTGGAAACACAAAACACCATCCCTCCAAATATCTCCCCCTTCTTTCTTCTTCCCCCAGATTTATATGCTGAGCACGACGTCATATGGTGTGGAATATCCCTTTGGTGAGCTGGGGTCACTGTCCCAGCTGTGTTGCCTTCCAACTTCTTGTGCACCCCCAGCCTGCTCGCTGGTGGGGTGGGGTGAGAAGCAGAAAAGGCCTTGACTCTAAGCACAGCTCAGCAGTAATGAAAGCATCTCCGTATTATCAACACTGTTTTCCTCTCAAATCCAAAACATAGCCCCATACGAGCTACTATGAACAAAATTAACTCCATCCCAGCCAAAACCAGCACACTTCTGTATTCCAGTAAACTGCACAATTGGTAGCGTTTACTTCAAAGCAGTTGCTTGAAATACATCACTAAATCTGCAAATCTATTGTATACAAATCGAAGTGGAGGAGTGCATGGCCCTATGATAAGGGAGTCAGGCAGCTAATGGGCAGCTTATTCAGAACATTTCTCTTGCAGAGTGGATGCAAGAGGGAAATTAAAAATTAAGACAAACACATTGGCTTAATTTTTAATAATTTAGAGTTGCAAAGGAAGGTAAAACCCAACCAGAAGTGTCTGAGTGAAGAAAAGGGATCAGCACTTCAGCACTGTACAGTGAAAGGACAGCCAATGGTACTATTTGAGAAGACATTAACTAAAGAGGAGCAAACAGGCTGCAAATTTATAACACACATAGACAAAATCAATTAGGTGCTCCCAACAGTTTATCCCATTAGCCCACTTTCTACATAGTAGTAGTAGTGGTGAAGGCCGTGGCCATGAGGTTAACATTCCCATGAAGGTACAACACTGAACTTCCCCCTCTCCAGAAGAGGGGGCTTAATGTGGCATGAGGCAATCTTGTTAACCTCTGAGCCCTGGTACAACTTACTCTAGGTCCTTGTCTCAGCTACAGCAATCACCTTTGTGGTACGTATGGCCCAAAGCACTGCTCACAGAGGTTGCAGCAGTGCCCATTCTTTGTTCTAGCAATTCCCTTGAAGTGGTCCCCTTCCACCCCTCCCCACCACTAACCTCAAGGACAAATAAAGCAGTGACTTGGAGGCTGAGGGACTACTCCAGCTCTCACTAGAGCCAACAGTTTCTTAAACCCCTTCTTCATTCATCAACTCCGTAATATTGCCTACTACACTAGGTCCACTGACATTTTCCTCTATGGTCTGCTTATCAACCTTTCAAGAGTTCTTTTCTGGCTTTTAGGCTTTTACCCAGCCACTTTCTGCTGCATGAAGGGCGGGCTGAAAAAGAGAAGGCTAGGCAGCTTTTTGTTTAAAACCTAACCATCTCATCTACTGTTCTGCTCTGGGTCTTGCAATGTTTCTCTTTTAAAGTCTTTCTCTTTTCCGCATGCCTTTCACACTTGGTAAGTAGCACCAGGCTTTGAATTTGTCTGTTAAATATTTTTTTGTGTGGGAGTTCTTTAGTTGCCTGAAGATCATGATGACTATGCTGTGCTTCTTTCATGAGAATCCTTTAACATTTCCTGATTTTCTTAA
The DNA here is from genome assembly GCF_963921805.1 of Phalacrocorax carbo. Lineage (NCBI taxonomy): Eukaryota > Metazoa > Chordata > Aves > Suliformes > Phalacrocoracidae > Phalacrocorax > Phalacrocorax carbo. The sequence goes on from NC_087513.1 coordinate 43,633,890, forward strand.
TTCTAGGATTTTCCATTTTCTTGAGACTCACAGTTTTATTTATTAATGACAGATAAAACTGTTGCATCAGTGGTTCCACTGATACATTGGCAAAAATGGTCTAGTGAACATTGAGATTACCATGCATTGAGAAGGTAATAACAAAAGTTGTTGAAGCACTTAAACTAAGCGCTGTGAAAGTAATATAGGCATTATGGATAAAGTGAATGTTTTTCTTGTTATGATATTTTGTTAGGCTCCACTCTTAACTCTCTAATATGCCTCCTAGGATTTGATGGAGCTTGTTCAAAACCTCATCTTACATAGTTACCAGCTTTTTGCATCAAGCAGCATAAATAGAATCTCAATATAGTTTAAAATAGTTTAAGAGGGTATTGCAGTTATACCCGTATAATTGTGTAATGTGCTGTATAACGCAAACAATTACTTGAATGTGCAGAACAAAATAAGACAACTGGCTTTCTAAAGACAATTAGAAACGTTGACTGGATTTCAGTGGTACTTAAACATATAATTTTTGTTTGAAATCAGCAATGCTGTGTTAGTCCTTTGTTAACTCTGCACTTACAGAAGAGCTAAAATCCCATTTATTTTAGAGGGTAGGGAATATATCGGTTTGGCTCTCAGAGGTTTCCATGTTATGCCCAGGTGTGTATGTTGCCCCTCTGTATTTTCCTAGGAACTCGAGTACGTTAAGAGAAGGTTGCATGAAACAGCCTGGGAATTAATGAAAAGATTTCTCCTACAAGTGCTTTCCCACAACAGGTGTTTCGTAGTTGAAATCTAGTGACAAGGCAAGGGATGAGGGAGGGTATCTCGAAATGGGTTAATGTCTTTTTTGTGTGCGAGTGCATGAGCTAAAAGACAGCTGTGTCAACAGAGTTAAGTATAAAGTACTTAAGGCATACCCCTGCCTGGTTTTACCCTGGGTAATAGGGGACATCAGCCCATCAATGCAGTAAGAGCAAGTAAGAATTTTTTGTTATCATAAGGTTCCCTATGGTATCCTGTGCTGTAATTCATAAAGGGAAAAGGGGGGGGTGGGGGGGGTAAAAAGAAAGGAGCACCTTGATTCTTATTTATCACTTATCCAGGGAGAATGTTCCCTATAACACGGCAATGATCCCACATGTCTTGAAAGTAAGTTCTATCCCTTCTTCATCAAATGATGTAAATTATCTCCCCTTGGAACACTGTGTTACTACCCAGCAAATACTAAGCAAATAGAACTGTTGGATCTTTCATAGATGCTCATTAGATCTCTATTTTTGGTGTCACATGTACCAATTGTGAGCTAAGGCAAATGAAAAGATAAGAGAGAAAGATGACTATTAGCATGATGTTTGAATTTTAATTAGTGTCCTTTTAATTGGTGTTCATATTATTGTAATTTAGAAATGATTTACAGGTGATAATGGAAAAAATGTGTTTATTCAATCTTTATCTAGGACTCTACAAAAAATCAAAGGGATTTTTATAGCAAAAAGTGAATTAGAAGGAATCTTTCATACTGAGTTTATTCTCCTCTCATCACTGCCATGTTCAAATCCATTCATTAAACAATAGCTCTTAAACTCTGTCTTAAACACTAGTTAAATTTCTGACCCCTTTTTTCTACTATAAAGCTGCTTCACTCCCATGACAGTTAGAAACTTTTTCTCATTTCTATCTTAAACGTATTTGTGACTGCTTTATACTCATTTATTCTTGTGCCAGTATTGCCTTTGAGTTTAAAAAGTTCCTGTGTCTCTGCATTTATTCTTTCTTCCCCTACCCTATGTATTAATAGATAGGAGCCTTCTCCGCCCTTCATATAGTTTAGCTTAACAAGCCAAGTTCTGCTAGTCTCTTCCAGTATCTCAGGTTTTCAATGCCTCTGCCAATCTAGGAAAAGTATACTGCATCTGCTTGATCTGCAGCATTTCCATTGTGAGTCAGGTGTCTTGAACATATGGAAATAAAAATGTCTGTCTCGCAGATGAGGTCCTGATAGGAAAATGTATGTGAAGCATGCAGAAGAATTGAAATGTATAACATATCTCTGTCCCGCTCTTTTTAACCATGATGTCTTCTGCTATGGGCTTCTGTGTCTGTGTCAATGACAGGTTATAATTTTCTGACTTCATTGTGACAGATTTATTCTAACAGGGAATTTTTCTCTGCCAATTGTTATCTATTCATTTCATCACAATTTTATTATCATCGATTCTTTACTTCATAAATATAGAACCAGAAGTGAGCGATACCAAGGACAGAACTCTTGTTCCTTGGTTCTAGAGATGCCGGAGCGCTGCTTGAGGACCAGCACACGGTCTTGTGAAATCTTGGGCCATCTTTGTCTTTTTTGCCTTGTTTGCAACTTATTGCAGAATGATTAATTCAGGTACCTTGCTTCTTCCTCAGATCTGATGCTGTTGCTTCCATGCCCTCCAGATCTCCCTCTAGGAGTCTATAACAGTTTCTCCTAGGAAAAAACCTGCCTCAGTACAGGCTTTTTAAGATTACCCTTCCCTGAAGTGGTTGCAACAAACAAAAGTCTGCTTTGTCTATGTTATTCTTTCTTCTACCTCACGTGTCATTACACCCTTAATGCAGGTTATATGAGCACCTTCACCTCAATTCTTTTCTTCCTAAAGAGAGTGTATTGTTTGGCACAGCTCTTTCTCTTCCACCAGGTTCTATTTATCTCTGCAACATCAGTTTTTACATTCTAAATCAGTGGTTAGAGTTGCTCCTTGCAATAGTATCCTAGGAGCCCTTCCTGGCCCAGTTTCCTTGAAGGATTAGATGTAGCAGTTTAATTTACACCACTGTATCTGGCTATTGCTCTCACCCATATGGGTACCTTCTGCTCTTTTCAGCAGGTTTCTGTTCTTCTCTCATTAGAAGCCTGCATCAAAACCCAGGGCTCCTCCTTTCCTAGCTGAAGGGAATGATAACAACAGTGACATAAAATGAGAACTAGGTATAAGCACAGATGGAAATTTTCTGTTAGAATAACAATTGTGATTAATCTGCATTTCAAAATTTGTGTCCCCTCGTCCCCTGTTCTTTTCCCCACCCCGTGACAAAGTCACCAGGAGGTTGCTACAGCTCCATGCTACTGTTTTACTGTTCTACACCTTTAAACTATTGTAATAAAAAGGGTGATCAATAGCTCAGTTACAGGAGAGGGTTTGCCTGCTTGTGAGCCAGACAGCTCATCTCATGCAATGAGGCTGAACAACTTCTGTTTGATGATTGTCACGGCTGGGTGAAGTGGAGCAGGGAGGGAATAAATGTCTTTCAAATTAGATTGCAAAACTACAGGAAGAAAATGCCTGCCTTGAATTTTTAACCAACCACAGATCTGGTTAACTAGAATCATGTTTTTATTTAATTTGATAGCTACTTTCCTAATTCAGGGTTAAATTATTTCAGTCCAGCCCTTTTCAAGAGGGGTCTGTTCTGAGTCTGGTTTTGCTTGCATAGCCCTTGACAGGTGCCACTAAGGGCAGTTTTGCCTGCCCGCTCTGCCTCCCTTAGCTCTCAGGGACTAGAGTTATCTCTGCACAGGCTCTGTGGGAGTCTCTGGCAACATCAGAAGTCAGCTCATGGCATCCTAAGCCACCTAAACCTGAGACACCCTTAGGCACCTGGGGTGTCAGATGCTTCAAAGAGGGCAAATTCACAATCAGGACAGACTGCACCTCGTCTTGAGAGGCAGGTGAAAGGGGCCCTCAAAGGCCAGGGTAGATGTAACCACTTAATTTTAATGGAAAGTCTGCCTTACTGGGTTACAGATTGGCAGCCCAAAGGCTTTACAAGGGTTCTGTTTGCTTTAGCAAAGTCTAAAAATGCACTTGAATTCATTGTTGAACCAGGACCTCTCAGATTCAGACAATACAATTGAATAAGCAGAATATGAGGTAAATCTCAAATGAACTTTGCTTCCAACTAAAATGTTTCTATCCTATTTCTCAGGTGGTAGCAGTCAGTTAATTTGCTTCTGTTGCTATTCTAACCGATGAAATACAAATGTGTTTGCTTTTCACAGTAACTTTGGGTTATGCTGGAGACATCACGTTCGCTTTTGATTGAGCAAAGTGGATGCCATGTTGCCAGTCATTCTGTTTACACAAAGCTTTTCATCATCAAAATTTATACCGTGGCCTCGACTGGCAATGGTTTACAAGAGCGATACGTGGAAATATTCACATGATAGAGGTCAGGCATCTCTTCAGAGTGGCAGCAAAACCCTTTCTTTAGAAGCTTAGGTGAAATTGTGACTGTGCTGATTTACACCATTTAACAAGCTGGCCCTCCAGTATTAGCCCAGGGGGACAATAAATTTCTGTAGAATAGCTGTAATTCAGCAGCAATGTTCCTATCTTCCTGCTGCTAACCTCCAAAGGAGTGCAATTGACTTATGTTTGTTGTGGTTTCTCTGCTGGGGGAAAAAAAAAAAAAAACAAAAAACAAACACATAAATGGGGCTGCCTCTGCCATCAGCAAGAGGTGTCAGGAACAGCGCAATGGAACGACGGACAACCTGTTATGACACTCCTGGGGACCTGGAGGAAATCAGTTCAGCTCCTACCGCTGGAGAAAGATTTCAGGTAAAATAATCAATTTACCCCAGACATATTAGGCTTCAAAAGAATAAAGCTGTCCTTTCTGAGCCCCTAGCTGATTGTAGCGGACAGGAGAAATGAGGTGTTGCTAATCCTCCTGCTGCTTTTGCTGTCCATTTGAGGAGCACAGATCTCTTTTTAAAGGCCTCCTGCAGGCAGGTGAGTCCATCTGCAGTGACAGTGGGGCTCAGGAGTGGTACCCGTGTAACGAGGAGAAGTCGTCCACTTCAGAGTCAGGAAAAAGTTAGGTTTTGGAAAGAAAAAATCCTTCCAGTTTGAGGATAAAAGTCTCTAAATGCCATGTTTAGTTGGGTTAGTTCTTCGATTATTTTAAATGGGACAGGTCAGCTTACTTAATCAACAAAAAGGAGGAGGCCAATCTAGTGGAGGAATAAATGTTTTTTCTGAGACTACATTTGCTTCAAGTTTCAGCTTTGCTGTAGCCAGTACAATTAGCACTAGATTCGGTAATGGGGCCATTTCACTTAATTCCTCTTTTCTTCAGCTATTTTTGTAAACTTCACAGTCTAAGGAAGCCTTAATCCTTAGGTTATGATTTGCAGCCTTGTGTGTTAGATTAATTTTTGTTGTTGTTGTTTGGGCAAAATGCCACAATGCAACTGAATATTACTAGGGCAGCATAAGCTAGGACAGTTTTACAAATAGTAACTGTAGCATGGGCATCTGCAAGATGCCTTGCTGTTCAGTGACTGGGATGAACTGACCTGGCTGTGTACCAAAGATGACGGGCATCCCTGCGTGCAGGGTCTCTGCCCGGTCTCATGCCTTGTCTCACCTTCATCAGAAAGCTGTCTTTAAGAGGTATCCTGTTTGGCCTTATTTCTGCTGGACCAGCTGCAAAACAATAGAGCCGCTGGGAGCAGGAGGTGGAGGGGTGATATGTGTATGAGCAGGACTGACCTCTGCAGAAACAGCATCCAGCTCACGGAGAAAGGCGCTTTAACAAAGCTAGGCCAGTTCTTTCCTGCAGGCTCCCACTGTGGAGCAAGTTCATGACCCTTGTTCTTTCTCAAGCAGACATATTTTCAATTAAAGCTGCCTTCTTAACAAAAAAAGATACATATTAGAAAGGGCAGGCTGGGACATGTGATGGCTCCTCCAGGCTCTTTCCCTGCAGTGTGACTAGAAGAATGGCCTCAGGCGAGGCTGTTTATAAGAAGGAGGGAAAAAGTTTCTCTTGCTGCCTTTCAAGATAAGGCAAAGGTGGAGGACTTTTTTTCCTCCGTGAGTTGGTTTTTTCCTCTATATAGCTATCCCCTGTTACGGTTCAGGCACCATTAGTGTGTCCAGCATAAACCTGTTTGTGTGAAACATCCCATCTATTTTATATGGTATCTTAAGAGAAAATAACATATAAGTTATAAATGTGGGATGAGAAAACTTTTGGTTTGGAAAAAAATCCCCACACACAAAACCAAACAGAGAAGCTGTAACATTTCCTTCCACACGGTGTCCCACTGATATCAGTTGCATGTCGAGATTACTGGTTTGCCATTGTTCTGGCCTCATCAGCTCTTCCGTCTTGCTTGGTCTAAAGAGTTTGCAGGGTTGGCACCTTTCATGGCTCCACTCTCATACTTCCTGGGACAGACCTGAGGGTAACCCTCAACAAATCTTTTCAAGGAAACCCTTGCACTTGAGTTTCCTTGTTTCTCAGGAACTGCCCTTCCGTTTCATATTTTGATTAAGTCCCATATTACTCAGAACACTGACCTCTCTGAATTCTTTAAAGACCTGCGAAGGTGGAAATAAATAGGTGCATAGATTCATCCTCTTTGCTCACACTAACTAGTACAAGCATGCAGATCTTGGCACAACAGCAAATGACAAAAGGGTAGCTGTAGAAGGTCTGCCTGCCAAACCCCATATTCTGACCCTGACAGTTGCCAGGTGCTGATACTTCTCTATAGACTCTGCTGCTCTCCACTCTCCATCCATTTCCTCACCACTCTTGGGATAGAGCCGAAAGTCCCGCTTCCTTCCTCCCTCCCTCATTTTTCCTTCAGGTGCTGACTTCTCTGGAGGATCTTTTGCTACTCTTTGATAGTTTCTGCTTCTGTTTCCTTAAGTCCTTTAACAGCTCCTTTACTGCTGTTGTGTAAATTTGGCTGTGCTTTAAACCTAGCTTCTGTGAGAGTTCTTTATAGGTGCAGCTGTTTACAGCTGTGACTTGATTTCACTACTTCCAATGGGGGTTTTGAGCCACAGACATTCAGCTTCCTCAGGATGGGTACACCATGAGCTGGCCACTCCATTTAACTCCACAGGATCACCTTGCACATACCCCTTATATTTTCCCAATAAAGATGTAATGCAGGTGAGACATTGCACCCACCTGTGATTTGCCACCTTTACTGGTCCCTCGTTTTCAGAGCAAATGCAATTGTGAGAAAGAAGATGTCGTTTCAAAGACCCTGGAAGCCACTGTGTCCTACCAGATGCTGTCTGCCAAGGCTGGGACTCATGCAAAAGCAAAGGACTGGAGTGTACGGAGGACGAACAGAACTAAGATTATGAATGCTTTGTCCCCAGGCCAAACAGAAGTTTTCTGAAATGCAATGCCTAAATTTTCTTTCAAATAGCTTCCTCTGGCTGAGATTTTTGAGAGTCCAGCAATATCCTGTAACATGGAGCAACAGAGAAAAGATAACAGATTCTCTGTTACAAAATGATGGAAGTAGACCTCTAACAAACCCTTGAGATACAATCCTTGAGACATAACTCGAGTTATTCTTTTATAGTGGTTTTAAGGGAGAAACAGTTGTATGGACGACGAATAACATAACCCCTGATGCTCCCAGAATTTGTTCCTGGTCTCCAGCAGGAAACATCCTTCCACTCTGCATAACTGCAGTAGCTCAAGAGCTGTGCTATAACTGACTGTCTGCAAGTTTTTATTCTGCTTAAAGAGCCAGAATGTTGTCAAATGAAAATGAATACTGTCACAAGCAAATTTAGAGTCTGTGTTTACAGCAAGCAGTTCTTCCAGTGCTGATTAGGACATGGCTCCATCTGTCTCTGGCTGGTCACTCCACCATATTTTGTGGATGGTCTGTGTAATTTAAAGTAAAACCTAGTTTTGAAAGCAAACTACAATTTCCTCCTTGCCTTGCTTTTTCTTTGTCTATACACAGTATTTCTATTCCCTGATTCTCACAAAGCAGAGAACATAAGGCTGTTTTATTTTACTGAATAGGTAGTTGATGTATCCACTTTAAAATGATCTAAGGTGGTTTGGTTTTTTTTTTTAATTTCTTCTCCTCAGCTGTTAAAAGCCTTCATAGATGTTAACTTGTAGTCCAGCCTGAACTGATTCCAGCATGGAGTTTTCACAATAAGTTGCACTCATTGGGTTGAAACAATAACTTAAAAGTACCAGTAGAAAAAAAAAATATAATCTCTTTCTATTTGGATTCCCCTCAGTAGATAATGATGGTTAGACTTGTTTTAAAGTATGAATATAAAACCCAGACATATATCAGCCACTTCCACAGGTGCTACTGCAGTAGCAAAATAACTTCAGCAGACAGGAAGTAATTGGCTTAGACGGATGTAACAGGACCCAAGAAAAGTAAAAAATATATGGGTTTGTGTGCCCATACTCTTAGGTTTTTGCTAAACGTAGAACAGGTGATATTGAAATAGGTAAGGTACCCATGCACCTCTACCGTTTTTTGTGTAAAACCGGTACTGCTAATTGTTCTTGCGCACAGCACTGTTTTCTTTGTGAAGCTCTTCGCAGCACCTCTTAACTCACAGTTCTGTGCTTTAATAAAAATACCATCTGGCTGGGGTTTTCAGACTTGCCTCTCGGGGTTGAAAGCCTGTTTTTCCATTATAATTAATGAGATCTGGGTGTCCAAAACCCCTGGGCAGCTTTGAATACATCACTTGCATCTTCTTGGGTTCATAAGTGCTTTGAGACTTTCAGAAGAAAAAGCCATTAAGCTGACCTGAGATGATAGGATGCTATGCAGTCTTAATGCTCGACACACTAGTTTCTGTGTAAAGTGGCCAAAGCTTGCTTTATTGTACCTGAAAAGGAATCTTGTTGGCTTGGTTAAGAACAAACAAACCTCTTGAGGATCCTACCAAGTACATTCAATTTTTTCTCCTAAAGTAGTTGACTAGAAGCCCAGAATGCTATTTTTTTGTTCTTTAGTATAAATGCAATATTTTTAATGTCTTACAGTTGAGCAAAATTTAGCACTCATAAAAGTACATAAAATCCTGGAAGCAGTCAGTAGCAGTAGTTATCTGTGGTATGACAAATATGCAATAATTTGTTTCAAGATGCTATGGACAAAGGGTGGCCAGCCTCAGGTTCCAAAATCATCACATCATCCCAACCAAAAAAAAACCTTCCACATTTACAAAAGAGATGAGGAAAGAGGGAAGGCAGTTGCTCCTAGTCATCCTGCAGGCTGGATCTCAGCTGTAAGGGCAAACCTTAGCTTTCCCTCCTGCATCACTTCTCCTGGCAACTGAGGGCTTGGAGGCTCGCACAGATGGAACAGCTGGACCCAGCTGTGCTGGGAAGCCACACTTGAATTGCACATGGCTCAAGAGCCACCCTCTGGTCACTTCATTCTTAAGAAAACTGCCAAATAAGTAGAGAGCAGAAATGTTGCACCAAAGCATTTCTGTCCTGTGGGTAAGTAACGCCTGTCTGATGGCAGATGTATTTCATGAACATCTGCATAATGGGGTCTTCAGCATTTATTATAAAGCTTTACTCCATGAAAATTGTGTAAAAAAGGAGCTTTCTAAGACAGAATTAAAAATGTTTTCTATCTACTGCAGGAGAATCCTTTCAGCAGAGGTAAGATAGATGGGCTCACTAAAATAGTAAATGATATAAAAAGAAAGTGGCTTCATGCAGAGGACAGTCATTTGCAGTTAAATGGCAAATAAAAAATAAGTAGTGAGTCAGTTCAAATAATATTGTTTGGGGTAATCCATTTGGGTGTGCTTATATAATCTATTTATATAAGAATCTACGTAAAAATCTCTACACTCATTCTTAAGAGTCTTGTTCAGTTTTATGTTGTTTTGGACTTAAAACAAAGGTCCCTTCTGTATGCTTTACAGACAAAAAGAAAAAAAGTTTTGTTCTTTTAGTAAACTCATGGATTATCAGACTTATCATGCAATAATCTTCTGGACTTAAATATGCTACCTCCAATAGTTATGTGATAGCTACCTCCAATAGTTACCTCCAATATGACTCAGTTATTAGATTTGTAAACTGCATATGGGAGGATGTGGTTTCATGCTCAGTGTAAGCAGATACATATCTTGTACCACCTCAAAAATAGCAATTTTAACAGCAGGACATCAGCTTTTCCTTGTGCCAGTGTTAGCAGGGAGCAGATCTGGCTGAAGAGTACCTGCATTAGGGAAAAATGAATAAATAAAAAAAACCCAAACAGAAAAAGAAACCCAAAGTTTTCAGCAAGGTCAGTTTGCTTGGCTGACCCAACACAATGAAAGGATGGAAGGACAAAGCTAAGGGCAGAATGGGAGTGAGAATCACGCTTCTGGCTTCCGTATGGTCTCAGGTCAGCTTATGCTCCTTGCGCCATTACACTCTGAGTTGGTATGAGCATGCCTATGCAGAAAATGTACAGGCAGTTTAGGATATCAGAAGCAGCTGGCTACATACCATCATATCATTATTGTTGATAGATCATGTTGCTGGCTTTTGGATTTGGTTATTTTGTGTGTTTTTGAGGTTGTGGGTTTTTTTTAAAGACTGCTAGCTCTATATTCTACAAGGACTTTAAGCTAAATCAGAGAAATAATTAGCTATGTAAGTATGCACAGCAATTTTTCTATTAGTGAAACAGAAGGAAATCCTGACAGACCTGCATGAGAGGGAAGAAAGGACAGCAGTTTTCCCAGGAATAAGACACATGTTTCAGAATAAATGCTGTGTATAAAGAATGTGACAGTAGGCTCAGTAGGATGTCAAAAGATACGGGAATGGTAATGTCTGCATTATTATTTGTTACGAATTTCAAAGACTGCAGACTGGCCTCTGGAACAGTTTATTAGCTGGGCTCAGCAAATCACCTCTGCCCTTGTTTACTGGTATAAGTGAGCAAAAAGGGAATAGTACTGTAATTCAAGGAATTACAGGGAATTCATTACAGAGTGTTTGCACTGTGTAGCCCGTTGTTAAATGATATAAACATTAAAAAGGCAAGACCCCATTTACACTTCTGGAAGGGTAGAACCTTTGTATTAAAGTGAAAACTAATGTTACCCAATTTGAAAGCAATAATCCAAGAGGGGATTGTTGATTCATGTATTCTGTAAGAAAATCATTGTGAGCTACTGCAGGCTTCTATTTATTTTTTCATATTTCCACCACCCCCCCAACACGGTAGCTGAACTGTGACTGAAATATTGTTTTTCCATCCCCCAGATGGCAGTGCTGCCTTCCAAGATAATAACACTCAGTAGCTCCGGGAGAGAAATGTGTGCTGGTCTCTGGCTGGCTTATGTGCCATGTTTCTTTGTTTCAGGGGAAATATGCTACAAATTCTCACGTAACAAGACTAGAGTAATCAGGACAGGCTTGCTCATCCAAGTCTGACACAGCAGCCATCTTCTGTTAGAGGCACCCACCAGATCACAGCCCATTCATAAGAAATTATGTTTGCGAATGCGAGTTGGAATTTCTACCAAACTTCATTTTAAATGTGCGGTTTCTAATGTCTTCTAGGTGGACTAGAGATGAAATAAGTGAGATGGTCAATTTGGCTCTTAAAGGAACTGTAGAAGATGACCATCTATGCTAATCTTGGTCCACAAGCCTCTGGACTTGGGCCTAATCATGCTTCTATTTTCCTAACCAGCACAGCCCTTGTGGTCCTCAGCAGGGTAAGCACTGAGCAGCATTTTAGATACTTCATTAGGCTGTTAAATCTTACACCGGCTTGCAGGGAGAGATACTCGTAATCCCCCTGTGCCTTACCCCGCACATCTGTATGGTCCCTTCAGGTGCCTAAGAACTGAGCTCAGTTATCCAACTCTGGGCTTCCCCCACTGAGATGTAATAATGCACCTTTAGTGGGTAATCTTTAATGTTAATTAATTAATCCTAGGTGTAAATTAAAGGGTGTAATGGAATAAAAGAAACCTGGTGTGTGAAGATGGCTGCCAGCTCCAGTGGCACGCTGAAGAGGGAACAAGAAGCTCTCAGCACCTCGAGAGGACCTGGGAGAGTCAGCCCAGTTGTCATGGAAAGTGAAGCTTTTTAGCCATTGAAAATCGAGCTGAATCATCTAGCATGTTCCCTTGTATTTCAGAAATTGTGAGAAAGGTCCTTCTAGGTTGGCAGGGTATGATCTTTTCCAAGAATCTTCACTCTCATTACAGCTTTTTTTGTGGCTGGCAGACAAGAAGCAGAAAAGGGACTTTGTGGCAGTGTTTGCATAGTGTTCCTTTCCTTCGCTGGAGATATTTGTGTCAATCCCTCTCCAGAAATTTCTGCTACTTCTTGAAGAATCTAAATCACAGGTAGCAAAAGAATACTCCTAAAGATAATCCTCTGACATTCTCCTCTGGCCACAAATTTTGTAGTTTACAATTCAGTGAGGAGAGGCTTTTTTCCACCTTTCCTGTCCAAATGGTCACAAAGCCAGTGAGGAAAGGTTAAATGCAAGCAGAGCTGGGATGTGCGTTGCCCTTCCCCTGCAAAGCCCAGGGGATGCGAGGGCCCATGGCGGAGGATGACAAGGGGCCCCCACACACCATAGGTGGGCAGGGAGGAAGGAGGGGAGGGCATTTAGTAGCCACACAGAGATCCTGCAGCAAAGGCTTCATCCCCAGTCTCTTCTGGAGGTGGTGCTGCTTTTTAATTGGAGCAAGTGGTAAATATAACCTGGCCTTCCTGGTTAATAGGATAAGAGAAATGCAGATTTAGTTTAGAGCAGCTACTGTGTGGCTAATAGTTCTTGGGTCACAGCTTCCTCAAGCCCTCCTTTATCCTCTTTTACTCCCTTTGCTTTTCTACCTAGAAAAAAAAAATCCCTTTTCAGGAAGGAAATGCTTATTCTCCCTTTTCAGGTTTTTCTAATTCTCCCCTGCCTCCTCACCCCAAATTTCTGTCATGTCCAGGGTCATGATTTCCAACCCCTCACCTTCATGACCACCTCTTCCTCTGACCTCAGAAATTCCTAACCTACCCTGTCTAAAATGAAGTGTTATCAAACATAATTGTGCATTCTCAGCTCTGCCACAGCTGGAATTTCTCTTCTCTTCTCTGCTAGCTGTAGAGAAGCTTATGGAAAAATCTGAAAAACTGAAAACTAAAAAACTTGAAATCAAACCCATAAGTAATAATTTCTTTTTTCTAGTGGGAGCACTCAAACCTCTAGCCTACTGGCAAGTCCAGGACCTCCTTACCACTCCAACATGCACATAGTTCAACAAATAAACATATTTTTAAATAAAAAACAGTGGAGATTGTATATGAAATAGCGGGAAAGAAGCTGTCATTCAAAATGGTGTCTGGATTTTACACTATATTCTCAATCAAAAGCCCTCTCTTTCTCGAACACATTAGCAAAGATGAAAAAGACAGTTTGGTTTAAAAGCTGTATTATCAAACCCCTAAAATATCTTGGTTTTCCCCTTAAATCTGCGTACACAGGGAAGAGGGAGGAGGAACTCAGCCATTTAAAGGCTCATCTGCTCATCCCCTGAATTTGATTTCAGCTGTCACCAACTCACCTGAAATGATTATATGGGAAACCAAGCTTATCAACTCCAGTCTCCCATTTCCTGTGATTACAGCACTTTGCAATTCTGATAATTTTTGCCTGCAGAATATGGCAAGCTGAAATATAATCTTGGTTTATTTTTTAAATAACCAGATTGCTCAGCTCAAAAGAAAAGCAGCACAAAATAAAAACAATATTTCTGCTGCTTCAGAATAAAGATTCTTCCATCTTTTAGAATGAGTTTGCTGCCAAACTGATGGTTTTTCCATGGCTAGAACATATTTTTAATTTAAAAGTAAAATATGTAAAGTTTACTGAAAACAGAGATATTTTATCTGAAATTTAAAAACCCAGAACAGTCCTTTTTCCCTCTAAATAGAAGAGAAAGTTTGTAACTGTTTTTTATTATTTCCTTTATATATGTACTGAAATATTATGTTTGACACAACTTGGAAATAAAATCTCCCTCTTATTTCCAGTGTATTAAATTGGAAGACGCTAGCAAAACTTGTTGCTATGGTTGGACTAAATCACCCTGACATTAATATTACACATCCTTCATTATTAATAAACAATGACAAAAAAAAAAAACAACCAAACCTTTGGTATCTTCTACTCAAGACTGAGGTGATACAAAACCTTCTGGGATACAGCTGCCCCTGGGATGCTTGTAGGGCACATGTGGATAAAGGGATATGGTTAAGGATTTCTCCTTTTGTAGGGAAATACTTATATTTCTCTGCTTCTGTGTAAAAAAAAAAAAAAAAAAAAAAGCAGGGGTAACATTAGAGAGTCTAAGGAAAAGAAGTAGTTAGGAGAAAACTAAAGATCAAGTGTTTTAGGAGCAAGGACTGGGCTGTGAACTTCCTCATGCCCAAGTTTTATTCTTGTTTTGGCCAGGGAACCTTAGGCAGAAATACACAGGTTGCATAGGAGAGATGTCTGTCTAATCTTAGATTTTTCCTTTGAACCAAAATCCTCTGTCTAACTGCTTGGGTCAAAAAGGGCAGCTGTGTTTTACAGCTTAGCCGCAGAACTTGGTTAAATGTCTGTCTCCTGACAAATCAGTATTTTTGAAAACAGAGGTGACTCAGAGACACATGAGGCAGGAAGGCTGTGCACCTCAACAGCTGGCAGCTGCTTTACTCTCCAAATTCTCCCAGGGAAAGTAAACTTTAAGGAACATTTATTTTGATTCAGTCATCTGTATTGTAAATATGCATGCTATTAGGACAACAGGCAATAGCAGATGCCCCTTATCCAATTTTCCTCGTTTGAGTAACTAGGAATTTGCTGCAGGTCCTCTTCTATAGCTGGGCATAACTGGGAAGCCCCTGGTTTTGTCCTTCTGCCATTGACTACTGTGCAGCTGGAGGATAAGGTTTATTTCCACCATTTTAATTGCAGTGTTTGTCAAGACTACTAATAAACACGAATGACTGCAGTGGCACTTTGTGTTTCAGAAAGATCTCGCTCTGTCTTGCACAGTGACAGATTTTGTTTTCTTTACTCATGTGAAAAATATCTGATTCAGCTGGTGAACAACTGCACTGACTTCTCCAGGTGAGCTGGAGGGGGTCATCCCTCAGCACTCACAAGGACGAACCAGCCTGGTCTCCCATGATACCTACCAGGCAGCAGGATCACACTTGGATCCAGACTATATTTCAGCCAGATATTGCAAATTCCCATTAACTTTAATTTTTTTATTTATTTATTCACAACTACTACCCAGAATATTCAACCTGGACCAAATTCTGATATTTTGAAGGCCTAATTACTGGTCCAACAGGGAAGCCTACATTAACTGTCAGTAAGATAACGTGACTATTATCAAAGTAACTGCTGGCAACATACCCAAATGCCTGTTATCAGCAAGGGAGAAAGTCTGCCAACTTTATGTTAAAGAGAGTTTTTACTCAGACTGGGGTTTTGATTCTGGAAGTTAAATCAAAATATAGAGGGTATTTCCAAAAAGAATTATTATGAGGGATACTGAAAAGGAATGTGAAGCAGGGAGAATGAGAAAGAAAAAGCTGCATGGGAAATTTTTCCCTGGATGCATAATTTGGTCAGAGGGAAACAGAGGATGGGGAACAGAGAAGAGGAGAAACTGTCTTTTCTTTTGAAGCACTGGAGACTAGAGACAGGTTGATGGGAGTGGTATTGCTTCTAAAATTTCTCAGAGGCTTGATTACAGTAGCTTGCTCAGGTTTAAAGAGGCTGACTCATTTGTGGGGAGGAAAGAATATTTCCACAGGACAGATATTTGGGACCTGTTTTACTTTTATTCTTCTTGCCCTATTTCATAGAGCATTACCACAGATGATCCACTAATTTGACTTCACAAATTTCTTCCTATTGCAGAGACCCTTGATCTCTTCTGCTCTGTTTTCGTGACACATTGTAATAATGTGCTTTTACTGTTTAACGGTAAGTCTTTAAGCCTGAGAGGTGTACTGAGGGTACTCAGGGGTATTTGGTATATATGTTTATGAAGGAAAGTCCCATAGACCTTTCTGAACTAAATTTTTATTGTGTTTACCTGTGTCAGTGAGCAAGGTAAACCTGCTAGAGGAAAGAACCACTTGATGGCACCTAATGCCATCACACATAGAAAAGTTCACCATGAAATTGCATGCCAGCTTGTCGCCTGCTCCCTGTGGAGCACTGGATGTGCCCTCAGGCAGGACTTCTACCCCCAGGGCTTTTGTACCATACAACCATGGAAAGTATCTTCATTTTTTAAGTCCTAGACAAAAGCAAATAGGCTTGACCAGCTCCCATCCATTTCTCAGAGCAGTCTAGTTCAAAGGGAAAGAAACCCAGAATAGCTTGAAAGTTGATGACTACCAAATTCTCTGTTGGGCTATGAGCTACATGATAGCTGTTCCTCAGAAATGGTCTAATAAACCACCACTAAAGAATATGGAAAAGTAAATTATGTAAATTGCTCTGGAAAGTAATCAGTCAGCTCATGTCTGTCATCTTTGCAATGCTTCATTCTAGAGCAAGTGCCAGAAGAGCGTCTTTGTGGCACTGGATATTTCCAGTCACTGAAGCAAGCTCAGTTTTTTAAAGATGCTTACCCCACTGGGAAATTTCTTTTGATGTACACTCTCTGATTCTTTATCCTATTCTGTTAAGAGGATCTTCGGATAGACTTGGTAGGAGATAGTAAAAATACTTCTCATAGAAAGTGGTAAAACTTTGTTTTAGAATGCCATGATTTTTGCCCACCTTGGGAAAGTTTTAAAAATATAGGCAGTGTTTAGCAAATCCAATTGAAAAAGCAATTTATAGTTCAGATTCGTGAGAGCAGCTGCAATGGGATATAAGTGCTCAGTTTGGCTTACAGGTATTGACCGTGCAAGATGACAGTATTGATGTTGGGCTGAAGTGCTTTTTCTTGGGATTTCCTATGTGGGAATCTGTATGGCCCTAACTTTGAAACTGTAGTTTTACTGCCAGGAATTCCTCAGTAACTTCCCTTTGTTTTTATAGAAACAAGATTATCTGATCCTCTTAGTATTTTCCCCTGTAACGAAGGATCTAATTGGTTTTTTCTTCATTATTCAGGGTCTTGCCTATTAAAAACTCAAGAGCCAGTACAACTCCATTCTGTTTCCTTAAGTGTTACGGCTTGAGTTTCCCAAAGGTAGTTTTAACTTTCTTGATTGCCTTCCCTGCTGTACAATCTAACACTGAAGTATGATCGCAACTATCAGTTGACCCACTTCTGTGCTCCTAATCTGAAGAATAATCCTAATTTAATTTATAAAAGAATGTTTGCCAATTTCTCTTGGCACAGGAGATTTGGATTGAGAATTAAGGTTTTCCTGGTGTTGAAATTCACAGTATTTTTTCAGTCATGCTTTGTAATATGTTTCTTCCCTTTACCATAATGACTCGGTTAAATACAAACTCAGGTTACTGTGGCAAAGTGAAAGCACAGTTTCTAGAACATTTTCTCATTCTGTGTCTGCTGGGGCATCTTTGTTAATGCTCATTATGGGCCCGTTCCAAACCCTAACAAAGTAAAAGGAAATGTTCCACTTGGAGGAATCCAACTTTGGGATCAGGCCCCCAAATAATGTCAAACTCCAGTTTGAGTTTAAATGGCTTCTCCTTCCCCAACCCTCCCACATCTTTGTAATGCATTGAAGGAAGGAGAAAAGCTCACGCTGTTGTAATATCCTTTGCTCATTTAAAAGCAATGCTTTTAGAAGGAAACAGATATGATATTGTGTACCCACTTATAATAGTCATGGGTAAAATTATGCTGCATTGGTTATTGTTCTTTACATATATTACCAATTGAAAAGGAAATTAAATTTGAATTAATGGACCCATTTGTACAAACATGATTGTTAATATTAATATGCAGGGTAAGTCAGTTGGCAGGAGCAGAAATAAATTTGTGGGTCTCTCAAACACAGTATTTCACTGGAGACTAACTGCACAGATGCTGAAAATACAATCCTGTAGTTAAACGGTGTGTGGGGAGGCTCTCTTAGAGTTCAGGGGAAATATCAAAGTGCAGATTCCCCGCAGCACACTCTTATTGTCCAAAAGTCTACATGCGCTGCCGGGAGATTATTAGTGTTCAGTGAGAAAAAGCACTCTGCGAAGGAAGGAGCTGGTGGAAGTAACAACCTTCCCCATTTCCTTCCACGGCTGCCAGGCTCATGCTGCGGCTGCAGGATATTCTAGATGGATTTTTCAGTTGAAAAAATAGCCATGGGGAGTTTGTTTTTCGTAGGCTCAGGCAGAATTGTTAAAACCCAGTTTTTGAACCCTGCCTGTCTTGCTAGTGCTCAGGCTGACTTCCGTGTGCCTCCCCTGTATGGGCAGACATCGCAAGCAGAAAGGTGGCAGGTACATTTATTATCCTCAGACATTAAAGCTCGCAGGACGAAATGCTGTCCCTAGTTAAGAGTTAAAGCTTTGGAGAGCTTGCTGGGAATCTGATGAGTAGATTAAGTTTTGCTAGTTGATTATTCATGTTTCTAAACTATTCCTCTAAAGACATTCAATTTGTGATCTTTCGTTATGACACTAAAAGCCATATTTTTGTGCATCAAGTCCAAAGTTCTCTTAATTATTATCTTCCAGGAAATGAGATTTTGGGGAAAAAGAAAGCACCCACCATAACTACACGTGTTTGTTTGTAATCTCCATCATGACCTCTGATTCTTAAAAAAAAAAAATATGGTAGTTTTGCTGACCCATTTCAGAGCCAGGTTTAAATTACCTTACTGAGACAAAGCTGTCAATCTCTTAACCTGAAGAAACTCTATAGATCAATCAAAAGCTGTCTTTTTATATTAAGGAAGGGCAACTTTTCCTGAAATCAAAGAATCTCTTGGAAATGGGGTTGCTTTGTTTCTGTGAAATACTTCACATTTTCTTTCATTTTATCCATTCATCAAGCTTCTCAAATGTAACAGTGGAATAACAATGTTAGAAAAAAAAAACCACAGGACAATCACTAAAATGTTATGTTCTCCATCTGAATGATAAGAATCCCATTAAAACTCAACATTAAAGCATTGTTTGCTGGAAGAAAAAATGATCATGGCTTTGATAAAGAAAAACAGAAACAACCTTGGCTTTTCCAGCTTTAATCAAGTAATTTGTGACCCAGTAAGGGCTCTGTACTGCTGAGTTATTTTCAGAGCACTTATCACAGGTGTTTCACATGTGTTCAGCACATCCTGATTCTAATCCTCTTAATACACTTAACAATCCTAGGGCAGCTTTTGAGAACAGTGAACCTGCTCTCCTGGTTACTTTGGACTGTGTTCTTACACAAGCACTATTTATTTGGGATTTGAATCCCTGTTCCAACACTCATTTTATCCAAAAAACAACTCTGCCTGTGCAGGGGGGCTTCTTATCCTTCATCACTAGGCTGAACAGTTCCTGCTGTATAAAAACAGAGACACACAAATAGACAAATCTAAGACTTAGGTCAGTTCCTTCCATGCTCATACAATGTTCGGTGCACTGGACACCAACCATGTGAAGGAACTTTCCTTGTCTGGTTGCCCACCATATGGGGTCTTCTCACCCAGTTGACTGGCATCTGGGCCATGCTGTGGGCTTACTTCATGATACCATGCAAACAGGGGCAGAAATAACCCACAGTTCTCTAATTAGCCTCATTCATTCATTACTTGTGAGAGCTCCTAACTTTGCTGATCCTATGATGGATTGCAGCAAATGCAATGTGCATCCCAAGGCAAAGGCAAGGGCATGTAAGAGCAATGTTCATGAGATGATCTTCAGATCCAACAACGAATATTTCTGTTTAACTTTTTTTTTTTAAAGTACTGCAGGTCATTTTTCTTCAAATAATTATGCTTTTACTGTCTCATAAATAAGATTCTGCCTGAAGGTACCAGAGGGCATGTGGCACCAGAATAATATCTCTGCAACATATTTTGAGTGGTGATCACACCATTTCTAGCTCACCATATGGCTTAGTGCAGATGTCCTAGCATTAAAATGACCTTCTTCATTACACAAAAGGTCACAGATGCAGAATGCACCATTTTGTAACCCTTGGCAGGGGTACAAGCTGTGCAGGGAGTACACCTGTTGCCTTGCCCGCAGTTCAGAGCACTGTCACGATAATTGACTGAAATGCAGGGAATGAATTTTAGCTCGTATTGTTGTTGGTAACCTCAGTCAATAAACTTAGATGTTATTAAACTGTTTAATGTGCTGAAATTAACAAATAAAAATGCTAACATACTAGAAATCAGCTTCTACATAAGTTTTACTTTGGTAGCCCTAGTAACCAGAAGAAGCATCACATCCTTCTTTTCTGAATCTCTGTCAAAGGTTGTTTTCTCCAAGAAAAGAAAAAAAAAACCCAAACAAACAAACAAAACCCAGAACTTACGTTAAGGCAATGCTCAGGGGTTTCTGTAGATAAAATAGTTAAATTTTATTCCACTCAAAAAAAGATTTTTTCTGCATCTTAATCCTGGAGCGGGCAGACTGGCCAGCTTTAACCACTCCCCCCTGCCCTGTACCACAGAAGCTGCTCTGTTATGGAAGCAGAGCCTTTGCACCATCCTCTGTTGCTCTGACAGAAAAACCTTGGCATGTTCCTTAGAGTGTTTCTTCTTCTACTCCACGCTGCTTCAGTCAGGCAGCATGTTGAACAAGCCTCTTGATTTAATCAGGATTGTGAAGGTCAATAAAGGTCACAGATAACCACCAAAACACACTTCTTCTCTCATAGGAATATTCAATGGTATTGTCTTTTGCCGGATACCACTAGGAAAAGTTGTAGTTTACACGCAGCTCTGAAGAATTGCTATATAGGATGTTTTAGACAGCATATTCTAAAATAAATAGAATAGAATAGAATAGAATAGAATAGAATAGAATAGAATAGAATAGAATAGAATAGAATAGAATAGAATAGAATAGTTCAGTTGGAAGGGACATACAATGATCATCTAGCCCAACTGCCTGACCACTTCAGGACTAACTGAAAGTTAAAGCATGTTATTAAGGGTACTGTCCAAATGCCTGTTAAACACTGACAGGCTTGGGGCATCAACCACCTCTCTAGGAAGCCTGTTCCAGTGTTTGACCACCCTCTCAGTATAGAAAAGTTTCCTAAATTGTCCTTGACATTGTTCTTTCCAGCTGACCATCCAAAAGTACTTTTGCACAGCCACTGCAAGTTCAGTAGTCCTTCTGGAGGGATTTCACTGATACAGTGCCAATATATTCAGAAATATTTCAAAATCATGACCCCTCAGCCAGTCACAGAGCACCCTATCATGGATACCGTTTCTGCCATAGCAGTGAGCTTTCATGAAAGCCACTGATTTTGTTTGTTTAGGATATAACCAAAACATGTTTCCTGACAACCTAATTGAACTAGGAACACCTGATGTGGGAGAATTTCATTAAAAAGGGATAGCAACCGCTGATCTGCGGTGTGACCTTTTTTTTGAGTATTAATAACAAAATCCTGAGGCATATGAAAAGTTGACAAAAAAAAAAAAACCAAACCAAAACCCCAAACCCAAAACCAACACTATATTTTATTCCCACAAGTAAAGGGACAAAAAGAAGTGAAAAGGCACAGAAGGTAAGGTACATGATGCCCAGTGAGATTGGCACAGCATTATGAAGCATCTAATTTCAGCTGCCAAAGGGGCTCATATTGATTTTTTTTTTTTTCATTCTCTGTGTGTACTTTTATAGAGACTTGAAATAGAGTCTCCATTTTGCTCTTATGAAAACCACGTTTCTTGGAGGGCAATGTGGGGGAGGGAAAAGAATAGGTCTTTCTGTGTGGAAAAATAGCAGCCTGCTTAGCACTTACCAGAGGATTGTACACCTTAATGTTCTGAGAGGCACCCGTTCAGGTACGTAGTGGGGAGCTGGATGCCTTAGGAGTATTTAGAAAAATGATTTAAATCCATGCATGCTGCTGTGTGTTTTCCCGTTTGTGCATTGTGAGAGAGAGATCCAGATTCCATACATCCCTTTTGGAGCTATAAAACTTAAATTAAGGGCAAAAAAACACAGAATGATTCAGAAATACCTCCATTTGTAGATCATAATTGAAGTTATTGAAAAGGTTATTACAAGGAAAATACTCCTTCTTCAGGGCTACCCCATCAGCTAGTCTGATTCCTTGATGTTCAGACAGGGAATACGGAAAACTCTAGTCATGGTCTGGGTCTGACTGGTCAAAAGATCAACTCTTCATACAGTCAATCATTTTGGACAGTTAAGAAAACCCTAAATCTTTGCAGGATCAAAGGAAGATTTATTAGCAGCACAAATACCCGATTTTGTTCCATATTTAGAGAGGTTGCTATTATTAAGTAAAAGATGCAACAGGTCTGAGTTGCGTAACTCTTATTAACAACTACATTTTACTGCAGCATGAGAAAGGGAGACAACTCACCTTTCCTTACTTTTCCCAGCTTGGTTGTTGTGGAGAAGCTTTCGCCAGAGCCCCTCTAACCTTACATCACCATGCTGTTCTAAGAGCTGGAGGAGTGTCCAGCTTTCTGCAGTCACACACTTGTTTGCAGTCATTCCCTCCACTAAGCTTCAGAGCTTTAAAATGGCCAGAGGCCATAGCAGATGTATGGCTTGCACTGGAGCAAGACACTTGTTCTATCGCTTTTTAGGACAACAGTTTTAAAAAAAACAACAACAACAACAACAAAAAATCCATTAGAATTGCAGCAGAGGAAAAGTAAAAATACTGTAAAGAGTCTGAATCTATTGCTGCAAATGTTAGCTGCCTCTCTCTGGCACTGTAGCATGCCAACCTCTGAGCCATTCAAACGACAGTTTTAGAGAAGGGGGAAGGTAGGGAGGACAACAAAAAAAACCTCTCATGACTCAAACATCTTTCCTTTTTCCCCCACGTTATCTGGCAGAATTAAAAACCCAGCAGGAAATTAAACATATACACCTGACAAAGAACTGCTTAGAAAATGTGATGTGTGATTATAGATGACTCATTCTCATTCTGGAAGACTGGTCTCCTTTAAAGATTCTAGCAAGCTCTGTTTTCTTTTTTTTTTTTTCCAAAAGGCATTTTACAACTCCATTTTCTAAATATGATTTATTGTTTATTGCATACAAAATAGGAAATGTAACAAGCTTCTTTTAATGCTGCTTTCTAGCTAGTCAAGTGATTATGAATTTATATGTCAGGTTCACAAATGAAAATATTTTAGCACCCTGTTTTCCCAGCCCATGGAAAGAATCCCTTTCTAGGTGCCTGTGAACTGTATTTTTAAACCAGTGTGGAGCTAGCTGGAGGCTCTACTGAAAAAAAAAAACAAAGCAATGTAATAATAACACTGCAAGCAATGCAATAATACTTAACACTTGCATGGCATCTCTTACATAAAGTCTGCAGTACCTTCACAATGACTGAAAAAATTATATTTCATAACACCTCTAAGACGCAGAGAACAGATACATAATGGGTACTCAGTAAAGGATGGAATCACCAGAGATTATTACCTCCGGTGCAGAGGACAACCACTGCTTAAAGTCTCCATCAATAATAAACAGTTTAAACAGTAACTTGCTTTCTATCACTGAAGTTATCTGGGGATTTGAGTTTTCAGCATGTTGCTCCTGAGCTGGAATGTATCCAAGATATCCAGGTTAAGAAGCAAACTGTGGCTTTCAGAAAAATTGTTATGAGTGTTAAATGATCAAAAAGGGGTCACATCGCAACAGTAGGTCCCATCAAAGGATTAGACCTGCAGCATCAGGGTGCTCTTTAATAAACCCCTATCAGAGTATTGGCTCAGTACAGACTTAAAAGGAAGACTGCAGTCTAGTGAATCACCAGCACTGTTTAGTGCAGACTGAGTGTAATGTCACTTAACTTGAAGGATTTGACATGATGAGAACACAAAGTGGTGAGATGTACAGCCTACAACCACCAAGGACTTGTGCTTTCAGAAAATGCATTTGAAATATTGTACTAAATTTACAAGGATTGTACTCAGTTACCTACTATACCAGGCAATCATTAACACTAACAGGTGCACCTATAGGACTAAGAAGGCCCTGCATGCTGTACTCTGAGATCCTGTTAACTGCCTATAACATTTAACAACTTGAATTGTTCACAATAACATTTTTTCTGCTCAGCTGCATCATTTATTTGTTTGTGAAAGTTTAAGGTGTTTCCAGACTGAGATTACTTATAAAAGAATGCTTTTCCCATGTTAAAAAGATAAAATACTAGCAGCTGTTTGAGAAACTCTATTGCTTCCAAGCCTTGGAGCCAAACTTAACATGGTATTATATTTTTTTGAAGGACAGAGTGTCTTGCTATTTTTGTAAAAATCAACTATGGCTGGACGAAACTCCATGCGTTTATGTTCAGTAGTAACTTTTAAATCTGGTAACAAAATTCTCACATGTTCCTGACCCATTCCTGCCAACAGACTTGACACCCTATCTCCTTGTCCAAGGAACATCTCTCATCTACTGGCCCCTGAAAAGCTCTAAGCTGTGCTAGAAAACATCTTTTTTCTCATCAATGGGAAAAGGTGGGATGAAAACAGGGGTGAGGAACTGGGTATGAGAGATGTGCAGAGGAGAAGACAAAGCAGAGGGCAATGGAGGGAACTAAGACTGGGGACAATTAATTTGAAACAGGGATTTGGAAGGGAATGAAAACAGAAGAGTGGGAAGTTACTTGAAGGGAGGAGGGATTAAGAAGAAAAAAATGAGCAAGCTTCTGTTCAGTGACAAAATAGAATGGGAGGCATCTTCAGGAGTGATGACAGAGGTAGGCACTGGATAGTAAGGGGGAATGGAAGTGGGCAAGATTGAAGAACTGGGGAGATACTGAGCATTTCTGTATCCCATGTCCATGAGTCTGAACAAGGACTAGATAAAAATAAGCTGTGAACTCTCCCAGGAAACTCTGTTTTCCCAACTTCCTTAAATGGCAACTCTTGATACAGCTCAGTAGAAATCCATCCCTTAGATTTTAAGGGTTTTTTCTCCCCCTCAAACTTGCATAAGTAAAGCTTTGTTAAAAGCTTGGTAAGACAGCTAAGCTATGAACTCAGATTTTAGCAAGTGGCAGAATCAACAGTTTTGCCTGGTTTGGGGGTTTGTTGGTTTTGGGGTTTTGAGGGTTTTTTTGGTTGGTTGATTGGGTTTGGTCGTTTGGTTTTGGTTTGGTTTTTTTTTTGGTGTGCAATGAATGCCTTATATTAAATCTGGGAGGGAGAGAAGGAAATCTATAGCTATTTGGAAAAAAAGAAAACCCAGAAGCTGAAATAGGAACAGCATAGGAGGGGGAAAACAATTGGAATAGGTGCAAGATTTTGGTACCTTTTTTGAACTATATTGTTGGCCATAATTGAGCCCAGGTGAGTAAAGTTTGAAAGTGATATTTATCTGCTGGCATGTGAAAAGCTTTAAGTTTTTCTAGAAAACAAAGCATATTTTTCTTACTGACAGGAAACAGCACTCTGAAATGAAGCTGTATGGCTATGGAATATTACTTTGTTTTGCCAAAGGACAATAGGGACATTGTGAATTCCGTATGAGGAGAGCAGAAGTGTAGACACCACATCTAGTTTCGGCATGCAAGGCACACCTTTGAGAGATAAAATGATGTTGATTTCCAGTGACTCCTTTCTGGAAGGCTACAGACCACTTCCCTGGCTCTCGATATTAGTGCTGGACCTGACACCACTGCAGGATAGCCACAAACACCTTGCATGCACTACTCAGAACTTACTGAAGTAGGGCCTTTGGTTTAATTCTTTGACAAAATAAAAGGCCTAAACTAGTCTGCTTTGCCAAATCGCTTCTTAAACTTGCAGTAGCTTTGCTTGCACATAACTGCGATATACAGATGTGTACAAAAAACAGTATCTGACAGCGAACTCCTCCCTCTTGTATCACCACCATTGCTGGGATGCCTTTCAGCATCCTTAGGGAGAGCATGTCTTTCCAGTCCTTCACTTGCTCAGCTCAGCCCTCTGATGTGGTTGGTTGTTCGACTCTCTTTGTTCTTCTTGAAGTGCCTGTCTCTTTGATGACAGTCTTTGATGTTCCTGTTTCAGATTCAAAGATACTGCCGTTTTCTACCATAAAAAGAAAGTTTTAAGGCAAACCAAAGGTCATAATAATAAATAGAGTTCATAAAATCAAACAAAATTAATTAAGATTGCAGAGACAGATTCCTCACAGTCTCTAGTACAGTGGAAAAATCACTGATAGTTTAGGGATTTTTCTGTGCATGTTTTTGAATTTAGGGTTGAGAATTTTTTTTGGCTGCTACCATATGTTTACACAATTTAGATAAAATTTAAATTATTGCATTTTCAATGAAACATTTCAGATGGTATTCACTGCTTTATTACAGTCATTATGACCATAGTTTAGTCTCTGACTGCTGTAACTTACCTTATTGAAAGACATAATTACTGCTGTCAAGAGTATTTATTTAGAGGGAGGAGAGGTCTTCTAATAATGTCTCCCAACATTTTTTCTCCTCAGAAATCCTCCAAATCATTTCTCTCTAGTGCCTGGAGGATTATCCAAACTCTGCAGTAGTATAATAACAACAAAATGAATACTGGTAATAAGTAGGTACCCCCAGAACCTGACATTTCTTTTGTTGGGCAGATACTGTCAGTTATGGACAAGAAAGTCTTCTCCTTCTGAGGTACTGAATTTTCAGCTGTGGCAGGAGTTTTAGCCATAGGAAGTTACAGTGCTCAGAGTTGAAACTGGGCTCTGCGCAGAGCAGTGTGTCATTCACTGCCTTGGCTGCTGGGCTTATTGCCCCTCTGTTAGTCTTAAATAGTACCATATCTGTCCCTTTCAAATTTTAAAGCAATGAAAGATGCCATTAATGTAATAGACTCCTTGACTTGCTTGAGTTTGAATGATCAGAAAGCTCATTCCCCAGTAGGGATTTTTAAACTGCAATGAAGAATTAAAAATCCTATCTGCATGTTAAGGAACCTGCCAGATTTTCCTAAGCTCTTTCAGCTATAAGGTAGGAAAGGGCAGAGAGTCCAACTGTTAATGGAAATAGTAGAGGAAAACTAGAACATTGTCTGGGCTCTACACAGGCCAGTGAGCTGTAAACAAGGAAACAAAATCCATTCTTTGAGAGGACTATACATTCATCATGTCACTGTAGATGTTTTCCACAGAAAGCATCAAATTAAGATTTCAACCATTCTGACCAGAATTATGACATTTTAGAGGATGAGCTAGGGGAGGGTGCTGGTGCAATTTCCAGAACAATATGGTTGTCTACAGAAAGTTCATGGTTAGAGTGACTAACAGTAAATTTAGGCTTGTAATTTCTATGGCAAAAGAAAACCCAGCTCTTCCAAAAATCATCAAAAAGTGGAAAATTTATCTCTGAGGAGTCTGACACAATTGTGTGGGGTGTTGAGAACATATGAGCTATTAACTATGGTTCTATTCAGAGCCTCACTCTATAAATGATATTGCAACAGCTTTGTTCAGGAGAAAAGAAAGTGAAGATTCATAATTCCTGCTGTAGGATTCACTGTAGAGAGTGGGACTTAACAATCAAGCCTCAGCTTGCCTTTTACTTGGGGAAATGAAGTATCCATTTAAGCCAAATGCTTTGAGGGATGTGAATGTTAAAGTTCAGACTAGTTCTCTAACAATATGGATTGCAATATATATAAATAACTGGCAACAGTTACACCGTGATATTAACCCTCAAGAGACTGTTATCCCAGCAATGCCTCTGCTTGTCATCTTTCAGTATCTTTGAGGATTCAGGTTGAGAATTCCAACCATGGAGTGTATGAGACAAGTCCTGTACCTTCCCCAGCTCAACCAGATTGTAAGGGTGGTCTGAGGCCTTCCAGATCATCAGGGTAGGTAAAGGGGACCACAGAGATTCAACTGAGTAAAGGGAATAAACCTCTTTACCTGACCATCTGGTAAAGCAGGGCATAGGAGAGGTAGGAGATGGGGTAAACTGAGAACTGAGGAAGAGTCAATGGCGTATGGTAGAAAAGGCAGAGGAAGAGGTGGACAGGTGCCTGCTCCTCTGCCTGTGCCTTGACTGATGATGATGAGTGCAGCTACCACCATCCTTGGCCCTGCACCCACAACCCATGGAGTATGCCCAAACCAGTGACACTTGGAAAGTGGGTTTAGATAAGCCATAATCCACAACTCCCTGCTGGTAACAGTCAGTTGTGTATAACTCCTTCTACAGGTGTTAATAGTTTAGACAAATGTTTTCTGCTACATGACACAGGCGAACAGATTAACAAAGAAGGTTGTCTTGGGGAGTGAACTGGAGATGGGAACAGCAGTCTCGAGATGGAGATGGGAAGATAGGGCCTGGGAGGAGAAAGAAGGACAGAGATAGGCAGACTGAGCTAATGCTTAATATGGCATTTCAAACCCCTCACCTCTCCCTCTTGCCTTTACTGCTTGCACACACAGCATGACAGTCACGCTAGTTAAATTATCAGTGATATTTTCCTCTAACTTTTTCGTGCTTTACTTTGCAGCCTGAATAGGTACTTTTACAATGGTCTGTGCAACACTGAGAGAAATTGTATGAGACAAGTTGCAAAGGCCCTGGGTGAACACCCACAGGCATGCAGGCAGTTAATTTCCTAGTTATCTCAGATGCAGGTTTAAAGAGCAAGAATAATAAAGCAGAATGGGTGAGGGCTCACCAAGTGAAAGAAAAGCAAACAAATCCATACGCAGAGCTTCCCGGGGGCTTAGAAATACAGCTTTTAAGGTGGTACAATAATCAAAGAGTATTTTCTCTTTGACTGTATTTCTGTTATTTTTGTGCCAAATTCTGCAATTTTTCTGGTGTTAACACAAAAAGAGAGCACCTGCTTCTAATTCCAAAAAACTGTAAGCTCTTGTCTTAAAAATAAAACCTTCTAAGAGTAAGGCATCTCTCTGTCACATGTGTTGTTTTTCTTTATCAGTTTACAGCCTGAATCAGGAAAAGACTTTTTAGTAATGTTATATTTAGGTTTTCTGGTATTTTCCTCCCTTTTCCTTTTTTATTTTTTTTTTCTGTTGCTGCTGTTTTAGTTTTTGTTTGTTTGGGGTGGGTTTTTTTGTTTGTTTGCGTTTTTTCCCAGGGGCTTTTAGAACTTGAAAGTAGGAAATCCTTAGGTAGGGATATATTTTATCCTTGTCCAGTGAAATTGCATTCAGTTTTGTCTGAAGTGAGAATTATTTAAAATAACTAATTGCCTTCAGTAATGTGTGTTGATTGGGAAGATTCTGCAGTGTGTTAACATTAATGAATGTCTAGAAATGTTCTGCAGAGGCTGGCTCACTAGCTTGATTAGTGTCTCTAGCACCAGCTGCGGAAGTGACTCTTATGGAAGGGACTATGAGAGAAATAAACCTACTGTGTCCTATCATCGCTCTGGGCTCAAAACATAGTGGCAGTGCCACTATCTCATCTTGTCTGGGTCACTCCTTGCACTCCCTGATATTCTGGTGGTGGAGAAAAATGTAAAGAGCTCTCTGGAATTACAGTCGGGACCAGCCTCACTCCTGTGGTGAGATGATGGTGAAAGTCATCATGGGGAGGTTTCCACATTCCTCACCTTTTCTCAGTGTATGGCTGTTAAGTGTGGGAGAAGCCCAAAATGGCTGTTTGTTGGACTTGATTCTTCTGCACCACCCCTTGGAGCAACAGTCGTCTCCTTTATCAGCTGCCTATGAGCAAGTATGCTGCTCTTCTGGAGTTATGTAGTTCAATCACTCCTGACAGTAAATGTCAGGTTTGTTATAGAAAGGTACACCATAGTTAAGTTGAAAGGCCAAACTTCTGAAATATAGGATGTTCCAGTAATTAGGCTGTCTGTGTAATCTTAATTCGCATACAAATTTGCACGGAAAAGCTATAGTTCATAATGTTTTCACCACAGGAGCCAGGTCTTGGTAATATATACATTCTGCATGTGAAGGAGACAGAGCTAAGAACTCCCAGACAACCATGAAAAAGGTATTTTCCAAGCTATTAATGTTGAAATCCTGTGGAGCAGCCAGAATTCATGGTGTAGATTCTGAAATCCCTAGCCAGTGAGAGTAATGGAGGGCAAACATAAAACTGCTCATCACAGAAGGTTTTCAAAAAGACTTTTGGAGGTCATTTGGTCCTACTTCTCCCACAGAAAGGCAGGACTGTTGCCAACACTAGGTCAGGTCAGCCATGGCTTTGTGTAACCACATCTTGAAAACCTCTAAATATCGAGATTTCAGAGTTTACCTGCATAGCTTCACAGAGAGCTGCACTGCAAAGTTTTTCCTAATGACCACCTTAACCTCCCTAAGTCTTTTTTTTTACTACCCTTCAAGTAGTTGTTGCTTGCTATTAGACTAACCCTTAGACTCTTCAGCAGACTAACGACCTCTCAACATTTCCTTGTGGCCCAGGTCTATGAACCTCTCCAGTAGGTGGTCCAAAATTTGATTAACTTTTCCACATGCAGCCTCACAAGCTCCAGGCACAGGGGAATAACAACTTCACTGTATCTTTGGGGCAACTTCTCTCAGCACAGCCTGCTCTGCAGTATTCCTTATTTACAGTGAGAGAGAGTATTCAACCTAGAGTCCATCATTACTCTTCTTTTCAGCAGGACTGCTACTCATCCTCTAATCATGGGTGAGCTTACACTGTCCCAAAAGCAGAAGTTTGCTTTTGTTCTTGTTGGACATAATGAAGTTTCTGTTGGCCAAGTTCTCAAGTTTATACCTGTGGATTCAAGTTCTGCCATTCGTTGTGTGTGTCTCCCTCTAATTTAGCATCATTCACAAATTTGCACATGGTACATCCTAGATCATCAGCTAGGTCATTGATTAAGACATCAAACAATATGAGCAAGAGTTCTGCCACTGAGCCACTCACTGTCACTCTTTGAGCCCAGAGGTACAGGCAGTGTTCAGTCCACCTAACCATCATTTCTTCCAGTACGCAATTCCTCAGCTGCCAAATGAAAATGCTGTGTGGTATGGAGTCAAAAGTTTTCCTAAAGCTGAGGTATATCACATTTGCAGGCCTCCCCTTGCCATTTTGTTGTAGGAAATACTCAGGTCTGCTGAACATCATTTGTCCCCGGTAAATCCATGCTGTTTACTACTTCAAAGTTTTTGTTCTTCACATGTTTGGAAATGCACCCCAAAAAGACAGGCTGTGTGACCTTTCCTGGGACTGAGGTGAGGCTGGATGACCTATAAATCCCTGGACCCTTTCTTTTGCCTTTCTTGGAGATGGCACCCAGTGCTGCTATGCAAGTCATCCAGGGAAAGCAGGTGGGAGCCAGGGAAATGTGTGTTTTCTCTGTGAAGGGCAGGGTATCCTGGAACAAGTTTGCCCTGACAGAAGGGTCTGTGCCTGGGAAAGCGTCACGGTCCTGGCAACAACCAGTGAGCTCTTGCTGGTCCTTGAAAATCTGGAGGGCATACTGTAAATCTCATGCCAGGCCATGCCCATATGTGCACAGGTATTTATCCCAGCTGACTGTGTCATTTCTGTGCAGTCATACTAGCTTTAGGCTTCTCACTTAGACATCTGAATTAACAGGACAGGTCACCGCGTACATAATAATTTCTCCAGTAAATAATCCAGAACTTGCAGTTTAATCAACATTTTAGCTCAACTTCATTCTCAGTATTTTGCCCTCTTGGGGGAATATTGGTTATAAAGGAATCTGACTCAGTTAACTCCCCTGAGTTAAGGAATCACTCCCTTAGGCAGTGTGACTCGTCCTGTTGAGTTCAACTGGAAATTTATTTTGTTACATAAAGCAGCAAAATATGATTCATATACTGTTAATACTCAGCTGTTTATTTGAAATTTTAGCAGTTAATGAATTTCAGTTCAACAAATTAATTGCCAATTTAGCCTGAAAATGTTTCAGAGATCCTTGGGAATAAGGAAGAACACAATTCAGTTCCCTCGGCTGTGTGGAGCAGCGCATGACCTCTGCAGCTAAGGCTGTCTTAAGAAAAAAAGTTTTGTCTATTTAGAACAGCAGTCACCAAGCCAGCAAAACCATTCCACAGGCGAAGTCACACACTAAGGATGCTTTTGCTAATTATTGCTGAACATTACCACAAAGAAGTCAAATTTCAGCCAAAGCAATTGACTCTACTTGAAAACAGTCACAGAGCCATAAAGTTTTGAAACTCCAAGAGCTTTTTAAAAGATTCTTTAGGAAAATATTTAAAGATTGTTTTATTTAGAGGTAGTTGTATTTGGAAGCGCCTCAGCAGTTGTGGTCTTTAGTTTTGCAGCCAGCACCCTGTGAAGAACTTCTGGCCCACCAGAGGCTTCCTGCAATGCAGGCACTGAACTGCTCATCCTTGATCCTTTGGCTTCAGTGGCAGTATGGGGAATAAGCACACAGCGAGCACAAGCAGCAGCAGCCTGGGTTGTGAAAAGGCTACATTTCAAGCCTGCCGACATCGACAGAACACACTCAGGAATCCCCTCCAGATTTAGCTGTTTCTAAACAGCAACTTTAAGAACTTTCTTCTGTCTCTTGGAAAATATTGATGCAAGATATAACAAACACAAAATACTAATAGAGATTTTTGGAGCCTGTCACTGAAAGGCCAAATGAAAGAAGTGGGGGAAGTATTGAATGTCTTTGTACCTCCCAGGTTTGTGACTCTGAATCCGGTTAACAGAAATGCAGGAAGAAATCCATCCTAGCATGGTTCACACTGGAATGGTGTTAATTGAGGGCATGGATCGTGAAAAGTATTGCCTTCTCTGTCACTTGTTACAAGTTGTTGATTTATATGGGAAACGAGAACTACAAAGGTGTGTTTGCGGATAAGCATTCATGTTTCTCTCTTGGTATAAAGGACTGAGAATAGAGGTGAAAAAGCCAAGGAATGAGAAGAATACAAAAGATACCCACACATCTAGTGAATATTATCTTGTTCAATAAGTGACATGCTAATTTCCTCTTTGAGCATTACATACTGTGCCCCTGCTGAAGTTTATTATCAAGTAAATTAAACTGGAACTTGCAGCTTGGTATATCAGTCAGTCCAGGGAATAAATGCATTTCATTATTATTTTTTTAAAAAACAGAAAGGAAAATTGACTTTATTTTGAAAGAAATTGTCAAGTGGAGTGATGCATGCTGTCTGTGCTGTATTTTAGGTGCTTTATCATGCAATTTTGTGTCTCTACCTGAGGTTGCTTAGAAGTTAAAGCAAATTAGCAAAATAATAAAAAATTCCCATTTCTTAACAGCTTGTCACTTTCATTGTTCATCAACTGGCTCTTTAAATAAAGCAAAGTGATGGATGCAGGAGGAGTAACGTTAACTTTGCCCCTTTTCTCTGAGCGACTCCTGAAGATAAAGTTCTGCTTTACTGTGCTGATTCCAAAGGAATACAGCAATGTGTTCACAAAACCATGAACTAAACCTTTACTTTCATGCATGAAACCAGTAGAGAGTAAGAAAGTATGCACCTCCAATTCTGAAAGAAAATAGTTTCATCATGAGAGTTCATGGTCTTTATGCAGTAGAGTTTCATATATGTCCTATAGTTAGAAAACCAAAAGACCTAGGTAAGAGTTTTCAAACCAGCTGTAGTAGTCATTCCCTTTTTTGCAGACTGGCTGCAAGTCACGTGCTGTTGTCTCACAAATTTATATCTATATTTCTCAGAGTTCCTCCAGTAATTATATTTTTATGAATTTATTTGGATTTCATTTGAGGTAGGTAGGGTAACATGTGCTAGAGAGGGCAGTAAAGTTTTTGGCATAGAAACACCAGTTATCTAGTTGTTGTGATATTTATTCTTCCTCATTCTGTATAAATCTGCCATCAGCAGGTTATCATGAATGTGATTCCCTAAAATCTGTAAAGACTCAGTAATTCCTTAAAATAAAATTGTTTTGCAGACTCTCAGAATGTTTCTCATCTGCTCAATAGGCTATGCAAGAGAATTTCTCTCCAAAATTAATTTAAATAGTCCCTGAAAACATGATGCTGAACAGTTAAGCTTATGTCAGGTTGTGGATCTGGGTTTTGAGAAGGGGGGCAGTGTCCAAAACTGTAATATTTCGTAAGAAATAAAGAAATTACTTGCTGCTGCCATAGCTGAACTCAGTGATGGCTCTGTGTGGGTGTTCCTTACTGTGGTTATGCAAAAGAAATCACGAGTGCAAGTGCAAGTGCAAGAAGGCAGTTACTGTAGGCACTGCCACCAAACTGGGGAGCTGCACAGTGCTGAAGGCATGAGGCAGAGCAGTGGTTCTCTGATATTTTGGCTCCTCACTCTTCTTACAGTCTTTCATTCGACATGTCATTTAAATGGTGAAGAGAATGGCTGCAAATTAGAAAGAGGAGCTGGAACTGAACTAGGAGAAAATACAAAAATAGGGTGGATTAGGTAAAATGAAGAAACAGAAACTGGGGAGCATGCTGATAATGATAAGAGAATTATAGCGGTATTTGATTAGGGACCAGTTTATAACAACCCCAAACCTAGTGTATGATTTGCCCACCTGTAGCAGATGTGATGAAGGATAATGTTTTCCCACCTTCTTTTCATTCAAGTGTGACAAACAGGATCAGCAGCAAAGCTGTCTTTGGAACAAGTTTCTCATTCCACTAATCCGTCAGCGTTATCCCCTGAGCTGCTTCCTCCTCCTGTGAGCCTGCAGCAAATGTAGTTACTTTGCAAAAAAGCACAGAAATCACTTTGCAAGTCAGTTCTATCAGTTTTATCAGCTTACTTAAGAAATGCAACCCTGACCACTTGCACTGAGTCTGAGGCAGCATATCCCTCCATCCTAACCCATGGTCAGTGAGGTATCAGCAATGACAGGTGTCAACACAAGACAGACAAAAATTGCCAAAACTCCAGGACATTAAAAAATGAGTAGCCAGCTGGATGCTATCAAAATAAAAGGCAATAGTGTTAAAACAGGAAAAGGGAGCACATGAATCTTGTGGCCATAGGGATTTGTGGGGAAAAATCACTGGACAAAAAAGTAATTATTACCTTCTTTGCTGTTGAATTAATATATACAACAGATAAATAAACAAATGGGAGGTTGGATAGTGCTAGGACTTTCATGACGCAAATATGGCTATCCTAGGAAGTGTGAAGATCCTAGGCATTACGAAAGGATGTGGCAGTCTCAGTCCTCTGCTTTGTGGTTAATACACTCAGGAACAGTTCTGTCCTTCAACCCAAGTTTACTGCAGCGTTTCTGATCTTGCTACAGAATAAAAGGGCTGCTCAGTTCCAGGCCTGCGTGATAGGGATCCAGAAATCTAACAGAAGCAATGACATTGATTCATTACAGTACCTTAAAGAAATCAGTCACGTTCCGGATGCTGGTTTCTATCTCTGTTTGTTGTGAGGATTCATCAACAGTTATGTTTATCTCTCTGCAAATCATCTGACAGCATTGACGGGGAATGGCGATGCTACCTGTTGTTACTAATAAATATGAAGGTGTCAGTTTTTTGTCACTGAATGAAATACAAGTTCCCTTGGACAGAATTATATCCGGTTTCGGTTTCAAAGTCATCATGGGCTTTTTATTTATTACAAAAGATGCATTGGCAGATCTATATAGCAAAAGTTTACTTAACATATAGAGAAAAAAAATGGTTTGGTGCAAAAATCATTTGAATGCCGAGAGCTATGGCAAATGATCTCAAGACTAAGTTCTTCCCTCTGCTCTGCTTGTGGCTAGCTCCTGCTTCAGGCAGTAACTAATAGCTTGCAGTTTTGCCTTGACTTTCTGGGACAGTGGAGCATTGCTTAAAGCACATTTTGAAATAGAAGGAAGAGGCATTAAGACACTGACGCATATCCCTGAACCTCAGGTAACAAATGCCAGCCTGTGTCTGTGAAACACTAAAGTAGCTTCAGGGCTGCTGTCGCTCATGCTGCCTGCCTGCACCGAAAGTGCCATTAGGGCTGTTGGGGAGAAGATGAATGGAGAGACTCCTCAGCAATTTCTGGTGACTTAGCGTTGGAGTGGAGGCATGGCATAGGAGTAACTGTGTCTCTTTTATGCTGTGGTGACAACTTGGTTGCTTATTAAGCCAGTAAAAACTGGAAACAGAGGCTTATCATCTGGCTGTCAGGCTTTGAATGCACTCACTTAATTTAACCAAAAGGCCAGTGTCCACAAACTTTCACAACATGAATATTCCTGAAAAACAAAGTGCATTCTTTTCCCTTATCCTTCAATGAAATGACAGCAGAGCTGCCAAATTTAGCTCTCTTTTTCTGATGAAATATGTGCCACCAACATTCACTGTCTCACTATAACCTTCAGATTTGCTAATCGATGCCCCTCGGGGCAGTCAGATGAGGGGCTGGCAGAGTCTGAATTCTTACCACAACACTTTGTTCAGAGGGGTAATCAAGAGGACGAACCTGTGTCCTGTACAATATTCTCCAAGAACAATGTGTAGTTCAAAATACATCTGTCTTACAGTTTTCTGACAGCACATTATTAAATTATCCTCCTAATTGCTGCCAAAAGCAGAGGTCAGCTGTTGACAGAAGGGTGGTGGAGAGCTCAGAGAGCAGGGTACTCTGCAGCCTCACATTCTATTCTGCAATGGTTTCTTTAATCCTCCATGCTTGTGCAAAGCCAGGTTTTCTCTTTTACTGCAAATGGAGTGTGTATACACCATTTTGAGATAAATATGTGCTAGAAAAATTGAAGCACTTTCAAGCCCACATCCACCAGACTAATTTTTATGGCATGACAATGACAGAAAAGTTGGGTTTTTTTCTTAAGAACTTAAGAAGTGAAAGGATATAAGCTTACAACAAATCTGGTCTCTGAATATGCAGGCTGCTTGTGAGACTGACAACGCAGAAAGTGCTCTATGCTGAATGACTGCAAATCCTGGGAAAACAGGTATATGAAACCCACTAACGAATAAAGGCAAAACTAATGCAGCGTTTCAGTCTATTTTCAGTCCATAAATGTTCCCATTTATGTTCTCATTTATGTAGGTGGTGATCTCCTATAGTTTTCACAAGCTGACGCACAGCATATTGCTGTGCAAATGGGGCAAATAGCCACAGTAAGTAGCAACAGAAGTGACTAAAAGCCTTAAACATCACAAGGCAAGGAATATTTTCTCCATCATTGCATACACCTGGGCACTATGCTTATATACACATGCTGTTAGTGATAATGTGATAACCCACAGCCCTATATGACAATCTTTACAGCCATGTGATCTCCGCATGCAGGTTTCGCCACACAGCTTGCACTATGACTTGTTTCTACATCTCCTTAGGCTGTGTTTCCATCATTCCAAATGTTCAGTAGCAGATAGACTCCCAATCTGCCAGGTTTTTCTTCTTCTTTTCCCTCTCTTCTGTGAATTAACATTCCAGGCAAGTGTCTTTGTCTCAAAAAGAAAATGGAAGAGAAGGTAACCTGTCTGTGGGGAAGTCCAATTCTATTCTCTTGGCTACAAAGAAATTTTTTACTTTTCCTTACTATTTCTCAACCGTCTTTAAAAAGCAGAGTGATAATCCGTGATAGATTTTAATGTGTCTCTATTCCCAGATTTATAAATAGGAATTTATAATGGAAAAGTTGTTATAAAGCATAGTTATCTCAGACACATGGTCCTAATCAACAATGCATTAATTAGCAGTACTGGAAAATGCATCAGAAGAGATATCTTTATTTTTTCCCTAAATTTTACTCCTGATGTCCCTGAAGTCACTCAATAGCATCAGCAGCAAAGCAGACATTAACCCAAATTTCATGGATGTGTGATCCATAGTGGCCGTTTTTCTGAAAAATAATGAATTAAATCTTACATAAACCATTAATTTTCAGGGAAGGGGTGTTGTTTCTCATTAAGAAAGGCTTAAAAATCTCATATTTCCTTCTTGATATTATAATCCTACAAGTTATTAGTTGCTAGAAAGACTGGGGCGTGGAGGCCTAATGTGCCTGGTGAGCAGCTCTGTACAGACCACATCCAAAGCATCTGCCCTCTCTGGGGAGCTGCTGTGCTGTCTGAGTAGTCCCCTTCTGCTTCAGAGGTTGGGTTTTGACATAATAAATGGGGCTCATTTTTACAGCCACCATCTTTCAGTCTCTAGAGTTAACAACAAGTCCTTCCAGGCATATTTGTAGGAAAGCAGGGCATTCAGAGCCAGGCTTTGTTCATTTGAAAATGAAATGAATTAGGCAATGTGCTCTAGATGTTTGTCCCAAAGGCTAGTATTATTGCTATTTAACCAATGGCTGTCATTTACTGAAATACCAAACCACATATTTAATTTTAATGTTACTGTCACATCTGAATTGATAAGTTAGGTATGTAAATTTGATTTCAAATGAGAAATTAAATGGCTAATCAGCTGATCATTATATTCATAGTATGTCATTAGCAGTTTAGGCCTTACATTATTATTTCTTTTTGACTACTGAGTAGTTTTACTCTCACAGCACGTTATTTAACCCAATTGCTGTTTTTCTTGCTATATTTAATTAAAACTTGTGAAAAATAATATTTACAAGGGAAACAATCAAAATCACTGTTTTAAAATAGCCTGGTGTATCTCTTACAGAGGTAGAAAAATGCTAGATAAACATGTCTGTGAATGTAAGAGATCACACATACTGCTTTCTCCATACAGTTCATTCTACTGAAGTAGTCTGTGTGCTAAATTTACATGAATGGGGTAAAGCAAGTCAAAGTAAATAATTACTTGACTTTTATTTTTCCATTATTTGTGCTTTGTATTGGTTTCCATTGGTTTGAGTGTTCACCATACTCCCATGCTACTAGGTGGTCCATTGAAAAGATAAGTGTCTACTCCTGCAGCACATTTAGGGGAGTTTTTTTCTTACACCTGGTTCTTTGGTTTGATCTTCAAGTTTCAGTTTTCAGGTGATTGCTCTCCGTGGGAGGCAGTAACACATTGCTGGGTGGGGGTGTCCCTTTAAATTATTTTTTCAATTGCGGATGAGTTTGGTAAAATATGGAGAAGAATGCTCAAGGCCCTTATAAACCAATAACTTCTCTTTTTTCAAGAGGGAGATCAGTGTAGAAGTTAGGAGGGAATATGCATTATCAGAACTATCTTTTTGCTTAGAAACTCCAGCAGTTCCTGGCTTGGAGTCAGATTTGGCATTTAGTGAGGAGTAACTTCTTTACACATGAAAACCCACACACACTTGATAAGTCAATGTAGACAGCTCACACGTTTTGAAGTTCCAGCATATAAATGCCCTGAAAGTGTCATTTTCTCTGAATGTGGAGCGGAGCAGGATTTCTTCGTGCCATTGCAGCTCTGGGCTGCTGTGATTATGCGTGGTCTACACGCCCACACTGGACGGGTTGTGTGTTTCTCCAGTTCTCTTCCTGCCCCATGATCCAGCCATTTGAAAGACTAAACTAACCAGTTCATGTAGTTTAGAAGACCACTAGAAACTTAGGGTGGAAGAAAAGAAAAATATAACTGAGCCACCAGAAATGGAAAACGAGGGTTAACATGGTTACTGGATGAGGCAGAAGATGTGACAGGGGGCAGCAGTGCAGAAGAGTAGATGAGGGCTGGCTATGCAAAAGGACCAGGAACAAAATGAGAAAGTAGAGCACTTTCAGGACTAACGAAGTGAGGAGATGTGTCTTAGGAGAAACCAGATGAAGGGCAGAGGCAGGTTGAGGAGGATGGGCACACTGAATCAAGCTTGGAGCAGATGGGGAACAAAGCATCAAAGTCTGTTCCTATTGAAGCACCCTCTTCCATACAGCCTGGTACTGGACTTGAGATCCCAGGGCCTCTTGCTGTACGATTGCTTCCAAAGATGTCTGGGTGTATATACATTTGCAGCACATGCTAAACATGCCAGTTGATTCTATTTAGACTAGATTGAGATAGTAGGTTTAGATAATAATAAGGTTGTGGCAGTTTGCTCTCCTTTAGGTGTGATTGCACCTCATCAGAGACCCAGGAAGACCCCAGTTCTTGCTAAGACCTCTGACACCAGATATGCATTAGAGTTAAATCAATGCAGATATGTTACCACATACTGCAGTATATAAATACCCTATGGCGGTGTTCACCACTGATACCTGGCTGATACAAGCTTTTGCTGTCTGTAGTGGACAGTTCTCAGAGTCCCAGTTCTCAGGCCAAAAATCATCATATCTAAATCAGAAGCCGAAAGTTTGGTCCAGTTCTCATCTGGATGAGAGGTCTCACATATACATTTAAGTCTGTTAGAGAATTTGATTCCAAGAAAACAGGGAGCAACAACACAAACACATGTATAGCTTCAAATAAACCATTAACAGAGTGCTGTGCAATAGGTCTAAATGTGGTGGGACAGGCTAATGTCAATGTGAACATCATGTTGAACTTGCCTCTTTCCCACTGAGTGGGGAACCTGAGTGGAGGAACAGATACCTACGCCTGTGCCAGTAATTTTCCTACTCTAGCTAAGTCTCGTAAGCCTTGACAGAACTGAATAACTACCTATCTTACAACTAAATGTTATCAAGATTCACAAATTGCCATTCTTTTGCCTGTCTTTTTTGATTAGGCATCTGTTTCAGAGCCTACCTTTTAGACTAAGTCTTGCACAGCAGAGAATGCCACTGTCAAAGGCACTGCCACCAGTATTTTTCCAGAATTCCAGCCTCTAGAACATACACTTAAGTGTGGGAAACTTGGCTTAAATTATTTAACCAGCCAATGTACTGTAATGACTTTAATGAACAGCATTCTTTGGCTGAAAAAGCTCAGTGGTTTCTGCTGAATTTGCTGCATTTTTACTAAAATAGTTAAACCATTCACCTGAAGTAGGATCAGAACTCAGCTCCCTTGGTTTCACACCTATTACCCATAAGTGCATGTCCACAAATGCCCACCCGTTAAGTATGAAGCTTTTTCTGTTTCTTTAGTTCAGCAAATACGTATTTATTCCATGCAATGTGAAATAGGTTTCTCTAAGGGTTTGTGAATTAGCATGTTTGTGAATCTTGCTCTTAGATATTGTACAGGGAGCATGAGGCTGTTGAAGACTATAAAATGGACTGGGGCCAGTCTGTTGAGAGTTGGGTGTTGGTCTATCCAGTGTTAAACCAGCCCTTTGCACTGATTCTCATTGCTTTCATTCCTTGGTTTCTAGACCCTGACCTGGGACGTGCTTTCCAGAAGTACTACATGCACATCACTGTAATTGATGCAGTAGCAGCTACACTTGGGGTGGATATGGTAGTGCTCTTCGGCTGTCACATGGAATTAACACTACTCCTGGCAGATGCCAAGGTTGCCCTGAGCACAGTGTTGTGTGAAACATCCAAATGGTATTGTGAAGAACACCAGAGCCTTTAAAGAGATTAATCTTCAGAAGAGTTTGTTTTACGTGAAGCACATGAATCCAAAACCCAAAAAATGAGAAGGCAAAACAGTCACAATCAGCTCATTAAGTGAGCTCTGTCCATTCTGAATGAAGCAGGGTCAGGTAGGGGAAAAAAAGAGTGTACAATTGTTTAGCTGGAGAATGAACCATCATGTAGATGTGAATCAGGTTGAATAGCATTAATTTTGGCATTTCTAAACTTGGGATTGTTTTACTCCATGACTTTTTAATGTAACTTTGTATGTAACTTTTTTATATATGACTTTTACAATCTGACAGATGGCAAGCTTTTGCAATTATTATCCTTTTACTTCCTCAGAATGAGACCTAGTAGATTGTAGAATAAATTCCAAAGGGAAATGGTTGCTTCAGAGGCTGTATAAGTTAAAACTGTAGTGTATAATATACTGTAAAGGACAATTCTATAGTGATAAGTCAGAGGACTGTATGACTTTAAAGGGCTTTTTTTATTTGTGCTTTGTGTGGTTCTGGGAAAAGGAGTTAGCTTGTCTTTGTATTATCCTACCGTTCTGCCTTAGGGGAAGACTGGACTTGAGCGAGATAAATTAATTTTCATTTGGACCGTGTCTCTCTCCCTTTCTCCTGGCATCACATTTGAAGTTCCTGTGTTGTGTGATCAAAAGGCATGTGATGCAGAGATTCAGTCAGCTCTGCTACCATCAGCACGACTGTGTACAACACAGGCGGTAGTAGGGATTATGGAGATACTATCTGACCAATAAAGAGAAGAAAAGCATCCAGTCTTTAATAAAATGGT
The DNA here is from genome assembly GCF_963921805.1 of Phalacrocorax carbo. Taxonomy (NCBI): domain Eukaryota; kingdom Metazoa; phylum Chordata; class Aves; order Suliformes; family Phalacrocoracidae; genus Phalacrocorax; species Phalacrocorax carbo. Next base: position 43,675,971 of record NC_087513.1, read on the forward strand.
TGTATCAGTGGAAGTGGAGAAACATTTGATCAGTGTAGACAAGGTAACACTTAGTAAAAAGCTTAAGGATTAACTTTTAAACTCTAGCTGATGTCAAGAAAGGAAAAAGGAAAATGTTTATCTTCTGAAATCAAATGCATTTTCTTCCTAGGGCACTGAACATTGCCGTAGAGCAAAATCTTCATTTAGCTAACATGCGCAGCTTTACTCCAGAAATATTGCCCTAAAACAGGTTAGCCTGTTTTTGTCACAAAATTTGTCCCTGCCTGTTCATTGTCTTTGGAGCTAAGTAATGAAATTAAGAGCATCTGTTGTATGACTGGACTTTCTCCCTTCTCCTTCCCTTCCCTCCCCTCCCTTTCTCCTCCCTCCCTCCCTCCTCCCCCCATCCCCACTCTTATTCTCTCTTTCTCTCTCTCTGTCTTTCTCCTTCTGCAGGTACAACACTATCCTTCAGTTGCAGTGTCCCTTTTGCAGTTCTCTGGACCCTTTTTTCCTCTGTAAACTCAGCACATTCAGATTTCAGTCCAGCTGGCAGTACTGCTGGCACATGAACAACTCTCAGTCCTCCTCATGTGCCTGGAGTTGCCTGAAGGAAGAAAGAGTTGCTGTCAGTGTAAGTAGCAAGGGATAATCTTGGCAAATATAATTGCTACTGCTGTTGTGAAAATTGACAAGATTTCTTCGATTACCTGTTCTAGAAATAAAGTATTTCCAAACCGCAGTGATGTGTGTAATGCCTACTCCAGTTAAGTTTGCAAAACACTTATCATTCTGATGCTGTTTTCAGGTGCTTGTAGCTTTATTGAAGCATTCAAATTTCATTCTCCATCTCTGTATAAAAGCTGCTCTACCCAGTACTTTTCCCCAAAGGTAAAAATGGAGCAAAATCAAATTATATATGTTTTAAGAGCATATCACTTCCAACAACAGGATAGGTTTTCATTGTCGCCTCAGTTAAACATTCTGGCTAAGTGATAAATTCCTCCTATGCCACATAAAAGTATTTATTCTTATCTTTTTTATTCTATCAGGAAAAGGTTTATTTTGCATTATAAAATAGAGATGCTGTTCCATGTCAGCCTGAACAGTACTGTTGTTTCAGCCTCTCTATGAGCTGACAGAGTTTCCCAAAAGGATGCTTACTCCAGAGCTGTCTAGAGTTTTACATGGTGTGAGGAGAGTGGAAGTTCCCAGAGACAAAGTGAAACTTGATAGCGTAGATTTAATGTAATGGCCATAGACTGTTTATTCTTGTCCTATCCCCTATTAAAAAAAAAAAAATAACCTGCATATAGTTAGGACTAGGTATCCTCTACTTAGCTAATGGCAGCTAAAGAGCTTCATGATGTCTTCTACTAATGATTATCCAGAAAGATTTGGTACTGTGGGGGAAAACAGTGTTCTAGGACTTGTGCAGAAAAGCTGGAGCTGGAAATTTGATAGCTTATGTTTAATTTAATGGGCATAGACTAGTTATCCTTGTCCTTTTCCCTATTAAAGAAGAAATATCCTAGATGCAGTTAGGACTAGGTATCTACTACTTAGCTAATGACAGATGGGTCTAACTGTCTTAACTGCATCTCCACTGCTGTGTTCTGTCCTCTTATGATAGTGTAACGTTTGCCTACACAATGGCAGTTTTAAGAAGATGAAGCTAACATGCAATACCTTTTGCTATGCTAGAAGGTCTCCACAGTCTTCCCCAAAAGCTGATTTATGGAATTTCACTGTTTCTTCATCCCAAGGGACACAGTTGTCTATCCTTTACCTCCAAACTTCTCTCTGCCATGTGGATGAATCTCAGTCTCACACACAAACAGAATCATATAGATTGGAAAAGACCTTGAAGATCATCAGGTCCAACCATAAACCTAACAGTGCCAGTTCACCACTAAACCATGTTCCTAAGCACAACATCCAAACATCTGTTAAATACCTCCAGGGATGGTGACTCAACCAATTCCCTGGGCAGCCTATTCTAATCCCTGACAACCCTTTCAGTGAAGTAATATTTCCTAATATCCAATCTAAACCTCACCTGGCACAGCTTGAGGCCATTGTGTCTCATCCTATCACTCGTTACTTGGGAGAAGAGGCTGATGCCCACCCTGCTACAACCTCACTAGGACAAGGGCTAGCGATTGTGAGGCTTCTCCCAGCTGCTTGTAGAATAATTCATCTGCCTCTTCATCCTGGCTGGGTGGTCTGTAACAGACTCCCACCATGATATCTGTCTTGTTGGCCTTCCCCCTGATTCTTACCCATAAACACTCACCCCTATCATCACTATCATTAAAGTCTAGATAATCCAAACACTCCCTAACATACAGAGCTGTCCCACTGCCTCTCCTGCCTTGCCTATCCATTCTGAAGAGTTTATAGCCATCCATCGCAGTGCTCCAGTTGTGAGTCATCCCACCATGTTTTCATGATGGCAACTATATCATAGCTTTCCTGCTGTACAATGGTTTACAGCTCCTCCTGTTTATTGCCCATGCTGTGTGCATTTGTGTACAGGCGTTTGAGCTGGGTTGTCATCCATGTCATCTTCTTAGAGGAACACCCCTGAATTCCTTTGAGGTGTTTTACCAGTGTTCCCTTCTTGGCTCCTATTACCTCAGTAGCTCCTAGCTCATCTCTGTACAAAGTTCAGCTGTGCTCCAGTGAACCCAGGACATCTCAGAGACACAGGCTGAGTGACCTTGCTAGCACTTCATCCTTCTAACCTTGGCATGTCATCCCTCAGCTTGTCACAGGCAAGCCTGATATTAACCCCCTCCACCATAAAGTCTAGTTTAAAGCTCTGCCAATAAGCCCTACAAGCTCATAAGCAAAGACCCTCTTTCTCCTTTGAGAAAGGTATATCCCATCAGATGCCAGCAAGCCTGGATCTCTGTAGGCCATTCCATTATCAACAAAAACAACCTTGCGGCGATTACACCGGCCATAGAGCCGTGCGTTAATAGACTGCGTGTATCTGTTACTTTCAGTGTCGCTGCCCACAACTGGAAGGATAAAGGAGAAAACCTGTGCTCTAGAGCCCCTTGCTAGCTGTCCCAAAGCCCTGAAGTCTCTTTTGATTGCCCTTGGCCTACGTGTTGCAGTTTCATCACCTCCCACATGGAAGAGCAGTAATGGATAATAGTCCAAGGGCCATACCAGGCTAGGAAGTTTCCTAGCAATCTCCTTAACCCAGGCCCAGGGAGGCAGCACACTTCCCTCAGAGGAGGGTCCGTCTGGCATATTGGACCCTCTGTTTCCCTCAGTCACCTAAAACTGTAACCTAAATACATATATCTGCTCTGTATTTTCTTCTTCAGCTTCCTGAAGCTGGAAGGGAGGAGAGGAAATATTTTCCCCAGAATAGACCAGCAGAAAATGTGTTTACAATGGGTGACACCACTCAGTTCTGCAGAGCTCAGAACACCACTCGGTAATGGTTTTGTAAAATCATGTTTATATTGGAATTTATTCAACAGTCAGCATTCTGAGAACTCATTTTTAAATTCTCTATTGTATGGCCTTGAACAGCTCACTTCTTGTTTTCAGTCTAGAAGAAAAATTTATATAAACCCTCTACATATTCAGTTTAGTACTTCAGCTAAAAATAAGAGAAACATTTTCTATCTAAAAACAAAGAAATTTATGCAAGAGAGAAACATGTTTCTGCAACTGTTCCAAAACTGTATCCTATTTGGCAATCTGGTTCAGGCTTTGCTCTGTATCAAGTTATTTTGGAGGCTACTTGGTCTAGCAAAACCAGAAGCTGTCGCTTGGTTCTTAAATGCTTTGTAGTTGTTTAACATGCGCTGCCCTTGGCTGAGGAAACAAGAAGCTTCTCCCGCACAACGTAACATGAAATGAAGTTGAAAAACGATCTGCCACTTATGTGAGTGGGACAAATTTATGAGAGGTTTGTCATGGTCAACAGAGAAGATTAATGGAAGCTGGGACTTGAGTCAATCAGTTTTGAAACAAACCAAACCAATTAATTAAATGGAAACACTTAGCAAAGCATGTATCTATAAATACAGATGAATATTGAGGCAGAGCTGTAAGATATAGGTTGGGATGTAATGAAACAATGTAGAGAACAGAAAATGTTTAAAGGGGAAGAGTTTCACTATGTTTCTGCTGCTGATCATCCAGAAGGTTTTGGCACTGATGGGAAACCTGCACTAGGATTTGTACAGAAAAGCTGGAGCTGTATTATTTTTCTGTAATATATCTGCTCTGTGTTCCTCTCACAGTTTTCAGCTGTAGTCTTCAGATATCTTTTGCTCTTTTTGCTTTTGTATTGTTTATGCTATTTACTCATAATATAGAACACCCATGAATTTCTTATGTTTAATTACATGATTAAGGCAAAGTCCATGATTTGGAATTAAAAATGTCCAGCCCCAAAACACCATGGGATAGTTAATATATGCACAAATTGCATTTTTCCCAGATCAATTATGCAAATGTTGGCAGTTCCTTCTAACTGTGTATAATAAGACCATCCCTGTGACTGGGAAATTTTCTCTAAAGCGACTCACTTTCCGAATTTTTCCAGAGTGCATGTTTATAAACTGAGAAGAGGAAGTTATGATGATGCTAGGAGTCTTAGGACTGCAATTAGGCATATCTTAAGAGATGTTTAGGTTTAACTGATGGTGTAGATGTATGTTTTATGAGCAGGAAGAAATACTGGGCAGTGTTTGAAGGGGGTCTGACTGGGAGCATAAAGAGTACAGTAGTGAAATGCAAACAGAGGATCCGTAAGTGGTATACTTACTAACTGAAGTGTACTACTTTATATATAAAATTCTTACATCAAAGAAATTGGTGCTCAAAAACAAATTCTAGAGTCTGGTGTGGTGTAGGAAGGAGTTTGAAGAACTTAGGAAAAATTAACTGATGATAAAAATCATTGGGTATTTTTTCTCTTTCAGATGACTGAAAAGGGGAATACTTATTCAGACAAAGAAATAGAATCATTTGTGTCTTTCTCCCCCACTTCCTGGCCACAGCATTAGTAACTGTGACATATACACACAGAAAAACTTTGAAAAAATATGAAGTTGTCTTAATAACTTGATTTCTGCATGGCAGCCACTTATCTTTGAGGTGCAGCCTTCTTTCATAAAGAAACACTGCTGGAAGGGCTATATACAAGGTTCCTAGTATAGAATCCAAATTGAATTATAGTGCCCTTCTGAGCCGGGATCTGTCCCTGAAAGATAGAAGAAAAAGAAGAGAATAACATCATGCCATTAAATTCATCTTGCTATATCTCAGCTCCAGGAAGTTGGGGGGTAGTATGACCTCAGAGAGGTTCATCTCACTGCTAAGGGGAATTGTTCAGCTGAATGAGAGCAGCTAGGAAAAAAAAACAAACAAACCACCACCAGCAACAACAACAACAACAATTGCTGTTTCTAATTCCAGACTGAACTGGAAAGGATCAAAATTGACTCTCTGGGCCTGATGCTGTTGCTAATAAAATCATATATTCTACAACTAACACGACTGGGAGCAGGCTCAAATTTAATGTCTCTTTTTTATTTTTAAGAGTCCCCTTTTTATTGCTTTATAATGACATTAACATCAAAAATGCTCAATATTTTTAAAAGTTAAGTAGGAAAATAAGCTTGCTTGCTGCATTCCCCACTTTCCCAGCAGGGCAATGGAGCTGCTGCATACAAATAAGAACAGAGTTTTGACCAGCATTCTCAAAAATGAGGGGAAAATATTCATAGCCTAGCAAGGAAACAGGTTAAAAAAAGTAAATCTAGTGTGGTGACAATAAGAAAATTGACTATGCCAAAAAGATTGGTACAAATGCAGCCAAGCTGTCTGCCAAATTTTCATCCCCTACTTCATCCTTAGGACCTGCCTCGACCTACTGTAGCCTGACAACAGCACAAAATGGGACGCACTGATGCTTTTGGTTTTAGAGATCCCATAGTTTTCAGGCTTGGTAAGTTTTATCAAAGCAACCATTTTGGTAGGGAATACATATGTACATAATCCTGTTGTGAAAAGTCACAGTGCAGAAATGTGCTGGTATCAAGTTCTTTATACCACTCTTGCCGAGCTTCACAGAGATAATATGACATTATATTGGCATGAACACTTGTATAACTGCATCTTTACTAGGGCAATTCTGACATTTCGACTTTTCTGTCATATTTAAAACAGGCAAACTATTCTTTAAATGGACAAGACAGTAAAAAATTTTCTCTTTTTACTCTCTCCTTTGCCACATTAGGGTTTTCTTGTTTTGTAACCTGTGTGAGTAGCCGTCTGTGCAAATGGTCACCTTGAAACAACAACAATAAAAAAGGATAAAAGGAGGACCTATATGATCTCTAAGACCAGGGGATGATACAGCAGAAGTCCCTTCTCAGCCACCTGTCAGTCCTGGGCCTTCCCTGACTTCTCATACTTACCATCAGAGAAGAGCCTCTCTGAAATAAAAGGCTCTAATAACCTCTTGAGAGTTTTCCCATTAATTGCATCCATGTGTAAGAATAGGAGGACTTTATAGGTAATATTTTATGCTTTATAACACATAGGAATTAATGGGAGTCTCAACTGTTTTTTATTAGTTTACCCCTCACTAAAGCTTCATCTGTCTATACAAAGAATACTTCAGAAAATGAAAGTCAACTAGTGAGAGTGTGACTGTAAAATGCCATGATTTTCCTTTACTAATTCCCCACTGTAGTTTAACATAAACTGCATAATTTTTTGTGCATTATTATGGTGTCTAGATAGTGAAGAGTGGGTTATACAAAGTGAGACTTGTAGGCATTATCAGTTTCTTTGCACTATTGAATTCACAGAATCACAGAATCACAGAATCACAGGTTGGAAGGGACCTCAGGGATCATTTAGTCCAACCTTTCTAGGAAGAGCAGAGTCTAAACAAGATGGCCCAGCATCCTGTCCAGACGACTCTTGAAAGTGTCCGATGTGGCTGAGTCAAATACTTCCCTGGGGAGATTATTCCAATGGCTGACTGTCCTCACTTGTGTCCGTTCCCGCTTGTCCTCTCCATGTGACTTTGTGTAAAACGGGAGTCTCCATCTTCTTTGTAACTACCCCTTAAGTACTGGTACATGGTGATGAGATCCCCTCTGAGCCTCCTTTTCTCAAGGCTGAACAAACCCAGTTCTCCCAGCCTATCCTCGTACGGCAGGCTTCCCAGTCCTTTGTTTGTCTCGGTGGCCCTTCTCTGGACCCCTTCCAGCCTGTCCACATCCTTTTTGTATAGTGGGGACCAGGACTGTACACAGTACTCCAGGTGTGGCCTGACAAGTGCTGAGTAGAGCGGGATGATGACTTCTTTATCTCTGCTGGCGATGCCCTTTTTGATGCAACCCAGCATCCTATTGACCTTCTTGGCCGCAGCAGCACAATTTTCACTCATGTTGAGCTTCCTTTACACCAGGACCCCCAGGTCCCTTTCCACAGAGCTGCTCTCCAGCCAGGTGGCTCCCAGTCTGTGCTGCATTCCCAGATTATGTTTTCCCAGGTGCAAGACCTTACACTCCTCCTTGTTGAACTTCATAGGGTTCTTGCTGGCCCACTCTACCAGCCTATCCAGATCTCCCTGCAAAGTGGATCTCCCTTCTGGAGTGTCTACTTTCCCGCCCAATTTGGTGTCATCCACAAACTTCATCAGGTTGCTTTAAATTGTTTGCTTTAAAGAAAGAAGAAGCGAAAATCCTAAGTTATCCCCACCCTGAGACTATAGAACTATTGAGGATGTTTTTCTGTTACTGCTGAAAAGAAGTTCTGCTGTGGGTGCTCTTGGGAAGAACTGAGTTTTGCTGCTCACCAAGGTGCATCTCCATTTGAAACGCTGGGCTGGGATATTCACTGAGTCTATCATTAGAACTTCTGTCTTTCCCGTGTCTCAAACAAAAGCTAAGCAAAACCAGTGGGAACTGGCATAACTCACAAACATGTTAATAGTCAAGAATTTTTAATTTTAGAGCAGTGGTAAGTATGCCACGCACCACTCGAAATGTAATTTTGAAGTTTTGTGTTTGCTCACAGACGACTGTCAAATTAAGGTTCTTACTAGTTAAACTTCATAACAGCTCAAGCAGAAAGTTTCACCTGATCAGGATGTGACATGAGTTTTTTCAAAGAACTAAAAAAATAAGCCCAGTGTCCTGATCCCCACTCCTGTGTCCTGCAGAGGAAAGGTACTCCAGTGGCTTCCTACAGCAAGTGACACTAAATGATGTTTCTGATGATTACTATATAAAATGGGATAGCTTTTTACACTCCTATTCAGAAACATTTTGCTAGAGCATTCAGCATAATTAGTTAAAAACATACTACTTTATCTTTAGCAGAACATAGCTGATTAATTTTCTAGGTTAGAAGACACAGATGTGTGAGGATAAAAGCCTTGCTTGTTTGAATAAACAGAAATTGTCTCATAGCTCTGCAAATTATTTCCTTTAAAGCAATCTAGGTAAAGAAGACAGAAATACCTGTTCAATATTTATTCACTGAGAAGCAAAGAGGTTTCTGTTATGTTTTGGTTTTAAAACAATGTTAAAAGCTGTCCTGGTGTAACTCTATTGAACCTAATGAATTGTCACCGGAGATTAATTTGGTCCTGGTATCTCTGATCTCACTTGCCAGGAAAAAAATGTTTTTCAGCTGACTTTACATATTAATCACTCACAAGCAAGGAGACAAGTCCTGGAACAACTCTTGTCTCCTTTATATGGACTTTCTAATTCAGTTTGTTTTCTAATGAGGTGAGGGGCAAGTCAAGATCACTCTGTTTTTGTAATGGTTTTGAGTCAGTTCCACATATTTGATCATGTTTACCCCTAAACTCAAGAATTTCTGGTTGGATTAATCATTGTCTGAGGAAAGGCATAATGTTAAAAGCATATTCGGAGAACGGAAGAAGAAAAACCAGGGGTCCTTAGGATGTTTTATTAGCTGACTTGCATACAAAATTTTGCTTTGGAAGAAGCTGGTAGCTTTCAAATATCTTGAATACCATATCAGGTAGGTGGGAAATGTGCTGCATTCATGCTCTGTCTAGACGGGTAGGGTACCTGTGCCAGCACTGAGAGAGTGGCCCTGCAGTGTCTGGGCAAAAGGCCCGGGAGCTCTGGAGCAGTGGCAGCCATAAAGGGGCTCCGGAGACGCAGCTCTGCCTTCCTGCTGCCTCCCCTCGGACTGTTCGTCCCTGCAACAGACCTTCTCCCAGGCCTTATGTGCTCTGGCTGCCTGCACCCAGACTGGGGGGAAATATGTTGTAATTAAAAAGCAGTCATCTTCCATCTATACCTACCCGCTGCCCAGGATTTTCTTTGGAAAATGTGTAACCTTCAGTGTCTTGTGGCTTCCAAATTCAGTGTCGATAGCATGCAGCTCCTGGAGAGCTTTAATTTAAAGCTAATTCTGCCAGGCAGCCCATCTTGGAAATTGGGTTAAAGAGAGGTTTCTTAATCAGTAGAATGTTTCTCATTAAAGAAAACTTGTCTCTATCAGGTGCATTGACTTGCAGGCCTAGTTGAAATTATTTGTTGTTTTGGTTTGTTCAAAAAAAAAAAAAATCATGTTATATAATGTAGATTTTAGGGTTCAAGAGTAGATTTCAAGTGACATACTTTAGTAACTGATTTCCCTTCAAAAAGAAAGGTTGGTTTCTCTTCCCTCACCGCAATGGAATAATCGGTGGGCTAACATGAATGAGTCGTGAGCGGCATACATCAGGGCCACTTGACTCAAGTTAAAGTCCTTCAAACCTCAGTTTGTAATTAAAAATGAGAGTATAGGCATGGTCCTTAAATCCTGATTACAAGTCACTTAAAATAATTACAGAAGCAATGAATGCAATTTGAATTATTCTCACCCTGCTAGGCAGCAGCTAATCCTGGTTGGTGAGCGGAAATCTCCATAAAATATTCTTGAAAGTGATAATGTAAAATTTCAGATTATGTGTATAAAAAATCATTACTCAGATATGCAAAAGTAGCCCACAGTATACAGAGCCAAATCTCTGCAGTATGTTAACAGCCATACAGTGTTTACCATTATGTATTATGTCCTTTATTATACTATACAGAATTGCTAATGCTACATTGTATTTAATATTTTATATATTACTTCGATAAATCAGCTATATTTTTGGCATAACTGGTCTGACTTCATTATCATTCATGAAGTTCACTTGCAAAACACCCACGTGATTTCATTATGTGAGTTTATTTGGACCCCTTTCTCCTTAGATTTTAATGTGCAGTTTTTCCTCCTTTTATTTATTCTGTTTTGATTTCTGGTTTTGTGAGACTCTGATTAAGAATCACAGCTGTTTGGGAATGAGGTTAGGAATACCTGCTTGTGCTGACTGTAAAGTTTGGGGATTGTTTTTTTAAAAAAACCCTTGCATTCCCCCCAAATCTTCTGAAGAGTAATAAACACATTATGGAGTACAGTTGTCGTCTCAAGGCAGCCTTCCATAAAGTATTGACCATTAGTGCACTATCTGTTCTACCGCATCATTCACATGATTCATCACGAGCCGGGAAGGAACAGTTTGCTTCTTCTTGCTAGTACACAAACATCCTTAATGTATTTTCTGAGATTTAAATTCGGTGCCGAGTATTGCAAGGATTTCAGACAATGCAACGCTGTTAAAAGCTTTTGTACTGCCAGTGTCTTCACCAAGAGCTATAGTTTAAGCCATATGTATCTTACAGCTTCCTATTACGATTTTTTTTTGTTTAGTTTATTCCCACCCCTTCTTACTTAGCATCCATTTTGATGTGGGAATAGATTTGCAGCTTTGTCCTGTTCTTGTCATTGTGTAGGTGGTAAGAGCAGTACTGCAACCATATTTTCTTTCATAGTAAACCAGTTTTCACTTCTTCTCCAAGTCTGTGAGCTATTCATGATTTGCAAAGAAAAAAAAATTAAGTAACTCTTTCTCTTCCTGTCAACAGAAATGAGAACAGCAACTTGTATTTGTGTCCTTACTGCCTTTTTTTTTTCCCTCCAGGTATAGGTAGGATGGGATCAGAGGAATGTTTCTTCTGGAAAGATCTAAGGAGTTACATGTATCTCTAGTGAAGGCTCATGCTCCTTTCCAGAAGGACTGTGTCCACCCAGTGGGTTCGCATGCATCCCCTTCCTCCCAGCTGTCACTTGTGGTTTGTGCTGACCCATTTTGCTTCACGTTGCAGCAGATTACAAAGGCACGGACAGGATTCGGTGCATATGTTCAAAGTTTCTTAAACATATGGAAGGACTTTAAAATATGTGGATTTTGCTGACTCAAGAACCAAAGTGACCCTAAGAAATCTGCACTCTAAGGATGTCAGAGCACAGTCTTGCATCATCTTTTTGGGGGCATATGCCAGTCCACTGAGGGTGACTGTGAAAGGCTGTGGCTGTGAGGCTGGTGACACTTCTTATGTCAGCATGAGAAGGAAGCCTTTCAGATCAGTTGACTTGCCTCTGGAGACCTGCATGTCAGTCCAGTGAAGGAGCACACAAGAAGAAAATATTAATACTTTACTTTGGGCTTGCTTAAAGTTAGATAGTTTTATTAAAATTTTTATAATGAAATCAAAGTGAAAGGGACAGAAAAGAATGCCCATTTCAAGATATTTCATCCAGAACTTCTAGCCATTCATATGCTAGTTTGTATTCTCATCTCTGATTAATGTCAATAGAGAAAAATGTACTGCAAATTTCCTTGACTGAATCAGGTAAGGTTACTTTTTAGGTGTACTAAGTAGAAATACGTGTGTTTAGTGGTAGACAATGCTAGCTTTACGTTTATGGATCTTTAATCACATAAGTACTTTCCCTGTCCTTGAAAATATATGTGCTCAAAAGTTCTTGGTAGAATACATCATAAAAGGCAGTGGTCAAACAGGAGAGAGGTATGCAGGTGCCGAAGCTCTTAACATTATTTATTTTATCTTTTTTTAAAAAAAAGAGTTATTTTTCTGTTAATCTCTAAATTATTTTCTTTTGAGATGACTTTGTAAACAGTGATGTGGGAAGATAACCTACTTTAATCAATTTAAGACTTCTTTTTAAAACAAAGTAGATATTCCTCTAGTATGCTGTGAATATATCAGAATATTTTGACCATTTGTTCTGCTTGCTATCTTAGTTTGAAAATCTTGGGATAAAATATCTATTTTCCTTCAATGTCTGAGGCAGTCTGCTTCTAGGAAATCTGTGCTGAGGTCCCATAAGGGCTGTTTCATAACAAACTTATAATTACTTAGTCAATGAATTTCTGATGCATAATATAATTGGAAGTATTTTCATTCTTCATTTGTTACAGAAACAAGCTTTGAATTAGTTAGTTAAAATCTGATAACAAACACACACAAAAATGTGATATATTCACATGAAATATTAAGATTGCATTGTGAGCTTGATTTTTTCTTCCCTTAACTTAATGGGTGTAGTAAGTTCTAAGGGGATCCACCACAGAGCACAGCACCTCAATTTAATAGGCATACGGCATAAGATCAGCTTTGGAAATCTGATGTTCTCACATTGCATCTTTGCCAAAACATTGCTATTGAATTTTAGAACCACTAATCTGGAGTTTTAAATAGAGAATGACAGGAATATATCAGAAATGCTGGCATTTTTGTTGATGATGTTTTTATATAAGCTCTATTATAGCCAAGAATCATAGATTCTCAAACACTGCTTTTTCTGCTGAGTCAGCTTTTAAACTAAAACCTATGGTGCCAGCCAGACTGCACAACTCCCAGTGGAGCAATAACGAGACGCAGGGGAAAACAAAATCTCCGCTCCACTTTGTGCTGGGGCCATGCTCAGCTGCTCCCTCTGACCTCTCATTTAGCAGCTCACATAGGATGCTCCTGGCTGATCCACCTCTCTAAATACTTCCAAACTTTTCCACAAATATGTCATTTCTGCAAAAGGCTTCAGCCATTGCCTCCACTGTATCATCCTAACACCAAGTCACACCTTTCCCACACCACGAATTGGACATGACATTTACTGGGTGGCTTCAGTTGTTCCTACCAGCCAGAAGGATGCATCGGAGTGTGGCTGGTACATCCCCCTGCAAAATGTGCTCAGCGTCTGCACAAACCCTTGCCTCCAGTCTGGGAACATGGATGGTGGTACAGTGAAACATGTGGTGCAAGAAGACAACTAATCCTTTCTAATACCTACTGCCATACAGGAATTTATACTTTCTAACAGAAACTGCTGCTACTTTACAAGGCACTTCTAGAGCTTTTCCCATGGCCATGGGAAGGTAGAGCTGCCAAGCTGATCTCCTCAGGTGAGACCCAACACTCAGCTGGGGCCACCTCAGCAGCCACAACTGGTCACTTCTGCAGATCCTTCTTTCGGACCAGGTATGAGACCAGCCTCCTTGTGCCCTGCCACAGCAGCACTCAATGCAGCAAACAAAAAGAGCTCCAGCACAGGGGTTTCATCCCCACTGTCCCCTCCGGGATGTCTGGCCTGGTGCTTCTCACTGGGCCTCCCTCTGTAGCCTCATCCTTTTTCCACCCTGCTGCCTGAAAAGGTCTTTGCACAAATGTTGGGGTTTTTTTGCATTTCATTACTGATTTATTTTAAAATATGGTCTGTACCTGTTAGCAGAAATATAAGTTTTCATCCATGGCAAGGGGGTAATGTATTCTGTGTGGCGTGTACTATCAGCAGAGATCACAAGATATGAACAGTAGTGCTTCACAATTAAAGAAGTTTTCAGCAGTGCAGCCCCCCCATGACATTACATGCTTTAACAGAGCTACAAATAAAAAAAAAATTAGTGAGAAGTTGAAAAATCCTATTCACTATGCACAAAGTTAGCATTTAAAATATGCTCAGATGTCTATGAAAATTAATGAAATGTCAGTTTGATAGCTGGAAACATATTGTTAGCTTGTATTTTAATATGAGCAGGTAAAGATGAAGTACATTCCATGTAATGAAATAAATAGAAAAGTCTGCAGCACTTACTTGCCAAGTGTATTTGCAAATAATTGCATTTTAGTTGAAGGGGTACAGTATTTAGGCCAACTGAAAATTAATGCCATGTTTAGCAGAATTCATGGGAAAATGGATATACTGCTTCACCTGGGAGTTACATTCTTATTTCCACATGAGCCAAAATTATGAGGAATTACTGTCAGAGATTTCAGCACCTTCTGTTAGGTACAGTCTGATGATAAAGTGTGCTAATGGAAATCAAGCAGTATGAGGAGAAAGTAGCTGTAACCTTCATGCCCATTAACAGCTCTAAAATCAGTGACATTAACTGTAATAGCATTTGGCCAGGACAGAGTTTTAGCCACTGGTGGGTGAATGGAGGAAGGGGAGTTTAATCAAATTTTCTTTGGAAAAATGTATGTGATCCTGTGCTTTGTCTTTCATGCCTACTCTCCCAATAAAAAGAAACCTCAGCCTTTTTTTTTATTATTATTGGCCAGTTTCAACCACATTTGACAGAAAACTAAAGGGCTCAGGGTTAATTAACTCTGTCAAGTCTTATGCAACTGTGACACCTTTGCAGTAACCCCAGTAAAGAAAAAACTGGTGTTAGCTCACCAAGCAATGGAGAGCTCACACTGGAAAAATGTCTTATAAATGTCTTCTATATGCTTTGGTATATCTTATACCTTTTAATACACCAAAGATGATCAACCTCAGGACATTGACCTGCAGAAACCCAGATCATTGGTTTCAGTGGTTGCTGAACTAGTTTTTAGTTCACAGGGGATGGTACTCAAAAATATAATCCTAAGATATCAGCAGAAATAATGTATTTTAAGTATATCTTCTAAAATGGCTGACTGCTGATTTTATTTTTATTTTACTTTAACATTATATTCATAAGTGCCTCTGGTTGAACAATATGCACAACACTTTCATTCCTTCCTAACGAGAAAGCAAGTTGCCACCTACTTGTTTTCTATCTGAAGCTGCAAAGCTGGTTATGTGGTTATAATTCCATCTCAAATACTGATATACAGAACTATTTCCATTAAATTCAGCATCAGGAGTGGCAGGGAAAGAAATGAGGAAGAGTGTGAGATGTTAAGCAAAATTGTTGTTAAGTAGGCTGGCTCCTTAACAGTCTCCAAAAGCTGGTAGATGAACTCTAAAGGCTGTGTATGCTTTAGCAGGCAGAAGCTTTGCTTCAGCAAACCTGAGACTAAGTGGCGATAATGTTAAATGCATATTGCCCACTTCTGCAAAAAGAGCAGTGGGGAAAAAAAAAAAAAAAAAAAAAACCACCTCAAAATCACGCTTGCCTAAGGATTTAGGAAAAAAGGTGACTTGTGGGTGGATGAGATTTAAGCATCATATAAATAAGCTAAGCGTTCCGAGGCAACTTGAATCTCTTTAAGAAACAGAATTGACACAGAGGAATCAATGATTATAGCAAAGCTTATAGACACTCTTCTGGAATAAGTAGCAAAAACAGATCATTTCCAACTTGGCAATTGAATGTTACATGCAGTCTTAAAGACAACAAAGGAACAGCAATGCTATATCTCATTGATAAGGTATTGTGGCCTTGTGATATATGTTTATTTTTAAGGAATCTCTGCCTGAGTGTGCAGGTACTTTAATGTCAATTACTTGAGTGCAATTTTCTTTTTTACATCTCACAGAAATTGCTTCACAATGATACTTAAATATATTTATTTGAAGCAATAATATAGGTAAAAATGGAATTATGTTCAAGATATACTAAATATTACACTGTTAGATTTTAATAAGAATGCGTTTAACAACATATGAACCTTATTTGATACAAAGTCTACAAAAACCTTCAGATACAGCATGCAGAATTCCTGACGATATCAAACAATAATAGTTTTAAATGAAATTGCTTTCCTTCTCAGCATCCTTTTCAAGAAGCACTTTTCAAGAGATGCTGCTTGGATATTTATTTAAGCAGTTAGAAAATAAAGCCTCAGGTTATGAAAACATTTGCATGTTAGTAGCTTACGCTTCAAACTGACAACGGATGCATCTTTTCAGCAAGCCTCAGACGGTTTGTAGTTACCTCGCCACATTGAAGATTTAAGCTCTTGGGGTTAGTGTTTGTCCTTTTCAAGGGAAGATTGTTTGCTACATCTTGCTCTCCTGCAGACTCTCAGTGTATCCCCTCTCATGACAAATGGAGCTGATGCTGTACTAAGGTTTCAGCCCTGCTGTCCATCACTTCACTTTCTCATAAACAGGAGCAATTTACCTAGTGACCAGAAAATGTACACAGTTCAGCTTTGTCAAAAGGAAGCTATGACAGTCAAAGGATTTCTGTGGCTGGTGAAGTGTACGCTATCCTTGGCCATGTGAATTTACAGACCTTCTTTCCTTGCATGTTTTTTGCTAAGTTTAATACAATTCCAATCTCCTTGCTTTTGATGTGGAGTCACAAGACTAATCCTATAGTGTTTAGCTGATAGCCCTGTGTTAGAAATTCACTTACAGTTTCTGTTGCTAGTTAGCGTCTTTCTTTCAGGTTTATACTGCTGGAAACCCTGAGGCATAGGCCTAAGGCAAAATAACTCTGTTAGCCTGTCTGAAAGTGAGCATCTACCAAGTAAAGACCATTTTCCTTCACTATTGTCATCTTTAAATTTTGTTCTGCTGCCCAATGTAATACCAAATAGGTAAACTCAGGCACATAATTATTCAGGGGAAAATAAAATCATTTGCATTGTTTATTCTATTCTTAGATTTTGTTTCTTCCTTTAAATCTTCCTTAAGAGGCTTTCAAAAATCCACTTAGCTTGACTCAATTTGAAATATAAATAGCAAGCAGATCACTGTCCCACATATCATGTGTGCAACTCTTTTCAGCGCTTAAACAGCATCCGGTAAGTGCCTGGTACATACACAGAGGAACAAGTCTTGGTGGGGTAAGCTGATTTAAATGTACGTCATGAGACCGACATGTCCATGATTGCCAGTTTACACACTGAAACTCCAGGCTGACCTAAGAGCTCTTAACTGGTAGCGAAGGAGAAAAATTAATGATAAATTACCATGGAGTAAGTTTTACTTTAGGTCATAAATGTTTTTACCGTGTTGCAAGTTAAGTCCTTAATTGATCCTGCAGTAACACGTTCACCTGTCTGCACAGAAAGATCAGTATTTCCCTGGAGGGAGAGGTCTGAACCACTGTTAAAGTAGCCGTGTTATCACCAGACCTTTTATGTAAAGATTTTTAAGAAGAAAAACAGACCAATTTAACTCCTGTGGTTTTAGCACACATCACCCTTGTTTCTGTGCTATGACATATCTTAACTTACCAAAAATACTATCTGGAGGATAGATTACCTGTGCACTCTTATCTCATTATGCTTTTGCATGGCTCAAGATGAGGTCACCACCTGCTTTGGAGGTGTAAATCCTGGCCTAAAAAATGCAGGTTCACCCTGTTTGTGTCAGTATCTTGTTTATCGATGCAGATATATGAAAAACTTATACGTAGGACTGATAGGATTCAGGAGGTATTTTTATCAAAAATGAGTGGCTAGAAATATCACTGTCAAATTTTACTACCAGATACAGTTTCCACCAAATTTATATTTTAGCAAGAGATATAAATTTACAAAATTCTATACTAATGTTTTCCAGCAATGCCTTAGACTGCTTTATTTAAGGATTCTGTGATTTAATGATTAACTTATAATGCATGATCTATAAAATAAAATAATTCAGGAAAAGTTTTACATTGTTTTATATCTTTGAGTAGGAGTGTATATTTCTGTATTATGCTTCTAAGGAAAACTGCCTGTCTTTAGGTCCAATTTTTTGAACTTGTAAAGATATCGCTATTAGTGTGGTTTGATTCTTGACTCAGTGATTAAACCTCAGACCAAAGAAGGAAAATAAATTACATGTTTCAAAAGATGTAGCTGTTTGTGAATCTCCTCATGTCTGTTAGAATCATAGAATCATTACGGTTGGAAAAGACCTCTAGGATCATCAAGTCCAACTGTCAGTGCAACACTGCCATCTTCTAAACCATGCCCTGAAGTGCCACATGTACATGTCTTCTAAATACCTCCAGGGATGGCAACTCTACCACGTCTCTGGGCAGCCTGTTCTAAAGCCTGACCACTCTTCCAGTGAAGAAATTTTTCCTAATACCCAATCTAAACCTCCCCTGATGCAGCTTAAAGCCATTTCCTCTCATTCTGTTGCTGGTGGCCTGGGAGAAGAGACCAACACCCACTTGGCTACAGCCTCCTTTCAGGTAGTTGTAGAGAGCGATAAGGTCTCTCCTCAGCCTCCTCTTCTCCAAACTAAACAACCCCGGTTCCCTCAACCTCTCCTTATAAGACTTGTTCTCCAGACCCTTCACCAGCTTTGTTGCCCTTCTCTGCACACACTCCAGCACCTCAATGTCTGAGGGGCCCAAAACTGAACACAGTATTCAAGGTGTGGCCTCACCAGTGCCGAGTACAGGGGGATGATCACTTCCCTGCTCCTGCTGGCCACACTATTCCTCATACAAGCCAGGATGCTGTTGGCCTTCTTGGCCACCTGGGCACACTGCTGGCTCATGTTCAGCCGTCTGTCAACCAACACCCCCAGGTTCTTCTCCTCTGGGCAGCTCTCCAGCCACTCTTCCCCAAGCCTGTAGCGTTGCATGGGGATGTTGTGTCCCAAGTGCAGAACCCAGCACTCGGCCTTGTTAAACCTCATACAGTTGGCCTCAGCCCATCGATCCAGCCTGTCCAGGTCCCTCTGCAGAACTTTCCTACCCTCGAGCAGATCAAGACTCCCGCCCAGCTTGGTGTCGTCTGCAAACTTACTGAGTGTGCACTCAATCCCCTCATCCAACACAGTTAGAACCTGCGTTGCACAACACAGCACTGGTTTTGTGGCAAGCATAGTTTTTCCATTCCCTTGTAACACCTGCAAGCCACATTCAACTGCCTGAAACACTTTGCAGGAGTCAAGTTTGAGTTTTATTCTCAGCTGTCCGGAATAAACAGAATGAACATCCAGCACTGCAGGCAGGGTGAGACGGGACCTGTCGGCCAAATGTTCAGAAACTGGCAGTTGTTCAATTTTCCAATAGCTTAGTCCAGTTAGCTCTTGATTTTTCAGTATAGCAGATACATTTTCTCCGAGTTTTCTGATGGCCACACTAAAGAACTTGCACGAAGATTTATTGTGTTGATGAAAAAATATGACTTTTTTCCAAAACAGATCCAGTAGTAAAATGAAAGTTGATTTCTTAATTTTCTTTTTTTGTGTCAAAATCTGTCTTCATAATTTTGAAGGTGCTTTTTATGTAGCATTTTATCTTTCTTGGAAGACGTTGTCTTTAAATGTGCCTTATCATTCCAACGACTATATGTTTAGCAAGAGGTATAAAGACATATTGCATCAACACCTTTGAATTTTAGAAGTATAGTTTATGCTACAGCTCATGTGGGAAAGTGAAGAAAGTGTACTATCTGCTAGAAGCCATTTTGACTATGGAACTTTATTAACAGTGTTCTTTTTTCTGATCATGATCAACAGCATCATGGAAATAGCTTTTTATCAGTATTAATGTTTGTTACAAGCAGGTGAAGCAAGAAAACATATAAATAAAGTGGCAAAAAGTAAGATTAAATGGAATCACTCTTCAAGGATTATCACAGAGCCTTATAGCTCATAGAGCCTTGTATCATCATATCATGTGGAAACAGATTCTATTTTATTAGATTTTTTTAAATTCCTAACCTTTTCCCTCCCTCATTTCTACAGACATATTTTGCTTGATGTTAGTAGGAATTCTTAACCACTCTGCATTGAGCCTTACCAGGCATTTCAACTTCATACAATTTTTTAAACATAATTTGACTATTAACATCTACACTACTGTTTTCTTTCTTACTTTTAAGTAGTGTTTTCCATTTTCTTGCCCATCCATGTAAACTAGTAAAGCTCTTTTAACATGACACAGTCATTTTTCTCGTATTACACTGACATCTGTTAAAGGTTTTTTTAATAACAAGATGTTGCAGACCAGAAATTAAAGAAGATACTTAGAAGATCCTCTGAAAAAAGTGTAAGTATCAAATATTTGTCAATACATTTATTATTTTTGCTGACAGAGGTTTTGTCAAGGTGAATGATTTTTCTATTGTTTTATTGGTCTCTAAGTAGAAGAATACCAAACTCATTTATATGTGTGTGCTTGTGACATTGAAAACCAGTTGTGATTCTTATGGAAGCATTGAGATACAGGAGAAACTGAGCTGGCTGAGCAAAGGCTAGCAAGATAACCATCTGCTCAGCATGGTAGAGATCTTTCAAGCTGTATAGACAAGGTAAATCTTAGTTTATCCAAGACTGATTGTTGCTTAATTCTAGATATAACACAAGAGCTGTATGGAACAGAACATAATGGTTTAACGGTATACTGAGGTGTCTAATATCCATTTTGCCAATATCTGGAAAATTAATCAAGTCTGTATTTTTCTAAGCCATGCCAGTATTCTGAGTTCAAAGTGTTCTTTCCTGGTGGAAGATACATGATCCTTAAAGATCCATCCATCTGTCCAAAGTTAGGATCAGCTGCATATAACATGTAATTTCTAAAAATCTCCAATGGTGACAGCTCAATAACCCCCCTAAGCAATCTCTTTCATTGCTTACCTCTTCTTATAGGTAGTTTCCACCATCCTCACCCCAAATGCTCAGCCTAAGCCCCTGCTTTACACTTATTAGATTTTTTTCCTGCTACTTCTCCTCAGAGCAGTACAAAGGGACAAGGTATGAGAACTTCCTAGATTGAAGTGTTGAACAATTCTAATCACAGCTATTAGCATTAGGAAGCCTCCACCCATTCAAGCTCTGCACAGCCAGAATAAACAATGACAATTACAGTGTCAGTACTTTCTAAATAGGCACTTTTGCAGAAAATGGCTTTTCTTTTATTTAATAAAAATGCAGCTGAATGTAATTTTGTTCTTTTAAGTAAACTGTTTTCTAAAAGAGACACAATTACAAAATCACAACTCAATCTGTAAAGAGGCAATGTTCAACAGGTTCCAAGAAGTAGAGCCTAGATTATCTTTTGGATTATTCAAAGCACGCTTTCAAGTGACACTGCTTAAAACAACCGAGTGTTGCATTCTTTGTACATAAATTTAGTCCTGTAAGAGTTGCTTTGACACAACATAAGACAGACATCTCATCTTCCTTTGTTGTCAGCAGAAAGAAGTAGATGGAGTGAATTGCTTTGTGGCTGCTCCTGTCTCTCCACTGACTATAGATAAAACCTAGACAACAATCTCTGACTGGCCAGTACATTTTTTATCTTTCACTGAAGTAGGTTTTGCAAGATCAACCCTATTTGTAAAGTTACCAGCCTCTGGTGAATCTTGAGAGGATTCCAGCTGTTTCTCCAACCCCTACAAAACTCCGGAGCCTCTTTCTTTATTGAAAGAAGACTTG
Source organism: Phalacrocorax carbo (assembly GCF_963921805.1). Classification (NCBI taxonomy): domain Eukaryota; kingdom Metazoa; phylum Chordata; class Aves; order Suliformes; family Phalacrocoracidae; genus Phalacrocorax; species Phalacrocorax carbo. The sequence continues at coordinate 43,697,436 of NC_087513.1, forward strand.
TGTCCAATCCTGCAGTGTTCATACCTGCTTCTTCCTCCTTGTCAGTCCCTACTCAGCTCATATGATTCTTTACTAAAGGCCTACACAACTCACTGCAGAATTAATGGAAAGTTTCTCTCTGATTTCACAGGGCTCTGAACTAAGCCGTCTGCTTGCACTGTGACCCTGTAGGATTTTCCCAGCCTTCCTTCTTTTCTAGCCAACTCTCTAAATTTGATGATCAGCTTCTGGTTCAAACAGCTGTCAAATGCCCTGCCGGGCATTAAGTAACTGCTGCTAATTTTGCACTGCATACACAATGAAGCCTGGCACACATACCCCACAGCACGTGAGATTCAAGCTCAGCTTTCTAAAGTATATTAAGTTGATACACTCACTGTAAACTCACAGTTTTTCTTTGATTGCAGAGTAGATAGAGCTGAAAGCTGTCACAAATCCTTCCCATTTATCTTTTTGATGCATGCTTGGTTTCTCCCATATTCTATTAACAACAAAAGCAGTTGAGTGTGTTACTGTTGCTCACAAACATGCTCTCTGTGCTGAAAAACTTTTTTATCCACATATTGGCATTTTTCTTAACGGGAGCACATGAGAGAGCGGTGAGGAAAAGCACTGCAAGGCATAGGCTCTGCCTTCACTAGAAAGAGCAGATTAAGGGTCTCATACAACAAGCGCAGAGAATTGCCTGCAACAACTCGCTAGCTGTGCTGCCTGCTGGTTTTGCTCCTTGAGAGCCCAGATATGTTTTGAGCAATGGCTCTGCCTGCCATTTCTCAGGAGGTTACAATAGGAAGCTGTCGCCTCCCTTGCGAAGCTCCCGGTCGCTCTGCCACGTAGCCATTGCCAATGTTTCCCGAATGAGTCTGGGCTGCTATTCCAACGCTCCTCTCTGCCGCCTTCGTGACAGATGGTGCGCAGCTATGCAGCGGCCACAGCTGAAAGTAACTCATGGAGGTGTGATTCCACTGTAAAGATTTTCCAGCACTGCTGCTCAGAAAAACTCCAGTGGCAGGAAGTAACAGTTTAAAATTCTATTATGTACATAAAAGTATATATTCACCCTTCATTGCACACAAGGCTGGAGGGTACCACTGTGCCTATTACTGACAATTTGCATTACCTGAGTATCGTGAAGCTCTGCTGCATCAAAAATAACTCGTTGCATCCTGACTTGCCAAGCCGGTATGAGGAACAGCTATAATTTTTCAATAGGTTTGACCAGTTTAGGTGTTGGAGGGTCTTTAACAGATATAGGCATTGGAACCGCACATGTCTGAGAAGCTGCCTAGTCAGCACATGAGCTGGTGATAAGGGCAATGCATGCTCTTCATGTGGGGCCATTGCACATTGCCAACCTTTCACACAAAGCAGTTGCACCAAAGAAAAAGCCCAGAGCATTGCTGTTGGGTAGGCTGTGCGAGCCTGGTGAGAACAACCCACTAGCACAGTCACCTGGCCTTTGCACTGCTCACAGCTGGCTCGCAGCTGACTTAGGGGACATAAGTGAGTGTCACATGGAAAGAGTGGAAGAGCCTTGTCTGATATTCAGTGTGCAGAAAGCTCAGACTTTAGGCAGTCTTAAGAAAAGCGACGCTTTCAGATACTAAAATTATTATCTCAGTTCTTGGGAGACATAAAGAATTCTCCATAGGACAGCAGCTCTCTTACTGAAGCAGGAGAAATTTTGTTTTCAGTGGGCTACCTAGTCCCCAAGAAAGCTAAGACTGCAGATACTTTTACTGGGGCCCTATAAAGGGAAAAGATAATTTTTAATACACACTTCCTTCAGAATACACAAAAATAGAATGTCTAGAGAAAAATTATTGTGCATCTCACTTCAGTCAACTCACCGTCATACTGACCATTACAAAGTTATGTCCACAGAGACACATTTGTGCCTCTTTGGATACTGTAAACCTTCAGGCTCCTCAGTCACAGGGGCTATATTAACAATTGTCTGTATAGATACACTACAAGAATGTAGGTGAGCAACCTATGCCATTTGCATTACAACATCTTACAGATGAAGGCAGGTGTTGAATTTTTGGTTAGGAGGGTTATAAATCAGCTTGGACTCTCCTGTTTTCCCACCCTGGATGTAGGTGGCTTCACTTCTCCACTGATTTTCTTCACTTCTCTAATTTCTCAGTCTGAGGCAGTATGATTGCTTGTTGTCAGTGAGTGTACTGTATAAGGTGTCTTCCTCTAAATTGCTTTCAAGCTGATAACTCTTTCTAATAAGCTGTGAGACAGGGCTCAGCATGTTTAATGTTTCTATTATTTTTCTACAGAATTAAAAACCCTTGCCAAGATTTTTTTTCCCTGTTTAAATCTTTCCCTGCCCCCAGTCAGCTGGAAGAGAGAGAGGATTTAAGCTACAGGTGCACAATACTGAGCACAGCTGTCTCTTCTGCTTGTTCATGAAGGCTTGTCATAGATAACCAAACCACTGCCAACCTAGCTACTAACAGGAAAATATGTATTCTGTTTGAGATTTTTCCTCTGTAAGAAAAAAAAAAAAAAGCAGATATAGAGCTCTACATTCCATTGGCTCTGGTGCCCAATAGGTCTTGTAATAGAAAAAAAAAACCAAAACACAAAACAAAAACACAAAAACAAACAAATTTGCTAGTTTATCATTATAAAAATTTAAAAAAAAAATAAAGCATCAAAGTGACAGTCCCTTCGTAAGTCTGGCAACAACAGGGAAAAACAACTTCACAGCCTGATGTTGCTGCAGTTTGGCAGCCAAATGGGTTTGTGTAGGCTGTTGGCAGCAGTTTTCATTAGCTTAGGGCCTCCTTTCTGGAAAGACAGAATCGAGCTGTCAGACATGGACGTCCAGTCTGTGCAAGCAACACTCACTTGAACACTGTCCTGCTGAGCAGCCCTCCCGGGCCTCTCCCATCTGCCTGCTTTTAAGGGCAATTCTCTTATCATTATGACAACCCTTTTAAAACTTTTCAGGATATTACCTAGCAAATACCTTAATTTCTGTCTAATTCATTTACGTTTAATTCTGTATCTCACATAGGGGTAAAATTTACTCTTTTCCCCTTTTTTGTCTAGCAGATCTCTGAAGTGAACACTCCCTTTCCTGTAGTTCCTTGTATAGGAGCTGGTAACAGGTTTCTATGGAGGCTTTGGATAAAAAATTCTGTGGTCTTAAATTTTGGCATGTTGTATTCTTAGACAAGGAGAGAAAATTCTTATGTTCCTTAAACATTTGGGGGTTAATTTGTATGCTGGTTTTAAGCTAAGTCTCCTGTTCTGTTATAGTAAGCATTAGCAATGATGGCAGGACGTCTCAGCAGGGAGAACTGAGTCATGTTCCTGACCTTTGCACTTATACTTTGAATTTATACTGCATTTATACATCAAATAAATGCCACTGTCACTTCAAACTGCTGTTTGGATTTCAGCATTGTTTGTAATTATGTTTCATATAGTAAGCTCGATAAACAACACTAATTTAGAATCACTGTAATATTCATTGATTATCCTGGTAGATCCCTCAAAATAGAGAGCACTTGCAGAAAAATAATCAGCACCATTACTGAACAGATTATAGTTATCCTCCTGGTGCATCTAGTCCCATGACTGTTCCCTGACTGAATAAGATCAGAAGTATTGAGCTCTTCTTCTTTCTGACTACCTGAATAGGAACATGAAGTTATGAATTCTTCCCAGACAGACAGCACAGAAGGAATTAATCATGTCCTCATGGCAATCAGATACTTTTCAAGTAATGGCTATTACTAGAAAAGATTTTAAAACTTGTTTTAAGAACAGTCTTCATGTTGCTCTTGTACTGAACATATTTGAGCAAATATTTTGTATATGACAAAGTTTTGGTAATTATACCTTTCTAGAATTCTGGAGATGAATCTGCAGAAGAATCTCTCACGATCCAGAAAGACTCCTACATAAATCGTGCATAGGGGATAGCATATAGTTCTACTATATCCCTATTAGAAAACTTTTCTCAGTGTCTCTGTACTAAGTAGAAATTTTTGGGTGCAGTTAACATTTGGACTGGAAAAACAGACTTTTGGACATGAAGAAACAAACTTTCAGACCTGCAGTGACATTTGCTCTATGTTAACTATCTTATGCCCCAAGGATGTGGTTTTTTCCCTCTGTAGTCCAACCTTCAAATATGCAGATTCCAACCCCCTGAACATGAGAGTTTGAGGGCTCAACAGAAAATAAGAACTTACTTGTTATTTTATTGTCAGTCCCTCCTGAGAGGGGAGCTGTATTCAGTCAATGGAAGACAGGATCACTACCATATCTTTGACATGCTCATTACTTACAGCAAAGTATTAAGACAACAACTACAACAAAACCCTAGGTGCTAGATGTTCATTTGTGTGAGCAAGCAATTGTCCCTGTTGTGCAGCTAAGTAGGTGTACTCTGGCAGTTCTTTGATTTGCTTTTGGGATGTGGCTTTTTTTTTTTTTTTGAGGGATGGAGGGGGTTGGTTTGTTAGTTTGGAGTGCATTCTTTTTGTAGCTGTATCTGCACCTAGATGCGGTACAGCCAGATTAGTATAGACCAGGACTTTGAGTGATACCACTGAGAACTTTTTCCTGGTGTTGTCCTAAATCTTTCCTTTGTTGCTATGAACTCAGTGAAATCTCATTACATCAAGGTTAAGATCAGTCAAACAAAAAACTCCTATCTCCATCTCCTCTGCCTGCATTATTCAAATAGCAGTGGAATTCTGCCTCCATTTACTTACTCTTTGGCTTAACTGGTATGTATTTAGCCCTTCTAATATTTCCATAAGTCTGTCCTGCAAGTGAATTATCACTTGTGTTTTGCTACCCTGGATTTCTTCCAATCTGTCACTGTCTCCCTGTAATGAGATGTCCAGAGCTGCTGCAGGTGTAGTTGAATTTATTGTCCTACATAGATGAAATACCCTCTGTAGATTGAATGCTATTAAAAAAGCTATGGACTTTGTTCTGCCAAACTGCATTGCAAAAGCATTTCTTGATTGCTTCTACAGTACTACTAGGTCTCTTTCTGTGTGTTCAAGGGCGGGATATCAATTCTGAATATTTATTTTTTTAATTAATTGAAACAACTGAAGAAACCTAATCTATTCACTTCCATAGAAGTCTGAGATGGTTGAACTGATTAGGCACATCCCTTTTACTTGGCTTAGGTTAAGTAAGGTGTGACCTGTGTGAAATAGTTTGTAAAAAGTAATTGTTACAGCCTAAGTGACACCAAAGTGCACTGAAGAGAAGATAAACATGAATCTGCGAAAGAAAAATGGTTCAATCTGTGCTCACACCTTCTGAGATTTATATAAATGGCAAGTGCAACTTCTTCTTGATTGACTCATTATGTAGAAGCCAGCAGAACTAATGCATAGCTAACTTGTGTATTAGGCATGCCCTGCATAAGGCAAGCGGAGGCATCTCTGTGACTTTTAGAAGTGCACACTAAGAGATGTGAAGAAGTAGCGGTCAAAAATTGCAGTCACAAATGTTGTTTTTCTCTCAGAGAATGTAGCATCTTTAAAATTCAGCAGTTCCTTTGATGTCTGTCAATGTGTCTGTTTGTTTTGGGGAAGAAAAAGATGAAATGCTGCTTTTTGGTAAGGTCAAAACCTTTCCTTTTCAAGCATACCTGTAATGTTTTGATTGTTTCAAGATTCACGTTCTTACTTTACAAGAAAAAAAATAACAAGTAGATTTGTATGCTCTAAAACAGAATGTATACATTTATCTCTTCCCTTAATAGGCTAATCAAAAGAAAACTATATAGGTTTGACAAAACCATATAGTTTGGTCAATACTGTTGTCCCTATAACTAAAAGAAAAAAAAAGAAATCGAACAATAGAAAGTTTTTATTTCTCTTTACTATTAGAGCATAATTTTTATGGGACAGAAATTGCCATGCTTGATCAGATACTGAGCTAGGTTTGAATCACTGAATGTAGTGTGCAAGGTCAACATAGCAAAAGGCTAGGTTAGGTGATGCACAATGCAAGGACACCATCCCAGATACCAGTATTAGTATACAAGCTGGGCTCAGATGTTTTATTTCAAACACCAGTTCAAGTAATTCAGCTTAATGGGGACATGTTTTATAGTAACTCTATTCCAAATCATCCTTTTATTGCAATCTTCCTGCAGAGCTAGTAGCATAAGTAAAATCAAAGCTTCACTGAAGAGTGAAGCTCTGCCTATGACTTTACCCTGTGTCTCTGTCAGTACTTTGTACAAGACCAAATGCGTCAGCAACCTCCTGTTCTCTGTGGGAAGGTTCTAATACAGGATTTTTCAAGACTTTTCCTCTAAGGAGGTTCATTTTCATCTAATGAGAACATATGGTTTTGGCAGCACCAATCTTTAAGAAATGCAGTCAGCTTTTTTTTTTTCTCCTTTAGAAAGTATCAGCATAAGTACTAAGCTCACTTACCAGTAAATCACCAAGTAGAATGAAATGTAATCATAACTTAAAGAAGGTTTGGACCGATGTGAATCATAACTGCACTTCATAACAAAGATAATATTGTGTAAATGTTCCTATCCAGAAGCAATGAGTCATGCTACAATGACCATCACTTAATCATTCTGACTAAACAGAGGATCAACATTTACAACTGAACGTGTTAACTTTCAAAATATTTTGGAGAGAGAGAAGTGTGGCAAAGCATAAAAACTCATAAATGCTACCACTGCGTATTAATTCATGTGACCTAACAGCTACTAGTTTCACTTGTAAAATATGTGGTCAGTGAGGTGTGAAAAGTAGTTACGACTTCAGTGAACAACCTTCCGAAAAAGTAGAGTGGGTAACACTTTTTTCAGTACTGGGATGAATAAGCCACTCAATCCTTTAACTTTCTGTTTATGTTCCTTTCATAGGAGATGAACATCTAATATAAATGCCTAGTATAGCTGAGAATAAAAATAGCATAGGCAGTCACAAACAGGGGGTTTTGCTTTTCTCCTTCATGTAACTGGCTTTCTATACTTTAACTGTTGATGAAAACCTGTTATGGAGTGGCAGTTTGCTGTCAAATGGCTCTTTAAAGGACTGGTTTATAATCCTGTAGCTAATGACCTTGGATTCCTCTTGGTGTGGCACAGATTTAATAGCTTTCCTTTACAAACTCCTTAACAAAATAAAGCTTTTTCTAAAATGAAATCAAGTTTAAAAGTAAAATTCTTAAACACTACATGTTTTTTTCCATACTGCCAAACATGGAACATGAGCCAGCAATGTGGCCTTGCTGCAAAGAAGGCTAGTGGTGTGAGACATGTACATACTCTAAAGAGTCCAGGGCATCCCCACTAAGATGATTAATGGACAGGGAATGGAGCATCTCTTATATAAGGAAAGGTTGAGAGACCATAGACTGTTCAGCCTGGAGAAGAGAAGGCTCAGGGGGTTTTGTCAATATACGTAAATACCTGAAGGGACAGTGTACAGACGATGGAGCCAGGCTTCTTTCCAGTGGTGCCCAGTGACAGGACCAGAGGCAATGGGTGCAAGCTGAAACACAGGAGGAGGCTCCTCCTGAACACCAGGAAACATTTTTTTTACTGTGAGAGTGACTGAGCACTGGCACAGGTTGCCCAGGGAGGCTGTGGAGTTTTCATCCTTGGAGAAATTCAAAAGCCTTCTGGAGATGGTCTTGGGCAACCAGCTTTTGGTGGCCTGGCTTAAGGAGGGGGGTTGGACCAGATGACCTCCAGAGTTTCCTTCCAACCTCAACCATTCTGTGATTCTGTGATTGCGACCTGCTATAATTGAGTATCCGGGTACCAATGATGATGCAAAATGGCAACATTTGAGTAAAACAAGAAGAGCTGGACTCCATTCTAATTTCTATTGGATGTCTACTAAGCTTCGAGCTTTGGAGAGTGTCTTTGCTCTGAGTTCTGTCTTGTCTCTGTTTTTCCTGTTCATCTGGCACAACTTCTACACATACAACACTTTCAAACCCATGGCTAAGCCCGTGTATTCCCCATTCCACTTTGGAGACGTTCTGCATAGACATTTCTACTGATCCTCTTCCAAGTTCTTGTACTGATATGACATCCATCTGGTGGTGTTGTCCTGATAAAGTCGTCTCCTGCTGAACAATATTTTGTTGATTCTTCGTAGTATCCTGTCTGCATCCATCCTTTGAAGCAGGGAACGTCTGTTTTTTATACACTGATTAACCTAGAATGGAGACTCCTGGGCTCCCAGCTAATACAAGTAGATGATAAGGATGGCAGTATGATGTGAGGTTCCAGCCTAGCATATTGATTTTACCTACACATGAATATCAAGTTTTGGAGAAAAATCTGATGTCTCAAAAGCAGTTTTAAAACTCCTAAGGATTTCCTTGGAACCAGGACTTCATCTTTGCTTTCCTATATAATCCAAAATTTAGGCTTTGAATAACCTCATGTTCAGCTAGCACTGCAAGCTATGCGTACTGGCTCCAATTAAAGAATACTTTCTATAGGGAAATGAAGCACAGAAATATTTTCATAGACCATGAGAGGAAGTTTTGTAAACATATAAATGATATACCAATTGGAGCACAGAAAGACTGGAGGGTTTTTTTCTTCATTCTGAAAAAAAAAAAAAGAACAAAGATTTTGTTATTACATAAAAATGTCATCAAAACTATTCTAAAGAATTGTGCAACCCTTCTTTCCTTGAGCAAAATAAGGTGGAATGCAGCCAGAAAAAAATCAAAGTCAAGAAAAGAGTCAGGTTTTTTAAGAATAAAGGGTGTCATGTGCTTTTAGGGAAACAGTTCTAAATGTGGAAGACAGATACAATATATTCTTAAATGTTTGTCATAATCATTATTTTTTCACTGATGTTGGTGGGCCTTTCCTACTCTGTATGTAAAAAACTTTAGATCCCTAGCGAAAATAAATGAAAGAACTAGAATGATGGTAAAAGTGAGCTTGGAAAAAAAAAAGATCACAGTTGGATAAATCCTCTTCTTCAGTGTTAATTCAGCCAAACAGTAGGTATTATCTTTTTAGAGAGAGTTTAAGCACAGCATGGCATATTCCCTTTCTAGAAGGAGGGCTAGATCATTGTCTGTGTAGGAGGACTGTAACAGGGAGGTAGGAAACTCCGTTTCTTAACTTTAATCTTAGTGAGACCATCTATTCAAACTACATTTGCACAATCACTTGCTCTCAGGGAAAAATGAGTAGGGGAAAGAAGAGTGTTCATAAATAATGTTGAAGAGCTAGATAGCTGGCACCACTGCTGGCTGCTATTTTTGCACTGTACAAGAAAATAAGTACTGTTTATGTCCTCTCATAAAATCCCTTCTGCTTGAGGTCACAGCCAGGCCCTGAAGCTCACACACTCTCGTGCATTATACCAGCACATTTGGTTTAGCGGCCACCTACTCCTACCCTTCTCTAGGTCCTGTTAGTGCAGCTCCGGGCTTTCAGCAGGGCGACATGCCCTGGGATAGATGGGCTCCCTGGCACATGGAAAAGCCATTGCTCCTTTCTGAAAACACCAGGCTGCAGACCAGCCTTTTTTGCTTCTCCACTGCACCAGATATGGGACATGCTTAGGTAGCTTGGCTAGATAGAAGGTGCTCACCAGGTCTCTGTGAGACGTTCATGAGTGTGACAGCAGGAGGCCTGCCTTGGTTTTGTGGCTGCTAACAGTGGAGGGAGTCTGCATCAAAGGTGGTTTCTGTACCAGCAGTATGTAAGAGCTTTTGTAGATAATACAGGGGCAGGCATTGCACGCCTGCCTGCCCCAGCTGGGTCCTACAGGTTCTTTGGGGAAGGTCTCTCCCGTAGCTGAGACCTGAATATCTTCCACTCCTCCTGACAGTCTGAGTCCTGGCCAAGAGCAACGGAGCCAGCGTCTGGGAGGAGCGTGGGAACACCATGAGTAACTGTGATAGCAAGGTTAGACAATGACGACTGGCACACAAAGTGAACTGAAAATAGATGCCAACCAGCGCAGTGAAATCAGCAGGTGCTTAATTCTGTGTTCCCTGCGCTCTCTGACGTGGTGGCTGTGGCTCCAACATTAGCTGCCACCTCCAAAGTGTTTTCCTTCATGCACAAGATCAGTAACAGTAAATTCAAACATCTCTATAGGAAGTAAAAAATTGAGTGATAAGTCAGCAAGACAGGTAATATTTTCTGAAAGTAACATAGTGATCTGCTTTATTTACAGCCAGTCATAATAGCAAAAGAGCAGCATGTAAATCTTGAAGAGGGAGTCAAAGGTGGAAAGACGACTGTGGAGGGAAGTACATACCAAAAGAAAGGAGAGCACTGGACACTCTATAATTATTTTTAGTTTATTTATCCATATATATTTTAGATATACGATTAATTAAAATGATACAATGAGTGTGATGGTAGGTCTTTTGTTCTGCAGTTGAGTTGTGAGGAAATGGAAAGTCTGAAGCATCTTGGTGTAGATAAGCTGTAGCAAAATTGCAATTTAAAAAAATATTCTGAAGAAAAGACTCAGCAAGTATCACAACGTTCAGTGGATCATGGCCTAAAATGAAACTAATTTTAAGTGGTTGTATCACTGCCTTTGCTCTGGATCTCTGCTGGCTATCATCTGGTTTGTACAAGACCTAAATTCAGAGAGATGGAAATCCCCTTTAAAAGTCAGTCAGTCTCTTCATTACATCGGAGCACATATCAAAAATAGATTTAATAGAATAGAATGTCCATGAACTCACCCTATCTCTCCTTCACCTAATCATAGAAGCAATGACTCATTTTTATGACACAGAAGATATTGATATATCAATAAACTATCACTTCGGGCTCTTCATTCTGTTTCTTAATCCAATTAATTTCATTTTGAAGAAAAAAAGTTATACATCCTATTCATGGTTACCATGGGGAACAAAAGTACACAATGTAACCTTAGCTCTGACTCTATTAATATGAAACGATCAGTTTGGTTATGTCTCAGCTATTTAACCAACAGTAACCATAGCAAATGAAAGTGAAGAGAACCAGTATGTTTATAACACCATGATGTGCTACTTAGCCATGTGAGTTTTTAAAATTTATTAGGATAGTCTGTCACTGTCACAGAGAGTTAATAATCCAAAAATGCAAAAAACCTATGTGTATTCAGAACTCTCTCATCCTCTGTGTTAAGATTTTTTTTCACTGTTTGTACCACATCTTCGCTCCACAAAGAGACTGCATCCCTGCAAAAGAAGTCTTCACAGACAAATGGATGCAAACTTTTCATCCTCGAATAAAGCTCGAATGCTTCTATTACTTGATATGAGAGGATCCCTCCCATTTGTATTACATCGTGGAAGTTCATCAAGTGTGTCAGGTGACTTGACTCTGAATTTCCCCTGCCTTTTAAAGAACAAATAGCTGTTGATGGGCACTCGTAATTTTGAGCTATAGCTGCAGGTGAACTCTTAAAATTTAGACACTAAACAGGCAAAGACATTTTTTTGTTTTAGTCTTGAAAAATGTACATTTACATTCTGTCAGAATAATTCAAAATTTGCTGAAGTGATTGTCTTCTGCTTTTGCAAATCCATTTTTAAGAGGATAGGCTTTGAAAGTTTGGAAGTACAAGCAATTAAATGAGTAAAGGAAATTAAACTCTCACAAAGAGGAAATGGAAAAGCTTATCACGTACTTGTCAAATTCTGAATGCTAGACTTTTTTATGAACAGTCATGAAGAAGTTAGAAGCAACTAAGAGAGCCACTGATGACTATTTATGTTTATATCTGGAACTATGGGATATGTAATAGTACTGAATATACTCTGAACTGGTCCCTTTCAATCTACAACCTATTCCAGAACTTCATACTCCAAGAGGAAGCTCATCCATGGGGAAAACAGAATATCCTTCACAATGCAGAGTTGCAATCATGGTGCATCAGTGATTTCCTCCTTTCCCCTTTTAGATAGGAATACCCTTTAGAAAGCAGTTAGGTAAGGCTGCTGGGATTTCACATGGGAAAGTATTTCTTATGGGTGGCAAGATAACTGTCACTGTTGCTAGCACTTATGAAGTGAGATCAGAGGACTCAGAGGATGTCTTGCAATCTGTTTTGAATATATATTTTTTTGGTCTGCTTTTCTTTTTGATATACTATTTTGAAAGAAGAGTTTGGGTCAACTAAAATATTTGTCTTTAGCCTTCTCTTATGAGGAAAAGAAGTGGCTACAGTAACTTTATTTTTACATTTCTGGCTTTATTTTTAACATCATGTTCTTTTTACATTTTTTACATCACGGTCTTTTTACATTTTTAACATCATATTCTTTTTACATTAACTTGAATACAGACATGTCTTCTGACCTTCACAGTTTTTAGATGACAAAATCACTTTACATTTTCTGTCTGTGATAGTTAAGCCTCATCCTCCTAAGCAGCAGGAATGAAAATATTCAAAGCAAAAAGAGTTGAATCTTGCTAAACTAGTACGCATGAGAATTGATTGCATAATGTATTGCAAAATTACATGACCTTCTAAGTCATTGTGGGCCACCTTAATCTTTTATATAGACAGACAGACGGAATAGAAGGTCAGGTAATGAGCAGAAGAATTCAGTAAAATATGAAAGGAAAATTGTTTAGATGTAAATATGTGTGTTCACAAGAACACATGTCACATCAGACAGTTCTTTATTTCTTGATAGACTTTGGAGTGATGTCTTTTTCCTGAAGTAGCACAAAAAAAAAACACCAAAAAATCAGATTTTTTGAATGGCTTAGCAGTAATTTGTGAGAAGAATTATTGCACACAACTTCACTTGTTTGGGGGATAAAATGTGTGATTCTAAGTTAATTGATATGGGTGAGTATCTATAGTATTTTGCTAACGTGACTGAAAATTAGATGAAGTCCAGAAAGTAGACAGTATTCATAAAAACTCACATAACAGTCTGAATAACTTCCAGCTCTGGACAAAAAAAAAAAAAAAAAAAAAAAAAAACCACCACCAAAAAATGGTAACATAGGGAAAAGCCCATGTGTTTAATTCCCATAGAAAAAGTACAGGACAGTTTGAGGGCATTTAAAACTCTTCCCGAAATTCTCTTTTCCATCCCAGTACTTATATGTTGGTAGAATGAGCACGGTCCGATTTGCTTCTGTCAGGTTAAAGAAAAAAAACAAAACCAAAACAAAACACTAAAATCCCAGGTAAAGAAGGAAAAAATCTTCAAACCATTGAAAGTCAAGCAGGAAAAATTTAATCATTGCTTCTTGCTCCAGACTGACATTGCAGTACCAGCAGCTTCAAAATATTTCTGTAATGTTGTGGGAGCAACTTTCATATGAAATTAGTGGTAGAAAGCATTTGTGAAAGGTACTGCGTAACTGAATTTCTGCTACTGTATGGGTTACGAAATCAAATGTGCATAACTTTCTGTCATCCTAAGGTGAAATAAACATAAGAAGCACTCTAATAGCCTCAGTTCTCAACCAACCTTAAAAATCAAAGGCAATGTTTGCATTTAAATATAAACAAGGGCAAGCCATACAGCAATGCATAAAACTACTTTGGTGTTTCTCAGCTTCAGGATTTTGACTCAGGTATTACTAGGGCTTTAATTGTTGACAACTGGATATTTTAAAATGTAAAATAAACATCCCAGTCCCACATAGTTTGTCTTTGTTTTGGATTGACTATTGCCTTTGTAGCCTTAATCAGTAAATATTACCCATCTTTTTGTTGTAGTGGTTGCAGGAACAAAAATTGGAGGCTAGCTAAAGACATTGTTTTACACCACTTTATTTATGTTTCCATATGCTTCATATGCTTCCATACAGCTTCATAGCATTCATCCGTTTCCCATTGTTTATGTGAAAAGCAGAAGGATCAAAAATACCAATACATACCAGACATACAAATCATTATTACTGGCTTTGTCTGGCAGTCTTAAAAACAGTAGCATTCAGGTGCATACAAATCATCTTTTGCTTGAACAGAGACGTAAACTCTTGCAAAACAAGATTTTTAAAGCTTTTTACAGAACCAAGGTTTCAAGGAGTTTCATTAGACCTTTTGACATGAGTGCTGGATTGTGTAATGGATGCTGGACATTGGGAAGTCCCAGTTCTCCGTCTGATACAATACAGGAAATTAATTTCTACACATACATGAATAAAAGAGCTACTTAAAACATAAGTTTTATCAGTTTTATCAAGAAACAGCCTAAATGTCTTGAAATGTATGATACCTAGTAACAATTAGAAAAACTGGTTCAAACAGCAGAGAATTGGTAGAGTCCACATACATGGGCTGAATTCCACCATTAGCCTTCAGTGCTGTGGTTTTTATTTCAAGGGTTCCTCTTAGGCATCAAAGAAACCTCAAAGCCAAACCAAAAATCATATTACTCTTGAGCTAGGGGAAACGCTTTGCTGAATTTAAGAAAAGGTTATTGAAAAACATCTTGCGACTTATATGGTCTGTAGACATCCAAAATTTTTTGAGAATTATCTGATGGCTGATGCAAACTCCATCTGATTGTGCTTGGAGTTGACAGAAGGGAGAGATATTAAAACAAATGAAAACATGTTTATGCTTATATTAATTAAGGGCTGCTTCCTCTCCTTTTTTCTCCTGGTGTCAGGAGTAACTCAGAAAATTGAGTTCAAATAGGGATATTTTTCCCCAAAAAAATGACACTGATTCGACATTGGAAAAAAAAAATCCGTCTGAGTCCTCACCTTACCGAGATATTGGCTGTCAGATTCATTTATTCTTCAATCACGGAATTGCATGGTAAACTGCTATCTAGAAATTGACTAGGTATTTGAAAGCACCCAAATCTTCTAAATCTATCTAGCTCTTTGGGAGTCCAATAATTTCACCCTCAGGCAAGAAAAAAATGTGTTATTTTTTCCTCTCTCTGCATTTAAATTTATATAAGGCCAAGGAACATTTTTAAAATTGTCCTTCTTCTGAGTTCATCCTTCTGATTTCCTCCTCACTCTGGGCTGAGGCATTTGGTCCTGCCTTCTCTGAACTGAAATTAAGCGTCTTGTATTGACTGAATTAAAGGCTCTGTAAAGGTACAGGGGAAAATCTACTGAAATTCAGAATGTTTGTTGAGCATATTAATTTAGAAATTACAGCATATCCCACGCTGGAAGAAAAGATCATATTTGGGAGTGTCTTTAAGCAAAGCAAAACAAAACAAAACCCAGCTTATTGTATCCTCTCTTCTCCCCTTCCCCCACAAACACAAGAAAAGTTTGACAAGGAAATATCAGCACAGAGAATAGAAAGCAGATTTCTTTATAAAGGTAGACTGACAGGTCTGTCACTCCATTCCCCCTCTTCGTGTCTTGTTATCAAATCAGCCACGCTTGGAAAGAATTTTAGATTGTCTCTTGGTGCAGGGAGCTTCAAAATATTTCAACTTCAGGTGTATTTGAGAAGAGTGTGCTGGAACCAGACCCATCTCCCTCTGTTCTTTAGATAAGCAGAGTCTGTTTTACCACCTTCACAAACAAAAATGTTCTGTATTGACCTAGAAGGCTCCAGGTGTTTGATGCTTTAATTTTACATTACAGCATCAGCCTGAAATCCTGCTCAGAGTTGGGGCACATATCTCTGCAGTGATGTACTAAAAGCAGTGTCATTCTTTCTATGTTTTTTTCCCAGTAAGCCCATACAAGATCACTTTAGAAACAGAACATCTCTGACTTTCCAAAAAAAAAAAAAAAAACATTTCTAAGCAGTATGTTTGATTTATTTTGTTCAAATACTTTATGGAGACCTCCCAGAATGGAAGAAAAGCAAAGTCTGAAATTAGCATCGGTGCATTTAGCTCAGCTTTATCTCTGGACTGGCAGCTAACTGCCTGTCAAAAGGTTTTAAGTAAAGTTCTTGATTGTAGGTCAGTCCTCTGTGGATAAATCAGAGAAACAGGCACAGATAAGGCACATGATTGGCTATTCTCCCGCTGAGGAGAGACTGCATTAAGGTAGACTAATGAATACTGAATCATTTTCTCACCCTCAGGGTGGACGCCCCAGTCAGGGCTGAGTCATTGTGAAAGCAGTGTGCTGAAGTGATATAAAATGCAGAAGCTGTTAGAGCTGGTGACAGATGGATATAACTTGGGCATCATACGTACTCATTTTAGGCCTTCACAAACCATGAGTACAAATATACAAGAAAATGAAAGCTAAACTGTGATACAAGTCTCCTATTCATGCATACTTTAGGAAAGTGCGAAGTTGAGACCATTTCATAGCCATTCAAAATGACCACAGGGGACTGTCTTCTAGGGTAGTCAAAGGTGGTTATTTTATTCTAAGCTTTCTTCGTTGCTTTTCTTTTTTTCCAGAAGGCTGCAGAATTTCCTGGAATAAGCAGTGTGTTACCTCTGCATAATGAAACTGCATCTTTTACATTTTCTGCTGAAAATTTGTTCTGATGTGATCATCAGTTTACCTAGTCAGCTGGAGGTGTTACAGCATCAGAACTGCAGATATGAAAAGCTTGAGGTACATTTTGATTTTGTCAGTTGCATTTTAAATAGAAATACGTGGTCTTGTTTGAGAGAGAGGAGATAAAATGGTAACTTTAGAAGTATCTACCACCCTGAAGGAAAGGATAGATTAAACAAATGCTATTAGAGTCTGGGTGAAAAATTACGTAATAGTTTCCAACTTGGCTGAAAGATATGTTTTATGGGCTAGACTCTGCCCTGGATTATGATTTCTGTTCCTATAATCCTGGTGTTTGGCATCAGCAGCTACTCACAAGCCTTGCGAGTAGGGGCTTGTGGTGGGTTTCCAGGGGCCTCCCGTGGCAGTCAGTGACCGGCCTGGGACCAGCCCAGGAGAGGTATTAGTTCACACTCTGAAAAGCCACTGATGCTGCCAGGGGGACTTTCATGAAGGTCCAACTCCTTGCCATCAAAACTTGCCTTCTGAGCCTTCAAAAAAAGATGTAACTCTGTGCAATCCTGTGATCTCTCTGTGGTGAACCCTCATTAGCCAAGAAGTGTAAATAATGCCACCTGGGCACAGCCACAGAACATATCCTGTAAGGAATGCTGATAATAAAAAAATGGATAATTAAACTACATAACATACATGCATGAATTCTTCTAGCTACTCAGTCAAACCGTAGTCTATGGAAACCTAAATTGGAAAGCTGCTTGGGAATGGAATCACGTGCCAAAGGGTTGCTATGAATAGTTACTAGAAAAAGAGCTTTACGAAGACAATAGCTCTAATGCTTGCATGCTGTTCTATGTCATTTGAAGCATTAATGTTCATTGTAGAAAATGGGACTTTTAAGCTGACCTTCTGTTTTACCTTTGGGGAAGCTAATGCTTGTATTGCAAGGGGGAAGCTTGTTGGTTGTTCTTTAATATGGTATGTGCCACAAATGAGAATGTCAGAAAGGTCTAAAATTTCATCTCATCCAAATCTATTAGTGTTAATGTTCTTTTCATTACAATTTCATCAGGATTAATTAACAGAATCTGTGAATAATATGCTGCACATATTTGATATGCAAAACCAAATCAACTGTACAATTTATGTTTCCTTTCAGCTGGTGCTTCACATATTGACAGTCAGGAGTATAGGCTACATGCATTAGTCTACACCAGCTGCCCGTGACTAGCCGCTCGCCTTCTGAGCCATGAGGTGCCCTGGATGACAGTGAAGCCTGGTGCTAGCGGCCAACCATGCTGGAGTCACAGCTTCTGAAGTGGACAGCCATCCCAGAAAGAAATAGCCTCATTTTCTTATAAGCTCAGGAGGTTCAACATGTATTTAGATTCTGTTGGTATAAATGTATCTTGATTATTGCATTTTAAAATAGTTCGGGATAAACATATGGAATGTCTCCTATTTGTTTTCAGTGACTTGCCCAGTGGTCACTCTGAGACCCCTATAAATTGCCTCACTGACATGATTCATCAGTAAGTAGACACAATAGATACAGGAGTGGGCTGCTTATAATTCTCTGAAAAGAGCTCATATTTAGCAGAGAGAAATTTCTGTTGATAGCAATGGTAGTGTCCAATTAACCCCTCTTTACATAAACATCTGATTTTTTACAGGAGAAGCTATTTTAAGTCTTTTTTTTTTCTCTATTTTGTCTCTATTTTGTATCACAGGATAAAGATTTGAGGTCTTCTGTACCTTTTTTTAAAACATGACAGACCATCTTAACAGGCAGCAAGACCTTGATATATTGATGTATTTTGAGACACAAAACCAAAATAATGCAAATCTGTTGTCTGATTTCACTGGGCTTGGCACTGGCTCCTGGATATTTACATCTTAATTTCTTCCATTCAGATCTGGTACTTGATTTGAGTGTTTGTGAAAGCTACCAATCTGACAGTCCTGCAGACTGAAGCCTTCCATTTATGCACCTGTTAAGTAAAAAGTTCAAGTTTCCCTTTCCAATTAAAGTGCCTCTACCCGTGCTGGCCAGACCACCTCGCGGGAGGAATCATTTAGATTCCAACCACACATTTTCCCCTGCCTCAGTCTTGTGAATGCCAGCAAGAAGCCGATTTATGCCAGCTGCTGCATATTTCTAATGGGCACATTTGTCTATAGGGAATAAAGTGATCAGATAACTTCTAGAAGATAACAATTTCAGGTTACTACCAGTCTGGACTGGATTTGAACTGATGCTGCAGAAAGAAATTATTCTTTTCCATTTCCAGTCCAGATGTGCTTTGGAGTTTCTGTGGGGCTCTAAGAAGTATCTTAATGGAAGTGGATCTATTCTTAAAACATATCTGTTAAAAATTAAGTGGATTCTTCAAATTTCAGGCTGTATTAACTGCACTGAGATGTGGTTTACACTTAATAGGTAAGGAAAGTAGCTCATATTATAAATGCAATGCATGTATATTATACCTGGTGCACATTTATCGAAACAGTGTCAGGTTTTGAAACAGCTTACATTAACTTTGCATCTGTGCTGTGAATCCAGAAAGAAGTTGAGGTTTGCTCAGCTAAATACTTCTCATGGTGCTGGCAGCTGAGAAGGAGTTTGTCACTGATATGCTTACTTTTCTCCCCATTTCGTATTTCTGAAAAGGACATAAATGAGAAAAGATTGATTCTAAAGTAACAGGAGGAGCAACGCAGAGACAATAATAATGAGCATGTTCCAGTTGGATGGATTATGGGAGAACTCTTATTTTCCCACAAGACAGCCAGTTCTGACACTTTAATATATAAGCATAGATATGCCAGAAGGGGAGCAAAGAATCGTTTCATTCCTACCTGCTGTTGCAGCTGGATGGCTTTGGTACCACACGTGCTCCTGGAACCACGCTGTACCAGGTGAATGAAGAGCCTCACTGTTTCAGGGAGAAGGTAGGGAGGGATGTGCTATGTTTCCCAGAAGCTGTTTAAACATCACACCAGTGCTGTTGTCACTGGTTTGGGATGGAACGAAGCTTGGCTAGAGCTTCAACATGCAGTGTGTTGACACACTTGGTCGTTGGTGTGTGACCTACAGAGGGGGCTGAGCCTCACTGTTCTTATTACAGAGGCATACATTTCTGAATTAGAGTGTTGATTTCTCTAGTGTTTTCCACTATTTTGAGTGCCCCGAAAAGCCACTATAATCTCTTTTGCTGGTAGAGAAAGTATGAGTGTTGCCAGCGTGGGCTTTGGAAAAGGGTAGAGAAGGCAACTGGGGTAAATGGTCTCAGGGGCAATGGGGATGCATGCACTATATAGCTGAAGCCTTGGCAATAGATGGCAATTGCTGCCCATGGCATCATATCTATTGACTAGTCTGCCAGTACAATCCGGAGGGCCATGTGGAACAAGAGACCCTATCCTACTGAATCTGAACTGTGAACCTGGAAATGAACGTATAGTAGATGAGACAGAAAAGCAAAATGCCTATATGCCTTTCCCTGCTACAGTTTCCTGCCTTCCTCAGCTGTTTGGGGTTGGTGTTATTTGCTTCTTTGGTGTGTTTTTCCAGGACTGGTCAAAATACCCCAAGTTCCATTTAGCCTTTTTTATTTCCACATCTTGTTTCTTTTCTGTCATTTCCCCTGTCTAAAACAATGAGCCAAAAGCCCTTGAAAAAATAAATTCCACCTCCTCTTGACAAACAACCCCCTGTTCTGCTTTGCCAGGTGACTGATACTGGTACCCTTGGCCAGGCTGTCTCTTCTGTAGAGCTGCCAGTTACTTCGTCCAGTGGTGTTTCCATGTGAATGAGTGATCACCAGGGACTCGCAATCTTCTCCTGTTATTCCTGTATCACTTTCCACTTCTACATAGATGAAGATACCCGGACAGGCAAAACCTTCAATCAGTCTACTCTTTGGAGTCTGACACATACAATGAGAGCCTGCAGTATTAAAGAACTCATAGGAGTTGAAACAGATTTCTCAAATCATTACAGGACTACAGTTATTTGCACTTGGCTAGCACATGCTAGGTTGTTCTTATATCAAGTATCTCATCTGAAATCCATCTCCTTTTTTCTCATGTTTAGGCCTCTGGGTTTATTATAGTGGTATTTTGGCCTACTAGTAGACTGAAAGCAGTATGAGACATATTCATCACATACAGGAAGGAAATTCTGTACATTGTAAGGATGCCACCAGCTTTTTTCTTCCTAGCAGGCAAGAAGAACTCACCAATTCCCTGATCTGCAGTGCTTCTCTGAGATTTTTGAATTTTAAACTTCAAACTGTAAACTAACAGCTCAGGTGAAAAAAACTGACTAATTCCCAGCTGCATCAGAAGACTGGGGGTTGATCTGTGGGAGGGATATGTTCACAGTGGAAATCTCTCTCTCTTTTTTTTTCACTTTGTGGTTGTACTACGGGCTAAACAGAGGAAAACTCAGTGTCTTTTGCTCCTTGCTCTTTCCTGGGAGGTGCATTGGGGAGTTCAGGCAACTATTTAAATGAAATGAATTTTGCCTGAAAGCCTTGTCCCAGATGAGTTGCTCCCACCCAAGAAGGGAAAAGAGAAAAGAAATAAAGAAAACCTGGCTCTGGAGAATTTCTAGTCCCTACCTCACTTCTGCAGACAGAGTTTGCCAGGAGGACGTCATAAAAGACGAAGCCTAGACAGGAACTTGTTTATGGCTTGCACCAGTGACTGTACCTCTGAGTAGTGTTCTGACACTCTTTTCCTTTAGCTTTCCATTTTTAACCCGGGAGCACCCTACAGACAAAAACAAATATGTTTGGTGGAGACACAGACCAATCTGTACCACACATCCATAGGAAATATCCCAGAAAACATGAGGTTTTGCTTATGACATTTGCAGCTAGACTAGACAACCTGTTAATGGACCCTAGGAGGGTGTTGTTTGGGGCAGGCATTTCCAAACATACTTAGAATATTGAGAAGCTTTGGGGGGTCATCCCAAATAATTTTGTGGACTATTACATCCCATTGGCCAGTTTAGCATTTCTGGCTTCTGTTACAGTGCATATGTCATTATATCCACCTACATCCACCATTACCCTCCAAGCAGGTGGCAACTCATGAAAACAATCAGCAGGCAGTATGAGACCCTTTGGTTCATGATTTATTTATTTCCAGTTCAGCTTCTAATTTTGTGAAAGAAGGCTTCTCAGCATGCATCAGTAAGAGATTAATCTTGTATCCCTCTCAAAAATAACTGTTCATAGTTTTCCTTGTTTGTCAGGAACTCTCCTTTTACTCTCAGCAAGTAGCCTCCTGTTATGTGGATGATATGCAGATGGTCATCTTTTCACCTTTAGATCCTATGGTGGACAAATTTGGAAAGCAGCAGTCCCTCTCAACCTGCAGAGCACTCTGCCAAAGGCATTTATTTCTTGAAAGAAATTAATAACATATTTGATCTATTTACATAGATTCTTAGTTTTACTGTTCCCGGTCACCTCGGGGTTACAACACAGAAACCTAATGACAAGTTAAGGCTGTGCAGAGTTATTAGAAAAGACAGCCTAAATCTGTTCTGCCAAACGTATGCAACTGAAGGTCAGGTACTGCGATTTTTAATTTCATAGCTATAAGGATAACTCATTTATTTCACTTTTGTTAAAGCATGGGTAAATATATTCATGACATTAAAACACTTGTATTATTAAAGCATTTGAATGAACTTGAATAAATTGATAATATGAAAAAGCTATAATTATTTTTGCCCAGACATGAATAAATTACTTTTTTGCAGCATCTGTAAGCTTAGGTTGTCCATTTGCCCTTATGTACTTGTAAATTCATATACCAGTTGAGTCACCTGGATCAAAGCCATGTTTTAATAAGACATAGAAGAAACAAAGTGTATTTGCTGTCTGCTTTCTGAACTGGAATTACAAAAATAATTGCAATTAATTGTACTTATTTGAAAAAAAAAAAAGCTGACCCTTCATTTGCTTGGACAAATTAAAATCGTTGTGAACCATCTTCAGTGACCTTTCTTTTAGCTGACAGTTGGTTTGTGACAGATGAAGCTCAGTAATCAGCCGACTGTGGTAAAAACCAAAGCCATGTACCTGATGCAGCCTGGTTTTGAACTATCATTTGTGATACATGTGGATTTGTTATGAAAGCTTCAGCAGTTTGAATATTTTCGTCTTTCTGTCCAGATATTGAAAAATTGTTCAAGCCTGTTTCTTCATAGGGAATGTATATTTCATTTCTGAATTTATAGAGTTGGATTTAATAGCATTATTCTTTCCTCTTTTCCTAGAAACTTTTCTTTTCCTTGGTAGCTTTGGGAATTCCAAATATCTCCAGTGTTAAACATTTTCCCAAGAATGAGTAGTAGCAGTCTAACTTTTGAAGGCACTGACATGAAAAAAAAGTGTGACTATCATTTGAGATGGTGTCTTTGTGACCGAAACAAAGAGAAAAAAGAAACACTAATTTTAACATGGGAAATTATGATTAGATGCTGGGAACAAAAAATTAACAGTGAGGGTGATCAAACACTGGAACAGCTTGTCCAGAGACACTGCGTGATCTCCACCCTTGAAGAGATTCAAAACTCAACAGGACATGGCCCTGAGCAGGCTGACCTAAGCTGTCCCTGCTTTGGGAGCAGCAGCAGGAATTGAACTAGATGACCTCTAGAAGTCCCTTCCAACTTGAATTGTTCTATAATTCAGAGCCCGCCATATGAAAGATGACAGCAAAGTATTGTCTATGATCATTGTCAGTCCTCAGAATTTAGATTCAGTATATGATTATCTTTACTGTTCTATAGGTTGCCTTGAATTCTACAGCAAAAATATTCTGAATATTCATGCCACTACTTCTAAGTCACAGACCTACAAACATTTCTTCCTTGGAAAACTGTTCTTCATCTATCAGGTTCCTGTTCTAGCAGGAACAATCATGACTAAAGCTTGTGAATTTTGTGTTGGTGGAATATTAGGATTAGATTCTGCCTGCAAATAGAAGAGAGAAGTGAAATATTCTTCTTTAAGTTTCTTCTGAATGCTAAATTAGAAGTATATTTCATATACAAGCTGAAGTACATTAAAATTTGATTACTCTTAGTTCCTGTTAACTAATTTGAAAATTAGGGGGTCTTTCGAAATCAAAGCAATTATAATGGAACGACAGTTTGTGCCTTCCTGTGACATGCAATGAAAGAATGAAAAGTGGTTTGGGGGCTCATATGTGCTTACCATATCATGCAACTGGTGGGTGATGCCTGCTGCAGGCAATAGGGAAAACAGCTCAGCAATTGAACAAGCAAACATAGATAAACTTCTAATTTGAGCATACTTTTTAAAATTTTTTTTCCTTCCCTGCTGTGTTTTAAAGTTGTTGAGCTTAACCTGTTGGAAGCATTCAATCTGGTTTTACCTTCCTTGGATAAGGAAATTGGTAAGGATGGTATGGGATAGAGGAATGAGAAACATACCCACCAACATTTAGCTAGTCTCCCAGTTTTATTTGGTTTACAATGTTCCCTTTAGAACAGAAAGAAGAAGCAAGAACTCTGACTGACTGTATTGGAAATCAGTTGGTTTTGCTATATTCTGTCTTCCTTTCTGACCATACATTCTATTAGACAAAAAGTTATATATAATAGAGTAGCTGGAGGCTTCTTGACCCACAGTTTAATGGTACTAAAGATAAGGACTTCACACCTTCCCACACATTTTTTTAAAAGTCGTGGAGTTGCTGGAGCTTCTGAGAGGAGAAGAAAATAAAAGAATTCCAAGTTCTGGGCAGCAGCACCACACATATTGCTACTAGTTTAACCAGATTCAGGTATGCCTAGAGAGCATGGGTTAATAGACCAAGTATACCTGATAACTAGCAACATCTATGGTTCTTTCATCAGAGTCAGCGCTATCACAGACAATTCAAAGAGAACCAGACCTAGTGGATGGAAATCCCACACAGGAGGAAGAGCTCCAGCTTGCAAAGACTATCGTATTTCCAACAGGCAAAAGTGGGGGAGTGGAAAGGAAGGACATAGTCGCCCTGTGCAGTGACAGGCTGTGATCCTTGTCTCCCAATTAAGCTTGCTGGGATGTTTCCCATTCAGGGATGAGACACAAGAGCCTACTATAGGAAGAACATTTATTCTGACCTTATCCATACAGCATAACGTGGAAGAAAAATACAACTTTAAGAAGCCTGGCTCATCAGAAATCCATGCCTTGCCTGAGTGTAAACCAATAATCCATGAGTTACCCCTGCATCCAAAATTCGACTGTTAGAGAGAAAGTGATAACATGGCAGAATAACATTTTCTATACTACCAATCACAGAAATCAAATTCTGTCCAGGGCTTGTCTAAACAATGACAGTGGTCATCACAACAATTGGTTGATTGGAGAAGAGTATTGTACTATGCCTTATTGTCTCCAACTTCTTGCCTTCCTCCTTTCTTTTCTAACCCAAGACTGCTACTTCTCAGCTCTTTCCCACAGTGCAAACACAAATCAGGATTTGCTTGTTAGCTCGGACTTGCACCTTTTTTCTTGTGCCTTATCAGTGAGATCTGTCACAGTGGTTGGGAAGGACCAAACTAATAAAAAAAAAAACCACAAAAACAAGGATACATGTATTGTAATTTGTTATGGATAGCTATAATTAAGATTTTCCACCAGATGCATGTGCTGTGATCCCATTGAAAGCACATAAAGATGATTTGCACCTACATATCTGAGAACTTCCAAGTCTTCTGTGGTAATCTTTTGATCTTTTTTAATCTTCTGGAAGGTGCTGGAAAGGTTGGAAGATGCTGAAGATCAGTACCTATCCATTTCCACTCATATTTCTTCTTAGCAATGGAAAGACTATGCAAAAGTATCACTGTGACATGATGCAAAATGAGGCACAGAGCAAGTATCCCACATATGACAATAGTGCCAGTATATGACCCATTACTAGTCTACTTTGAAAACAACTCATGATTTTTTCCTGCTGTAGACTTAACACAGTTCCTAATTTAATAGACTCTACTTAAATTACCCTGGTGACAGAAGTTATTTTATCTAGGGACAAAATCAAGAGATGAGCTTAGCAGGCTCCTGGAGCTGCTGGCCTAACAGCTCTGGTTCTGT
Source organism: Phalacrocorax carbo (assembly GCF_963921805.1). Lineage (NCBI taxonomy): Eukaryota > Metazoa > Chordata > Aves > Suliformes > Phalacrocoracidae > Phalacrocorax > Phalacrocorax carbo. The sequence goes on from NC_087513.1 coordinate 43,722,960, forward strand.
TTCCAACTGGTCTGGTTCAGTTTTCAAAGCAGACTAAAATACTCAGTGAAGTGTATCTGTGAACCTTGTTCAAAAGACAATATGAATACATTTCCCAGTTCTGTTAACTCTTAGGGTTTTTTTTTTAAATATTGTACATGATCAAGGTTAGTTTTACTTTACACTGTTTAATACTAGCAACAGTTGTGTAATTTATAAAAAAAATGCAATTCCTTGCTTATTTTTTCTGAACTCTCTTCTGGCTGAGTTCCTGTGTTTCTTGCTTTTCATTATATGACTCAGTCTTCCAAAGGCAATTGTTCCGCTAGGAAGATAAGATGAAAAGGCAACTGAAATAATACCATGTGTCATAAAAATAAAATGTGGTACAATTTTAGTTTATTGTTAGTGAGGGAATTCCATTTCAGTATCTTTCCCTCTGTGCCCAAAAGTAAGATAAACTAGTGAGCATTGATACTTCTGGTCAGAAATTTTCAGTTATATAACATACTGACATATACGTGCTGCTTATACAAGACAAAAGCAGAATTTACTCCCTATAGACAAAAGACCGTTAGCCTCAAAACTTTCATTACTTCTAGATTTATGATATCCTAAAGATAAAAACTTGTACGCTTTTCCAAGAAAAAAAGCTTTGAGTCTCTACCAAAAGAGGCACAGCTTTCTCACGGTATTGAAATTTTTAAAATTGCCTCAGTCGAGGCTTTAATATGCCTTCGGTGTGACTCTGCAGTACTCAGTATATTTCTGAAAGCTTTGTAATGGTCAGTTAACTCGGTTGATAAACTTAGAAAATACCAACTTTTTGTGAAAGTGGCACTCAGTAGTAGCTCCTCCCATTACTACAGAACTATTCTGCATACCTGCCAGCTACCACAATCGGGGTTTGAGGGTTGGTTGCTTTTGCCTGTAAAGTTGCAGGGCAGATTAGCAGTCTTTCTGCCACGAACTCAGTACCTGAGCTGAGGTAAGCTGAATTAGCAAGTGTAAGAAAACATAGAAAACAGAAGGAGACAAGCCTGAGGCAAACTATGGTGTTTTCTTCTATCAACTCTTTGACAACTTCTCTCAAACTTTCTAGAAAATGTTTACAAAGCCAAAAGATAGAAGCAAATTAACTGGACTCAAATCCAGAAAGTCTACTATGCTATTTGCAACAAGGAATATTTTTTCAAGACTCAATAATGGCTCCTTAGTTTCCAGGAGTCAAGCAGCAACAATTCCTCGCTTTTTTTTTTTTTAACTGATTATTGTTTATACTAGGTGTTTTATAGAAACACAAACTGATGGAAAAACAATTCCATGAAACAGCACTGTTCCGTTAATAGCAGGAGTCTGAGGAGCGGCTAGGCGGAGACCCTACCGTTGAGTCACGAGGTTCAGACAGGATCCCCTTGCTTTCTAAACTTCTCCGAGAGGAGTCTAGGTGCAGCTAAATCCAGTCTTAATCTCAGACTTGGTCAACGGTTTATTTTCTAAGGATTGTAGATGTAACCACCCATCAGAGTATTTGTTGTTAGTAACTAATGTGGCAGATGCCCCAGACAGTAGCATTCAGTAAGAATGATCACAGCTAGGTTAATGAATAATGCAATTTATTAAAGCAACAGATACACAGGTTCTTTGGATTACCAGTGATAAGATCACTGCTTACAAGGCACACATAAGTACTAAGAAAATTAGTAACACTACTAGGCTGCAAGTGCATTAAGCAAATATGAAGTGACTCTAATGCATTGGAGATTTAAAGTGAAGCTATATAGAGTTTTCTACATTTTCCCGGGGAAACACTTGGTATAACCAAGTCTTAAATCTTACCCAAAGGCGTCCCAGTGGGGGGGAAGAGAGGCTTAGCCCATCAAATGGTCCCAGAAGTCAGTGGTACGCGATGGGATCTTCCCTAACACCCTCTTTCTCTTCACACATTTTATACTACTTTTTATCTTTCAGGTGGAGCTTGAGTGACTCTAGTCATACATACCCTTATTATGATTGGTGTAAAATTTCCTCGCTTTACTTTTAAAGGTGTAGACTAGAAAAGTTCAAAGCGCATGCCCAGTGAGGGGTGGTCGCACCTTAGAGGTGGGTAGCTTTTGGGATGGAGATGTGTTTTGATATTATAATGATATTATAATAAGCAAAGTTCACAAAAAGGACAGCATTTTGTCAAAAGTATGACGGACTGTTGGCCCAAGGTGGCAAATATGCAGCATACTGGCTTCATGGCACCTCAAGTTCCCATTTATCACAGAGCCTGGCCACGATGCCTACACGCCACTCCACCCTCTGGACAACTTCTCTTAGAGCCAGTACACCAAGTTCTCCTGGCATTGCTGACATCTATGGTTACTAGGGAACTCCCGTGAATTGCATTCCTCACATAGCAGCTGCACTCCACCCTGAAAGCTTCTTCAATGCTGTACCTTTTCTAAAAACATAAGTTTCATTTCTAAGTCACCTCCAGTGATTATTCCATACACCACTCACTGGGTGGAAGGCTGGATCTCAAAAGATGTAACAGATGTCACATTAGATGAGAGGGGAGAGAAAGAACTCTATAAGCAAGAACTCTATAGAAAGAACTATTATAAGCAGAATAATCAAAAGGCAAAGAAAAAATAAGTAGCTATCAAAGAAGAAATAGTTTATTGTTCATTATTTCCACAGAGGCCATTCCAGTCAATTATGATAAAGCTTTTTTAGTACTGAATACTATTTTGGCAGCTTATAGCACTGCAAACCTTGAATAAACCCCTATGCAGGAGTGACTTCCATGTTTGCTACGCACTCAACCGTCACGGCAGAGATAAAAGCCTGGCTGATTCCTCCCTGACCACGGGCCCAGTTCTGTTGTATTCAGACCAGCATAAATTTGGAGTAGTTCAGCTGAAGGTAAAGAAGTTATTTTAAATTGATACTGAAGTAATTCAGAGCAAGTCCTGATCCAGAATGGGCAGCTCAGATAATGTCATGTATTGAATACAACGCAGGGCTTCACCACTGAGCAGTTAATAAAAGTAAGTATTTAATATATTGGTTAACTAACAATTAATTAGATTTGTTTAATGTTCTATCCATTGATAAATTAAATATCATTTGCACTGACAGCAATTGTACTCGTTGCTATATTGCTCTGTGCTGCTGTGATAATTATCACTTCCAAGCAAAAGTCAGTCTTTTTCCCTTGTTCAAGAGATGCCATCCACCATATGAATTGTAGATTTTATCTGTAGCGTACTGAAGTCCACCGGAAAAGCTCCTGTGGCCTTCAGTGAGCTTTAGGTCAGCCTCTGAACGGGTCAGGGTTCTTGTGCAAAATAATAGCGTAACATCTTGTAATTATGTTTGAATATATAATGCCTATGCATAGGGGGTATATTTGAAGGAATCACAAAATTTTAGAACGGCTGAAGACGGACGAGACCTCTGGAGATCAGCTAGTCCAATCCCCCTGCTCAGAAAAGGGGCAATTAGTTCATGTTTCCCCAGGGTCATGCTGGAACATAACTCTAACCTTATTTCTTTAGTTTTAAATGACTGACTTTCCCATTTTAACGTTCTTTTATATAAAACTCTGTATTACATTTTACTCTGTAATTATGAGATCATTTGCCAGTCTTCTGTGGCCTCTTATCAAGGGAGTGGAATCCTGTTGTGCATTTTACATTTAGTATTATAATTTTTTTTCACCGAACAGGGCATCAGGATTTGGAGTTTTAATGCAATCTTGGAAATTATTATAATGTGCTAAACTAATTTTGACCTTTTTAAAAAGGTTCTATATTTTGATTGCAAAGCACTCCACTTCTTTATCACGAGTCAGTGAGACTGCAATCAATGGAGAAAAAAATTAAACAGAACTAATATAAAATTAGTATCTTTCGGAAGGGTAGATAGAGAGATACCTTCAAAAATTATCAAAAGAACAATCAGAAATGCAGCACTCTGAGATGCTTTGCTGTCAGACATCACTGCTGAGCCTCGATGAAAGTGGGATACTGAATACCCACCTAGGTTTCTATACAGACAATGCTCATTTCTTGTCCCACTGATTTCAATGGAATTGTTCCCACAAATTGTTGCACCCATAACCATTTGCAGAACTGCTCCACTGGATCTTTTCACCATTCCCCCGGATGTTTATTAGTTGACATCCTGTAACATCCATGTTCTTCTAAATCTGGTTATTTTTTAGATTGAGAGCTATATGGCAATTAGCTAAGAATAAGACCAATTACGAGTCATTGATTGATGTTGCTTGTGCGTACCTGCTACTGATTGTTGATGAGAGGTGCATTTTAATTAAAATGACATCTTTTCTTACTACATATTCCTAGCTGAATATAAATTAGAGTACCTTTCATGCTGGTACTCCTTCTGGCCATTGCAAAGCCATACATACATGGAGCATGAGGCTGGAAAGAGAGCTGGATTTCTCCAGCATTACTGCCAATTTGATGAGGGAGTTTTCCTTAGATCAGGGAAAGAGGGGGTACAAAACAAAATAGGATTTTAAGGTTCTTCCTGATCTTAATCCTCATCTCCCTTTTCCTTATAAAAAGACAGAATGACATTTGTGCCATGGCTGCTATTTTCTTTCTTCTTTTCCTTTATTCTGATGAGGTCCCTAATTTGAGCACATTGTCAATTTTCCCAAACGTTGAAGTGACTGCAATGTTTTCTATGGGTAAAGTATATTCTCTTATGTTAGAATAAATAAATTTATATTACTTTTCTAGCATCTATTAAGTAGTTTATTGAATGAAAATTTATGTTTTCAAAAGTAAAATCTGATTTAAATTCTAAAGACCAGAACATATCAGTCTCAACTGTGTAAAGTGAAAAGGTATCTACATTTAAGAAGGAAAGCTCACGAAACTCTTTTCCAGTTCTAGGTGATTTGGGTCTTGTACATTACTGCAACATTTCTGAATCTCTTAGATTACTGAAATTTTTATGGTAGGAAGAATAAATACACCAGCGAAGAGCAATGACCGACAGTGACCTGAAAGTAGTGAGGGACAAAGTCTGACTGATCTTACTTGAAATGATATTTCAGACTTCACATATTACACTGAGACGGCTCAGTTATCAATCAGCGACTTTGTTAGCAATCTCAGTGGGCAGACTAATTAATGATGCTGCTTTGCATAGATTTGGGGGATGAGTAGGAAATGGATATAACATAATTAAACTATTGTAAAGTCTCAGTTTTGAACTGAGACTAAAAAGTTGGTGGATATGTGAGTTTAATCAAAGCTAATAAATATGCATGATTTACCGTGTGTCAGTTAATTTTTGGAGCACAGTCCCAAATACAGCTCTCTATTAGATGCTGGGTTTGGATGTATGTGCTGTGAATTAAGTGGTAAGCAGCATTTCCTACAGCCTTTAACTAGCAAGGCAGAATAGGAACAAACTTGCCTAGCTAGGGTTTCCTGGTCTGTATTTCACTGGGTGCCACCACAGCGGTTTCAGCCCTCAGCACCCATACAAGTGTGAAGTACAATGCTGTAGGCCATCCTCTCAATAGGGGCAGGGTGTTAGAAATACATATTACTGTCTGAGAAGTATCATAATGGCTCAGGATGTTCAGGCTTAGAAGTAATTTGTCAGCAAGTCAATATTCTTACCTTAGCAGACACAAGTTACGTTTATCTGACTTGCTCTGTTTGTTTTCAAGTTTTCACTTGTTGTACGTTGGGCTGCAGGATTAAACTAATACTGAGTAAAAGGTTGCAAAATCCCTTACATATTTCAAAAGTGTATAGGCTTTGCAGTTTGCACATCCACAAAACGGAAGCTATACAATTTTCTAGGAAAAAAATAATATGATTTTAAAAGAAATATTGGCTCCAAACTTATATATTAAAAAATCAGAAGATTAGGATGAGAAAGTCACAAATTGTGTCCACCAAAAAACACAGCAGAGAGAACAGTAAGTATCACTTATGGTAGTAACCATAGTGCCTACCTTTTTGATTAACCCAGTGCCTTTTGAAGTTTGAAGATAAAGATAGTAGATAGTTCTTTCACAGCCACTTGCTTGTTCTAGCTGCTCTGCAATCTAGTCCCTTTAAGCTTCTCCATGATGTTGTGTAGACTGCATTTTGTGCAGCAGAGCTCTTGGACAAAAATATTGGCCTCAGAGAAATTAATGGATGAGGAAAGTTGTACACACAGCCAAAATGTACTTATAAAAATCTGCCCATATTTCATCATGAATCTGGGACACACTGTGCCCAAACAAAGTTTTCCTACATGTAGTCAATCTTAGAAATGTTAGCTATATTGGACAAAGGGATTATGATACAACTCCAAAAAAATCCACATGCCTCCAATGTTTTATAATTATTTTTATCAAGTAATCTGGAGCTGTAGGCAGCTCATCAACAAACTAACCATGTGACAAGCCCAGAGGCGACTCCAGAGCTGCCAGAGGAACCTGCCAAGGAGCCAGATGTCACTAGAAATGTTTCTGTTACTACTTAGCTGCTGGGTCCTGTGGCTGCCACCAAAAAAGAGAAGGAACAGGATAATGTATCATCTCACTTTTCTGAGGCTAGCAGCCTCTGCATCAATCTACTGCAATTCTGTTGCCACTTGAAGGAAATATTTCTATGTCTTTGCATTTTTTTACCCAAGCTGAAATATGTGTATGTGTGTAAGGGAGCGAGGTTTCTAGAGTTTAAAAAATAAATTTTTTGTTTATTATTGACCACTAAACCTGTATATTCTTAGCTTTCAGTATCATAGGTTGAAAGTGGAAGTGTTCACGGCCAGTTTGGATAGGGCTTTGAGCAACCTGATCTAGTGGAACATATCCCTGCCCATGGCAGGGGAGTGGGAGCTAGATGATCTTTAAGGTCCTTTCCAACCTAAACGATTCTATGAGTTAATGGTTCTCTGAAAGGAAAGTTTCTATTTTGGATATGTTCTGATCTCATTGCTTAGTAACTCTTTGGTTGTCCATGAGGATGAAATAAGTAGCCCCTGGAGCCTTTATGGAGTTAAGTCTCTACAACAACTTTTTTGCATTTTTGGAAATATCCAAAATCACAGTGTTGGTGTCCAAAGATGGTCTGCTTCATTCATTGTCCGGGTTTTAATCAGTCACAAGGCAACATAAGTAAATTCTGGAAGGCACTGAACTCTTTTTGATCAATGATGCCTCATTGCCATAGAGTAATATTCATTCCCTGGGCAGTGATACTCTGTTTATCCTTATATTTTTAATGGTTACCCTTCACTCTGGTACTGTAGATAAATGTAACTCAAACTTCATTCACCTGGAAAGCAGGCCAGTCTTAAACATTAGTTCAGAGAAAGGCCTAGGCTGATATATTGATATATTGCTTAATATCTCAGGCTTGTCTTTAGACTTTAGAAAGCTTTTGTGCTTCTGATGCACACATGGGTTAGACTCAGTGGATGATGCAACAGAGATTTCTACACTATCAGTTAAACACAGGTCTGAGCCCATTCAGAATCCGAGATATTCTTCCGCCTCCCCACACGGTTTCCTTCAGTGATCTTGTTCAGGATCAGGCTGACAGCTGTCACGGTCTGTAAGGTGAGAAGCCAGGTGTGCTGGGTGAGCTGGCGCAGCTTCTGAGCACGACTCAACTGCTTGTTAGATGGAAAGAGCATCTCAGGATGTAGATACTCCTTTCTGTCTCCATCTTTCTCACTAACATGCTGTTTTGTTGCACCAAATGTAGTTTAACACTCTGTCACATAAGTAAATAAAAGTCTTCAAAAGTGGGCACTTGTATTTCTCTGTTCTGCCACTTGAAATATTACTATGCTGTGGTTTTCCTCCTCTGCTACTTGCAGGCTTTGCCTAATCATAATCCAATGTTTACTGTGCAAGATGCACTTTGTACTTCCTCAACTATGGATTTAGCTAGAGCTAAGCAAGGAACTGCAAACACTAAGTTAACCACAGCTCCCTAAACTGCCAAAGGCAACCATTTTGTTATTGTTACTACCATTTTTGTGCAGTAAATGAGAAGTGGGTTTGGCCATTTTGTTTTGGGTTTACATCTACAGCACAAAAAGAAAGGGTAAGATTACAAAGAATTTGGGACAAATAGAATATTTGTAAGCCTGAGTTTTTATTGCTGATCTATTGGCAGATTTTGAGCTGAGTGTCTTATAACCCAACCAGTGGAAGATGGCCTGTTGTTAGGAACTGATCTATGATACCAGATCAGCAGCCTCTGTTTTCCGGAGTCCCTACCTAGAAACAGGAAGTAAGACATTTCCAAAAGGCTCTTAGATTTCCAGGTCATGAAAGCCAAGTGGATTAAACCTCAGCCTTTGAGCTTAGGTTGATTACAGAAAATGACTAAGACCTTAGGATGCCACAGGAGTTCTCCCTTTACCTCCAGAGAAAGACTATGTCCTTCCCAGCATGGATCTGTAAACTTGTCTTCTTTCTTTCTTTGAAGGATTTCTACTTTCGGTATTTTCATCAAGGAGGAAAGGATGGAGAGACCCACAAAGGTGCTGGCCAGTGGTGTGAATGTGCAAAGAAAATGAGATGACAGAAATTGGCATTTCATATAGGATCACAAGAAGTTCTTGTATTATATGAGAGCCCATCCAGCATCCCTGAGCACATTACAGGTCACCTGCATGATCACTCTCCTCTGTCTTTCAGATCTGCATGGTGTTTTTTAAAAAGTTGGTATATTGGTAACTTTTGTTGTGAAAAATTATAGTTTGTCACTTGAGAAGACAAGTTGCTGGAGAAATAAACGCAGGGCATCAGTCTTTCTCCTTTCCTGTACCTTTCCTCTAAACCCCCTTTTTCCACCAGCTTGTGGTCGCCTGTCTTGATCATTGCTGGAGTCTGAGAAAATGCACTTTACTATATTCCTGAGGCTGTTTCATGTTTCTCTGCTTCAAATGCAAGATATCAATCCTGTGGGACTTTTTCTCTCTTTCCACTGCCCACTGCCACTAAAATACAAAGTGACTGAATTTGAAGGGCCATGATGCTTAGAAAGTGGGGAAAGAATTTTGCAGTGCCCAGAGAGCTGTTTTTTTTCTACCTTTACAGCATCTGTCATCTGCCTCTAAGGTTTTTAATACTGTGGTTATCAGGGACTGAGGCATCAGCATCTGTAGCTCCTTTTCTCCCTTTTCCTGTTAGTTCTCTGTTGAAGAAAACACGGAGATTTATTTATGCTGGCTTAGCAAGAATATCCTTTCAAATTTAAAAGAAAGAAATCCAAGATCTGTGTGAGCTTTAACTGAGAGCTAACACAGAACAGAATATGGCCTTAATACATTTCTTTCAAAGTAAACACAGATATTTTCAAATAAAGGATAAAAGCCAGTAATTCTGACTCATCTTTTTTCTTAAACTGATGTAATTTCAGTTGGCCTCATATGGAGGGAAAGAATAAGGGAAAATAAGTGGGATAAATATAAATGTAGCAACAGAATTTAATATTTTCATTTACCTTAAATATTCTTTATCAATCTTTTCATGTTCTTTGTTTCAGGGTTCATGTGGTCATACTTCATATTTCTCGTCTCTCATTTCAACGACTTTGGAATCTTTTTTTCCTAAGAGATGCTATCACTTTTCTATACGCTATTAAACATATGTTGTTTAATACCCATGAGAATATTTTTGGACCAGCTAAGCATCAGTCAAATCCTTTTATCATAAAAGTCCGTTCTGGAAAGATCACCTTATTCTAAGGTTGCTAAAATGAAAGCAAGAGCCCTTGCACATTAGGCTCTTTTTTTCCAAAAGATTTCCATTTTCTTCTCCAGACCTGCCACTTTACTTGCTAGTTGTATTATGAAAAGCTGTGCTTATAGCAGACCTATTGTAGAGTGAAAAGAGAAAATGCTTTGCTACAAGGCAGAAGCTAATTCACTATTCTTCAGGGACTGATATTCATCTATCCTTCAATAAAAGCTAATGGTTAAATAGACCCAATGCACTCAGCTAATCTAGGAAGAAGCTGATGGCTGGGGGTTGGGATTCAAAGTTCATGCTGAAGTGCTATTCCTGAAGACAAAGATATTCTTACATTTGCCTTAGAAAAAGATGACAATGTTACAAAAAATATCAGATGGATTTCATTCTCAAATATGTGGTTCTATGAAAAAGTATCTACTGCATCTGAAAAAGTTATATTTTATTAATTTTTAAACATGCATTACTTTTATAATTTTTTCTTTTTAAGGGATGAGACTATTTAAACACAGGGATTACATTTTAAATAACCTTCTGTCTAGTCTTTTGCTACTCAAATTCCAACACCCTTAAGAAGATACAATGATTTTTTTTCATTAAAAGCAATTTTTGCAAAGCACTCCCAGAAGGAGGGGACATGAAAACACCACGTTTCCCTCTGTATAACTACCAGTCCAGCTAAAGGTACTGCTGTGCTGTGCATATCAAATAGTCCAGTGCAAGAAGGAAAGCTCGCTTGAGAAATTAACAATGGAAAACAAAAGCCCTCAACCAACACAACAGACTACACAAGGGCAGAGTGAATTTTTATAAGCAAGGTTATGACTTAAAATACAATATACAGTAAATGACATGGCTTCTAGACAGTTGCTGCAGCTGTGTATGAGTGCAGATACGCCACTGATTCTTTTAATAGATAACCTAAGAGTATTTTTTCTGTGCTGCGGGACATTTAACTTAGCCGTACTGTGAATGAGCTTGAAAAACAAGATGACCTGAATATATAGAGGTATTATTTAACTGAAGGACTTTTGGTCACAAAAGGTCTAATTCTGATCCCTGGGAAAACAGTGCCAAAGCTCTCCCTGACTTCACCAGAAATGGGATGGAAGAATAGGACAGGAGCAGAGCTGAAACTGGTGGCTTGTGTCCTTATTTCAGGAACTTCTCATAGTGCAGGTAATGAAACGGCTTATATTGTAATAAAATGTCACACCTCTGCATGCTAGCTGATCGCTGGCAGAACAGCTGTGTTTTCTCAGAAACACAGGGCCAAGATTGGATGCATGCCTTGTGAGAGGGCTTGAAATTTCTGTCTTTCCACAAACTCAGTACTGCCAATATTTTTTCTCTTCCTGCATCTTTCTCCTCATTTATCAGTCAGAGAAATATACATACATATGTATATCTTTTATTTCACAGGTTTTTGTACAGTTTTTCAGTGCTGATATGTTAACCTCTGTTTTGAAGGATATTTGTTGATAGGGCATCATCTTTCTGTCTAAGGCCAGACTGTATCTCTCTCGGTACTACAGTCCTATGCCAGCAGCTCTTCCTTCCCTTCAGCATGCATCATTGGGGAAGTCTGGGAACAAATACCATCTTGCAATAATCTGAAAAGGATCAGTTTGCCTCAAAAAGCTCAGGAAAGGGGAATCTCTGTGAACTGCATATCGGTGCCAAGTGGATTGAGCTGTTCATGGGTTTAGGGATGGGATACAGGCACTCACTTAACAGATCTGCCATGTAACTTTTGTGCAGGTCTCTCAGTCCTCATTACTGTAGAACTGATACCATAGTAGTTCAGCAGCACAAAGTAATGTGGAGCCCAAGCAGTCAGTGTTGGAGACAAACATGAGATAATGCATCAAACTACTGGAGGCCTTAGAGACGGTTAAAGGACAGCAATTTTAATGAGCGGTCCAACAGCTTTCACATTGCTGTTGTATTACTGTTGAGATTAAGTAAGCTCATGGCAGCTGCATTATGTATGAAAACAGAAATGTGTTTTGATAGATAAATGTGTTTTGAAGATAAATTTGCTATATATCACTGCTTTCATCCGAAAGTTATCTCAACACCTCTTTATAAGGGTCAAGATCTGTTAACACAATAATTTGAGAGGTATTTAGGTTTACATACTTTTGTATTACAATTACATAGGAAGGACACATATTTTACACTCATAATTAGACCAAACATAGTTTTGGGCATTATAGAATTGGTCCAGAAATAAAATTTCCAAATACTTTTTTGTAATATACTAGGTTTTGTTCATAGATACTGAAGTTTGACAAAAGTTCCTTTGGTTGAGCAGCTCACAGAGAGCAGGGTACCTCAGGGAGTAAGGGCTACCATGACAAGCACTCACTAGGCATAGTCCAGTTACGTTACTGTTACCAGGATGGATGGGACCTGGCTGTTTTTACTGCCGTCTCCTGAAAAGTAAGTCAGAGCAGGTATAGTAACTCGGTGGTGGTGGGACCTGCACTCTGTCAATGCTAGTTGTGTAAGATGAGAACATAGTGTTCGACTGGGTTTACATTCTTGATGCTCTCAGCTCTGGCAGGATGATAAATCAGGAAATGAAGATTGTGAATCCCCTGTTTCTTGTACTGTCATTGCAGGCATACTGGCACATGTTCCTAACACTATCGCTGAAAAGCTCATTCACTTATTTCTTTCTCATTGCACATTACTTTTCAATTAGCTGTTTATTACATGATAATCTTCCATTCTGTTACAGCTTTTTTAGTGAGTGTTGCTCTGACAAAGACTGTAGTAGGAGGTACTGTCGCACTCAGCATGGGCAATATGGACAACCTAGCTTTTTGCTTCAGCCTGCTAAAAAAGGCTTGTCTTTCAATCTTTCCAGCAAGAGAATTTTCAAACTTGTTAGAAGCAAAAGATCTTCCCCTTCTGTTTGTTAACATTCAGCAAGTCAATTCCTTTGAATCTGCTTGTGAGAAAGACTTGTTTAAAGAGTAATCACCAAGGGCTGTGATTGATTTGTATCACAGTTAGCAATTTATGAGTACGTGCCATTTCATTTTCTCAGGGTGTCATTTTTTTGCTAAATTTAAGCAACTCTGAAGAATTAAAATATTTGGAGGGTTCTCTGGCTCTGTCTTCTCAATCAATTATACTGAGTGATTACAAGTGGAAAGGCCAAGGCCATTCAAATATACTGTTTTCCACTGAAGAAACACTACAAAATGCAGATGAGGCATTTGATATAACACAAAGGGGTCACAGTCATCATGAAAAGCAGAAAGAATAGTACAAAGTAGTCAATATATGAGGAGAATACATGGTGGGAAAAAACCTATTTCTCTCTGTAAATATATATTACATTTCTTTTTGCCTCTTCTGCTTTTGTAGAAACTGCCGCCTCTGCTTTTTAAATGTCATCCATATTTATCAGACTGCATGGTTCTTGACATTTAGGAATATTTTTTCATCAAACTGTAACTGAAGCTTTGACAAAGGGTACTAATTACCAAGGGACCGGAATTTTTTTCCTTTTTTCCCCCTGTTTTAAGGAGAATCAGGCTATAGAGAAAGTGTGAATTATCAGCTACTTCTAATGTTCCTGTAGCAGCCTCTCTTTCCTGACTGTTGTAACACAGCTAGAAATAAGAATTTAAATGCTTGCTGAAGCATGTATGAAATGTAGTAGGTGTTGAATAACCAGATTTTAAATGACAGAGAAGTTATTAGGTTACTTACTCAAGTAAAGAGTTACCACCTGTTAGAGCTACATACAATCCCTGTTGAAGGAGATGTTATGAATATTTTTAAAAGTAAATGCTGATTACTCACCAATGATGATTTCGTTGCATAGCTTCTACAAAGTCATGATATGGCGACTGAAATATTACAGCATAAAAATTTGAGAAAATGCTCTGTTACTAAACAGAAGGCTGCATTTTTAAAAATCCCATGTACACTGCAGTGTTTATCAACAAAAGTTGTTCACATTGGAAATAATCTATTTTCTTGTCCTTATTGGCAGTAAAGACATATTGGTCATATGATATTGATCAGAACATGACTGTTTTTCACAAACTCTTTTCATGATCCTCCAAATGAAGCCTAATGTAAGTGTATAGATATAAATCTGAAATCTATCATTAATCCATTTTCTGTTGCCTAGCAATGGCACAACTGCAAAGGAAGGAATAGTATGTGGTGTGTAATATTATTGTTTTAGTGTTATCAATACACTTTTGCCCATATAGTTCTTCATTATGATCTTGCCTACCATCACATATAAATGATTTGATTTCCTTGACTTGTCAAACCTAAGCCAGCTTGAAGTAACATTTTTAACTAAGGAAGAAATACAGGATATTCCCATTTTTTTAAAAAAAAAAATTAATTTAGTTATGCTATCAAAGCCTGCTTTGAATACATGCTCCATGAATTCACTGTATTAATAGCAATGCTTAGGTCAGACTCTCTGAACCAATTTTGTAAAAACTGAAGGCTAAACACAACTTTTATGTCTGGCTCAGCCTTGTTTTAATGTCATTAATTGCAAATTGACACACTGACTTTACCTGCTGTTTATCAAACCATAGTTTCTAAGTAAAGAATGAGGCCAGTCCCACTAAAACCTCGGGGGGGACAAGTGCCAAGTAGTTGCCTGTGGCAGCAGAAAAGAAATATAGACCTAGGTGTTCCTAAGACTCAGCACTTTCTATACAGTGAGATTTACATCTTGTCACTCATTTTTATCTTACACATAATCCTTGTTAATGTTTTCATGTTATAGTTTTTAAATCATTATATATTTATGAAACAAAAAGGAAAGGAAGTATAACCCTGTCCCTGTAAAGAATATACAACAGACCACCCCAGCCTTGCTGTACCTATGAATTTACAAGACTTTGTTTTCTTCCTGAGAAACAATGCATCATACTGACCTAAAGCAAATAAACAAAAACTGGAAACAAAACCCTCTCTCCCCCTTCTGGTTTTTTTCATAAGGCTACTGAAAGCTAAAGCATTCTTGGCTATAGCATCCCTCTTATAGATTAGTGTCTCCAAAAAGCATTGAAGCATTGATTTATGCCTTATAGTTCCACAGAAATTTGGTGTTCTTTTTCTCTTCTTGGTTTCTCCCCCTCAGCATCAACTCATAGAAACTCTCTGGACTTCAGTGGATCAGAGAGATGCAATACTATGAAGGGCATGCTTCTGCTGGGCTCAGGTATTTCCAGATTATGGGTTTCAAGTGTTGTGGAATATGTGGCAAAATAAGTCAAGCTTCAGCACAGAGTGAGTGGCTCACCAATGTGGTACTTTGACATTTTCCCTGTGGGGTGGTAGAAAGGATTATCCGGTCCTTGTTCCCTCAGAGAATTTCATCATCCCTCTTGAAGTTTTCTAGTAACTAGAAAACAAAGGAATTGCCCTTTCTTCTCTCAACTATTTTAGTACTCCAGTATATAATTGTTAGAGATATTTTCATGGCACTCATAAGATTTAAGGAACTACTGAAGTTTTGCATGATTGTATCAAGTCCTGAAGGCCTACAAATTTCAATAGGATTTGGCTCACTTGTGTTGTGCATATGTGTATAGGTAGATAATTCATTAGCAGACCAAAACGGAAGTGAGACTATTGACATTAGATAGATTAAGGGGTTTACCTGCTTGTATGTATGGAGGATGGTTCTTGAGGGTTTCAAGAAGAAAGATCTCAATGTATCATGTTCCACAGGCTCTCTCCACCTGCGTTTGGGTATCCAGCCTCTTTCAGTGCTGGACAAAGGGGCTATTTCCTCCATGGCTTCAGTGGTTGTTAAAAGTTCACTACTTCAGTAGGACCCTATTTCATTCAGAACAGGTGTCAGGGGTAAAATATTGCCTGCAAGCTGAGGAATAATCAACTATTTATCCTGATAATGAAAACCTATATTGTACTTATTCTGTGGTAGGACTCTCATGTAAGGCCAATTTACCTGATCTTGTATAAATGCTGTAGCTCTCAGGTGTTCCAGCTAAGGCAGGCATTCCTTTTGCTTGCTGTGTTCACCTACTTTTAAATATTTTTGTCTGGCAGACAGAGCACAGAAATTTCATGATGGAGGATGAAAAGCCTTAAGCAAACACAACACTTGAAGGATGGTGTAAATAGAAGAAAAGAGAGAAGTAAGTAGGATTAAAAAGTAGCAGACCCCCTGAGAGAAATTATTGCCTGGCAATTTAGAGTCATTTCCATTTTTAAGTAGTCCTTATGAGGAAGAGCAAGAGTCATTTCCAGTCTAGCACTTGAATATTGAACTAATGGAGAAATGGCAAACTTTGTAGTGCCTTTGGCAGAGATCCAAGTATTTTTTCCAGAGAGACCTTTTTCTGCTCCATATTTAAACTACATTTGTCTTAGAACTGCTTGAGTCTATTTTAAGGTAAACTAAGACCTCATTTAGCCTTGTGATATTTTCAAGCTTCACCAAGAAGCAGTGACAGTATGAAGAGATTAAAATTATTACACTGTAATGAACGACAGCTTTGGGGAAAAGGACTTAGGTAAATAGATGCATGACATTAAAGCCAGTGCTTTAGTAATGCATATACCACTGGCACCTTGGTCTACCTCTCATTTTAAAGTGCTCCTAAACTCCTGCATAAAGCACCTGAGTATGCCCAAGAAGGGTATGGAGGTACTGAGGGAATCATCTACTGCAAATTGGCTGTCTGGTAAAAGAGAGGAGTGATTTGTGTCCCTGCACCTCTGAGTAACCTCCTCTAGAGTCGGCTGGTTGCTCCCACACTGCAGACAACTTGGCCTAGGCCTCTTCTGGTACCCTGATTGCAATCCTAAGGCATATGTCTGTAGCTATATATATATTTGTGTCTTTCACTTCCAAGTGTCTGAAAAGTAGTCCACAGAGCAGTGTATTTATAGACTGACGGTGGGAATGTATGTTGCATGCTCTGAGGCCTGCCATGAGGTTAAGGGAAGGACAGTACTTGACAGGGCAAGGCTTGGGGTGGTTTGCAGATCTCTGGAGAGTGAATGTGCCACATCTGGCAGAAAGTCATCCCCGTCACCTTTAAGAAATAAAGCCGGTACCGAGCCATTCGAGCCACACTCAGGTTTTGTCTCTTGGATTCACTCCAAGGAGACCCCAGGAGGTCAGAGGACCCCTTCTTTAGCAATGTGGATGATCAGGACCCTGCAACAAACCAGGAACCTAGGACAGCATAAATATTTCCCAAAATAGGTCAGACAACTCACTTGCCGAAGGCACCCTACTACTCTGGTTGAAGAGAAAAAAGTTTGGATCGCTCAGATGTCTAAACTTTTTACCTCAGAAATTGAGTGACATGAAGCTACCCTGGGTCTTCTATTCTTTGGGGTGATACATATAGTAATACTATGCTTCCATTACAGGCACAGATTGTAGACTTAGGGAAAACAAGGATTAAGTTTAAAAAATTTATTTATGTCTAAGGAATTTTGCTAGAAAAATCGGTGACCTGAGCAGCATGCTTATAGTCACACAGGAATCGGTGGCAGACGAGGGGAAGAATTTGTGACTTTTGAATGCCAAGATAATATCCCTACCACTTGGCTAACACAGCTGTAAGAGCTGTAACAGAACCAGGTCACTAATACAGTTGCCATAGAATGGAGCTGCAGCACCTCTCTAGTCAAATAAGCCAATAATCAGCTCATTTCTCTCCTTCTTCTGAACTCTTTAGGTTAATACTTTTGTGTAACAAAACCACTGTATCTCTTCCTACTTGTAGGACATGGAAATTGCTTCCGTTTTTAGAGGCATCAGGAACACTAAAAAATTAAAAGGACCTTGTTACTTTTATATATGACAGACAGCTTGAGAATTTGGATTTTATTTGGAAGTTATATTTTAATATTCGATTTAATCCAGGCAATCACAGCGAACAAGATACTTGGTGTGGGGTCAATGCATGTCCAAGCAGTAATTTTGTGAAGTTTGGCAAAAAGGAGGTAAAAAGAAGCTTTTCTGGAGATTGCCAGCATCTCCAAATCCATTTTAAAAGCATAACAAAATAGCTTTCTGTCCTATTCCTATTCTTTCAGTTAAAAGAAACTTTTTTGCATACAATGGGAGCTACTGTACCTATTTTGATCGCAGTGCATGGGAATGTAGGGCAGTCTTACTGTTGCAGTCAGTGGATGTAAAATCGCACTTCTGTGGCAGGACTACACCACACCAAAAAAACAGGGCAGGGATGCCCAACCCAGCACAGGCAGAGCTGATCAGTTTAGCCTGGCAATGCGTGTTTATTGAGCTGGTAAGAAGTTACAGATGATCTACAGAAGGGCAACAAAAATTATTAAAGAGATGGAGCAGGTGCCTACATAAAGAGACAAAGGCTATAACTTCTCAGTTTGGAGAGGAAGAAACTGAAGCGGGTTATGACGAAAACATGAGGGTGCTGCTGAGTAAGACGAACGCAGACTATCATTCAGCAAATCCTGCAGTATAAGAACTAGATGGTATTCTATGAAACTAGTAGAAAATCAGTAAAAGCCTGTAGCATCATCAGGTTCAAGAAGGGATTCAATAAATTCATGGTCAAAAATCCACAAACAGATACTAAAGGGGGTTAGTCATGGATGTATCCTCTAGCAACACCCATCCAATGACTGTAGATTCTGGGAGACAACCAAGAGAAATGGCCAGGGTTGCACACTCTTCCTAAGTAACTTTTCCCAGTGCCAGACAGAATGGAGGGCTAGACAGACCACTAGTCTGATGCACCGGGTGTTTCTTATGTTTGTACTAATGGACGTATGTGCTTAGGTGTAGCCGAAGTGTACCTACACAATGTTCTGTCACACGGTACAGACAAATGAGTTTTTTCTAGCAACAGAAAATACAGCTGTGAACTAGATTTAAATAATGTTCGTAAGGGAGCTCTGTGTACCAATTAAAGAGCAGAATTAAAGCACTGACATTTTACAGAGTACAAGACAAAACATGGCTTTGTGGACTTCCCCACTGTCTAGGTATGTCTCAGTTGACCTGGCTTCAAAGAGGCTGACCATTCATAATAAGCCACAGTAAGATTGATTTTTGCCCTAAATAACTAAACCCAAACTATAAATTGATCTTGTCTTTATATATACAAAGGGCACATTACCAATTCCCCCGGTTGCTATCTGCTGAATCTTTGCAATGTCTAAAACATGAGGTAAAAATTCAAATAGAGCTTTCTAGTGCCACTCCTGCTGCCTATGTGTGACTGTGAGAAAGAGTGCTAACTTTCAAGGCTGCATCTTCAGGAGATCCAGATCTGGCTCCATTAGTAGTGCATTATTCATCTCTTCTGTAAATTTATTGAGAATTTTGGCTATTTTGTAATACCATAAATTAAGCAATGTTTTCTAAGATTGATCTAACTGGCGCTGCTGAGAGTTTAGACCATATTCCTTACTTTCTCCTATCTGTAAAATCTCCTATCTGTAAAATGGAGACTCCAAGGCTTGCAGAACGTTTAATGTTATTAATGTTTGTACAGTGCTCAGACAAAAGACACCATACAAAGGCAAGATCTTATTGCTTTTATAAAAGTTCAGGGTCTTGTCTTTTTTTTATTTATTCCCATTTGACCTTTGAAAGGGGTGAAACCTGAACTTTTGACTGTTCCTAAATATAATTTCAGGTCTTATGATTTGAAACCTTTAGTCTCTTTCCTTTAGTGCTAGTCATCATTAATGGCCAAAGCAAATACATCCCATCTGATGCTTTGAAATAATTGAGAATTAGACATTCTAAAAATAATAATGGCTAGGAAATAACCGTACTTCAGCATTATCATTATTGGACTGTAGAGCTTATGATAACTGGATTTTAAAACAGTAATTCCAGTGAACTCCTATGGTATTTAGTAATGCAAGAGCAACACTTTTCTTCCTTGCCATTTCTTGTGCTTACCTTCTCTTTTCTTGAGTAATCAGGAGAATCATGCTACAAAAGCAATGTAGTTAGGTAGGAAGCCTTAGATATGGATGCAGGCGTATGCAGTACCTCTACACTCTCGTAGCTCCACAATGACACAGCAGTTCCAAAATGAGAAAGTGTTTCTGGAAGATGCAGTCTTCTAATAAAGTATGGTGTATTCTGTGGGCTGCAGCTTCAGCAGATGCAATTATTAATAACTGTAACCTGTTACATTTTTAGAAGACTATGTTGCTTGAAGATAAGTGGTTATCTGGCAGTGCAGAAGTTTGGTTCTCTATCAGGAGTTAGATAAGCAGAATATTTAAGTCTGTCAGATCTCTTTTAAAAAGTAAAGGGATGATGACAGAAGGAACTTGTCTTTTGGGTTGTAAAAAGGCTAGCACAAACAGCTCTGATATCATAAGACAACTTCAATAAAGTTAGATACATCAGCATGACCATTCTTATCAGAACGTTTTTCACATGACCGTGTTTAATATGAGTAAAATGTCAATTTCAGGAGTGCTGGCTGTGTAAATCTTTAACGGTCTGTAAAATAATATTCAGCCACATAAAATATGCATATATATTTGTATACCAATAACTAAATATGGAAGACATTTACATAATATATTTAAAGAACCTCTTTGTTGATAGCAAAACATGGATATTATTTTAAGAAGAACTGATGGGTCTCATTATATTGCCCATTGTAGGCAGGGTGACATTGTCTTTTGAAAGAATCTTTAATATAAAGGGTATTATTTAAACTTATAGTCAATATATAGGAGAAGTTGCTTCTTTGGGAGACTTCACCTGCATAAAAGTATCTCACTATTAGAACTCATTGACAAATGTGTTCAGCGTAATTGAACTACTCTGTCACTCCTTCCTGTTTGGACACTTATGGCAGCTTAGGAGTTTTATATCATTTTTAACCTTGGATAGTACTGATTTTTCCTTTTGACGATCCCTGGACCAAGAAACTGTAACTTGGTTGTGCTCTCGGCATTTTTTTTTTTAGTGTCTGTCTTCTTCTTGGTTCAGTTATATATTTCCCAGTGTTTATTCAATATAAGCTCCTTTAATAAAGGAAATGGAAAATCTCCGTGATCTTAATTACGTCCCTCTTTAATTTTTAAAATGTCTTTAAATTTCCCTATTATTTTTTCCACGCTGACACCTTCATTTGTCAGTGCTAACTAGCACATCATATTTGGCCATATAGTCTCATATTTGCCTCCTACATTTTCATATCCATTAAGAATATAAATGCATCGTAAAGCTTCTATCTGTTATAGCATATCACCTCTTTTATATGTAAGCTTTTAGGTCTGTCTGTGGTTGGCATCTTAGGGTGTTCTGGAAGGACAACCTCAGGCATCACCCTAGTGAGGCTCAGGGAGTAACTAACAGTGCTGAGCTCTTGTCAGGTCTTAAAGGTGGTGGGATAAAAATAATAATAAACCAGACTGGTCCTTAAAGAAGGGAGGAAAATTCAGTGGTTTCAGAAATATGCGTATGTGCATGAATATTCAGAATATTATGTGCTCTTCCAGCCTGATCTATTGAAAATTTCAGAATTATCTGTAATACAGATATATCTGTAAGCAATCTTGACTTATATTTTGTACAGTTTGGAAGAAGAAATGAAGAAATCAGTTGTTCATGGTGGAAGTACTTCCTATCAAAGTGAAGTTATTTCCCCATTTCTTGACCTAATTCCATACAAAAGACACTATAGAATGTTTCTGAACTTTTGCTGTTTCTTCTTAAGGAAAATAAATCAATTAAGAGATATTTTAATGGAAGGACTGACCATAAACAGGAATTTTTTGTGCTAATAGTTTTTTCTAATCTTCAGCTAGCAGAAAAGAAATAAAAATAAAAATAAAAATAAAAATAAAAATAAAAATAAAAATAAAAATAAAAATAAAAATAAAAATAAAAATAAAAATAAAAATAAAAATAAAAATAAAAATAAAAATAAAAATAAAAATAAAAATAAATATAAAAAGAAAAAGAAAAAGAAAAAGAAAAGGAAAAAGAAAAAGGAAAAGAAAAAGAAAAAGGAAAATAAAAAGAGAAAGAAAAAGAGAAAAAGAAGAGGGAAAGCCACATACAGAGGAAGAAACTTTTGTGATGAAAACAAAATTGCTGGCTATTGTTTGGCAGAGACAGCCTGGGGAAGATGACTACTGACTAGCATTCTAACACTGCTGTTTAGTCATAGGTTCAAGACTGCTCATTAGCATTCCCAGGCATGTATCAATTTGAAAATGTCTTTCTTTTAACTCGTCAATATGGAAGCTCCAAAGTGTACTTTATTTGCGTAATAGGTTCCTTCAAGATGTTCAAAATCAGTTGTGGCTCTTCTGGTTATATTCAAGTGACATCCACTCAGAGGAAAAAAAAAAGTTACTTTTTGCTAAATAATAAAAGCAGAGAGTACAAAGAAATAATATGTTCTGGACTGATGGCTTTAAGCAGTGACAAGAAACACATGGTACTCTCAGGTGATATATAGAGCAGGATTGTCATCTTAAGAGCACAACATCCTGTTCTTATTGAATCTGATTCCCCAGTTCACCAGATATCCCCTAGAGAAGTTCACGTGTATATAACATTATTTTCCTTGCTAAGAATATGTTTGTAAATGCTCAGTAAGTTTATCAGCTAAACATGCAATCAGTCCAGAGACTGATGAGTCCAGTTGTATTCAGAACACAAAAATTTTCCTCCATGTTACTCATTTTATTGATTTATTTTCTGCTCTACCAGAAGCTGTAAAAATCCCCCTTCCTTCCCCCTCCCCCAGTAAACATTACCAGTGTAAAAGAATGGAGTTTTGGGAGGAGAAAATTCAACTTATGTTTTGATACACCTATATTTGTACCTCACTTACTCTGTTGTGCTGTGTTCAGATGCTATATATTTGCTTTCATCTTGCATCATATGCTTCTCAGGTGTTAGGAGAGACTGGATACCAATTTACCAGCAAATCAAAGAGTTTCTTATAAGAGGATAAATCTCCTCCCCTCGGTATGAGAATTGATAACAACCCAACTGTTAGCAGGTTTCCAGAGTATATCTCATCATGTGTTCCGAGAAAAAACAGTTTGTGTCTGTGAAATCTAACAAAATTGTAAAGCAGGTAAATATAAGGGTTCTGTAGCAGGTAGACTGGAACTGTAATCAGCAGGGGCATAAGTTGTACTTTATAAGGCACAGTTACAGCACATTACTGCCTAATTTGCCTTCACTCAACTGGTTAAAGGCACTAGCAGAATTCATCCCCTTCCATCCCAGATTCCTGTAAAACAGAGAAGCAATATTTACATACCTTCCAGGGCTGTGGCAAGGGTTCACTAATTAGATATAGATTGGTTTTCAAATGTGGTGACTCAAGCACTTTTCAGTCTTTCTATGCCTGCCCTGGCAGGGTCAGGATGCTGGTATCCTACTTCCCCAGATTCTCTCTTTGGGGCTTTGGTGAAATGGTGGAGAAAGAATTTGCTTTGCTGTATGCTGTGAAGTATTTCAGGTGAATTACTAGAATATATAGCAAGAGTATAACAACACAGAAAATCAGGGAACACTCTTAGAGCTGGCATCATAGAGGTCTGTACAACACACGTTTCACAAAGCCAAAGATCTGAAAAGTTCTACAGATAAGAGGAGATTCCTTGTAGCTTTCTCGGTGTTTCTTTTTTGGGAGTTCAGGATGTGCTTTTGAACACATTCTGCATTTCCATGCTGTCCTTTAGCCTCTTGGACCATTCTCTTGACCCTTTCTGTTGCATATTCCAACAGCTTTTCAAGGGGAGTGTGTAACTACACAGAAGATCCCCTACACCTGTAGAGTGTAAGAAGGAAAAGAAGGGCTGTGGAAGCTCCATTGCCTGGAAGAGAGCAAAGGAAATCTCAGCTAGGCAACCCTTTATGGGCAAGTTTAAAATGCATGGTCTGATCCATTTCCAGCAAATTTATTCTTACGTATTTCAGTTATTCTTTGCAAAGTAAGTTTAATTGAACATAGGCTAATACTTTCATATCTTAGAGAGGGGAAAAACTGGTTATTTCCAGACTTTAGCCATATGCAAAGCTATTCCTTCTCAAAGGTTGACACAAGAGGAAATAATTCCTACAGTTTTAGACTTGAACATTTGTACAGTTGTGAATCATTCCTGCCTTTAACACTTGACAGCATGTAAAGTAGATGGACTGTTTTTTGCTCATATTCACTACATTTCTGCTTCCTCCTGACAATACAATTTTGGCTTCATAATAAATCCCTGCTGCAAATCATCTTAAGAATTCTTGTTCCATAATTCACCCGAAGCTTTTTGACCTTGTTAACTGCAGATTTTAGAGTAGGAGTTTGAAATAAATGTCAGCCTTGCTGATGTGGCCTTATTGTTTTCTCCCAAGAAGATAGCTTAATAAGTTTAGACCACTGGAAGTGACAATCATTCACAAATTTCAAGAACCATTATTGATTTACTTTAATAATAAAAGGCAAAGCAGAGTGTGACAACAACTTTTGTCCTGTATGCTAATGAAGCTCTAAGATCTGTAATGAAACACTGTTAAGTATGAAAGGATGAGCCAGAAGAAATATATGTTACTAGTAATTTGGTATCCATTAGATTGTCATTGCTGAGGTTAGTCTCAAAAATCCCCAGTGTACTGACTTGGTAACAATGAAGGGAAGTATGCTTTTTACTTCATTGCTGCCAAACTAAAAAATGCAGTGTGTACCCAGAGGAGTTACTTCATCGAAGTCCTGCTTTCCTCCTACTGAAGTCAATAGGCAAATTGCTATTATCAATAAGAGCAAGAAGGTGGTATAGTAAAGGCTTCATGGCAATTGGACTTGAATGACAATAGGTAAGGGGCCAAATATGAGCTCAGTTGTTTCAATTATTTTCTTTCCTGTCTGCATCAACAGAACAAAATATTACAGGGGGAGATATTTTGCTTATTTCTAAATCCTTTTTTGTTAGAGGAAATAAAGGTTGTGAGAAGAAAAGTTGGGGTCTTGGAAGTACTGTAGGTACCTGGTGCCTTCAGTACTGAAATGTCCTACAAGCATCATCAGCTACACTGTCCTACCTGTAGACCACACTTGCAGAACAGACACAACCACAAATGAATGCTGTATAGGACTTTGCTGATGATAAATGAGATAAGGTTGTAAGCACTAGGGACACTTGTAGAAGGATAGTTCTAAAAAAACATTTTAAAAAAATTCAACTGTATAATCATGGTACAAACCTGTTGACTGCATCAGAAACCTCTACAAAAATTCCCTAAGGCTGTGGCTGCATACTGTGTAGTGTCAGATCACGGAATCTTATATTTAGGAGTTTGTAGGTGGTTTTGATACACAGTGAATGCTGGAGGCAGTACACCTGAAGCAAAGCCCTTTGTGCTGTACGAAAACTACCAAGAACCATCTTTGGTCTTCTCACACTCATATCAAACTCTGGGCATGATGCTGAGCAGACCATCTTAGATTTTAGTGGTTCTTTGGAAGGATTTAAGTGATTCTAAATGAGTTAATACCTGCCAAGGTGTCTTGCTCCTTTTTGGAAGCAATTTCATGCGATTTTAAGCTATGTCACTTGTTAAGTTAAAGTGATTCATGGTGCATTGAAATGGAAATTTAAAAGAAATTGTTTCTGAATTTAATGCTCATGAGAGCAAATGACCTTAAGCAAGGCATGATGCAAACAGGAGAAAGACAGAGCAAGCTGTCCCAGTAATTTCTGGTTATCCTCCCTCTCCTTGAAAAACAAACTTCTATAGAGTTAGCCTTAGGTTTCCCCTGAATAAATCCAGACTCCCTGCATTTGCCCAGGCTACAGAAAAAAGGGCTATATTCAGTCTTTACGTTCGGTCTCTTTAATCAGCTTAAACCGGTTTTTTTCCTGTTAGATTTGCGTCAGTGAATTCAGAGGCACTGAGTTAACAGAATTGATTTTAAAACAGATTTCAATTAAACCATGTAATTTATGACTTTAGAAAAGGCCTACTTGGCGCTGCACGTAAAGGCAGGCACAGTAAGTGCATTGACACACGGCTTTTTTTTTCAGACATATGACAGGCATCTTAAACATCTAACCTGAAGGTGTGAACACTCGCTTTGCTTCTCTGACAGTAACTTTCCAGAGATAGAGCTGCAGTAGCACCATTTGATCCTGTATAATTCTTGAAGTTCCCTTTACCCTTCACAGTGGTTTTGGGTAGGTTTGCAGTGCTGAACGGATTCTTTCCTTGTGCCGTAGAGAACCATGATTCTGTATGCCAGGTCCTGTATAAATGCAGGCATGCTCTGCATCTGAAACAGGCAGGATCGTGATGGTGGTTCAGCATTTTGGATTTTTCCTTGAAGCTTAGAATGTAGCTTTATTTTATTTGGAATTATACGGTGCTTATATGTGGCTCTCTTCTTTGAATTTGCTGCTACACTGAGCATGGAAAAACACAACTTTCCTCCTGTGTAAAATAAATGGTGACAACATGTAATTTTCTTCTTTGCAGCCCTTGCTATAATTTCCTTCCTTTCAAGCAATAGCGTAGTCATTTTGATAAAGCCTTCTCCATTAGTCTTGTCATTGTCTTGTTACTTGTGTGTAACTGTTGTATGACTAAACAGCCTAATTGTTTGGAGAGGTACATTTCACAGGTGTTTTATACATAAAGTAAATATTTCCCAAGAACACCTTATAGAAATAATTCACTGAAGCACTTAAGTTTCAGTGATCAAAAAGAATATCCTTGCTGAAAATATACTCAGTGTTTAATTCAAACATTACTACACACTCTGATTCCTTCTGGCAAATGAAGCCTTCTTTTCTAATTACAGTGCTAATAAGAATATATATAGTTTTGTTTCACATATTACTGTTTCTATTATACTTGTAAAATATGACCTACTTCTCAGGGATAACTATGGTTTCAGGATAGGCTATTTCAGTTACAAAGCTGAAAGAAGTGGAGAAGGGAGCATCTTCAGGCAGGCAGCTGTACCATCAGTGCCACTGGCCAAGGAACAAGGTGTGGAGACAAGGAGCAAGGAGGAGATAATCTTGCTAACCACAGGAGCTTTCCTGGAGATCAAGCGATGCCAGGAAAGGTTCTCCAGACTTTTGCTTGGGACCTGCTTGGGGCCTTAGACCTTTCTTCCCTATTTCATGAAACCACATTTTACCTTTAAAAATAAACCCAAGCCTTCTGCTCCCTTCAAGTCTCCGGATGCTTTGACACCCTCACCATATTTGTCTGTACCCCTCCCCATTCCCTGCTTTAGGTCTGTGTTGTCTGTGCTGCTTTTGGCCAGCAAACTATAATTACTGCTGGTTTTCAGAAGTCTCTTAATGGTATTGCTTCTCCTAGTCCCAGCAGCCAAATCGGGAGGCAGCAGATTCAGATTTCAGCAGGGTTCACTGAGGAGACCCCTGCTCTCTGCACACTAAGTTGAATAAGGCAGGGGTTTTTTTTGTTGCTGTGGTGTTTTTTCATTATTCTCTCTTAACTTTTCTCTGGTGCCTCCCTCTCTTCTTGTCTTCCTTTTTCTTAGGATCTTCATCTTTCCTTGTTTTTATCAAACCACTTGATATCATTTAACCACACTTGTCTTTCCTAATAGGCTGCTACACAGCATCATATTTTCATGATGTAAAAGTGGGACACTGCAGTGACCAATAAAAATACACTAGAGTAAATGACCGTTGTTGAGATAATATTCCTTTGTTGTCGAGGGAAGCAGGCAAGCACTATTGCTTCCTTCAAGCGAAAGGATAGGAGTCTTCAGCCTAAAGAAAATGGACTGATAGAAGGAAATTGGGCTGATTTATTCTTGCTTAGTCACAGGCTGTCTTGCTTTCAGTATGCCTGCAATAACAAACCAGCCTTACAATTTGAAAGGGTGCACAATGAATTTTTCTATCTGGAAAAGCAACACACTCAGTTTAAAAACATATAACGATACTTTAAATACTCAAGAAAAATGTCAAGTAATTTCCCCACGTTGTTTACTAGTTTTAAAAATAATTATTTGGGTAGTTACTAATTGTGCCCTTTGATAAATGAGAGAGTTTTTTTCTTCTTCAAATTCTAATGGCACCTGAAACAAGCAATTTTTTTCCCCTTTTTGTTTACTGGAACCTACATGATTCAAGTGCACTGCAGATAAATTTTCTCCCTGGACTTCTATTCTAGCCCTGGTTTTGAAGGGTACAAAAATATTTAATTTCTTGCTGCTGCTACATGAACGTTAGGTAACTTTGGCAACTCCATAATTATCAGTGGGAGCTCTTAATCTAGAGCCCCACAGGCATTTCCAAGAGCATTAAGGTTCTTTTCAAAAATTTTCAAAACCACAGAAGTTTTTCTTTTAAAAGTCCACATCTAATTAAAGAGTATTGGTTGTCAGAGAAATACATATAGTCACTGTTGCTTTTAACAATAAAGCACACCAGGTCATAAGTGTCACATCTGAGGACAGGAAGGGGGAGACACCTCTAGACTTCAAAACAATAAGGCAAAAAAATTGTCCTACACAGTGTTCACTTACATGAACTCTGAAAAGAAACAGAAATGAAACTGGAAATTGTTAAATGCAAAACCAGTCAACAGCAAGATAATGACACAAGTCAGTGAAAAAAGATTGATTTCTGTCCCCCCTCATGCTGAGACTTAAATTTACAATTTCCTAACATAGGGATTAGACAACAGGTGGAATCCAACAAGTATGATTCACACTAAAGTGATGTTTTGATAGAAAAACACTATATAATTTAGATTACGGTGTGAACATCCAGTCTTTCTGCATGAATCCACCCGTGGATTCAGCCACAACAGAAATTATAACTGCAAATAAAGAACTCCACTGTCCCAGCCATAATCAGTCCCTTTGAAAACACACAAAATCCCCTTCCTTCTAATAACCCAATTTGAAAATGCTATGAACTATATCAAATTGAGAACAGAGGTGTTAATCCTAAAAGTTCAATTACAGAGTTCCCGCTTCAGTAGCGTTGCTGGAACAATAAAGTAGTTTGAATGCAAGCTTCTTTGTTAAAGTCAAGCTTGCTTCACATCCTGAGACATCTTTGACTGCTAATAGTTCTCTCACTGAAAAATCCGTGAGGGCTCTGGTTACAAAACACCAAGAGATAAGCTTATGATCAGCAGCCAGACATTTTGAGACCAATAATTTGTTGTTTTCAAATTACTTATTTTATTGCATTAGGGGCTATAAATAGATGATGTTGCATTTGCTAGACAGATTATAAATGAGATGAAACTACAGCTGTGCCTGTCTCTTCTATAGCAACCAACAGACAGCTCCACCTTTGACCCAAAATACTCTCTCAAACTGACCACATTCACAAGAGGTAAAATCCATTGTACCAGCAAGCTCCAGGTGGCAGCCTGAGGGCTGGATGCAATGTCAGTGTGGAGGTGACCACCTCCTGTTTTGGTTCATTTGTCAGTAAAAGCAAGTTGAAATTTCTCGAACAATCAAATAAACCTTTGCAAAGCAACATTAAGGAATGTAGCTGTTGATTAAACTTTCTTCCCAGTGCAAAATTCATCCTGAGGAAACCTATGCTTTGAACCACAAAAGCTTAAAATTATTCTTCTGTGTTGTCCTAAGATTGAACTAAATTTAAAACCTGGAAAACAAAGCATTCCTGTAGCTTCATTTGGAAGAGTTTCCTTCTTGTTTATGATTCCCAGGTGAATTAGTATTTGTTATTGGCTGAGTGCTATGTGCAAATGAGAGATTTGAAAAACTGTAATAAGCCATTTTCTTCTGGCAGACCCTGAAAGTTTATAAGTAGGGATCACACCAGGACTCTTTGCAAATTTTACTCCAGTTTGCATCCCATAAAAATTGCAGTACTTCATCCCTTATGGGACTTTGCTGTATTATACTGCTCATATAGACTGAGCTGTTGAGGAGAGCATTTAAGGAGAACCATTTAATGCAACTGGAAAGAGAAATGTGTTTTCTCTGAATTTTGAAGACAGAAGAATATAGCCAGAAAAGCCAAAGAACTGAGAGAGACTAAGGTAATTATGAATATTCCCTCCCCAAAGGGACTGCAAAAACCAGCTGTATCTTTACATATTGTTATTTTTACATTATTGTGGTATTTACTATTAAAGGAGCTAGTTTCTCTTATAAACTGTGAACAGAAATTACTTTACCTGCCACTGAAAAGGCATATTTAATTAAAAACATTGTCTACCTGGTAATTTTTAAGACAGGAGAAAGTTACATAACTAATACTAAAAACATGAGAAAATATAACTTTGACAGCATGCATGCTGATGCAGATTAACATTTAAAGGAAGCTTTGTTTACAAAGTAATGAAAAATACTTACAGCTGATGCCCAGCTCATATACCAAATATACAGCAGAGTATGCTGTAGATAACATGTTATATATCTTTCTTACATGATATTCAAATTATAAAGCTTCTCAGTCACTTTTCTTTATAAGTTGAAGGATCTCAGGAGTCAGATACTAGCCTTGAAATCTTGAGGCAAGTCTCCAAAAGAGTGTTCTCTCTCCACCTGGCAGCTGGAAAGGTCTTTCGCCATTAGACTTTTAGAACTGGGTAGGTGTACGTCCATATGCAACTCTGTGCTCTCCAAGGGTGACATAAACCAGAAAAGAGAAGAACTCTTCCTGAATGGGTGTTACTTAAACATTTTCACAATTTGCTTCTTATTACATGGGCTTCTAAGGTCATGGATATTTATGACATCATGCAATCAGTGAAATAACAAATTAATGGCAAAGTAATGAACTAATGAGAATTTCTAGCTGAAGAAGCACTAGGATAAAGCAGCCCAATCAGTGGAGGGCCACCAAGAGCGTCAGGGGAGGATAAGGGTAGGCTGAGAGAGATGGGTCTGTTCAGCCTGGAGAAGGTGGCTATGGTAAGGCATTATGACTGTGTACAACTACCTAACAGAAGGGTGTAGATAACACTGAGGCAGACTTTTTCGGAGCTACACGATGAAAGGGAAAGAAGAAACAGATACAAATTGCAGCAAGTGAAACTGTGGTTGGATGTAAGGAAGAAAATTTTCACGGAAGAGCGCTCAAACACTGAGAGGTGCTGCCCAGAGACACTATAGAATCTCAGTCCGTGGAGATGTTCAAACTCATCTGGGACAAGGGACAGCCTCCAGAAGTTCTTTTCACCCTAAACTATTTTATAATTGTATGACTTCATAAATTACTCAAGCGTTGAATCTTGAGCCGTCGTGAGATGCAAATATTTTTCAGAAGAATACTGCATGCTGAGATATTCAACAGCATAGGTATACATGGTTCATGTCTGTATAATATTCAATCTTCAAACCATATCTTCAAATTCTAAAGCTTGTTGACTTTGTCATATTAATTTCTATTTCAAATGTGCTGGCAAAAACCACTTTCCTTGTGGAAACAGGCTTGAACACAGCAAAATGTTG
Organism: Phalacrocorax carbo; assembly: GCF_963921805.1. Lineage (NCBI taxonomy): Eukaryota > Metazoa > Chordata > Aves > Suliformes > Phalacrocoracidae > Phalacrocorax > Phalacrocorax carbo. Next base: position 43,754,127 of record NC_087513.1, read on the forward strand.
TTAAATATTGAATCATTTATAGCCAGGTAACAAGCTACAATTAATTTCAGTTGTACACGCACAAAAGCTTTTTGACCTGAGGTAGAAAAACAAAGATGTATTGAATTGCATTGAATTTGATAATTACAGTTTCAAAAAAAAAAAATTGAAGCTTTTGACAATCAAATTACAGCAGAAATACACTGCGGAGACACAGCTGCATAATACGTTAACTGGAAAGATATTTTTCCTAAAATTTTCCTTAAACTAAAATACTTCTTCATTCTTCTCATGCAGCTTACCTGTGACTACTGAAAAGCCCTCACTCAGGTTTGACATCACTGTGGTCACTCTTTTACCAAAGCTGTTTAATATATTACAGTACCTCTTAATTCTGAGTAAATAACAAATATACATACCTGCCAGGAAATTTAGTCTAAAGGCAAAATAAGACCACCAAATGCCAATAAACAGTGGTAGCGTGCTCTCCTGGGTAATGCAGCTCAGAGGTACAGCACTTCAAAATTAATTCCTTGGGTCAGCACAAGGACTGAAAATGAAATATTTTAATTTAGGAATACCCAAATATTTTATTTCAACTGTAAGTATATTCTTCAGCCTTTTTCAGTTATTGGACGTTCAGTCTTGGTCTAAGATACATCCTATAAGATACATAAACTAAATACAGTAAAATTCAGGATTTTAGGTTGTAACAGAAGCAGTTCACTCTGATGATCTGCACTCAGTCAAACAAGCAACATTTATCCTGGACAAGAAAAACCACAAATTAGCATACCAGTTCAGAACAAGGGATCTTCTACACTGAAATAATATAAGTACAGTGCAGGAGAACTGCTTCCCTCCAAAACCCAAATCTCTGTCCTGAAATAAAGGTATTTCTGAGTTGTTTTTTTTCTGTAACTGCCATCTGAAAAAAATGGAAAGTAACATAATAATGAGTCCATTTCTATGGAAATGGTCTTGTTATTATTTAATCAGGCCAGCATCTAAGTGATTCATGAACTTCAGGTTGAAATTCAATAAGCAGTTCATGAATCTCTGAGTTGAGAAAATTTGAAGGAAAGAAAAAGGAGAAGAAAGAACCCCCTCCCCAAAGGACTTAGTAAACACCCTGTCAATGACAAATTCTACCTAATTTACTTTAAAGCAGTTAAAAGCTACTCAGTTCCTTAGCTTATTCAGCATTCACTTATAGAAACAGAGAGCACCAGTGATGCATTGTGCTAAGCACTGTATAAAGCCAAAGCAAAAGGAGAGATACCTGGTAGCTTAGAGAAATTAGCTGCACAAAGCAGTTGTGAAGGGAGTTAATTGAAATTTGGGAGTATTGTAAACAAGCCGGAAACTTTCTTCCACAAAGGGTTACGGATCAATGCACTGGAATAAAGCTGCCTCTTGCTCCAGGAGCCTTTATATTCATGCCAAAGATGTTTATTTTTGTCATCCTTAAGTTCCTGACCCCAAGGCCAGAAAAAATGCCCTTTATTGCTTTCCTTGTCAGATGTTCATTAGCTTGTGTAGTTAGGTATGCTTTCACACATGTGCACACACACACAAGCATATGCTCATGCATGCATCATGGGCATAACATTTGAGATTCCATATTCACCTTAAAAATACCTTGTAGTCACCACTGTAAGAAAAAGACTGTTATTCTAATGTTTCCACAGGGTGATCTTAGTAAGACTATTAAACAGTTGTAATTAGCTGGAGCTTAAAATAAGCAAATGGAGGAAGAAAATTTGCACTGCAGTTCAGTTCGATGTGCAGAATGAGCCCAGACAGCTACAGCATCCCGATTTGTAGAAGAGTGATACTGATTTCCCAGGGAGCAAAAATGCTGCGCCCACCTTTTTTCACTACCTTTTATTGCCCATTCTCCCACCCAGCCAAGTTAAATAGAAAAGGAAGACAGAAGAAGAGGGTAGGTGGAGAGAATACTGCTGGAGCAAACGGTGCAGCTCAAATTCTCCTCATTTTGTATCCCTCTGCCTTTTGACTGGAGACGTGCATGGCTTTTTTAAATAAAAAAGTCATCTTTTTAGAGCACCTGATTGCTCTGCTCTTAAGTAGCATGATTTTTTTTCTGCCTGCTTTCATCTACCTTTCTTATATCAAACATAAATGTGATTCCACCACTTTATCAGACACAGAGAGCTCCTAGTGATACTTTATCAAGACAAAAAAAAAAAAAGCCAAAACACATTTTCCATATCATTATTGTAACCTCAATAAGAGCAAAAGTACACTATTGTTAGACAGAATTTCAAGAAAAATTATAATTTTTTTCCAGATCATTCTGCAACTATTCTTGCTGCAGAAGCACATGAAACTTTGGAACATATGTGTTTTGCTGAATAAGGATGCTAACGGTGCTGCCAGTACTGATGTGATTCTAAAAGGTGGTGACAGAGTGTTGCTAGTGAATAAAAACTAGACAGGATATAAAAGGCCATGTAACAGGGACTTTGTATAAAAGGAAAAATAAATATCATGTGGAAAATTATTGGGTTTCCTTCAGTTTCTGCCCTCTTTAAGGTAAAATCACGTTTACAAATGACAGAAATCAGCAAATGCTCACTGTGTACTTGTGGTTTAATAGAAAATAGAGATGATCCAATATGATCTTCCCCTACCTTTTAAAATCACTGGGTTGTCTTACTGATCATCCATATCTGTAAGAGCATTAGCTCCTAATAATTATAAGCACTCCCAAGGGTATCTGGCAATTTGTCTGGAAAGGGGTCACTTTACATACCCATGAGACCTTTTTTAGATGGTCTCAGGCTATCTGCATAGTGAGAGAGTTTCAGCTGACTGTTTCAGGTGAGGGATAAATTCAGCTGCTCATCAGGAAAGTGAGAAAGGCTCTTTCGTATGTCTCCAAGGCGCTGTAAATGGTCATTGACTGGGAGGCTGATAAAAGGCCAGTATAGAATACAGCTTGCAGCCATAACTGTGGGGAATAGCAGCGTATTCTAAGTGAAGGTGGGTATTATAGGTATCTTCTGCTGTGGGCCAGAGAGACCCACAAACCAGCTGGGGAAAGGAGAGAGGACAATTCAGGGAGGGCATGAGAATGGCCCATCTAGAGAGGCCCAGGACTGGAAATGTGAAGGATCTCCTCAAAGGGAGTTCTGACTCAACCCTTTGGTGTGAAGGTACGAGTAAATGGGAATTAATGTAGAGCAAAATGTGAAGAACTGGAGAATTTTTATTCTACCATGAATTTCTTTACTGCTGAAAGCAAAGGTCAGGCATCTTCATGGCTGGGCTGAGAACTGCACTTAGAGGCTCTGACAGAGCCCTTTTAGAGCAGAACACGAAAGTGCCTGTGCCACTATGGTTGTGTCACATCCTCATCAACAAGTCAGTGCAGGTGACCTTCCCTGAAAGTCTAACAGAAAACAGTTTCATAGGGACATGCTTTTGCAGAGCTGTCAAAGTTTTGCATATACACATTTTGTAATTTTGCCTTCCAACCTCTAATATTTTAGTTATAATATATGGAATGAGTTAGGCTCTTATTTCTGTTCAGACGGGCCTTTTATTACATTATACTGAGAATATTACTGAGTGTGTAAAGATACTAACTAATCCAAAGTGCAAGCTGTAGCTGCTAAATATTTGACGACAACAATAGGCAGCATTGTTGAGACGAGAACAAACTTAAGGCCAGAGAAAACGATATTGTAGTGAGATGTGTGACTTACCTCTGCGGTAGTGTGACAAATATAAACTTGGAAGATTATTGCGCAAGAGATCTAACCAGATAAATATTTTGATTTTGAGGGTGGAGCTGTGTGCCTCTTTTACAGTTCCACTGAATTAATTGGTCTGACTGAAGGATCAGGATCTAAACTTGACAAAATCCACCAAAAAAAAAAAAAAAAAAAGAAAAAAGAAAGGAGTATAACAGGAAAACTAGAAAATTCAATAAATCATTTCAGTAGTACTTATCTTATTAGTCTGAGATTATTAGGAACGTGACCACCATGGTAGAAGGTAGCAAATTATAAAGAAGGACTGGCTGGAGGTCAAGAGATGGGAAGCTCTGCCTAAGCACTGTTGGCTGAGAGATCATGTAATAGCAGGAGAAACAAGATGTGTGCATGAGCAGTGCTGTTCAGAACCTTAAAAGTGATGACACAGTGAATGTCAATCACTTACATGAAAAGCTATAACCCATTTTCCTTATCATATTCGCAAAAAAATTGTGGAAACTTCATGTTTGCAATCTCCAAGTCCAACCTTATTATACAGGGACTGTCGCACTGAATAAATCAGAACTGTTTAAAACCCTGTAGGCTGTTCGCACAACTCAAGGCCACCTGTTCTTGGTTCTGGTGCCTTCCCGTGACTTGCTGTGAACACAGCATTCCCCAGGTCAGCAGCTGTAAGACTTGGTGGCATGGCTGCCCTCAGTTACATGCAGTTGTAGTCTGTAGATTACATTACTGCTCACACAGTGGCCTTGCAGGCCCTCAGTGAATAAATGTTCTCCACAGATAGCAGCCCTACATTCTGGGACACTGCATTTATAAAGCAGTCACTTGTTCCACGCTTACTTTTATGTATGAATATATAATCAAGGAGAGAAAGAAGAGTGAAGCAGTTTAAAAGCTACAGTAAGTAAGAGAATCTGTGCCACAGGCAGCAGCAAGGCAACCTTTCCATCTATGTTCCTGAAGGCTTCACTGTAAACTTATAACCTAGGAGAGGGAGCATGTCTGTTAAATGCACTTCCCACAAGTAGGGCAGAAACCACTTAGTTCTTAACAAGTGAATTCCTAACACTGACATTAATTCTGCAGCAAAGATAGATTTTTAGGTTATGTTTTCACTGAAAAGCTAACACAAGAGAGTGGTCATGCCACTAACTATGCCTCCAGCAGAACAGAATGATTGTGCAATATTACCTGAAGGGCAACCAACTCAATTTAAAAACACCATCACGCTTAAAGAAAATGTTTTTGTACGTAATTCTACTCAGACCTGAGTTCAGTTATAACCTAACTCCCAACCTGGAGTAAAAAAGAAGCCTACACTAATGTAAAAAAACCCCTACACTAATGAGGTGGTTTGGTTTTTTTTTTGTGTGTGGTTTTTTTGTTTGTTTGGTTTGTTTGTTTGTTTGCTTGTTTGTTTTCCAGAAAGTCAGCTTTCACTTGTTTGTACTAGCTGGTATATTGTGAACTGAATATGGAGTCCACCAACTCTTTGTGCTGCTCTCAAGACAGGGGACACCAGCTAGAAGATCCTGGTGACATATGCAAGATCCTTTATTTTTTGAGGAGCAGCTCAGCTCATGTCTCCCCTGAAACCGTTGAAACACTCTGTGCAGATAGTCTGAAGCCATCAAAAAGAGATCATACAGGTGTGCTGATTGAAGTGGCCTTTTCCAGCTGAACAGTTTAGCATCTAGGAGACCTGAAGAGGGGGATTCTATTAGCAAAATAGTTATAACATGTAAAGTTTGTTGATGTGGAAGTGAAAACAGGGAGTACATTTATACCTAGCCTAAGAATTTCATAGTAAATATTAAAGATTAGGTACAGCTGGCATATGCTCGAACTCATCCCTTATTACCTCGCCAAAATATCTAACCTATCCTTCTCATGTTCAGTCTGATCTGGTATGAACGTTGGGTCCCAGTGCATATGTTACTGGCTTTATTGGCGCTATAAAGCTGGCAATTGGATCCAGTCAGATTCATAAGCACTATCTTTCTGACTCCAGAGCATCTGTATACTGTGGGCAGACTGTTCAAAGAACATGTAAACTAATTATGCATCCAAACGGGAAGGAAGATCCATGCCAGTTTAGCATGTGGTTTGTGAAATGCAAATTAAAATAAAAGGTTGAAGATGGGCTTCTGGTTCTGAAGCACCCTGGCGAATGCAAAGATTTCTGAAAGGGACCTCTTTGTCATCAGATCAAATCATTGCCATTATAGCAATCATTGTATCTAGTCCTGAAGGGTGCATAGAGCTCAGTCGTCCTGGGAAGGCTGTTCTATATCCTTGGCAGTCTATTTCTCATCTGGTTTGATTTTTTTATCACCAGAAAATTTTAACCTGCTGCTGGTGCTGCTCATTAATAAAGTTATCAGAGAAAATCAGACCCTTTGAAATACTGCTAATAAACTTCCTCCAGCCCACTGCTGTTCTTTCATCACTACTCATCTATCTGCCTTGGATAGGTCTTCTTATTTGCTTTTAGTTTACCTTTTGATGGCTGGCTTCTCCAACTTCACTGACAGTTTTAAATTTGATTCAGTTAACCAGCGCTTCACATATTAACATAGATAAGATCTACTGTGTTGACTTTGTCTAGAAAATGCATTATCAGACTACTCTTGCAAAATCTACTTTTGGTAATTTCTTGTTACATTTTACCAATTTTCTCTTACCCCTAATGCCTTTAATGAGCTTTCCTTCATCATTTGTTCTAATAACTTATAAGCAGAAAAAATAGCAAGTTTGCACTTTCCTAAATAACATTTATCCTCTATTGAAAATATCAGTACTACATTTTTCTATTCTCCAAACATATTGTAACACTTCTTACTGAAAAGATTTGTTAAAAATACACTATTGAATTTGTAAGCTCGTATGGCCTTTCTATCGAAACTGGCAGAAAGTATCTATACCCATCTTCTTTGCATTACCCTCTAGCTTTTCCCTGCTAGTTTATAGCAGAGTCCTGTTTTGAAAAGTAAAATGTCTTTGTGGTACTAAAGGCATCATGCCAAAGATCTTATTTTCTTCTTACTGTATGGAACCCTGGGTATTTTTGTTCTCTTTTTAGCTGGATTGTTGAAGAACCTTTTATTATTTTAATATATTTCTCAAATCCTTTCTCATCCCTGCACTTTTCGAACTCTGAAACAAGTGCTTCTTTGCTAATCAGTCCTTCCTCCCTTCTGAATATGCTTTCTGCTTGTTCTGAAGTGCCCTTCAAGAAGTAGTCAGCCAACCAGGAGATCTGTACCTGCAGGTTTCTTAACCCCTGTGTTGTTTGGAATATAAATTCTAGACAGTTTTACATCCATCAACGGGGAGGAATTTAAATCTTCCTTGACACGCAAGTCCTGGCATCCTCAGCCTGATTGTTAATACTGAGCGATTTCTTCAGTTTATCAAAGTTTACCAAAGTTCGTCTTTTTGAAAAGGAATACATTTTAAATAAAATTTTCTTGATCTTTCCATGTATTTTTGTCATCTATGAATACAAAATGAATCATCTCTTTATCAGACAACCCAAGATAATTTTCCATGGCCAGTTTTTCTATGACAGCCTCGCTCATAACCACCTCCTCTTGATTCATGGACAGTTTGACCACCAAAATTAAGGAATCTTTAATAAGCAATCATCTTTGTTCTGAAAGATTTGACACTGCAAATCATTGGCTCACAGGTAGCTCAGCAGCGTGCTTTAATGTTGAGGGGAACCGTGAAATAAGAGGAATGACTCAGCTGTCAGATTTAGGAACTCCTCTATTTTCTAGGCCATTTGCTGGAGCTTTTTATCTCTAATAGCGTACCACAGATTAGGCATTTTGTTGTCAGAAAGGGAATGCATAAGGTGGTGTATTTTTCTATTTGCACTGATTTAAAAGCTGAAAATGGGTGTCTTCAGAGCTTTATAACTATTTCAGCTTTTCAATACCCAAAAGTGAATCTTAGTCCTCCTAGTGAGAGCTATAAATTTAATTAGAATTCATTAATTTATTTTTTATTATTATTTGTGACTTGCCTGGATAAAATATTTCTAAAATACAGTTGAAATTCTTGATTTGATAAAAGCACCCTGTTAGTTATAAATGGATAAAAGGTTCAAAGTGGTGATTTAGAATATTGACAAAAACTTCATATTACAATTGTGTTTGCAAACTTTTATGAGAATATCACAAACCTACAAAATTTAATCAACCTTAATTCATATACATGCACCCATGAGTTTGTTTCTAAAGCCATGAATACATGTGGTAAACAAGGGGTAAAGAAACACCAAATATTTCCTTAGAGGTCAGTTTAAATAAAAGATAAAATGAGCTCCTCAGACGGTTATGTCAGAGAATCTCAGCAAGATGAATTTAAAATATCTTTTAACTCTTCAATGATGTTTAACTATTCAGAGATGTTTAACTTTACTAGCTGGTACTCATTAAAACATTATCTACCTGCTCTTCCCGCTATAATCCAAGATGCATAGGTAAGTTATGAATTAAACATTAATAGTATGATTTAATTTTACAGAAATGAAAACAGGTTTTTTTCCCTACCAAAAAAAGGCCTCTATAAACCACATGTAAAGGCTACTGAAGTCTGATTCTTCTCCGCTTTTCTTGGTGTAACTGTTCAAAACAGGTGTAAAGTATGAAACCAGCATGATAACATTTAGTGTTCCCTTTGCACTCTCTTCACAGTTGATCCCCCAAGATGCAAGGATTTGGATAATTTGAGTTGTAGGAGAAAGGGATGAGTTTAAAAGGTAACTTTTTCTCTGAGGAGAGCAAACATAAGGGAGAGCCCTTGAGTTAAAAAACAAAGACTTCTTTAGAGAGACTGACGGTCAATAGCTGCCAAATGGTATCACATATATCCCACATGCATTTTTGGCAACAGGGTTGTAACTAATTCTATAAAGCAAAATGAAAATGAAAATAGAAAGTTAAAAAAAAATCTTTATCAAACATCAGATAATCTGCTGCCTGAAGGACAGGTCTATTAATGTGAGCATCAACCCTGCTTTCTCCCTGTTCTTTGCATCAGGAAAAAATCCCAGCCAGTGTCAGGCTAACTATGATCCATCGACCTTTGCAGTTCTCCTCCTGTTCCCTTATGACCATGCGTGTTTTGCAGTACTGGAGCTGAAAGTAATCAGTTTAGCACATGACTAAGATTTGATTATTTTTGTTTTACATAGGCTATAAACCTGTCCAATCTGTTTTAAAAATCCTTTCAGTGTTCAATTCGCTTAGCTTTCACTGAATTGAATTCCCTGTCTGAAATATATGAAGCAACTGGGGTTAGAACAGGGGAGTAATTTTTATTTTTTCACTTTTAAATGCAAAGCTTTCTTACTTTCTGGGAACAATTCTTCATTAGAAATATGGGATTTGGTACAGAGTTTCCCCTCGGCATTGTCCCTGAGATTTTTAATCACATACCGACCTAATATTACTTCAATGGATTGTGTGTGATACCCCTTTGCGGTTTGGTCATGGTCTCTTGCTGGCTGGCACTGGTGAATGGGTTACGCGCAGCAGCTGCTGGTTTGGCAGCCAGTTTCTCTTTGAGGAGATGGTAGCTGTAGGGCAATGCATGCCCAGTAAAACAAACTAAAATCATCAGGGGATCCCTAAACGAGAGCCTGCTATATTGAAAAAGAGGCAGTTTCTAAATAAACTCTAAAAGCATTCTAGCAGCCAGGATGCAAGTGGAAGCTGTCTTCCTTTGGAAGTTTACATAATCATTTAATTTAATCCTTCCTGCGGTGTTTCCCAGCCACTGCTTTAGTTCTTTGATCATAACATGCTAGGACAAATGTCAGGAAATATGAGTCTACAAAGTGATGTAAATCTTGTTCCCCATCGGAGATGTGACTATGAGCATTATCTTCATGGTATTTTCTTTGTCATGTATTCTGCTCTTCTTTTTTTCCAGTCTGTGATGACAGAGAAAAGTAATGGCTTTCAAGCTAAAACCCAAAGTTATCTAGTATTCCGACCCTGATTAAGAGAGTTTTAGCTTGCATTTCTAAGTGAGGAAATGCCATATTAGCATGCATATTATCTGTAAGATATGTTATAGTGTGGTATTTATAATAAGTCATGGCTTTTGGTTTTCATATCGTTTTGAATTTGCTTCAGCTTCATTGTCAGCATGTGTGATGAGTCAAACATCACCAGTCAAATATGGCCATTTCTTGCCTTTCAGTAGCTTTATGGCCTTATAGGCTTTTTGAATTAGACTGAATGAAAAAAAAAGTATTGAAAATGATACATTTATATCTACAAATACACAGAAAATAGCATCAAATAAAACTTGGACATAAAGACTTTTTTGGTTCTTTTAAACTTTGCATTTATTGATTTAAATACAAAAATAAGACAGAGAAAGAAACTAAGAAGCATTCTATTACTGTGGTAGCATATATTTTATATCCATTTAGCATTTAATTGATTACACAGCACAGTTGAGGGCATTACACTAAAGGGAAAATACTGGTGGAATGTAGAAAACACTAAAGAAAATATTTTGTTACTGCTAATATTTTGGCGTCTATTAGGTAAGGAGTTTTTCTTTTGTCATTGGAGCCCTAGCTTGCTTTTAAATAATGTTGCATTACTCTTTTTAGTAACAGCATCTATTAAAGATATTGTTGATAACAACATCTATTGAAGACATTAAGTCTCTAGCATTAATTTAATGGAAGTATTCCAATGGCATCTATTATATGTTCCCAGTTAAATTAGCACGATGGTCTTTTAATGGATGTTTTAATAGACATTATTAACCAGAATATTATAAAATTAAAACAGAACTCAATGGGTTCTTTGAGTTCCTGTTGTAATGTTCTGTGAAGTCGCTAATTCTGAAAAATAACAGCATATATATTTTTAATTTAATTCAACGGCATTTGGCAAGAGCTAAAACATGAACATGCGTTTATACGGCAGGAGTAAAGACAATAATTCACTGAATTAAGATGTGGCTGATCTAAAACCTATCTTACATTTTGATCCTGTGGGTCAAATTCTTTAAGAAAAGGTTCTTTAAAAACATTTGTGCACCAACAGCCGTGGTCATGCTTTTTCTTCCCCACTGATGCATGTGATGTGTTGAATTTCCTGCTGAAATCAGCTCTGAAAATAATAGGGAGCCCATTTCTTCAGAGAAAGAAGCATTCTTTTTATAAACTACCATTTCCCGATTTTTTCAAAAAACTCATTTTCTCTTGTTAGTTTGTGAAACTACACAGTGGGTGTGCATAGTAAGTCTCAATTCCAGCTGGGCTACTTCCGCACCAGATTCAAACTGCGAAGTATTGTAAAACTCAGTAGATCACAGATCTGCCCATTAAGCTCTCATTTTGGTCAGCAAACATTTAGTACACAGGCAGCAGAATTTGAACTTTCTCCTTATTGATTTTCTATTTGTGAGCCACATTCCTGAAAGTACATATTTTATCCATGGAAAATGTTATTGTTCTCATCAATGAAGAAGGCCATTGGTCATCATCTTTTCATTTCAGCAGCAATTATGATGAATTCCCATTTTCTCTTCTGATCTTCTTCATTCTGATGTGGGAATGTGGGAGAGAAGACACCTGTCATATATTTAAAAACCTCAGATAAAAGTGGCTTGTATAACCAGTTAGCTGACATTTTGAATATGTCAATATCTCTTACATTTGGGTGGACCTTTTTCTGGAACTCTCTGAGTTTCTGAGTCCTATATAACCAACCCTCCACGAGGCATTGTATAACATCTCAGGGTTAGCTGAAAACTTTTCTTTTAACTAAATGACTTGAATCGCCAGTATTTTCTCTGAAATCCTAATGGTCTTATTTGCATACAAATCTGTCGTTTCACGCAACAGAGAAAGCTGGCAGACCTAATACAAATTTCCCATTGGATTTGCTTGAGAGTATGAATCCCACCTTCACTGAAGAAGGACTAAGCAAATCCCTTCCCATCTAACAGAAAGATTTGTCAGAATGTGCAAATGAAAGTCTCTGCTTTTCACAAAGCTCTCTTGCTACCTGCCTATATCCATCTGGGCACTTTGTGATAAGGTCATGCCCATATGTGAACAAATGGTGGTTGCAGGTTATCTGTGGGCTTTTAGAAAATATGTGCAATAAGCAAACAAACTACAAAATGATAAAGTTATAGTCTGGAAGTGGCAAAGCAAACACATATAATGAGAAGACAAAGCAGTTTGTTGTGTTTTTTAAATAGCCAACCTTTTAAAGGTATGTCTTAAACTAATGTGCCCGAAATAATTCTTTGATAAGTGGGAGGAACATTTTTCCTATAACAATGAACTTTACTCTGCATTCTCTAATGATGTGCAGAGAAGCTTTTGTTGAAAGAACCTGCCGGGAGGTTCTTTCAAGAAAAGAAGATGCTTTTATTTATAATCTCCAGAATTCCCAAAATGCAACAGGGTACAAACACACTTGAAAGCAGACTTTATAATAATATGAGAAAAAGATGCAAATGCCTGCTGTGGTGAGCTGGTTTGATTATACCATAAAGCCCTTTAAAACTGAGTTTAACATGTCTTTTGAGAGAAAAAGGAAAGTTAAAATAGGCCTTCATAATAGGCCTATATGAGATAGGAAGAAGCTGGCTACCACTTGTGCCAGTTTGCCTGTGCTTTTTATTTTAGTTTGGATGAGAATAGCTCACACTTGTAAATCCAGGGAGAGAACGAAGTAAATACAAGAGTTCAGTATTTCAAATAGGTGATGAACTTCTAAATTTCCATTTACCAGACTTTCCCCTTAAGAAAAGAAAAACTGCTTCAGGCAAATTCTGCTGCCCCTGCATCTGGGTACAAGTCCTCTGTCTTCTCTCCCTCCTCTATTTTCCAACCTTGGACCTGGGAACGGAGGGTAGGGCTGTGATTAGGGTAGGCATCAAGGGGGAGTGTGGACCCTGCATCTGAGATGAATCTCCCCAGTTCCTTCTCCATGTTTCTTGGCTCCATCTCTGGGACCATACAGAACATCTTTGCAGTGCCAAGGTGAGGGACGGTTCAGAGTTTCACAGAAGTGCCAGCTGGACTATAAAAATCCTATTTAGCAAGGCTTTTGATGTCATTCACTTACTAGAAAGGAATGGGTCTGTTGAAACTGAGAGTATTCCTGGAACTGTCACATGGCTTAGGACAGGCACAGAAGCATGAGGGGACGAGTACAAGTGCCTCCTCTGTGAGGCATGGAAGAAGCTGAAACCCCCCCATTCAGGATTTGTTTAAGTGAAAAATGTTTGTTGGATAAGGGATGCCAACTTCTTGGCTTGCTGAGCAGGACACTTGCCCGAAGTGCAGATGACCCAGATCCCATTTTCAGTTCCAATTCCAGCTGCAAGCTGGATGGAACAGAGACTTGAACTTGCAGACTCAATTCCCAAGAGACCACCACTAACTTAAAACCTAGTAGTTAGAAGAGTTCCTGGGATTTTTTTAATTTTAGTTTTGTTACAGGGATACCAAATAGGAGCCCACAATTACTTTCAGCTGTAGTTTCATTGAAACAAATACATTCCTACAGAATTTGATTTAAAACGGACTGGCATTTTCTGCCAACATCAATGGATCAAGAATATTTTTGGGAGCTACACTAGAGGAAGATTATCTAAAAGAAGACAAATTGGAAGGGTAAAAGAAGAGAATGGCAATGCATCAGAGAAAAGGTAGATAAGTCAAAATAAAGTCCTATTTGGAAGGGAAACAAAAACTTGTCTTCCCTTTTAAAAATATCTCCAAAGCATTCCTGGTTGGATGCCTGTTCAGCTTATAACTACATGGCAAATAGTAAGGACCAGTGAGCACCAGATCAGAGAAGGAGCTCTTTTTTAATTCACTGAGTTATCAAAGTCAGTTTTGAATCCAGAAAGCTGAACTTATAACCAGAAAACCATCAGAGCCCATTTTAGGATACAGACCCTTGATGCCTCATGTAGCCAACAAAGCTTCTGACTTTTTCCTCACCTTTTTCCTTTTACGCTTTCTGAAGTAAAGTTTATTTATGTAAGTGCCCTTTTGTCTTCTATACCACCCTCAGGCAGAGCAGGATTCTTTTTTATTGCACTGACATTGTTTTGCCCAGAAGTTTCAAAATTATTCATCAAGGAGACAAACCTCCTGCTTTGTTCCTTGAGCAGATGTGCTGATGTGTTTGTTTTCCTCAGAATAACAGATTTACTCTTTTGAGCAAATCACCTGATTTGAGAGAAGAAACATACCTTCCAGTAACATCTGAGCTAAAGAGGTTAAATTTTTTAACCATGAGGTAATATAATTTGGTTAGAGTGAAGGAGGGAAATACCGAAAGATAGAGCTTTTTTCATCTCTCTTGCTCTTGCTTTATTCAGATACAAAATAGTCTAAATGTCTAACCTTGCCTGTCTTCCAGCTCTGAGATCTCATGGGTTTGATGTCAAACTGGCTTCTTGTAAAGCCTGCAGGACTGGAGCCACATCCCACTTCAACTGCAGCTACTGACATGATCTAAACGACCACTGTAGAACAAGCTTGAGGGACTCTTGTATCACTAGGAGATGGGCAGCGTCCAGTTCAACTCACAGATAACTTGTGGCAAAGTGAAATGACTGCAAAGGAATCACAAAGGCCAAGAGGTTAAGAACTGTTATGGATATTTGCAAACTCAAGAATATGAAAACACCTATAGTCAATTGTTTTTAACAGATTCTGTGCAGATTCCTTAGGAGTGTATGAATTCTAGACCCAATTAACGTGATAATAGTCCAAATAGTTAAGAGACATAAGAATAGGTCACTGAAACGGTGAAAAAAACCTTAAACCAGGAAAAGTTCTGGAGTTCTAAACCACCAGAAAGCAGACACATTTACTGACATGTAACAGGAGAGGTATAGAAGAAAATCTTACACGAAAAGCAGTTGACAAACATAAAAATGAGCCTTCTGGCTTGAGTTAAAAATTTATCTTTTCATATAAAGCAGTCGCATCAGTTCAGCATATGCCAGGATGTCTGGCACGTTCATAACAAACTATTAAATTACAAAAGAAGCTGCTGCACCTAAGCAAATCAGTGCATGTTAGTGAGATGATGCTGCTGCCATAGAGGATAAGGTGCCCCCTGGGAAGGCCTCCTGGGAAATTTCAAGAATATACATAGTCACCTTGATGATTATCAGATGAAATCCTCTTAAGTGGTATTAGACAGGGATTCAATCTGAGGTACCTGTTCTGTACTATTAGTTTTACCTGTACGGGATAGTATTCTGGGAAGAGTGGAACAATTTTCTGACTGTTCAGGGAAGATGCTACTATTGCTACTACTTTCTACTAGTCCTCTGTTTTGTTTAGAAGCTGCTGTAGCCTTTACTAAGGATCTTAGAATACTGGCTGTTCAGTGTTTACCTTAAAATAATGAATATGAGAGCAGGAAAAAGTTATTTTGTGTCTTTGGAGCAGCCAAAGGTCAAATGATTTTTTTGTTCATCTTTCCTTTCCTTTCTAATACTCATTTGTTAATAGTTCAGTAAATGTAAATTCCTGTGTATTGTCATTGTGACTGGACTGCAGAGGATTTGAGGAGGTTTAGTTTCGCCAACTGCAAAAACTCAAACAAAAGATATCAAACCCTAAATCCCAAAAGACTGGCTTGAAAACAAAATTTAAAAAAATATATGAATTTGTGGTTCATACTTGCTCCTGCGTTATTTGACACTTGGGTGCTGTTTTTTTCAGGCTGTACTGCATAATGTTTTTAAGCTAGTCACAAATGCAAACTGAGTAAAAAATAAATCTGAAATCTTCATTAAACCCTGAGACTCAGAGTGGAGCTAGAAAGAGTGCTCAATGTCAAGACAGAGTTGACTGAAGCAAAATTTTTATTTCCATTTGCTGTCTTACTATGAGTAAATTACAATAGCAATGCATACCATTTTTTAAAAATGGTGCATTTGAAATGTAACAAATAAATTGAGTGTAGTACATTAATTTTGATTTGGAATGTAGTTTAAGCTGCATGACTCATGTCATGTTGCATCACTCCACATAACTTGTTTCCAAAACAACTTGTTTTCTGCAGTGATAATATACATCTTTTGGGGGACGGTCATTATTACACTGACTTGCAAATTGTCACTGTGAAAAAGACAGCATCTGAATTCTGTAAATATATATCCAAGTATTTAAATCCCAGCTACATTACATTGATTCTGCCATTTCTTCTTCTGATTTGAAAGAGAAAGATCTGCTTTTAAACATAAGCAGACTGGCTTTCAAACTACAAGCTATGAATTATTGAAAAACAAAAATGGTAGAAGTGAAGACTGAAATTGTGGTGGAATCAGAAAGAAGGGGATATGCAGAACAAACATCAGAAACATATGGATGCCAATGCAGAACAGTTATGCTAAATATGTTCTAGTGATATAATATGACTGGCATTTTAATAACAGAAAACATCTGAGAGTTAGTATATGAGCACGATTTTATGTGGTTCTAGCCCAACCTAGGAGCTACTGACAGCTGCTGGGAGAGGCTTCATGCAAATCATTTTTTAAAACTGAATCTTTTCTGATTGATATTCATGTTACATCCATTACAGCAGATACTGTTTGAGGAGGGCACAGCCCTCAAGTGAATGTGATTTCTAAGCTTCCTACCCAAGACACTGGGTGATGGAGTGGGGCTAGGCTTACTCTCCCAAGCCCAGAAGCAGCTGGATGTTGTATCACCTGGAGCCCTGCCTACACCCCACAAACACAACCTCGACAAAACTGTGCTAGTCAGGGCATCCTGGCACAGACACAGCTATAGTACAGAAACATGAATCTACAGTGTACCCTCCTCCACCTCCCTACCGTCTTGCATTTCTACTGCAGTTTCACTGGGAATCTGCCGTTTTCAGATCAGCTACCTTTCTTCAATTAATTAGAGACTGAGCATCAAAAAGAGCACTCGATTCTTAGGTAAATTTGACCTTGTGTAAAGCCATGGCTGTTTCCCACTGCATGATGACCTTTCTCTAAGCACACACCTCTGCTTGGAACAGCGGTTCCAACTCTTCCTCAGTTTTAACAGCAAACTGGTTCTGCCAAGATAACAGCCAACCTGAATCCTTGAGATGTGAAAACAAGTGAAACCATTTTTAGAAACAAGAGTTTTTTGCTGCTACAAGCAGTGGTTTTCATTTGAGCTGCTTTGGATTTTAAGAAAAATTTGCTGTAAAGCAAAGTATAATAATACAGATGTAAAATTTCTTCTAATTTTAATGTAACCATTGGTTTAAAGCTGAAAGATGCATTAACGGTGTCTGTCAAGGGGATACCAAAAAATATAAAGGCAATTTCTAGAAAGGAAGCTGACATTCGACAGCTTCTGTGCAGCCGTATAGGCTGACATTAAATTAGGCTGCTAGAATAGCATGTTCGAGTGAAGGGCCAGTATTCTTGGGGTCAATGCCATCAAGTGAGTATATAGAGAACCAGAAGCTGATTTAGGCATTTAATGAAAAGGTTTGGATCAGATAAGTTAGGATAGTCAAGGTTCAAACTAGGTTCACACTCCTAAATTAGTACTAATTGGAAAAGTGTAGGTTCTATTAAACCACCTTGAGACCATTAAAATGTCCAAATGGAAAACAATAAGGACATGTTCCAAAACTGTCAGTCATCTTGTATGCAATGTATTTTTGAATAGTTCAGTAATGCAAAATTTAGGCTAAATAATGCAATCTATGTAGAGTGACTCACATATAGGAAGCCTAGTTCAAATGCAATCTAAATATTACACATGGTGTTAGGGAAGGAAAAATGGAGGAAGAACTTCAGAGAACTGGGAGTAAAACAATACAGTTAAATACAAAGAAGACACGGAAATTAAATTTAAAAAAAAACAAAACACAACCAAAACCCTGTACTCCCACAGCCAAACAAATCTTTTACACTATGAAGAACAAAAGCCAGAAAATATCTGAATTACCTTAATTTAAATGAAAATGTTTACTTAACAATTAAAAATAGATATGGGTTCAGTTATGAAGAAGTGGAAAGAGAACTGGCCATAAGCATCCTCAGGTTTCAGATTACCTGGGCTTTTTCACCAAGAGCTTCATTTTACAAATTCAAAGTCACAAAAGTCCCAGATTCCCATGATATCTGCACAGAGATCTTGGAACGTCATTATCAGCATAGTCATATGTGAATGCAATTGATTACATGATTGAAATCAGAATGTACTTCTGGAAACCTTCCCAGAAGTTTATATTAGTGGATTCTGATTCTTCTACTTCAGGACTGTAGCATTACACGATGCACTAGAGGTTGAAGGCACAAAGCAAAGAAAAGATTTAATTACACTGTGGAACATTATAAATATTATGGCAAGGATAGAGAAGTCAAGATAAGAAACCAAAAATAAAAAAAAAAAGATGAGAAAATCACCTTAGAAATGACATCCGGAGGCAGAGGATATTGATGATGAATCGTAATAATATTTGGTCTCAGATAGTGCTGATGGTTCCAGCAAGAGCTGCAGAGGTTATGTTTATCATTATATTAGTCACATCTCTGTGGCTTATTAGGAGAGTTCTAATTCAGCCAACTCTCCAACTCTGGCTCAGGTGGTATGAACCGAAGGCAAAGATTACTCTGTTTTACTTTCTATCATGGAAGAATGTATCTGACACATTTTTTAACTGGAAGAAAAAATATACACAGTTTTCTGGAGGAAAAGTACTATAGAAGGAACTGTTACTGAAGTTGTATTAAAAACATAGTTCTAGAAAGTGAAAGACTCTTGCATATTTTAAGGTTGCTTCGGGGTATTCCAGCAACCATTTGAAGTTAAAAAGAATAATATTGGAAAGAGCCTTTTTAATCTTTTTCCAGACAGCACAAAAGCCCATCCAATTCCAAAACAAACTTCAATCTCAAAGTATGTTCTCCATGCCAAGAGAAGAGTCTCTTCATTGCTATACTGGCTTTATGACTAGCCTTACTACTGCTATACTATCCTATTTACTCTATACTATACTGCTATAGTATATATACTTTCTACTATACTATTACTACTATACTAGCTTTGCTACTTTATTTACTATTTAATTTTACTTTATACACTATATTTGCTTTACCTTATAAAATATACTTTTATTTTAATTTATATTAATTTACTGTTTCAGTTTTACTACTGCTATACTAGCTTTACTACTGCTATACCAACTTTCCTACTGCTTTAGTAGAGGTAAGCATATTAGAAGGCATAGAGTTCATAATACTTCATTGTAGAAAATATAGGAACCATCGTCCCATCTCAGTATGAATCTGTGCATGACAGCTTGGAAAAGAAGTTTCCAACGTATGATGAGAAGGTAGAAAGAGTAAGTAAGGAAACGGTGCTGAGATACCTGTTCTAAGGTTGGATTTCATGAATGAACATGAAAAACATAAGTATAGATCTAGATCTACAGCAGAAGTTGTATAAATATACTATATATACTTCTGCAAAGGTGATTCATGGACTAAGTCTGTGCACCAGCTGCATCCACATTGCTGCAATCTGTAGAATGCATCAAGGAGGCACATTGTGTCCCACATTGGTTTCCCCTGACTACAAAATCTTAGTAGTTATAGATCATTATAGACCATTATTTTGTGTTTATTAACACTCCATACATGTTTCAAACCCACGCTGTAATTGTCCCAAATACAGGTGTGCTCTCTGCTTCCCAAAGCCCACAGTGCATCACAGCACTCTGAATCTGCTCTGCAGACATCCTTCCTGTGAGCAGTCATTCACTCCAACTCCTCCACAAGAAGAACCAGGACAGAATCTGTTAAGCAAGTCCTAACCCCCTACCAGGGTAGACTGGGTCATAGCTACATCTGAGTGCAGTCCACCTTTTGCTGTCTGGCAACTTTGAACAAATGAAATTAATTCCGACTAGTGGAACAACATTCCTCTCCAGGCCTGTAACAGTTGAAAGCAGGTTTTCAGGATGACAGTGAATTTCAGGACAAGAATAATCATGTCTGCCCAGTGTTTGGCCTTCTCCTCTGAAGCTCCTGATCTAAGAAGGAAGTCATTACCCCTTCAAGCTTAGTAATTCTTGGTCAATAGTTTGAGCTAGAAGTATCTTCTGTCAAGATCACAGAGATGTACACAGACCTCCTGTGTATCATCCATGACTGAATGGTTTCAGAGGAATGCCTATGCTCCTCCAGAACCAGGCATTACACAGTTTCCCCAACTTTTCAGAGCCATAAATGGTGTTCATATCACCATCTGATCACTACGCTAGGAGATATAGCCCTGTAACAGGTGGGATGGTCATGGCCCCTCAGAGGCTGGCTCATGGCCTCCCTGACACCAATCTCATGAAGAAGCTGTGGAAAGCTGCCCCATTTTTGGCTGCTTCTAAACAAGGATGGGCAGGCACATGCACAGCCTTTCGGTTCTTCAATTTATAGCTCTGACTCTGAACCATGAACATGAATCAGCACCGTGTCCTTGCAGCAAAGAAGGCCAACTACATCCTTGGCTGTATCAGCAAGAGAAAAGCCAGCACGGCAACAGACTCTTTCTATTCAGTACTGGTACGACCACATCTGGAGTATTCTGTTGGTTTTGGGCATTGCGGACAAGGAAGACACTGACATCTTGGAGTGAGTCTAGCGGAGGGCCACCTAGATGGTTATGGAACCTTCCTCCTTCCAGACACATAGAACTTGTCTGAGCAAAGGCCTGAGGAACCTGTTCTATCTGGATCTGTTTTGGGCATGTGCTTGGAGCAGATGACCCCTAAAGGTCCCTCCCAATCTAAGTTATTTTATAAATCCATGACTACATGTTATTAGCAGTAAACCCTCCTGACTATGAAATTTAGCACCTGGACACAACAAATCTTTGTTTTCACATGGTACTCTAACTAGCACCAGAAACAGAACGCCAAATGGATCATCTGCATACTACAAATACAGCTCTTTGTAGTATGGTAGTGAGGGTTAGAGGTCCTTGCATAAGGGTACATAGGTTGCTGGGATCCTTTTGGAGGACTAAAAGCTGCCCAGACACGGTATGATAGCATCCATAGTGAAGACAGCCAAAACACGCCAAAAGCATCACCTAGTCTCTGTGCTCATGCTATGACATGCCTTTTCCAGGACAGCCCTTGAATGTCTTCACCAACATACAGGCAGTACAGAAAGTCAGTGGACTACGAGTCAGTGGCAAAACCTGGGAGTGCAAAAACACAATAATATTGAAATACCCACAGTACGTTTGGTCAGAACATTCTTTGTGTTCTGATCGTCACTAGAGGGTCGGCGCAGTTTTTCAGGGCTGATCTGTGACCGCAGCACGAGACTGCTCGACTCTGGACAAAGGTGAATCTATTGCCATTGTGACTCCTGTAATCTATCGCAGCTCAGCCTGCAGAGTACAGTGTGTCACAGTAAACGAGACATTAGACTGTAATTAAACTGGCAATTAAACTGTAAATAACTTCAGCAAATAACCTTTTTTCTTCAAAGAAAACTGTCAAGGTTTTTTTTAGGAGAAGTGACTACAGGAAAAATCAACTGAGTTCCATTTAAATTAGAGTACAAGGGAAGGCAAACTAATATAAATCTTTTGGAAAAAGTCAAACGTTGACATTTTTATGAACCCCTGTACGACAAAAATGGCATGACCAGTTTCCTTAAAAAAATCAATTTGGTCAGAGATAAAGCTTAATAACTTTCAGAGGGAAAGCCAAAGTGAAGAGTTAGTTAATAAAAAATCTTAGCATTGAACAGGCCTTTTTAAACTTAGGAGGAATGACTGTTGCTCTGATAAATCCCTTCTAAATCCCCTTCTAATAAATCTGCAGGTTATTCTGCAGGTACCTTCATATTTATGAAGGAATAATGATTATAACGCCTTTCTGTGATCATGATGGGGAAAGAGTGGGTCATAGATTCCAGCAGAAGGAAGAAAGTTAAGGCATGAAGGAGTCCACTGTAAGTCTCCGAATAACTTAATCTAGGCTCTCATCTTTAGAAAGAACATTTTAATTTAGAGTTCCAACATCAAAGACCACATGAAATCACCATTTCTTTGAAAATCCGCACTTAAGGACAAGAAGATATGGGCCAAAATCCTTAAACTAATTAGTACCCAACACTCCTCTGGGCTGAACTTTTTCCTAGGATCAAATTACTGATCTTACGCTAGCAAGCTCTTAGTCCTACTTCAGTGTGGGCAAGGATGAGCTTCTAGTGATGAAAATCTTTATACTTTATAATCTCTGTCCTAAATTGCTTTCTAGTCTGTTTTCATTCCTTTCTTTTTATTTTTTTCTTCTATCCGTTACATAGCATTCCTGACTAGTTGCTTCTGTTCACATACAAACAAGAATTAAAACCAAACCAACAGCCTAGTGAGTTTTCCATTCCTCAGCAGGAAACCACCTATTACTGTGTTTCATCATCAGTCATAATTCTGACTTCAGCCTTTACCTCCATCCCTAAAAGAAAAGGAACAATCCTGTTTCTTGCAGAAACAGGTTCTAATGTCAAGGGTGAAGAGGACAATTGTGATTGTCCAGATCATTTCTCACTTAGGATTGACAATATTATGGCAAAATATATTCTCAGGTGAACAGGAAGGACAGTGAAGAAGGGAGGTAAGAGGACTAGCAACTGAAGAGGTCAAAAGCAAAAAACTTGGAAGGTGATAGGGGATTCTCATTCACAGATTTGTGACTGGCTGGGGCAAACGATCTTGCCCCAGACTAAGTAAGAGCTACTGAGTAAGGAAAAAACTATGTCCCCAGCGTGCAGCTGGAGTCTCTGTTCCCTTAAAGCTTCATATTTAAACTCAGGACTGGAATTAAAATTATGCATTGCTACATTAACTTCTTCAAGTCTCTAAGAGAGCTTGATTTATAGAAGATAGCAGCCTTGGAAACTGTGCTTTTAAGACAGCAGGTCTTAGTACAGATTTATACCTGTGTAACTGTGACAAGAATTAGGTTTATTGGGTAGAATTTATTTTTTCTTTGCCTACATTTTTAAAAATCAAGAAAGTCTTTTCAATTTCATATTAACATATTGTAATGATTAAAAATTCAGCTTTGACTTGGATAAATATCTATCAAGGTTTGCAGAAGAGCCATTACCACTGACCTTATCGTCTTAACAGCATTTTTACAGCCAGAGAGCTCTATTCCCTTCTTATACTCATGTAATTTGAAGGCTGTGGCATATGCTATAGAAAAAGCAATATGGGAAACAAAACAAGCCTTTTAGTTTGCAAACAAAATGGTCCTGCTGACAGACAGAATTGCCAGAGGTAACTAGTTCACCATCTTGCATACTGGCTAAAACATAGCTCTGAAGAAACGAAAATTAAAAATCCTTCTCTCCTAATTATATTAATGACATATAATTTCCAGTTCATTTAGCCATGTGTTTTGCAAGCTTTTAGGCTCAACAGTAGTTTAACTATCAGAATTTTACAGTCACTGCATTTCTGTAAGAGAAATAAATACATTTTTAAAAAAGGACAGAAAATATTATGAAATGGTGACTACTGTAAAAAAAAAAAAATCCTGACACTTCTATGGTTTGGCATTTTAAGTATAAATACCAGGGTAATTTCACTGTGCCTCTGAATTAAATGACTGTGTGAGCTAAATGAAAACAAACTCCCTTGAAACTTTATTTATCAGGTTACTGATATTTAAAAGGATTTTCTGAAACTTAAAATACATTAACTAATTTCTTACTCTAGTAAATCTATCCCATTTTTTCTTCCCATGGATGTTCTTGGCCTATGCTGCATAGAGACATGGTAGCACTTGTCAAGCTTCATGGCTGGGCTGGCTTTTTGGGTGATCTTTGTCATACATCTGCTGCATGCTGAAGGTTTTGTGGACAGGTCAAATCAGAGACATGAAATTCAGGAAGCCTGAAGCCATAAGGTTTTACCTGCATTTCAGTGATATATTCTAATACATATATTCACCCTCACTCCACTCCACTCTCAGGTTGGTGTAAATATAAGCATATTTTGCACTTAGACAGGCAATTCATTCGAGCCTCTCCAAATGGAGTTATCCCTATCCTGTATTGGAGACAATGGAATAACAACGGCATCTCTTATGTACATTGTGACAATCACGCGTATTCATTTGAAAAGACCTTGTTTAATTCTCAACCTCAGAGGTAGCGCTGACTGCAGTTACACAGCTCTTCCTCCTGCTTTGTGAAGGTCAGCTCCACAAAATTACATTAGAAGTCCCTCTTTCTGTTCTTTTTATTACACAGTCATCCATGTGATGCATACGCTCAGCAGTGATCAGAAATTTTACACTGGGGAAGCTATAATTAATGCTTACCACCATAGGGTAGGATTGGAATCTAACAAAATCTGGGCTCTGGAAGCTACAGTTCAGTAGTTTGCCATTTTATATACTAGATTCTGCCTGAAAAGAAAAGCAGGAATTCAGTCCAGTTCATCCTACTCACACTGAAAACGCTGTTTTTCCGGAGTACCACCCTGAGTACCACTTTGGAGAAAACTGACGTTCAAAGAAAAGAGGAAGAATAGGGATGCAGAGCTGTCAACCCAAAAGAGAATCCCTGAACTAGGGGCACCATCTACAGGGGAACCGACTGACACTGACTCAGATCTGTCCTTGCATTACACAGCTGACATCTGTGCAAAACATGTGCAGGTTGGTTTGACTACACTTGAACACTCCCTCGTACAAGAGTATTTCTGTTTTCATTTACGCTGCCACAGTGTCCAAGAGGCCCAGGCACACAGCAGGAGCTCTCTGCATTAGCTTCTATACAGATGCAGATTAAGAGACCAGGTCTGCCTAAACAACTTAGGCTACAGATCAAACACAGAAATAATGAAATCAAATGACACATCAATCAGTGGACTAACAAGTTCTTTGGCTTTACCTTTGATTTCTAGCTAAACTTAAAACCGAAACAAAACCCCAACATTTGTACTCCACTCTTTCTATCCAACTCACAGTCTCACACATTGCTCAAAAAAAATCATCTTTAAAGACTTACTACGTATGACACTTTTGTTATTTGAGTACAGCTGAATACTTACGCCAGTATTTATTCATTTTACTGAAGGTTATTTCTCACTTCTGGAACTTGGCTTTCTCACTTTGCTTTCATGCCTTTCACGGTCTCCTGATGCAGGCTTGGCTTCCTGACTAAGAATGTGCCTTCTAAATACATCATCATCAGCCGGTATGTACTGTGGAAACTTCACTGAAATCAAGGGTGGGATGATAGTGCCCTAAAATGGGATTCCAAGTTTTTAATTTTCAGCTGTAAATACCAGCCTTTGGATTTCCAGTCAACTGGGAAAAAACCAAATGAGAGTGGGCATTTCATTTGCTAAAAAAGTTTCAGAAACGTGTGCTTGAACTCATGCAATTGGAACTTCATTTCTCCCATCTCCCTAAGCAAAAGCCAATTCCTTTGCCTTCAGGCAGAGAAACTACTCTCGAAATGAAAAACTTGTGGAGAGAAAAGACCAAAACAAAGGAAAAATAGGAATAAAATAACATGACAATAAAGAACAAAGTAAAAAAAATATTTCCATTAGGTACCTGTGATTTTGTGCAACACAAGGTCAGTGAATAATTTCATCATGACAGTCACAGTTCAGTCCCTGTTAGTTTACAGTTCTAAACTCCGCCTGATAAGTAAATTAACATGCCACCAATATAATTTGCTCATTTACCTGCTGCTGATTTGCCCTCCTGATTTGCCGTCTTGTACATCTAACTGTGACGGTTGTGACACTTGGCCACACAAAAGGCTGACGTACAAAAGAAAACCGACGGCAGCTTGGCCAGAGCCAGAGCCCTGACTGCTGTTTTTAATGTGCTACAACTGCTGTTGCACCTGAATTTGCTTCAGTTCAGTGACTCTTAGTCTAGTATCTGCTCTTTATATGCCATAAAACTTGCCAGGACAGGCCTGAGAATATTTCGGTTTCATTGGCTTCAGCCCAGGCTTTCTCCTTTTTTATGGGGTGAGCAGGAGTCTTTTACTTTCAAAACGCATCTTTTTATGGCTCATATTGCTTTCTAATCTTGAGGTTTTATCTTGAAGTCACAGTATACAGAGAAGAAAAAATAAAAATCGCAAAGACAAACATTGCATCATTTCTGGTCTTGCTTTTTTATTTGGATCCTTCCCAGGTGCTGCTGTATCTCTGGCTCAGTCAAAGTCTAAATTAAAAACAAGGCATATAAAGGATATAACAGAGTCTAGTTCTTCATTTCTGCTTAGTAGGATTCCTGATGGAACTCCTGAATGGTAGACACTATTTAAAATTCTCTTTTATGCATGAATGCACATTAAAAAAACCAAAACAAACTAGGTCTTGGGTTTAGAACATAATTTATTGTGGATTTTCATGTTTCTTCTTTTTTTCTCATGATAGGATACCTTCTTCCTCCCTGAACACAACTGTGGAAGACATAATAATAATAATAATAACAACAACAATAACAATGATGATCTGTGTTTCATGAGTTAAGTGGCTAGCATTTGACTAGCACTCCAAGCATTCATCAAACGGCTCCTGAGCTCTTCTAGAACATCCTTGTCCATCCAGGACATGTATGTCATCCCTCAAGTTTCACAGCTTCCTTTGGTTTAATTAACGTCATGCTTGGACAGTAACTACCCATTTCCCTGAGGATGCAGTAGTGGAATAAAACTTGCTCACAGGACTGGGGACCTCCTTCTGTATGAATAAGCTTTTGGGTCTGAAAGGAACTGAAGGAAGTACGTATGCTAGAAGGAATGCAACTTTTGCAGCAATCTCTCCATTGCAAATTACTAAGCTCAGAAAAGATTAGGTAAAAATCTCTCCCACCACCCTCCCAACCCCTACCACACCTGCCCTTTTATTTACTGATTATTTTTTAATTTAGAAGAATAATCATGTATGGAGTACCACAGTCAAAAAGTGACTGCTAGATAGAATTTCTGTTCCTTACTGTCTATACAGAGGGGCACTGGGCTTAAACGATGTTTCTTGCCTTTGCTCAAATACTAAGACAGGGTATGATGTGTCATGCCTCGCGAACGCCAGACTCCCACAGACTTCTGGCTGTGCGGCTGTTAGGAACACAGCATCAAGTCCTCATAACTATTAGCATTGAAATGTGTGGATTTTTTAACTGACCAGATAAATGATCCTAGAGAAAATAGTCCTTGATATCTATTGTATTGGGAGAGAGAGAACAACCATGTCTTTAAATCATACAGGGTAATCTGGGCACAGGTAACCACTTCTGCATATGCACTTTAAATTATGGTGGCCCCTCCTTCCCGTAGCTCAGCAAGAGCTGGCATTTGCTTTCCTTTTCCCTGATCCCTCTCATGATCCAATGTACCCATACAGGAAAACCTCATGTTGTGAGCAGACCTAAGAACACATACCCAGCACTAACACGATCAGAAAATGTGTATTTCAACTGAACTGGAAAAGGGCTGTGACTTTCAGAGGCAAATCCCACCACAAAAAATATGGGTGGGGAATGGCAGGACGACCTTCTGTTGAAGGCACGTAAGTCACCTCTGAGACGTGCCTGGGAGCTTCCTGACTTTCTCATTACTTGCTAACAACGGCGTACGGGCTCCTCTTTTTGCCCACATTTGCTATTTATCATATTAAAATGTAATTTAGATAACTTTCACTGTCACATACTAAGTGAAACCAACCAAAGGTATGTGGAATGCGTTACTACTTACTCAAGTTTTCTTAGAACAACTGTAATTCAGCAGGACCCTGTACTACTGTGCATCAAGCCTGGGCTAGAACCTGTATGTTCCGTACTCTGTGAATAATTAAAGGTTATGGGAAACCCTTAGATAAATACCAAACTATTATTTTTACAATTTTGCAGATAAAATTATGTTTTCCTCCTGTGCCTTTGAGGGTATAGCTGCGAAAATAATATATGCTGAGGAACAAAGAACTTGAATCCGTTGTGTTTTTAAAAGCTAAACTTACATCTAAATCTATTTCCATTTCCCTCTGGAACCTGAGCAGCTTTTTATGTTATATTAAACATTAGACAAATAGGGTAGATCTAATTAAAAGTTGAAGAAATGTGCTTCCCTTAATTGAATTTGTTACAGTTACATTTTGCAGACCAATGTTAATCAAAGCTCCAGTTCAGAGTGGATGGATCAAGGGAAT
Source organism: Phalacrocorax carbo (assembly GCF_963921805.1). Classification (NCBI taxonomy): domain Eukaryota; kingdom Metazoa; phylum Chordata; class Aves; order Suliformes; family Phalacrocoracidae; genus Phalacrocorax; species Phalacrocorax carbo. The sequence continues at coordinate 43,782,099 of NC_087513.1, forward strand.
TAAGTTAACCCTCGCGCGTCCTTACCTGAACACGCCTAAGCCACGGACGCCAATTTCACGACTCAACCCCTCAGTCGCGACTGCCCGGGGCGGGCGGGCTGCCCGCGGGCCCGCCGCAGCGGGGGAGCCGCGCATCGCAGCCTCCCGAAAAGTACCGAGTACCGGGGGTGGGGGTAGCGGCGGCGGCGCCTGGCGGGGGTCACAACCATCGCCGCGCCGCCTCCGCTTCTCGCTGCCCCGGGGCCAGCGCCGCGCCGCGCCCGCGCCACCCGGGTCAACCGACGGCCGCCGTGCCGGTGGCACAGCGCCTCACGCCGCCCGGCGGCGGCCCCGGGGGCCGCGGTGCCAGCCCCGTCCGCCATGCGCGGGGATGCCCTCCTCAGGCTCATCCTCCTCCTCCCCCCCTTCCCCCGCCTACCGCTGCCCGGCCCCGCCCGACGGGGCGGACAGGGACCGCGCGGCCGCGGGATGGGCGAGGCCGGCGCGGCGGCTCCACCCATGCTGGGCGCCGGACGATTGGCTGGCGGAACCCGTCTCCCCGCCCCCCAGCCAATGAGGGCGGCGGGCCGGGGGTGATGGGCTGCCTCTCGCGGGAGGGATTCCTGGAGACGCTGCAGTGTGGCGGCGCTCCCGGCGCCGCGCAGCCCCCGGTGCCGCCTCCGCCTCCCCGCCCTGCCTCGCCCTGCCCTGCCCTGCCCTGCCTCGCCCTGCCGGCCGCCGCTGAAACTTACCGCCCAGCGCACCGCCCGCCCTGCCGAGTGCCGGGGGCTGGGACAGCCCGCCTGCCGTGCGCGGGGGCGGTCCGCCGCGCACCCCCCCGCCGTGCACCGCAGCCCCGCCGCGGGAGGGGCCCGGGCGCGCGAGGTGCCGCCGCCGCGGGGAGCGGCTGAAGGACGAGCCGGCTGCGCCCGCCCCGGTTGCCAGGTAAGGCAGCGCTCCGGGGCCGCCCGGGCGGCGTCGCCTCGGGCGGGGGGACGGTTCGCCGGGCGGGGGTTTGCTGGGGGGGCGCCCGCTGGCCCGGCGGGGGGAGAGCACATGCTCCGGGGGCGGCTGGCGGCGCCGCCTGCCCGGCGGCTCTGCCCGCGGCTGCCGGGGGCGGGGGCCCGCCCCCGGGGCGCTCCCGGTGGGGAGGGGGGTTGAGGGGGGGGGCTGGCTCAGACAAAGGGGGCACCCGTGGCTCTCCCCCTCCCCATAAATCCGCCGCGGTCCCCCGCCGTCGCCCCTCGCCTCGGCTGCGGGAGCGGGGCGCCGGCCGGCCGCCCTCCATCCCCCTATCCATCCCGCTCTCCGTTCCCTTCTCGCCGGTGCCCGGAGCCGGCGCCGCGGCCGCTGCCGGGCCAACTTGCTTCTCCGGGTTCCACCTGGCCGCCGCCGTGCCCCCGGTGGTCTGTCCCGACTTGGCGGGGGGCATGCCGTCGTGCCTCCCCCGGCACCAGCCCCCCCCGGCCCTGATCTCGCCTCCTGCCCGCAGGGCAACATCGAAGCGTTTGTGGATCAATTTACAAAGAGCCTTTCCTCCATTACTTAGAAAGGCTGTCAAGCTAATGGATTTTCTTTCCGTGCAATTTCATTTTGTGTCCTCGGACGTTCTTTCCTTCATCTTATTTAATACCGCTTGCCTTGCTTTGATTTGGGGTACGTTATGGTCTGGTTCCTATGCACGCACAGTAGAGATAGGGGATCAGCGCTCTGTTTAAAAGTTAATTTTGCCTATCAAACTCTACTAGGTAGAGTAGTAAGAAAGCGGCAATGAATGTCAGTATTTCTTTTGTTTCCAGTCTTCTGAAATAAAGATATCAAATGGGTACCAGCTTCTGCTAGTCAGTATAGTAAGTAAATTAAATGTAGTCATTGGAATGAGCCTTTATGGCACTTTCAACAATCTGTAATTCAATCATCTCTGATACAAGCTGCCTTTTGCTATTATTCATCAGACCCAGCTGAGTGATTTCTGTCAGATGGGAAGTGGTAGAGAGAAATCTCTAGGTAAATGTAACTGAAAAGCTTTCCAAGTGGAGTCCTAAATGAGCACAGAAAAGCACTTGGACACAATATCGAAGCAGATGTTAGCATCCAAATAAATCGTTTCTTTTGATTGTCTGGGGGATGTCAAGTCCTATTTTCCTTATTTAATAGCCATTTGTAGGTGAAGAAGAAGGAGCTCTCTGTTTAGTACCTTGTAAACTCCATGCAAAATGCTGTAGCGCAATAATGTTTCACCGTCTCTGAAATAATATTTCCTGCACAGAGGTCAGTAGAGTAATTTTAGACACGTACATGTTGTAGACCACAACTAGACCGCTAATCAGCGACGGCGATATTGATCCTCTGAGCGGCTACGCAGCGTGCTATCCGTGTTGTGCGTTAATCTGTTACGTGCTGTTTAAACTGCTTTTTTTTGTCTGAGAGAGTTACTTCATCCTAAGAAATGGAAGGTGATAGTTGTAGACCTAAGGGGAGATTCCTTTCCCTGGTGGGTTGATGTCTAGAGTTACAGATGAGCAATTGTTTTAGGAGTGACCCTGAAAAGGGGAGGGGGAGTTTCTGGGTACAAGGACAAGTAGGCAGCAAACTAATTTGCTTTGTGAGCATATGAAATGTCATCTCCTGCCATGCTTAAATAAACCTGCTCAGGAAAAGTGTAAGGAGATTCCACGTGTGTCCAGAATAGTATTTTCCTGTCTATCTTGGAAAAAAAACGACACAATTTTATGGCTTGGGAGTCGAATATCTCTCTTCTTACGAGCTTTTTGGAATTGTAGTTCTATTAGTAGTGTCCGAGGGGAATGTGCTTTAATGTGGTCTATTACTTGGCTTGTGGTATAGTTGCTCAAAATTTGCATGCATGCAATTCATAAATTGAAAACTATATAGCTTAAAAACATAGTGCAGGCAGCTCGAGTGAGGAGAGATAATTTAAAAAAGAACCACAGGGCAGAAGATAATGACATACTGTAGGAAATAATCATACTCCTGCACTTGCAAAAGCATGAAATGTTCCAGTGTAGCCATTTCATACAAGCCCAATTTTCCTTCACATTAAGAGTGCCTAAGTGAGCCTTATTAATGTTTGATGCAAAAGATGCTAAATCCATTTTAAGGCTTGATACTGGATTTTAAAGAGGGAGCTCACAGACTAACAGTGCAGTTCTAACACTTCCCCAGAACAATTGTGAAAAATAATCATTTATTGCGTATGCCACAGCAGCGCAAGTGGGATATAGCCTTCTCGGTAACACTGATTGGTGAGAAGCCCTTTAAAACCATAGATACGAAACAGTGTTTAACAATCTGAAACGCTTTCTTACCTTAATCATAACTTAAATCGGATATAAGAGCCCAGAAGATGCTAAGAGTCAGTTAGCATGGTAGTTGAGAAGGTGTGAGATAAGGGAAGGTTCTGTTTGTCAGAAACCTAGGAAAAAAAAAAATAAATCTATAGTTTTCCAGCTAGCGTAGAGAGACCGGAAACATAAAATCAATTTTTATGGTCTTTTGGCAGGGTTGGCTGTAATAAGTAAAAAGAAGGAGCAGCTTGGGGTCTTGGCAGAAGTTTTTAAGCCACTCAGCTGTACAAAACTCAGTTAATTTATGTTTCCTCACATGAAAATGAAGCTCTTCTTTAGCATACCGCAGTCTTTTCTTGTCCGTTCAGCAGTCCGACTACAATTCTAAAAATATGTGTGAATGTGTGTGGTTTTATACACTTATACACATTTAAACACACAGATAAATTCTTACTGGAAATTGCATTCGGAATAAAGAGTGCACGCAACCTGGTATTACCTGCTGTGGAAAAGACTTCAAAGTTTGCAACACAATTGAAAGGGGCAAGAAGATATTTCTGTATACCCAGAAGCAAAGCATGGAGGAATTATTACGCATGGGTACCATGATCTCCTTCCCTCTGCTGGTGATGCCCATATAAATGTGCAGTTTCACAAAGAGAAATACTTCATCGTTTGATTTACTTTGATTCTCTATAGAATGTTTGTTTGAAACATTACTTGGTATCTAGGAAGAAGCTTAATTAGAAATATACATAAGGAAGGCTTGTTAGCCAACTATGAATTTGTGTTTACCACTGACATTTACTAAAGATACTTGAGGTTAAAATAAAAGCATTTGCCAGACTGAATAAACAAAGCATTATGTTAACAAATATTTTCAGGATCGTTATGTACAAATGTCGTCTTTGCTAGACAAGGCTTGCTTCCTTCCTAATACACCCCAGTAAGACGGGGGGGGGGAGTTAGGAAATGCTGGTTATATGTTGTATCTTTTACAGAAATACCAGATACCAAAGCAGAATGCATTAGGAGGAGGACAACTGACAAGGGCTTTTTGTGATTTCTTCTGGCGAGATGGTAGGAGCAGGCTACAGGCAGTCTCCTGCAGGGACTACGTGGACTAGCCAAGTGATTTGTACAAGCAGCATGTGGAAAAAAGTTGTCTGGTTTAAATAATAAAAAAGAGGCATATAATGACTGAAAGCTAGACATGAGCTGGAATAAAAATGTCTCCGTAAGGATTACTTTTGACAAATGTCTAATCAGAGTGTTTTAGAGTAGTCTGGGGGTTTTTTTCTTCTTTTTTTTTGGTTTTTTGTTTGTTTGGTCTTCCCCCCCCCACCCCCCAACCCTTCCACCTGTGACTTAATGAGTAGCACTCCATGGGGCTTCCGTTTACTGTAAACGCTTATGAGGCAGTTCTCTTATCACTACTAGTCTGGAAGTATTTTCCCAGAACAGCAGGCACTGAACACTCCTCCTTGTCCATCCTAGAGGGAGCGATGCTGCCATCTTTTAAATTCTCAGAGGTTTGCCAGCTCAGGGTGCCACTTCTTTCTAGCCAGACCTAAAGATGCTGGGAGAAATGCATCGGAAGGCAAGTAAATCTATAATGTCTCATGTGTGGCGTAGTTATCTAATAAGCTATTAATAGTTATATGGTTCTTCTCAATTTGTACGGTTTTTGATTTTAAAAAAAGTGTCACCAGAAATTATCCAAACTAGTTGGTTTTCATCAACTCTGAATAATTATATTAACATTTCAGGAAAAGAAAATTTTATTCAGAAGCAGATAAAACCAGTTTGGATACTTTAATGATGCTGTCTACAAGTTTCCTAGGTGTTATGCAGGATTTATTGTAGTACCCAAATGTACTGTAGTAGTTTTAATAGCGTAGCCATGGTTGTGATGACTAGGTAGTACAGTGCCTCAAATACATGAGGATACGTGCCTCAAAGCTGCTCAGTGATGATTTGATGAAGTTGATTATAAACCTATCTACAAGTTCTGTTTTGTACCTTTATCTTAAGGGTATTGTTTTCCTATATGTGGCTCAAAATCAGAGTAGCAGTTGCAATCTGGGAAGGCTGCTAACCATTACTCAGCTTGGCTCTGAGACATACGATTGCCTGCAAACTCCCTCATCTTCATGTGCTTGGACAACCATGTAGATATGGCAGTTGAAAAATAATTGGAGTGCTTTTGTGGAAAGTGCTGTGGAAATAAAGCATTTGTCAAGGAATCTTTATCTGGTTCAGGAACCCATCTCTAACAGTAACACTTTAGACCTAGCTCTCCTTATTTGGAACACTTAATGACCACTTGTAACATGTAGTTTTAATTAATTAAAACTTTTTTACTTCTTTCCAAAGCTATGGAGAGTATTTCTTTATAATTGTCAGGTTTTATTTGATTTCTATTATCAAATCTTAGAGCTGGGAGGAATTCTTAGAGGAATATGTGACAATTACAATTAGTGTGTGGTGGTTTTTTTTAAGGCTAAATGTGGTAACTTAAGGAAAGCTTAGTGGCATGATCTTTTGATAGAAGACACAATCTATTGGGCAATAGTTGACGGCTAAAGATTGATAGGGTAATACATTCCAATGAAAATAGTTTTGAAAGTGGTGGGTTTTTTTTAGAAAAAGACTATTTCTTTTTGAAACTGTAAGACTTGTGTTTTGTCACTTGTGTTTTGTCAGTAAGACATTTGATTTAGTTTAGGGTGGTGATCTGATTGTAAGAAATAGTACTGTAGAAGGGCATCATTGTCCGTGTGAGCAGATTAAATTTTTTTTTACTTAATAGATTGCAGAAGAGATAGCGTATGGGGAATCGCCATCTCCATTATTCCAACTCTATTCATTACCTTTAACAATGATCTGGAATAAAACACAAAATCCATATTCATGAGAACAGTTCTGATTTTTTTTTGTTCCGATTTTAATAAATAAAGCTGAAAAAAGTGCTATTATAGACTGATTTAATTTGGTTTCTCATCCTACTACATCTGAATAGGTGTTTTAACAAAGTGAACTGTAATACTTTTGCCTACTTCCAGGAAAAAAAATTGCAATTTTTCCCCCAAAGAGTGGCTCTGAGAAAAGACTTGGGGATTACATCTTGGGAACATAATTTGTCATTATTTTAAAGAGCAGAGAAGCCATATGCATCTGTTAACACTGAAGTGTTGAGAGTAGGAAGGGTGCCCAACTTCAAAAAGGATGCTGGGCGACTAGAATTAGTTCAGAAATTGGACACTGGAGCCGTGTCATTTGAGATGTGCCAAATCTGTTTCTTAATGAGACTCCTAAAAGCTTACCATTCTCTTTGGAAAGCTGTATATGCCAAGAGCTTCCATCATTCCCACACTGTGAAAAAACTGGTATTAAATTGTGCTCTAGTATGTAAAAGTTCATGCAGCAGTGAGGTCAGGTATGCAAGCTACACTCAGACTGGAAATAACCTTATCATTTTTTTTTGTCTATCACAGTAGCAAGTGTATGGGCCAGCTTACTGAGGAGATGACACCTTCCTACTTGAAGTCTCTAGATCAGTATTTTCTTACCTTTTAACTAGATGAGGTACACGTTCCAGATTTGATGTAAAAATTGCTGGATTTCTGGTTTCTGTTAATCCATGAGAACAGAGTATATAATCTAATTGGCTGTCCTCCTGGCCTTAAAAATCACCAACCCATTGAACTTGCAGCCATTAACTGCCATTGAATCTCTTGGATTAAATAATATTTTTTTGTAAAAGGTGTTGTGACATGTTATTCTTTAGTGTGAAGAAGTTCTGTACGAACTCCTCTGAAGCTGCCCTTGTGTGTTACAATCCTATTTTTGTCCCACCTTACTGACAAGCAATTTCTGCTTATTTATCTAACTGGTGTTAATCTTTGAGGCCTGATTTAAAGCCCATTGAAATTGATAACTGTTCCTTCCATTTATTTTGTTCTTCTGATGTGTCTTAAAACCATAAATTGTGCTTATCAATAGGAATTCCATTTAAAAAGAGAATGCCTGTTACTCTTTAAAATGTGGGAGGACCAATATCATGTGTCCTATCAGTCTGGCCTGGGCTTGTGTAAATAGGCCCTAGCAGGTGCCCATCAGTCAGAGGCTACCTGAAGGACTCTCTTCTGCCAAACCTGTTCTGGAGCTGCCCTTGCAAGTGGCAATTGTGCCTTGCATTTGAGCCAGGGAGCCATGGCAGAACTCTGCTTTGCACCAGGATGAACTTGTGTTTGTGAAAATCTTCCATGACCTCTTTCTGTGTGTCAAGCCATGGTTGGTTAATTGGTGGTACTGGTAACACAACTGGTGCTTGTTAAGAGAGGCTCTACTGAGGTGGCAAGTAAGTGTTATCTTTGAGAGTGTCCTCCCACTGAATTGCCAGAGATGTCCTTGAGTAGTCCACGCGAAGATGGAAGACAAACACACTTTTGAATGGAGGTGTAGTGATGGTTAAATTGCAGGCTCTCTGGATCCTGAAATTAAAGTTTACCTCTTTTCTAACAGCCCAACTGTTTTTAATTAAAGATGTATTTGTTAAGCAGTTGCATATGATAACTATATCTGGGACATACTAATATTACCTCAGGATAAGTCTGCCATTAGATGCCTTTTTATCTCTTCCATAGTTTTCATTTCACCAGAGTTGTTTTTCATATACTAAAACCAAGGAGTTATCTTGCACTTGCTTTTCAGATTCAGCGTTCTCTATTCAAGCTTTCTTTCCTTACTCAGCTACTAGTTAGAGCAGAGAAACACCAGGAAATATCCATGTGACCTTGACAGAGGTTGGTTGCTTCTTCATGATATGCTGTAGCTGCATGAGGCCTTCGCTACTTTTATCTTGTATGTTTGTTTTATTTTTGTAAATCCTACATAATAGGATTGAAAGGTTGCTTTCTGTATTAATGTGTATCATATTTAGTGCTCCTTTAGCTTGCTGATAAAATTCTAAAAGCGAGAACTTCAAGTAAAATCATCTGGGACAAAACCACCTGAAGTCACATGCTATAGTTATTTCTTGCATTTGTCATTTTCAAAATATATGTCCACTTTTAATAATGACTTGGACCTTCTTTAATATTTTATATGCAAATATTGGATTTACATATTGTACACTGGCTAATAATTGAGCTGTTTAGCATAAATTATTCTTTATAAATATTAATGGAAGTTCTGTCTTCTAGGTGAGCAAGGCATAAAACTCACTATAAAAATCAGTATTTTAGAGTAATACATAGTGCTCAGTTCAAAAGTCTGAGCTGATACTGAGATAACATTTGTCCATGTAGTGTCAATTGGCTTCCAAAGCAACAACCGGCCACATGTCCGTTAAAGGTGATAAACCAGACTTCTGCAGGCATAGTAGACTCTCTGCACTGTTACTGAAGGATTCAAATGTATCCCTAAAGCCAAAACCTTTTTCTGCCTTTCCAGAAAGTTCATGGATATCTGTACCCATCAGCAGGATTCCAAAATATATGTATAGTACATAGGTGAAACAAAAAATAATTGGCACAATTTTAATGGAACTTGTTATAGCTTTTTGAACTTCTTTTTAGTATTAACATGAAACTGGGAGCATTTAATTAATTTGGGTTGAAAATTGACTTTTAGAACGACTCTGCTCTTCTACTTTTATCTTAAAATAACTTGAGTTCAATGGTGTTAACTGATTTCACAGCATAAAGCTAAATTATTTGCTGGAAGGGATTATCACCTGGCATCTCTTAGTCTGTGGTGTTACTGCCTTCTCCCACTCAGTTCTGTGACCTTTTTTGTGATGAAGAAAAGTAGTCCCTTCTGAGGAGGTAAAGAGACAAACTTAGCACAGTTTGCAGTGTTGGCTTTAGATGTTTTAAGTAGGTGAATGTGTGAATTTGAAAGGATGAATGTGAGGGTGGACAGGTGGCCATAGGTGGATGTAGTGAGTACTGAGCCCAGTTGAAGATGTATTGAGATTGTTACAGTGAACAAATTATTCAAGGTTTTTTTTTATCTTCTGTTAGGCTAAAGATTGGCTGTTTCATGGGTCCTTTTGGGATAAATATATTGATGATTTTGAATAGCTTAGGATTTATGCTGATGAGGCAATGTAGGCACTTATCCTTAAACTGTGAAAAATACTTGTTCCACCTTCCTACTTAGCACTGGTAAGATACTTAAAGGGAGCTGCTTCAACAGGCTTAGAGATAATTGTGGTGAATAGATTTTTAAGTCCGAAGTTTGAGAGGTGTATGTAAATAATGCAGAACTGTTCTTAGTGTTAAAAAGTTGGACTAGATGATCCCTGAGGTCCCTTCCAACCTGTGATTCTGTGATCTCATTCTGTAGTGATTAAAAAAAAAAAGTGGGGGAATGTACTGAAACTTTCTCACCCTGAAAGACAATCAGCAAATCTATAGATTGTGATTAGTCAAGTTTATTTTAGTTTAAAGCTATTGCCCCATTATTATTCACTATCCGAGTTTTCTGTATGTATGTGAAACTTTAGTAGGACTGGGAGGAACTAAAGGACTAGTAGCGAAGTGTGTAAGTAGTGGGGCTGCGTGTTGTTCAGTGACAGTCAAAAATTCTGTACCCGTTGTTGCTGAGATAAAGATGATGTCCTGTATGATGTATCCCTGCATAGCAGAGAAGGAACCAACATTAGCTAGTTAGTCGCAGCAAGTTAGTCTCTAAGCCTAATCTAAGTCTATTGTGCAATAAGCATTTTCACCATAGGAGCCAGTATCCTGGCAAATGTGGATGCAAAGCAAGTACAATACTTAGTTGCAACAGTAGTAAACACATGGTTTTTTTCCTAGTATAAGGTGCACAGAGCTAGCCTGCAATGGACACATGCTGAAATTTTGTTTCCTGTTTCAAAGCAACTGCTTTGGGCCACATTACTTTTTCCATTGGACTTGGCCTAATGTTGTACATCCAATTCTGGCTCGCTTAGACCAGAATTCTTGTAAACATATTTCTCAGTAAATCATATTTCATTTTATTAGATGAGCTGAATTAGATCCCAGAAATTCAGATTTTTTTTTTCCTTCAAAGCACTTATAGATGAATTGGAAGGCAAGACAAAAAGTAATTTATTGCCACCATTGCTTAGAATAGCTAGTTAAGCTTTTAAACCTGTCTTGTTTTGGTAGGCTGCTTACTTGCCTGGACACATGGGAAAAATAAAAAGCAGTATTTTTTTTTTGGCAAACATACTAATGTATTGTGGGCAAGTTTCTCCTTTTTTTCCTTTTGTATGGAATAAAGGAAAAGATCCAGGGGCGATGCTCACCTCTCCACATCCTTTGTTAACATGGTGAATTCCAAATGTGGGTTGTAACCAGTGACAGCTGTTTCATCAAGAGCTGCTCCATGTTTGTGAGAAGCAGTGTTTGCTCTGCAGTCTCTTTAGAACGGGCCTGACATATCTTGTAATGTGTTTATACTGTGCCTAACGTAATAGGATCCAGATCTTTGACTGGGGATGTGGACTGTTCTGCAAAACAAATAATAATTAGTCCAAATGTTGAAAAAGTGCCATTATTTAAGGCCCCCAGAGATCAATAAACAATTCATTGCTGTAGCCATATCAACCTTCTCCTTCAAAGGGATTTTAATTGTATCATGGAAATTTCATACTTGAAAATGTGAACACTTGTCTGTTAGGCACTCTGCTAGGTATAAGAACATTTTGCTGGTCACTGAGGCTGTACTGTTCATACTAAGGATCTTAGACACTAAGTTTAGAGCTCTAATTAGAAACTATGCTGAGCTACTCATTACAGACTCTTTACCTTCATCCGTGTAAAACTGAACAGTTTTAAATAGAAAAAAGTTTCCTGTTTCCCAGTAATCTGATTTGCTGCTTCTCAGTTGAAAACTGGGTGAACTATTTGGCTTGCTATGGAAGAAAGCTATTTTACACATAATGCCATGCTCACAACAGGGATTTGAATTATTTGCAGGTGGGATGGTACAAAGGGGCTGGATTTTAGCCTTATGTGGCCAGGAGGGAATTTTTCTGGCATAAAGGAGATAAACCAGTTCCAGCTCCAGTAATACTTAAGAGAGTAGCTACTTCATGCCAGAATGCAATTTCTAAAGGTTTCTATGATAAAAGAATTAGCAAAGTTCTGCTACATCAGCTTCCCCAATACGGGAGCCAGTTTATCTGTTTGGAGGTTAGTGTAATTATTGGAGATTTCTGCTCCTCCTTTCAGTGAGAAGTTGATACAGGAGAACATCTAGTCCTACCCTGATACATCATAGTATAAATGGGTGAAACAAATCAAAAGCCAAAACCATAACTGCCCAGATAGGCTGTCCTGAAGGTAGACCTGAAGATTTCAGCTAAAGATTTTAGCATTAGTTTCTGTGAAGTATGTGTACAAGTCTGTACATATCAGCTGGTCGTTTATGTTACACAGGAGCCAATCAAAGTAGTGTCCTATTGATGTGGTGAAACATAAATCCCATATGACAGATGGGGATCAATGGCAGAGGGAGATTAAGGATGGGATTCATCTCATTTAACTTTAAATACCCTCAGAAGGTGATTCATTTGACCTACCTTAAGCATCTGTCTTGGTGTGAGATGGACTGCTCTCTGGAGGTATCTGTTCCTTTCCAATGAATATAAAAAGTCTGGGATCACTAAATGAGACGTATCAGCTAATTTTTAGACACCTGACATGGGACAGTTGAATCCTAAGTGATGTGCCTAAGGCCTTACTGGGGAGCCTGTTGCAAGGCTGAAAACTGAACCCAGGTATTCTGAATGTGGATTAATACTGCTAATCACAATACCATCTTTTCAATGAAGAGAAGAATGGCACTGGCGAAGTATGGGAAGGCTTGTATTGCCTCTCCTGGTTGGCAAAGCTCTTGGAGAAGAGCGGTAGCTCAGGCGTTGCTAGAGTGTGTGTTTTTCCCCTCTGAACTGTAGTAAGTTTTGCGTCTGATTGGGCATGGTGCTTTTTGGGGTTAGCTTAGTTCTTCCTTTCTCACTTCCCTGCACACACCCACCCCCCAGCTTCCACCTTAATGTAAGGCTATAGTTTTGGTGTGGTTTGTGACTGAGGTGAAATTGTTTTCTGAGCTGTAGTGCCGAATCTGTTTAAAAAGCTTTGTGTAATTTGGACGTAGAAATCTGCTTTAGATGATGCCAGTAACATGTGACCCCCTTAAATTCATGGTATATCTCTTTATGTGGGAATACACTGTGATGTTAAAGCTTCAGGGTGTAAATTTTTTTTTAAATGAAGGTGTGTGGAAAAAAAGCAGCAGGGGAAAAATTCTGTATTAAGATGAAACAGAAGCTGGTAATGTAGAAAATAATATAGGATGTATATTTCAAGCTTATGCAATTTCTTACTCTAAAAATTGGGAATTGGCTGTTGGTTTCAGAGTGCTGTATATAGTAGGAATTGTATTTTCAAGTTAGGTCTAGAGTGAAGTTAAATTAGAATGGTCTAGAAAGGAAAATCTGGTACTCTGAAAAATTATATCACAGCAAAATGGTTGTCTTGTTGACATCTTTGGTCATGAGAATTTCTCATTCCTTTCTATCTTCCTCTGAGTTAGCAGCTAAACATGTTTTTATAGCGAAATGAACCTTTATAAGCTAGACATCAACTATATATAAATGCAGAACAGTGCATCTAAAATCTGTCATGCTGTCAGAGTACAACTGTTTTCTCTATGAATATGGAAATTGTCACTTATCTGCATTTTCTTGCTGCCCTACTTCCCCCCCATATGTTGATATTCACCCATGTGAAAGAGGCCAGTTATAATTTGGCCGTTGTATAAATAATGCAGAAGTTGTCAGTAGCAGAGGAATAGTTATGTTAGAAAACTGAGGGAGTGAATATGGAAATAAAAGCACCTTTTAATGAGGGCAGTGATCTCTGTTTTTATATCACTTCATGTTAAAAAAGGTATTTTAAAAAAAGCTTTTAGCAGTTATAATTCTTCACCTGAGGACTGGCTTTAATAATAAAATCCTGGTTCAATCATCCATCAGAATATTTTGCTCTGTGGTATTTTCCTGTTTGGTGTTTGGGCACTGGGTCTTTCCCCTTGTCCAGGAGAGATGCTGAGCAGCACTTGAGCTGGAGGGATGCTCTGGCATCACAGCAAGGCTTAAAGGGAGTGTGCATCTCTTCCCTCTGGCTTTGTGGGAAACATTTGGAAAATACAGTGCAATCTGGAGTCAGGCTACCTTGAAAGTAAATTAATTAGGCTCATTAAGGGTGGACTCAGGAACTTCAGAGCAGCTCAGGTTGGCTCTCAATAGCGGTTGTTAGTAGAGCCAGGGCCCAGGCGCTTGCTGGGGCACAGGCTGACTTGGAGTTGCTGTAAAGTTGGGCAAGCTAAATAGCACCTTGTTAATGTGGCTTATTCATGGCCATCTGTTCTGGGAGGTGGTTAAAATGTGATCCCAGATGATGTACGGAATTTGTTTAACTTCTGGTCTCCCTCCTCCAACCACTATTTCTCTTGACTATTACTCTGAAAGAATGGATGCGATGGCCTTAAATTTAGTTGTATTTAAGCAACCACTTGAAGGGTCTAGCTGACCTGACAGCAGTCTTCAGTGAAACTTGCTAGGCTGCATGTCTGCTGGGTCTGTATGCCTCTGACTAGAGCATCAACAGCAGATGAATGATGTACTAGACCTTGCTTCTCATGACTCTGTTTTCCAATGGTGATGCTCTTAATCTAGTTGTTAAAGAAAAGCCTGCAAGTATCCTTTTTATCTCCTCTATCTTTGGTGAGGCTAAAAACAGGAGTAATAAGGAGATAAGTGAGCATCTCCTACATTTTTGATCAGGGAGCTGAAATTTTCTGTTATCTTTACCCATTCATGATTGAGCTGTTTGTTTCCAGATGGCTCCCGTGCACATGAGGACAGGGACATGCACAGCCCAATCTGTTCAGCTGTAGGCCTCTCATCAAACACAGCCCAAGGTGCTGGGCACATTGGCCCGTTCAGAGCAGTTCAGTGGCCCATCATGTAGCAATTACTCTGGTGATTTCATTTCCAGATATGAAGGCTTAGAAAAGTCATCAATTTGTGGGAGGAAGAGATTTTAAGGTTCAGAAACTGAAATGCAAAACTGCAGCCACCTATCACCTTCCTAACGAAACTGAATTTATCAGTGTTTCTAAATGTGTCCATGGTAGCAAAACAATTTGAACTTTTTTGTTCCAGGGGTTGGTTTCAGTAAACGATTTCTTTTTTCCACTCTGCTATAGCAGAGTTCTTAGTGTAACATCAGGTGTGTCAGGTGAAATATGTAAATATGATTTAGTTTTTTCCTACTTTTGTCAAAAGTCCTCACCAGAGGAGAGATGGTACGTGAAAATACAAAGTCAGCACCATGCATTTAAGAGTACAACATCACTCTTGCAGAGACCTTAAACAACATTTGCACTTTCTTTGGAACACCCAAATATGATTCTTGGATTCATTTTACCTATGACTATGTTAGGATTTGAGTTGACTAGACATTTTCCCCGTGCTTTTCTTCCCTTACATGTTCCTTTCTCTCTCATATTTTTAGAAACTGAGGGGAGAAGGATGGGACATATAATTAAACACAGGTATCTGCAATAAGCTCTGGTTAGAAGGCAGATAGCACTTAACATACTGGAAAGGCTAAAGAGGTGTTGTGTATATAATAAAAAAATAACCATCATGAATACAGTAGACAGGATCAATTGGGTAATACCTAATTGCTTTATGTATATCACTGGTTCAGTGGGTTAATCAACTATTCTTCAGTGAGTAAAGTCTGGATTTCTGAGTGCTCCTGTCCTGTTCTTCCCCACCAAGCACCATCACACTTTCCAGAAGTCCCTATGGTGAGGCAGTCATCCTGTGCAGTGCTCTGTGCAGATGAGTTTCTGAGCATCTGGAAATTCCTCTGAAGGTAAAGTAACCTGTACAGGTGAAATAGTGCTTTTTTTAAAAAAAAAAATGCACAAAACCAACAGAAGACTGGAAAACTGGGAGGAGATCTTGGGAAACCTTTCATCATACCATATTATTTTAAGAGCTGAGAATCTCTTCAGACAACACACTAGTAATATATCTGCTTGAGAAGGCATACCAGAGAGATTAAGAAAATTCTGTGAAGTATTTCAAATAGCTATGAAAAGGGAATAATTTTCTGTCTTGTTTTTCCCATAACTTTTAAACTCTTCTTATGGTTAGAGACACTTGCTGCTTCAGTCTAAGCAGTGTTATTGAACCTTAGCACTTTTCATTATGGTTTATCAACAGATGTGTGGCCTGCTGAAACCTTAGTTACCTGGTCATTATTGCAGCAAGATTTGTGTCCCAAGACTTCTCTGTGGTTTAAATTTTCTGAAGTTTGTTTAGCAACTTTCACTTGGAAATCAAAGTTTTTTACCTCTGTTGTATTATAGTGGTGTTTAAAAATAACTGTAAGTGTGTAAGTTCAGATGGCTATCACATCGGATAGCTGCACAAGGAAGCAGAAGTCCAATGATAACGTTTTCCACATGGGTCATGTGAGCTAAACACTTCAGAGAATGCTGAATATTTTCAGACCCCTTAATACTGAATACTACAGAATAAAGCATTTGGCAATAAATTTTTGTTG
This sequence comes from Phalacrocorax carbo, assembly GCF_963921805.1. Lineage (NCBI taxonomy): Eukaryota > Metazoa > Chordata > Aves > Suliformes > Phalacrocoracidae > Phalacrocorax > Phalacrocorax carbo. Next base: position 43,798,030 of record NC_087513.1, read on the forward strand.
TTTAAGTAACTTTAGTTTCTGTTCAACGGCAGAATACCAGTCATTACTCAAATCACTTGGTGACATTGAACACTTCAGACATATCAGTCTTTCTCAAAATGAGATGTCATTTTTAATTCTGCATGTTATAAAAAAGAAATAACCCTTTAAATTGCTCTTGTCCGTACTTGTGATGAACAGCATTGTACAAACTAGAGTTCATTAACACTTAAAAATTCCAATTGTGCAATAATTTGGCCTTAGGATTACCATCCTTATTGTGGAGCAGAATGTCTTAATACTTTCTGTTGACAACTGAAGAAAGAGGTGTCCTAAAAGTGTAAGTAGTTCATACTTTAAGAATGTTAAGATAGTGGTGGGTTTTTTCTCCCTTCTTTCATATTTTGACTTTCTGAGCTGATTTCATTGTAAAGTTCATAGAAATAGGCAATTGGTAGGGTTGGGGGGACAGGTTCAAGCTGCATGAGAAACTTGGAGAAATATAGAAGAAACCTGACAAAATAGTATCTCTAATTTTTACATGGAAACTTTTCATTAATGTTTCAGTTTTCAGTAGATTAAATTTTTGGAAGAAAAAAAATCAATTGTGCTGACAATAGCAATAATCATGTTCCAAGTAAGGAGTTCAAAGGTTACGTTCCTACAAAGAACAGAAGAAAACTGCCCAGGAGTTCCCTTCCATGGTAGAAGATAGTGACATATTATTCCATTCAATTTTAGGTTGTGCTTCGTTGCTTTTGAAATAGATCTGCTTGGGACATATGCCCAAACTCAAGATGTGGTCAATGTGCTACTACGATTATTTTGTCGTTGAAGAGCTCTTTTTGCCAGAGGAAGAATTATCCAAGACAGATGCTACTCTGACAAACAGCTTGACACTTGCTACAATACATGCTGAAAAGCCTAATATAATAAGAATTTAACAGTGTCAAGATCATAAATGCTTAACAGTCTTGTCCATCTTAAGCATATATGGGAGGTAGTATCCGACAGATCTCCCCAATTTTTGGGGGTGAATGGCAAAACCGACTAGCTAAATTATTATTATTGTTTATGCAGGTCAGCATTTGTAACTGAGCAGTTCTATCAGCAGTGCCCAGCTTGAAGCACATTTGGAAGTACCTTGTTTTCAGCATGTGTTAGGCATGCAGTCTGCTAAAATCAGACTTTGTTAACACTTGACCCAAAGGCAAGTTTATTCATTTGTTAGGGAAACTTTGAGGTAGAGGCACTTTGAGCACATGACAGGGCTATAGAGGAAGTTGCCTGATGAAAGCCTAATCCTATGTTATAGGCCTGTCTTCCCCATCCAGGATGTTCTCAGTACTGGTCAGATGTTTCCCATCTTTGAGATAAGCGTAGCTGTGCTGGGTAAACCACACTTTGCTAGATCAGTACAGTGGCTTTTAGGAATTCTTTCAAGTTGACATGAAGCCCTTTGTCTTCTCACTAACCACTGAGTAGATGCATATGAAAGTATTACTATTAATCTTGGTATGTTCTCAATGTCACATGACTTAACCATTGTAAAGGTAGCTGTGTAGTCCAAGATGTTAAGAGAGACTTCCTATCGTAAAAAGAGAAGAGGGGATACTTCATTGTCCCCATTTTAGATAACCATTTTAGGTTGAGGAATCATCCTTTAATGCTGGAGCTCTTTCACTGTTGCCTACAGTAGGAGCCAAAGCAGTTACCATTGGTCTAGGAGGATGCGATGTCTGCATCAAAAAGATTAATTAATTCCCACCATTTTAGGGAGGAAAAGTTAAATGGAATTTTAAAAGTGTTTATTTAGGTAAACATTCTTCTAATGTTCTGCCTGTGAAAACAAGTAGATGGTATCAACTTCTGTCCAGCAAGACGAGTTACTTGAGAGTAATTTTAATGATAAAAGGCTTTGTGGAGAGTTGTACTGAAAGTATAAGAGGGTAGAGAAATGAAGGCAATAAGTTATTTTTTCCTAACTTACATTTATGTTTTGATTCTGGGTTTTTATGATGAGAATATTGCACACTCTTTTGTACCTCTTGGACTTTGGGTATAGTATCTAAAGTATGATCTAAAGACGGCTTTGCATATTGAATAAGGAAAAGTTCAAAATGATCAGTTTTAATCAGTACTAGTGGTAGTATGACCATTCTGCTGTTCTTCTGCTCTGATCAATCTTCCAAACCTTAGTGTATGCTTTACTTTGCTTTGTCTAATTGTAACTTGGAACTTCTTCATGCACACTGGTCTAAGAAATGGACCAGGTAGGTTTCTACTTATTCACTGTCAGAGAACACAGTTGAATAAAGACGAAAAACATATTCATAATACTTAGTGATCAGGATGCATGTGTCTTGTGTCCAAGGAATTTTGTCTTTATGTGTACTTGTAGCTGATATGTACTCCAATTAGTATGCAGGTACGGGTTCTCATATTTGATATTTTGGTTCTGCAAACCTGAATTTCTAAATCTCCAAAGGAACAAATCAAACACAAACTGCATGGTGCCAAAATGCTACTAAGAGGTTTCTGTTGAGTACCTTTCAGTGCCCTGCTGTTTACATGATCACTTAATGGGATCCAGAGAGACCAGCCATTAAGCATTTTTTTCTTAAGGCCTTGGAAGCAGGATACCTACTGGTGCACCGAAACAGATTCCTGAAAATGGTATAAAATCTTGGCAGAGATCTCTTGCTCATGCTACTTCTCCTTCTCTGACTGCGTATATATTTCTGCAAATCCCACATATTTAAGTAGTAGCATTACTACTTCAGCTGAGTTGAATGTGCACACACGACTATATAGATCCACATACAGTATACAGTGGTGTTGCAGAGCTTGCACATGTCTGTCAATAACAATGCTTTTAGCGTGGCATGGCTGTGTTTGTTTCTGGCCCCGGACATGTCTTTGCTGTACGCCTTCCCTCATATTCTCTGTCGTGCTGTATTTGTGGGAGAGAACTTGGAGATGCTAAGTGAGTGTCATTTAGCCAGGATACTTCAGGAGTGTCCTTGAAGTATTGTCTTGGGTAGCCATACTTTCAGCGTTCAGTTATTATGCATGCAAACAGCCCCTCCAGTTCTTCAGAGCTAAGCCTTTGACTTTAAAGTTTTTCTGGATGTACAGGCTTGAAGGTGAGTATGGAAATACATGTATGTAAACATGTGTGCAAATACTGGGTATTTTGTATCCTTAAGGATAGTGTGAACATGGGTAATTTTTCTGTTCAAATTACCTATATTAGCTGTCTGACTTTGTCTAAGTTAGAATAAAAAGGCTAGAATAACTAATGCTTTAGAACTGCTAAATTATTTTTTATGCAAATAAGGTGTTCTTTTAATAAAACACAATAAAATGACATGTAAAGAAGCAACAACAAAGCCTACAAATTGATGATTGTAATGCCAGTGTCAAGCATGAAAAACCAAAGAAGCCTATGAAGAGTTATCCCCTGTCACTTGCTATTTATTTCCCAAACACAGATTTACAAGTTCTTCTCAATATCGACACATGCTGAAACATGTTTTGACAATTCTGTTGGTGGAGCTTTGGGGCAGGAGGGTCAGATCTCAGGTGTGAGAATACTATAAAATTCCAAGGAATAACTGTGCAACGGACTTCAATTCCCTACATGTTCCCTAAATGAAAATAAGCCATTAGGCTTTTGTTCCTAGTGGCAGCAAGCACATGTCAGAGAATAGTTCCAAAGATTTAAGTGATAACTTTCAGTAATAATGAAAGACTTTAAGTTAATACATCATAATAGTGGAATAAAACATTTAAAAAGAGACAGCTGCTTTTCTTTTTTTTTTTTGACCTGCCCCTAACAGGACCCTCTTCCCTAATAACATAGTAAGTAATCAAATAGTAAAATGTTTGGACAATTGTTGGCTGGGGTGATTGTTGTTTATTTAACAGTGTGCTCATGTTACTTAGTCCTGTGTCCTCAAAGAAGCTTAAACACTGTAATGCTGAAACGTCATAATTATCTTGCCATTAGGCACTTGTCACCTAGTATGGAGTTTAGAAACTTAGCACAGGAACCTTAAGTCCATATACAAGCAGTTGGGCATTTCAGAAGTTTTCCAAAAGCTGGAATGGTAATTTCCAATGCTGCAAAATGGCATAAAGATACTTTTGTCTTGGTGTTACCACTAGCTCCTATCTTTAGGCTGCCTGCAAGTGTCCTTGGCGACGTGGGCTTTAGCAGCCCTGAGCCCCCTTCTGAAAACAAGCGTGCCGTGTATCGTTTCCATAAGATATCTGTGTCTGCTTTTCTTTCCTTAAGGAAGGAAAAATAGTGGTGAATATTCCTCATACAGTGATCTGTTCCTTCAAATCAGTGCTCTCCCAGGAGTTCAGCATGAAGACACTTGGCTTTCCGGTCTTGTTCTTAGGTTTTTTTTACTTTTTACATTTGTATGACACTGGATAAAATACTTGTGGTTGCAATTCCTTTGGTTATTAATTAAATATGGGAGATTATTTTATCTTACTTCCTCATCTGACTGTGTCTTTGGATTAAAAATATTGCCTACAGGTGAGCACTGCAGAGGCTCAAAGCCTACCCTTTGCATACCCTCAGGAAATAGATAAGTAAATGAATGCTTAGCGTATCGGTCTCGAGGGTAGGAATGCCAGAAGACAAACCCTGGCAAACAGAAGGAGTTTTGTTGTATTCAGAAATTTTGATACCTATAGAGCTTAACTGAAACATGTAGATGCCAAACATTTTGGTAAGGAGGTTGGGTATTGTGTTCCTGACCTGTCATCAGTTTCTGAAGTGGTCGTACGCAACACCAGAAATTCTCTATGGCCTTAAGCATATTTTAATGAAGAAACCAAAATACATTAGTCTAGATGAGCAAGTAAGAAAAAAGGATCTGTTGCGTGTGTTCCTGTAAAGAGTAAATCTCAGCGGAAGTTAAGTATCTCTAAGACTTGCCAGTTTCAGCATGTAGACCAAAGAAAAGAGCTGTCAGAAACTTACTGAAGAAGGCTGAAGTAAATTGAACTGGGATTTAAGATGAACTTTTGGAACTGCAGTGTGAACAAGAAAGGGTTGAGTTAAATATATTCCCTGTCTTCTCTTCAGAAATAAGTGCATTATAGGTCTAAATTTATTTTAATAAAGCTTGGAGGCTTTATCCAATGTAAGTCTATCAAATAGTATGGAGAAAAAAAAGTGGTTAAAACTGTGGAATATCATAATTTAGCAGTCAGTAGTTCTGGTGATATATGTTGTTTCTTGTCGCATTGCTCATAATTTGAGATGTTCGGTACCTAGCTTTGCTGTCTTGTTTTTATGAGCTACTTAAACCCTACAGATTTAATGAATCTCTCTAGACCATGCACTAGAAAGAAGCCATTTTAATGTGCCTGAGACTTATGTAATATGAAAGAAATTTTTAAAATTGTTTAGATCAGTCAGATTAGAATGCAAGTTCACAATTTTAACTCTATAAAAGCAGAATGTAGTACTCGTGTATGACTGTCACTTTCTAAATGGTTCAATTTAACAAATACATGATTTTGACTTCCTACCTCAATTTCTTGCTATTAGGAGTTTGATCTGTGCAGTTTCTTTCCAGGAAAATTTCACAAAATCAGGTGAATATAGGGAATAGAGTTAGTGTTTCAAGGAGTTAATGTTGGCTAAATGGTATAGTAGAAAGGGAAACTGAAAATGGTGACTGGAAACAAATTTGAAACAGTGTAAGAGGGAGGAATGAAGATGTGTAGAAGTTAAGTACTTATTAGTCAATAGCATTGCTTAAAAGGACGCTGTAATCTTCAAGTTGAGTAAAAACCAGTATTACATGTGAACAGATAAACTTGTGCTCCTCAGACTTGTGGATTCTTTAAAGTATAGGTGTCCTGGAGGGGCATCTGAACCAGCACTCAGGCAGCTCACAACTATGGAAACACGTGGACCTTGAGAATGGGATACAGCAGGTGTACTATGTACATCATGAGTGAGGAAATGGGCGTGTGATGTGACACCCAGGAGCGCAACGTTCCCTAAGGGTACCAGTCAGCAGGGATGCAAAAGCTGCAGTGCTGTAAGCCTTATAATGCAGAGATGTAGGTGAAGTGATAAAGTTAATAGTGAAACAGGTATTCATGCAGGGGAGGGAACCCAAACTATTTCCATTATGAAAGATCATGATACAGCCTTAAATTATGGGTTAGTTTTGTGATGTGGGAATAATCGTAGAGAGATCTGGAACTTTAAAAATTTTTCTTCTGGGAAGAACAGTCTCAACTGACTAAACAAAGCAGCATTTGCAGCTTTACTGGGACTTTGGTGGACAGTTTAAACAATTCTAGAAAATCTGTAAAGTCAGCTTATAACAAGCATAGAAATATATCTCTGTTAATGGCACTGATTTGTTATTTTTAATTCTTGATCGTTAATGATGTATTCCTCATTATTTCCGGAAGTTAGTTGTATGTAGGAGCATGTGTTGAGCATCATGGAGAAAGGTGAGCTGATTTTTCGTGAGCTTCTTAGCTGCTTTAAGAGTATTTATTGTAGGTATGAAAAATCATGTAGTCATGATTCATGGAGTTTAAGTGTTTTAGGGAAAAAGACCCCAACTAAGTATTACAATTACCATGCTGTAGTTTGAAGATTAAACATATGTAGAACAGGATCATTTAGAAAAGTAGGAATAGATCTATAGCATATGCTTTTGGTAATCCAAAATCTGAGTGCAAGGAATTGATTTTTCAGACTAGCCAGCTGCTATTCCTGCCCACTACTCCAGCTGCATACAACTCTAAGGTATATGACCAAAATATGTCACATGAGAATTTCAGCTAAACCGAGTTCAATTAATAGGAGTCACTGTGTATGCTGTTCACTCCCACAATTGCATATTGATCTGTTTGTGATTCTAATGCTCAGTAATGACTTCACGCTTCTGCCATTGCCACCTACGCCCTGGGAAACTTGGTGTTGCATCTGGGCACATAAAGGCTGGTACTGGATTTCTTTTTCTTTATGTGAAAGGTTCCAATTGAATGACAACTCCTAAAAGCTTAACATATTACTAGTGGTAATTACTTAGAGTAAAAGCCATATCTAGTTGTTCTAGTGTGTTTGTGTATAAAACTGACATTGGTCTATAGGTACTTCTTAGCATTTATTGATTCAGAAGTCTTTCCTGTGATCTGTCAGTGTATGAAAGTTGAAATAGTTATTGTACTATTGTACTATTAAAATAATTAGTATAATGTTAGTAATTTGGAAGCATTTCTAATAAATGTGTCCTGCAAGGCTGAATTAAGTTAATTCTCCCCATGAACTTAGTGGCAACAAAACAATAACATGCCCAGAGTCTGGGAGCTATGTCCCACCAAAACAAGTAATAGCTGCTCTGTCTTACAGTTCATACATTAGTTACATTAGGATCTGATGGTAATTTGTCACCAGTTTGTCTTGACTAGTGAGCCCTGGGTATGGAAATGGCGTATCCCGTTTCTCCTGAACTTGTGCTTTCCCTGCAGCTGCCCAAACAGCATGTGAGGGAGCCCGTCCCCGTTGTTCATCTTGAGGTGACAGCACCAACTTGGAGGCAGAGGCCATTCTTGAAGATGAGAAGTTGTAGGGAAGAGGTGAAATGACTGGTCAAAGGTGTTACAACTTGGAGGCAGTGAATGTGAATCAGGGAAATAGGAAGGAGAAGGAATCTGGGAGCAAGGGATGGAAAGGAAGGGTTGGAGGCACTTGTCTGCTTCATTTACTGCACAGTTTCCTATTACTGCAGCAAATGAAGCTGGAATTCTACTGACAGTCTCCTTCACTACATAACCCAAATTAATCCCCAGAGCATCCTGTGCACTAAATGAAGCAAGATCCTGTGGAGAAAAATAGTAGAGCCTTAAAAAAAAAATTAAAGACTGTGTTGCACTAGGGGGCTGAATTAACTTTGCACTAGCAACCTCAGTTCTGCCTTTTCTGAACTTTAGTGCTTTTCTCTTAGCAACCGTGGCATTATTTTAATCGAAGTTTGGGGGGAAAAGAGGGTTGTGATAGGCAGTTTTATGCACTACTGTAGAGTATACAGGAAACATTAACCTGCTGTATTCCTATGGAAGTACAGTCCTTCCTGACCTCATTGTGTCATTGATTTGAGGAGACAATTTGCCTACTACTTAATCACTTTTACTTTCAAAATACTATACAAAGAGAAGACTCACAGACAGAAATCTAGGAAGGGGGTTTCTTAAAGAGGGAATGGTGGAAAGGAGATACTTGCAAAATAGCTGTTACAGTTACCATGAAAACGACTTATAAATCTTAGCCCCTCTCTTCAATGGTTTCATCTGTATTATGTAAATAGCTATTGCTTCCAGGTGTGTTGACCCACCTAGCAGTCTGAAAGTGAGTGCTCTTTGTGAATTATTTAATAGTTGGTTTACAAATATTAATCATAAGAAGGACTGAAGCATTTTCTTAGAACACTTTTTGAATCTGGAGCTTTGTTTGCAGGTCTCTTAATGCAGCCTGGGACTGTAACTAATAGGTGCGCATGAAGAAAAACATTTCACTCTGCAGCCTTTTCCGCCCACATCTTTAGGGTTGCCAGAAATCCTATCTGTCAGCTAAAATGATGTTAAAGTTCTACACTGCTCTAATCCAAATATGACAGAGAATAGGATTAGCAGGAGCTGTTCAAATGTGATAAAATAAATGAATAAAAATGAGTTGAAGAGGAAAGCGTGATATTAGTAGAACATGACCCAATTATATATGTAAAAATATACTCAACAAAATAGGTCAGAAAGATTTGACTAGATGCATTTACATACTGTTTTGAATGTGGAGTCCCTGCATAGCCATAATAGTATTATATAAGATTTTGATATCTGTGTATATTTATCTATAATGAACTCCCATAAATATATGTAACTGAAGCGAGACACTGCAGTCTGACTCTTTTCTAGAATATGAAACTACATAAACCAGGACAGGTTCTTGCATCAATGCAGACTTCATATCGCTTCCTCTTTCTCTTCCACAACCCTGACATTGTTGGTACTAGTAAATTCCTGGTTCCTGTATTACAAGTTGTACTTGAAACATTCAGAAGAATGCACTTTATTGTTTTATGGATGACTATTTCAATAACTAGCTATACCCGAGAAACCAGACTTATTTTAAATATAAGTTTTCCGTAGCTTCATCGTGACTTGGTGTCCTTGGAAATACTTTACCAAATGGTACAAATCTACAGCAATTCATTGTCTTATCCACTGGAAATCGAGATCCTAACAAGGAATGGTCTTTTTCTGGTGTGAATTTAGCTGACTCTAAATAATTAGAGCAGACAGAGGTCATATGATTTGACTGTTAATAGTTGTAACACCTAGTTTATCAAATGCATGTTTTAGAAGGAACTTCTTCCAGTTATACTGGGATTGATATATATTTGTCCAGTGGCAGAATTCATCTCCCTATATGTAATAAAATCTATAGTATACTATGGTTTCCTTGTGATGTGATATCTAGAAGGAAACATCCTCCCCCAGAGCTGGGGGAGCGTCAACCTACAGCAGCTAAGCTTGGGCTGTCACTGAACCTGCCCTCATCCCTTCCTCCCCTGACTTTGTGCTCCTGCCCCCTCTTATGTCATTTCTTGCTCATGTATGACCAGATGGTAAGTCCGTTCAAGGAACTAAGCCAACAGAAAGTGAATCCAGGAGAGGAAAAAAAGTAATTATTTTGGCTGGCTCAGATCACTGGACATGCTTGTAACCTGCTCAGTTGAGCGTGAGTGCCAGTGCAAAGGAAGAGGCACGGCTGCGTGGCCAAGGGTAGGGAGAAGAGCCAGGGGCTGGAAGCCTTTGTTTAGATGCTGCTATGGAGCTGTACAGTAAGTAGTAACTTAGCTAGATGAGTTGAGAGGCTAACAGCAGTCCTGTTTGGTTTTTCCTTGTTATGTGGTTGAGGAGTGAAGGGACATTGTAGATTTGCAACAAGAAGAAATATTTAACTGTTTCTAATGAAACAGAGTTCACTTATTTTATTGCTAAATCCTATCTGATAAAAGAGTTGATTTGGCATTTACCTTGAAGGAAGCACATCACATTACGTTCAGGATATCACACTTTCCCAGTTTGGCATTCCCAAATAAATATCTTCCCCTGCATTACAGCATCTGTAAGAATCTTGACCTTTTTCTTGTGGATAGTCGTTCTTCCCTGTGCAATACATAGACCTTAACTTATAAATGATTACATCAGTACATTCATGCACAGAAGTAAAACAAGTCTAGCATTCCATTCTGCAATATATCCTGACCACGCTATCAATCCCAGGCATTAGTGTAGGGCACTAGGCAACTGGCTGGTGCAAAAAAACCACTAATTACAAGGGAGCTTCAGATTTTATGCCTTGATACAGTTCCACATAAAGCTAAATACGCACTCTTAAAGGTGGAGGGAAACATGAAGATCTTGCCTGTACACTGTCAAATATTACTTCATAAAATTCCTGATTTCAGTGGCCCATAATGAGTGTGCTCACACAGTATGAATGGCCAAAGTCACTTCTGTCCACTGGTCTTTCATTTGCTTCAGTAGATAGCAGCTGAGAACTGGGATTCTTGGCTTTGGACTTATGCGCAATAGGAGAAGCAGGATGGATAAATAAATAGCTTTTCATCAACAAATTTTCAGTTTCTAGTCTTTGTTCTCAGAAGAAACTTGTATGGGCCATTCCCTTTTTTAACCTTGTTCAGATATTAAATGTTTATTTTGCTAGGAATATCAACAACTTCTAGTGACCTTCTTAGAAGCTTTACTGTGTCCCTGTTTTAGTTGGACTTGCAATCTGGCTCATGAATAATTGTTAGTGAACAGGCTTAAAATCAATGGGAGTTGTTTTTCTAAAAGACACTTTTGCATCAGAGCCTTAGAATTAAGCAGTTAACACTTTCTTAACATTGCATTTGTGTTGCATATTGCATCTGCTTGGTTTTGGATTTTTTAACATTTGGGGTGTTGGAAAAATGGCATTTCCTGCGTTCTTAATGAATGACCGCATCTTGACTTGACCTTATAGAGAAGGAACAAGATAACTGAGAAGCAGAGAGCACAGAAGGTGGACCTGAGCAGGGATCTGTTAGTTTTCCAGGCTGTTTTTTTTGCTTGGATGGGGAGAATAAAGAAAATTAATTTCTAGAAGTTTTAATGTGATGACATTAAAAAGTCATTACTTTGAAACTACTGAACTGGATCGTTGTACCTGCTGTTGCTTTACCTGGGGAAAACTGTAATTTAGAGATCTCTTGTCACAGATATCTCAAAATAACTGGGCATTCATTATAATAATGGTCTGCACTTACAATTTGATTTGTAAGTTTTATATGACATCTGAGAGCCTGACAAACACTGAAGTCTAATGCCCCAGCTTTGGTGTGTGATCTCTTCATCCATGTCATGAGATATCAGCTCCTGTGAAAGCCATATCCACTGGTATCTAGTTCTGCATTCAACACCCAAAATCTATTGCTGTTTATGTAATCCTGGTTTAGAATGTCTTTTTGAAGGCAGTCTGCTGAATTCCTTGCAGGGTTGGGAATGGACTCTGCATTTGAGTCCAGTTTAAAGGATTGTTCCAATCAGACTTACCTCATTGTTGAAGCATTTAACAAATATGGTGACATAAACCTCACAAATACCTATTGGAGCAGGCAAGTACTATTATCCCTGGTTTAACCTATGGCTAGTCTTAGAATATGTGCTTGTTTCCTTTTTACTAGTACTACAGACAACTTTGCCAGTGTTGAGTAACTCCTGTCTGGTAAAACCGGGGATGGTGTTCACACCTTCAGCTGCTGTTCTTCTGAAGCCAAAGTTTAACTAATTCAGGAATAACTTTCCTCCTATGCTCAGCTAACTGTCTAATGTACATACTAGAATTAAAGTGAGATGCTTAACTAGCCAACAAAATGTAAAGAAAATTCCCAAATTACTGAATAAAACTTCCAAATTTTTTCTGCAGTGATTTTTTTTTTTGTAGATCTTCTTGAAACTTTTAAAATCTGACAGACCTGAAGAAGATATCTGTGGCTTAAAATATTGTCTCCCAGTAATTTATTAAGCTAAGCTGTAGCTGTGTCATCTAGGCAAGCACCTTGTCTGTCCTAAAATGAACTTTGATGTTGCCTATCAGACACTGACAGAGCTACTGGTTTCCTGGCAGTGAAAGAACTAGGTCTAATAAAATGTTTCTAACAAAAATATTAGGAAAATAAGGAAAGGAGCACCTTTTCTAGGAAGAGCTTCTGTTTGAGGAATGTCAAAGACTTGCTTATTTTTGTTACCTGGTTTGTTTTCTTGTTTTACTAAAGTTGTAGGTACCGATTTAATACTGATTATTAAAGAGTCAGAGAGGGGAGAGCAGGAATGTGCCTTGAGCATGTGTGATGTGGGGTTTTTAGGTTTTGTTTTCTTCTGTGTGTTAAAACCCCACCCTCAAGTATTTTGATGCTGACTGTTTTTTCCCTGTCTACGAAGGAAATGTGGAAACTTCAAGGGTTAAAAAAAGAGGTAATTGGGCTTTGCAAAGCTAAAAAGCAGCTGTGTGATGTCATGTAGGCCAGGGCATGAAAGACTGTTGAAAACTGCTTGTGGGTTTGCTTTGTCTGCATAGCTTGTGGTGTTTTGCAGTTATTATAGTGCCTTTTATCTCACAGACCATTTGACTGAGTGTTCGCATTGAGAGTGGTTCTTAATAGAAGATGGCGAACGTTTATCTTTCTCTGTTTGGACAGTCTCAGGAAACGGATGACAACAATATGCTGGTGGCAGTGATCGATTTTAAGATTTAGGGTCCTTCCTTACTTTTTATTTTTGGTAAACAAAAAATGTTGACATTATTGAAGTTTTCCTCCCTTAGACAAGGAAGGAAACAGGCACTGTAAATCCAAGCTGAAGCTTGGGTTGCGCTTGTGTGAGAACTCAGTTTTTCATGCAGGGGTGAAACTACTGTGAGGTGTGGGTCAGGACAGACACCTCCTCATCAGACCAACTGACCGGTTGGCGAGCGCCTCCACATGAAGCTGATTCATCTTTGCCTTGAGAGTGACATGTGCAGAGCCAGCAGAAGAATTGTCATCCAAGTACTGCATAAATGCTGTTCCAGGGACTTGTGTCTTAAGCTTAGTCATTTATTTAAATACTACTGTTTTTTTAATTTCATTAATGTTTTAAAGTTGATGATAGGTTTTTTAAGAATAGGTTAGTCTGGAGAAATTATTAAATCCGAAACCTCCCTCCCTCTCTATAGCCTATTATTGCTTTCATCCACTTGTGCAGCAGTACCAGGCTGACAGACTACACTTTAAAAGCTGGAAATATCCATGGGATTTGGAAACAGCATAATTCCTTGATATTCTCTTCTTTATTCCTTTCTTCTTTTCATTATGTCATTTTTATGTTTTCATCAGCAAAATGAGGTTGTTAAAGCATTGTTAATAATGATGATGTTAATGCTGCTTGCTAAAACATTTTGTTCCACTCACACCGAGCTGAAACAGGTTGTAAGATGAGATAGTAGCTAGAAACATGTAATTACCATCAATACTTACGTTTTCTTCACAATGAAGATGGAGATCAAGCCAAAATGTAATGATGTCTTCTCTGCCTCTGAAGTCCTAGGAGGTCTGTCTGCAAGGATCCACTGAAGAGGTGGCTGGCATTATACCTGGTGTCAATTATTAGCTGTTATGTCCATTTATGGGCACTGATAGTTGGTTCAGATACTGGATTTTAACTCAAGGAGTAATGGTTAAAATCTTAACAGGCCAGGGTTTTCACTGAGGTGGCCCAATAGTGGCATTTATTCACAGCAACTGTAAGACTTTATGCTAAGTGTTGTGTCAGTGTGTGTGTATACTTGTGATCTGAATTACAAAGAATCAGCACTGTAGCTGCTGAGGTCTGTAGCTCCACTGGAAACTTCTGAGGCTTTTTATGAGCAGGGGAAATCGCTTACCTTGGGATCAAAGAGAAGACGGACCTTCCTCAAAAGCCAACTTCTATTTGAATGAAGAAATACTACAGAATTTCATATTGGTGTTGCTGTACAAATAGTGAATGGCTGAGCCTCAGAGCAGGAACCAGAAACCATGAAACCGAAGCTCTAACAGCAGGAAAATGGTAGACCCTACTCTTCAGACAGCAGTTACCAGCCTTGGTGCAGCCGCTATTCTTTGCATACAAGATAGCTTGCAAAAAGATTATCAATACTGTATCTACATATAAGACTGTAGTTTGTCTCTCAGGTTTACAGTGCAGCCTTGAAGAACCAAATAATGGGTATAGTTTATTAATAAATCTTCATTTAAGGCTGCATGGGCTTTTGAACTACACTTGAGACTGTTCTCTTTATTTTAGGTTCATTTATTTCTGTCACATCCACCTTTCATCCAAACATCCTCTGACAACTTTATTTTAGTTAACACTGCACATTGTAATTTGGGCTGCTGGCTTGCTGATGAATGTTTCGATTTATAAAACAATACTTCCATCCATATCTTATTTCAGCCTGTTTAAAGCCTCCGTCTCAACAAGAAACCACTTCTTTCCAATCAGTAAATCTGTCACTAGTGTTGAGTCCGATCTGTCCTGCTGAAATCTTAGCTTGCTTTGTAGGGAAGAAAAAATAGGTGTGTGTATATATATTTTGTGTTTATGGATATAAAGTATGTATAAAAAAAAATAAAAGCCCTTGCATGCCAAGAGGAAAGTTATTGTGTTGTAGCACTGGAGACAGAATTTAACTCCATCTTGAAGACATATGAGGCAGAGCAGTTGTGGGATATCTTTGAAGCACTTTGCATATCCTGCTATGAAAGAAAAGAAAAATATGTCATGACATAATCTCCTCTCAGGTAATCTCTGAGATGGTAATGTGAGTGGTAAGAAGGGAGAGAACTGAAACTTCATAAACAAGCACTTTAAAATTGTCTATGAGGAAGGTCTTGTTGGTGATCCCTCAAGCTTTGATTTAACAAAGACCAAATTCCAAATAAAATACTGTGTAATTACCTTTTTGTGGAAGACTGATTTATCTAAGGAAAATGAATGTTTTTGTAGTAACTTAAACTAGCTTTTCTTACTTAAATTTGAGTTCTCTTGCATGATTTAGAGATTTACAGTTAAAATAATTGTGTAACTTACAGGTATTGTATTATATCAACATTTAGGAAACATGAATGTGAGATTTAATACAAAACTTACACGCTGCCACTACTAGGTTTTACTGAAGTTATTAAAATGATCAGAATAGGAATTAATTTAGGCCATGTGTAGAATGATCGAAATATATACTTGTTGGTTTAGAAAAAGTAACAAGTGGAGAGTTACTTTGTCAGTGTCTTCACAGAGCTTTTTCTCTTTAACCACAACAGCTGCATGTTTTGGGATTCATCTTTATAATTTTAACTTTTTTAAAAATGCAAACATTTCAAATAGAAGTTACTGATCAGAATAACTTTTTGACGATATTGATTCATCTTGGTTTTACTTCTAGGTAGATGTTTGAAAATGGCAATCAACTTCTTTAAACAGAAAGAAAACAAAGAAAACCCTTCAAAAGCACAGGGACCAGCAGGATGTTGATGTCTGTGGATGATTAGCAATCAACTTGGAGAAGTAACAAATGCATCACAGAACTCATTTATGGGGGGCAGGGGGAAGCCCTGCAACAAAACACTTGATACGCAAACCCCACAATGTGTTATGAGGTACAAACATCTCTTGTAATCTTTCTGCCCAAGGCTGGTTTTTGTTTGGAAAGCGTAATAAAGTAGCACAATAATTAAAACTTACAGTACAAAAGATTAAGCAACGCAGGATTCTAGATTAGTTCCAGCTGTTCCAATTTCAACATCAGTAACCGAAGTAGTATCTAACTCATCTAAAGATGAAGTACACCCTCTGAAAATCATGACAGTATTATCCAACCAGAAAAACATTAAAGTAGAGATAATTCTAGTTGCTGTTTTTCACTAGGATTCAGAGTGCTAATGCTTTGGCTTGTAACAGGATACCAGAGCAGGTAATAGTGACACTGAGGGGGCTGTTAAGCTGCTTACATGTGCAGTCACGTTTTTTTCCTTGCTAGACAAAAACTCTTATTCATGTACTTATACTAATCAAGAAATGCATTTTAAAGCAATTATGCCATCTACAGAATTGTTTGTAATTATGAAGTGCATTAATCAACAGTTTTGATCTGTCTGATTAGTAATTTTTAATCATAAGCAAGAAAACACAGATGTATTGTAAATAAAAGTAATTGAACTCTGTGTTTGGGTTGTGTTCAGATGTATGTGAAGAAGTAGTTGGTATGGCCTAGACTAGCTGATGGAAGATGTAAGAGCACATTGGTTTGCTCTGATTCTAAGAGGTAGGCATATAAGGATGGCCATCAGTCAGCCACCCCTCTGTGCTGCTTCGTTACTGTCCAGTCTTCTACCTTGTAGGGTCAGCACTGAAATAACCTCCTGTGATGGTTCCTGAATGTGTATGAGCAGGTTTCTGGCTTTGGTGGGTTTGTTGTTTTTTGTAATAGAAGCTAAAACCACCTTAAAATACCCCCAAAACAAAACTGAAAACCAAACCTTGTCTTCTCCTGTTTAAACACCTAGTTTGAGTCATCTCAGTCTCTTCTGCAGGTAGTGTCTCCCCCTTTGCGGCCAGGCTGCCTTCTCTCAGCTGGGGATGGGGGGAAAGGAGTCTTTTTCGGTATGTTGGTGGAGATGGTGGGCTTGGCCAAAAAGTGTAAAGAGAAAATTTTATTTACTTTTTTGGTTAAAATAACTACTATTCTTTGTTTTCTCACTTCCTCACACATTCCCTTAGTCATCAGCCATGCACTGGGAGGAAGCTACAAGTAAAATATGGTATATTGGCTATTTATTTTAATACTTTGTTATAGTACTGGTAAACATTTAGCTTTTTATTCCATCTATTCTTTTTCTTAGAAAGCCTTTGAAAACAGAATTTACCCTAATCCAATGCATGTAATTTTTCTGACAGAGAATGACTTGGTAATGTCATCACATTAATAAACAGTGATCAAAAACATCCATTAGATTTCACATACCTAATGAAGATGTATTTGTTTTATTTCTCTGATTATTTTCATTAATTTTGTGCTGCTTTCTGAACTGACAGTAAACATCTATTTATTTGGGTATTACTAAATACCATTCCAGAAGTTAAATGATGTTAAGAGCTAGTCATGGCATTAATGATGAAGTAGCCCAGGATGAGTCTTTACTACCTTTGAGATATCATTTGTCAATTTACAATTCTAAGATTTCCCTTGCCGCAGTCTGGAAGCTTATCAGTTAATTTGACTTGTTGTTTGGGTGATGTAAGAGGATCTTTTTCTCCTAAAAAACCCATCATTTTCTCCTAAAAGCATTGCAGTGTTTGATAAATATCTCACTCCCAGGTACTGTCAGGTGCTGTGTTGTGGTAGTGGTATGGTTTAACCTAACTTCACATCACTCTCACTAGGTAAACCACTGTTCCCAAACAGTGCTTCAGTACTTGCAAACAGTCTAAATGAAATGCTCAGCTGCTCTTGAGATCCAGCCACACAAGTGTGTGGGTAAAGAAGAATGCATCTCCTTCGGGCAGCCCCCCGTGTTCTCTTAAGCTGTTTTTTCCACTGCTGTAAAATAACATAGAGAAGGCCTCATCTAATCCCTTACGAAGACAACAATATTTGCCAACTTAGCACAAGTAGGTAAATAGTATTTAGGCCTTGACCAAAACAACTGTCACAATGCTTATGGGTAAGGAAATGTCAATATAGCGAACAAAGTTTGATCACAATTTAGCTGTATGGCATGCTTTGGAATACCGAACAAGTTACCAATTTTGGTAACTACTTCCTTGGATCATCCCCTTGATTAAGTTTAGACAAAAGGGGAGTATGAATGGTCAGTAGTATGAAAATGCCTCAGTACCCGTGTCCTTTATAACTAAACTTATTTCTTAGTAGGAAAATTATCATAGATGTATAGTTTTGATTGGGAACAAAAATGGAAGAAAGGAAAACCAACCTATGTTTCTTTCTGATGTATTACTGTAACTTCAGTCTTCTTTTTCTCCTCAGTCTTTATATAAACACTATTTCCTTAGCACTTTACGTAGTGCTTTTCAGGTTCAAAGCCCTTTACACAAATTACTGTAATTAGTTTTCACATGTCCTCTGAGAGAGGTAAGTAAATATCATTATCCTCATTTTTACAGACAGGGATTCTTATCTGGAGAGGTTAAGTAACTTGCCCAAGGCCACAGGGGGAATACTGCCATGGCTAGTCCTAGGCACTCAAGAGCTATTGCATCCTTGGTCCTTTGCTTTGTTTGCTAGATGGTAACTTGAGCTGTTAATGGTTACTCCTGCATTATGGAAATGCATTCTGTGATTTCTACCTCTTTGATCTTAGCAATGGTTTAAGCAAGGAAGAAATCAGATTTTTCTGTAGTCAGATTATAGCATAGTAACTGTCTCCT
Organism: Phalacrocorax carbo; assembly: GCF_963921805.1. Lineage (NCBI taxonomy): Eukaryota > Metazoa > Chordata > Aves > Suliformes > Phalacrocoracidae > Phalacrocorax > Phalacrocorax carbo. The sequence goes on from NC_087513.1 coordinate 43,816,570, forward strand.
TCAACAGAAATGTCAAGTTACTTTCCTGGTATGTCTATAATTAAGTAGGAAAGGTAGCAGGCAATTCCCATTAGAATTCTTCCATGGGATACTGCCCAGTCCACAGTCACTTTGTTAGTTCAGGTCATGTTACACCCGCAGCTCTGGTTTATGGGAGATGGAGAAAATGCAACCTGTGGAGATCTATCCAAGCTGTGTGTGTTGGACCTCAGAATAATACAAATACTGACTGTTTGTGCTTCTGCAGAGAATTCTTGTCTTACATAAAGAAGATAGAGAAGCAGGGATTGGTGGGTTTGTATTTAAGTAATTCAAAATACCATGCTGCTCTTGTTATTGTGGTTTGGAGGCTTTTGTATTGCATGTCTGCAAAGAGTTCTGTCTTCTGGTCTTGTCCTCAACTAGAGGATGTTTAAAGAATTGAGCTTGCTGATTGAATTTTCTGTTTCTTGAACTTCGAGAGAAGTTTAGTCACAATGTAAAGAATTTAAGGGGCTCAAAAGACTTGTCAATATTATAGTTTAAAAGAATAACAGGTGGAAAAGAATGGGAAGGAACCTTGAGACTTTAGAAATGTATTACATGTCTCTAACAGCTATACCATAAAAAATGGAAATGTAGCAAAGATGTATATTATGTATAGATGTTATTACAACTAGCAACCCTTATTCTCCACAGAGAGCCACTCGCTGTTAGACTGCGCGAATGTTAGCACAGTGCTACAGTGCAGGATGCTGAGGCTCAAGTTACCAATAAATGGGGAAACGGGTGAACACTTGCAGGCGTCCAGTCAGACACAGAAGTGATGGAGGACAAATGGGAAGGGGAAGGTCTTTTAAGGAAGCTTCTCTGAGCAGCAGTTGTAATGATTAGGACAAGAGCTTGAATTTAGGAGAGAGCTCATGCCCTCTCTTGTCTGAATGGAGGCAGACCTTTTCTTTGCTAACTTAAAGTTCAATTATTGTGAGATTTTTCTGTCCTATTTTCCTTGTCTCACAAGGAGAGATGTTGAGGTGGCTACAAAGATGATGGAGACTCCCTTTTTACACGAAGTCCCATGGAGAGGACAAGGGGGAATGGACACAAGTCGCTCCTGGGGATATTCCGACTGGACACAAAAGGAAAATTTTTCACATTCAGGACAGTCAACCATTGGAATAATCTCCCCAGGGAAGTGGTTGACTCAGCCACATTAGACACCTTCAAGAGTCGTCTGGACAGGGTGCTGGGCCATCTTGTCTAGCCTGTGCTCTTCCTAGAAAGGTTGGACTAGATGATCCCTAAGGTCCCTTCCAACCTGTGATTCTGTGATTTACCCTCACAGAGGCACTTGCTTCTTTCTGAGATGTCTTAGATGGTGTGATATTTCTCTGTGGGACTGCCAGGTGCTACACAAGAGCCATCAGAAATCCACACCCTGTTGCAGTGGTGGGTGGGTTTCTGGGAGATGCTTGGTGTACCTGAGGGTATGGGTATATCAGGTCGCACCCACGCCTCGTTGGGGGCTCTGACTGTGTTTTCTAAGTCCCGTGCTTAACAGACTGTAAACTTCTTTCTCAGTTACCTTGCACAGACATTTATACCAGAACAGAAAGATGAAAAAGTGGAAGGAGCCAGCAAGACAGTGACATAACATGTTTTATGGATCCAAGTGAAGGAGAAAACACTGAGTGTTTTGCCAGACGTTCTGGAAGCTGTGTGCTCAGCATATGTGTGGCAAGAAAGCTTTGATTAACTACCAACGGGGTGGCAAAATTAGTCATCAGTTGAACTGTTAGGTAATTCTTCATGATAATGATTAAAGTAACCAGAGTCTTTACAGATAGTTAGTGTGTAAAGCTTGAAATATCAAATTGCCATTGGCTAACATGCTATCCCCCTTCCAAACACACATACTCCCTTTTATATTGAGCTATGGATTATTTTGTCTTTAAATTCAAAATCTGTCTAGGAAGAATCAAATCACACATAACACCTATTATAAACAGTTATCTAAAGCACCTCCTCCTGAACAGTGTCTCACTCTTCGGTTTTAAAAGATATGCATTTTTTAAAATAGTAATTATGAGTGTTCTATTCTTTTAGCTATACTGAAAACACTGATCTTTATTTTTTTCACAACATGAATGCAATTACTGGGCAAGGATTTTCTTAAACTATTTGTGGGACCCAAAAGTAGTCTCTCTGTTGTTGGATTTTACCAATTATGAGAATTAACTATAGAAATTATTTATTAAAATTTGCCTGTTTCCCAACACTGAAGTCCCTCAGGTTTAGATGCTTCCGGTTTTAGATGCATCATCTAGAAATTTTGTTAGTAAAACTTTAATGATACATTAATTCATTTCTGTAAGTATGAACTAAGAGTGTCTTTTACTTTCCTTTGTCGTGGTGGCTGCATAGCTTTCTATACGAGATCACTGCAAGCAGCTCAAGACTTTTATTTACTTTTTTTTTTCTGTTGCAAACTCTTTGTTTAGGGTTATTTAGATGGTGAATACGCCTCAGTTGGCAATAAGCTGAAGATTTGTGTGTTAGTGGTGAAGAGGTCAGAGTGATGCCATGTTCTCTGACTTCTGACCCTCTCTCTTCTGGCTCCATGTCGTCACTGGAAGTACAAACCAGTGTTGTCAGCCTTGTGTACCCTGCAGTCGTATTTTAACTACTCAAAAGCTATGAATCAATTTTGTTTGCATTTTGGAACTTTAAATCTGGCCACCTGTGTTACTCCTATGTGTTTGTAACAGTATGCAGCAGAAGGACAGAGATTTCTATGGCTACTGGAAAGATGTAGGAGGAAGTAAATTATGTGGGTGTGATAACGGTAAAGATTGTTTAGAAAAACGCTGAAGGGAATATTTTGGAAATGGTATAGCCTTATGCTTTGTTTTAAACAGAAAAGAGAATTTAGAAAAGAAGCTGTCTAATCCTGTTGTCTCCCTGCTCTGAGCTTCTTGAAGACTGGTTGATTAGGAGAGCCAGCCTCCCATTGCGAAATTCACCATCAGGATCAGAAAGAGGAGCCAGGGAGCCAGAGCAAAAAAAACCCCAGTACTGACTAAATGAAGATAAGGAGTCCTTGATAATGGATCTGAGGTTAAATCAGAGCAAGAGATTAGCTAAGGAAGTCAAATACCTGCAGCAGGAGCAAAAACTAGAATCAAAGGAAGGAACAAGGCAGTGAACTCATCATGCTGCTCAGAGGTCTTCCATGTGGCTGCCTGCTGACGCCTTGGGGTAGGTCTACTTCTTGCAGGAGAATTCACAGCTATGACACCTGATTTGCCCCCAAACAGACGATGATTTGTTACTGTCCATGTGTGACAGGGTCTTTAAAAGTCATTATATCAGAATAAATTATTGCAGGATTGCAAAAGATAACAATTTCTGTGCAAAACCAACTTCTGGGCTGCTGTGCAAAATTCTGAACAAATGCTTAGAAACAAAAAATATTCTCAAGTGTTCTTTCTAAAGCAAATAGTATTTTAGGACAAATAACCAGGGAGAGTAACGGGACAAAATGGTGGACAATAATGTTGCCATTTTCAATACTATATTAACCTCTTACTGAAGTACTACGTTTCTGTCATGTTCAGTGCTGAAGTTTAACTAAAGACTTTTCAGGAAGTCCTGTCTCTTATTTAAATCTGTGATGCTGCTTTGTTATGCTAGTTTGAGTAATAGCAAAAATCTGTAAGCTACATGAAGAGTAATTTTAATCAGTTTTTACTGTCTAGATATTCTTGGTATGGTAAATGATTGCATCCGTCCAGGTGACATTTTCTTGGATGGTGATACTTGAATAAAAGGTAAAGCAAGCTAACCTGACTCTCTAGTTACTGGAATCATCTTCCCTTTTGTTAAGGTCACTTGCTTTTAGTGCAACTGTTACAGTTCATCTCACCTGAGGTGCAGGAAGACACATTCCTTCTATTGCCTTACTTCAGAGGTAAAAATATTCAAAAAACCTATTTATTTGCGTGTACAGGACTGATGGACCAGACGGTCTCTTCTTAGACCTTAAGGACCAATCCAAATGTTTGTGTAGATAGTTTGAATCTTTCCCTTGTTTTTAATGAGAGAATGATCAAACTTCAAATGAATAATTTTTGAGAAAAACAAAATTACTGAAAAATAGTCAGATATTATGCAATATATACTGAACTTACAAAAATTAGTCATGTAGCAACAAAAGTGGGAGCTATGATTACTAACTTTGGCAAGAAAATTGCTGTTGCCAGGAAGAGTCCAATTACTTGAACAGCTCTAATACATAAGCATAAATCTTCCTTCCCCCTTTCTGTAATAAGATAGGGAAAAATGAGGTTTCAACTTGGAGCTAAAGCATAACTAATCTTTTAAGTAATACTTTTTAATCTTCTTATATAAAAACTTAATTTGGTGTGCATTATGGATGAAGTCTTACCTGCCACAGGAATGATATCCTATGATAATACTGAATGATAATTATGCTACTGATGACCTTAAGGAGTTTACCATTTGATATAGCCCTGGCTGGTAAAGCTACATCTTGTAGCGTGCACTAAATTAAGGTTTTAGATGCATAGGGAGAGGGAGTGACAGCTTTTGCTGTGCCTTGTTTTATAGCCCTTTGCTTCAGTATAACAATCTTAATCTTTATATGACAGTGAATATTTTTAAATGTGAAATACACAAGTTTAAGCTTCATTTTTATGTAGCTAAATGGTAGCAAGAAGCAATTTTGGTTATACAATATATCTGTAAGCTAAACTCAATGTCTCTTATTAAAATGAAGAATTTTTTTTTCTTTTCAAGTAAAATTTGAGGGTTTCTTTAACAGGAATTGAGAATGCAGAGCAGCATACCACTTTATTTGAATATAAGTGAAAATACAGTCTTCAAACAGCTGGGCTCCAATCTTAAAGTACAGTTCACACTTTACTGTAGTGGGGAAGCTAAGTACCATTTTGTAGAATAGGCTTACAAGCCTATGTTGATCTCAGGTAGTTCTTCTCACAATGTAGCACGCGTACACAGGATAAAATTACAGAGAAGATTAATGTTAAAGCTGTGAAGTGAAGCACTAAAACCCAGGCAGTGATGACTATAATGTTGCCCAGGCAACTTTATTTCTATTGTCTTCATATGTTAGGATAAGTTTCCTTCCCCATGATCATACAGGAATAGGAGAAACAATTTTTTTGGTTCTTGATCAGTGTCTCTAATTTCCAAAGATTATTCTCGGTCGTCTTGCAGTCCTCAGTGTTGTTCACTGCCCATCTCATTGTCCAGCTGAGATGGAGGACTGAATGCTTAAAATATATTTGAAGACCCACAGGAAGGCTAAATTAAGGCTGTATCTTGCTATATATGGTACCAATAAAATGCATAACATTATTTATATGCATATCAGAGGAAATGGATGTGGAATTCATGTTGTCATGGTTTTATGCCAGCTTTCTTTAGCAAGAATAACAGGTCAGATTTAGGATCAGCCACAGCTAGCAATTTTTAATAGCTTCAGCCTGACCAAATTTGCATGTATTTTCATGGGTCAGCAGTTTTGACTCCTTTCTTATATCACCTCCTGTTTTAAACAAAATAAGTGGATTGGAAAGAGTGTGGGGAAGATGGAGGAGGGAGGTGAGAAAAACACAAGTTTATTCCTCAGCTTAGTTTTTGCACACAGTATTTCAGTCTAAAAGCTTGGGGTCTCTCCCACCCCTTCCCCTCAATGCTGGCAGAGTAGGAGATGAAGCATAGATTATTTTAGCCCCATTGTTCAGTCTGCCAAAGCTATAAGCAACTACGAAATGACTGTCTAATTAAAGACCACTAGCTAGGTGTAATGTGGGTGTTATGAGCTCTGTATTATCAATGATAAAATAAGGTTAACCATATCTTAATACGATTAATCAACTAGACAGAGCAAAACTGGATACCAGCTGAAGAACTTGTTTCTTCTAAGAATGAATGTCAAAAGGAGGAGAACACCATAGATCCATTTAAGCCAATCCTAAAAAGAATATTTCTTAAGGAGAAAAAGGAAATTAAATGCCAGGTATGATTATTTTGGAAGTCATGGAAAATTGTTTATGTGACCTTACAAGCCATTTAATGATCAACAAGACTAGAGAACAGTAAATGTGTTTATTGATTGAACATTAGTAATTTAGTTTCAACACACGGTGTATAGGGTCTGATTCATGGTGCACTAAAGTGGAAACTTTTCAATAACGTGTATGGAACCATCTGTAACAGTTGAAGAATATTTTGGTATAGCCATTGCAGTGTTATTTCTTAAAGGAATAGATTAGTTTAACTCCACAATGTATCTTGTTTAGATGTAAAGGGAAGAATGGTTTTAGATAGCTGGTTCTTAGTCAGGTGCAAAATGCAGTTGAACTTTATTACACCAGATTAGCAAAACAGCAAATGCTGAAGACTTGTGAAGAGGCCGTGCCAGGACCATTAACACTGACAAATCCTATCTCCTTGTTTCTGGCCAATCTGCAAATCTAACCTGACAAAGGCATAAACCACAAAACTCAAAGGTCCAGAGCAGTCCTGCCAGGCTTAAAAAGCACAAGTGAGGGGAAAAAAGAGACCAGAAAGAGAGGAGAAAAGAACATAGGGAAGTGTTGAAGAAGCCAGGCCATACTCTGGCATCTTAATGGGATGGAGAATACACAGTTGAATGAAAATACAGAAATATGTTGTTAAAATAAGAAAAAAATCTTCTCTACATATTTGCTTTTGTTTGTAAGTAAAACTGTTTCTCCAGAGAAATGCTGTTGGTGATGATTTGAGAGCCAGGCTCTCAAAAAGAGACTAGCTGAACCTTTGGCTCCCTCTTACAGTGGTGGGAACTCAAGGGTCACTCTGCCTAGATTATTTCTAAGTTTGGAAAGCTGTGAAATTTCCTACTAAACCAGGAGGTCAAAACTGTTAAGTTTATCTGAAAAAAAACCAAACCAAAACCCCAAACCCCAACCAAACAAAAAACTACCCAAAAACCCAAACAAACAGAACTAACAAAAAAAAAAGCCCAAAAGCACTTGAAAAACACTGGTGATGGAAGCAATGCAGGTAGTCCTACCATTGTGATAAGCCCCTACAGTCCAAGGAGCGTGGACCAGCCTTTAAATGATTATGGCCAGCTACACAAAATTAAGTTAACTTAACTGAATTCAGACCCTAACCTGTAATCGCAATGTATCTGAACTTTGAAAAAGGTGGTCTCCAAGTAAGAAATTCAGACCTTAGTATGTTTAGTTACATATAGAGCAGATGAAATTGGTTATGGTATGTAGCTGGTGCTTCAAAAAGCTGTTCTCAGAAACTATTTCTAGACAACATAATCCACCTGACTATGAAATGCAGCTGTGACTTCTAATAATAATATTTTTCCTGTACACCAGAACACATTTGTGTTGACATTTAAGTATTGCTCAGCTAAGATATTTCACAGCTTGAGGGAGAGGAAAATTTTGTCTTCCTCAACACATCATGATTCTTTTTTCTGAGTGACTAAGTTAGACAGTAGGGAGGGGGAAAGGACTGAGCAGCAGCAGCAGGGTCACTGAAGGATGACTGTTCCAGTATAGCCTTCCCCCTGGTGTGCCATTTTCCATTTGAGTTCCGTGGCTGCTCTGTTCTTACTTTCATACTAACTGTCCCCAGTACCCCATCAGGGTGTCTCTGTGATAACTGTTCCCACTGTCCCATGTCGTTGTTTGAAAGGCTGGTGCCAGCTGTGAGAGCATGTTATCCAGTTACTGGATGCGATTGCCAAGAGAGGCTGCTGACTCCAGCCAAGAAGAGAAAATGGTGTAAGACCTCAGTAAATCTGCCCACCCCAGTACCACGGACCATCTGCCTGACACAGTGTTCCATAATATCTCCATGCTCCAGAAGTTGATTTGGAAGGCCCAAAGAGTGGCTTGTGACACCTCTGCACCCATGTGACCTCGCAGAAATACGTCATTCAGAAATACTTGCCAAGATAATCGGTTAGGGTGTTTTTCCCCCCGTTGTCTCCCTTGTTTATGGTCAATATTTGCCACAAAATTTTGACTCCGTAATGGATAGTGTTTGCCAATATCTGATTTCCTCAATGTATCCGATGGGATATAGTGCTTTTATGTCCTTTGATAAGGTGATTTTTTTTTTTAACCTGGGCATAATATACTTCACTCTGAGAATGTAACATTAAAATAACCTCACTTATTAGCTGGGGCATTTTAGGCTGACATCAGATTTGATCAATAGGCTGTACGCACTGGAAGAGGTGCCACCTCTCTGAACTACTCAAGGAAAGAACAGTAGCAAAATGACTTCATGTCATTTCACTTACAGCTCAGAGTGAGTTACATAGACTCATCATTACTGCGAGTTACTGTACTTATAAGCCCTTTTTAAAGTTGAGATAACAGCTCACAGTGGCATCTGCAACTCCTTTTGATTTCCTCAGTGCAGTCATGAAATCTTTAGAGATTAACCTGTAGCACCATTGTTATGTACATTGAACTCCATCTGGGTTTTTTCCAAGGTAGCAGTTAGAGTGTTGTGGGAACAACCCCAAGGCAGTGTCTGTTGGTGTTATTAGTAAAATTACATAGTTTGTTTATTTAAACTGAGATGATGTTTTTCAAACTTATAGCAGCCAGGAGGGATAAGGAGTACTTGTTAGTCCTTGTGCATGTGGCCGGAAAGTTTTTGTCTCTTCCTTGTGACAAAAGCTTCACAAAAGCCAATAAAAGAAACTGATATTACTGAGACCTTGTTTAGCTGAAACAACTGTAGTCTGAGGTCTGATTAACTTGCATAGAGTTTGTCAGTGACCCTGACACAATTTATACCAAGGCTACACTTTCTGGAGGCAGCTGTGTTTTCAAACATGCAGAGTAAATAACTTTTTTTAAATGCTGTATTAATTCGTTGTGCATGTGTCCTATGGACTCTTACATGGTGTAATATGAAATACTGGGACACAAATTTCAGCCTGTCAGGGAGAGATTCAGTTAATTCAGACCTGCCTCCCCTCAGTGCAGCAGAGCTACGGTTTGTGTGTTCCCAGCTGAGTGGCAAAGATTTAAGTGCAGAAGAGCATTTGCAGCGTGAGCAGCTGTAAGTCGTGGCTTCTGGCATGTGTCACTAGCAGATACGTCATGCAATGCAGGTGTCCTACGTGTGTTCAGATCGTTTCCCCCTGCTTCCTCCCCTGAAATATGTGAGCCTTTTAGTGGAGTCTTACATCACCATGTGGGAAGGTGGATGGTTCATGAAGGGATGCACGTGCATTTTCATGGGTGATTTTTGGAAAAAGTGACTAAGTAGAGTTAGTGCAATAAAAGCTATGTTGACTTTTATATTTAAATATCCCACTTCTATCTCAAGTATTTTCATCATCTTGTAACTCTTTAACTTCCTAGCAGGCAGTGGTGGTAACAAATAGCAGTTGTCAGCCTATTCATTTTCAAATATGTTAGTAAAATTCATAGGTCTGAATTAAAATGTCTTGTAAAGCCTTGAGGGTCTGACAGTTTAATGTTGAGAGGAATAAATAGACAGTCTCGGGAAACGAGTGGTTTTTTGAAAACAGTAGCTCCGCTATTCTTATAGATGGATTCACCAAAGCTATTCAGTAAAATTATGCTAAATTTTGATTGGTAACATGAAGTGCATGGGTGAGATCTATATTTCTAATATTCTACCACATTCTCTCATTTGGAAGAAGCCATGAACTTTTTTCTTTTTACTGTTTGAAAGTGTGGAATAACAAGGTGAAGACTAATGGTACAATATTTGTTTTTATTAGATCCGCTTTTCTTTTTTGTGGCTAATCCCCCTGATTTTATAATTCATTCTTTCCCCCTTGATTTAGAGACCTACATGAATAGTTTACCTTAAAATTTTAAAAAAACCCCTATTTTAAAGTTCTTAAATGACGTATGCAGTATCAATGTATGGAGAGGCCATTTTATAAATCCTAAATTTGCAAATGTCCTTTTTTAGTTAGCAAAATAAAACATGGGGTGGTAAGAGCTTTGGGGCTAAAACTGAACTATTATTTACCATGACCTGGAAAGATAAACATAATGATTTCCTAATTAAAACGTATTTTGTGTAAAATTTGGGCAAAACTGAGCCTCTGCCACTTTTGCAAAGCAAACCCTCATATCATACTTTTCTTTCTCTGCACTGCTATTATTTTATCCCATCTGCAGTTGTCAACATCAGCTATAGGATGATTTTAAAACTTTGCCGCAGTTGTCACACGTGACTCTTGTTCAAACTTTATATCCAGTATTTTGTTCAGTGGAAGACTGTAGGGGATTGAGTCCAGGCTTAAGGTGATAAACTTTCTGTGACCCTTGTTTCCAGCTGGAACAGGCAAAGGCCTCAAGATGTGTAGGTGAGAGGTCTAAGTGACCTATACCAAGCTACTTCATAAGTATACTTCGGGGTAGAAAATCCTATGAATCTTGTTTGGAAATCTTGAATTCTTGAAGCTGTGACAGGGAACGGACTTGAGCTCTTCTTTCTAGTCCACATAGCACTGTAATAGGGGGAAAAGGGTCATGGCTTAAGGATTGTTTCCACATAGTTGGTGTGAGCTGCTTAAGAGTTAAACGGGGAGGTAAGGCTACCGTGTGTTCATAACTTGCCCTGTTGTGTCTAGGTAATACAGCACATATGGCCTTCTCTAGGGAGCTGTGGGAACAGTGGGAGAGCGTAGGTGCCATATGTTCCGCTATACCTAGTCACTTGCAGGAAGTTAAGGACGATGAGGCAGCTTTAACTTATAATTTCCTTTTATTGGTGTGTGTCTCAACTTTAATGTCCTCATTTGCATAAGTTTAAATAACTATGTAAATTATAGCTTTGAAACTGACATATGGTATTTTATGTGCACATCTATCCTCTAATGTATACTTAAGGAATACAACACTTTGACTAATAGAGCCCAAATGCTGCACTAGAGACATGTTGCCTGCTTCTAGCGTTCCTACATTTTATGCCTGAAAGAAAGAAAAAAAGTCCTTTTATTCCAGGACAGTTACACTCTGTAGGAGGCTGTTGAGTCTATCTGGAATTCAGACTGAACACTGTATAACATAAACAGTATGTCACTCCAGAGACTAATGGTTTTAAGAAGTCCAATTATTTAGATTTTTCAAAGCCCAGGTGAAACTAAAATTTCCAATGTCTGAACTTATGAGGAGTTTATTGATGTAAAATAATTATTTTGGCACTCTTGACAAATCCTTAGTTAGTCATTTCTTTTTCACAGTTGTGAAGTTACAGTAGAAGCCAGTACTAACTCTTGCTATAATGCTGCATACCGTTTCTTCTGTGCAAAGACAAATTGTAGTAAGGTAGATTTTGTGATGTTTAGTTGATGCAATTGCCTTTATTCTTTTTTAAATGGCAATCCACTATATTTAGGGTCCACAGAACAGTTTGTGCTCACTGAACGGGATGCATTAATATAATCCAGTTGTCCTTTTTTTCTTTGTTATACACAACAAATACCATGAATAGCTTATAAATAGGAGGCAAGTACATACAACAGTTATATTTTATATTCTGATGTTATAGCATTTAATTTTTTTGCACATATGATGTTATTCAGCTTTCTATTTCATCTCCTAACAATGCAGCTGCTGAGTAACTTCTTATGCAGTCACAGGAATGATGCAGAAGACTTTTACAGCTGACACTGTTGCTGCAGTCACAGTTCACAACGTCTTGATCTGTGTTCCTACTGCTGATACTGTGAGGGTTTTAGACTCTTCAAGTTGCATCCCTTTACTGTACTCTCCAGTCACTTGCAAAGCCATAAAAGGTTTTTGGTGGGATGCTGCAGGACATACAGAAGTTAGACAGTGTGTGGAAAATTCCCTTGGCACCTTCACAGGTTTGGCATACTGCATGCCAGGGAGTCTTGCAGTTTATCACTGTTACTGCACCAGCAGTTCTTCTGGACCAGTTGGATACCAATTCTCCACATATCTTTCATAGCATATGTGTGGGCACGGTCCTTTATCCTTTGGCTACTTGGAGAACAGGAGCTGGACACCTGGGTATGAAATGCTTATAAAATGTCTATAAAATATTTATAAAAGGTAAAAAGAAGACATGAAAGCTAGGTGATGCTAGGTCTCTGTTACTAAGATTAAATTGGAAAGCTGCCTCTCCTCCCCCTTGTACCTTCATCCAACAGACTTGCTGTGTACTTCTGAGGTTTCTTGGCTCGCCAGGAATTCTGTATTTCTGTTACCCCTGATTGCATCCATCTTCCTGATTAATTTCCTTCTTGAAATCCTTCAGGAGATCAATGCAGATTGATATTTTCTCCCCAAACTTGTCTTTTTCTTTAATCAGCATATTTCTTAACTACAATAAAGATTCTTCTGTTCCTTTGGAGACATAAATGGCTGTCTGTTAGACACAGTGTTACTTTCTGTATTGATTAAACAGTTAACAATTCATCAACTCGATGAGAGATAATAGTCTCCTCATATCTCCTCTTCAGGACTTAGGGCAGGATTCCAGACAAGTCATTGCAAGCAATAGGAGACGTTTTGGTTCATCATCTCTGCTTTTTCTTTATTCCCTATTCCCAGTGCTTAACTTGGGATGGGCATGGTACTGATGAAGAACTGGTTCAGCCCACTTAATAAGTTTACTTAATACAGCAACCAATGTATACAGCTTCTCACTGACAGAATTCGTGATGATAATTAACCGCTTTGGGGTGACACTGGATTTGGAATGATCAACAACGTACATCTTCCTTCACAGGCTACTGTGGGTCTGGGATAAAGGCAAAGAAAGGAGCAAGTGAAATATCTCGTATTCTTCCTTATATTTGCTGTAATGTTGTTTGCTAAGCAGGTCCACAACTTAAAAATCCTGAGTGGAAAAAATGCCTACTTGTGACTTCTATGGATAAAAAATGGTTCAAAAACCAGTAAGTCCAAAGAAAGAGCATACTAAAGGTTGCACTTAATCTGCTTCTTAGATAAGAATTTTGTTTCAAGTAACTATGGTTATTTAATTTAGTAAATGTGACTATATTTTATTCATCTACATAAAAAGCTTTAAATATAATTTGAATCTTGACTATTTTTTTATATCAGTAAAGCTTTTGATACTGTCTCTCAGAGTATCCTCCTGGACAAAATGTCCAGTGTACAGCTGGATAAACATGTAACGCAGTGGGTGAGCAACTGGCTGATGGGTCAGGCTGAAAGGGTCATAGAAAATGGGGTTACACTGGGCTGGTGGCCAGTCACTAGTGGGGTTCCACACGGACCCATCTTAGGACCAGTCCTCTTTAATGTCTTCATAAATGACCTGGATGCAGGACTGGAAGGAATACTAATTATGTTTGCTGATGACAAAATTGGGAGGAGCTGTTGGCACTCTTGAGGGCAGAGAGGCCCTGCAGAGAGATCAGGACAGACTGGAGAGCTGGGGAGTCACCAGCCATATGAAGTTTAACAAGGGCAAGTGCCAGATTTTGCACCTGGGCCAGGGCAACCCTGGGTATACATACAGATGGGGGAATGAGAGGCTGGAGAGCAGCTCTGCAGAGAGGAACCCGGGCGTTCTGGTTGATGGCAAGTTGAACATGAGCCAACAGTGTCCTGGGGTACATCAAGCACTGCACTGCAGCTGGTCAAGGGAGGGGCTTGTCCCACTCTACTCTGTGCTGGTGCAGCCTCACCTTGAGTACTGTGTGCAGTTTTGGGTGCCACCATATATTAGGGATACAAAGCTACTAGAGAGTCTCCAGAGGAGGGCCACGAAGTTGATGAAGGGTTTAGAGGGGAAGCTGTATGAGGAGTGGCTAAAGTCACTTGGTTTGTGAGAGGAGACTGAGAACAGACCTCATCAGTCTGCAGCTTCCTCACAAGGGGAGGAGGAGGGGCAGGCACTGATATCTTCTCTCTGGTGGCCAATGATAGGACCTGAGGGACTGGCAGGAAGATGTGCCAGGGGAGGTTTAGGTTGGGTATTAGGAAAAGGTTCTTCCCCCGGCGGGTGGTAGAGCCCTGGAACAGGCTCCCCAGGGAGACAGTCATGGTACCAAGCCTGACCCTATTCAAGAAGCACTTGGACAATGCCCTCAGAGATATGGTGTGAATTTTGAAGTTGTCTTGTGCAGGGATGGGATTTGGACTCAATGATCCTTGTGGGTTCCTTCAAACTCAGGACATTCTATGAATTTCCCAGAATATGGGTGGCAATATGGTATTTATGTATAACATTTAATCTGACCTGTGTTTCTTGTATTAGACTGTTTCCTGACTTTCTATACTATACTTTGATTGTATAGTAAGAAGCAGACTACAAAAAGAGGGGCTGGATGATAAGTTTAACAAAAAGAAAACTGATATGTTGCTTCATGTCAGGTGGTGGGTTACTCACTATTCTGCATCATCTATCTCATTCCTTTCTCTCTTGCCCACCATAATTAAATGAGTATTTATTTTGCTTGTACCATTAGTAAGAGGGAGGGAGCAAAAAGGCTCAGATTTGCTTTCATTCACATTAATAACAATATTCTTTTGATGAGGAGTGAAATGATCCCTAGCCAGTTAAGCCAGGAAACACAGAGAAGGTTTCCCGCCCTACCCTGATGGGTGCAGTCTGTTGTACTGCGATTGCCTGTGGCCAGGAATGCCAGCTGCCATAGGTAGATGTGCAAGTAGTACAGAAATATGGATTCACACATTCCTCCACATCCCTGACCTACTTAAGCAGCCTCCCTGGGACATAAGTAGCTAGGTTGTTGATGAGCAGATGCTTTTTCATCCTTCTGATGCAGCGGAGATCCACGTTGGTTCCTTGCGTGGTATATGGTGTACCTTGACAGATTTTACCTAGGTTGCAGCTACTACGTTGCAGTATAGCCTATTCTTTATTGATTTCAACATTTTTTACGGTTACATTTAAAATGAGCAGAACAAGCCTTGATTAGGAAGAAGCTTGATTAGCTCTACCCATATGAAGCAATCAAATGCTTTTAATTACTTCCATGACTATATGTTTGTTTGATAATATTCTTTCAAACTGAGGCTTTTAATTGCTTCTTTAGTGGTTCATTTCTCTAGAAATGTCAGTTGTATGAATCTCTCCGCTTTCAAATCTCCTTGTGCTTGTATATAAATTTCTGAACTGACTTTACTATGACTTGTATGTATGCTTAAGTTGATATTCTCTTAATAGTTCCAGCTTCTCCTGTCTATTAATGTCTTTCCTTGACAATGATTATAGAAATACACACTGGAAAAAACATCTGTGAGACGGAAGCTAGCTTCTTTATTTCAGTTCTCCATTGAGGGTCCCTTGTCTAGTATATGCTGCTGCCAAAGCTCTATCTCATGTTTTAATTTCTGTCTCCCAGGGAAAACTTCCCTATGGAGCAACCCTTCCTTCTACTTCAGAAGCCAATGACTTGCTTGTAAACATGACAGTTCTTAGGTGTATCACTAGGAAAGAAACCCAACAACAATATCTAGCAAAAAGCCCTGCAATTTATCAGCTGGTACAAGTCCGTGACCTTAGCTTCCTATTTTTCCAACCTTGGAGTCCACACAAAAGGTGCTACCAGGAAATGAGAACCTGACTGGCTGATTCCCACTGGTTTTTCACAGTGCTTGGTGAAGATCACATATCACATCATCATTTTGAAGGGACTGAGAAAACAAATTCACCCAACCAGAAACTGTGCAAATTCTCTAGTCTTTTGAGTAGTCTTTCAGTGAGACAAATCTGCAATGATGCAAAATTACTCCAATTCTTGGAGTTAGATACCTCAGAAAGGGAAGTCTGAATCGTTCTGTGTCAGGGATAGCTATCTTGAATGCTCAGCCAGTTTTGTGTAGTAAGAAGTATTAAATGTAAAAGCCTTCCTGATTTTTAGCAGAAATATATCAAAAAATATGTGTTCATTTTTTTCAGGTTGTATTATTTGTTCACACAACAGTTTAGTCTCCTTGGGATAGACTCCTATTTTTTAACACAGGTACACTCTACTCTGTACATATGCATAAGTTCACCTGCTTCCTCATTCCCATGCATCTTAAAAAGCTGGGCAGGAGCTGGGTTGATGTCTGTCTCCATCCTGGGTGCGCTGTTGATGTTCACCTTTCTGAGAAGAGGTCTGAGATCTGCTCTACCTGTGCTAGGATTTTTTTGAGCATGGGCAATAAGATGTAACCATATTGTGTTCCTCCCAGTAACAGCATTCTCTTTTGTTTCTCTGCAGTGCACCTGTACAAAAATTAGACTTAACAAAAGCAGGTTTTACTCTGATTTTTTTAAGCAGTAAAATGCACTTTGTACTTTCTTGTAGATACCTGTCTAGGAACTTAAATGGAAGATTGAAATACCTATTTACAAGATCTCAAATATTAGTGCAAAGTCTTTCAGACTTCACCTTGCTCCCCTTTCAGATTTGACCTATCAAGATTTAATGAAATGTGCAGTGTTCAGAATTACTCTAACACATTTGCAGTTTCCATTTTTCTCCGTAGATGCAGAACGTTTCTACTGGAATTTCTCATCATGCTTGTTTTAGTCTACTGATGGAGTGACAAGTAATAATTTCTTTAAATTAGAGATATAACCATTGGTGTTTGCTTAAAATGGGTCCAGGTTAGTCTCGCCTGGGACTAATTCTGACAATGATACAAGAAAATTTCTGCTGTCAGTTGGTTGCACACTGATCCCATTTCAGATGTAACAGCACAAATGCCAGGAGTAGGATCGTTAAGTGTTCCTTCCATCGCCATCAGGGACTACAGAAAACCAACCATAGCTAATGTTAAGGGGGCAGGAAGTGAACACTTCATTCCGATAGTGATACACACCGTATAAAAATTCTGAATAGAAAGATACAGGCAAGACAGACAATGGCTACAAAATTCAATTAATACAGGCGTTAAAAGGAAATCTAAGATAGCTAATACATTCATTTTCTGCTTTGTTGCAAAGATATTTTAGAACTTGGAGAGTTTGAGAAGCTAGATTGAGTTATAGAAGTAAACAGTACTAAATAAGATTATCCTGGCAGCGTCTCTCTCCCTTGCAAGGTGTGACACAACAGTATAGGTTAGTAGTTCAATAAGAAATCATATTTGCATGGTCTAGGTGTCTAGTCTAAATCGTAAAAAGAGTATGTGGTTTGTCTGTAATCTATAGGGAATCATCACGCTGTTGTGCTTAATCATGTTCCCCAAAGAGTGTGATTAGTCCCAGAATACTCAAATGTTTTCTTATTGTCATTTTTCACTGAGCTTCATTCACTAGCGGTGGTAGTAGTGTAAGAAATATGTGTAAAGATGGTGTCAAACATTAGTGCTGGAAAAAGAAGGGAGTAAATGTAAAGTAGCAAGAAATATCCCTGTGAAGTGAAAGGATGGAAAGTGAAGAGAGGGAAAAAACAAGGATGGTTAAGAAGGATGGGTGGGATACTGTTGAGGGTCAATACACTCTTAAAGCAAAATAGAGCAATCAGTTGATTTCTTCTAGATTGAACAAAAATGGAATGCAAAACTACCCTGAAAAACACTAATAAGCAGACAGCAAAGCTTTTTTTATTTGCAGGGAAAACACTGCATTTTACAAATTTCTCAGATGAAATAGAAATTTTTTGGAACTCGCAGAACTTTCCAACTTTGATTTTTCCAGTTAGACATGACATCTTGTTTTGGTAGAGGGAAGAAATAGTGAATGTATTTCGTTTATTGACATCTATTAGCGCTGAGGAAATAAAGACAAAATAGTGCCTCCTGTGGCCATAAGTAAGGACTTTCAGTGCTTGTGGAGTTAACGGAGTGCAAGCTCACTGACACAGGAGACTTTATGGCTTCCTTGAGACTGAGAGACATGGAGCGAGCATTAATGGTGGGTAAGTGCTCTCCTGACTGCACCTTGCTAGGCTGTGTTGGTGATGGGTCTGGGAGAAAGGAAAAAAGGCAGGTAAGATGCTGGCAGCTGCAAATCTGGCAATGAACTTAAGGTATTAAATCATTACTGGGACTTGGAATATGATTAGGGAAAGTTAATGGAAAACTAAGCCACTGTGCCAAATGACTGTTCCTGGGTTAAAGGAGGCTAATTTGCAACACCGTAATAAAATTAGGCATGCTGCCTTCGTTTCTGACACTGAACAGTGTTTAAAAAAAGTTGTACGTGTTGTGCATTTGTGGGCCCTCAACTTCTCTGCTGCATTTGAAAGCTGGAATGGTGCTGCTAAGCTTGACTAACAGTGATTTCTGGTGGGCTTTGGAAGGTAACTGGGAATAGACAGATGTTTAAGAGGGACACGGACCCTTTCTGTCAAGGACCATTCTTAAGGTGGAAGGATTATTAAGACATTTTCTTGCCTGGCCCCTACCTTTTGAATAGAAATAATTTCCAAGAGGTATCAACTCCTTTTAGCATAATTCAGAGGGGAGGATGTTTCACAGCCTTCTTAACAGAGTCTATTTAGGCTTAGGCAGCAATTAATTGACTACTAGAAAGTTTGTCCTAATGGGAGGTCTAAATCTGCATAGCTGCAATTGAAGCCCAGATGCTGGATGTTCTGTCCTGAGTGAATGGGGAAGATGTTTTCTCTCTTTCCTGTTTGCAGGAAATGGTGTAATCTTGTTGCGACTAAGTCTTGCTTTTTAAACCAAAGTGCTCCTAATCAATAATATTTTTAAAAAAAATTCCTCAGGGACAGAGGGGGTGTTCTGTCTTGGGGTGGGGTTTTTGCTGTAATCTGGAAATGGTGGATGGGATTCAGCTTACCTTTTGGATATCGACAATTACAACTACCAGACTCTGATCTGGCATCTGTTTTTATAGTCAGAGGAGAGAAGCATTCACTTCTAAAGTCAGTTGCTCTTAGCCTAAACTAGATACCTGAACCGAGCCAAAGGAATCATCCTCTGGATTTGTTTATTAGTTTCTGACTGTAAAGGGAGCCTGAAGTGCAGATGTCGACATTGTTCATTTGTCGATTCCTGCTCCTTACCACCCTTTGGTTCTATTTACAAAACTCCTGAGAAATATTTTGGCTTCTTTTTTTTAATAACATTCATTGCGTAATATTTTATAGTGATTTTCCAATTTATATAATACTCTTCACATAAATAGCAGAAGCAGCAAAAGCCAGCCTTTTCAACATGGGTCACTGGATTGTCAACAATTTAGTATTAGTATACAATATACTTTGTTGAAATACAATGCAAATACAATTAGTATTTTAATTCATCATATGTGTGTGCGTCTGTTAAGACTTGTAACTAAAATTAGGTAATGGTCAGTGTATACAATTTTGTCTATTTTAGAGCTTGACCCTAGTATATAATCTTCCTCAGATTTAAAGCTGTTGCTCTTAACCATATTTCCCATCTTAAATAATAATGAAATGGCCTAAATGTTTTAAACAGTTTAAATATTTCATTAACGTGAGTGATTATTTCAGAGGAGTAACAGAGGTAGATGTTGAAGTAGAATAACTTTTTGCAGCTTCTCAAAAAAGCGAATCACTTGACCCAATGCACAGTTTCTCTAACAAAGGAATAATATTTGTCTAAAACATTTCATCTTGTTTAGTATATGTGGATGCACCTGGCTTGTGCTGTGTCAGGTGAGTTGTTTGCCTGCTGGGTTATATAGCAAATGGGTGTGAGTCTCCCCACAGGGACAGATGCAAGCTGACCAGATTTTAGGACAGGAGTTACATAGGAGGGCTGAGGAGAATGCTTCAGCTAATGTTTGGTTATTTTTGCACATTTCATTAATAAACTCCAGAAAGCAAGCATGAGTTTCGCATGGCAAAGAACTGCAGTTTTCAGATAAATGTGTATGAGATTTATTGTGTACGTGTGGTCTGAGACACAGAACATGCTGCTATTTTCTCTATCTGTGCAAAATGGGTATCGGAGCAAGAATGACAGCCAGTCTGGATTATAGCTCAACAGGAACAGTGCCTGAAACTCAGTAAACTTCATGCAACTCTGTAGTTTATCATACTTTCTTGCCTTTTCCAGGGAGTCTTTTTAGTTCTAACTCTGTCCTTACCCTACAGGCTGCCTAGGCAACATTCCCACTCAGAAATTACCACAAAAAATTACTTTGTGTCACGAGCATATACTTTGCATAATTTTATTTATATTCTCACTCAAATAGAATGTATTTTAGATTTTATGTATGTCCCTTGCACCGAAGGTGGCATGGTATCATTTGCTTTAGGGGGCTGATTCTCTCCTTCATTATATCAGCTAGTATAAGTGAAAAAAAAATGTGATTTTAGTCTCATACAGAGCCACTCGAGGCTTTCTAGTACATAGATAAAAATTATATTTCCTGCCTACAGATGAAGGGCCTGTGCCCTTGTGCTGATAAGAGAAGGGTGAGGAGGAAGGAGGAGAGCTGCGAACATCTGGTGGGAGTCCCTTCCCGCTGCCGGGGAGGTGGGAGGAGAGCGTGCCCAGGCAGCTGCTCCAGCCGCCCTGTTCTTCCCAGTGCATCACCTGTGGCCTCCCAGGGGAGGCACGGTGGCTTTCCAGCCAGATGAGGCATTTTGTGACTGGGGTCGGCTCTGGTTGTGTCGCTCAAGGCCTCTCAGAGCACTGGCATGATGAGTTCCCATGAGGGGGGCCCTACCAGTGCAAGGAGCTGGGCTGCACGGCTCTCATGGCGGCGCTTGGCACCGCCTAAGGATGCCAGAGGAGACTGTCACCTGGGCCATCGACCACGCCGTGCTAGATGTGTTCAATTATAGCCTTCTCACATGTAATTATCCTAGAAATAGATATTTAAGTACAGGTTTGCTATACTATACATAACGTAACGCTAAATTCTAGCAATTAGTGTAACTGCTTTCTATTTGGGATATCTGGCGATACAGAATTGTATAGGTGACTAATTTTTTTTTCTAGGTACAAAATATTCCTTTCAACAATCTCAGATCTGTCTCGTCTCAATCAAATGTTATTTTAATTTATAATTCACTGCAGTAATCAATAGCAGCAATTATGTTGGTAACAATGTAAGTTTACTTAATTAAATTCAAAATACATGTGGACCCAAGTCCTACAGTGAATTTCTGTTGTGATTTACCTTGATAGTTCACTATTTAATATCTTGCTTTCTACTTACGCGTATTTAATATATATAACTTTGACAGTCTACTGCTATCAAATAAACTGAATTAGGAAAAGGCTACATGCTGTTCAAATAATTTTGCTTGATGACTAGGTTAAAAACTGCAGAAAATACAGTGGAAATGCTTAAATTCTCATTAAAATCTGTCTAATTTCTGTTTTACTAATTGTTTTGCACAGTAATACAAACTAAAGCCATTACTAGATAATTTCTTAGGCAATTTTCACAGTAGCAACATGGTTATCTATCTTTTATTCTAGAGATACTTTACAGTAAAACATACTCTATAAAAAGCTTCTTTATAAACAAACCCAGAAGTATTAGTTTTAAGCCCAGTTGAAGTACTAAGCAAGAAAATCAGAAGGTATCCACGTAAATAGTATCTCTGATGAAAGATGCTATTCACATGAACACTGTTTTCATCTTCCATATTAGTTTTTTAAAATGGAGGATCATATGTCTTCTTTGCAAATCGAATATCTGTATGAATGAATCATTTCCTGAGTAGCAGAGGTTTGGACCAAGATACCTCAAATTGATCCATATGGCCGTATCTCTTGGTCTGCCACGGAGCTCTGCTGACATGAGGGGTCTTCACTGAGGCAAAGCAAAAAAAAAGGCAGGTTTCTTTCTTGGGAGGGAATAAGGTATTTTATTTGGAAAATCCTGGGAACACTTAAAGTATTGAAGCTTCCCTTGAAATTGCTGACAGTGTACTCAGGATCTTGTATTTTAGCATGCTTAGCTGGTGGTACTTTAAAACAGCAGCACACCAACAACTTCCATTTAGAACCCAGATTTATATCCATGTACGTTTGAGCACTTTCATCTAAACCTGATTTCCCCCCTTCCCTTTTTAAAAAAAATACCCCTGCAACAAAAACAATAACAAAACCAACAAAATTGAGAATACTGAGGAAATCAAATTTAATAGATATTGCTTATTTAAAAACCTGAAGTGTTACAGGTGTAATGAGATGGAGTATCAGCCTAGATGTTCCATTTACTTTTGAATTATCCTGGGTTTGTGCCCGTTACTTAATATGGCCTGTACCTTTGACTTGTGTTTTAGAAAACACTCTATTTTTGCTTTGCTTGGTGGATATATCTACCTTAGGTATTACATGTAATTTTGTTAATTACATTCCGTTATCAAATGTTTTGGTGCTTATAATAGAATGAAAATCATCAAAGAGCAAAGTAACCTTTGCTTGCAAAATATGTAGACTATTTTAAAAAATAAATTCTTATATTTTGTAAAACAGCCTCTGTGTCTTTAGATCATGCTCTTATTAAAGTCCCATCTTTGGAAAATATTTAGGGTTTTCATGAGGTTAACACCTATATTAAATAAAGTACTGATAGGACTTGAGCTACTCATGGGTGAGAGTTATCCCAGAGGAGAAGCATTTAGTTTGGAGTGCGGGGAAGTCTTGGTGGATGTTAGCAGCCACTTCTGGGTAGCGCCTCAAACAGTATTTGCCAGGGAGCGGCACGTTTGTAACAGCAAGGGAACAGCTGCTCTCTTTGTGTGCTTTTGCAGTTCCCTTAACAAACGGCTGATTAGAAATTGAGCAAAAAATGGTATTCAGCACAAAACAGGAAGGTGTCTTGTGCTTCTGAAGTGTGCATGTGATGCAGTGAGAGAAAAAGGAGATGCAATAGGAAGAAACATTGTCTTCCTAAAGAGATTTGGCTTTTCAGAGCCACGGAAAATCAGTCTTGCTTATATCATGGGAAGTCAGGCACTGCAACCTGTCAGCAGCTTCTTTAATGGGGAAGAAAAAAAAAAAAGGAAATCAAATCAAGATCTGTAATTGCATGGCTGAGACTGTTTTAGGGCCCACTGCTGTGAATGGCTATAATTAATACAAGCGTTCTTTAAAAATGTTTAATTCCTCCTGTTATGTGCAGATACCGAGATGAGCACCAGTAGTTCAAGTTGGAGGTTTCTTGTGAATTCCGGTGTAAACAACACACACCAAATTAATTACTAGAGAGCTAACCTTCATCTTGTGGGTTGTTTCCAAGCATTGTCCTAGGTACTCATGGGTTCCAGCTGAATTTCAGGGAATCCGTGGTGGTAGATGCCTGCAGTTGGTAGAGAGCGGCAACCAGTTTCCATTTACAGGGAATAGGAGAGGACGGGGTCAATTAAAACAGCTGCTTTTGGCACAGGACTCCTCCCCTTTAATCCCCCCTGGCAACTGATACACCTTTTGGCAAGAGAAATAGCAGAAGATACATCCTGGTTGCACAGAGAGGTGTGAAGAAAAGCACGCTTGCTTATAAGTACAAGGGGTTGCTATCATATGTTTTCTGTTCACCTCATGCCATCACCTTTTCCTGTCAATCTCCTGTGGAAATGGTAACAATACTTGCCTTTATCGCGGAGATGCTGTTATGAGTACATTAAAAAGACAATTTAGATTTGTTTAGAAATCTTTGGTGACCCTGAGGCCACAGGGCTGCAATTAGTTGAAGGGAGGTTTTTCTTTGAAAACTGTTTTAATTATTGGCACTTGTGCTGTCATGAATAATCAATGGAGCCCCATTCGTGTTTCAGCTGGAGCTGCCTCTTGATAGGCAAGTAAAAAGCACCTTTTTTTAATATGAAATAAATTGTTGGCACCCGATGCTAATTCAGGATTAGCATTATTTAAAAATCCCCAGTGCTGTAATCCTGACCGTGACTGCACAGGCTACTTTTGTGGTGCACAAACTATTGTAGAAAGTAGGGCAAGCGTGGAGGATGGTTTTGCAGCCCCCTCTCTCCTGCCGTCCCCTTCTGCGTACGAGAAGTCCTTCCTCAAAAGCCAAACCTCAGTGTGAACACAGTCCAGGCTGTTTACAATGAGAGAACACCTCAATTCAAACAGCTGTCAG
Source organism: Phalacrocorax carbo (assembly GCF_963921805.1). Lineage (NCBI taxonomy): Eukaryota > Metazoa > Chordata > Aves > Suliformes > Phalacrocoracidae > Phalacrocorax > Phalacrocorax carbo. The sequence goes on from NC_087513.1 coordinate 43,840,618, forward strand.
GGAGCAGGTATTAATCACGCCAATATTCAGCAAGCCATGTCCGAGAGCTTTCTTGTTCCTTTGAGCTTAGTATGGATAAAGCCAGTAGAGAAAGAGAAATTGGAAAAGGTGGCTTCACTGATAAGAAAACCTACCATAAACTTTGAATTAGTGACAGTGTATACCAGATTTGCCTCTGGAGTGTTTCATTAGTATTGTGTACTGCCTCTACTGCATGTTAGCTTTCTGCTGACATGTCACCTGGGATAACAACATCATCTATTTAACAGGCCCAGGAAAGAAACAAATTACTTACCCACCATCCTAAGAAAAATGTGAATACTCAACACATTTGCAGTGTTGCCACACTCACTGGAAATTGTTCTAGGTTTATGATTTACACACCTTTTGTAGTAAACAAACAAAAAAATATTTTTTTAAAAAAAATTTTTCCCCAAAATCGTATGACAAATTGGATGAGGGAGATAAATCTCGTTCAGGAGGTGAAGCAACGTACAGTAACATTAAGCAACCAGCTGCTCTATTTGTATAGTTTGCTATGTAGACTGCTTTTGCAGAGCCCAACAAGGACAAAACCAATTAGCTGATTAGAAAGTGCCAGAAATAAGGGAGACTGCTTAAGAGATAACAGAAGTAAATGCAGTTCTGCAGTCATTGTCATTGTGCTCAGCAATACTGATCTAAGGTTTGCTAGGGAAATCACTGTGCAGTGTATTGTGCCTAAGATTATATTTATCCAACACCTTTTTTTAAGCTTATTTAAGAGATCTTAATGAAACTGCAATACCAAACAAGTACAAATTTTACAGATGAAATGGCAGATTTTAATAAATGGAACAGCTGAGCATTGATCAAAGTCAATACTCAAGAGCTACATCAAAGAAGGCAAGCTCTAAAACTGAACATTTTAATAGTTTTAGAGTAACATGAGATAGTTATTTTTCAAGTAATATCTCATTTAAATGTAAATTTGGGGTTCAGTTATCAAAGTGATTTTTTAAATCATTCTGTATTTCTAGGGATCTGGGATCAAAGTCATATATTGTACTTGCAAGCTAGCTATTCAAGATGGCTGGTGATGAGATGTGAATTACCTTGAAGGTAGTGTTCAGAGCAAATACTAAAAAAACGAATGAGCAGGAAGCAGATTCTGGAGGCCTCCATGTTTTAAAAACACAATCTGTACTTTTCAGCTCTCAAATGAGCTCACGAAAGTTATAATTCATCACATTCTGTCTAGACTGGTGCAGAAAAGCCCAAGGGTGGGAGAGAAATTGGGAATGATGGTAGGTTTTGCACTTACAAGGTGGAAAAGCACAGCAACACATCCCATGACACCACTTATGTCAGTGGGCACAGAGCAGGCCATATCTTGGGTAGAAGAAATGAAGCCAACTGAGTGTAAACAGAAGCATTTATAGCTTTCCCTTCGCAGGTAGCATGGTGACCGCAGCATAGTTGTTAATACATATCCTTGAACCCTGCTAGTGCAGAATGCCTTTCATTAAATCTGGCACACGCATCCTAGACCTACATGAAGCTCTCCTGGATGGATGTGTCTGTAAGCCAAGTCAAATGGTTTTTGCAAGTTTTGTGATAAAAGAGGACGAATAACGTTTTATTCAGAGCAGGGTGAGCTGAAGGCACTGAGCAGTGTTCTTTTGTCCCTTAACACGTATAAATCCTTTGTAACTTCACTGCAGTCAGGAAGTATTGGAAAATAACTGTCATACTACTAATAGAGGCACAAGTTTGAATACCTGTTTGTTGCAGGGCAGTTTTAGAGATCAAGTGTATTTATGTATAGTCAACCAGATAATTGTTTTCTGAATGAAGTAATTTGCACATAGTTATTTATTCTTTCCTTTGTATTTGTGTACAAATAGTGGATCTCTGATGTTGCAATTAATGTTGCCTTTCCTCATTTACATTGTGCTATGGTCGAAACGAGCCCTAACCATCACTACTGGTAATGGTATATTTTCTCAGCATCTGCTTGGTTTTTGATATAGGTGGTTTATTATGGATTTATTTAAAATAAAGGTTTAAGTTATGAATAAAAGAAGCAACCGTTGCAATAGGCAGTTGAATCTAAGGCATGGGCTTGTGCTGAGAAGTGTGCAGCTGACTTAAAAGAATGATATCTAATGATAATATATGAATTTGCAAACTGATTTGGGGAGCAATTTACAGCCCATTCAGTCAGGTGCCTGGAGCTGTGAGCAGCACAAGCTGGTAAATGCTCCAACAATATGGCAAAACGTACAGGATGGGGAAGTGTACTGTTCTGTAACAGCCCAGATGGGGACTGTTAGCCAGGGTGGTGTTCAGTCAACTGCTGTATTACTAACTTAGCTTTGAAAATTCCTTATCGAGCACCTTCTACAATGGCTTTCCCAGCCAATTGTTGGTTCTTCATTTGGTCCAGTAAAGGGTCCAGACCTTATCATAAAAGCAAGGACTGCCGGGGTCTTGCTGACACTTATTCCTCCTTGCTCTTCAGTCAATTCTGTTCAGACAAATGAAAAGGTTACTGCTCTTTAAATGTCCCTTCACCAAGGGTCTATGATAATTGAACTGTCTAAATTCATGTATCCAGTTAGATTAGACTCTTTCTTTACAAAAAATAAATGCTTGACTTTTGTCAGTTCTTGCCTCCTTAGGAATAAATTGCATGTGTGAGCCTGTTCAGGAAAGCGGCTGTTAATGAGAGAGTGGCACGGCTATGCAGTCGTGTTACGAAAGCTTTTTTTTTCCCCCTATTCATTCAGACAGCATCAACTAAGTGCATCTTTTATACTATGTCTGAATAGTTATGTAAAAAAAAAAAAAAAAAAACCAAAACAAATTATTATGCCTGCAAAATTATTATGTCTTTAAATAAGTAGGAGTGTATATATATTGAGAAAAGGATAAGTCACAGATTTGTCATCTGAGAAATGGAATTCTTCATGGCTGGTGCTGGATGGTCTTTTTCCTATGTATTTTGCATTATTTAAGGCAGAATCATTATTCAAGTATATGAAAATGTCACTTAGCAGTTCAGTAATAAAATGTAGTTGAAGTGGAAAGATCACAGATGTCTCATGGGTGTGCAGTAGTGGATTCATGAAAAAGTTTAATAGATTGTTTTAATTAGCACATTTAGTTGATGGAAAAACAGTGTATGATTCTGTAAACAGGTATAGCCACTCCTGAAAAATACTAGTTGCTGTTTAAGGAATTTTGGAAATGTAAGATGGGTAGGGACCTCTTCAGTTGCCAGCTCCAGCTCCTTACTGTTTAAAGTAGCACTTTATACTAGTCCACTTTACAAAGTTATAAAGCATGGTGCAGCTATTGTTAGTCTGGGGAGGGGGATGGGAGCTGCATCCATTTCTTCTATTCTGAGGTTGTTCCAGATTCTTGTTGATCTAATGTTTGGACTTTTTATTATTTTTTAATTTACAGCCTAACGTTTTTCATGGTCATCTTATATTCATTCTTTCCTGTGCAGCTGTGGCTCCTGGACTGAGTGATTTCCCCCCCCCCCCCCCCCCCCCCACTTTCACTCTTCAGTTCCCTGGCATATTTTCTCTCAACTTCTGTTTCACCAGACCAGATATGCTTAAGCGCTTTTACTCTTTTTGTCAGATAAATTTTCCATTTCTCTGATCATGTTGGCACCTCTTTTCTGCACCTCTTCCAATTTAAGCTTATCATTCTTTAACATGAGTGAACAGGATTCTATGGCATATTAGAGATGCCGATGATTAGATTTCCTCCACATCTTGTACAACAACATCAGTATTTCCTTCTCTCCTGAAAAATCTTGTTGGATGTGGCTTAGAGTTGCATTGTCCATATAACACTAACAACTCATGCTTAAATCCTATAACTGATCCTTTTCCACCTCAGTCATTTCCAGCTGATGAACTTGTGACTTATTAGTCCTTAGGGCGCTGGCCTTGTCATATGTATGATAGGCTTTTATTTCATTTGTATTATTTGTGTTCTCAAGGTCATCAGGTTCTTTGCATATGGATATCCTAATGCTCCTCAGTATTTATTATCTTCCCAAAAATGAATTCCTATAAGATTTCACCAGTATAGTATTGATACTTTGGCCAAGGTCGTTATGAAAACAACAAGATTTCTCCCAAGACTGATCACTGAGGAATTCTTACTAGCTTCCCTCTAGCCTGAAACTTTTCAACATTAAGCACTTTTCGTTTTCCCTTTGGTTAGTTTCTTATTGACCTAATGTTTCTGATATTAATCTTAATTTTCTGTAGACTGAGTAATGATTTCCTGTGTGGCACCATATGAAAAACACTTTTCTGAACTTCAGATATGTGAGGTCTCACACATTCGCAACGTCTTACAAACCCAGAACCTCAAAGAAAGCTATTGAATTGACCTAGTGTGATCTACCTTCTCATCCTCCCTTGACATGCCTCTCTTTAAATATACTGTATCTCTGAAAACTTCCTCTAAATACATACACATTATTGAAAAGCATATTGAAATCAGGGTTACTGATTGTCTGTTGCTCAGATTGCTTTCTCCTCTCCTACTTTGCTGCTCTGTTCTATGCCTGTAGGACAAGATAGTGATCATGCTGCCTGAAATATCCTTTTTCTGTTCTTTCGGAGTTTGGGCTGGAGGCTGTCCTGTCACCATCAGCTTAATCTTATTGAGCTTTTCTTCTATCTGAAGATACATGTAATTAACATAATGGATAGTGTCTAATTTTTACTCCTGTTATCTTTATCCCTGCATTCAATAGTTTCAGCATAATCCTAAATTCTGTACTATCTTTACTCCATTGTGATCCCTTTCTTATTTTTCTTCTTTGTATTTTGTTCATATAGGTGAAAAATCTTTTACTGTTTATATGTAAGTACAGAGTTTTTATCTTCACTTTTTATCATCATCTACTTCAACCACCATGGGAACAAGACTAGTGTATTTATTGCTAATTCCACCCTATGAATATATGTCTATATGAAGAACAAATATTTTGCAGTAATAAAATATGTTTAAATCAAACAACAGGGCCCTCTAGATTTTTGCCTTTATATCCATATGAAATTCTATGAAGTAATTTTTTACTTACTGTATGCTACATATACATAGGGTTAGGCAGATATTCAAAGGAGCAGTGCAGTTTATTTGCCTAGGTTTTAGCCTGGCCTAACCTATGAAAAAAAAACCAAAGAAATAATAGGTTTAAAACTTTATATTATGATCCATGTTAAAAGAAGGCATTGGCTTTTCTTCTGTGTGTTAAGCCAAGTTAGTGTTTAGATCAAGTGGGGTTTAGAAGAGTGAAAGGAGGAAATGGAAAACACCAGTCAGATGGTAGTTGGGAGACTGTTCCCCAAAGACAAGCTGAATGTGTGAAATCAATAAGGAGGAAAAAGAGCACTCCAGAATGAAAACTTGTAAGTTGAACACAGAGAGCAGAAATCAATGCAAGAGGAGGAGAGAGGAAAAAAAAAGGCGATGAGCAAGGCCATTGCTAGGCAGGCACGGACGGTACAGAGGAAGCGAGCCAGGCAGGTCATGGAGTTTAGGTATTTCATTGGGGTAAAACTGAGTTCTCTGCTATGAGAAGAGGGATGACTGAAATTTTCCACTTAAAGCAAGGTGAAAAGGCAAGCTGAAAAAGGGAAGGGGAAAAGGATTTTGAGCCTGGAGGAGAAAGATGTATCTTCAACTGGAGGCAACCACAGCTTCAGTCATACAGCAAACCAGAAGACTAATATAAAGTGCACTAATATGTTGTAATAATTTGTTCAGCTGAGAGCAGAAAGTGGCGGTGTATGATTCTGGCAATGTTTGGGTTAAGTGAAAAAGGTTGAAAGGAAGAAAAAAAGTGAGAGGTCAAAATTTAATTTGTGTTCAGGTTTTTTTTTTAAATTTATTTACCCAACAAAAATGTTAGGGTGACTTCTGCTAACTTTCTTGACCTTCTTTGTCTGTCTGTTACGATTATTAGTGGGGGTCTTTTTTGCCTTTTGAAAGGAGTATGGTATATTTCAAGCTTATGAATAATTCAGGTACTCCATAATGTGTTGCATTACTTGCCAGATGCTGGGTCACTAATGTATTTCAGCTCGCTGTTTCAAAAAAAAAAAAACAACCTAGTTTAATTGCTGATAGAATTCAGTACTAAGAAAAATTTCATTCCTTTTGCATGGATTTTAATAATAGATGCTGTAATCTCAATGTTAGAACTCTTCTTCAGTATATTAATTTACTAGTACAGAGCAAAGCCCAGAACTGTTAATCTCAAGAGATCATATGGTTTCTGTTGAGGTTTCCTTTATTTTTTTTAATTACTTATTTTCTATTAATTATTTAATGGTATGTAAAGCAACATGATCTTGATTTATTTGCAACCATGTGTCTAAACTAAGATATTGATGATACCAACAATGATATACCAAACTCTGGGGAACAGTGTTGTTTAATTACATTTGCATGGCCAAGAAAGGGATCAGGAAAGTGTCATGGCTCATTTGGGTTGCTGAGGGCTTGTGTGCATGAGTTTGTGTGTGTGTGTGTGTGTGTGTGTGTGTGTGTGTGTGTGCGTGCATTTGCCAAATTTCTGTTGAATAATATTTACAACGAGAGGGCAGGATGAGGGCATATATTTTAGAACAGAAGCGGCCAAGCTTTCACAAAGCTCCGCTGGCTCATTGTTGTGGCTGGAAATCTGGTGTGACTTAGAACAGTCCTTAACTTGCTCAGGACTGCATACAGTAAGCAGTCCATCACTGTTGCCTCTTCATCCCCTTTGAAGTACCAGCTCATTCCTCCAAGCAAAGCTACCGGGCAGTCACCAAGGTGAGACACTTCCGTGTCTTCGTGAGTGGTAGATAACAGTTCAGTAAGTTTTAATGAAACCGAGAGTCTAATCTTAAAGACAGCGCCAAACATCCTATGTTTTGGGAAATAAGTGGACGAAAACTTTTGTTGGAGTAACTGATGAAGCTCTCACCAACATCTACTATGGGGCTGCTCTGACATCTATCAAGAAACGTAGACCCATCATGTGGGGTGTTCCATATGTGTGATGATAAAGACACCACTGGCATAGGAGCCCAGTTTAGGACAAGAGACAGCAGATGGATATAACGGTGAAACAGGGTACAAGTCCCAGAAAATTGATTCTAAAGAATGCATGACTATTAGGTCAGTTTTGATCATAGCCAAACAGCTCATTTCTGCAGCCTTTGTACTTAATAGGGTTTAACCCTACTTAGTAGTACTACTGACTGCTTTAATAAGTGCTGTTCTTTGCAGACACTATGGGTTGAGGCTCTAAAATTAGTGTCAGAAGCCACTGTTCAGATTTTTGAAATTTTAGTGGCCTCTGCACCATTGAGAGGACTCAGGAAATGTGGCTCCATTTCTTGTAAACTTTGGTTTCATTTGCAGCTATTTCTTCCTCAGAAGTTTCATTTGTAACAAAAAATAATGAAGACTGTGAAATATGGTGTCTCACCTTCTGCTATTAGTGAATTTTTAGTATTTTATTAGGAGAATATACTCTCTATAAGCAATTTGTTGCTCTCACAATTTTAAGTATTTAAAGAATCCTTCTAAGGGTTAGTTAAGCTATATGGGGGGGAAAACCTTGCACAACAAATTAGTTCCCAGAGGAACAATAACAGCAGGAAAGAAACCCTAGCATGGTAACAGAAAGATTTATGGCTATATGGATCTATATGGGACTCTTATGCAAATCTGTTTTTTCATAAATCAGTGGAGGTATTAGACTTAGGTGAAAGGGATGAAGATGCTCTGCTGATCAGGTTTTCAGCTGTATCAGTAGTTAAATCAGCATGAAGGAAAGTTTAAGTGATTTAAAGGAATAGGATAAAAATATTCCTTGATCTCAATGTCATGCCTGTTCAATGAGCAATATTGAGAATAGTTGTAAAGAAACAGTATCTAATGAAATAAATTCTCTTTGCACAGCTTTAACAATGTAATCAAAACATAAATGCTATTTATGGAAAAACCTGTTGTTAAAAACAATTACAATACCTTGTTTTATTATGTTCGTTCTTTAAAAGAAAATAAAGACTGGTATTTAGTTTTCCTATTTTCAACTAAAATGCTATTGACTTTTCATACATAGTAATTTTGCTCTTTTTCTCCTCCCATATATATATTTTGCCTTTAAATTAAGAACTATTTTTTCAGAAGTAATTGGGTCGTTTTTAATTACTGTCAGCAATTTGTTAGTGGGGTAAAGCTTACTCTGGTTTTAGTCACGGCTCTGCGAAAGCTTCCAGTATCACCTGCTGCAAAATGCTTTTTGTGCCCTCTTCTCCAGCACAGCTCTTTGGACATCTGTGTCCTCTGCTGTGTAAATGAAGGTGGACCATCCTGCCCTGAGATGTTAAATTCTCATACTATTAGTGTTGTTCTGAGCATGGGTTTCAAAGAAAACACAAGCCCATGGAGAAATAGTGATGGAAGTAAGTATATCCAAGACAGCAGATGGATCATAAGTTGTAAATACTTATTTTCATGAATTGAATGGTGTATATTAGAATAGCCATAACAGAAGGGTTCAATGTTTTCAAATTGATACATTTAAAAATAAGCTCTACACAAATATAACATTGTGACTAGTTAGTATGTCACTGCTACCCTGTTTTGTTTGTTTGTTTTTCTACTGCCTCAGTAATTATTGTGGTGAGATTATCTCTTTATTTACTGGCATTCTGTAGGATTACACCAGTAATTCACCTGAAATGACTGTCTAACGTCTTACAGGGTGTTACTGCTGAGGATGTTTGAATGCTAATGTAGGCCATAATTAATCAATAGTGGTTGTGCAAAACATAAAGCATTTATATGATGTTCATAACTGACACCTAAATTCTCCACAAGAGACAGCCTGAAATAGTAGCAGAACTTGGTCTTGCATCTCTTTGTTCTAGGCTTGTCCCATTTGATGTGCCTGCATGCGTGCCTTAAAATAGCTTCCAAGGTGAGTTGTTCGGATGTGTCATTTGAACTGAATATAGTTTTGCATGCTCCTGTAGTATAGAAAAGAATAAAATACCAAATGCAATTCTAAGTAGTATACAGCAAAATTGAAATATTATTCTTTTCTGTTAATCTTCCAGAAACAGAATTTTAATGTATCAATGAATATTACTTCTTGAAATGCCATTTTGAGGAGTTAATTAAGAACAAGCTGTTTGTGCTTATTGAAAGACTCATGTTTTGCTTCTTTTCCATGTATAAAATAGTCTTTTTCTTAAGCTTCTCCTAGTATTGAGTGCATTTTTTTTCTCAGCTGTTCCTTATGTTTTGTCTTTATACCTTCATTCAGATGAGACTTTATAGCTTACATTCTCTGTTCTAACATTCTTACTAAACTGTCTTTGCTGGATAAGAATTATAGCAGATTTTCCAAGAGAAATGGGTCTTCTACTTAAATGTGGCAATTTCCAGAAGTAGTATTATGTCCTGACTCTTCAATGCCAATGTCAGTAGCATGTTTAAACTCTTTGGTCTATTGCTATACCCTAAGACCTTGGGATTTAGCTGAAAAAGGAATGAGTATTGATTACCTGGAGAAAATGTGGCAGAGAAGGAGCTGGGATCCCATGAATAGACATAAGATGAAGTAACCAATTCCCTCCTCGCTCTCCTCCTGCTCCCAAAAATCAACTGACCAGCAATTAGAAGAATGGTTAAAAAAGACTCATTTAGGTCCTTGATTCCTTAAATGAACATGTGAAACCAGGTGTTTAGCAAGTTCATTATTGTCATTCTATGTCACAATGACATAAATTTACAAGACTATAAAAATTATTTTCTATACAGAATGAGCTAAAATCTGAAATCACATGAAGATGAGAGAAAAACTTGGTATATTGTAAACATTATCTATTGTATATAGTTTTCTAAAACTGTATGTGTGCCAGGAAGAGTAACCTTGCAATTACAGAACCTTGTGATGAAGCTGATTCTTTTACCTAAGATGCTAAGATGTTATTTTTGTCAAAGATAGAGCTGATAGATTTTTTTTTTTATGCCCTGATTTTAAAGTTTGCTATATTGCTTTGAATGCTACGTTTTGATGGTTACCTTTTGGAAAAAGAGACTTCTGACTGATGTTAAGGATATTGTTAAGAAATATTTGGAGGTGGCCAAAGCTAAAGGGAAACATATAGTAGGTTTTACTGAAGTGACTATGCATAACAGGTGCCTGACTCTCATGAAAGTCCATGGAAATAAGGTGCTTACTCATTTAGATGCTTTTGTAAACTCCATTAGGTGCTTTTGTGGATCTTTAGGCATCTAAATACCTCATCCACTGGTCTAAACAAAGAAATGCATGCACTGGCAACATTTACAGTGATGGAAGTCAAGTATGCTTTGACTCAAATCAATGTGGCTCTGTTCATTTATGCCTCAGTCTGAAAATATTCTAGCTGTAATCTGTTTGGTTGCCAGCTGACAAAAAAAAAAAAAAATTCAACTGAAAAATTACGTTTCAAGACGACTAATAAATGTATTTTGAAGATGGGGAGACAAAAAGTAAAATTACTTCCATATGACACAAAGCTATTAGAGGTCTGATAAATCTGGATTAGTTTCATCTATAACAATGGCTGATATTAAATCCTTGGCCAAAAAATAGATAATTGGAATCACACAATACACAGCTCTTCAGTTTGGCATCAATTTCATAATACAATAAAACTTATCATTTGTAGGCTTGTCTGGTTTTCAGAAAAAGGCTGAGAACAATTTGATCTGTCCTGGTACATCAGACAATACCACGCACGTGGTTTAAAAACAAAACAGTTAATCAAGCAAAATTTTACTTAAACTACCTGATGATTCATCATCCAGTCCATGCACACTGTCAATTGTGCCTTTCTGAGCAATTATTTATAGAATGTTTAAATAGCCTGGACAGCATGTGCAACTGCTGAGAATGTTATTTCATTATGAATTACTTCTTCAATTTGTTTCAGTTCAATATAGACAGACAATATTGCAGTGAGTCAACCTTCTGTTTTCCTGAATGCAATGTAATACACCATTTACACTGGAAGCTAAGTTTTGCCTCCAGTATTATTTTGGCCATGTTATAATATTTCTGAAGTAAACTTTGAAATGGTATGAAAGTCAGAATTATTTAGCAACTTTCCACTTCTTTTTACGTATTATCACAAACTTCAGAAGTTGTATTTATATCAGTAAGGCACACTATTAAGCTCTTACCTGCATGACACCCATTCAAGCACAAAATTGCTTGGAAACACCAACAGAGAATAGGACAGAGTAGTTCCTTAGTGGGCTAGCTTGATTTTTTAGAGCAATTGAAGAAATGTATGGAGTAGAAGAAAGCTGAGGGGTGTCAAATACTCCAAGAATGAGATTGTCAAGAACTGGACAAGATTTGACAGGCTGTAAATAAAGGGGAAGAAATTGGAGAAAGTAGAAAGACAACAACAACAACAAAAAAAAAGACAGAAGGGTGGTGATACAGTTATGGATGAGAGGTATTTGTAGAGTTTATAACCTACCACCTGGAGCAGAGACAGTTAAGTAATTTCTTTTGTGCTGGAATTTGGAGAGTAGAACGTCAAGAGGATGGAAATGAGACTGGTGGAGGTAGAGATGGCGTCTAGTTTGAGGACTGTGACCTCAATAGCTATAGCTAGACTGTATGACTAGTAGTTTCAGGAATCCTTCTTGCCTGTTTATTGTGTGCCTGGAAACCAGGGTAGAAATGACAGGAGAAAGAAAATGGGGAGAAATGATTGTGTGTAGTTAGATATCATCCTGGCAAAGCGAGGCATGAACTGTGATGCATATCGGTATTGGGTCTGGCTAGGATGGAACTAACTTTCTTCACTGCAGCTCGCATGGTGCTGTCTTAGACACTGACTAAAACAGTGTTACTAACACACCAGTGTTTTAGCTGTTGCTGAACAGTGCTTACACGGTGTCAAGGCCTTCTCTTACTCTGCCCCCAGCAAGTAGGCTGGGGGTGGGCAAGAGGCTGGGAAGGGACACCACCAGGACAGCTGACCCACATAGACCAGAGGGGTATTCTGTACCTCATAATGCTATGCTCAGCAATAAAAACCGGGGGGCTGGAGGGGGGGGATAGTCTTTCCAGAATAGTTGTTGCTTGGAGACTGCGTGAGCATTGGGCAGCTGGTGGGAGGTAGGGAGTGATTGCCTTTGCTTCACTTGTGTATTCTTTCTCCCTCGTTTTTTCCTTGACTTATCAAATTGCCTTTATCTCAACCCATGAGGTTTTGGGGGTTTATTTGATTCTAATTCTGTCCTCCATGTGGGGAAGCGGAGTGAGCGAGTGGCTGGTGGGTGCTTAGTTTTTGGCCAGGGTCAGCCCACCACAATATCTGAAACTTGAGAGTCCTTCTGAATCCCACTGTTTATAGATAGCCAAAAATACAAAAGTCAGTTTCTCTGTAGTTAAAATAAAACTATTTGATTGAAAATTTGAAAACAAAAGAAAAAAAGGGTATGTTGATACAAATGTTGTCTAATAAAATGATTATGTCAATGGCCATTTGGCTTTTTTTGAAGTTTTTGTGGTACTGTGCTATTACTTCTCTGATAAGATCTCCTGTATCACTTAATATTCTGTTAGAGGTTCTCAGAAAACACTTGTTTTGATGATACATGTTACTTCGCACCTTTTAACTCTGGTCATATAATATAGACAAACCTCAGGAAATCCTTAGAAAACTAAGTAGGCTTTTCATGTGTTTTTAGTGGATTTTTTTGAGTGGTATTTTTGAAGTAATGGCTTGAAGGCTTATGGAGCTATTGGTCATGACAAATTTGCTCATCACATGGGGACTATATCAATGAGTATGAACTTCCTTCAATGAGTATGAACTTCCTTTTGGTACTGAAGTCATCAAGCAATAGTAAATTTATATCTGGTTATTTTCTTCACTTTCCATTTTGAGTCTTGAGAGAAATAAAAGTATCTACAATAAGGTCACATTGTCTTTCAGAATGTCTAGTCTTAACTAGAAACTTGAGTGAAAACTAAAAGAAAATAAAACTGCATTTCACCTACACCCACACAGAGGCAATATGGACTAGTTTCCTTTCCTATTAGGTGTTTTATAGGCATTTTGTTGGAGTTAAGAAAGGAGTACTTCAAAGACAAATGAAAATAATGAAAAATGGTATCTTTACCGCATCCTGGCTAGCCTGGAATTATGAACTGGATATTAATACATTAATGTTCATTATATACATGTAATATATATGAAATTTAAAAATGCAGATTGAAAAAACAAGTGGGCCTTGCACTCTTTCCTCTGCCAAGTCAGAATTATCAGTGCTGTGTATTTGTTTGTCTGAACTGATCTAAAAATCTTGTGTGTGTTGTAATTTATGTCATTCCTGCTGAAAACCTGGTTTCACTGTTCTGAGTTGGCTGTGATGTTCCCATGTTTTCCTGTTTCCAAATAAGTGAAACTGCAAAACCTAGTCATCTAAGCTATGTTGCCCCATTGGGCAATAGGAACTTGAAGCTTAGAATGCAAAGCGCTCCCATTCTCAAACAACTCTTTGTTTTAACTTACCATGATCAGACTGCTTTGTGTGTGCACCTATTCATTGCTTGAGCTTAGAGTTTTAGTGTGTATTCCACCAAAGAAGTTTCCTGGATAGTGGATGAAAAAGAGGTGATGATGAACTTTTCATTTGTTCTAAATGCAAACAGCAATTTTCAAGGGAGCTAATTAAAATCTTCATCTGATCCCTAGCTGTGAGAGAGCTCTGCCTGGATGCACGTGATAAGTTCATGCCTTTTGAGATTTCTAATTTGATTGTATATTTTTTTTCCCCTGGTTTTATGGATACAGCATTTTTTTATGTTCATAAGTCCTTGACAGAGGAAATGGCAGCTTTCCGTTTAAATGTTGCAGTTGGGAAGCAATGCTTTGCAAGTGGATTGTTCTTTTTCCTTTGTGTGCGTGAGAAGAATGGTAACTTAACTCATCAAAGCTATTTGTAGGGGAAAAGGCTTCTTTCCAATCTAATTGGCTAATAAACTATTGTTTTGAAAAGAGTCCAACCTGAGATAATGTACAGGATCTCAAAAAACTGTGAGCTCCTATTGCCAAAGCTTTGTGAAGACTGTTTTGTCATCTTAAAAAGCACACGCAGAGTTTTCTCGATACACACTGGCACATTGTACATGAGCTGGATGTTGGCAAAGAACATTAAACTCTTAATTTGGCATTACAAGTTGTCAGCTGGTCACATCAGTTGACTTTAATAATTGCTAATTGAGCAAATGCACAGATCTGGAAGACAGAACCTCAAAAACTTACCCTTTCTCTGTCAGATTATTAGTTTTATGTGTTTGGGTTATTTTTCACTTGTAGCATGAAAAAAAAAAATGTTTCGTTTCCTTCTGCAGTGAGTTCTATACCATCAGATTGATCTTGTGTTTGATGTCTTTCATAAATTGAAGGTCACACTCACAGTTTAAGCTTGAAATTGTTCCTTACTAGCAAGTAAATGAGTGGATCACTATGGAATTGGGTTGGTAAGAGAGGTCAGAATGGGAGTTTGAGAGTAGGACTTGGCACAATATAAGGAAGTAATATCAAATTGATGTGTTCACTCTGTAGTGAGCTATTGATTGTTACTTTTTATTGCATACTTCAGCATTTGTGTGGAGGAAAAAAGTTTATAGCAAAGCAAGGTGTCTGTCCCAGTCTGCTTTTGCTGTAGTAGAAAAATTAATGTTAATGATCTGAGATGTAGCTAAAGCAAAAGAATGTTACTAAGAAAGATCTTTACATAAGTGAAGTGGAAGTAGGAGGGTAATAGTTATATATCCATTTTTACAGCGACCAGTAAGATAGGGCAGTACTTGAAGTACTTTTTTTGGCTTCTGTCAGTCAAGTGACAAGAATAAGAGCGATACTTTTGCCAGTGGAAATTGAAGTGTGCATTTGCATGTATTTATTGCTTGCTACTTTTGATTAGGAAGAAGAGAAAGAGACCTGATTTCCCTTCCTTAAATGTGTATGACTTTAATATGAACAAGAATTCTGGTTCAAATTCTCCTGGGGAAAAATATCCCCAATGGGAAGGTCAAAAAATTATCCTACTGATATCCTACAGTGAGACTAGAAAACACATGTGAGCTAGAATATGACCCCATGTGAGGACAGCCATGTTTTCTTGAAGGGTGGCAACTCAAAGTTGTTGGCCATATGTCACCAAAGTCAGTTTTTTATTAATATCTAGCTATGTGCTACCATATGCATACCTAAAACAATACACAAGGAAAAGAACAAATTGCTGTTAGCAGATCAGGCAGTTCTAAGTCTTTGTGTTCACATTACTCCGTACTGCAGTCACTTTATGTTCTGCACTTTCTTCACCAGGTAAAATGAAGTGGAGTTCTTCCTAGTTTTTAGACCTTTTTAGAATCCTGTTGGATTCTGTGTTTACGCTTTTCTGCCTTACACAAGCATATGCCATGCAAGGATATAAAATTACTATTATTGTTGTTATTGTTACTATTGTTACCTTTTCCTACACCATTCTGAGTAACAGGAAAGGTGGACATGTTGAAATAATTTTCTTGCAGATTTTAATCCCAAAGTACTGTGTAGAAGATTCAAATACATTCACATGTAGTATAATGTGAAACTTTGTCATATGTGTGTTTTGAATCATGTCTTTTTCTAGGTTACTAAGTACTTGTACTGTAGGTGCAGTTGCTGTACTACTAATGGAATTATTATCATGGACATACCAAGTTAAAGCCATACAAATTTGTCCAGTAAGAATGGACTCATGCAATATGAAGGATCAGTTGCTGATTCCTGGAATATGAAGGTATCTGTTTCCTTGCCTTTGCTTAAGCAAAATTATAGGTCAAATGCAGAGAATCTCTCGTTAGAATGGAAGAACGGTCCCAAGAATTCAGAGCAGGGATTGTTATAGCCTGGGACCCATAATGTTCAGTATCCTGTCTCCAACAAGCCATAGCAGACTTCCAGAGAAAAGAGGAATAGGGCGAGAGTATATCACACACATCTTGAAAATTCCCAGCCTCCAGCACTTTTCAGCTCAAGGGATTTCCTGGACCTGGTATGGTTTGCTAATTCTCAGTGAATCTCTCCTCCAAGTACTTGTTCAGTTTCCCCATGTAACTTTTGAAATTTTTCCTGTAGTCCCTAATATGTTTCTGAGAGGTTTCATAGATCTTCTGCTTATTGGACAAAGTATCAGTATCAGCTGCTTCTGTTTGGTTTGCACTTCGTTCCTACCAGCTTCCTTTGTGGTTGATCATTTCCCTATATACAAGAATATACTGAATGCCAAAACGACATAAAATTTCTGTTTGAGCCCTCTGTTTTGATACAAATTATTGCAGAACATCACAGAAACTCAGCTTTACAACTTAATTTACTTACAAACAGCTTTACAAGATGACAGTATCAGTTCTACAGCAGTGACAAGATAGAAATTGCCAGTAGATACTCTTCCTCACAAAACCCTATCGTGTACATGGTCTGTATGGACATTTGACACCCCATACACAGATTGGTGTAGAAGGTTACCGGGACATTTGCAGACCCCGTTTGATAAGCAATAAAATGCACTGAGATCATAAAACCCATGTTTTTATTAGTACTGTGATAGGTACAAATATTTAACACAAGTTACATTAGAAAGCTACAAGGATAGTGTTATCAGCTAGATTTTGCTGATAGTTTGCGTGGCGGCCAAGGTTTAAAATGGAAGGTCAGAGGGAGACCTGATACAAGTAGCGTGGGCTGGAATGATGTCTGTGTGTTGCAGTTCTCATTTAAGGTCATTTATCATGTAGCAAACAATAACATTTCTTGAGCTGAAGCTTAAAAGTTGTGCTGCAGTGTAATTAAGAATCATTTGCTGTAAAACAAAGAGACCGTCCAACTCTCTACATATGTCACCTGATAAATTTAGGTCAAAGCTGACTGAAAGATCTTGCTGATCTATAAATGCCAGGTTTTTTGAGAGTCCTGTGGCTGTTGCAGAGTGGACATAACTTTAACATGCTTCAGACTGCAAGAAGTGGTTTTTGTTTAGTACAGGAGATAAAAATACACTCAGAAGTAGGTGGAAAAAAAAAAGTAAAGAAATATCATTACTGTCTTCCAGAATTAAAAGAAGTAATTAAAAGAAGTTTTGGGGTTTGTGGGTGTTGGTTCTCTTTTTGCTGAATAGTAATGCTCTGTGAAATTATTCAGTATCTTTCTATGAGTCAAAAAATTCTGAACTTCAAAAAAGGGAAACTAATGCACACAGTATAGAGATACATTTTGAAAATTAGCTGAAGGGATTAAAGAATGTCTGAATCTTGGACCTCTAGAGTTTGTGTTGGCAATAAAAATAGTCTGTGCTCCTTAATTGCACTGTGAGCACTAAATAATGGGCATATGTAATAGTCAAAGATGTGGTAGGTGGGGTACAGCTGTAGCATTAGCATCAATACTGGAACAGACTATTATACTTACCAACAGGTGCAGATATACTAATTAAATAGTTTACTTCTGAACATTGGTTAAAATTACTTTGTTGACAAGATGTCCTTATATTGCAATCACAGCTAGTGTCTCTGCTTTCTTTCAAAAACATCAAATAAAGTTTTCTACTGAAAAAAAAAACCCAAAACAAACCCAAACCAAAAAAGCCAAAACAACCCTCAGCTGTCAGAAAATATACATCTGAAGGCATTTTATCCCAATGACTCCTTATAAAGAAGGCAGCAGAATGACATTGTAATGTTGCTCAATTGATAGTTTTTCTTTCTGAATCTGCTTGCTCTTTATAATGTAACTGCGGGCAATACCTTAAGTTTGCAGACATAAATAGCCGGTGTCAGTATGTGTTGCATACGGAGCAGAATTATACTTCCAGCCAAGAAACACCTCTCTAGGAGAAGCTGCCTAGTAATGCTCATTTTAGCTCGAATTATAGAAATGAACAGCTAATCTTTTCTGTGGACAGATCTTTTTTTTTTTTTTTTCCTCCCAGAAAGCAATGAGAGCAAACTGATTTTATCTTCATTTTCCTGTGTTTCTGGTAGCATCCTTCATAAGCTGGTTGTTGACCTTTCTTGATAAGAAAGCCTTTTCCCATCATCATTTAATACCTACTACCTTGTTTCTCTCTCGCTTTGTGTTTTTCCCTAAATGTTCATACTACTGGGGAGGTCTCTGAGAACCAGACTTTTGGAGAAAGACTAGTTCATTAAAAATATAGCACTAGCTTAAATATCTCATAATGCAATTAAAAAAGCAAGACACAAAATGGAAAGGGAAGCTTCTCATCCCTCCACCCCCTGCCTTTTGTTTGCATTTTGCATCTCTATGGAACATACATAAAGATTTTCCACAGAGACTATTAGTATTCTGGCAAGCTCTCACTTGTGGTCCATAGAACATCAAAGTGCTGACAGATGCAGTATTATACAGAAATGGAAAGATTATCTTTGTGTTTCTGTATGTATCCTGCAAAACCCCCAAAACATTCAGATCTCTCCTTGCTACTCCGTTCCAGCATGCTTAAGCCATCTGCTTGGTTTTCCTGCTGCATTTGGTCTCATCAGTCATGTTCACATGTATTTCGGGCTGCTTAATTTCATTACGCAAAGTATTATGCATTGTTCATCCAATAAGTGAGAGAGGTTCATTCGGCTCCCCAAGGGACTTGTAAAAAGGAGTTTTGAATCTCCAAGAAAACCTAAAAAGTCTTGTTGAAACATGGATCACATTTCACTGTTACCTTTATTAACATACTAAAACTTACTTTATTGATTGTTATGTATCTTTTCCTGACTCCCAAAGGCTAACTGATGTCTCCTTAGAAATATTTGCTTCTAACTAGGATTTTTTAAACACAATTAAGATCTCTACACAAAACTAAGTGCCATATTTGAAAGTTTCCTTTTCGGTGGAGTTAGTTTTTCTGCCTAGTAGTGAGGTTGCCAGTTCTGAACAGAATGTGCTTGTGGCCATCCCTGTGAATATCCCCTAGAATTAGCAAGTTTTTTAAAGCCTTTTAAAAAGCATCAGAATTCACAGAGGAAAGAGAGATCCCTTAATGCCAAAGATGTAAAATCTCCATTTGCAGTCTTTGCTGAGTGCTCAAGCTTCTCAGAACTCCTAAGGCTGGCTATGATAAACTCTTGGCATTCTTATGGAGTAACTCAATATACTCGCGTTTCAAGACGAAAAAGATAGAAAAAGAGTTTCCTGTGATGGCTCTTGATAGCTCATCTTGTGATGGGAAGGAACCAGCCCCAGCAATGAGAGCTGGGACGCTGCTGGGACCGCAGTGGACAGAAGAGTACCAGCATGGGAGAAAAATGATCAGTGTTGGGCTGAGGAAAGAGTGATCGAGGCTTGGTGGGCCAAGGCAGTGGATTAACAGTGAACCTGGAGAATGGGAAGGGACATAAAAAGTGGACGTGGAGTGGGAAATCAGGATGGACCAAACAAAAAGAGTGAGAATTGGCAGGAAGCTCTAGGGAAGACAGATTTAATAAGGAATTGGATACCCGGACAGAAAATGTAGAGCTGCCAACATGCTGCCATTAGCTGGAGAGAACTGGGAGTGCTTAAGAAATGAGCCAGGAAGGCAGGAAAATGCAATTCAAAAGGAATGGTGCTTGGGTACATAGGAAAAAACATACAGTATATTCTACATGTTCTAAAGAGAAAAAAGAAGGAAAAAAATGAGGATCCATTACTGGGTGTAAAAAGCTAGTGGATTTTTTAATCTTGAAAAAAATTCACCATGAAAATAATAATTTTATTTTGAGAAGCTACTCCATATGGTATATAAATTATAGAGCATTCACCGAATAGGAGGTGTGGACTCTTCAAATTCCTTTTAAAAAAACAGCCTATGCACTGGATAAGCATGGCTCCCTCCCAAAAAATAAGTAACTTAGAGACTCTCATAAAACCTCAGAAAAAGGCTGAATTAAACTTTGAGTGCTTGACGTTGCAACAATGCTTTTTTTTATTAATGTTGTGGTTTGCATCTAATGAGTTTAATTTTACTTTGTTGTTTTGATAAATAATTATGTTCTATCCAGACAGCCACAAGGTACAAAGTAATTGTTGACTGTGAAAGCTGGAACATTTTTAACCAGCTTTTCCTGATATTTATTTCATTAAAACCCTAGGTCCTGGAGTCATTTGAGGATTTAGCCTTTCTTTTCTTTTCTGATGGAAAAGGGACATTGTGTGGTGGTGTAAATTCTCGTTGTCCCATGACTTTGGTGACCGTAAACTCAACTGAATGCACGTTGTTGATATGGGCTTTATTCCCTAAAAAATGAGAAAGCAAATGAAAGGTATCCACATTTACAGAAAATTCAATCATTTTTACTGTTGTGGTTAACAATATTGATTTCTTAGTACTTAAGTAGTGAAAAATGAGAGCTACTCAAAATATTTTAATGAACTTTTGAATTATGCAATGCTATTGTTGTTTTTAAAAAAGTATCTTTGAGAATTTTTGCTGTTTTAACTATTACCAAGACCAGCAAAGTGAAACAATGACAGTATTTCATACTAAGGAAAATAACCAAAAGTGCTACATGTAAGATAAGGGGACTGAGGACAGCCTTTATGGTGTATGATTAAGGTATTGGGTAAGGATTCAAGACATTTAAGGCTGAGAAGGTTCCTTAAACCACACTCCTTGCGTGACATTCAGCATATTGTTTAATTTTGTGTACCTCAGCTTCCATCTGTAGAACAAATATGTTGATATAGCTTTACTGCTATCCGTTGCCTGTCTCAGGGATTTGATTTATAAAAATCTTAAAGATCTCTAACAGTCTTGTTCAAACAACTTCCAGCACAGTAAGCATTCTGTCTTCACTGGAGCTTCTAGTCAGAGCTGTGGGGAAAAAGCGATGTCAAGTCTCTTAATTTACCAGAATGCAAGGCTCTATAGAAGGAAAATAGAAGAGCTGAGAAGGGGAAAAAAAATATCGGCAGTATAATCTGAATAGTTCTATGAAATTGTTCTAGTCTGAAGATTGGATTTACTTAAATAATTTTTGCCCCTTAATGCAAACTGTTTTGAAGTTGTCTGGTTGTGTATAGAAGTAGTTAAAAAATGCACAAGTATAAATCCATGTCTTTTTGATATCAGAAGAATTCGCTGAGCGTGCTAGGTTCAGGAACATTGTGGGATACAGCAGCAGGAAAACACAGTGTGTGTGGGATCACTGCAGTTCACCATACTTGACTCACTTATGAAATCTACAGAAGTATGTAATATTGGAGCACACTAAGAAAACAATCCAAATGAGTCCATCATGAAAACTTGTTCACGTTTTTTTTTTTTCTGTGTATCTTAACAATCTGATTAACTCTCATGATAATCAACTTCTGTCAATCAGCAGCTAAAGGGTACTGAACAAACAAAGTATAATTAAAGGAGTTCTTAAGTGGCAGTTGTTTGTGGGCAAAGATGGAAAATACAGCTGCGTAGGTACAGGCAAGTGTTTACATGGAATGTCTTTCTTTTAAAGGGAGAAAAGAAAAGGGATTTTTTCTGAGCTGTGAAGAGACTAGAAACTGACTGAGAAAGCCTTCATTCAAGATTTCCCTTTGAAAAGAAAACTGCGTTGATGCCAATCATATAAGGTATTTTTAAAAAAACATGGATGCTGTTACCTTCCATACCTTGTTAAATGCTTTAATGCGTGGTGCTTTCTAAGAAATAAAATGGAGATAGTAAATAATTTAAAGAAATAGCTTTTTTCTGATGCAAAGTCTATTACATTAGTGAACGTATCATTTTGTGTTGATAGATCATATTTCATACTGACATGAAAGATGAAAAAAAAAAAACCCCAGTTTATAAACATTTGTTGACTGTTCAGGTCGTAGTTGTATTCCTTGCCTTCTCTCACCATCAACTTGCGTTTTATCAAATCCCAAGCTGTCATGGTTCATTATCCATAGATGATCTTGAGCAGCCTTGCATCAAAAAAAAATATGCTGTGGCATCTGCCATTGTGCACCACTATACAGATCACTTCTGAGTGAGGTTTGTCTTTGATTTATACATTCAGCTGTGTGTGTTCTTATTTTTTCGCATGTGAATCTCTTAAGCAATGGAAACTGCATATACTGCGTTACTGCGATTTTTCAGACTGTAGATATAACGTCTACCATGCCTTTTTATCTAACGAGTTCCATTTGAGTTAATGCTTGTACAACTCAGTCTCCACCAGGCATTCACATAGTTTCTGTAGTCATTTCATAAGCTCCTGTATTAGCGATGTAGATAGCACATTGAAATCTGCAGCTGTGATTGTAGTATCAGTCTTGCATTCTGGAGCTTACATTTTGACTCTTCTGATTTTAGGAGCCAGAAATGGAATATATGTCACGATTGTATTAATATAGAGCAATAATGTCCAGATATAAATATCTTTACTAAGGAAGTCTTTACTTCCTGTAAGGTAATTATATTGGTAAGAGGCTATTATTCTTTTTTGAAAGAAAATGAGTAAAAATGCACAGTGCTCATAGATATTAGTAAATAAAAGTCCTCTTCATTCCTCTAATTTCCATCTCTGTTTAACTATTGTTGAAAGGGGAAAAGGAACATTATTTTTTTTAATATATATTCTAAGGTCATTTCATTGCTATTATGTTTTGGTGATACCACATTTGGAAATTAATTTATTATACTGCTACTGTTACATCTGAAAATATTTGTTTCAACAGTCAACAGTGAAAATGTATTATTACCCGTTTTAGCTTTGTTTCGGTACTTCTTGACTTGGTAACTATTTGAAATTAATCGAAGAAGCTGTTTTTAGGAAATTGCATGGATGCTTTTCTGAATATGTTAAATCTAAGTAGCATTGCTTGCTACAGCCTAGATAGGCTGTCTTCATCCAGTTGCTTTGATGTTTTCTCCAGGGATGAGGAGAGTAAGAGAAACAATCTTGTTCTATTAAGATTCCTTCCCAGGCTTGATGCAATTTCAGTGAAACATTATGCTAAACCCACTCCCTTTTACAGAGAAAAAGACTTTCCGTATAGTCTGAAGACACTTACAGGACTTCAGTTTGCATGTCAGGGTTCCCATACCAATTAATTGTTTATACATGCGAGGGCTTCATTTGGGTTAGAGCTTTTTATGATTTTTCTGTTTGTGCAGATGTTTCACAGAGAGCTTGTGGAAGTGGGCATCATTCACAGGTCAAATGAAAAGCAGCAACATATAAAGACAATGAAATGTTAGGGCACTTCTCAATGAAAGTTCACAAAACAAGTGAAAAGCCACATGAAAATGCAAAGCTATATGTCCTTGAAGTAAACCGTCCCCACAGAAAAGAACTCACTTGGAAAGAATAACACTATTCTTCTGTGCTGTAGAGCAGATTATTGTGAGACTAACTCTCAATGTGACTTTAGCAGTGGCTGTCATTCTGCCCAAAGCCTGCCTTTTATTTTCAGTAGTAAACCACAATGCATCTCTCTGCTGAGTGTGCAAAAAGGGGGAGAGAGCGAGAGAGAGATTGAAAAAAAATATTTTTTTTTCTAATTCCCCTGCATCCGTTCCTGTTCCACCAAAACTTGCAAATGAATTTTGATTGAAGTAGTAGTGTGTTCATCACAGCGATAGAATTAATTTCCATCTCTGTTCACTATCATGCGTGTCTCAGTTACAGACAGTTTCTTCTGAGAATAAGAAATACTGCCTATGAATGTGTCTGGGAGTAAGTCAACAATGTTGTAACTCAGACTAATTTAAATGAAGGCACATGTTTTGGGATCTGAAAGTTGAATTTCCATTCAAACAATAGCTTCAAGGACTTGCGTGCACGTTTGACTGTCTCGTGCCCTGGGGTGGATTGCTGCTAAAGAGATTACCCACGTATACCTATGAGCTACAATAAGATTCACAGGAATGTGAAATAGAATAAAGTTGTCTGCAAGGTAAATATGAAGGGGAAGAGCAATTCAAAGCAAAAAATGGAATAAGAATAAAACTAGGGGAATTTAAGACAACCTGCACCAGGAACTTAAGGATGCAACAAAACCTGAGGATCTGATGCACAAATCTGAACCAGAAATGCTTCTTAGTCTGTCATCCAAGTCAAAGACTTTGGTAGCTCTCTCAGTGTTGTTGATGTCTATATAATACATTACAAATTGGGTTAAAGGGGATGCTGTAATAAACAGAGTCAGTAGGAAATATCTTCTGAGACTTTTTGAGTATTAGGATGTGCTTACTGAAACACAAAATAATTGCAGATAGTTAAGTGTTACAAGGAGTCTTCCTATTTAAAAAAAATCCATTAAATTGGTAAAAATATTCCTTTAAGTGTTTTAGATGCAATTTATCTTTAATACTACCTTCCATTTAGAAATCTTTATGGTGTGTTAATTGTGGTGTTATTTTTTGCTCGTATTTGATGATAGTAACAAGGATGAAAATAGTTCTCCTATTACAGGAACTCCTACTTCCACTGAAGTTGCTTTGGACATTCTAGAAATGCAGAGTGCTGCTCAGGCCAGCACAGAGGGAATCCCCACAGAGCACAGAGGAAGGCTGTAAATAGTACCAGTCCAGAATCAGGAGGCCCCAGACCAACCAGTCTCAATGGTCTGACCCCATTTAATTCAAGAAACCATGCCAGCTGATAGCAAGGCTCTTTCGAGTTCTTTCTCCTTTTCTTGCCTTAGGAGTATTTTGTTTCTAGCCCATTTGTGAAAGCAAAGAAGAAATCCTGGAGTCCCCATCTCATTTTCATGCTTGTAAAACTCCGTTAACTGTGATGGAGCATGTAGGGCTACAAATAAAACTTCATTTCAGTCAGTGAGGTTGGCTGGTGGAGAAAACTGGTTCTCAGTTTTAGGACTTACAATCACCATACTTTGGTAAAAGAAAACATCATATAAACCCATATTAAATATCTCCCCACAAGGCAGAGGATGTTACCTATGTGTTCTTTGAACTGTTTGAGAAAAACTATACTTTCCCAACTTATTCCAGTTTTTTTTTGGTCTTTTAAATAATTTTAGTACATTTCTATAGGTCGTATGTGTTATATAGGTCACCAAAGTCCTATCTGTTGGGAAGATGTTCACGTATTACCATGGGACTGTTTGAGAGTCAAGGACTAAGGCATTGTTGCAACGAACACCAAAATTACAAGTGAACAATGTTGCCACAGTTTGCAGACTTGTCTCAGAGCAAAGGTTGATAGACTGTAAACCTGGCTCTGAAAATATAAATATTTGCACTATTTCTTTTTCATTTTTTCTGTATTCTTTTTCTGACCTTTTTTCTGAACTGAGACTTGCCTTCATTCCTCTTTTGGGACCAACATTTCACTGATAAATGAAAATCCCTAGGCCGTAGATGGATACATCTTGCCTGCTTTAGCCATTTCCGTCTTAAAGGTAAACCATTAAGCAACAATGAAAACTGAATTTTGCATAGATCTGTGCTGCATGCATCCATTAAAAATAAGGAGAGCAATAAATGCAAAAAATTACTTCAATTAATTTGTTGAAATTTATTAAACTGTGTATAACTTCTTTAGCTGATAATTTTATCTTACACTGGCAACACAGGCTGCAATGAGATTTCTGGGTTTCGGTGGCTGAATACGAATCAGACATACCAAGGACTTTTTTTGGGGAAAAGAAAATTTCACAAAGTAATATAGTTAAGTGCAGGTCTTACTCTCCCTATAAGAAAGAATAAAATTGCTGGTGCAAAAAAAGGCTTCTTTCTTCCCACAGTGCTGCATTTATTGTATTACTGTCTTAACTGGTAGCAATTACACATAAGCTGTTAAACAAAATGAGAACAATCAAACAGTCAGCTCACTGAGCCAGAGGTGGTACTTGGAGTTACCTTGCTGTTTCTCCCACTCAATCTCAGCATCGCTGATGGTCAGAAAATAGATGCTCGTTCTGCTGCATATGTTTATGTGGCTGGGAGGGACATGACTTTTCTTTCCTTTTTGGCAGACAAGAAAGAAACTAAAAACTCTTGGGGAAAAAAAATAGATTTATGAGGAAAGTATGCACCTACATGTGCACACCATACCTGGGAAGAGTATTGTGTTTTGTAACTGGCTGGATTAAAGGCCCACTAGATTACGACAGGTTGAAACCAAGAAGGTGGCAAAATTCAAAACAGTTCTGAATTTATATGGTATGAGAATTGTAACAGTAAATTCTTGCAAGACTTTAGGGGGAATAAAAAAACCCCAAACCACTTGTAGGGCAAAATAAATGGGTAAGTGGGTAGGGTGTTCTTTCATGGAATGAATTATGTTCCAGATAACTACTACAGGAGGTCATGCATGGTTTTTTTAATAATCGATGCTGTCATTTGTTAGGATACAAGATCAGGTAGTCCGTAAATTTAGTTTGGTTCAGAAAGTCCTCTTGTCCTGTCACAGGTTTGGTCAAGTGATATAGAAAAAATGCTGTGACAAATTGGCTCAAGAAAAGCCAACAGGATATTTCTGGCGATCTTTACATCTGAATAAATTAGGTTAGACATTTTAAGAAACTGCAGTGTAAATATAGGGGAAGAGCTGTAATCCAGGTCTAATAAGGATAGTTATTTTCTGAGGTCCATTGGAATCATGAGCCTGAAACAGTTGAAGGGTGTAGTTTCATGATAGCGTAAAATCACATTTTGCTGGATGTGGTGATCTTACGCTCCCTTTTTGTTCCAGCACTAAAAGTTAACAGAGTAGTTTCCAGACAGATCAGTCTTATTGCAGCCACGCAAGGAACAGTGCAGTGGTGTGCGTGTGGGAGGTAGAGCAGCGTCTCTTGGCAGCAGCAAAGCCTCTAAGCAGCTTCTGAAACCACTCCAGAACTTTGAACCTTCACAGAAGGTGCAGGGGGCAGTGGGTGCTGACACCGCCATTTACTTTCTAAGTACCAAGTACTGCTCACCGCACTAATAGCAAGTGTGCTTAGCATTGTAATGAAGAATGAGCTTCAGACACTTTCCTATAATTGGACTACCCAAATTAGTAAAAATCAGTTCCCAAATTTGATCCCCAAGTGTGGTGGGTTGACCTCGGCTGGCTGCCAGGCTCTCACCCAGCCTCCCCAGCAGAACAGGGGAGAAAATAAGATGGAAAAGCTTGTGGGTCAAGATAAAGACAGGGAGGTTGCTTACCAATTATTGTCACAGGCAAAACAGACTCGACTTGGGGAAGTTTAATTGCCAATTAAAATAAATTTGGATGGTGAGAAACAAAGACAAAAGCTAAAACACCTTCTTCCCTTGTTCCCAGGCTGACCTTCATTCCTTCATTCCCACCTCTTCTGCCTCCCCGCTGCTGATCAGTGCAGGGGGATGGGGAATGAGGGTTGTAGTCAGTTCACAACACTTTGGCTCTACTGCTTTTCCCTCCTCATAGTTTCCCCCTTCTCTAGGATGGGGTCCTGCATGGGCTGCAGTCCTTCAAGAAGTGTTCCAGTGTGGTGTCTGCATGTGCTGCAGCTCCTTCAGGGCATATCCACCTGCTGTGTCCGCATGGGACTTATCCATGGTCTTCTCCATGGGCTGCTGGGGAATCACTGCTCTGGCCCCTGGAGCACCTCCTTCCTCTCCTTCTCTCACTTTGGTGCTTACAGGGCTGTTTCTCACATTTTTACCCCTCACTCTCAGTGCCAGGCATTTTTTTACCCTTTCTTACATACAGTTTTCCCCGAGGTGCCGCCACCGTGGCTGCAGGGCTCAGCCGTGCCCTGGGGTGGGGGGGTTGGAGCCGGCTGGAGCCGGCTGTGTCCGGCTCGGGGCAGCCCCGGCCTCGCCCCACAGACCCCCACTGCCAGCGCCCGGGCACCAGCACCCAGGACACCAAGTTGTCTCTGAAGCAGTTTAAGCAGCCAGTGAAAGCAAAGGTCATTTCCTCAGAATACTCTTGAAAATTTGAGGGTTTTCTTCCTAAACTGGTCTCACAGACGCCTATTTTCCAGTAGTATAACAGTACTGATTGCATGGGAGCTCTTCTTTCTAAATGCCTCTGTAAGTATAAACAGAAGAAATCCCATCATGTATTTTAAGGAATTTTATTTTTTTTCCTTTTCAGCGGGGCTGTGCTTATGGTAGATATGAAGTTATTTTCTCTGTTATGTTTTTGTATTTATGCATTAGCAATATTAGGTGTTTGTGCTAGAAATGAAAACTAGTAGTTTATTTATTCTTGCCACAGTACAATTTGCAGCCCTTCTGTCATGCAACCAAGCAAGTTCATTGCGCAGATCATGTTGTGACAGAATTTTGCCTTTAAGTTTTAATATATGGTATTGAAAAAAAAAAGAAATCTTGTTTTCCTTCCTCTAAAATATTAAAAAATATTTGCCTTGCATATCACATTTAATCCAAACTTTATATGTCCAAGATGTGCAAAGCATGGAAGGGAGAGAAATGGGTGCCAGAGGAGAGTCGCGCCGTGGACTCTGGCAGGCTCCCAGCTGGCAGGCGGGATGGGGACGGCCAGGTCTCCGGCTTGAGTCAGGCAGATCTGCTGCATCCCTTCTGGTGCCCACCTCTCCTTCTGGGGACGCCTGTTCTCTGGACCGTTGGTTAGGAGGCTGTGCTGAGATACATTCATCCTCTACTGTTCTCCCACTAATTTTTTTGGCAATCTGGGTGAATACCAATTCCTGCTTCATTATTTATAACATCTGTCTCTCAGTGTCAGAAAGGTGGTGGCCCAACCAGAGTGATACATTGTCCTTTACAGCATGACAAACTGGTTGGAACTGTTGGCACAAACAACTAGTTTATTTTTGTTCTCACATTAAAAAAAGATGTGATATGGAATCTTGTATATTTTAAAAATACAAATTCTTATCTGTGTCTGACAGATCACATTGCTATGAGAAGTCCAAAATTTGTGGTTTTCTCTAAAATTTAATTATGTGGCACTTTCCAACAGCAGCTTGTCTACTACTGACATGTAGAATTTCATTTTATTCCAACATCTTTTGTGTATATGTCTCCTTGATGTTGATAACAGTGGCTCGTGGTAATGCTTATCTTCTTTTGATTCTGAAAATGTAATAAAGAAGGAAAATACAAAGTAATAGCTACATGCATTAGTTAGGCAGGCATCGATCAAGTCTTTGCATCAGACTTAGCTTTTCAGATATCTCAAGAAACAGAGATCATAAAAGCAGCTTTAGCATGGCAAACATGCATGCCCAGAAAACCAAATAAATCATTGTCCAAACAAGGAATGAAGCAAGACAGATCTGTCTTGTTCACTCCTGAGTTTCTTTGTTTCCTTTTTCAGATAGTTTTCTGAACAAATTCTTTATTGCTAATTACCGTGGCTACCTCTCTTCGTAGCTACCAGGATAGGATGCTTCAAGGTAGGTGAGGCTTGGTTCCATTCCCCAGACTCCGTGGGATATGATGGGGATAGGAAGTCAATGTAAAGAGGGAAAATAGCCTTAATAATCTGTTGTCTACAGGTAAGAGTAGTCAGCTGGGGAAAAAGTGTAGAATTGCAAATATGTAGAACTCGATCTCATCTGTAAAAGAAATCCGTCATTCAAGAACTAGAGAGATAAATACAAGCAACCGTAGGCATAACTCTTGCTCCTTACTTTCCAATTTAAATGTTTGAAAATGCTGGATATTGATATGTAGGACATGTTCATATACCTGAGTTTGGTCTGCACTTGTGGATAATGAAATGGACAATAAGTACATCCTGGTGTACTTACGTGTACATATTGGGAGTATTTGGGGTAAGATGTAAATGCATCATAGAAAAATAGGAAATTTTGATGGTTTTTATGTTCTAATATATGCAGTTTTATTTGTACAATGTTTGCAAGACACGGTATCTTTTTTGTGTGGTTTTTTTTTGCATATACTTCTATATTGTACAGTGCTGTATGTGCACAATGATCCTGCTATGGAGTTTTGACTTTGTAACTCTTGGTCTGAGCAGCCAGATTCAGCGCTGACTGAATATTGCATGGAGAAACCTGCATGTTTCCTTGGCAGGATATCTGATTTGATGAGAACAACAGTGGCAATCTGCTTTATATTGTGGGAAAACTATAAGTATTTTTGGCTTTCTGATAGGCTGTCAATAGGCTTTGATAGGAGCAGTAAACAAGTTTAAGCTATGCTGTGTGCCACAGAAGAGTCTGCACGGTGTGGCCTGCTTCTCAGGAGGAGCAGAGATAGAAACCAGGATTTTCTGAGCTCATCATATGATTATTTAAAAGCTTGTATGAAAGACAAAGCAAAGGGGGTACAGCTGTGTGAAAGCCATGTCCCTGATGATCACATCACAGGTGAGGAAGATGTATACCCACTGATCAGGGATTATATATTTTCCCTAGGCAGAAGCAGCTATATTGAGTAGCTAAGGCTGTTCGCATTTCAGATCACCGACCAGGTCCCGCTTGTGTGGCGGCTTCCAATTTGGGTATTATGGTGTCACCAACGGGGACCTCCTGGCCAAAGCACATGAAGTTGTGCAGCTAGAACTAAAGTAAAAAGCTCTGAAACAACCATCCATCACTCCTCACATACCCCGGACAGTGTCCAAGAGAGGACATGGCATACACACTGGCCAGTGCCTTTTTTTGTGTGTGTGTGTCAGTGTGTATAAGAGAGAATGGACGGGAAGATCAGTTATGGTGAGTGTCAGCACAGCCAGCAGGTGGGACAATCAAGACATCTGGTACATTGGCTTTTGTAAGTAAGGTTTAAAGTGTACTGGAATAGTACTAAAAAAAGTTACAGAGGGAGCAGGTGGAGACAGGAGAGGGAGCTTCCATCTTGTCATGCTGTTCCATCTCCGTGTTAGGAACAGATGGCTGCAGTGAAACGGGATTCCTTTCCATTCTGTAACCCTGAATGCCATTTAAAAAAGAAATGTAGTTTTTGTGGCAAAATTACCAACATAGAGGTAGAGAATGCAGATGTACTTTTCAGGGACAGAAGAGATACGTGACAGCACATGGACGTCCTTAGAATATGTGATTAGTTTTGACAGGGAAGATGCAAGTTAGCTTTACTGTATTTTGTGAAAGACAGCTGATACTAGTTTTATTTGACAGCAGAAGTCCAACCTGTATCAGTTAGAATTTCCTTGCACTGCAGCAAATAACAGTTAAGATTGGCAAATTGTTTCAGCACAAAGTGGCTATACATGAAGGGTGTTGGCTGCAAAATTTCATTCCACTGCTGCAAAACTGTATGTAATTCATATGTGAGGGTAGGCCCTGACATATCTGTAAGCTCAAACTCATTTTGTAAATAAACCATTGTTTACAACACAGTAATGTACAGATTAAAAAAAAATCTTTTCAATCTCTTTCTCTACTGCTGTGCGTTCTGCTGCTGCTTTTTCCACTAGCAAACAAATGGTTATTTCTAGATTAATACATTCTTCGTATGTGCTGCTGAAGAGAGAGAGATTCAGATCATGCTACTGTGAACAGTGTTTTAAAATGTGCATTTGATTGTAGTTTACAAATGGCATGGAAGGCAACCAACCTTGAAAGTCTCTGCCCTGTGTTCTTTGTGGAGAATGTTACATAATAAATGTGAGAAACATATATTCGTGCATGCAGCTGTACATCTATAATGCTGGCTCATGCTTATGGCTGCTCAGGTGTGTGTGTTCTCTTGTAGCATGAGGAAGTTGTTTAGATAATGCTAACCTGCCAGTTTTGCAGTCAGTTTGGTGTCTGAGAGTCAGCTGCTTCCATTACAAATCAATATATTCTTTGTAAATAGGAAGGACGCGAGAGATATCATTGAGTTGGGTAATTTTTACATTAACTTTTGCATCCTACTCTTTTGCGTGTCTTACTGTTGTCTACTAGCAGCCTGCAATTTGACGACACCATTTGAAAACCTCTTTTCATTTTGTTTTGTTGACAATGACATAGGATATGCTATTAATCCAGCTTTTGGGGAAGATTGTTGAAATCCAAAGTAAACAGTGGCACGGTAACCGTGGCACTGTGAACAAACTGGTTTGAATAAAATGATAGCTGATTCAAACTCTTTGTCCATGGAAAATTTGAAAATGTAAAAAGTTCAAGCATGCAGGTGTGTAAGTGTTAAGGCCATGTTCTGCCACTTCTCCAAGGATCGTTTCCTCCCGCTTGGGTGGTGGCAGCAGTACTCGGCAGCCCTTCCTGGCCTACGATACCACTTTTTGAGAGGTGCGGGTGCCTGGTGGGGGATCTCCTGCATAACTTGTTTCTGGGGGTATTCTTCTGAATTTCTAAATTCTCTGATTGAGTATTTCTTGGATTACAAACTCTTTACAGGGAGGGAGGATGTTTTACTCATATGTAAGTAATTTCCAGTGAAATCCAGGAGTTCCTTTCTCTTTTCAAATACAGGTTAGCAGTATTTGAATTGTGTTTCACATAGGCGTCACAGCCAGCTCTCTGATACACCCTGAGGTTTACAGACAAGGATAAATGTCCAAAAATTAGTAGCATAAAAGCATCCAAAATAAGTTTTCTTAACCAAATTCAAGTGTTGCATACAGATCTTGTGAAAGGATGACACCCTGAAATACACATTGTATCCCACCTGAGAATCATTGAGCCAATTTTTTTGTGTTTGGTTATGTTGGTTTTAGTGGAACAATTTGTGGATTAAGATGCTAGCCAAACACACTAGTCACTGTCATCAACTAATGAACTCAGTGCTTGGCTAGGACTGAAGATAAATCTGAATCTAGTTAAAATTACAACATGATGTTCATTAGCTTCAGCAAGGGTAATTTCTGAGACAAAGTGTTGCTATCACCCAATGTGTTAAATAAGCAGTTGGACTAAGCAGGTGGTGGGCAGAGATCAATGAGTTTCCATTAAACAATAGGTAATTTCTCAGTAGGAAATTACTCACATTCCCAAAAAGGGGAACATACCAAATTTCTTCTGCTGGTGTATAGTTGTAAGAAATCTGCTGGTCAAGTATGTGTGCTCTAGAAACATGAAGAGGCAGAAAACCTTACAGACATTTTGAAGGGTGATGATTATTCTCGTATTTATTACCAGAAAGGTAATTATTTCTTCTGATATACCTCAAGGCTTCATTGTGCTCGATGCTGCATGCATGTAAGATCTCAGCTTTACACTGAAGTTCACCACTAACTTATTTGTATGATGAATGTTTCCCAGTACTACAGCAGAATTGTAAAATACCACTCTTACCAATGATACTAAGTCTATAGAAGATTGACTTGCCTGGTTGACATGGGGCGGGCAGTGGACATTGTCTGCCTGGACTTCTCCAAGGCTTTTGATACATTTCCCCACAGTCTCCTGGAGAAATTAATGTGTTGTGGTCTGTGCAGCAGGTGAATTGGCTGACGGGCCGCACCCAAAGGGTGGTGGTAAATAGCTCTTTTTCAAACTGGCAACCTGTCACAAATGGAGTCCCCCAGGGATAAATATTGGGCCCAATGTTATTCAACATATTAATAAGTGATTTGGATAGTGGAATCAAGTGTAGCCTGATGAAGTTTGTGGATGACACCAAATTAAGTGGGAAAGTAGACACTCCAGAAGGGAGAGCTGCTCTGCAGGAAGATCTGGATAGGCTGGAAGAGTGGGCCAGCAAGAACCTTATGAAGTTCAACAAGGACAAGTGTAAAGTCTTGAACCTGGGAAAACATAATCCAGGAGTGCAGCACAGACTGGGAGCCACCTGGCTGGAGAGCAGCTCTGTGGAAAGGGACCTGGGGGTCCTGGTGTAAAGGAAGCTCAACATGAGCGAAAATTGTGCTGCTGCGGCCAAGAAGGCCAACAGGATGCTGGGTTGCATCAAAAAGGGTATCGCCAGCAGAGATAAAGAAGTCATCATCCCGCTCTACTCAGCGCTTGTCAGGCCACACCTGGAGTACTGTGTACAGTTCCGGTCCCCGCTATACAAAAAGGGTGTAGACAGGCCGGAAGGGGTCCAGAGAAGGGCCACCGAGATGATCAAAGGACTGGGAAGCCTGCCACACGAGGATAGGCTGGGAGAACTGGGTTTGTTCAGCCTTGAGAAAAGGAGGCTTAGAGGGGATCTCATCACCACGTGCCAGTACTCAAGGGGTAGTTACAAAGAAGATGGAGACTCCCTTTTTACACAGAGTCACATGGAGAGGACAAGTGGGAATGGACACAAGTTGTTCTGGGGGAGATTCCGATTGGACACCAGAGGAAAATTTTTCACAGTGAGGACAGTCAACCATTGGAATAATCTCCCCAGGGAAGCGGTTGACTCGGCCATGTTGGTCACTTTCAAGAGTTGTCTGGACAGGGTGCTGGGCCATCTTGTCTAGCCTGTGCTCTTCCTAGAAAGGTTGGACTAGATGATCCCTGAGGTCCCTTCCAACCTGTGATTCTGTGATTTCTTCATATACTTATATCTGCTTATGTAGAATTTTGAGGGGAAAAAGGTGTAATGGATAAGGATGCAGATATGGATACGTTACTCAGCCTTTTTGACTAAACCTTGTACAAAACTCATTATATAATTTGAGGGAAAAAAAAATCCTTTATCTTTGCTTTTCATTTAGCCACATCATGGCCTATTTCAGACTCAAAGCAGAAATGTTGATAGTGGGAGATGTTTTCCCAACATTTCTAATTATTTGTCTCAAGTTTTACATGCTGTATTTTTTGTTATGTGTATCAAAGTTAATTCAGCAGTCCCTGAAGTTGTTCTTCCACTAATATGTAACCTAATAGTGGATTGAAGTGAGATGAACTGAGGAGGGATGGGTTTGTGTCTTCACCCTTCTGATAGATGGTATCCTCCCTGAGAACATCATGCCCAACCAGTTAATTTGCTTTAGTCTGTCTTCAGTTTACCACAATGCATTGGTGTTTAAAAACTGGTCGGCATTTCAGGAGCTGGCCGATGAGACATCAGTTGTCCTTGCCTGGAGGGTAGAAAAAGCTGTCTGAAGAGCAGGGCAGAGGGCAGGAGGTGATTATACTTTCTGCCATTCAGTTATTCCATCTAGCCATCACAAGT
The DNA here is from genome assembly GCF_963921805.1 of Phalacrocorax carbo. NCBI lineage: Eukaryota > Metazoa > Chordata > Aves > Suliformes > Phalacrocoracidae > Phalacrocorax > Phalacrocorax carbo. The sequence goes on from NC_087513.1 coordinate 43,875,706, forward strand.
ATGTGGAATTGGATAAAAATTCCTGAATTTTTAAACACAAATGGTTATGTTGGTAATCATTCCTGTCTTGATTTGAGAGTATCTTGCACCTACCCAAGATGGTAATTTACAGAAGACGGCAAAAACACTCTGCCATAATGTGATATGAATGAGGGGTAAGAAAAAATAGATCGTTATAATAGATAAATAATAGATCATTGTAGATCATTACTCTTTCCTGAGGCTTTTACAGATAGATCCAATAAATGTAGAATGGGTGTAGAAGGACGGTGCCTCTGCATGTTGGCACTGCTTTCTGTCAACCAATTTCTAGTCTGCTTCATATGTAGATAGTAATGAAAAAAATTTATAGTGAATTGCTGTGGCAGTGTTTTTTAATATTCAAAATGAAACAATTTTTAACCATGTTAAGACGATAGTATAATTTTTTTATCTCATGATGTGAAGCTTACCTTATCAATATGGTGGATTTTTTTGTTTGTTTGTTTTGGTGGTTTGGTTTGGTTTTTTAACCAAACTATGGTGGGTTTTTGTTTTGGAGGGGGAGGCTTTTGTTCCATTTTAAAAAAGTAAGATTGTTTAATTTGCATGGATTAAGATGAATGATAGGGTTAACCAACAGGTTTGCATTAGAAAATGTCATGGTTTTGTAATTTTTTTCAATAAATCTTTAATGAGCTACATAATAAGAAAAGTTACAGTTTTAGGATGCAGGGCACAGCAGGAAATTTCCAAATTACTATTTTATAAATCTAGTATATATGGTATTGGTTATGCTACAGAAATTCTTAATTAAAACCACTTTAAAATAGTTTCACTCTAGATGCAAATTTTGGAAGAAATTGTATGGAAAGAGTCACTTTCATAAGGGAATAAAACATGTCAGAGCAGTGTCCCAATAGTTTATTTGGAGCCATAAATTAAAACTCGTCATGCCACATGCTTTCCACTTATTCTTCATAATTTACTTTCATGAATAACTTTGTCCTGTAGATATGGTTTTGGAGAAGGAATAGAAATATATTTCTAGCTTCAAAATGAAAGACTCAGTATGCTCTTTCTAACCCTCAAAGACTAATTCCTGTCTGTGCCTTTTTTGAAGGTATGCTTAGAATAAATTTTTTTTTCAGTAACTGCTTTGTTTGCTGATCTTGAAACTATGTGGCTCTTGAGCATTAACTTCCAAATTCAGGTGATTATACTGTAAACAATCTGATTCTGTATTTATTGAGTTGCCCTGAACTCTTGCCTCCAGCTGATTCAATTTATATTCCATGTCAACATTAGCAGTGCATGTAGTATAGCCTTGCTAAACACTAAGTTTATTTGATGATTACATTGTCTTTGCTGCTAAATTCTTATGGGAGACTCAGAAGAATATCTTGTCCTTCACTCATCCTTACAAACCTGAGGAAAGGAGTAACTAAAGTTCTTTTTACATCATTAATTTGTTCATTAAAATCGTGTTTATGTCTCTGCGTGTATATATATTGAATACTTCCATAGTTGCATTTTTTTCCTATGTTTGCAGAAGAGTGGTTGGAGTGTGTGTGTACATACACACAGAGATGTTCCCCTTTGCTCATGTATATATGTATAGGCATGTGGCAATCTTTAGCAGTCTGATTATATAGGGATAAATTTGGTTTTCAAGATTGCAGAGGTCAGTCCTGAAGTTATACTAGAACTTTTCTATATGGCAGCCACAGCCATAATGTATCTCACACCATATTTATAGAGTCAATAATACAGAAAACAGGTAGTTCTTTAGTTTTTGTAGTAGATTTCGAGACACATTCAGCAACGGGAGTATCTACTTCAAACAAGTGTAATCCAGTAAAGTGTAGCTAATTAAGTTGTCTATAAAGTAAAAAAGATCTCATCTAATTTTTTTTTATCTTTTAACATTGCCATTTTGTTTGCAATGGAATGAGAATTGGTCACATGTTTATGAGCAGAAAGCTCAGTAATATTTTCAGTGAGTGGGGAGTGAGAAAGAGCCAATTTTGTCTTGCATCTACTGAGAGTTCTGGCCCCCCAAAATATTTTACAGGTAGGGATAATTTTTTATATACTGCATGGGGCCATTCATAAGATTTTGGTAGAAGCCTACAACCTAGTATGAAATAAGAATAGCAGACAAAATATGTGAAAATGTTTGTACTACAAAGTGTTAGTTAATGCACACATAACCGTAGATGCCTAGTGGTATTGGCTGCCACAGTCACACATCACTCACTTTTAGAAGCACTTTTTCTTCATTTCTTTCCCTAGCAGATGATATTTCTTACTAGCAGTGCTTCTCATAGGAATGTATTTCTAATCTGATTTATTTTTTCCTCCTCATTTATATTAATAATCTTACCTGATAATCTGAATTTAAAACCAAGTTTGTTTTTCTTCACTCTTCCTCTTGTGTGTCCTTTTCCTTTCACTTTAAGTGATTGTAGTTAATTTTTAATTTAAGGTACCAACACCTCTGTCTTTGTTAATGTCTGGCGGCTTTTGTTATGAGTGTTATTAAAGATAAGACCGTGTCTGAAGAGATAGCTTTTCAAATCCCCTACATGCTTTTTCCCTGTAGAGACAAAACTTCTCTCCAGCTTTTCTCTTTGTATGGTAAACTCTTACTCGCCTTCCTTACCTCTGAGTATTTGTGAAGTACTAAATACACTACAGAACAAGCAGATGAAAAAATGTCCATGAATTACTTCAGGGTATTGTTGGACAGTTGCTTGCTATTAGTACAATTGGAATAGTCTTCCAATACAAACAAAAAGGCTTATGTTGGAGCATCATTAATCCATGAAGTGGATTTTTAGAAATTGATATGGTTATGTTCGGATTAATAAAGATCACGTTGTTTGGGAGCAGCTTGAAAGAAGCTACAAAATGAAGCACAAAAAGAGAAATTATGATTTTGATAAGACTGTTGAATGTATAAGAAACAAGATCTGAGGAGTAGATCAGGAGAGGCTTACCACAGATGAGCAAGAGTTGAAGAAAAAGTAAGACGACTATGGTTACCAGGAAAGAAAGATGACTGTGGACAGTGTTTTTCACTTTGAAGAGAAGTAGTGCGGTTTGTTTGTTTGATTTTTGTAAAGAAGGAAGACTTTAAGTGAAGGGCAAGAGTTAATAAACATCCTGAGCCACAGAAGAAACTTTCTGATTAATGAGGCTAAGCACCGAAGAACAGATGAGCCAGAATATGGGTAAAGAATTTAGAGAAGTCAGAGTTGTTCTGAACTAGCCATAGCAAGTCTGAGCTGCTAACAGGCCATTTAGAGTAATGCATTGGAAACAAAGTCAAACATGTGGAACAGAGAACTATCTGGTTGTGAGAGATGAGTCATTGACTCACAAATTATAGCTGAATCCACATAATATCCACCAGAGACAAGATTAAATGGTAGGAGAGTCCAGTACAATAGAGAAAAGAAATTATAAGGCAAAAGCTGGATGCAGGACCACAGAGTCTGAAATAGACGTTAAGAATGGGAGTGTAGACAGTAATATGAAAGGGATGTAATATGTAGAGATGTTAGGGTGGCAGGATTTAAGACTTGGCTAACAATCACTGCAGTAGAAAACACTGGTAAGGAAAGAGCAGGACACACATTTTATAAGAAGGCTGTAAAGCTCTGCTTAAAAATGCTTCAGAAAGGTAAGGGATGAAGATAGGGGCTGTGAGATGAACGATAAAATGGCAGATGGAGTTGAAGATCCTTTAGAATATGTATGATAAATAAACTGGATGGAGTAGGAGTAATGGATGGAGTCAGATAGTGTAAGCATGGTAGTGTGATGAGCAGCAAGCAGTAGGGCAAGAGGAAAATGCTTTAGTCAGTAAACACAAAAAGAAGAAAAGTCAAAGGAAAGAAGAGATAAGTCTAAGCCTATTGGATTTTCTTTCCATTAAAAGCCTGAGATATTGAACAGGTTACAAGAAGAGATGGGATGGTAATAGGTCCTGCTTTTCAGTGTTCAGCCATGAAAAGAAAGTTTTGAAACATCAAACAACTCTTGTGTGATTAAAGATTCAGGCATGTAATGTTCTGCTCAACCAACCAACCCCAATCACTCTGACTGTATTTTAGCACATGCAGAAGTTGAACAATACAGATTCACCAACTCCATCCAGTTGCCTTTGGACAGATGCAGCCAGATCACCAGCTGGCAAATAGTGATACTGAATATTTAAGCAGCTGTGAATCCTCTTAACAGTCTGTTCACTACCTTCGTATGTTGCACTGCTTCTTGTGCAACCTACAGAAGTATCATCTTCCTTTCCTCTGGTACATGACTTCCTTACTTAACATTCTGCTCCATATATAATCTGTACAGTGGTATTCCAAGTTCATTGGTACCTATTTTATTCTTCTTTCAAATACTGAACAGATTCAGAACTCTTGAAGCCTTTCATCATAAAATGACCTTTCATCTCCAGATAAACTCTCCAGGTCCTCTCTCTTAAAGGATGTGAATGTCCTCCACTTTAGCGTGCTGAACCACTAATGACATTTCAAAACTGGTGTGTAAGACGTGTCTATAGCTTGCATATTGGGGTTGTTTACCTTTTTTTTTTTAACCAGCTCTGCTGTAAAAATACAAATTCCACTGTCTTATTTTAGATTCTGTTAACCAGCCATTTCTATTTTCTTTGCCTCAACAGCAGTGTTTTCTGACTAACTCAAGTAGCAAAATCAACTTCTAGTCAAAGTCATCCATTCCTAAAATTGGGTAGAACGTTCTGACAGCTAACAGGGCAAAAGCTAGCAAAAACTAACTAGGTCATGTTTATAGCATGAGCTATAGCTATAGTTTATCATCAGTTATTGAAAAGTTTAATACCTGAATTTATTATTACCTGCTAAATGAATATGCCTTCTGGAAAAGTTTGTCTTCAGAGAAAGAAATGTTTTCAGCATGGAGAAAAAGTAGCCTGTATGTCAAAGGCTGAACAGTTCAATTTGGCAGAAGATGTTTCCTTTGCAATGTGCATATTTAATTTTTGAAAAGATACTGGCCTATAACTTAATGACATAAATTTTGGTTGTGAGTTCATCAGATTTCCCTTTTATAAATGCTGCGATATCTTTCTCTTTTGCAATTGTTTCAACTCACACATTCCTCTTCCTTGCAGAATAAGCAAGTTTCTTCCACTAAGTTTGATCTTTTCTTGAATCTTGTCTGTTAGAAGATTGCCTCGGCCACATTTTTTCCCATTCAAAGGTAAACGGCTAAGTAATTTTTATCTGCTTTGTGGTAAGGAAGCTCAAGCTCAGGATTTTAAGCCTTTAAAATCATATATACAGGTATTGCAAAGATTAAAACCCAGAGAAGTTAGATATAGTCTCTGACATGAGGATTTTGTTTAATGGAACCCTTATTTTTCTTGATTTACAAATAATTCCCTTGCTTATGCACCCTAAGGCTACAGTAGCCTTTTCAAACAGCTGTCATGTGTGACTCTCTACAGACGAGCACTACTGCTTTTTGTCATATTACCTGAAACATGATATACAGGTCGATGTTGGTCTTGGTTTACTTTCACCAAATGTGCAACACTTCCTATCTTGAATATTATGCTACTGTCATCTCTCCATATTCCTATTCTGCTTAGTCTTTGTCACTCTGGCAATATTTTCTTTATTTCATTCTTTTATTTACAAATCGTATTCACAAAGTTTAACTTATTGAAGCCAATTTTTAATGTATCAATACGAATGATAAAAAATGTTACATTACATTTGTAATTACAAATTAATTACAAAATTTAGTATTACAAACCCAAGGCTGTGCTAAGGAAGAGGTTTTATCAGCTTATAACTTTATGTGGTTTATGGGAAACTAATTTGTATAGGAGGAATAGCAGCATTTTAAATATTTTTTTTTCATATTTTTAATACTTACGATATTTTATTTTAAAAATCACATAAATAAAATCAGGAAATGTTACAGCCTTCCCTCAACTTTAGCTACTATTCAAGTGTTGTTACTGTTACTGCTCAAGGTTGACTGATGGTAGTGTCAAATGCATTTAGTGCATATCATCAAGTACCACTGTGCAAGCTCCGTGCTAATATCTGTGATGATAACCCTATACATTACTGATACTAAGGGAGACTTGGAACTGGGATTAGAAGTGTGGTGTTGGGCCTTGGGTTCTGGATTTAGATTTGTTTGGGTTTTGTTTGTTTTGCTTTGTTTGGGTTTTTTTCACAAAACGTTTCTGTCCTTTAAATACCTTTGACCATATTTAAACAGTCACGATCTTCAGCCGAGTGTCTTTTGTGCTGTTTAAAATTACACTGCTGTGCAAAATGGCTGTTCTATTTAATATAATTAGTGATATATGAGGGTAACTTTTAAAGTAAACAGGCAGGTTTTTCAAAATCAGAATCAATTTAAGTATTAGCCAACAACAGCAGTGACAGAAACATGGGCCTGTGACTGAGTCATATATATAAACTAAAAAAATACATTTCTAAAATGAATGAGTATTTGAGTACACACATTAGTCTTTGCTACTGTGACTAGATTTTAAATTGGAAATATTGCTTACTAAAAAAAAGGAAATGTAAAGTCTCATCTTTTGCTTATTCTTATTTTTCTTGATGGCAGTTTTTGCAATGATTCTCAGGTTTTGTATATAGGCATATGCTTGGTGTTTTAAAGGCAGTAATCGCAAGTGAAATCTGCTACCTCTCTAACTCTGTGGAAGCATAATCAATAGCTGTCAAACTTGTTGGCTAATAACTTTCTTTTACTTTTTTGCTGATTCCACTGAGGAAAACCAAAACCACTGAATGACTTTTCTTTCTCAGAAACATAAAATGTAAAAAAAATTCCTATGCAACCTCTCCCTTTCTCTGTTCAGGAAGTTTTCTTTGTAATACATCTCTACCTTTTCACTTGTCTCTGCTCTCCTCTATGATTTACTGTCATGTTTCTGTTAACTTCTAAATTCCTGAGCTGAATTGTTTCTTCCTGGTCCCCCAAATAGCTTTCACTTGTTCCGTTGCATTTTGGCTTACAGTGCTTTATTCATAAATTAATCTTAAGGCCCTAGAGAAGAACTTAATTTGTCCTTTGAAATGCTGCTTAAGTTTCTATTATTTCTATTAAGTCTATTAAAATTATGCTTTTGTTGCTTCCTTCTGTTGAAAGAATTGGAAGCTCAGCAAACTCACTCAGTATTGCCAGCCCAAGTTTGGCTGCGCTGTGGTTGCAGTCAAGTGCCCTAATACGTACAGCAGTTTAAATTTAAATCTGATAAATGTCCGTTCTATATCATATCTGATTAATATCAGATTTAACGTCAAAGACACTTTTTCCCCAGTGTTCTGTTTTTTAAGTACTGGTATTCTGCTCTAGAACCGGAATAAAGAGCCAGTGCGGGCAGAATGCTATGGTTGAAGTCAAAGTATTTTGAATTAGCAGTTTTCACTGAACTTTATTCAGGTTCATTCAGGTGTTTGTGATATTCATGGAATTCTTGGTATTAATTTGGTAGAATAAAACCATTCAAATTTACTGTGAAAATAAGATCTGGTGTGGCACCTGTAGATATCTGGAAGGCAAAATTTTGAATTTTCTGTTTGCTTAGAGTCTCACAATATATATTTAAACTTTTTTTTAAAAAAATTGGGTACCTATAATAAAAACGTTTCTTTTGTAGCTCAAACTACATTGAATTTCTATTCCCTCCATTTCAATTTTTTTTTTTCAGTTTTGCCAGAAATTTCCATGCTGTTTTATCCTTTCTAAGAGCTTTTGTGGTAGGCTTTTGTGATTTGAAACATCTATTCTGAAACAGAAGAGCTGCATAGAAATACAGCGAGAACACATTAAGACTGCTGCCCAGGAGCTGCTGAAGCAGTCCGGTCATGTGGATTCCCCATGGTTTCTTCCTGCCTGTCTGCTTAGTGTCCACCGCATGACTTCTGTAAAACCGTGCTTTTCTTCTCCTCATCCCCATCATCTAGTGGATCTTCCAGGTGGACACAGAATTCTGCCTGAGCTCCTCTCAGCTGGGATACCAGCTTTCATCTCTCAGCTGGGAAACTACAGCTCACAGCAGCACTTCAATCTCCCCTGCAGGTTTTGAACAGTTCAAACTTCAAACTCTGCTTGTGATACATATTTATTTGCCTTTTTTAAAAAAAATCGAGAATGACTTTTTATGAACTGCTTTAACCGCTCAAACATATCCTCCAAAATATTCATGTTCTCCATTGTGGATATGAAATTTTGATGCCATATTAAAAATTTAGTGTGACAGATGGATTAACTACGGGGCAAAACATTTCTAGGGGATTAACTAGGGGGTACAATGTTTCTAAACTTTTAACTTCTTGACTTTGCAGCTTTGACAAAACCATTGTTGAATATTTGTTTAATCTGTGCATGTGAGTCTGTAAACAATTCTGCAACCTATATATTGGTAACCTATTGAGTAACCTATATATTGGACTAAGAGTTTCCTACTGCTTCTCTATAAAATATAATCCCCTTAAGGTAAGCAATAAATGACTGTAGTGGAACGAGTCCAGTAGTGGAACCTAAGTCCAGTAGCTCATTAGATGGGTGGGTAAAAGAGTTACTGGAGCCTGCAGTAACATAGCTCGTCAGCATAAACATTACAAATCAAAGCATGTTACCAGTGTCTGACGGAAGCGCTGTGTCTGCATTAAACAACATGATGAATACTTACAGAATGCTCTAGTGCTGACTCCAGGTCTACCCTCAATGGCTTTCTGTAAGCCACTTTTTCCTTGCAGTGCAGCAGACCTAGAATATGGGAAAGAATACAGAAAGGTTATTTGACTCTCTCTATTTGTATAAAATATTTTCCTTTTTTATACCTTGTTGTACTAGCAGCTATTCCACATTGGCATAAACAGAATAATCGTTTCTACCGATAACCCTACAAATCGCTTTAGGATGCCACACTTCACTGAGTGACACTTGCACTCTGAGCTGCTGCAAAACCTCATTTTGTGAAACAAAACCCATGTCACTTTACATGGCAAGAGAGTGAACGCTACATTCATAGCTCATATAGAATCTGACAGTTCAAAACCGAAACAAATTATTTGGAAGGTCAACTCTCTTCTTCATTGACCTTGATATTAATAAAGTTTGTGCACTGGAATGTAAATGAAACACGTTACCAAGGTCCTTCTCCATCAAAATAAATTAACAGCTTTTTAATTTACCTATCTATGAACTCTGGTTATTTTCAAACATGTAATTTCATTCTAACTAAATCAATTTAACCAGGGACAAGGCTAGGATGTGACTCATTTGCTTCATGCCAGTGGGTAGCATTATGCTGCTAAAGCAAGAATTTCTGACAGATTTGTGTGCCTGGGAACCTTCTTGGCTATTTCCAGTTGACAAAATTTCCACAGCAGCCAATGTCCAAGTGTGGGATCCAGTGTGTGAAAAAGATCTTGTCTGAGGGAGAGGCACAAGTTATTAGTGCATCAATAATCCGTCCTTCAGCTCCAGGAGATTCTTTATTTCTGATGTAGCTCTGCTTTGTAACATCAAGAGGAAGCCAAATTATGAAATGCAGGTAATTGTAGAAATAAGAGATAGCAATACAAAGAACTGTTCCTCAATTGCCAACAGATTAAGACATGCAATTACACAAGTTAGTACAGAGTCTAACTATGGTATCTATTCTCACTGCTTGACTCTACAGAGAGCAAATTGAAAGGGATTCAGTAATTTTGAGATGGAGGGTAGTCAGCACTTCTTGTAAAGAGCTTTCAGGCTTTCAATTAGGAAAATTATTCTTGTCTTTACCTTGTTCCGTCCCTTCTTTCATGGCAGTGAGCTGGAATCCTGGCCTGAAAAAGCATTACAATGTCTGTGTTTGGCATTGTAAGTCAAGCTTGACTTACGTATACTACAGTATATAGATAACAGCAGAATATTAACTAAGGCTGGAATATAACTACACTATAAAGAGAAAAAATGCCTAGCAAAAACCTCTGATTTTAGCAACACTGGATTACAGAAAAATAAAAGCAATTTATGTATTACGAGATCTGTGTTCTTAACTCTATGCTCAAGTTAATGGTTTCTTCTCATGTCCACTAGTTTGTGGAAGAGAAGTCAGTATGGTCATATCTGAAAGGATGGCATAGAATATTAGGATAAGTTATTTTATTTATGTATTTTGAATAGATTTTTGATTCACGCCCTTACATTAAACAAATTCTTGAGAAAGAATACTATAAGGCTTCTAGATGGGAAGCAAGAACAAATATAAATACAAGTGCTCTTGAACTCAAGCAAAGAAAATTGAGTGATACTTTGGGATGGCTTGAGACTAATGAATATGAACTGCACTTGATTTTAAGACGTGATATTATGATCCCACCATGGCTGTCAATGAAAGACTGGTGAATGTGCAGCCTGGGTTACGTTGTTCACTTTTCATTTTGAAGGTTCAGAGGCAAAAAATAGTTATATATCTTGGTGGGTTTGATTCTGTTCCCTACCACATATTACCTGTCACAAAAAAGAGAGAAATCTTTGCACTGTCACTGTTATACGGGGTCAGTTTAATGTACACTTTACCTCTAACTGGAGAAGTATGTTTGCAGACTTAATAATGCTCCATATTGTTAGTTCTGCCTCCCACGTTCCCTTGCAGTGTACCTCTCCAGCCTGTTGGCCTGCTCAGGTCACTCAAAATTGCAGGTTGATCACCACCTTTACTTCCAGAATAGATAATAGTTACATGGAGCTAACATCAGTCTCAAAGTGCCATGTCTGCTAAAGGCATTTCATGCTTTCAGATCGTTGTGCTATCAGGGTGATGAACACCTATTATCCATTCTAAAACCTATTGCTTGATTATTTTTTTTTAAAAAATCCATATATTATGAAATACCTGCTGTAATTTTCAGAAGGTCTAGTGGTTCAAGATTATGTTCTTTTCCAGGTCCAAAAATAAACCAGCATTTTTTTCTGCTAGAGAAGGGTGCTTAATATTCTCAAATCAGGCATCTTTAAATAATTTCAGAATATACAACAAAACTGTGAGAGATGCAAAATCATTTGTGGTTGCTGTATGGAAAACTGAACCACTTGCAGGGATAACAGTAGGCTTGAACTACAAACATTTCTGGTTTTGTAGATTGACGTCACTGACCAGAAGTCTCTCAATTATGAACGAGGAAGTTGAAGCATCCACACTTTTACACTGCAGTAGCTGAGACATATTTTCAGTAGTATAATCATAGGAGAAAAGTACTGGAACTAGAAATTACCTCATTCTTGCTTAGTATTTGGAAACAGTTTGAAAACCAGAAGAGATCAGAAGGTCAAAGAGCATGGGGAAGAATAACAGGAGAATTGAGCTGAAGGAAGTAATTGTGGGGAGGGTTTGGAAGCTGGACAGAAGAGTCAAAAAGGACAACAGGGTTTTGTGGCATTCTCGGGATGAAAATTAGAGACAAAGGGATATGGAATAGATTAAGGAATAAGAGTTTAAAAGATTTGACTTGGGAGCCGGAAACAGGAAGGCAAATGGAAGAAGAAAAGTGGAACAGAAGGTAGGAAGGAGATAGAAAAGACCCAAATGGAAGGATGACTCCTGTTGAACTGATTGAAGAAGTAGATATATCACATGTCTGCAGAAGAGGTGCAGGTGAAGTGAAAACTATATATAAGTAGAAGGTGTGATATTCATTAAGCCGAGAAAATAATTGCTTCTTGGCCAGGACAGAACCTGAGCTGAAAGAGGACAGAACAGATTTGTAGTGAAAGAAATTGATTTGGTCCCAGCTTTTCACCCAAGGGCATTCAGACTGAACAGAAATAGGAAATGGAATTTGGAGGTTATAGGTCAGAAGAAGAATGGAGGAGGAGGAGGGATTGCAAAGTATATGTTCATTGAGCTGAAAATAGCATTATATTGTTTTAAAAGGAATCTCATATTTCATTAAATCCATCAGCTTTGTCCTGACCTCGAAACATAAATCTCTTGTAAAAACTGACCTAGCAAAGAACTGACGAGCGATTTACTTTTTTCAGAGTACAAGATGCCCTTTCAGTCCCTGAGCAGTGTTGTCAGTGCTATTAACACATATATCTAAAAGTGTTTATTTTAAACAAAATCAAAAGTCACTTTCCAAGATTCCTTTAAAAAAAATTCAGCCAAATTAGCTAAATAAAAACAAAACTAATTTTTTTCTATCACAATGTATAAAAACACCCGTTACTTAAACATCAAGAAAATTAATAGCCAAGGAGAGCATAAATCTTTCATTTTTCTGTCATGAAACTATATAATGTACAAAGCTAAATATTCAAATAAAACGGAAGGTCTTTGGGCAATTGATTGCAACAAGGAGCATGATTATTACCTTGTAGAATGTATTCCTGCCCTGGCAGTGGCTAAGGCTCTGCATTATGTGCCAGCCTTGTTCGTACAAGGGGAGTGTACAAACCCAGACCAAAAAGACAATCCTTAGTTCTAACAGCTTTCCAGGTAATAGGTTAAATGAGAAGCATTCCTCAGGCTTTAAGATTTATAGTACTTCTTCTACAGTGGGTGGATTAACAGTGAAAGCGTACAAGATTGTCTACAGTGATGTCTGCTTTCAAATAACAATAAATTTTATAAAACTTCCATTTAAAAAAATTCTCACGGAATCAGCATCAGCCTTACAAATGTGCTTTCATGGTATAGGGAAAGGCATGCTAGAAGAACTGGATGAAGGAGCCATTTTATATTACATACGTGTTTTTTTTTTCTTAAACCTAATAAAAATTTTAGTTGTCAATGCAGTAACTTTTAAATCATTGAAGATTACTCTTTTTCAGTATCAGTTTGCGCAGCTCACCCGAAGTCCTGTTGGGATATCGAAATTTGTTATTTGAAATACTTTTCATGTACTTGAATATTTACAGTTTTCATTACAGAATGCCCTTTTATACTTAGAAAGGAATGAGAAATGACCTGATAGCAAAGCCAGCCTAACTTTTTTTTTTTTTTTCATAAAAGAAGCTGATTTGCCAAATCTGATCCTGCTAAGGTTGAAATAAGTTTTAAGGAATTTTAATATTCTCATTGGCTTCCCTGGTATATGGTGAGTTTCCTTTACCGTTGGAATCTCTGCTTTCTTCCTTATTTCTAGAAGAGAGGAACCATTTTAACTTATTTTCATCTCTTTCCCAGTTCATCAGGAGAAATGTGAAGTGGTAGCATTTGGGAGATAAGAGGTATTTACTAGCAGTACAGTTTTCTAAGGTTTCCTTAAATTTGGTTGCTCATCTAGAGTTAATCTGTAGATGAAGAAAGGATTGACAGGTAGGTATATTTCCCTGAAGATTCAAATTTAAGTATAAGAAGATATATATCTTATATAAGAAGATAACAGATAAGAAGATTCAAATATAAGTGTATACACCTATATTATTTGTGTTTTATAACTCAAGTACTTTTCTTCTGCTGGTGCTAATTTAAATGACAACAAACTATGGGTAGTTCTCAAATAATGTGATATATCATTACAGAAATAGATGGAGATTTAGCGGTGAAGGACCACACAAAGTGATTGAGGGTATTGGGATCTGCTCTGTAATGTTCATTTTACTTTTAAAAATATACCCAAATTTAATTACAATTGGAGTGAGAAAGTGGAAGACAATGATATTTTAAGAAAAGTCCAGTTAATTTTTTTTCTTCAAAAGATACTACTGTTTCTTTGAAATAGCAAGATTAATTGTTCCAGAACATTTCAAAATTTAGCTCTTGACAACATGGGATCATTTTTCATTTTGGAGTTAGATGCTAGTTGAGATGAGTGTCTGCTTCCAATTTTAACAACATTTTGAAGAGAAAGAAAGTGAATCTGTAATCTAAAAGCACTTTTTATCTCTGTAATCATTACAGGCCAATGGCAAGACATTTTGTTCAATCTGAGGTATCAAGGAGTGTAGCCAAAAGTTAACAATGAAACCGTGTGGTCAGCCTAAGAGGTACATAACCAGTACTGACAAGGTGAACAATAGAGTGTTCAGAGTTTCTGCAAGGAAGATGCAGGAGATGATCCGGCCTCTGTTGCGTGCTAGTATTATGGGAATTTTAGCATTTGTTTGTTTGTGTTTTACTGACATACTGGGAATGGAATTAATTTCAAGATGAGACAAAAGCATGCAGAAACTAATGTGTTTGTCTCGTGTGAAAACTATGTCTGATGGTGCAAGATAATAATACTTGAGTTAGATTACCTGTCTCAAGGCATGCTTGGTCCATGTGCAGAAATAAATTAATGTGCAGCCAACGAAAATCAAAACAGTAAGCATTCCTGAGTAGAATGACAAAACATAATTAAGATGCTGTGGTTTTATGGTTAATTTATTGTTGGGAAGCATCTGGGCCTTCTCCACCAGATTTTACCATTATGGCTATCTTAGAAGATAGAACTAGAGCCTGACTGAGTACTGTTCATTGATTCAGTTATACAAACCTATGTTTAAGTATGGAAGTAGGCTCAGAGGTTTTCAGGCTACTAAAAGCAGTTGAGTGTATTGGGTTTGCAGGGAGGGGCTATGGGGGTGGTTTCTGGGAGAAGCTGCTGGAAGCCTCCCTCATTTCCGACAGAGCCGATGCCAGCCGGCTCCAAGACAGACCCACCACTGGCCGAGGCTGAGCCCATCAGGGATGGTGGAAGGGCCTTGGTGATAATGTATTTAAGAAGGGGGGGGAAAAAAGCCTGTGGTGGAACAACAGCAGCAGAGAGAGGAATGAAAGTATGTGAGAGAAACAACTCTGCAGACACCCAGGTCAGTGAAGAGGGAGGGGGAGGAGGTGCTTCAGGTGCTGGAGCAGATTCCTCTGCAGGCCGTGGTGAAAGACCATGGTGAGGCAGGCTTGCCCCTGCAGCCCATGGAGGTTCACAGTGGAGCAGATATCCACATGCAGCCTGTGGAGGACCCCACCCCAGAGCAGATGGGTGCCTGAAGGAGGCTGTGACCCTGCTTTGGAGCAGGCTCCTGGCAGGGCCTGTGGGCCCATGGAGAGAGGAGCCCAGGCTGGAGCAGGTTTGCTGGCAGGACTTGAGACCCCGTGGGGGACCCACACTGGAGCAGTCTGCTCCGGAAGGACTGCGCCCTGTGGGAAGGACCCACGCTGGAGCAGTTGTGTCTCCTGTGGGAGGGACCCCATGCTGGAGCAGGGGAGGAGTGTGCAGAGTCCTCCCCATGAGGAGGAAGGAGTGGCAGAAACAACATGTGATGAACTGGTCACAACCCCCATTCCCCATCCCCCTACGCCATGGATGGGGAGGAGGTAGAGAAAATCAGGAGTGAAGGTGAGCCTAGGAAGAAGGAAGGGTTGGGGGGAAGGTGTTTTATGATTTGGTTTTATTTCTCATTACCCTACTCTGATTTGATTGGCAATAAATTAAATTAATTTTCCCCAATTTGAGTCTGTTTTGCCCATGATGGTAACTGGTGAGTGATCTCTCCCTCTCCTTATCTTGACCCATGAGTTGTTTGTTGTATTTTCTCTCCCCTGTCCAGCTGAGGAGGGGGAGTGATAGAGTGGCTTTGGTGGGCATCTGATGTCCAGCCAGGGTCAGCCCACCACATTGAGTATGTGCTTAAGCATCTTGCTGAGTGTCTTTATCTCTCCACAAACTATAGCTATTGTTCAGGGAATTTGGCATCTCACAGGAAAATGCCTTCTGATCATGTTAAGCTGACCAAATATAAAGCAAATAGCTTTATAGCTATTTCTTGATCTGGGGGGAAACATATATGTTTAGAACTGAGCAGCGAATGAAGTTAACGTGCCAAACAAAGCCAACAAACCTTAAAAAATGAGGAGGAATATAACCTAGGGAAAGGAACAAAAGGAGAGGCAGTGTGAGGCACAAAGGAAGCTTTGGGATGCAGTGTTATGCCATATGAAAACTGCACAGGGCAGTTTTACGGACCCATGGTAGAATCTGGTGAAGCGACACAGGCCATCTAATTTCCACTGAGCTGAATAAAAACTTACAAAAGCTACATGATCACTGTAGAAGGGCAAAGCTAATAGAAACAGGTCTGTTTTCCCTTCCATCCTGCAAATAGTAGAAAAAGACATAGAAAAAGTAAGAGTCTAGCCCCGCCCCCACCATGCTACCCTCTGGGTATTTTCACCTAACAAATACTTTTGTTACTGCAAAGCCTTTTGACATTTGGGTGTTCTTGAGCTCTCCTACATCCTTCCAGTGGCTTAGAGATTTATGTAGCTTTTGTTTCTTTGCATGAAAAGTGTCAAGTTCTTTCAGGGTAGTAGGGTGTGTTCTACTACTTGTTGCCTTGGTAATGTGCAGAATACTCAAGGCCGTTCTGGCCTAAGGATTCACTGTGGTTGTCTGTGATTCCAGAGGGCTGCACTTGGTGACCAGGGTGATCCCTTCCATGCTCTTCGTTAGTTCATTTCCTTGTTCTGATACAGTTCTTTGATAAGTATTAGAAGTCCTGGGATCTTTTCATTTCATTCTTCGTTATTTCAAGCAGTATTGGTATCTTAGGGTTGGTTATGTAGGAAATTGTAAAGTTATACAGAATTGTCTGGCTTTGCTTTAAACAAGGTAGGTGGAACTAAGCAGGAAGCTGAATGAGGCTGTCCCAGCCGAACAATGTCAAACCCTGTACTTTTTTTAGTAATCCTGCTACTTTGATTCTCAGGGAGAAGGTTTTCTTCTGTGCTCCACGAAAACTTTCAGACCAGGTCAGTCTTCAGTACTAAGGACTAGCTAAGGCCACCAGTCTGGCCAGCTCAGTGCTACCCTTGGAGCCCACAGAGGTTGAAAACCTTCCTGTGAGGTTCTTGACCCAGCTGAATACAACTCTGTTTGCTCTTGCCTTTTTAATCTGAAGATGGTACATGCCCTTAGCCACCCTCCTTCAAGGGGAATTCCCAACATCCTTGAAAGGTTTAGTAGGACTGCCACCTCCAGTGCAGGGCTACCTGCTATCTTGAGGCAGAAAACCACACTGTATGGTACCCAAGCCTGAATAGATCTAACTCGTGTTTCTCTGCATAGTATTGCCTTATGGATATACCCTTGTTGCACAAGTAATAACTCACAGCTCAATAATTTAATTTGTTTCTGGCTCTTTCCTTATTTGAAATGAGTTAGCCACTTCATTCTGCATACTGTAATGGAAAAAAAATAGGAACCTATTACTTGTATTTATTATGTTAAATCAAAAAATTCAGACATGAAGTTTTCTATTGATATTTGGAATACTAGTATAAGTAAAGCACTGTTTTTAATAAACAGTCTTGCGGTGCAGAATATGCCAAATCAATGTATTTAGCAGACTTCCAAAAATGATGTTCCTGTACTCCTGCACAACCTTTTGCCTGCTGCCAAGGTAATTATCACTATCAATGACAGTATCTATCAATCTCTATTTTGGTTACATTGCTTAAGACTTCAGAAGTCATCCAGGCAGGATAAAGACGTAGAACCCTGTGGCCTCCGTGTGCCATGTCCAGGCTGGAGCACACCATCTTACTTTGTTATTTTTATGCCATAAGTTATATAGTATTTGTTACGGTTGTTATTTCAGAATGGGACACTGACCTAACTGAAGGTTTTCACACAGCCTGGGCATCAAAGGCCTCACTGTTTTTGCACAGAGTGATATAAATTTCTAACTGCTACCATGGAGGCATCTAAACTGGGATCATCTCCTCTCTTCCCTTGTGTAATTCAAGACTCTGTAGGCCAGTATCTTAGATATGGGTGATCCTTCAACAATATATATTTTGTGATGTAATGCCACATGACATTGTATTCTAAAGACTATACCTTTCTATATATTCAGAAATTACAACAATTACATTTTTAATGTGTTGTTTATTCCCATATTCAGTTATGCCTGTACTGGTGTGACTGCACTGTGTTATACAAAACAAATATTTCTGCCTTAATCTTTTGATCACATAAAGAATATAATTTCCGTCTGTCATAAGCATATGTATGGACTTTATCCAGTACTTGTTTGGTGCACTCTAGTTCGTAACCAAAAATCCCCAAATAAATCCAGAACATCTACATGCCACGGGGTGGAGCTTGGTGTTCTGGGAGCAGTGGGTGAGGAAACGGGGGATGTATGTGTGAGTGGATACAGCTTGACAAAGGCATACATGCCTGCAAATACAGATACGTGCCTATACATAAGGCAGTGTGATTTTGTTTAGGGCTACTGAACATAAAAATTCCTTATATCAGTATTTTAATTATGTAACACAGTAAGTGCAACTAGCAAAAAATTCTTTATGAGAGTGAAACATGGAACTGTAAACAATTCAGATTTCTTACTTAATTCAATTTATTATGTTTAAGCAATCCTGCAAATATTGTCAACTGACAGAAGATACTGTTAACAATCTTGCAGTCCTTTGGTCCTGTACTACATCTTTGTTTAAACCACTCAGTTTGAGAGTACATTTACTTTTTGGCTGAATAATTCCTATGCTGGTGAAGAGATGCCACTTTGGGATTTAGTAGGATAAATGTAGTATTAATAGTAGTGGCAGGTGAACCACGTTAAATGTATTATCAAACATGTTTCTCTGTAATACAGCCTTGCCCAGAGAGTCAAACGTGATGATCTCACTACAGATTAATAGTGAGAGGCATTTGTAGCTTCAAAGAATTTTGTAAAACAAGGTGGTGCAAAAAATTGAGAGAGGGATAAAAATGTTCCTGTTTATAATGCCTTATAAAAGCAATCCTAAGGTGTTAGGGCTGAAGGAGAACTTAGACTGTCCTGTAATTTAATTTTGGAAATCAAACAAAGTCCCAGATGTGCAAACATTCAGTCCCCATGGCAAACAGCAATGCAAAGGTGAAATTTTTCAAAACAGTCAGGATTGCCTTGATTCTCTCCTACTGAAGTCAATATTTTTATACACATAAGCTAAGACCCAGTCCCATAGTCTGATCCTTGTAAGTACTGCAGGAAACTGAAAAGTGCCAGTGTTTATTCAAAATACTAAAGACTTTAATTAATCCTCCAAGCTCCTTCATGAGTTGGATATTATTGTCTCTGCATTATTAGTAGGAAAACTGAGCAGTGACGTAAACGTGGTATCAGAGCAAGTCAGAGACCAATCCAGGATTACAGCTCTAGAGTTCTTGACTTCTAACCCTGTATTAGCTCTGGTAATTCCACTCGCCTCCACAATAATAGCTTGGTATTCACTGAGGGGAAAGGTGGAAACAATAAAATAAATATTTAGTTCAACTAGTCCTCAATTCAGCCTAGGTGGGATGATTTCAACTACATACTTTATAGTGCTTTTCCTAGTCCAGCCTTAAATTTCATGCATAGCTGAACTTTACTATTTCCCTTAGACCAAAAGAAGGCTTTTTTGGTATCCAGCCAATGCCTTCTTTTCCCTGTTGTATGCTGTTATGCTTGCTTACAGTGCTGGTCATGTGCCAAATACTGTCCAAACTTCTGTCTTTCAGATACTTCCTACTATCTCTTCAGCTTTTTTATTTTTTAAACAGTACCTGTCTGCCTGCCTCATTTCTTCAAAATCTACCTCTTGACAGTCCTCTTTGCTTTTCTTAACTTTTTCAGGGATCTGTTCAAATGCTTTACTTCTGCATATCGGCAAAGCAAAAACTGAAAACAGATGTATTTTTTTCAACAGGCCAAGATAAGGGTATTATCTGTAATATGCATGGAAGATAACAGTCAAGAGACCAAAAATCGCATGGGTCTTTTTAGTTATATCTCATTGTGAACTCATATTTAGGAGAGAGTACTGGCTAAATTACAAGACAGTAGATCTGGATTTCATGTCAAGCAAGAATTGCTTTGCAGTTAGGGTAACAACCTCTCGGCTTCTTTTTTACCTATTCTTAGGGTGTTGCAAGATTCAGTATAAAAGTACTTTAAAAAAGTTTCTTACGATGTGCTCAGAGGAGCTGTCTCTGTGCAAAGGAAGGCATGTTTCAACTCCGATGCTCATTTTAGTTTAAGGAGAGAAAGTACATTAGGAAGGAGCAAATGAAACAAGGGCCGGGGGAGGAGATATTTGATCTCTTTGGTATTTTATCTTCTCTCTGACTCCTACTGGTTTCTAATCTTACGCAGACTTATTGTCTTGAATTTTCTGATACATAGACTGAGCTTTAAGAAAATAGTTAACAAAGGCATTTGGTTTATTGATATATATCCATGTACCGGAATACACCCCTAATGTTCCTGTTTTAAGCTGTCAGGTAGTTCTGTTCATAAAGCAACATTTCACATTGCATCCTAAAATGTCCATGTATGACAGAGCTTTACTGAAGACTGACACTGCTGTGGATTGTGTTATTGTACTCTAGGAGAATTAATTTTGCCGAAGAGCCCACACTTCAGTTATTCTTGTGTCAGGACTGTACCCTAATAAGCAAAATGCTGATTTTTGTCAAAGGGAAAAGAAACGGATAGTCAGCTTTACCAGAGTATGTTGAACATGCATATTTAATATCACTGCAAAGCACAGATTAGAAAATTGTCTGCATACTTCATAAGTGATAGTAGAAATTGATTAAAGCGATTGATTGTACCCTGTGCAAGGAAGTATTTACGGTCATTACATTAATGTCAAAAAGCACCTGTCAGCTTCAGAAAAGGCATCTGCTGATTTGTTGACAGCCAATTTCAAGTTCTCTTTTACAGAAACTCATATTAAGGGCTTCCTTGACCTAGATGATATTTAACAGATATTTCCTTTTTGCCAGATGCTGAAATGCAATTTTAGATACATCATGTGGTGTTTTCTTGATTTGTTTAAAATCCATGCTGAGAGGTGCTGGAACAATCATTCTGCATAGTGGTATCTGTTATGGTGTCCCTTCCCTTCCACAAATGCAGTTATGCTGTCATCTGTCTGTTTACCAAAGCTGCATTTACATGCACCTTCCTACTCACAATATATTTACTTACATCTGCTTTGTTTAAAAGAAAAAAAAAGAAAATAAAATCTCAAAATCTGTTTAGTGGGACCTGCTAAATTCTGCATTGGATCATTCAGCAGAGAACTTCAGCGTTTCAGTGTTAAGCAGCTTCTGTCTTCTGGGGTTGCTGTGAGATCTGTGGCATTGTAGCAGTTTGATACAGAAAGGAGAAAGGGAAATAAATCCCCCTCCAAAGCTAGACGGGAACTGAGGATGGAACTGAAGGAGCTAGACAAAGGGGCTAGAAGAAGTCTCATAACCTAACTGAAGCGTTTCTCCCCTGAATTAGTCTAGCACAAGTTTGCCTTCTCTAGGCCCCTTCTTAGATGTCTAATACAGCCTGTTTTAAGAATATATTGCAGCGTTAGGTGTTCAGGGGCCAGGCTTGCTTTGTCAGGTAGAAAAATAGATGAGGCACATTTTGGATAATGATGGTCTGCGTTGAGGCAGAGTGTGTCCCTGCCTCAAGATGATGCAGACATTTTTTATGTTTCCTAACTTTCTGCTTCTGCCTCTTCTGGGCCACGGGTAGTACAGATTGCTTTTGTTTTATGGTCTTAGCTAATGTGTTTGCAAATTGCAATGAAAGAATCTCAGAAAATTACGCTATATGTCAGCTGAGACAGAACAAATGTTTTTTCCCCTTCAAACTGCTCCAGTGTGCTGTTTGAGTGCAAATTAGTTGTTTTTATGAAGTGGCTAAAGTTTGGTCGAAATAAGCTATATTTCAGAGAATCTAATAATCAAAAATGAAACAAGTTTCCTCAAGATGGATAGGAAGATTAAATTAAAGGGTGGTTTATGTTAACATTTGGCTCTACAAGGAGGGAGTAATATTGCTATGTGGAATACTTAGCTTCATTAGCAAAAGTAGCCCAATTAAAATATTTGCCATATGGGTTTTTTAGGGATTTCAAACAGACCTTTCTTGAATTCTCCTTGATTCAGAGATGCTAACATTAAATGTGACACATGAGATGGTAATTACAAGGTAATTATTTGATTTTCACTAAATAGATATTTCCATTAGATTCCGTCTGGCAATATCTAGCTGAGGAAGTTGATTTTATAGCCAAATACAATATCAAGATGTCTTTTCTTTGCTCAACTATGTAAGGAACAATAATGATAACTACCTCTTTTAATGTTCTTGGCCATCTGTACCTCGACACTCTGCAATGTCTGATGTGCTGCTTTTTGATTAGGCGATCAGATTTGCTGAATGTGGACTTGATGCTTCCTTTTTTCCTTTTATGTAGACTTGCAAAACCACCACTTGTCTTTTATCCTGCTTTTTGTAATAGTATCTTTGCATGTAATCTGCAAGGATTGGCTGTTAAGCTCTTCTGTCACAGCCCACGGTGACACTTGTGATTAAAAGGTCTGCCTGAATTCCCCAGTCTCTAGGTTTTTGCTTGTAGTTTCAAGATGAAAAAAATCATGATGCCTCAAAGTTTTATCTCTCGGGTTGCAAAATCAGGTGCATTTGTCTGGCATGCATGCATACTATGTAAAGAAATGCTTTAAGAAACTGAAAAGTTACTTCTGGGTGGTGTTACACAATTATTAATTTAGACCTAAATCCCAGAAGCAATAGGCTAGTTTTACTGTGCTTGCATAAGTGTGGAGATGAAAACCACTCTGGATGCCAGCTCTACACTATTATTGACCAGGGAAGGAAGCCAGAGTAGCCAGGGTAGTATGTTACTATGTGCCACAACTACAGAAAATTGCATGACTTAGCCACACTACACTGAGACATCACGTGTGCTTGATTAAGAGCTCTTGAGGACTAAATTCTCTCCTTTGCACAGCCAGCCAGGCTGGTGACCATTTATCTCAGGGGTATGAGACATTTCTGCTGAACTGTGCAGCTGCTGCTGAGTTGGCTTTGCAGCTTCTGAGCATCAAGGTAGCATTTGCAACCATGGCCACTTACATATCCACCCAGTGCTTTTCGCAGGTTGTTGTCACTTGTCGCTCAAGGTTCACTCTTGTCATTTAGGCTGTATGTTTCTTCAGCAAGTTGTAGCCTGACTGTAAACTCCAGTTTGCATGCTCTTGGCATTTAAGTATTTAATACCCGGACAATGCTTCTCTCTACTATTTTTTTTTTTTTTTTGGTCTGGTTTATTTGTTGGTGTCTGTGTGATTGCTTCTCTGTGTCTCAGCAAAACACTGAAGAACCAGGAAGATCTATCAACTGGTCATCCCATTACTTGTGTTTGAGGACCAGTTATACTAATAAGTGCATCTCGTTTTCACTTCTGTAATGGCGCTATATGCTGTCCCTTCCAGGAGACACTGCTGTCTGCTACAATGACAGTCACTGAAAGAATGATGTTCTGGACAGTACTAAATAAGACAGACACTTGACAGTGTCACAGGTAGACTGTGACAAATGTGAATATAACAGGCAGTTTTACAAAAACTGGTGTGTTCAGTTCTCTAATTTCCAGGGGCATCTCCACAATTTCTGTTCTTTTCATGCTAATCCATTTTATTTTTTGTTTCTTTAGATCTTTGTACTACAGAGCCATAATTTATCAAAATGCCGTTTTTAACAATTGCTTAATTATTTTTTT
The DNA here is from genome assembly GCF_963921805.1 of Phalacrocorax carbo. Taxonomy (NCBI): domain Eukaryota; kingdom Metazoa; phylum Chordata; class Aves; order Suliformes; family Phalacrocoracidae; genus Phalacrocorax; species Phalacrocorax carbo. The sequence continues at coordinate 43,899,290 of NC_087513.1, forward strand.
ACTAACTCTAAGGAGGTCTAATATTCTAATACACTGAGGAAGATGAATGTAGTACAAGGTCAATTCATATTTTCCAACAGACTTTATGATGTTTGTACAACAGACTCATAAGAGTGATCCATTCTTGTGACAAAAGTATCGAAGACAGAAATAGCACAGTTAATTTTTTAACATAAATAATTAGAAGGCTGCAAACATTTTCAGATTTTTATCTAATTTCTCATGATTTTGTTATCCTAATTACCTAGCCATGAGGTTGTAAAGTATTTACCAATGATTGTAACTGGAAAGAAGTCTTTAAAATCTTCAAGTATGCTTACTTTGTTTAGCGAACCTATTATTAATAAATTTTAGTACCACTACAAAAGATCAGTGCTTTCCAGTTTGGTTTTTAGTTTTGAGTTTTTCATTCTTTGCTGCTGATGACCACAGAAGGGTACAATGCATTGTCTCTTCTTGTAAAGAAAAATCTTCATTTGAGTTGATGACATTTCATTTTCTTACTAGTTTAAAATGTGGTTCAACAGAAAGGAAAAGCCAACTGCGCCCATGAAAGCAGTGAAATTCAACATGAAAGTTAAAAACAGTAGTCATTGGATATGAAGCCCCCAGATAGTTACAGAAAGGTGAAAGGGAGCAGAGAGCTCTTGGTGTAGAACAAAGGACGTTGCATGGTGGGCGCAGAGCAAGCAACATCAAAATGAATGTGAGAGATCATGGGTAGCAGCTTCGGAAAATTATGTACCTGTTTTTATAGGGTTTTCTTTTGCTGCCTACCAGAAATCCGAGCAACATGTAGGCAGTTACTTCTTTGATTAGTAAAGGGAGGGGTAAGCAGTAACTTGGTTTTGCCTATTTAGACTTCATAGACTTCCGTATTTCTTTTTAATAATTTTCTTCAGGAGAATTAGAACAGCAGCATGAATAAAACTTAACAGCATATGAGAGGAAGTGTGGGCTAGCATTATACCAACGGTGCATTATCATCTTTTAGTGTACATATCCAGGTAAACCTCCGAATAAGTCAGTTTAGGACTTTCTCTTACTCTAAAAAGTTATCTTTGAAGGAATGCATTTAAATGGCCAGCAAATATTGAAGTTGTTGTCACTGTAAGGCTCTTTAGGGTTCTGTGGAAAGGTTATTGGAACAACTCATCTATAGATTACATTGCTTAGTCTGCTGAGGTGCTGATACTCGGTATCAGGGTTTATGGGTGAATTACATTAGTGCATTTTTGTAAAGTAGAATTGAGAAAGGAATTAAAAACCCCACATGACAAACTTCCAGAACAAAAAGATCAGCAGTGTTATGTAACGTATAATCACTTCCTGCAGTGGATGTTGCAGCAATTTCTTTCGTCCTGTGATAAAAGCAATCAGAGTCTGAATCTCCAAACACTGGAACGCAGTTGAGTGTGTATTGAAGGTACTGAAGTTCTTCCAAGTGTTTACAGTTAGATGGCTTGTGTTAGTTCCATGAAATACACCAATTATTAATGTAAAGATCTATGTCATCTTTCTAGGAAGGATTTGGGAGACTGATTAAAAACCTTCACTGTGCTTCTAAATAAATCTTGGTCTATATCTGTAACAAGGAACCTAAATATGACTTGTGAAACCAATTTTGCTAGGAACCATTATCATTTTGTATAATTCAAGAAATCTAGTCTAAATAGTGTTCTGAAGCAACTCTTGGAGGACTGGATTTCTTTTTTCTTAAATGACTCAGAAAATAATGGTAGCTCTTTTGCTCTTTGTCTAAGAAAGCCTGAAAATATTTGGAATTAAATTTGATGAAATGCCATGTCAAGAGTGCTGGTTGTTTCAGCTGAAGCCTTGAAAACTTTTACTTAGGCAAATGAAGTTACCCTCTGATGTATAAAGTCTTTAGGGCTTTTTATTACTAATAAATGTTAGTAGTAGTCCCATGTGTTCATATTTGCAAATGGAAAAATGCCAGCTTCATGTAAAGTTCAAAAATTCTATTATTTCTAAGAAAATGGCTGAGACATACCCGGCAGTCACAAAGCAGGAATGGCAAGCTATGCACTGTGAAGGTTCTTCCCAGGGTGGCTCCACAGTTGCTACGTGGCAGATGCAGCAAAGTGGTTGAAGTGTCCCTGTATAGTGTGAACACATCCAACTTGTCTACTTTAATGGTCTGTCACATGCAAAGATTTCCAAGGAGCCTGTGCCACATTTGGTGTACATGCACATCTCTGGCACATCTGACATCCCATTTGTACAGTAGGACTGGAGTAGTTTCACTGTGAAATGTGTGTTAGTAGAGGAAGAGCCATATATTGTCCTGGATAGACGCTGGGGGGAATGCTAGTGCTGCCCAAAATTCTGATAATCCTTTGGCATTTCTGCATATGGGCAATAGTTGTCATAAGAACGTAAGCTCAAGTTGATCCAGATACCGATTTGTGACTGTATTGTCACTGGCCATATTATCACTGTTAATAGGTTTTATTTCATGAAAAGAGAATCTTTTAGTGCCCACTGATTCATATGATTGTTTATTGATCATGAAGTTATGATACTGACCTAAGTATGGTTGACTGAAATATCAGAGTGGATGGCTCTTTTAACATCAAGCCAAGCACGAGGATAAAGCAGAAACTGGAAAAGGCTGTTGTTGAGCAACAAAAGGCCTGAATCCACCAGGACTGAGAACCAAGGAGGGCAGCGAGGCATGATCTGGGCAGCGCTAGTAGGAGAAACAGAACCTGAGAATGTGAGAAGCATCACGCAGCTGGGAGTGACATGCAGGGGCGCTAGAGGAACATCTAGCACTTACTGAGGCTTAGTAGCTAGTCTTTAGCCTGTGTGTGAGTTGTGTGTAGCAGAAACACAGTATGTCAGATGGAGGTGTGGAGTATAAGCAAGAAGAGACTAGCCAGTTTTCTGTGGAAAAAAGGACCACAGAGCCTCCGTGGGGGCTGAAACCCTTGGATATTTAATCTACTAAGAACTGAAATTTTGAGGAAGCCATGGGTGAGCAGCATCCTTGAACGTTAAGCATCAGGTAACTAAATACAAGTGAACAGAGGCCAAAAAAAGCATCTTCATTGCCAATATTGTAAAAAGTACTCCCAGAGACAAATTCTGCAATAAGCAGAGTCCTTCACTAAGGAGAGAAATCCCTAGAGCTGAAAACTGCATTCGAATTTAATCACATGGGTCACAGGGTGGGGGTGGCTGAGCTGCAGGCTGAATGGGCAGAGGAAGCAGGGTCTAAATATTGTTTTTACCATTAGTGGCCACAGTGCATGTGTATTCTGCTAAATTGTAGGCTGAAATATTTAAGTATTGTATGTCGAGACCTTAAAAAAGCTTGCAATCTAGTTAATATTTGCAAACTTAAATGGCTGTCCAAATGGCACCTCCACTGTATAGGTACTTTGTCTCTACATACTGTGCTGAATAAATGCTCATGTATGAATGAGGATGGGAGAATTTCTCCTGCCCCACCAGGAAGTGTGTGGTACAATCAGTATCTTTTCTTTTTCATTCTATTGCTCTAAATTTCACCCTTGTCTTAAAAAAATGGCTCCTTGTCTGTGTTTATCTTTTCTCTTTCAATTCCTGTTTCAATAGTTGTTTCCTTTCCCATAGGAAAACCAGCAGCATGCGTCCATATTTGTTCATTTTCACAAACTTACGCCCTGTCCTAGTTTTGCCTCCTAGTTTTGAGAAGATAGAGGATCTGGTAACAAGCTCATACAGGCAGAAGGTTGCAGTCTCTGTTCTCTGTACACTGACACCTAATGGCAGGCACCCATCTGAGAATTTTTTTTTTTTTTTTTTTTTCCCCCCCAAAATCCTTAGGTTGTTTTAGAACCCTCTGGACTGTTGCAGTCCAAGACGAGAGAGCTGGTGGGTATATTTTTGTGTGGTACTCACTGTGTTAATGCCGTTCTGTATGTAGTCTGAGAGGCTTTCCAGAAAAGGGGATCCATAGAAGTGTTTAGCTTTCCTGCCATTATTTGTTCCCTTTGCAGACTTTTCATGAAATTTGCAATGAAGGTGGCAATAAGGACTTCTTTTTCTGGTTTGCTTATTTGCTAGAGAACTTTTCATTCTGGATTTCGATTTACAGAATATCAGAGACTCCCGAGCCTCCTTTCATTCATTATTCTGCAACTCACTTGTTTGTGCACGGTCACCTCTATTACAATATGTGTATCTCTTTATCAAATAATATGTATATTGGTTTTTTGCCCTTCTGTACTGTTCATCATTTTTTACTGGCAAGGAGGCAGGGTTATGCATGTGAGGGGAAGAATGCTGTCACCGAATACACGGTAACTTAGAGGAGTGCTATTTAGGGTTTTTTTTTATTATGGAGTTGTATTTAAAATTAGTTTCTGTTTTGTTATATTACAGGCCTGAATTCAGTCAGTAATGACCTCAATAGTGCCTGTTTTAATGTGTAATCCCTGCTTGCTGACTGCTGTTCCAAGAATAAAAATTTAAGCCAAAAGATTTAATGAAATCCTTTGGGATTAGTGCTCACTGGGCTGGGGAAATTGCATATCAACCTTTTCTCTGTACTCTAACCATACGGTTTGGTATTTGAATAGGAGGGTGTCCAAGAGAGACAACTCTGAGTTCATCAATAATTTACATTTTTGTTAGTTACAAACCTGGTATTTGGGATTCTGTTGCCATAGCAATCCATCTGGGTCTGAACGGATAGTGTTTTAAATGGTGGTTGTATAGGGATTCACAGTGTGTGCTTTAAATCCCTTCTAAACTAATCCTCAGATCTGTTCTGTGACTTATTTGAGGCTTCAACAAAATCAATGTTACTCACAGTAAAAAGTTTATGCTGAGCAAATTAAGCTCATAAAATATTAGAATATGCATATGATTAAGGACTGTAAAGTTCATAATGTATGACAATTTCTGTTTCAATATGTGAAGCAATTAATAAATGCCCACAGCTCCATTTTTTTCAAAATACATTTAATTTGTTGCACATTATGCAACTAGAAATTATCCAGACTCTGTACTGGTTATTAGCTAATTTAAACTTCATAATCGAATGCTAGCCTCATTTTCCCAGATGTCAGTTCTATGTTTTACAGGATGTCAGTCTATTCATAATACTAAATAACTTCTACTTTCAATTAATCTGATTTTCTCTCTTATAAATAATTCTAAAGCACTGAACAAAATTTGAAATTCCCATTTTCAGTTCTAACACTACTGGAGTTGGGGTTTGATGCTGCGCTTCTAAATTCAGTAAGCTAAACACCAGCTGCTTTTTGTTTGAAGTTTGGTTTATATTTTCACATTTTGCCACCCCAAATTTCAAAATGGTTTATTCAAAACCTCCCAGATACGCCACATAAAGGGAGGTCCTCAGGCTTGAAAGACGATCAATAAACTCCTCAGCAACGATTCAGCCCTGTCAAAACCAAAACTCTGCTGAAACTGATTTCCAGAGCTTTTAGTTCTTCATAACAAAAATGTTGTCCAGTTGTGCTCTCAAACTGTCACTAAACCATAATGATGATGTATTAGCAGCTCTTTATTACTCCAGAGTATAGAGATTTACTTTGCAAAATTCTTCCTCAACGTTCGAAAGAAGAGAGAGAAAAATATTCAAATAACAGCCATATGCTCTACTAATGAGTGTTTCGCCCATAATCCTAAACAGACAAAAATTGTTTCTTCATGGAGTTTATAGAAGATCGCACTGTTCTTCCTGGCTGTAAAAAATAGTAATAGAATAAGGAAGCTGCAGATGGCCTGAGAGATCTTGAGACATCTTTAATTACCATGCAACTTCCCTTTCGTCTTTTATATTACAGTTCACAATGAATAGTGAAGCATGTAATAGAAGGGGCTTATTTTTGCCATGATTCTGTGATGCTAAAAAGGTTCTCTGTCACCTGTAATAAATGTAAATCTACTCTGTTTCTGTATGAGTTAAACACGAGTTTCCTGAGAAGAACTGCAGAGAGTCCCTTTCTTGCAGTGGAGTATGATTTCATCTAATGAGCAAAGATATGCGTGTATATTCTTAAAGTCAGTGTGGCTGATTGAACTTGGTTTATTTTAGAGTTCCAGTTCTACCATGGCTTAATGGGACTATATCCGTAACTGGTTTCCACTAAAGGTAACTGGGAACAGAGACCTTAGAATTAACTAAAGAAGACTCTGTTTTGATTGCTTCTGCATATCCTTATGACTGACTAAACTAAAAGTTGCAGATCATTTACATGATTACTTACCCTAAAATTATATGCCCTAAAGTATCTTCTGTAGATACCATTTGTAAAATACTGATTACACTTCAAAGGGATATTACAAGATGTATTCAGGCATATCAAAATGTGTTTCTGTTTATATTTCCAATGGTTTCATTAGGAAAAGTCTTCCCTTGCAAATATTACTGAAATTGAAAGGAAGCCTTGGAAGATACTAGCGGTATGACAGATGCTATTTGCAGCTCTGGAAATGCAGTTGTCACTGCAGGGGATCTCCTGCACTGGAGATCCACAGAAGTCCATAACCAAGGGTGAATGAATTAATCTGCCAACACATCTCAAAAAAAAAATACTCTGTGTTTAATAGTAAGGGATAGAAACACAGTTGAATTTCTCTGGTAATTTTTTTGATCTTCCTCTAGAAATGCAAGTATTTCCTGTTTACTTCTCTCTGTATATTTTAGCTCTGCAAATCCTTGCAAAAAGTGCTGATATCAAGTCTCCTTGATTAGTGTTGATTTTTATTGATCGGTTTTTACTTATTTATTCCGGATCTGCATTATGTTTTTCATGTGTTTTGGAAACTCCGTCTGTCAACTTGAAGGGAGCAGGTGGGCTGTCTCTGCATTTAATGAAGCCCCACACTTACTCGTGGCTTCACTTAGATCTGCTTCTCTAATCTAGCACATAACCTGTATTTTTGTTCAGTTATTTCCAATTAATACTCAAGTAAACATCAGTCTTTCCTTGCCATTTTCTGTCTTTGCAGCAGAAGGAAATAGTTAATCTTCTGAAAGGCTCAGTAATAACATGGCACAGCTTGACGCAGGCAGCTTAGAGAAACAGGGGAAGGTTGAGACAGTGTACCGCAGAGCAGGTGTGACTCTGTGTGTTAATTTCTCTAAGGCACCTTTATTCAAATGCAAGGTGTACACAGAGACCTGAACCAAAACCCCGGCTCTGAACCCCAGGAAAAGGTTGGGGTTAGAGCTTTTAATTGAAACCTGTCTCTGAGTGTGTCTGAATTTCAGATCCCTCAGTTTGGGAGGGCTTGAATGACAGGGAGGGGCAAGGTTTTGGTTGAACCCATTCAAGAGGTATTGGAGTACGGTAGTTCAGATTAGGTTTGTCATGGTCTGTACCAGGACATTTTATGCAGCTAATAAGGAGCACCAAGCTATGTAAGGCCTGTTGTCAGATGTATTACAAACTCTGGGAAAGAAGTGAGTTGGTCCCACAGCTGTGTTTTACAGCAGCATCTGAATTATTCTAAACGCTTTTGAAATGAGGGTTTCATATCATTGTCCAGCTAACTGCATTGTTCAAGTGCTCCACAACTCCTCACTCATGTCTAGGACATAACGTAATAGGCTGTCAGGTAGAAGAGCTAATCTCTACAGTTCAAAAAAGTTTAAAACTTAATAACAACATAATATTGTACATTTGGACTCATGGGCTGTATAGCCTTCAGCTCCAAGGAGCTGTTACTTGTTGCCTGACAGGTTTCTTCAGTAGACTGACATGCCAGTGAGTGATTTCTGGGATGTCATAGATATTGACAGAACTATGCAGAAGGCAATATTATTTTTTTACCAAAATATGGGAAAAATAGGGTTTTTAATCAACTGTGTTCTGAATCCTTCATTATTTGAGGCACAAAAGATGGTAGCCTGGTTAATTTAGGGTGAGATGCTGGATGGAATCGTGATTTGCCTTTTTTAAAGACCAGAGTAAAGGTTGATGTGATATAGTTTGACAAATTTAGATAACAGCAGTGTCATTTTCCTCTGACAAAGCTGATGTAAAATTAAAAATACATTTACCTATCTTGGTAACTGTACATTTGGCTCCCTTTTTTAACTGCATCAAAATTGGTCGTCTTTGCATTTAAGTGCCTTCACAGCTTGATCCTGGCTGCCCTTTCACGTCAATGTTGCCCTTATTGCAACCCTCATTGCCCATCAGTCCCAATTTTCTCCCTTCTCTCATGCAACATTTATTCATGAAAATTGTTAATAGTAAAAATCTGCAAAGCCAGTACGCTCTGTTCCTTCAAATCCTGCCTTAAAGCTCACCTCTGTTGTGATGCCTGTAAACTGCCCAAGAAAGGCTAAGCAGCTGGTGTGCTGTGATCAGTGCTTATTATGCTAATTGTCTGCATGAAACAGTGGGTGTGAAGCATCAAACGCCCCTCTGCAGCATGTCCCACTCTCCTCCAGAAGCGGTGGGGGAGGCTGTGGCTGTCATTGGAGGTACCTGTTGCTTCTTCCTTAACTCCTCAGTCTAATGGGGTAATCCAGCCAAGATCTAATACAGCGTGAGAATTTAATTTTGACCAGAGGATTGCCAGCCTCACAGGTGTGAAAGCCTGTCACCTTCCCTGAATTGGAGAGAACTGCAGGTGTCCAGATGCAATTCAGATGCCCAGAATTTGGTATGAGGTTTCAAAAGAGATTTGTCCCCTGAACCTGTGGATTTCCCATCTCTGCTACTATTATAATACCTGAGAGTGGAAACTTTGCCCTTTAAGGAAAAGGAGTGATGTGGATTTACTCTTCCGGACGCTTTCACAAAAACCCAAGGCTTTAAATCTTGGAGTAAACCACAACTAAATAGGAAAATGGCAAACTTCTATGGCACAAATGAAGCTAGGTAATTTATTTTATGTAGATGATAAATGCATGTATTTGTTTTTCTTACAGAAACGTGGAGTGCTGAATAAACAAAGAGAAGAGAGTTAAGCACAGTCTGTATTGTGAACAGTAAGTGATTACGTACTCTGAGGCTAAACAGTATTTGTACTTCCATTTATTTTGTACCTTTTCTTATTCGTAGTTCTTTTAATAAGTGTAAGAAATTAGCACAGTGAACATTTCTGCCTTTTATCCAACTCAGTTTCCTTTCACAGGTGTAGACTCTTATTAATCCTTTAATCGTTTTAGGTAAGAGACCCAGATAATCCACACACTGTGTCTTCATTGCTGTCCGTACTGAAAATTTTGCCTTTTTCTTCTCAGTAGAACTGAATTGTAATACTAGAAGGTACCAAGCTAAAAACAGTATTACATTAACATTTGCTCACCCCTGAAATTTTGGAGAAAAACACTTATGTTTATCAGCGTAGTCAGATCCTGTTGAGCTGGGACATGAGTAAGAGAGTTTTATGGGTTTGTGTTAACCACTTAATCACTGACTCATTATTCTGAACTTCCCTGGTCAGAGCTGTGCTGTTCACTGCCCAGTATGACCAACGACAACGCATGGCTGCACTGGCACCTGCACTTTGGCAACTGCAGCTTTATAAAATATCAAGAAATTAAGACTAGTTGATGAGGCAAGAAAATGAGCTGTGTTGTGGCTATGTGTTGTGGGTGATATTACTGATGATGTCCTTTGAAAAAATCTCAGGCTGCTGGTGAAGTACTAGGCATTTTACAGTGGAGAACAGACACTACTTTTATTGCCAGTCCTAAGTAACATGCCCTGGGAAATGTAGCAGGGTATGTCGGTGTACTGCATTGCTGGGTAGTAAAAGGTGGTAATATCCTTTGTGAACCAAAGCGGGTGAATGTGTGTGAAGGCATTTCTACTAACAGTTCCAACAGAACAGTTCCTCTATGCTAGGTGCTAACAGAACCTGCCTTTTTGTGGTAGAAGATTGTGGACAGTAAGTAATGTACAGAGAAAACGGGCTCTTCAGCACCATTCTGCTTAGCGAATATACATTTGACAGTATGTCATGCAGTAGAATTGAAGTAATTTTATTATCCTGTACGAAATCTCTATTCCTTTAGCCAAACTGGAGTATGGAACTGACTCGTTTTGGACAGAAATAAATCTTGAATATTTTTTGGCAAGCAGTAAAAATAAAACTCTTTGGCGGAAAAGAGTGTGTATAAACCTCAGTAGCCTGTAAATGCCCAGTATCTCTCTGGGCAACCAAATTCAGTGGTGGTTTTTAACATTACATTTAATCAGAAAACATGAAAAGAAATGTGTGACATTCCACTGAAGCTGAGGGCAACATAGTGCTTGTTTGAAAATCTGTATGGTTATTTATACCATGCACTAAACTGTGCTACCAGTGGGCATTTTTTTAGACATATAATCATACGTATGTTCCAGAAGATCATCAGGAAAAAAATCCGTTTTAAAAGAACTTCTCAAAACTCTTATTTATCGATTCCTTTTAACTTGCCGTTGCTGCTTCTGTCAATCATACTTCCCTTCCATTTTCTCTTTCCTCCTGTGACTCTTGTGGTTTATATTCCCTACGTGCCATCATACCTCTCTTCAGCCTTTATCTTTCCAGTCTTTTACCTACACAGCTAATCTGTAGCTTCTCCTCACATCTCCCACACAGGGCCATCTCTTCTTCCTTTCGGCAGAGCTGCGTTGCAGAATGTTCCCGATCTTTGGCAAATTGTGAGCTTGCTATTTCTAGTATCAAATAGACACTCTGCAGACCAGGAGTGTTATTGGTAGTGTTGGATAATAATGCACAGAATAATGCCATATAACCTATATCTAAGGAATTTGCAAAAGGTTGCAACATATTGCAGTATGGTCAGCTCTTTCAATTTTTATTTGACATGTGGAAAGATATGGTGGATCTTTGGGAGTTGTTATTTAGCGCGTGGGATACCTCCAACCACATCAGTTATGCTTTTCCCCTGGATCTTAAGTTTTGGCAGCAGATAACTGATAGTTACATGCATAAATATTAGCAATTCCAAGCAATTTGTATAATTCAACTGATGTATGTATACAAAAAATCAGGGGGTTGTTATAGATCTGTTTGTAGAAAGTAAGTTTCACTACTGCAGGTGCTCGAAGATTTTCCTCTCCCTTGTATTCCTGTGTTAAGTGGCCAAAACTCACGGGCGGCTGTTTCAGAATAGCATGGATTTATTTGTGTATAGTGAGAAAAAATTAATCAACTATTATTGGTACTCCATCACATACAAATTCTCTCGTTCCTGCTGGCAGAATAGGTTGACAGAACCTTTTCATAGTATCCATCAGTTAATTTTATCAGTCATGGTATTATGATTGTAAACCACAAATGATCTAACAATGAATATATAATTACAGAAATGAAACTGTACGGTGGTTATTTAACATTTGTAATGTGTAATTTATTTAACAGTCTCTTTGGAATATAATAAAATTACATTTATCTCTCATCCATCATCAGTGAGGAGCAATGTTATCAGCTTGATCAGACTATACGTTCAGCCATGTAGGGAAGTTCATGTATGCTACCTCTGGGCCTGCTTAAAACACCCTTGAAAACTGTATGTTATACATATACTAAGCAACAAGTGATTCTTCTGACACTGGGATTAATAAATCGTGGATCTTTCTTTTAAAATACTTCTTTTTTTCTCAACCTGAATTAAAACCTAGAATTTAAAATATCAGGTGCTGAGAGGCAAAGACATTGGATTCCAGACATAGGAAGAAGATAAAATGAATATTGTTCTCATTTTTAAAAAAGATAAAATAAAACTCATGATATATACTATATTTTGTGGGTTTTAATTGTTCTCATCTTTGTTTTAAATGCAAGGGCCTTTGTCATTTGGCCTTGATACTGCAGATTATCTCAGTCATCCTTTGCGGAGGAGGGAAAAAAACTTGGAATATGCGTTCCAAAAACAGTGTCCTTTGTCCTCACAAGGTCAGCAGCCATCAAATTTCATCCACCACATACTTTGGTTTATCCAATAATTGACACCTTTGGTGGCTGCTGGTTAATAACAGTTTTCTCATTATTCTTGTTTAATAAAGACAAGTTCAGGTAATGTGACCTAAATTAGGAGACTGCACAAATGAAGCACTAATGCAGGAGGAGGATGGCCAAACCGCACTCTGCTGCGAGCAGATGAGAGGAGGCTTGGCCTGCCGAAAATTATTGTACAGGCAGTTTGACTCCATTCCATGTAGAGGAACTAAATTCACGTTAGACTTACCATTAGTTCATGAGCACGCACCAGTACAGTTGTTTACCCTAGCATCTATTTCAAAAGCTACCATGTTTTATATTTTACCATTTACCTTAATAAATCTAGAGGTATATAATGTACCAGAGACGAAGTAGCTAAATGAAGGGTTCCTTCGTTTTGGAAGGGTCAGTTTTGTAAAGGTTGAATTTATGAGCCTTCAGAAAGAAATGAGCCTGTGGTTTCTGAATGTTCTCTAGTAATCACAATAATCTTCCCTTTCATTACGATTTCAGTCTTTCATTGCTATACAGTAATCTAGAAGCAGCATGGAAGTACCCTCATTCCCTGTACTCCCAGGTTTTGTCATTGGCCATTAAAATTCATGTGCATATACTGCAGGCTTGGATCAAATAGTTCATTTGAGTGTTCACGCTACCTGAATTCTTTAATGAGGTCTTCCCATAAATTAGTTTCACTTTTCTTTTTTTTTTTTCCCCCCCTCCTACTGTGGAAGTATGGCCTTGTGGTAGATTCTATGGTACCATTTCAATGGTGTAAAGGTTTTTTAGTTTGTCTCTGTTTTGGTTATCATGTTAAGACTATTCAGAGTAGTATATTCTCTTTGACTCCTATGCTTACAAAATCCTGTGCCTCAAAATTTTTTTTATTTTTTTTTTTTTATCCACCTTGTGTTGCAGACACAGCTTAGCATTTTCTAATGTGAGATCTCTGACATGGATTTAGATTCTGTACTGCTTTGAGGTATGCTAGTTATGCAACCTAATTTTGCAAAATGGCTCTGTGTTTGTACTTCCCTGGGGCTTCAGTTTAGTTGTCGTCTGTAATTTTAGCACTGTGATTGATTACTCTCTACTATTTAATTTATCTGCTGTAGCTTCTCAGCTTTTTCTTCAATTGGTAAACACATACTTTTCTAGACACATTTTCAAATGATGTGTTTTCCAAGTGCACCAGAAGTCATGTAATCATATTTTCCTCAGCGAGGAATTTAACCATTTAAGCAATTTAATGGTTTCAATAAATTATTGGCTGATATTTTGAAGTTTTTGCACTGGAAATCTGTGTTGTATTTTCCATTTTTCAATGTTATTGTATATATTTATTCTTAAATACAAGTCTATTTACCAACTGCTTCTTTGTCCACCAAAAAACAGTAAAAGAAATGAGCACCTTTTTTAAGCGTAGGAGCCAAATGCATGGGCAGCTGCTGCTGCAGTAGACTCTAACCACCTTTGCACATTGGGTTTCAAAAGCAAAATATTTATTAGCTTCATTTGCTCCCTGGAATTTCACAAGCCAGCATCAGTCAGTGGGGTTAACATGTGCTTGTTTTCTTGTCTTGTATACTATGTTCCTGTACTATAATTTGCTGGTTTTAAGCATTACATTGAATATCAACTTGGTTATGATTTTAAATCAGGCTCTTTCAGAGTGACATCGAGTTTCAATGCAGGGTTGGGGTGGGGTTTTTTTGCATTAAGTCATACTGTGTATAGACATGGCAGCAGTTTTAGACAATTACTGAGGCAACTTCCAAGAAGCCACTATAATGAACTGCTTCTATGATCCACATATCAAAGTAGTTTTAGTGTCAGATTTTCTTTTCTCCTGCAGTTCTTATTATGGCTCCGTGTTATCTGTGTTTTTGAATAGGGAGGTTGATGATTTGTTTTGATTTTTTTTCCTTTTTAGTTACTGACTCTATTTAATATTTGTGATTAAAATCTCTCAGTAAGAAAAATTATACTGTGTCATAATAATGCAGCTTTGCAGATGTTGGTAACTGCTATTGTAGTCCTGTCTCTAAATGCAATCAAACAAAACGAATAGACATCTGCAGTGTTATGTGCTTTTGGGGGGCAGTTTGGTGTTCTTTTTTGTTTGTAAGAGCGAGCTTTAATCAGTACTTACCTTTTGTTTGTAATTCTTAATCTCTTTGCACAATCCTCTTTTAAAGACTACCAGGATATGTATCTTTGTAATTCTGGTAGGTGAATTCCAGCCCGCATTTTGTCAGAGATTTGGAGATAGCCAGTTCTGTCACTGTTCTGCCACTGTTCTTTTAGTGACTTATGCTTCTATTAGGAACTAAAAGGATGGACTTTCTTGTCAGATCTGCTATTTTCCATTTACGCTACATGAAGGTTAACTCAAAAAATAACTAATATGATACCAGTGATTACATACAGGTTAAAGTGACACCCCAGTACGGAGCTGGTGATAGCTAAGGAATGTTATTTGGCGGTTTTGGATCCTCTCCAGGTATGAGTTCATTCTTCAGTGATGATTTTCTTTGTTTCCTTCTTTCAAAGTTTCACACTATAATTCTTATTTTGAAGACATATAGCCATCAAAAACATCACATTTTGACGGCTTTTCTTACGTGAATGAAACTCATTCAAGTAAGTTTATTCAGAAATGAGAAAAGATGCATCTTAGACCTGTTTACAATCATATCTTTAAGTTACTAGTATATTGACAACATTTACCTTCGAAAGTGCAAAAAGTATAGGAAATTCAGTTACTCACTTTCCCATGTGAACAAAAACGTTCTGCGAAACCATTACAAAAGATAGCGCATAAAAATATTTTTATGATACTGATCTGCTGTGTTTATATTGATAGCTGAAGCTCATGAAAATGGGCACAGTAGAATTTTTCTTGCAATAAATAATTTTGAAAATACAAAATTCAAAATTAAGTATATTTGGAAAGACTTGATTCCTTGGATTACAATTTTCAGGCGGGGGATATACTTTAGAACAGCTAGAAATTAGGAGTGATTAGGCATGCCCTGGTTTATATAAAATATATTAGCAGTGTGTCTGCAATGTGCTTCTGCTGTGATACCTTCAGTTTTGTACTGCAAGCTAAGGAGGCAAAGACGTGGTTTTGCTTTGAGAGGAGCCTTTGCACAAGGGCTCTTACAGCAATGTTGATGTATTTCATACTCGTGACTCTTGTAGTTATGCTAATAAATGGAACAACGGTGATTAGAGGTGAAGGCACAAGTTTTTGAACATGTTGGTCATAAAGCACAACATATATGCCATGTTTCCTGTCTCGCCAATTAAAAGGCTTTAGTTAAGCCATTAAAGATATTGAATTCTGTTTTTTCCATAAGCCCTGTATTTGGGAGTTTTCTCATTACTGCCTGATTTCCATGACTGCTTCAGTCCCTCCAAAATGTCAAGGATTAGAAGTGTATTTTTTATCTAAAGGTGAGATTTTCACACAGTCACATAGATCCAGGAGCTGGAGCTTCCAAGGATAACTCCCAAACATTTATTGCAAAGTCTGGCAATACTGTATAAAATGCATGATAGCCTGGAGGTCTCTGCTAGTACTGTACAGCAGTACACTTTGATCTTTCACGTAATAGGTCTCCCAATACCTTTTCATTTCTAACAGAAATAGTGCCCAGGCTGCTCTTATACCATAAGCCTATTTCACTCATCCTTATAAGTTACGATGCCAAGTGAGAACATTTGCTTTAGGAAGAAGGATGAGAAAAAAAAGGAATAAGTCATCATTTAGACTGTGCAACCTTAACCACTTTTGATGGAATTTTGCTTTTAGAAGCGTGTCTCGGTGTTTGAATCTGTAGTTTAAATGAAATGCTTAACACCAACAGAGTTTATTTAAAGATCTAATTTTACTTCAGGGATAATAATTTTAAGAACTTTCAACTGCATTAAACCATTAGTATAAACCACTAGCTATTGAACCGATAATAGTTTATCCTGCAGATACCAGTGATTCCTTTTGGAGAGTTATGGTCTATTGGGCAAATATGCATTTAGGGAGGTTTTAAAATTGGAATTACATCTAAACTTTATAATTATGTACTTAGACATTTCTTAACGAGAATAGAATCAGTAGCTTTTTATATGAAGCATATGCTCCTCTAAAGATCTAAAATGTTCTAAAGAAAAAGATCTAAAGTTCTAAACTTAAAGATCTAAAAAGATCTAAATGTTTGCAGTACACAGCTATGCTTATAATAAGGAATTGTTACATCTCAGTTGCTCTACTGTCATCATTTTTGTATTTTCTCTGAAATTTGACTATTTACAGCCTCGGTGCCTGGAGCTATGACCTGTCAGTGCAAACACTCCAGCTGCACTCTGGAAAACCAGTCCACATCCCAATACTTGTGGGCTAGTTCCATATCCATTTAAAAAGAATGAAAGCATTTGAAACCTGACTTCCTTTAAAAAACGGTTGTTCCAGAAAAGGTAGGTTATATGTAACTTACATGAAGCCATTGTTAATGCCCAAGAATCTTGCAAGCCCTCTCTCTGTTCTCTTTTGACAGATATTTTAAAGACTGTTCCTACAGAAGTAATAATTGTCTTTTTTATTAATAATCTGCTGAGATTATTAGTAGGCTTATTATATTAAATCACAACTAGAATTATACAAATTGCCTTTCAAGCAGAACTAGTGATTTTAAGTGTGTGGAAAGCGGCGCGATGCTATCGAACCCCATCATGGGTCATATACAACGGCTGTCAGTGCTTTCTGGCATTCGCAAGAGTGTGGCAGCTGAACTTTCCCATTTGTATGTGGGCTGTCCGTCATGGCTGATCAATAGTGCGACTTCGTTTCCTCCAGTCCCTTTGTGACAATACGAGTAGGGATCACACTGATAAGTTCTACCCTGAATTAGAGGGAAGTGTTTCTTGTCCTTGTCAAACATTTTTGGTGCGATTGTTAGAAGTTCTTTTTTCATGAATGTGTATCTCTTGTGTCACATTTTCACCGTGCTATTCTGAAAAAAAAACTTAACTAACTTTATTTTTAATTAATTTGGGGATCCATTCTCTTGTTAAATTTTGCTTCACAGCTTGAGGAGTTCTAATGTAGACCCACTCCCCCCCCAAAAAAATCCAGATGTCTGATACTGAAATTTTCCAAGGATATGTTAGTGGACTTGAGCAACTTGCTTAAATCCCCTGAGCTGCTTTCCTTTTAGAAATTGATATGGTGGCACATAACAACTTCCCAGGGATTCCAGAATTCACTCCTGTAGAGAAATTGATAGTATTGTTACTGGCATGTAAAGAATGAGCTGATGCCATTCAGGTATTGCAAAGACCTTGAAGAACTACAGAAATATGTACTGCTGTTACTTATTGTTATTCTCTCAGACACTGAGACTGCTCTGAATATTGATTTGTCCAGCAGTGCATGCTTCGTAGAAGGTGCCGGTGTGTTGGTCTGTTTGATAAATGTGTTCAATAGTACCTGATTATTTTTAACGTAGGTTAAAAGAAATGGAGATCATATGTTGTTAAGTAACTATGACTTTAAAAAAAAAAAAATAATTGGCTTGCTTGGTGCTTCCTAATCTTGAAAATACCTATATAAGACTGTGAACAAATCCTACAAACATGAAACAGAGTTTCTTGCTGTATTTTTTACCAATATAAACCCTCTCTGCCTCCCCTATTCAGTCTCCAGGGGAAAAAAAAAAAACAAACCAGCAGACTTTACAAGCCTAAATAGCAAGATGGGGCTAGGAAAGAAAGCAAGCTCTGGCATAATTATCCTAATCTGCTACAAACTACTATGACATCTAGCCCCATATTGTTTCTGATTCTGCTTTCTGCTTTCTTTTTTTTTTTTTATATTCCCATGCTTCTCCCTTTGCTACTGTCTAATCGGCAGCTTTACCTAAATCGTAGTTTCCCTGCTAGAGCTACCTTCACCATACTCTTCTGGAAAAGATCCCTCATTCTCCAGTGTCACCTAATTTGTTTTTTTGTAGTTTCCCTAGTCCCTGATCTTCTTCATAACAGTGCTTTCAAAAGGATAACAATAGGGATAATATATGGCTTCTTTCACTTACATCTGATGAAGTGCTGTAACTAGGCTGCGACTGACCTTGCAGAGAGGTACTCAAGCTGGGATGGTACTCATTTATGTGATCGGCAATGTATCTAAGCAGAAAGTACTTGGTTTTGTATATACATTCCTTCTCCCCCGTGCCCAGGTATCTTACTGCCATGCCGTAGAACAATGAGGGAACCTGGGGTTTGTACCTATTCCCTCTGTAAGTGCTTATTTCGTTGCAGTAAGATCAGAGCTCTTTGGGCATTTCTCTACCCCAATCAGAAAAACTGTATTTGTAGCTTTGCTTCTGCTACTTCTTCCTTTTCTCTGTACCGTGGGCATGGGGCTATAAGGTTACATTGTTTCAGACAGAACACACTAAATTTGCTTAGAGATGATACATGAATACGCTGTCTCTGTGCCTTCTAGTTGGTCGTTAAACCCTTAGCTTTAGCATATAGTACCCTCTCCAAATTATCTGCGTATAGCATGCTGTGTCTGATCTGTTTAAAGAGCTTCTGTTTTCTGCTGATTAGATATTTCACTAAGAACTCAAAAAAAACCCCATGTTTGTGTTTCTGCCTTTTCTTCTTGCATGCGTGCGTGCTCTCTCGCTTTTGCTCTCTGTGTCTCTTGCTTTTTTTTTTTCCCCTCTGTTTTGCTGGAACATTAAGTCCTCAATTGTCAAATAGCTTTCTCTCAGCTGAAGTTCCAATGCTGAATTGAAAGAAATCAACCAGAAGCTTTGGAAAAAATACTCATTTTTACAGTGAAAGACAATTTTACGAGTCTTAAAGGAAGAAAAGTGTATTATTAAAAATACAGTATTAGGCTTGGGAAAAGGAATCTCTAAGATTTAGCATGTAAAAATGGAAATGTTATGATAAGATTATGAAACCTTGAGGGGTTATTTGGATGATCTGCTTGTTCCTAGAGACTAAATAAAGCCCTGTTTTATTAATCCTAAGTGTCCTTTTATTTGTTGCAATATATTAAATCAGGTTTACAGCATCTCTTCAACATTAGCTTCCCAGGAACAACGCCACCAAAGTGCAACTATCCGTCAGCTGAGTGATGCAGCTACAACACTGAAAATAAACATGGATGATTAAGCAAGTTGTTATTTTTCAGAAACAGTACGTCGATTTCGGTGCACTGTCAATAGGAGATTTTTAAAAATGTTTGATAAACTGTTGAACAATCTGTGTTTACTGACTCATAAACTGGTTTTGTGAGTTAATCTCTTGGTCAGTAAAGGAGGAAGACAGGTTATGAGTAATAGAGTATCATGAACTGTGTGGCACAAGGAAAACAGTTAACACTAGAACTGGATGACGTTTGTGAATCGCTGCTGCTTAAAAACATCATGGCTGTGAGGACACATTAAAGCCTTCTCTAAGGATTCTCTACAAAGTTGAGGACTGAGATGTGAGTAAAGGCATTTCTACAGTGCCCAACACCACTGTGCTGCCAAACTTAACGTGCGGCTTTCATGAGGTGAATCGTCATACAGCGTAGCTGTCCCTGTTTAGCCTTGCCCATTCCTAGGCATACATTCCGGTTACCGAAATGTTGCTTCATCAGTTTTTTAGCTTAGGAGCACAATATAAGTGCTGTCACAACTTCTTTAGCAGAAAGTTGTGACAGGGTAGTTTGACATTGATTTAAAAACTTGAAACTCACAGCTTTAGAACAACCGGAGCTGTGTCAGTTGATTTTATACTACGGTGCAACCTGCCTTATGGAAGTTACCTGAAACTGGGGATTTAGAAACACTTCTCATGAGATTTAGATAATGTTTGATATGTAAGCTTTTTTAAAGGTAATTGAAGTATTGTTAGTACTTCTCACCGGAATAAGCAGGAGGAGCAGATGAACCCTGGGTTCCAGTCACAATTTTAGGTGTCACAAGCAAACAAAAACACAACCAACACCAAGAAAAAAACACCAAAATTAAGACAACAGGAGATGTCAGAGAGTTTCTAAATAAGGCATTCATCAGCTGTCACGTTGCTGTCTTCTTCAGTAATCATGTTTGGACTTGGTGTGGTGCCAGTAGAAAGAAAGATTTGCTCATTTATTTTTCAGGGACCAGAAATTTTTTTAGGCCACATGTAGAAATAGTTATACTCAGAAAATGTAGTACGCTCTACTGGATAGAAAGGAAAGAATTAGGGACTTGCAGTGATAATACAGAAGAGGAAGGACGAAAGATCACAGTTATTTAGATTTAAAAGGGATCTCCATAGTAACCGCATTCATTTAAGATACTTAATACATGTATTGTTACCTCTTGCTTCTCTGATTGGGTGAAATTTATTTGGTTGCCTAGAATTTGATGTGACTTGTAACATTGATTTCTCTCAGAAAGGGCAAGAGATTAAAATTAAATAAGGATGAGAAGGGTAAAATAAGGATGATGTTCTTTGGTAAGTTAAGAGATAATAGCAGTATATCTACTAAAAGAAGAGGCCCAAGAATTACATTCTCAAGGCTGAGTATATATTTATTTAAGGGTGAAAATTTATTTATTTACATCTGAAAGATGTAAAAAAGGTGTAATGGAAAGGGTATTTCTTACAGGTGTGAGTTAGCTGTATTGGTAAACAAGAGCAATGGCAGCGTAAAGCTAGAAGTATGAAGGTACAGATTTTGTCAACTAGTAAGCTCCTCTAGATACCCTGATGAAGAATTGCCGCTAGTTGTATTTCTCGCGTGGTTGCCTTGACCTCCAGTATATTTTCTGTAGAACCTCTGTCATTTTTACCCCAAATATAAGTAGCCATTGAGAAAGCTTTACATTTTTCTTCTAGACTGTGCCAGGTAAAAAGCCAGTTAGAGATATTTGGCAGTGACAAATGGCATCTGATCTGTAGGCAACACTTGTACTCTGAAATGATGCAGAATGCTGCCTCAGATGTTTTCACAGTTAGGTGCCTGTGGTTTATATTGATGCTTGTTCACAGATTAAATGGCCTCAAGTGTGTTTTG
The DNA here is from genome assembly GCF_963921805.1 of Phalacrocorax carbo. NCBI lineage: Eukaryota > Metazoa > Chordata > Aves > Suliformes > Phalacrocoracidae > Phalacrocorax > Phalacrocorax carbo. Next base: position 43,920,312 of record NC_087513.1, read on the forward strand.
GGTGTGTAGCTTTTGTACACCATTAATGAACAACTGTAATTCATTTGGGTTTTTGGGAAACTGATAATGATATGTGCACATCACTCATTGTCAGTACCTTTATGGAGAGCGTGTGAAAGCAGCTTGATTACTTGAGAGAGTCTATGCATTTCTGTGTGTTACGGCCTGACTGTCTATTTTATACAAATATCTTTTCCTTTGTAAGCAAAGTCTTCTATAGCTTTTAAGGTTTTTTGACAGAAGCTTTTCTACAGTTTGGTTGCCTTGTCATTTTCTGATGCTGTTGGGGCAGCGATGCTTTTCTGCTGGGTGAACTTTACTGGCACATCACTTTCGTTTCCCCCTGGAACAATGAATTCCAATATGAGACATTCCTAGAAGAAACCTGAAGTGAGTTTTCTTGCTTTCCTTTTCTTTTGGATATAGTTTCAAATACCTATATTGCTAATTACCTTATCACCTTTTGATAGGATCACCAATAAAATACCGTACAGTCCATAGAAAACTCACAAGAATTTACATAGTTACTGTAAACTTCACATTTACTCTACTTTGATTCTCTCACCTTCCCTGGATGTGTATAGCCAGTGCCTTATTAACTCATATGAACAAGATAGTCTTCACATTAGCAGTTCTAAAAGATAAGCTATGAAATCAATTGCAGTCCTGTACAGAAAAGGTAAATGCTTCGAATGGTGCTTAGCTATACTTATGTATGGAGGAGAGTCTGGCAGATGCTTTGCCAATAAAGCAGTGGGATCTGTGGCAAGGGAATGATCCTGTGCAGGACATATCTGCTGGCACAGCTCACGGTCTACAGAAACGTCCACTGAAAAAATGCTGGCTGGTATGGAGAAGCTTTGTGGGGAAAGATTCAAATTCTGTTCACTTGTGGCTTTTCATGAAACTGTTATTTAATTTTCCAAGAGAAGTTGTTCCTCTTCTTCAGTGGAGAATAAATCATATTTCTACTCTAGATAATTGCTGTTGCTAGGCGGGATGTGAATTCTAGCTAGGTAGATCTTGCTAATAAAGAAGGTGAGTCAGTTCTAGAGGATCTTACTTGCTTCTATTACAATACGTGGGGTTATTTCCTCCTTGGTTGTTTTGGCATTTTTTTTCTATTTATTTATTCTTGATTTTACGATATTCTTGGTATTGTGTATCTTAATCTGTGTTCTCTTTACATTTAATGTTTTATTCTGTTTTGTTTATTGCATTTGGATGTGCAGGTGGCTAGTAAATATTTGTTAGAGTCTATATTGTCTAACCTTATGAGCCTTGAAACTTGAGACCTTGAAAATAGCTTCAAGAATTTTTCATGATCATCCTACGTGCAAGGAGACCCTGTATTTTCAGAAAGTTGACTTTCTATTTCTCAGTCACTAGGGTAAGATGGGCAGTTGCTAAAGGTGTCACATCTAGAGCAGGAAGTCAGATAATATGTTGTAGTCTACTTGTTTTTGCTTCTGCAGTCTTCTCCCACTTACACAATTTGTCTTTACGCCTGGTTGTGGAAACTCAGTGTTTTCTCTAGTGCTCACAGTGAATAACACTTGTTGTCAGGGCAAGCAATCAGTTCACCCCCAGGTTACAGTAATGCTGCTTTTTAAACCAGCAGCTGAGTGTTGCTTCAGGAGAGTCCATTAGATGGCCCTTCCCCAGAGACCGAGCCTATCCGATTCAAAGCACTGTGTGATGCCTTTGAATTATAATTACTCAAATGCCACCCATTTATTCCAGTGGAGCTGCCAAGATACACAGGTAAATTTTTTAGCTTTTTAATTAAAGATGCATATCTGAGGTAACCTAGCAAAAGGAGCTTGCCTAATTAACTCTCTTTAGTTCACCATTCTGTCAGTTGCTGGCGATTAGTAAATATTTGGTTTCTTCAAGCCTGATTTCTGTAGGTGGGTGATTTAGATATTTATTATTATGGAAGAAGAGATTAGTTAATTTCTGTGTCTTTTACTGTGATGCTTACTTGGTTTTCCCAGGTCACAGGCGCAGCTTAGACAAAAATATTTAAGGAATACAGTGTGTTTCATACATGGATAGGTGAAACTTTGAATTTTGTCCCAAGATCATGTTTTAGCTACTGACTATGAGAATAAAAAAAATGCCATTCCATACAAAATAGTTAAATTCTGTAATTCTGTAGTCTTCTGCAAGTAACACTTTGCAGAAAGACTGTGTTTTTGTTTTTTAAATTTCCGACAATGTTTTTAAAAGTCTATTTACTGTAGGGCATGTTCATGGTCTCTTGAAACTTCAGTACATTAAAGGGAGTGAATAATGGTCTTTAATAGAATTGGGAATAATATGTAATAGCCCTATATCAAAAGTCACTGTATAGTGCAGTTGTTTTCTGGACTGTGTATAATTATCCCAATTTCAGTGGGGGTAGCAGGCAGCTGTGAAAATGATCAATTCTTATTGCCTAGACTGTTATTTTCTGTTCCACAGTAAAAGTTATATTCATTCTTTATACCTAAATTAATATTTTATGTCAAAGCTTGAGGAATAAAGAAAGGGCTTTGGGTGGGGAAGAGATGAAGTTTATATGTATAATTGAAAGCGGCACTGAAAGGGACATTTTGGTTAATGCCAGTTCCCATGGTTACTTGCAAATAATTATGCAGTTTTAAAAACACAAAACTTTTTTTGCAGTCTTACTTCCAGGCAGATAAGTGTCCAGGAGTTAGTTATAATTAGCTTTGTAAGAAGTAAATTATCAGCCTTGATCTTCAAAATTAATCTTAGCCTACATATTTTACAGCTGTGCGTAATGCATTTTTATTGGCTTCACTAAGATTAGATTTCCAGGTTAGGCAATTCTGTCTGGCCTGAATAATCTTATCAGTTCACTATCATAGTTTATTCTTACCTCCACAAGTTTTATGGCAAGCTATGAAAGCCTTTAGAGGAACAGTTACTGTTTTCTAAAACAGCATCTATTTTACATTTAAGAGTTTTGCTCTTTTCTCTTAGGGCCTTTTTATTGTGTACCTAATCTTATTAAAACCATTCAGATCATGGAAACCACAATGATGAAAGTACAGCCTGCCATGAAGGTTGGTCATAAGAGACCACTGTTCTTTTTTGCTTCATTAATAACAAACCTAAGTTTATCTTATTAATAATAGCAGTAATATGATTATTATATTTGTAATATCATATTAGCATAATGTGAAACATAAACAGATTAGATTCAAACGCCCAGGTTTTTCTAAATTAAACAAAACTCTGCCACTGATTTGTTTGCATAGCTGCCCTATGTTGCCTGCCTTGGAACTGCACAGTACGTGGCATTGCAGAACTGGGGAAGTGCAACAGATAGCTTAAAACTTATGTTGATCAAAATTCTGAGCTTCTATTCTGAAAAGATTTTGATGCTTGTGTATGAAGCATTTTGAGATAATTTTTTCTGTTTAGATATATGTGATTTTTTTGTGTGTTTGCAGCATTATTTTTATGATTTGTCAGAAATAGGTATAACAAGGTATGTCATTTCATATCAGCCCTGCTGGTTTCCTTTTGTCTTTCTTGTCATTTTTTCATCGAGGGATTTCAGTATTCAGACAATAAATCACTATTTTTGTAATTAATACCTGTTATAAAATATCCTATTTAATCATTTTATATAATTTTAATTTTTTTAAGCGTGATAAGCTCTCAATTTATAATTAGATTAACTGCTCTCTTTCAGTGTAACACAGAGATCTGGAATACAGTAGTTCTTCACATAGCACTTTGAATATTTTATTTCCTGATTTAAAGGCTTAGTATCAAACTTTCTCATTACCATGAGTTGTGATGATGTTTGTAGGATGAGGATAAACAATAAAACAATGAGGATGAGGAAATACTACTTGGTCACAATACTTGTTCCTCATTTTACACAGTGAGAAGGGAGCTGGTATCAGCAGGTATCTCTGGCAAAGGAAGCAAGAGAAGCAATTTGATTGACTCTGAACCCTAGAAACACATAATCATTCAGGTAGGAGGGGACCTTGAGAGGTCTCCCAGCCTGGTCTCCTGCTCAAAGCAGGATCAGCACTTGAGTTTAGACCAGGTTGCTTAGCACTTTCTCCAGGCAAGTCTTGAAAACATGCAAGGATGGCGTTTCTGCAACATCTCTGGGCAACCTGTACCAATGCTTAATTGTCCTTTTGTGGAAATGTTTTTCCTCACATCCAGTGAGAACTTCCAAGTTTCAATTTACGATCATTGTCTCTTGTTCTCCCACGGAGCACTTCATGTACAAATAAAAATCATTGCGATCCATAAGTACAACTTAATTCAATATTACATGTGATAGCAATAACAAAACAGTCTGTTGTGGCATGTGTTGACCTGAATTCATAGCAAAGTGTATAAATTGAGGTGTATCATGTATAAAATAAAAAAAAGCATTTACGACAAAATCCAGAAATTTTCCCAATATAAAACTTTGAAGAATGATATTTTAATTTTAAATTTTCCTTACTTAATTTTTAAATCTCTCTATTTTAGGGCAGTTTTATCAAAGTCAGTATAATTTCACAAACACATGCTTTCTTCCTCTCCAGTGGAAGAGTTCCCTGGCTAAAATGTGCACAAAGAGATTCTCAGAAGGAGACTCCTCTTACAGCTTCTCAAAGCTGCTGCTTTATGAGAGCACAACATCTGGGCTGTATTATGAAAAGTATATTTGGAATTGCCTTTCAAGCAAAATGGAAGTTCTTTATCACCAATAGATACTTTATCAATCTGGAAAGCTTCCATTCTGAAACACTGGAAAAACAGATGTTAAGCATGTCTGGATTATAGTCATATTAATGAACTTGAAAGGGGATTATAAGCTTTGCTATCTTGTTAGTTCTTCAACTAGGGGATAATAAAAGTGACCACACAGCTATTTAGAGTCAGTTCTGTGGGGGAAAATGTCATCCTTTCTCTGTCAAAACTCATCAGTCTTCTTATGGTTTTGTTACTAGAAGTAGCTAGATTCTTAATAAGTCTTAAATTTAAAAAGCTGGATAAGGCAGTTTCCTCTAAAAGAAAAAAAATCCACTTTCCCTATTCTGCCTTTGTTTTTCTACACAAGTCTTTTCCTCTTCACCCCAAATTTCCATTGAGAAATCTTTTTATCCCCTTTTAAATACTCACTTAATGGTCTCCCACTTTTCCTTTTTTGTACTTTTATCTTACTTCTATGATCAGTATTTTCTCCTTCCATCCTATCTTGGTTCCAGTTTCTTATTGCCACTTCCCCTTCTCCAGTCACATCTCAGCTAAAACATGGCAATAGGGGCTTACCCATTTTGCCCCTAAGGTTGTTGTGACCTTGAGTTCCCCGAAGCATAAAAATTAACTTGGAGACTTCCACAGAGCTGACTCAGAAAAATCTTGTTATCTGGAAGGCTGGAACAACCAAACCCAGTTTGGGTATATAGAATTACATGGTACACTACAGTGGGCAACAGAAATGTGCTATGGAATCCTCCATGCATTGACTGACATCTACTTCTGAAACCTAAGGCTGAAATGAAAATGAGCTTGCTACCTCAGTTCCCTTTTAAATGCTGCACGTTTAAAGCACAGGCTTTGTTCAGCTATCCAGTTGCTCTATTGTAAAAGCTTATTGTCCATTCTGTTCGTAATTTCTTCCTGTTTATATCTTGGAAAGAAGAGTATCTCACTGTGGTTGGTTTCCCCTGGGATTTGCAATGGAGCATAACTCTTGTTTCTTTGCACGTATCAGCAAAGCCCAAGCAAGGTGGAAACCTTTTTCTACCACCACTTCAGCACAAATCAAGGCATTCAAAATATGCAGGATAAGGCCAGTTCAGTTTCAAAAGACTCATGAAGAAATGCAATATTCTTTGATTAAGTGTCCATGATTCGGTTTGGAGTTGTTTGGGTTGAAATTATACCTGGACAAATTAAATGTTTAAAATGAGCTAACAGGTTACGAATCAATACATTTTTAATGGCTTGAAAAACCTAGCCTTCAGCTTATTATTCATGTCTGAATAAATGAAATAATAATCTGATGCAATGACTGCTGCAGGTGAGAAAACACATGGAGCAGTCTCCAAAAAACCTGAATACATGAGTTCAGTATTGTCTAAAAATAATGCAAGTGAATTCTGTGCTGTCGTTTCTTATTTCATTGTGAATTACTGTTATTCTTCATATATGAATAGCGACAAAGTAGAATGGAAGGTTAGTGAATATATAATGAGCACAAAAAGGCCATCCGTAGGAATAAGAAACCAGTTTCTTTCAAAATATTCTTTGTGTTGCTGGATTTTTAAACATCCATCCTGAATTCTGTGATGACATTAGAAGCAGGAGACCCTGGGCCTGGGTCTAACACGTCATAACAGACTGCGTTATCAAGTAATGTTCTACTGATGATTCAAAGTGTCATCATTATAAATAATGCTTTCATCATAATAAAATGTTCATTATTCATTATGTATCCAACAAGTACTTTCAGTGAAAAGGACAGCAGTGTTTGTAACATAGGAAACAAAACACTTTTTCAGTCCTGTGCAAAAAAGTTTCTGTTTCAGATACTTATACTTGTCCTTGGAAAAGATTAAATTTGGATCGTCACTGTGGTTGTGAATGAAATGTATTCTTTTTCCCACTTACATATATTCATATAAAATTGTGGCTGAATTGTGTGTGTCAGGGAGAGAGAGAGAGGAGTTAATCCACATTTATTTTTCTGTTTATGAAAATATGTATGTTTATTAAATTATGTTTATGTATCTTTTAATTTGTGTATAATGATATGTGTATGTCCATGTCCATAAGAATGAACCCTTTCTCCTATTTTGACATTAAAATTCCCAAATAATAAGCTATAGCTATGAGTGATGAAAATACTGAAAGAAGAAGCAGTTCTTAATATTTAATGGCCCCAAGCCAAAGTCTGGAATGGAAATAATTTATCATGAAAAAGCCTCCAACAATTTTTTCATGTATTTTTTTGTACAATTAATTTAATCTTATCATAATGTAGTATAATTGTAGATGCATTGTAGATACCCACACACACGGGTAGACAAAAAAAGTACAGCTTTTAAATCAAAGATTGGAAAATAAGAATTACTAGTAACAAATAAGCCTTCCCATTGCCTTCAGCATATGCAATTTTAGCTGCGTAATCATATCCTAAAGTAACTGAGGCAGAGGATTCCAGAATATAGCAAAATGCAGGATGCTTAAGGAAACAGCAGATACTCAGACTTCTGTTTCGTCCTCACTTTTTAGTGGGATATTTACATGTGCTATTCAAATCCTTCTCGGAAGATGGTTTTTTTTGGTTGGTTGTTGTTTTTTTTTCTGTGGGCTTTTCCGTGATACCTAACATTATCATATTATAATATTATTATCTAGTAAGGGTAATGGTATGGTACTTGGATACTAAGAAACTTGCAGCACCCATGTGAAAAGAGGAAAAGGTTTTAGTTCCATTTCATAAATGGGTCGATAAGGCACATAATATCCAGAAGTGTCCATTCATTTCATCTGTCCAACGAACACAAGACCTTTAACATCTTGGTTCTTTCAGAATGCTACATTTTTTGTAGCATATAATGAACTAAAAGCCTCCCTTGGAGGGACTTAAAACTGGAAGGAGGCAAGACACACCGTTAGCAGATTTCACAGTTATTTGTGGAGGGCAGAAAACTACTAAGAAACAGAGTTCAAAGCCAGATACTGGTGGGGGAGCACTTTTGTATGGCATTGCTCTTCTCTTCTGTTTCTGCAACTGCTGATGGTTTTCTCTGGATTTCTTCCACCTTTAACAGTTCTTGTCTTCTCCACACACAGTCTTCCCTGAGCTATTCATGCTAGCTTGCGACATGCTTGTGTGCTCTTTCCAGTCTCTATCCAACTGTCTGCCCCTTTGTGCTTCTGTCCCAGTCCCTCCCTGACTTCTATCTCGTCTCTTCCTCTCAGGTTCACCTTCCGTCCTGGGCTGGCCATGTCCATTCATGCTTCCTCCAGTTTCCATCCCTTCTCCCTACCCGGTTTCCTTGCCCAGGTACCAGGCCATACAAACATATACACTCTGACCATCTGTCCCCTTAGAAGATGATCCTTATCTTCATCTGTTAGTTTCTTTCTGATTGAAAGCCAATCAAGTCTTCATCTTTCATGCTTATTCAAAGTGTCTGGTGGCCTGTAAGGCGTCGTAGAGAAAAGATGGTCGTTTTATTCTGAGTTACTGTATGTAGAACTGCAGCAATAGTCCTAAAGTTTTCTTCACCTCTATAGTAGAAAACCTTGGTCCTTCCAGTTAGCTGGAACAGGGTGATTGCAGATGGAAATTTGGTGATAGGGATGTAGCTGCTGATCTTTAGTCTCTACTGCAAATAGATTAACTGAGGATTTTTTTTCTGAAGGCTCGTTAATTAGGTGGATTTAGGCACTTCACAGAAATCAACACATTTCTGGTGCCAGGGTGAACCTTCTGCCAGACAGGAAACAGGTGGGGAGGTAAAACTTCTTGAAAGATTTGTAAGAAATTTTTTTTCCCAAAAATGTCTTTTTTTCCCTAGCATTATATTTTTAATCGATTTGAGGAAGATACTCACTGTGGGAATTTCAATGGCAGGCATATTTGGCACAATAAACAGACTCACATAATCAGAAGTACTGAGAGCTAAGAACAGGCATGAGGTTGTTGCCTATCACATAGTGTTTAAAATAGTTTCTTTTATATTTCTCCTTGTGACAAAATTCATAAGCTGTGGATTGAAGATAGGCATCTTTTACAGTAAACTGCTGAATTAACATCTTTATTAAAATCAGTATATAAATCATACTCATTAAGCTGGCAGACAAAACAAGAAAAAATTCAATTATAGAATCTAATAGAGCATTTTGTTGAGATTTAAGTGACTGCCATGAAAGGATAAATGAAGTATTTGTTAGATTTCCAGTAAGTGACAGTTTACTTCTATTGAAGAACTTAGGCCTGTTTTCATAAACTCATTTAATATTGTGCCATCTTCCTTTCCCAAGAAATCCTGTTAGTACATGTTTACAGTGAGCTGTTTTTCTGTTTTGATTGTCAGAACCTTGGAAAATATCAAGGTCAAATATAGAATTGCAAATTAATGCAAAAATGCATGTAATATGCTGATACATGATCTACTAAAATGTTCCTATTTTTACACTTACAATTTTTTAATTGTAAAAGAGATGAGTGAATTTAATGAGCTGAAAATGATGGCTTAGTGTTATTAGTTGGAACACTTTACTTGGGTGATACGCAGGTTTTCTCACAGAACTCTGCCAATATAATTCAGTCCAGAACTGGAAAAAAATTACCAACCAAACTAATACTTAAAAATCCTAGTCCAGTATTGGCTGGACACCATAGGAGTATTGTAGGAAAGGAAGATAATAAGTGAATAGTAGGTTAATATAGCTCATAGCACTGACTAGTGGGTATTTTGATAAGGCTGAAGTTAGAAAATACTTTTTTTTAATGGTAGATACCTGGTCTAACAACTCTATCCTAAGAAAAAAAACCTGAAAATTCACCATTCTGAAAAGTGTATTGGAGAAGACACTGTGTTGGTGTCTTAAACACCCACACCCACGCCCCAGCTCAGTGTATTTTAAGGCATGTTTCAGTTAAGAATGTCTTTTCTGTTGAGGTAAAGGTGTTTAAGTCCATGTCTGTGAGTTTCTCTTCTTTCCGTATTTGAAGATACAAGTTAAGTAAAATATGTAGTTAGTTGTTTGGTATCTCAGTGAGATCCTATTATGGTGTCTTTCTGTATAAAAATCGTAGATTATGGATCTTATGGTAGTACCAAACTATTTTCCGTTGTTAATTTTTAAACATAAACCCACAATATTAGTTAGAAAGTAACTTGATTTATGTCATCCTACAGTGGCAATTGTGTTGAAGGCTTAATGTCAAAGGAGATGTGTAAGTAAATGTAAACAGACACGAGTTTGGGATTGATTTAGCAAAAATTCTTTTTGGAACATACTGACTTAAATCCTTCCAGCAGTACAAAGGCTGGATCTGGGATAGCGGGAAGTGACAAAACTGCTGATCCATGTATTGCAGAACAGTGGGGGGTTAGAAGTTAAGAGACTCGATATCAGGCTTTGAACAAAGCTGACAACATTTCGCTCCTTGTATTAGCCCCTCCTGCTCACTTTTGTACTCTGATTCCTGGAGAAGAAGAAATGTTGTGAACTGTTTGACTTGCCAAAAGAATGTCATAAATGAAAACCTACAGCTCCGGTTTAGCAATTTGCTGCGGTGATCTTAGGTTATCTTTGATTATGAGCTTTGTAAGTAAGGAAGATGAACAGCTCCACAAAAATCCAAACAGTTTATCAGTGCAGCGCTTTCATTTTCATCTCATCTTTTCATTAAACCCTACATCCTGTTAGCCATATGTGACAGTGAAGCTGGGAGGGAGAACTGTGTGAGAGTGTCCTCGTAATGACTGTCTGAAGTACGGACTGTCCTCAGCCAGCAGAGAATGAGGCTGGGCTGTCAGTCAGGATACAATTTTAAGTTAGAGACAGGATAATTTCAGGCAAAATAGAGAACAAAATCACGTGGGCACTGGTCAGATGTCTTTTCCTGCTTCCTCCACAAATAATATGTGGTTTCAGTTTCTGGGCACACCTTGTGGTCTCATCCCTCTCCTTCCGTCCTTCCTGCTACTCCCTTCTTCCACACAGCTTTTCGTGCCATTTCAATATGGGATGCTGCACAACAGAAATAATCTTATTCTGCTGTGAACTTAAAAAATTGTGAGAGAAACACCTAGTCAGTCTGTGCTTCACTGTAGCTGGAAGAATTTTATCAAAAGACCTGTCTCCTGAAAGACTGTGAGCCTCTGGTCTCTGGCATCAACCAACATAGTCCACAGAAACCCAAAGGTAATCCTTTTTGGACTGTTTCTGGTCATGGTTAAGCTGGTTAGATCTCGGGGGAAGAAGTTAGGCCCAGATTTCTGTAGTCCTGCTTCTCATGCAGGATTCAGCCTTCCTAGAAGGAGCGCTCCACTTGCATGAAAATGATATAATCTAAGTGACTGTTAAATTTTTGTGATTTTGTAATAGTATTACCTACCGTATGCCATTTGGATAGTAAGTAAATATAATTGATTTTAAGTTCCTGGGGGTGATTTGAAAAGATACAGTGTGGTAGCTTAATGCTGATTATTAGTTATTGGAACACAGGTTTGAAGGGGCTGCATATAGTGTGTGCATGAAAGAGCGAAGATGAGCAGGAAGGAAGAGGGAAAAAGGGAGATCAAATCTGAAATTTGACATACCACGTGAAATATCGCTGGGCCCTGTTTGGCTCCACACGTATTAACCTGATGCAGCACAAGAGGAGAAGTTTCCTTCAGCCTGGTTGCACTCATGAGCCACCGTTACTCTCTGGAGTTGCAGGGTGGGAGCAGCAGAATAGGATTCCCAGAGGGGTGGAGCAGAAGAATTGGGAAGAAACTGTATCGTGATCTGTCACTACATTGATAAAAAAGGTTTGCTCCTTTCTCTCTCTTCAGTCTCCCCCTTCAGAAGGACACTAACTACTGCTAAGGGAGGAAAGGGCAACAGAGAACAGAAATGAGAAAGGATTGATTTACCAGCTATTTAGAAATAAGTTGTACTTTCTGAACAGTGAGAGCCTCAAGCACTGCATGAACGTGGTGGATCATGGTTTCATGATGGGCTGCGTGGTGGAACGGTTTACAGCAGATAGAGTTTTTGAATCCTCTACTTCTCCAGCTGAATGGTTCGGCACATAAGCGTTGCCATTGGTTTTGGTTGTCAGGGTCGTGAAAAGCCACACGTGAGCTGCATGTGAATTCTTGGAGCTTGGCTACTATTTAAGTCTGGGCTATCTAAAGCTAAAGCTCAAGCCAGAGGGCTCCCATGCCATGCCCAGAGCTGTGTGGCAGTGCTTATGTGCAGTTGAAGAAAGGCTTTTGAGTGTGGAGACTTTCCCAAGCTACAATTGTGGAGGTGAGACTGAAGATAGATAAAGATTCTGGAAGGAAATAATCAGTACTGAGAGTAGTTTAAGCCTCTCTCTTTTTGATTTGCTCTGAGGTGGTATAGGAGAGCTTTCACGTTGTCACTATCCCCGCACAATAACAGAGGCATGATAACTTTTTAAAGTTCAACCACTATTTCTCAAAGGACTACAGGAGCTCCTGCAGCTCTTTGTTGATGTGCTGGTTCAGAAGGAGCTCAGTCTCTGACCAGAGCAGTAGGGCTGTGGTCTCCTGCTGACATACCCTTCCTGGCCAGGCTAAACGATGTTTAATGGCTCAGGCCAAGCAGTTTGGCATGGAGTGGGACAGTGCCTCTGGGCTGAACCCCTGGTCAAATATCTGCTGTCTCCACGCTCCAGAAGAAAGAAAATGTGAAACAAGGTATGGAACCCATACAGTACTGGCCAAGAAGAGAAGTACTTTTGTTGAAAAGAAACCACAGTGATTTGTTGTTGTGGCTGTGGAAGCTGTGAAAGGAGTATGTCCCTTCTTGACTTCCACATGCATCGTTCTCATAATGCATATTCTTCCCTACCAACAGTTAGGAAAATGCAGGTACCAAACCCAGTGCTTCAAGATGCATCTCTTTTGGATTCTCAAACGTAAGACATTTTTATCCAAACCACTGTCCAGATGCAGGAACTGTGCTCAGTAGTTGCTGGGGACAGGGTGGGGAAGGTGGGGCAAATTGCATTGGAAGTGCTGTTGAAGAAAAATAAGTGCTTACTGGACATTAAAGTTGAATGTCAAGCTATCTACTGGTAATTCTGTTTTCAGATGATGTCTTTTTGATGACCTGAGGCTAATAGATTTCTCTTTTCCCCCTTCTTGTTATTTCATCAGTTCAACCCCGAAATGTGAAGTATGTTTATTAGGAAGCCAATGTGGTCATTGCTTTGAAAAGATGATGCTGACAGTGTAGCTGCTTATAAAGTATTTGTGTGTTGCTTTGCTTGGAATTTGGACAAGCTAGCCCCTGAAGCAGAAAAAGCACAGCCAGCGTTGTCAAATATTATTGGTGCAATGTGCCTTTATATGTGCCTGACTGAACAGCATCAAATGGCATTTGACATGGTTCTTCCCCAAGGCCATAGCTTGCTGCATACAGCAGACTCTCAGTTAAATCATTTTTATATTTTATATTTGTACACACACATATGTGCATCGTGTTTATAATCCATCAGGCAGGAATTTGTAAAATATTCCTCCACCTACTCAATTTTATCATTTCATATTAATAAGCCACTTATAAAAAATCGTGGCATCTTTCCCAAAATAGTATCCTTGAGTTAAATAAGCCTGAATGCATCTAACTATGATATACAGCAGTCAGTCACAAATATCTTTTCTGAAGTAGTAACAAAAGGCCTAAAATTAGTGATTTAGCAGCTGTTAAGTTATACAAGTGGGGTTTTTTTCTTCAATTATTTCTTGAGTGAAGACTTTCAGACCTGTAAGTCTACTTTTTTATGAAGCACTGAACACTTTCTGTTAGCTATAGTTATAAGGAAACATGAAGAGCATTTGTGGTCTCTGCCACCAATGCAAATAGAAATCCAGCTCCATTATGTAACTTGTTCTACACAGAAATCATGGAGAAATGCCACAGTGTATTTAAGTAACATTATTTTTTAACAAGTCGATGCTTTAACAGCATTTTTTTAAATGCCACTTTCCTTTCTTGTTAGGATTCTTCTGTGGAATATTCGTTTTGCAATTTGTAAAAATACTGTATCAGAGGCGTAATAACTTTGATGCCCTAGATGTGCAAATTTAAAATTAAATAGATGTTTGCTTCTCATTTTTTACTTTTTGTACAAGTCTCCTTCTATCCAAATAAATGATGTAAAGAATAGATGTCAGCAGTGAGGGCAGACGTGGTATAGGTGTCAAGAATTCACCATGTATTTCTATTTTAGCTGAATTTTTACTAATCTAGACCAAAAAATAATGGCATCTTTTCTGCATGCTGTTTTTATTTTTCTGTTCACTTTAGACTGAGATGAAAAACACCAGCCAATCCATATTGAAACGTTTGTGTTTCATTGATTGCTGCCTGCAGGGACTATCCCGGTAATGACTGTGTAACAACTTGGGGGTGAAAATGATCTCTCTGTCTAGTCTTGTGTGGGATAACTCCCTATGGAGAAAGACAAAATGGTCAAAGCCTCGCTGCTACTTTGCCCTAGACTTATCTTTTCAGTAAGATTTTGTTCACCATACCTCCTGCTTGCTGCTGGCAGCAAACATGGGTTTTTTAGCCCTGGCTTATGAAATTATGGTTTTATTAAAGCCTATGCAGTATGTTGTTAACTTGGTAAGAAAAATCTCTGCATTAACTTTTAACTCAGATAATAGCCTAGCCTGTTTTGTTTTAATTCTTCCAAAATCAAATTCCAAGGAAAGAAATGTGTAATGGACTTTTTTACAAGCTAGAAATTAAGTTTAGTGGGGACATCGTGTCAGACTATTTAGGATTTATCATCTTGGCACCTGTTAGCTCAACTGAATTACAAGTTGGTAATAAGTGCGCTATTAGTATATAATACGTTGCCAATTTAATGATTTGTATTTTAAAGTAGTTTCAAGAACACCACTGCTACTTGAGCTTCCCTCCTAATTTAGGCAAAATAATTCATAGTTTCAGTGTTCCTTTTCTTCCCTTGAAGAGTGAAAGAGGGTAGAGGAAGGGAAGAGGAGGAAAGGGGAGAGAGTGTATGGCAGAGAAACTATTCATCTGCTGTTGTCAAATGCAGAGAATAAACCAGCTGGATCAGAAGCAAGAGAAGAAACCTATAATCTTTTCCAGTTATAGCAATATTGGAACATTAGTTCTAGAATTAGTTAAAAATATTTCAGACACAAACTTAGTGCTCTCTTGAAAACATTGAATATCCTGGTAAGTATTGAAACAGAAGTAATTATTCTGTAGTTTGAACTTACTGTGGTTCAATACTGTTTAAAAGGAGCACATACAAACCGTGCCACTGCTCAGGTTTTATATACAGTGTTTGCCTAAACAAGGAGCAGTGCATTATCCCTTCCAGAAGATATCAGAATTTTCAGGCAATCTTTATTCTAAGGATGATGGCTGTTTTCAACTTCTATTTTAACAGAAAATCATGCTTTCTAAATACGTCCTTTTAATGGAAGTTACTTTTTCTTTCATAGGTGGTACATGTTCTATTTTCATAATTTAACCTTTCTCACTTCTAAAATTGACTGATTAACACTGAATTCAAGCATCCAAATTCTACTTCTTTTCTTTGGGCTTACAAAATAATAAGTATGTTTCCATTGGACATATTCTGTTACTGGTTTTGTGAGTGGGCACTTATGCATGAGATTTGACATAAATTTTTATAAACTACCATTGTTTCATTATTCCTATGAAACTGTATTTTCAAAAAAGAATGGCATAATTTTATATCTTTTAAATTTCTCTCCCTACTCCATTCCTCCCTCCCTCTGCCTGCCTTCAGACCATTATGGCTGGGCCTTTACCAAGAGATGATTTCATTCTCTTTTTCTTCTAATCATTTAAGGTTTAGGCGTGCTTGCCAAGATGTTCAGAAAACATAGTGATTTGTGAGTGTCTCACTTCTGAGGATTTAAAGGAGCATGATTGTCAGGGCACACTAAACATCAGTTCTATAAAACATAACTCCTTAACATGGGCTAAATGGTGCCAACAGTCATCAGCTGAGAAAGTTGTGGATCTAGCACGTTTGTTATCATCCAGGCGGAGAACTACAGGTTGTCAGTGGTGGCTTCTTAATGATTTTGTAATTCTGTTGAGTTTTTCTGTTCTTTTCTGAGCTAATGTGCATTTTCCTAAGATAGATCTGAGTTAAGAAAAACAAGACTTTTCATGATCTCAAAATTGATGGCTTGCCACATATGATTTCAGAGTATGTGAGCAGCACACTAAACAAGATATTGTGGAGAACAATTTTGAATTGGTCCACTATATTAGTATTGATTTTTTTTTTTTTTGTCCTTTCAAGCTTCCCTGATATAAACATGGAAATAACTGCATGAACAACAAACCAGAAGCCACTGTCTGTTGTAAGTGCACTACTTAGCAGTGGTCTGCTTATGTTCAACACTCATCTGATATCAAGACAGCAATAAGATTAAATCAGGGTTAGTATTCAGTCCAGTTCAAAGCATAGTCTTCAGCAAATTCCATTGATTTCAGGCTGTCAAATATAACCAGAGTATTGAAAATTGCTTGCTTTAACAGTGTAAACATTTTTTTCTTTCATTTCATGAAAACAGTTTACTCTAGACAACATGGAATGGGAATTTTCTACTGCTTCATTCAAATATTGCCTCCCATCCAAATCCTCGAATGTGCATTAAATTGAAAATTGAAAATAATTTGCCAAAAAACCAACATCATTGCAGATGTGCTATTTTGAGAATAAAAAAATATATGGAGTTAATAGGTTTTTTCTTCTATAGGAACAAAAGCTCAAAGTGTGTGATTTTCAGGTCTGGAAACTCCTTTTAGGCTTGCCCTTTTAAGTGCAGGGAAATCTTAAGTAATCACTCACCCAAGAATGCATTTTTGGGGAATACAAATGTTATATTTATTACAGTAAATAATTTCCTGTGTCTGAACAGTGTTTGGAGTGACATTTTTTTCTAATTTAATTTCAGTCATCAAATTTGCTATGAATCTAGAATAACTCTTATGAAATACATTAGAGAAATACATTAGAAATGTAGAAATACATTAGAGAGGAATGAACTTTTATGATTAAATTTTGGGTTTATTTTAATAACTCAGACCAAACAAAATTGGGTAAAGTAAACATCACTCTTTTTATATCACCACTGAATTAATGTTAGTATTTGTGAAATTGTAAAATGCATAATTCTTCTCCATTACATCTGAATATTGCAAATTTTTTCCATCTCTACACGGATCAATCGAGCTTAAACTTCCCTTTTATACATTGCTCTGAAATAAAAGGTAAAAATACAAGAATGTAACTACATGAAATAGTCTCATGGCAATTATTTATTGTTTGCTGCTATTGAAACACATGTATGAGTGTGGGAAGAGTGTAAAAATCAGTCAATAAGGACATACAATTCTTTTTGGAAGGAAGTTAAAATACCTTGTTCTTTCTTTTCTGGGATGACTGGACTGAGTTTCCTGTAGTTGCATTGCTTCAAGGTCTGTGAACGTGGACAGCTGGAGGACTTACAGGACTTCAGTAGCATTTCACATGTTCATTGGGGCACCTTCATATTCATCAAGGTGTTTTATCCCTAAAAAGCGTGCATCAGAGGGTTGAATATCAATTAGTGTCAGAGATCTGAGCGTGCATTTATATATTTTGTAAATCATTAATATTTGTAAATCTTAAAACCAAAAAGATCACTGTAACTAAATAAGATTAGCTGGCTTATAAGGCCTTCACTTGTTTGAAGCTGATTGTTTGACCATGACTTAGAAAGTGCTCTGAGACAAAACAGACTGGCTAGTGATCTCCTTTCAAACAATTACATTTATTTTCTCTAGTGATTCACAGATGTTGCCGTCACTCTTGTTTTTCAGTTCCTAATCCTCTTCATGTGTTTTGGGATTGTACTGGGTGACTGCAAGGGCCAATGAAACGTCTTTGTGACAGGAGATTCTTCTGGGCTAAGTGGATCCAGAATGTTATGTTCTGGAAGCAAATCTGGTTTGTTGCCTGCCTCATAATCACCACTGCATGCAGTAATGGACTAAACAAGGGAACCAGGATTGACAACAGTAAGAGTAGATGACAAGAGAAAGGGTTAAAGGCAGTCAGAGCTTGTAGAGCTAATTCTGTTGGGTTTGGAAATCTTTTGTACTATACCTTGTGCTTCTTGTGTGAGGATTAGACTTAGAAGTTTCTTAGGGAAAAAATGAGCAGCCTGAAGGGAAAATAGCCCCACAGAATATTGAAATTTTACTGTACGGACAGTAGGTGGATTTGTAAAGAGACTAAGAGCAATTTGACTCATAAAATCCTCTATCAATTAATCATTTAAAAATATTTAAATCCTGATACATGCATAAACACTAAATTGCAGCATCTTATCCAAATTGTTAATTTAGCAACTTTTCTTAGGTTAAGCCTGGTTTTGATGAACTGATTTAATAAGTCAGTACGTATGTTAATTGCAGTATTAATCAGGTATCCCATGCAAATTTAAAATAAATATTTCCTTTTCTTTTCTTCAGACTTAAAAATCAAGTATTAACGCAGCTGTCCATATAGTTATTATAGAAAAACTAGATCCTAACTAATAAAGGATCTGGGGTGTGCATATTAAAGTATGAGGCACTCTTTAATTGAATTGGACTATATGAAACTTCTTTGATTTAAATTGCTCAGGATAGATTTTTTTTGTACTTTTATTTTCTGGTGCTAATGTATACCATAAAAAATTACTTAAAATAAATTGTAGTTAAACAGTATAGAAGAGAGCGATGAAAGAATGTTGAAGTATTTCTGATGGAAGAAAATATCTAACATTCAATAGGACACAAAAGCGAAGTTGCTAAAAAATGATGTCTGAATGAATCCATAGCCATTTTAAGCACGTGATGATATTCACCGCTATTACTTTTGTAAATTATATTCCATTTCACAATAGGAGGAAGGTGGAGGTCTAAGGCTGCAACTTTATGATTTCAAAGGAAAGTTATGTTAGTCTAAGTCCAAAAGTTGATCTGCCCTGTGTATTTTCAGGGAGTTCAGATGAATTATGTTATACCAAAATTATAGTTCTGAAAGAATTGAGTTAATCGGAGCCAGGTAGAGCCGCTCCTCTGTCCTCCACCCCTCATTATTCAAGGGCAATAGCTGGACCTTCATGACTTTCTACCGTTAGACTTGAACAAGATACTAGGTACAGTGGAAAATGTGCTTTCTAATAAACTGCTGTAATCCGCAATACTGTGGCACTCTTCCTGTAACTGATGTTGAGAGTGCTCTGTGTGCATCTTTCAGTTGGCAAAATCCATTTGGAACGGGGACCTTTCTCTGTTTGTCTTTGTGCTTTCCTTTTGCAGTGAGTTATAGATGAGCATGATACTGAGCTCTCATTAAACATGATGCTCCTTTATTTACTTGGAACCCCCACTACAAAAAGGTGAAAGTTACACGCATCGAGCTACTTTTTGAAGTTTGCACTTTGGTGGGTTGGTAACTAAATAACAGTTCACCTGGTGGGAGACTGATTGCCTGTCAAGGCCAATCAGGAGTCACTGTCAGAGAAAATACTTATTCCAGCAAAGTATTCCTAGTGTAGACATGGTCAAGTAATCACAAAGACCCTCTGAGATGAAAACAGCCACTATGCAGGCTACTGTAGTTGTTAGCAGCTACCTTTTAAGGGACAGGCATGGAGAGAGTGCTTTTGCTATGACTCATCTACTGTTCTGGGACTGCCTTACTCAAAGGCTGAAGGTAGACCTTCCTCTTATTCTTGGTCTTACACAGCTGAAGGCAGGGCAAAAAATGCGTTTTTAAATCAAGTTTGCTAATAAGATAATGGTGACAGTTGTAATGAATTAATTATCAGAAGGAGGAGGTAAACATCTGTCTTCATGGTAAGCAAAGCAGGCAGGTCATGGACAGAGTAAACATGGAAGGAAGTCACTGCTGGCAGTTCTCTTCAATCAGCATTAAACAAAAGGTCACCTTTGAGTGGAGAACATTTACATTTTGGATCTCCAACCAAGGCTCCAAGTCAGTGGCCTGGCATTTCATACTTGTATTACTACAGGGTCACAGGAATATCAAACTCTCTCCTTTGTTCCATATGAATAGGTAAGTTTTCTCCTGAATGAAAAGCATTTCACCAATATCTTCATTCTTTGCTGAAACTTCAAGTAAAAGCTGATTTAGGGTTCTTATGATGATGCTGTGCTTTCTTTTTGTTCTGAGCCTGTTGTAAAACCAACATAAATGGCTTTTAGCAGAAATTCAGTAACTGGGCTGAATTTTACCTCTGCTAGTGCTTAATGGAATTTGCTTACTATCACTATTGTGATAGTAAGCAAAGCACTCGTCATAGATCAAGAGCCAACTTGTTCAAATACTATAGAATCTTGAAGGGATAAATCTGAAAGAATTTGGTGCTGAAGTACATGTTACAGACAAATGCTATTTTGAGTCTTGCAGGTGGATGAAGAGAGACAATGAACTGATTCCTCTGTGATGGTTCCTAGATCATAGGTAGCACCATGAAAGGGAGGATGACTTCAGTTCTGCCAAGTTGCTGCAAAGCTTTGTAAAGTCATGGGCAGGTAAAAAGGTAAAATGGACATTCTATGGATCAAGCCTGGCTTGCTGGCACTTTCAGCAGCTGGCACTACAGTGCTAACATGGATTTGTAATGTCATGATCTAGACCCATACAAACAACATGTCACAGGATTTGGTTCCTTTGTTGCCAGTCTGTCTTTAAGGTCTTTGTCATTTATTGTTAATTTAGGACACAGATAACCGATCAAATCTTAGTTACAGTTTCTTTTACAGGGTTGCTGCCATGCGTGAAAGTTACAGTTATATATGATTACTGAAATCCACCTTTTTGTATTAAAAGAGAAGCAAGTACCAGAAAGCCACAGGATTCTATTGCCTTTAGCAATTATTTGTTTGAATTGTTCAGGTGGAAAATTACCTAGATACTTCATGGTCATTTTTGCACATTATGGCAGCCTAAAGGTGAAGGTGTGAGGTGGAACATCTTAGACTTTGTCACTGTTCCAGTGCTTGTTTGCTGTGGAAGATAGTTTCTTTCTCGGTGAGAAGAGAGATGAAGTGGAAAAAATCCATAAAGTATTCTCTATGGCAACATGAACTCTCATCACAGGGTGGTGGTGGTAGCTAACCATTTCTGAATGTATAGACACTACTCTGCACATACTGTTAGAATGTGAGAGAGGAATAATGCAGTGGATTCAAAAACCTTTTTCCCAAATTAGTTATTTTCCTCTGGCTTCTGTATTAGTTTCAGAACTATTTGCATAATGTGTTTTTGTCTGCCTTGATTAATAAAAATTAGGATGTAAGCATTAACTTTAAATTACTTTTGTGGTAAAAGTAAAATCTGGTTTGTCAGAGAGTAAATTACAAGAACCATATAAAGAATGGAAATAGAGTTGGGAAAAATGTAAACGGGAGACAATCAACTTGGACTGGAAGAAAGATGACTATTGTGAAAAGTGAATGAGATGCTTCACATTAGGTCAGTCTATTTTAACTTGAACCTTGTGTCAAAATTGAACCAGCTTTCACCCACTGTAATAGAAGTTGACTGTTCTGAGCTGGAGAAACATTTTTGGTTACATGGATAGAAAACCGCTTGTGAAAAACATTATATAGACATTTAGAATATCAGCCTGTTCCTTACTCCAATTCTGTTATGTAATTTAGTACATAACAACCTCAGCTGATGACAACTGAAATTATGTGTCTATTATCTGCAAAACAATTTCACTATAAACAGTATTAATACAAGCTTCTGCTGATTGCCATTGCAATATACTTCATCTTTGCTCTTTAGGTTCAGCTCTTGATGTGAAAATAGGTCAGTTTTTGTTCTCTGCTATCTATCAGCATGTGTGTCAATCAAGCAGGTGATGAACATACGCCCATTAGGGGTTATATTTAAGATCATCGACTCATTTTATGTAGGCTGCTAAACAGATGGTTTATCTTGGTCCCCAGAAATATTATCTGGATTTGAACCATTGATACAAGTGTGAAAGAATCTGTTTATATTTCCCAATCTCCTCAGTCTAGCTTCCATCTATTAAAATTTTAAAGGCACAGATTTTATTCTGTATGAACAAAGCATATGTAAAATCACTGTCCTGGATTAATAAGTAATTAGTGGAATTTCCTTCAATTAAAACTGAATACACAAGCCTGCAGCCTTGCATATTGAGTACATTCTTTAAACCAAAGTAGGAACCAGTATAACTTGAGACAGAGCTGTGATATAAAATTTTCCAGCATATATTAGTCTGATAAATTTTTAATGTGATTTGCTTTTTATGTCTTTCTTTCCTGATGGTTCTTTTTAAGCTTTTCTAGGTTGTGTTTTCCACTGGATTTTATTAAGTTTCTCAACCATTTGGCAAATAAGTAAATAGCGTTACACTCAGAACAGAAGTATGCTGCCTAAATTATTTCTGGTAATGCAAATAGAATGTCTAAGTCATCTTATGGATTTTGCTGTGAATGAGAAACCTCTTCTTACGATTATGAATACTCCTACTATCCAATCACAGATTTAAGTTACATACTGTGTTCTACAGTTTTTGTCTCCTGATTTTATTTTTTGCCTCTCTCTCCACTAGCAATGCAATATTCTTGAATAGTGTTACTACTGTTTGATTTGCTCTACCTCTTAAAAGCCATAGTCAGGATCAACATGCATAGTTAGTCTATGCTGCTGGAGGCAGTGTAATACAAAGACACCTAACTGAGTTATTAACGGTACCTGGAGTGGTCTATCAAGAGAAGCATAGGTCTTAATCTGTAGTTATTTATTCCCCTTAGCTTGATACAGGCACGCTATCAATACAAGACGATTCCTGTGAGACAACCTTATGGTTTACTGTTATGTCCATTACACATACATGAATGCAAAAGTGTTTCTAAGTTGTATGTCCTACATATATTTATTTCATTGTACATTTATAGTAATATAATACAGCATCTTGACTGTTTATGTAAGATTTACTCTATCTAAACATCGGCCCAGAATATCAGAACTTCTCAAGCATTCAAAGTAGTAGAGGCTACTGTTACTGCCATTCTAATGGAAATCAAATCTTCTGGTGGAAAGTACTTAGTAATGACCACAAAATCATTATGGAAGCATTAATATATTTGGAACTGTGGGAAAGAGAAATTCAGTTAAAATGCATACTCCTAACATTAGCACTTATTTAGACAGCCCTTCTTTGTGAAAAGTATTGGTACTATGTTGGAGTCAAAATGATAAGTATACAAATTAGGGATGGATCACAGAATCACAAAATGGTAGGGGTTGGAAGGGACCTCTGGAGATCATCTTGTCCAAGCCCCCTGCTTGAGCAGGCACACCCAGAGCAGGGGGCACAGGACCGTGGCCAGGCGGGTTTTGAATGTCTCCAGGGAAGGAGACTCCACAGCCTCCCTGGGGAGCCTGTTCCACTGCTCTGGCACCCTCCCAGTAAATAAGTTTTTCCTCATCTTTAAGTGGAAGTTCCTGTGTTCAAGCTTGTGCCCATTGCCCCTTGTCCTGTCGTTGGACACTACTGAAAACAGTCCAGTCAAATCCTCTTGACACCCATTCTTCAGATATTTATAAGTATTGATGAAATCCCCCCTCAGTCTTCTCTTCTCCAGGCTGAACAAACCCAGCTCTCTCAGCCTTTTGTCATAAGGGAGGTGCTCGAGTCTCCTGATCATCTTGGTAGCTCTGTACTGGACTTGTTCAAGCAGTTCCCTTTCCTTCTTAAACCGGGGTGCCCAAAACTGGACACAGTACTCCAACTGTGGTCTCACTAGGGCATCTCTCCAGGGATACATGACTATACTCAGAATTAAATCTGCAGAGTGTTCTAGATTGATTCTGGCAAGCAAAGAAGATGAATTTTCTCTGTTGATAGGCTAGTGTTTGGGAAAATCACAAAAAAGAGCACTTGCATGTGGAGCAAGTAAAAAAAATACAATCCTAAAATTACATTTATGTGGGGTTTTGTTTGTTTCTTTACTGAAATATACGTTTGGTGTTTAAAAAGTTTCCTCTGAATCTAGAATTTGGTGGGGTTTTGTTTTACTTAGATAAATGAGGTTTAAATATTAAAAAAAACCCCTACCCATTTCTCCAGATATTATATTCAATTAGCCTTACTTTTGCAATAAGGACTTTAGTCAACACAGGAGAGAAAGATAAAAGTGTTTCGCAGTCGCAGGTAAATGGAGAAGACAGTATTTCTTACCAAATACAGAGAACCTTATAACGGTCATTGTTTACAGAAACCAAACTCTGTGTTTTGTTATGAACCTCTCAGTATTCGGAGTGAGAAAGTTTTTAAAGCCTCACCTCCTGGAATTAAATTGTTTACATGAGAATCACTTCTCTCTTTAAGACAATTTTCTAGTTCTTTCTGGGGGGGGAAAAAAAGGAACCAAAACTGCTAGTCTGTTATTTACATCTCAAAAACCTTGTGTTTAGAAAGTGATCACATAGTTACACCTTTTAAAAAAAATTTTCAAAAAATTTCAGTATTCCAGTCTCATGATTTTGGGATTCCTTAAAGGTAACTTCTGAATACATGCAGATAATAGTACAAAGTAGTTTTTCTTTTCTTCATGAGTATTTCAGCATTCACAGTATAAGTAGAAATCAGGAGAGCACTCAAACTATTTGTTAAAGCATATCCTCATAAGATGCTTCTGCAGTGACAGGGTTTCCTAATATATGTTTTGTATTTTATTAGTTAAGCAGTTTACCCAAGGCAGACATGACCACGCTGTGTATTCATCATAGTAGCGCTCCTTGCTATGGAATAGCAATCAGATGCAGTACTTTTACCATAGTAAGCAAGCCATATCTAGTTCTGGAGGATATGTATCTATAAAGAAGGATTCAGTAGCTCAACCATTTTTTTGTTTACTTGGATGTTGACTTAGTGGATTGGGAGACTGTTAGTGCTGGGATGAAAATATCCAGATCTTCATTGATGTGTGGTGATAGGATGTGAATCTATCACTATGAAACTTTTCCACACTAAGTCATGGTTGACTAGTGATACTTTACCCTTTACAGCTCTGAGGGATCTCTTTAATTTTCTTGTCACGAACTAAAACTATAAACTCTTTTGCTTAGGTGGAGTCACCATTTCTCACTGGAAAGGAAGTTTTGCTTTAAAATCCTGAAATCATTCTCTTCTTACTTTTCCTTTCTTTCTTTGGTCAGAATGCAGGAAGATATGAAAACAAAAATGTAGAGGGATCAGCAGTCTTAACATTCAGGCCTATCACCCTTCAGTTTGGGTTCAATAGAAAACAGGGTTTTAATCCAAACTAGAGCTCACTGTCCCTACAGAAGCAACAGGCTGACACTTCATGAGGGTTCAAAGTTGTGGACTTGGAGGCAGACATTTTTCAATACATGGGATGCATATATGACTTTGCCACCCATAGTTTCTTTCATAGTGAGTGAAGTAGGCACTTCAGTGGCATGTCTGCTTTCGATATCTACTTTAAGAAGATAAAACTATGCCCTAGAACTCCATGGGTTGGACCAATATAGTCAATACCAACTCTACAGTCCCTTTTCTGTGAAGATCCCCTCAAATGGCTAGGTCAGGTGAAATGTATTGTTGACATCTGTGGGGAAGATAGGGACTTGCAGATTGAATTAATCACCTTTTCATAGGTGTAATTCTTACTTACAATGAGAGGAATTGTGCTCTAGGTGCTATTAAATACATTGATTACGCTTCTGTTAGTCACAGTGCTGACTAGTTCAGCTGTAGAAGTCTATATGGTAGGCATTTAAAATTAAGAAAGATGAACTGTTGTATACTTAAGTCCTTCTGACTTCTTTGAAAATATTTATTTACTGCAAGGCTTTTTAAGAATAGCATTTAATTTATTTGTCTTCATCCAGTACAAATTTCTGTGGCTATTGTAGTCACTGACAGTTCCGAATCCTGGGTATAGTCCTTGTGTTTATGTATATTGCTGTAAGTCCATAGTCCTAACTCACTTCTAGCCAAGTTTACTTTGTCCTTGGCTTGTCTTGATGCTGCTTCAGTAATATATGCTGTCATGCTATGTCCAGCACTGACTTGCTTTTAAAATCTTGCTTCTATCATACCAGAAGTAGGTATGCTTTGGAAATGGGCAAGTGTCAGGAAGATTATGGTAAAATAAATTGTCCTGTTCTTTAGCATATTCAGAGCATATGTCTTCTCTTTGTCTTCAGCAAAGATGGGAAAAAGTTCTTTTCTTTCTTTTGTTCCAAAGTATAAAGCATTGATTCTCTTTAGTTACCCCCAGAAAACTTGTTTCTAATGGTGATCACCTCCTTTCTTTTCTCCACATCTGCCTCTACTTTTCTCATTTTTCTCTTTCCTTTCCCAGAAGAATTCTACAGTTTAAGGGCTTTGGGCCACAGATGTTCAATTGTTACTTTTGACACTCTAGGCAAACTAACTTTGGCCTTTTAGGCTAGACCCAGCTACTCAGTTTTTGCTGTGAGCTATCCTAAGGTTCACATTAGTGAGACACAATTTTTGTCTCAGGATGGAAGGAAGTGGGAGCTGCTGCCTCCCTAGTTAACTTAGAATTTAAAAGGTGACATGTTAAGGTGCTAATGAGTTTTGAGTGTCAGTGTAGCTGTATCACTTGTCAGAGTGGTAAATGAAAGAATATGCTGCTGCCTCCTGAGTAGTACAAGTAACTGAGCTCACCTCCAAATTGAACATTACAGGTTGTCTTTGTTTTAAATTTATCTATATGTCACTCAATATTGTTAAGCACACTTGATTCTTCAAGATGATACAAGAAGCAGGTACTGCTTGTGTCAATAATTGTATAGTACTGACAATTGTAGTTGAGGGTGTCTTTAAGCTCTCTATCTTTTTAAGAAATGCATTGTGTTTGGTAATCTAGTTCATTCCCATAAAAGACATGAACTAGACTTGAGAGTCTTTCCATTAATGAGCTTTCTAGTGTGTACAGAATAGCTATTAAGATGAAAAATCTGAAACATAGTGAGGTTAAATTAGATTTGTTACTACTCACAACTGAACTCCCTTATGGTAGCTGGAGTGAGCTTCTAAAGCAGATAAAAAAACAGAGCATGAGGCATACAGCAATTTTTCATTGTTATTACAGGTGACGTATCTAAACCAGCAGTATGCAGGCATGGGAAGGGCATATAAATTAGACCAAAAGAATTTCTTCAGATTTTTTTCAAAAGCATCAACAGAAGTAAGAAAAGGAATGAGCTTGAGTGGGATGCGTGAATGAACATCTTCATCATCTTTACCTGGCTATCTTTCAATGCCAAAAGAAAAAAAAGTACTGGAGAGAAAAGTAGTTTTGGACCTTTGTTCTGCAGTAAGTCAAAAAAACAAATATGACATTCAAGGAAAATCTGTACTAATTTGCCTTAGTTCCTAATATCATGTGCATAATACAGTCATTTTTCATTTTGAAAAGAATGAGATTACTAACGACCTATTCAAAGAGAACATTTTTCATAGCAGGCTCGATCTTTCTATTCCAGGGGTATTACTAAAACTGTGAATTTCCTGCCACCTTAAGTTTCAGTAATCTTAGATCAGAAGTAAAGTTTGTTGGGTGCTAAGAACTACTACTTTCTGCCGTTGCAAGATAGACTCACTTGGCATCTTTTGGGATAATGTTTGACCATTGCAGTAGAGGACTACCGACGGAACTGGGCAATGGCTAATTTAGGTACCGTCAGTGCTGTTTCACTCTTTCCTTAACCTACCTAATTGTAACTGAAATGAGGCTTCTGTGGCACAAACACCTCTACAGTACTTGATACAAATGTGTAATTAGAGCACAAATAGGTTTCAGGAAACTAGACAATGGCTTTTTGTAGAGTAAATGAAGAAAAGGATTTTTCCCCACCTTATTGTTAACTTGCATTACATCAGGCACTCATCTTCATGTACTGAACTGGTACAGCAGTGACATTTTCAAAGACTCTTCTGTCCTAATTGCCTTTTCTCTGTCCTGCAAGAGGTTATAAGGAAATCTATCATATATAGTTTTTACTGTATACGTTTTTTCCAGAACACATTCTTAGTATATATGGAGGCAATCCCCCTAACCTTGCTGGTTAGCCTACTGCTAGTTTCTGAAAAGATTTTACTTTTCAGTACATCAGACCTAGGCAAGGAAGAAATTTTGTCCAAGACAGTAGGGAAGTGCTACCATTTCAAGTGTGAAACTGGGAATAGTTTCTCACAGGCTTGAAACCATTCTCTTAATTTCTTCAGTATTGTCCTTTCCCCCTTTTCTCAAATGCAAGTGTTTTCCCAAACAAAAGGGGAAATATCTATCTTTGTTCAGCCACTGTCATGGTAGTACTTGAAAATGATAATGCTTGGATTGTAACTACTCATAAAGGGCAGAATGATAAATTTGTCACAGGTGAACATGAAAGTTTCACAATAATAGTAGTAGGGTGAGAAATGAGAGACCCTGCCTCAGGTAGCGTGCCCCACGGTGTCACAGGGCAGCCGCAGCTGCTGGCCATCACCGCCGCTGCCTCACAGGACCTGGAGGACCTCACAGGACCTCCTGGACCTGGCACACAGATGTCGGTCTGCGGCTCTCAATCGTCTTCAGCACCCTCCACCCACGCACCTGGTGTTGTCACGGTGTACTGTGCGGGTGAGGCCGTGCCAGTGGTGGAAAAGCTCTTGCTTAAGTGAAATATTTGTTTTATTAACTAATATTAATTAAACCATGGTATCTATGAGTAGTAAAGCAATAATACCGAAACTACACCTAAACAACAACAATTACAAATAACACTTATAACACACACAAACACATGCCCCTAGCTCACTCACAGCCTGCTAGAGTTGCACGTTACCTGTAGCCCCCACCCCAGCTACACCAGGGAAGTCATGGACCATGCATCTGTCTCAACAGGTGAGGCCCCGTGCTTTTTCCTGTGAAGACATGCCTCCACACAGTTGTCATGCCTACAGGAGGCTGTTACTTTGGGGTCTTCAGATGATATTCCTCAAATACCTCATGGTCTCATGAACATACTACTTGCTTTACCATGCTGTGTTTATAACACCAGCCTCCTGGTCTAAGCATGTCGTGGTTTGCTGAATCAAATATCCAATATATATGTTATGCTGATCAAATGCTGATTATAAGCCAATCAAATATCCCTTTCATCTCCTGATGCCAGTTTCTTCCTCATGTGAATTCTGAGTAGTGATCTCCAGGCAGAGTTCACTTCTTCCTGTTATTCTCTAGTCTCTGCTACCATCAGTCTCGAGGAAAACATGACTTACTTCCTCCTGCCAGCTGCAAACCATGTCAGTCTTAGTTCTTCCTTCTTATAACTCAGTGCTGCTAAGGTGAGTGCACTTGCCTCTGTGCGGACCCTTCCACACACAGCTCTGGATGAGCTTGTCAGGGGATGCCTATGCCCCAGGATTCAGAGGGTGGAACATTAGGAGTGAAGCAAGGGATGCATTTATTGAACATGCAGTCTTACTGCTTTTGCCAAAAGGATGGGAAGCTGAGAAGGTGGAAGAAATGGTTTGAAAATGGGTTTCTTGCCACCTTACAGCCTAATGATGGTGGAAGAGGCTCAGCAATTAGCCTTACTGGGAGAATTCCAATCCATCAGTCAGTTTTTAGCATTAACCTTATATCTCAGGTACTCAGAAGACAGTATAGGCTCAGAGAAGAATTAGCCAGTTTCTGTGAAGTTCTGCAACTTGGAATCAGCATGGCGATTACCTCTTGTTCCGACTTTTTCTATGAATACAACTTGTTTGAAAAAGTAATCCATCAATCCATTTAATTCCATAGTTGCAGCATGAAATTATAGTCCTCGTATTCTCACCTACTGTTTCATCAACACAAATGTAAAACAGCCTGAGAAGATTAAATATCATACTGCTAAGGGGCTACAGCTTCCTAAGAAGAATGAAATACAAAACTTGGCAGTTGCATCAGTTTTGCTGGAGAGAAGAACCTTTAAACTTGCACTGAAATGCATTATAAGCAGCTTTTTTCCCTGCCAAATGCTTGCAGCATAGTGGCAGATTGGCTGTTGATTTACAAAATATTTTTACCCAGTTTATTTTAAAATAGAACCAAAATTCTTTTCCTGTTGAGTGGCACTAAAGCAATATTACATGGTGTAAGCAATTAAAAATAATTGCAAAGGCTTGAAAGCTAAATGTTAACATGTACAGGCCAAATTCTAAAGTTTTTACTTCACTTTCCTTAGACAAAATTCCTACTTGTTTTGAAGCAGTTTTCACCTTGGATTTCCTGATGTAAAGCGCACACACTTAAAACAGATAATTATGCTTTGTCTGCCAAATCTGCATCTTTCATTGCATGTGCCCCATGCACACATATTTTTATGTATAAAATAACCAGGTGTGAGCATACAGTGTTGATGTGTGACTCTGTATTTTGTATTCTCAGTTTACCTTGCCTGGATGCAGTGTCAATTCACCTAAAAAATTCTCACCCAATACGATTAAGTTCTTTTATGAGCAGTATTAGTTACTGATGTGTATTTCTCATAGATCTGAAACTTCCTTTGTCAGTGCAATATGTTGCAAGAATGTTCTGTCCCTTCTCCAACAGCATCACTTTCTAGAATATTCATACATCCTTGCAACGCTTTTGCAACATATTTTCAGCCCTTTTTTTCCCGTAGGTTACCTTCAGTTGCACCTCACCACACTTCTGGAGCTCACTGACATCAGAACATGGATGGGATCAGATAGCAGCATTGGCTTGACATATTTTAATATATGAAGCGTGAAGGTGAAAACTGCAGTCAGCAGTGCCAGTCAGATGGATTAATACTGTTGCTGAAACTGGGAAAAAATTACTAGGGCAGGATAAACTGATCATTTGCAGTAGATTTTTAAAAATCCTTGTGCTCTTGCATTTTAATTCTAATGATTGGAGAACTAGGGACTGGGATTCATTTTATCCAGTTGTAGATACCTATAAGTTGGGTGTGTAAGTTTACGGTACAGACCTGAGCTGGTTTTACAGCCAGTGGAAGGGCAATTAATTGTATTTTATTTCAACCTCTATTATAGGATGAGATGACTCAGCTTCTAAGGAAGCTGTTTCTCACCATTGACTATGAAGGTACATAGTGTCTGTCAGTTAAATTAGGGCAGATGAACTTGCCATGCAGCTTGCTGTGTCCACCTTCTGGAAATAAAATTCATATCTGAAACTCAAAATGCTTACGGGAAATGCACAATAAGTTCACAGAATTGGAAACAACAAATGTTTTGGTGTTGTGTGTGCATTGGTAGTGAATCAAAACTTCGGGACAATACTTAAAGATTTTAATTTTTATGATATCTGTTTTTCGCCAATTAACAGTGTATGGTTTATGTGTCAGAAAGAAAGAAAGATAAGATACTTCAGTTAAGCAGATGGTTCAATGAATAGGTCATACATGCTTTTGCCCCATGGATGTATGGTATTCTGAAAAAAGATATGGGAAAATATCTGAGAAGTGTAAAATTATTTTGCTTGTTGCTGACATATGACACCCTCACCTAGTGTAAACATCAACTACTTCTCTTTTTTTGCCAAACCAAGTGGAGGTGTTACTTCAAGAAAATAAGTCTTAGAAGCAAAAATCCTTAAATATTTGATCAGATGTTTTAATATTTAGATCACGGTGATCAATTTCTTAAAAAACTGGTGCCCAATAATTTCTTAAAATCATATCCATTAAATGTGTTCTGTAGTGGAAATTTCACATAAGGACGATTAAAATTACCTTTAAAAATGTTACCGTGCAGATTTTGGTATCAACAAGAAGACTGGCTCCACATTATGTGCAACATAACCTTAGTCTTGTTTTTCATGGGAAGTGATTGTACTGGTTACTGCAAAGCTGTGAGCCTGAGGGGATGGCTTTATATTTATATTAGATCAATATCACAATTAGAGAAAAAACCTTCGACAATCTGGCATTTCTTAAATTAACCTTTCAAAGTCTTTTGCGGCCAGTCAGGGTCCACAAGTCATTTGGTTTCTCAACCATTTCTTCTCTGTGGAATTTTGATAAGGGAGGTTCATTAAATAATAAAAAACTATTAGGAATTGTGTATGATGTATGGTGGTAGGAATAAAGAGAAAGACAATGTTGCTAGCACTCTATTTATGAAATCAATCATACTTACAATTCGATTGTTGTCATGCCTTCTCAGAATCATTTTACAGTCTCTTTAATTTTACTTGCTCTTTTCCCTTTGTTTTGTTATCTCTGGACATTTTTCTCCTGCCCCTTTTCTGCCTCCTCTTTTCAATTTCCTAAACAGATTATGAATCCACTTAGAATCAAGGTGAACTTTTGAACTTAGTGTTCTTCAGCTGATTAGAAAATGGGCATAATAGGGAATGTCATTTTTAACAATGATTTCATGAGAGTAATTGAATAGCATCTTCCAGCTGGAGACCCCAAAGTGCTTTGTAAACGTGAGGCAGTATTGTTATTGTTCAACAAATAATAGAAAAAGTGGAACAGATAAATTTAGGCATGCTTTTTAAAAATATTCACCTTTGAAGTAGGGTTCTGAGCCCTTTAGACACTCAAATTCTAGGTCAAGCTTTACAGAGGTAACTACCTCAATGCTCCCTCTGAACCTGCTGAGAGCTGTGAGGACTCAGTATGCCTAAAAATCAGGAAAAAAAGGATGAGGAGAGAACAATCACTCATTTATGGAATGAACAGATTAACTCAATACACAGGAAGTCTTCACCTTCCTGATTTAGACATTTGTCTTACCAGCTAACTTTTTCATGGTACCATTATCCTCAGATGCGTAACTATGACATTAGAATGATATTTCAGACACTTAACTTTTAAGGTCTTCACCAAAGTAGTTTTCCTCAGGTCCTGGAGACCTCAGACACACAGGAACTTTGCATCTCTACTCTTCTTTAAAGGCATAATGTACAAAGCATCTTGCAGAGTTTTATGGGCAAAAGAAAGAATATGGTTTATAACTGAACCATAAACATTTCACTTGACAAGAAATAGAACTGACTGGTTCAATTAAGAAATTAGATAATGCTGTTATCTGTATTGGAGCAGTGATGATGCAATGGATTTGGGGTCCTATAAAAACTGGAAGCTGTGCCTGCGCCCATTCAGTTCAGCTTCTGTTGGGATCACTCAGAGATTATTATGGTTTCAGCTGGGCCAGAAACAGAGTCAATTTTAGTTTTATTTTGGTTTGTATTGCTACATAAAGTACAGTATGATTTTACAGTGCAAAGTATTTATAGCAACAATAATGATGTGTCTCACTTTATGTTCAGAGCACTCAGATGGTTGGAATTCACCGGTTCCTATAAATCTACCATTTATCACATCGTAACTTACAAAATACATTTATGTTCTTCCCAGAGTAGATGTGTGTTGATATAAAGAACTAGGGCAGGCACATCCAAAACCTTTGCAGAAGGGTTTATCTTCTGTGGAAAAGAGGAAATTTTGAAGTGAAGAATAAACCAGTCTCTTTTTTTGTGAAAAGTTATTTAAATATTTTTGATTGTTGAAGAACTCTTTGTACTTGAGGAGAGAGAGAATTTACAAAGGTAGTGGTCAAGCTAAATTATCCAGTAATGAAATCTTACTTTTCCATATGATCCCTGTTGTTGTTTTATATGTTTATTCATCATTTTTAGGTGACTTGTCTAATGTGAAAAACCTTTCATTAACTGTTGTTGCTTCCCTTGTCTCTATCTAGCATCTAATATCAAGCAATTACTTGTATTTCCAAATCATGAGAGGAAACAACTCCCTCTTTTAAGGAGTATTTGGCTTTGAAGGTATTAATGATTAGAGAATACTTTTTAAAACATGAGATGCTAAACAGGGAGTCTGACCTATGTTCAATCCCCTGTCATGAGGCTGTTGCAAAAAAGGACTTTCTTCTTAAAGAATAGTATTGCAGATACTATTAAAGATTCTTTGTAAATACATCAAAATTTGCATGTTGTGCCCTCTAATTCATCAGGACATTTGCCATTGACTTCAGCAGGATCCATATTCCTTGAATAGTATATGTTTGGTGTAAAGAATACACATACATTTCTTCTGTGTGGCCCGTGCAGCAAAATTTAAGAAATAGATTTTATTTCCTCCACCCATACCTTGTCCTCCTTTGCTTAGTACTTTATTTTTATTTTACTTATGCTTCCAATACCTGACAGTGAAACTTAGCTCAAACACTACGAAGGGTGTGTTTTAAGATTTAATACACATACAAAAATAATCCTATCCAAGAGTCAAGTCAAATACATAACCTGTTGGCCTGAATCAGAGTGAAAACTAATTTCACCCAATCAAAAAACAGATTCAGAGTGTGGTTTGTTGAATATTGGTGAATTTCTTGTTGCATGCTCAAGTCTCAGTGTAACCTAAAAGAAATTAGGGTAATTATTCAGAAGAAATGTATCCATAAGTAGTGATAAAACCTTTTTGTTGCCCTTAGGAAAAACCAAGACTAGTGCAAAATTAAAATATAGTTTTAATTTTTCTGGACAATATGAAACAACTTTGTATAGGCTCAGCACTTTCAATTTAATTGAAGAGCTAGATCTCACAACCATGTTTCTCCTGCAGTATGGTCTTTGCTGTCTTCCCAGGATGTACACACTTGCAGCTGAATGTTCACACAACTCATTTACTGAGATCGACACTCCTGCCCACCTCTTCAGGTGGTGTCTTACCCTGCTGTTCCTCTTCTCCAGCAGTTCTTACCATAGTCTTGCCATACTCACTGTGGCCCACCTCTGTCCTTGTTTTTTACTGCATAACTCAGACTCACCCATTCTCTCAGTGCATTCCTGTGGATATGTTAACTAAATGCCTCTTCAATTTGATAATTCAAGTGTAAATATTCACATAAAAGTATTTGGTTTTAAGAAAATTTGATGGAGCATAACTTCAATGTTTAAATTCTTTCATTTAAAAAAACCTGTCGTTTCTTTACTTGTTTCCTTCAAATACCACATAGGAAAAGAACGAAAGGACATAATTTCCTTAAAGACTTTGTAAGACACAGTTAATTTTTATAAATTCCTGTCTTTTCCTATGCAAAAAGAAAAATAAGTTTCGAATTTTTAATATAATAATAAATCTAACTAAAATATAGAAGTATCCACCTGTCACCTTTTTGAGTGTTAATCTCCTGGCACTAATACTTTTTTTATTTTTTTGTCCATGTGGTATTCCTAGTCAATATAAAATACTCCCCCATCTGTCCTGGTTTGCTTTCAACTGCTGATAGCTGTGGCAGCTTCTGAGAGTGTTTGTGTTTGGGAACATCTTTCTGTAGAGCATCCCTTCAAAGGAACAGCGTGTCACTCAAAGGCAAGTGCGTGCAGGTGCACCTAGAAAAAGCTGTTTACTGATGTCCTGCCTCATCACTCATAGTTGACACTCACATTGTGAGATTAAAAGGTTAGCAGCTTAAAGCTCAAAAATAACACACCGTCAGATGAATAGACTGGGAACTGGAATAGTTTTCTAAATCTTTATATTCTTATTGTTGCTGATGATTTTACTAGCAAGTTTGCTGTTGTCAGTAGTCTGTTACTAGGTAATAACTATGGGGACAAAATTTAAAGGCAGGCAGTATCATGTCTTAATGTTGCCAGAATTACAAGTAGTAAAGAAATCATTAATTCAAGCAGTTGAATTTTTTTTTTTTTGCATTAAAATGGAATAGCATAATGCAAAAAGTTAGAAAATAATGTCGGTGAATATGACTGAGGTTGTATGTAGAGTTTGCATGTGGTCTATGTTTGATTTCCAGGGAATACTGAGGTAGGGTGCTTGAAAATATCTGTAGTGGAATAATGCTCTGTCCTTAAAAAGATAACTTTACACTTGCATGCATGGGGATAGGAATCTCTTCTGCTGAAACTTTCGATGAAAATTCAGGGATTATCAGGATCCATTAAAAATATTTTTGAACATCATGGAATCAGCCTGTTACAGGTAATTTTTCTGTGAAATGGTTTTTCCACTCTTTTTAATAAATTCTTCACCGTTTTTATTTAAAAAAATCAAATACATGGTTGGCAAACTTGCCGTTCTTGCTGCACATGCTGAGCCTGATACTAGTCCAAAGATCAGCCTATTAAACATTCCTACCACTTATGAATGTCACCAATTCCATACAAAGGTAGTTATTTCCCTGGTACTGTGTCTCTATTATGAAAGCTTTACCCTGACTATTCATACATTTTGAATTTACAAACAGGAAAGACCTATGGATTGTTATTTAAAGAGTTATCTTTTTTAACATTCTCTCCAGCTGATTATTGCCAGCAGTTTCTTGAGTTTTGAAGTGCTTTTTATTCCTCTGGGACCCCTTTACTTATCATTTCTCAATGTTAGAGGTCCAGCATGAGATACTATTTTGAACCTTCTATGAAATTCTCTCACTTGGCTGTAACTTTGCAATAAATTTACTGCTATTCTGCTAAATAGAATCTTGAAGTATTTGCTCTTTTTGCTTTTGTAGATAATTAGGCAGGAGTTTAACTTTTGGGAAAGAAGCACATAATATTTTGCAAACTTAAAGAATGAGCATAGAACTGCCTGGACTTCAGAGTTCTTGAAGAAAACCTTGGATAATTATTTTTGTCATCATGAGACTTCTCATTACAGTCTTTCTTCTCCCTTAAAAATATCTCTAATTATGGTTTTCTGTGGTTAACCCCTGCCACTTGCATGTTATCCCATACACATACATGTTTAGAGTTTACTAAGTTTGATCTTCTTTGGTCCTCTTTCTGAAGGGTACTAAGCAATAATAATTCAGCCAACTTTATAGAACCGAAGGCTCTGACTGAATGAATAAAGAGTCTGTGGCAGACAAAGAGGAAATAAAGCCAGGAGTGTTCATAAAGACTTCTATTCTGTATGTGAGGATAAGCTGGTTGTCATACTCATCCTGTATTGTGATTATGAAGTTCTTCCTACTCCAGCAGTCGCTAAGGCTACTGATGCTGGAAATCTTAAGTCAGTACATTGGGGTAACTTATATCTAAATATTTTTAAAGGATTTTCAGAAGAACTGTCTGGATTTTTAATATCGATTTTCATTATAGCTCGGAGCGCTGGGGATGTTCCAGAAGCCTGTGGGAGTTAAGGTCGTGCTAACATTTTTTTTTTTAAATGGGTGAGATAACCTAGGTAATTTTAAGCCTGTCAGTCTGACAATCAGTCTCAGGCAAAATAATGGAAATGCAGGTGTGGGACTTGAATAATAAAGGATTGAACTCTGCTGAGGCAAACAATATGTTTTATAAGCACAACTGTTAGAAAGGCAGCTCAAGTTACGGAATGGGGAGGGGGGTGCTACCCAGGAAAAGCATTTAGGTGCCCTAATGGGTAATAATACTGGACAGAACAGAGCTTCAGTTTTTCATCCAAAACAGTAGCCAACAAGAGCTAATGTAATCACTGAACGTAAAAACAGGGCAGTATAGAATAAAGCTAAGGAGATCATTTTATCTCTTCTGCTCTGTGCAGCTAGAGAATACAAAACCTAATCCTATTGCCCACTATTCAGCAAGGAGGTTGGAAACCTGAAAAACGCTTGAAGATCCACAAGATTCATTAGAAAATTTTCTGTATAGTGATATATTGTCTTGAGGAGTTTTAGTCAATTCACTCAGCAAACCAAAGTGTTAAGGGAAGATTTTGTATTAGTCTATAGTTGTATACGTGAAAAACAGAACACTGAAAACAGAAGGCTTAAAACCTAGCAGACAAAGATTAAACAGATTAGCAATTGAAAGTAGATGAGTTTGTACCATAAATAAAGAACCATGGTGACGCCTCTGAAAATAGCGGTGTTGAATTCTTTAAGGCGGATAGTTTATAAATCAAAGTCGTGATTTTCTAAGACAGAATCTCTGCTACCAATAGGAATTTCTGCTGGGAATTCCCAAGCCCTTTGTAATGCTGCAGGTCAGACTGCGTGATAACAACAGTCCCTTCTGGCTTTCTAATCTGCCTCTGTGTGTCAGAAAAGCAGGTATGGCTTTGAGTTGCACTGACAGTAATGCATGGCTGTAATTGAGTCTCTGTATGTACCCACTGGCCCATGGAGTGATACCTTCCAACTGGCTCTTGATCACAAGAATAAAACTGAAAAATCATACTGGTTTAGCATTGACAATAAAGACAGTATTTTAATTTCAGCGATTTACTTTCACAGCCAAGAATAAGACAAATAAGAAGTCTAAATATAAGTAATGGTGTGAGAATGTCTGCTTACTCTTGAAGAAAGTTTTGCAAGTATCAGTTCCACCTTGCAGAACGCTTGTTCCATTTAGCTTAGCTTAGTTTAGTTTAGTTTAGTTGACTATGTGTGAATATCACTACAACTTTGTAGGTAAGCCCCCTCTTAAACCTTTCTCTATTGTCTAAGGAACGCTTGGTCGTTTTACAAGACCCGTTTGATATTAGCTTCCACTGTACAGTTACCAGGTTGTGGCATTAGAATATGACATTTTCAGTCATAAATACTTACATCACTTCCAGTAGATTATTTAAAAGTTATTATGAGTTCTTATTGATCACAGTATAAAATTAAAGTTGAAAGTGTTACAAAGAGCAAAACTGATCACATTTTACTTCTCTCACAGAAATATTTTAGATTATCAGAATAAGCATAAGATGCTTTAGTTGAAATGAAATATTAATGCTTTTCTATTTTTAGCCTAATATTAGAATGCTTTTTCTTTACAAAGGAGTTTTAAATAGTACCATTGCAAATATCTGCTTAGATCTCTAAATATATGTGCATAAACACAGAAGGATAAGCAACTCACAGCAGCATTAAAACAAACTACGTTTTATTGTTCATGGTACAGAGATTTGCAACCATTTGCTTTAAACTACAGACTTCAAATGCAGAGTGTATAGATCTCCTCCATTTAAAAAAATACTCTTTTAGTCTAATATTTATTTTGGCTTTTTTAGTGTGTGGCAAAAATAGATATGCACAATGTAATACTTGACTGTGCCTATGTGTTTATATTGCAGTACCTTCTAAATTAATCAGAATATATTCCAAGGCGTGAGTTAGTATTTTTAGGAATCTTCTTTTGTCCTGGCCCATTTTAGATCTTTGTAAGAATTCTGCAAGTGGTTAAGTGAGCATGATCTTGAAAAGACTGTGGTAAGTAAATGTGCTAAAGTGAGCAAGTATTCAGGAACGTTTCAGATTTGTATGGACTTTATTTTTCTACCCACTTTCTTGGCTGTTAAGTAAGAAAGGGTAGTTAAATAACTTGTAGTATTAATGTGTCATGCTAATTAAAAGGTATTTGAGCACTCTGCAGATTAGTGTTGGCCTTGAGGTGAGAAAATCCATCGGGTGAGTACACTTGATTATTCTCAATAGAATTTTACTTTTTATTATCTGAGTTAACTTTTTTGTGTAAACCCTGCCACAGTTAGGACTTTGCTCTACTCACATCACTGGCATAATGACAGCACTCTGGCTATGGGGCAGATCGAGGCTATGCTGAAGCTGAGTTTAGGTCTGAACATCGGGGGACTATATTAATTCATGTCACCTGGCCCTAATGCCATCATGTGTGTGCAAGCTGGTGTGAGGTTTGCTCTGGCTGCTCTGCTGACATCAACAGGTGGAAGCTATACACGAGTGAGGAATGTGAAGGGAATTCACACTTGTCTAACATCTGGTTGCTTTTCAGCTTTTTTGTACTGCTCAGGCAGGTGGACCTTATGCTTGGGCAGTTTCTGCATCAATTATAAAAATGACTTATGGTCATGTGTGAGACCACTGGCATCTTTATCTACTTTGTGTGTTCTGTTTACCAAACAAGAACTTAATGAAGGAGCACTGAAAGAAAAAAAAAGAGAAACTGAGAAAGAACAGAAGATAACAAGGCGATTCTTAAGAAGAAATAATTCTGCAATCTCATTGGGTTTTTATTGTCACCATTATTGCTGAATATTACCTTCTTGATTTCAGGTTCTGCAGGAGTTATATGTGGTGTTGCACATATCAAGCAGTGATCTCTCTGACTACTTAAAAAAAAAAAAGAGAACCTTAAATCACTGTAAAAATATCGGTAGCATAATAACAAACTTCACCCGTTCACCTTACCTAGTCTCTAGGTAGCTAACAGATTCTTTGTGGCACAAAATGGGATTATATGAGTGGCAATCAGAATTTGATATTTATTTCCTCAGTATGCAGGACACTCTCCAGTGTCTTTAGTTCTTCTTTGTGCTTTGTGAAGGAGACAGATAAAGAAAAAGTGTAAACTAACATAATTTCTGATGTTTTAGTCCTGATTCCATTTCCTCATGTTAGGTGAGAGAGAAAAAGGTAGGGGGTTAATGTTAACATCAGCAGTCACAGCTTCAGGTCTAGTACAGGAACTATAAAACCCATGATGACTTCGCTTAGCTAACATGTTATAGAACTTATTGAGCTGTAGGACATGCTGTAGGGCCCTGCATTTTCTCTTTGGGTACTTGGCTTGTTTCATTAATTCTCATGAAATCTCTATTTGAGCAGGTAGCCTATCACAAAGCATTTAAGGGTATATAATTGGGTATCTTAGATGTATAAAACACTGTGGAAGAAAACAGTAAGTTTTCAAGATCTCATGAAGGCTGTTGATAAAACACTGTAATCTTTGCCACACTGTCTAGATTTGAAGCTACTGAAATGGTTGAGCCGTCTAATGCACAGCAAATATAAAACCAAAACTGTTTCGGCTAACAGCAAACTTATGTATCAGTACCACAGGAAAGCCCTTCTCTGAAGCTCTCTGAATCACCCCATTATCCTAAAAAGCCATGGAGGGACAGGTTCAAATTGTGACTCTTCTTGTTACAGGGTAAATGTGGTCAAGTGGCCTTATCTCCAGCCTTCCCTACTTCTCTGTACAAGATACAGACTGACTTCCTGACTCCCCACATTACATGTTTTATCTATAAATGCATGGTACAGAGACT
This sequence comes from Phalacrocorax carbo, assembly GCF_963921805.1. Classification (NCBI taxonomy): domain Eukaryota; kingdom Metazoa; phylum Chordata; class Aves; order Suliformes; family Phalacrocoracidae; genus Phalacrocorax; species Phalacrocorax carbo. The sequence continues at coordinate 43,961,173 of NC_087513.1, forward strand.
GCTTTTTTCACTTGAACTACAGCATCCTTCACAAAAGAGCCCCAGACTTTTGTGCTATCTGTTCTATGCAAATAATTAGGATGTTTGTAATCATGGCACTTCACTGTATTAATTAATTTTAAAGAGTAATTACTAGTAAGTGGCTGCTTACTTAAGTATTATTAAAAATGAGACCATTTGTGAGAAAAGGCTAACCAAAAGTAATAAAATGGAGGAAGCAGAACGCAACATAGTAAAGACAGGAAAAAAAAAACCAACCGAGAAGATTGAACATTGCAAGCTACGGTCTGAGTTACTTACGATATATCTTTGGTTCACAGTGGTGGATGTTTTGCTTGAGTGATAACAAAAGTATTGGGACTGTGTGAATTGATGTAAAATTTCAACCATGGTGGGAAAGTAGTGTACATCACAGGTATGAGAATAAACACTCAGCTTTCCTTTCAAACGGAGCAGCAGACAGCAACGGTATGACTGGCAGCATGCTGCTTTCATGCGAAGTGGCTGTGTTTGCTTTCTAGAACTTCATCATCATGTGGTAAGTCCCAGTGCAGTGTCATGACATCTTAGCTCGCTGTAACCCAAGCATGTCAGCATGGCCCTGGGAAGGCATGGATCTGTTTGAATTAGTATCTGGGTTCACATATCTTTTGACTTTCCTTCCTGGTTGAATAAAAGGGAGAAAAGAGACTTCACTGAGTTTGTATCTCATGTTTGTTGTCAGGCAGGCTGGTCCAAGCCATTCATCTGTTTTCCCGAATAAGAGCTGTGGAATTGCTAAGAATTACATGCAACTAGAGGGCTCCTGTGAACTCTGTACAGGTGACCATGGGGTAAGGGGTGGGGAGGTCTACAGGGCATGATTCAGAGTACACAAAATCCTAAGACTTTTGATATCACTATATAATGTTCCCCATATAAAAAAAAAATTCTCCCCATCCTTCCCTCTGTCAAATATCTGCCAATAGATATAGAAGGTATTAACATTAGCTGATTCTTAATGTTACTTGGCTATATATTTTTCCTTTAACACTGAATGTCATTGTTTCTGTCTGGTCTAACAGCTCCCTGACACCAAAGTCAGGAGTATCTAGTTTCCCTGTCTGTGCACTCACCAGTTCTCCTAACTCTGAAACTCCTGTAAGCCAATACATTTTACTAATCCAGCAAAAAGATAAGCTAGTAGCAGAAGACGGACAGTTTACAGCTGTACTAATAAGTAGAATTATTTCATAGCAGGGGCCACTGAACACTGGGGAGAGTGGAAAGAGTTTGTGGAACCATATAGCCAGGAATAGGGAAAGGAATAAGGAGGAATGAAGACGAAACATCCTCAATTCAGTATCAGCAAGCCCTTAAACCAGGTCAGTTCTTTACTGACCATTTTGATCTTATATATCCAAAATCATATCCTTTTCTCTGTTATGTCAGTTTCTCTCATGAAAGCCGCGTCCTCTCAATGCAGCATTTGCCTCTCCTTCCATTCTCTTAAACCACAGATCCACAGCTTTGGTACTACCCCCTTAAACTCTAGAGGTCAAGACAGGCACCACAGTAGAGTCAACATATTTCCTTCTAGCAGTATTTATTTCTTTTTTTTTTAATTCGTAACCAGATGTCTGGAAAATAATAAAATCATTAAGAAGACGCAGCTGTACTTTTTACCAGGCAAAAATAACTGTTCCTTGTTCTGCTGTCAGCTTTGGGATTGCTAGTTAGAGAGTACGTTTTTTAGGTTCGACCACAGGGTGAGTGCTTTGCATGCAGATGACCTGTGCTGCATCACCAAAGGAACAGGCTCGGTTTCCACAAGTTCTCTGTCGAGTCCTTACATTGCTCTGTAGTTTTCTACCTTGTCTTCGGTGATTTGCTAGTCCTACAGCTTACAGTTTTTGTCTCTATACATAGAAAATATGTAGTTTCCTGAAGAAAGTAATTGATCAACTTTTTTTCCATTATAAAGTACCTTGTTGTACTGTTCCGTTTGTGCATATTCATACCACTGCAAGAGTGTTCAATAAGTGTTAATATAAAACATCAGTGAACTTAAATATGAAACATAGAGACAATGTCCAGAAGAGAATAAAACCAGCCAAAAATAGGCTGATGCTTTACCCCAGTATAAACACTGAGGAATTATGAATTTGCTGCAAGACTGCCATACAATTTTTAGAGTAATGTGTGGTTTTTGTGTCTTTTTGATATTAGAATGGTAAAATCTCTAAGTTTTATAACTTAAACAGAAGTTGTGCATAAGAAATTAGTGGACTAAAATCAGATCTGTACTAATTTGGTAGTCAATCTATACTATAGCTTTGTACTCTTTGACGCAATTTTAATTCTCAAAAATAGAATTGGTATACATGTATGTGTGTCTAATATGTGTGATATGGTAATATATTACCTTGCCAGTATTATTCATTATGTTACACAGTCTGTATCATCAATTTTAGTTTCTTTTTTTGGTGTATTTGGATGTGCACCAGGACCCAGCTTAGCTAGAGATATGGAATTAGCATATTGTGTCTTGGGCAATGCCCTTGCATGTGCTTGAGTAGCTGTCTTGTGTGAGACATGAGCAGCACTGCTTGCAGAAAGGGTGGAAGTTTGTTTCAAGCAGTATTCAGTAATCCTGTGTTGCTGTACCTACTTTAAAACCTCAGGAAAGCTCTTCAGACTGTCAGGCTCATTGTTCAATGAGTAGCAAGCAGTAGTGATGGGCAGGTTTCTCACCTGGAAAGACAGTGTTAGGTCACTTTACAAAACATTTTGGTAGATCTTCAAACAAGGTCCGTATGGGAGGCCAGGCAAGAACCTAACCTCATTCTGTAGCCTGAAAATACCACCAAGGAATGAAAGGCAAACCTGAGGCCTTCCTATTGCTTCTGTACAGAGGGTGAGGGCAGGGTGTGGTGTGCTGGGGGAGACAAGCAATGTAAATTTTCTAAATTTGGCTTTTTTCCCACAGACGTATTTATTTTTCAGATGTTTATTTCAAATTTAAATAGGAATGTGACTGACAATCTAAGTGAATATTAAATGCTACCAAAAATCAACCTTGGTGGAACCAACCACGAGAGGCAGGCAACATGACTTTTTATTAATATCACATGCCAAGGAACATTGTGTCACTTGCTATGATGAATGGAACATAATGTTGCTTTCTGGCACAAAGCTTAGAAATGGAGAAAGTTGCAATCAATCAAATACAGCAACATTAGTGAAACTTGGGTGAAAAATCTGGTAGGAACCTGGGAACATAGCTGTGTAACGGTCTCCCGTTATTGCTCATTCAGCTCATGTGCAATCCCATTGTGAGATTTAAGTTTTGTTCTCATCACACTCTTAATTAAACTTTATTGTGAGAAGTAGAATTCTGTTGAAATGCCCATGAACAGTTGCTTGAGGGCTTTTTTGTGTGTGTGTTTTGATTTTTTCTATCATCTAAATTTGAGAATGTCTGCATGTGCATACAATGTAGCCTATTTTAATATATTTATTTATGGTAGTCATGCTAGACATAGAAGGAATTATAAAATTTTTCTTTGACCTTGGTAATAAAAGATGACATGCTGCAAAGTTGCAAAGCACACTGGTCCATATCAACAAATGCCATTTTACACCTAAGGTAAACCCAGCCAATGACAAAAGATTTGGGTACAACAGAATTAGGGAAGCAAACCAAAAAGCCAATCATAGAATTTGTTTATATACTTTCTTCTCAGTTGATGAGGTATTTTATTACTGTAGAAGTTATTTAAAATATATTTCTCTGTATCTACACATATATATGGCATCTAAAACAAGTTTGGCTCCATGAATTTTGTAGTAAATAATATAGCCAGGAGCTTTCTTTTCCAATGCACAGAACAGCAGCTGTATGTGCACATATGCCTTTCTCTGTGTTAAGTTGAATGGCCATGTTTTGTTACATATTACACTGTCTTGTATGCTGTGTTTTCAGTATTTCTTCCTGTTTAAAAATGGGCATCACACCTGGGAGGGAAAGAAGAGTTGATATTAGACAAAACTTGCAAACAAATAATGATATTGTATTTTACTTGTATTTTTCAGCTTACTTTAATACCATAACTGTTTACTGATTATTGATTTCACTTTTCTCAATGAAGAAAACAATCTTTGCCATTATAATCTACTTGTGGTCAATAGCCTTGGCCAGAAATCAAAGCAGTTGTCACTGTTGAAACCACAGCTGCCATTTTGGCCTTTTTGTCTTGAAAATCAAGAGACATTACTTAGCTTTATCTTTGTCCACAAAAAAATAAGAACAAGTACGTAAGAGCTGGAAAAACTGAAATTAAACTGATGAGTGAAAACACATTAAGGCTCAGACTCACAAGGTACTTCTAAGACTAGATTTAGTAGATTTTAGTGATTCCTACATGCCTTTGTAAACATGGGTCATAATGCTCTAGGAGCAAAAAATCCCATTTCTAGTAAAAGACACTTTGACAATTGTTGTGGAACAAATGCTGGTCTCCATGACACCGGAAGAATCCAAAATTACCATCTTGAATTAATTGTTGTTTACTAGGGTTTTTTTTCTTAGGGTGAATAGGGACAGCTATTTTCCACAATGAGGTGTTATTGCATTGATTACAGATTTTAACTACTCAATATAAATAATGCAATGTTACAGAAAGTCATTCATTACAGATGAAGTTCTGATTCTCCATAAGACAATATGTAATATACTGGGATAGACTTTGCTCTGAGCTATGTAAGTATAAACCTGGATTAGCTCTATTGAAATCAATGTCATTTTTTCAGTTTATGTGTTTTAGCGGTATTTCTGAGAATAGAATGTGGCCTGTGTGTCTTTAGGTGAAAAATGGCAAAGGAGAATCTAGAAACAGCATCTAATATTTGCTTCCTCATAATCTCCCTTGGCTAAATTAAGTAAACAAACAGTTAGGAGTTTATTTCCTTTAAGTATCTACTTTCATTGCTGTAGAACTGGTTTTACAAGCACTGAGACCCAATAAAAGTGTTCGTTTACTTTTTTCTGTATTGTACAGAATTCTACAGAAGGACTTTCTTTTTTGTCCTACAGAATATTTCTCTTACTTGAAAGTTTATTTTTCAGTTGTCTAATCATTTCATATGCCTGTTCATCATTGCTGAATAACTTGGAGAAATGTCACTTAATTTCCTGTGTGACATACATCTCCTAGCCTCTACCTCCAAATCAAAGTATTTCCATTCATTTCCATCACTGTTTTGTTCATTCTTTCATGAAATAGCAAGGCTCTCTGCTTATGGAAAAAGCCTATAATAAAGCAACAATACATTTTATTTAATTTCTATTTATTCTTCCCCATCCACTTCCATACAAATTCTACTTTACTTTGGTCATATACTGTGTTTGCTTATAACTTTTGTTATAAGCTATGAATGAACTGGGTGTGTATGTACAGAAGTTTAGCGTGGCTTCCAGTGACTTCCACCACCTCACCAAATGGGACATCAAGTTTTGAGCTGCATCAATCTGTGTAAAACAGATCCGTCCACGAAAGTTGAGGGGGAACTTTTGCTCCTTGTTTACATCATTAGTAAATGAAGATTTTAGTAGATGTATTCTGAGATTTTCTTACAAATATTCTCTGTAAAATAAACAAATATATGAACATACATATATATGTTTTTATTTTTATAGTTATTTTATGTATATATAAAAATGTATTTTTATAGATATATATTCCTTTGCCTTCAAATAAGAGAATTCCAACCACAGTTTCATTTAGCCTTCCCAGAAGACCATATGTGGCTGAAATATTGTGAGGTACTTGACTCAGTGACGTGAACACTGTGACAACAAAACTTGGAGGTATTTTAGCCATGTATCACCAGTCTGCAGGGACTTCTGAGTATTGCTATATTTATTACTTTATTGTCTGTCTCACTTAATCATCCCCCTAATGATTATATATGGTTTATTTTTCTCACTTTAAAGACCATTAATTCTGAAACAAATCTATTTTTTGTTTTGTAATACACCGTACTGTTTTAAATTGAAAGATACATTTGAAGGCAAGTATAGCAATAAAATTTATCCTTGAAATAATATTTAATCTTTTGGTATGTATAAGCTGTAGTAAATAACACTATTATTAAAGGTTAAGTATTGGAACAGAGAGGGAAATTGGAGGAAAACAGTAAATATTAAAGTAAAATATATTGGTCTTTGGCCTGTTTTATAACGGGCTAGATGACTATGAATTCTGAAATTTCTTTCCTAATTTTGAAAGGCAACAGAGGAAAGAGTTTTAAAATCTCTTTTGAAAGATCGTTTGTTGGTTAGTCATAAGAGCGCTTTTTTTTTTTTTTTTTTTTGTAAATTAGAGTCAAGGAACTCAAAAACGTTTAGACAAGTGATGGAGAACCTGTCTGCACGTGGCTGGTACTATTTTATGGTGAAGAAGAGTAACACAATTGTTATTCAAAATATGACATTCTGCCTAGTGAGATAATGAAAATCAATGGAATATATGCTAAACTATATAATCTCGATTTTTGGGAAGAACAAAAGATGTGAGATTCACATCTAGAGTAAGGTAGTCCCACTCAGCAAAAGCAATGCAAGATATCAGCATTCTGTGCATGCTGTGGGAAGGACAAAAAAGAAAAGTTTTTCCTGTGGAAAGATCCATATGAAAATCTTTTTGATGATAGAGGAGGAGGAGGAAAAATTAACATCAATATTAAAGTGCAATTGGGTTGGATCAGAAGTCTTGATGATGCATCTGGGAACAGAATAATGTAAATCACTGCAGGTATAATTATGAAGGTAATTGCAATGCAGTATAAGTAGTACCAAAAAATGAAATTAAAAAATTGCAAAGCAAATAAAATCACGAGCAGCAAAAAGACAAAAAGTTTGTGATAAATGGTTCATTTAGACCTGCAGTGCTGTGTGGGCAAAATTGGATTGCAATCATAGCCATTTCAAAAATGAAAACATTAAGAGAAAAGGAAATTGGACAGAAATGGCATGGAAATTACAGCCTTTGATCCGTTTTTGAAGAACCTTTTATGAGACATCATCGTGAGTGGGCAGCAAATTCTTTCCAATCTCCTCTTAAAAGTACTTGTGAAAGCTTGGAGACCATGAGACTGAAATAAACATTTTAGCATGGATTGTGGGAGCATATCTCTGCTGACCTTTTTAGCTTTTATAAGCAGCACAAAATTGCACTGAATGTTTAGTGCCATAATATATAATGTATATAATATATGCAATTGCATAGGACATAGCTTAGCACAATGATATAGAAAGGAAACTATTTTCTGTAGAGCATTAGCCTTTCATTAATTTTCTGTAAAACCATGAACTCTAGGTGGGGATAGACTGCGCGTTCTTTTCAGAGATGTGTTAGATAGAAGTGCAGATGGGTTTTGCAGCTTATGTTTTTGAGGCCTCGCTTAGTCTGGGCTGAGTAAGTCTCTGCCTAAACTTGCCACAAGTTAAATTCCTGAGGAATGCTGTGTCTTTTTCTTCTTAATAATGCATCGTTTCGAACCCTCTGGGTTATCCTGCTGTCTTGAGGGAATTATGATGTCTCAGTGTGGAAATTCAGTGTCTATACAGAGAAAAGAGGTAAATTGTTAACATGAATAATATACTGTAATTGCAAAGCGTAGCCCAGCCCTGCACTAGCTAAAATTAGATTAAGCTCTGAGGCTATAAAACAAAGATGATCATAGACTTGTTCAATCACTATTAAAATATCTGTAATTCTGTTGTAAAACATTAATGTATGGATGTATTTGGCAGTGTTCCTTATTAAATACCAGTAATTAAAATGAAAATACATTGGGTTCGCTGTCCCATTCTGTAAAGTCTGAGTTATTAGCTTTCAGGTAATTGGTCAGATTAGTAGCTGTACATAAAATGATTATTGTCGATGAGAAGAAATATGTTACATCCTGATTTGAAGGGTCACGAATGCTGTCACATAAAAGAATAAGCACACTGTTTTACATTTCAGTAAACAACAGCTGGATTCTTCCAAGAGTGCTGCTTAAATCAGATTCAAGCTGCCTGAAGCAAAATCCCTGTTTATTTTCGTATTCTATTTGACTTGACTGGGTTCTGTTTTCATTAACATTTTCTATCTGACCTTTTGAATTAGAGAACCTTTACATTCTGCAGAAAAAGTCAAGTTTTCTTTGAATTTGTGAAATTTTGGGTCTCTTCTTTTTTTAACTTTCTGTAGTATTATTAAGGTGGAAAATACTCTCCATTATACCCAAATAAAGACTGTAGGAAAAACTGGTATAAAAAATAGTAAACATTTTCACTCATTTGTAGAGTATTTGATTTTTTTCTTTTGGATTATTGGATTATTAAATGGAAGGTGGAGGCAGAGCTGTATTTTGCCATTGTGCTGCTGCTATTATCATTATTAATCATTTATATAGTCTATGTATAGCTGCTGTTCACATCTTAGGCAAATAAAAAATGTCATCCATGCCCTGAAGTGTTTGCAGTCTAAAATTAGAGAAAAGAGCAACAAAAGAGAGAACAGATGATAGCGGTTGGCTCTAGGAGTGGGAGATTTGGAAGAATATGTTATTGTTTACCTGCTGTCCTCCTACCACTTTCCGTTTGAAATGCTTGCTTTTAACAGAGTGCAGACTTGCTGAGGGTACACCATGGCCCATCATCCAGGCCATTAATCAAGATGTTAAACAGGACTGGACCCAGTATTGACCCCTGGGGTACAACTGCTAGTTACTGGCCTCCAGCTAGACTGTGTACCACTGATCTCCACCTTCTGTGCCCAGCTGTTCAGCCAGTTTTCAGTCCGCCTCACTGCCTGCTCATCTAGCTCATACTTCATCAGCTTCTCGATGAGGATCTTACAGGAGACATTGTTGAAAGCCTTATTGAAGTCAAAGCTGACAATAGCCACTGCTCTGCCCTCATCTACAAAGCCAGGCATTTTATCATAGAAGGTTGTCAGGTTGGTTAAGCATGACTTCCCCATACTGACTACTCCCAATCACCTTCTTGTCCTTCATGTGTCTGAAAATGGTTTCCAGGATTACCTGTTCCATCACCTTCCCAGGATGGAGGTGAGGATGAGTAGCCTGTAGTTCCCTGGGTCCTCCTGCCCTTCTTGAGGTTTGAAGTGGTATTTGCTTTCCTCCAGTCTTTGGATGCTTCTCCCAGTTGCCACAATCACTCAAAGATTATCAGGAGTAGCCTTGAAATGGCAGCAGGCAGCTCCCTCAGCACTTGTGGGTGATCATGGTCTTACATATATTAATTTTGCTTAAGTATTCTATGACCTGATCCTCTTCCACCAAGGGTACATCTTCCTTGCTCCAGACTTTCCCTTTAGTCTCCAGGGTCTGGGATTCCTGAAGGCTGGTCTTCCTAATAGAGACTGAATTGAAGAAGGTATTCAGTACCTCAGCCTTTTCTATGTCCTGTGTCATCAGGTCCTCTGCCACATTCAGCAGTGGGCTCACATTTTCCCTAATCTTCCTTTTGTCACCTGTATACTTACAGAAGCTTTTCTTGTTGTCTTTATCATCCCTTGCCAGGTTCAATTCCAGGTAGGCTTTGGCTTTCCTAACTGCATCTCTGCATACTCAGCCAATGTCTCTATATTCCTCCCAGGTTGCCTCTCCCTGTTTCCACCTTCTGCATGCTTCAATTTTTGAGTTGCTGGGAGTTCCTTGATTATCCGTGCAAGCCTCCTGGCATTTTTTTCTGGCTTCACGCTCGCTGGGCTGGACCAGTTGCAGCCCTTGCAGGGAACAGTTGCAGCTCTTGCAGAGAACAGTCCCAGCTCTCGCAGCCTCTCCTCATATGACAGATGCTCCAGTCCCTTAACGATCTTTGTGGCTTTTCTCTGGGCATGTTCCAGTATGTCCATGTCTCTCTTGAACTGGGGAGCATGGAACTGGACACAGCACTCCTGGGGTGGTCTCATCAGTGCTTTTTTTTATACACGGTCATAGCAAGAGTTTTGAGTAATGGATGTGGCAAGAGAAGACTGTGATTAACATGTGACTAGCACTTTCATAATGGTAGGAGGAGTAAAGTTTGCAAGAAAGAGAAGGGAATTTAAAAAAGCTGTCTGAAGATTCAACAGAGGAGAGTCAGTGGGGTAGAAAGCACAACGATTGGAAGCAGCAAAAGAGAGCAGAAGGATGAGATACATATATTGGGAAGGTGAGTGGGAAGGTGAGGATAAGAGGAAGTAGCTAAAGCTTGATAAAAAGTTAATTGAAGGCAATGGGAATATTTTATGTTTAGTTCAGCAAATTCTGGTAAGAGAACAGGTTGCAGAAGTGGCAGGTTGTTATAAATAAGATACACCCTGTCTAGACTTCAGATTTCCTAAAGTTCAGCAATAACAAGTGCCTCTGGGGCTTTGAACCTGCTTTCTTGGGTTGGTGGCTGATGATTGCTTTGGTACCTCAGTGGGATGTGGAAGAGGGACTGAGTCTAATGACAGCTGTTTCAGAAGGACGTTCTAATTTGCAAAGGTGGTTCTTTTAGTAGAAAAAACCTCTGCCTGATTGTGGGTGAAGTAGATTACACAGATGTTCCAAAGAGTGAGTATATTAGTAGATCTCTTCAGAACATAGAAAACCTGCACAAAATGAAAACAGGGCCAAAGGGATATTTTTAATTACCAAGTCCTCACAGGGAAGATAAAAGCCAAACTTTGATTTACTGCTTAAATTATACACATTTTTATACTGAGCCACTGAACTGTTGAGAAAGTTAAATGATCCTAATAAAGGTAGCATGAGATTTGAGCAGGTTTCTTGTGTAAGAACGAAATCACATATTTTGTATATCTGTGAGTCCTAAACTCTGGTAGCACCACCCTTTATCCTTACTTTCTGGGGGATTGTTTGCTTGTTTTTCTTTTAACTTTGTTTTCTGTTGTTACTGTTTTATAACTGAGGTTCAGTGCTAACATGCAAAACACATGCCAGTTATTTAGCTCTGCTGCTGTAAGCTTCTTCAACCGTAAATCTCCAAAAAGTGTTTAGATTCCCTATTGAAATCTTGTTAAAGAGTATTACTGCTATGGTCATCTCCAGGTAGCAAATTACTTTAAATTTACTTAAAATTACTTAAAAATTAGACTTAAACTTAATAAGATGTTCAGTGCTAGCATGTCTGTGTTTGGCCTTCGTGGAATGCTGCGATAAATACCTGTTTTGTTTCATCTATAGAATCCACCAACCTCTGCATAATCTTTGCTTCCCAGATCATGAAAAGCATGTTCAACATTAAAAAAAATATTCTCAGTTTCCAAGTGCCACTTGCTGTAGTATACATGAGTCTTGTGTAATGTGTCTGAACAATTGGCAAGTCAGGTCCCCTGTAAGCTGGAGAGAAGAATAAATGCCAAAGGGTAGGAACAAATAAAACACTTGCCAGTAGTCCCTTGGCTTCCTTTCCTTCAAATGAAGAGAGTTGTTACACCATTTCTACTAGACCATAATTACAATCCTATAACTACAGACATCCACAGTATCTCCAGTGTGAAATACTTTCTTCTAGAACACAAGTATATAAGCTGTAGTAGGTATTAACATATCTATTTTCTGATAGCAAGTAATAGGTAAGTGGAAAAGGATTCGCAGATGACAGATTGATAACTAAGGCAACACTGTTCAACCAAGGATTTCATATACTTGCATAGGATTATGTGGCAATGGGGAATGAGGTAGATTTCTTAGCCATTTCTCAGTTTCTCATATATGGGGCTATATGAAAGCATTACAGCTTTTGAATACAAAACAAGGAATTGCTTTAGTGGTAGCCAAAAACTCATTGTATTTTATTTGCTTTGTTTTGGGGAGGTGATGGAAGGCTAGGGTCAAATCCTTTTTTCCCATTCTTACTAAAGTATTGTTTTATGTTAAGGGTTCTTACCTTCTTTTCAAACTTCAAGAAGAAAATATGAAAAATAGCTTTTATTACCATTCTGTGAATTTGTAAGGATGGTGAAGGAATAGCTCATAAAAAGATATTTCTCAAGTTTTAACACACTGACTTTTTCATTACCATAGCAGGTGGTCATTTTCATATAAATGAAACTTGTAAATAGCAACCCACCTTTTCACATGGATTCAATTACAGTGAATGCTTCCAAAAGCCAAATGCATGGAAAAAAACCTTCCTTTTCATTCTCTCTCTAACCAAATAAAAAGAATCTTCAGGTCTTCTTTTTGTATATATATGCTGGTCATAGTCTAAATGCAATAATATATAAAACAATACTAAAGTGCGTTATATATTTTCAGGTCTCGTCCAATCCCCCTGCTTGAGCAGGGACACCCAGAGCAGGGGGCACAGGAACGTGTCCAGGCATGTTTTGAATGTCTCCAGGGAAGGAGGCTCGACAACCTCCCTGGGGAGGCTGTTCCACCTCTCTGTCACCCTTACAGAAAAGTTTTTTCTCATATTGAGGTGGAACTTCCTGTGTTCCAACTTGTGCCCATTGCCCCTTGTCCTGTCTTTGGACACCACTATAAAGAGTCTGGCCCCACCCTCTTGACACCCGCCCTTTAGATATTTATAGGTATTGATGAAATCCCCCCTCAGTCTTCTCTTCTCCAGGCTGAACAAACCCAGCTCTGTCAGCCTTTCGTCATAGGGAGGTGCTCGAGTCTCCTGATCATCTTGGTAGCTCTCTACTGGACTTGCTCAAGCAGTTCCCTTTCCTTCTTAAACCGGGGGGGGGGGGGGGGGGGGGGGGGGCCAAAACTGGATGCAGAACTCCTACTGTGGTCTCACTAGGGCAGAGTAGAGCGGGAGGATAACTTCCCTCGACCTGCTGGCCACACTCCTTTTAATGCAAGCTAGGATACCATTGGCTTTCTTGGCCACAAGGGCACAGTGCTGGCTCAGGGTCAGCTTGCTGTCCACCAGCTCTCCCAGGCCCTTCTCAGTGGAGCCTTTTTCCAGCCAGTCAGCCCCCAACATGTACTAGTGCATGGGGTTGTTCCTCCCCAGGCGCAGGTCCTTGTACTTGCTTTTGTTGACTTTCATGAGGTTCCCTTCGGCCCAGCTCTCCAGCCAGTCCAGGCCTCGTTGGATGGCAGCACAGTTTTCTGGTGTATCAGCCACTCCTCACAGCTTGGTATCATCAGAGAACTTGCTGAGGTTACTCTCTGTCCCTGTGTCCAGGTCATTGATGAATATATTAAGCAGGACTGGACCCAGCACAGACCCCTGGGGAACACCAGTAGTTACAGGCCTCCAACCAGACTCTGCCTTGTTGATCACGACCCTCTGAGCTCTGTTGTTGAGCCACTTCTCTATCCATCTCACTGTCCACTCATCCAACTCACAATTCCTTAGTTTGTGAGGATGTAATGGGAGACATTGCCTTACTGAAGTCAAGATAGACGACATCCACTGCTCTCCCTTCATCGACCCAGCCAGTCACGCCATCATAGAAGAATATCAGGTTGGTCAAGCATGATCTTCCCTTGAATCCATGTTGACTGTTTCTGATAACCTTCTTGTCCTCTACATGCCTGGAGATGACCTCCAGGATGAACTGCTCCATCACCTTCCCAGGGACAGAGGTGAGGCTGACTGGCCTATAGTTTCCCAGGTCTTCCTTCTTGCCCTTTTTGAAGACTGGAGTCACATTTGCTTTCCTCCAGTCCTCAGGCACCTCTCCTGTTCTCCATGACCTTTCAAAGATGATGGAGAGTTGCGTGGCAAGAACATCTGCCAGCTCATTCAGCACTCATGGGTGCACCCCTCATCTTTTGGGGCAATCATTATTTCCCAGGCTGCTGTCTTACGGAAAACAAATTAGAATCATAGAATTGTTAAGGTTGGAAAAGACCTCTAGGATTATGAAGTCTAACCATCACCCCAACACTACAATGTCTTCTAAACCATGCCCTGAAGTGCCACGTGTACATGTCTTTTAAATACCTCCAGGGATGGCAACTCTACCACCTCTCTGGGCAGCCTGTTCCAGTGCCTGACCACTCTTCCAGTGAAGAAATTTTTCCTAATATCCAATCTAAACCTCCCCTGATGCAGCTTGAAGCCATTTCCTCTCGTTCTGTCGCTAGTGACGTGGGAGAAGAGGCCAGCACCCACTTCACTACAACCTCCTTTCAGGTAGTTGTAGAGAGCAATAAGCTCTCTCCTCAGCCTCCCCTTCTCCAGACTAAACAACCCCAGCTCCCTCAGCTGCTCCTCATAAGACTTGTTCTCCAGACCCTTCACCAGCTTCGTTGCCCTTCTCTGGACACGCTCCAGCACCTCAATGTCCCTCTTGTAGTGACGGGCCCAAAACTGAACACAGTACTCAAGGTGCGGCCTCACCAGTGCCGAGTACAGGGGGATGGTCACTTCCCTGCTCCTGCTGGCCACACTATTCCTCATACAAGCCAGGATGCTGTTGGCCTTCTTGGCCACCTGGGCACACTGCTGGCTCATGTTCAGCTGTCTGTCAACCAACACCCCCAGGTCCTTCTCCGCCAGGCAGCTCTCCAGCCACTCTTCCCCAAGCCTGTAGCGTCCATGGGGTTGTTGTGACCGAAGTGCAGAACCCGGCATTTGGCCTTGTTAAACCTCATACAGTTGGCCTCAGCCCATCAATCCAGCCTGTCCAGGTCCCTCTGCAGAGCCTTCCTACCCTTAAGGAGATCAACAATCCCACCCAATTTGGTGTCATCTGCAAACTTACTGAGGGTGCACTTGATCCCCTCATCCAGATCATTGATAAAGGTATTAAACAAGACTGGCCCCAACACTGCGCCCTGGGGAATCCCGCTTGTGACTGGCCACCGACTGGGTTTATCTCCGTTCACCACAACTCTCTGGGCTCGGCCATCCAGCCAGTTTTTTACCCAGCACAGAGTGCACCCATCCAAGCCGTGAGCAGCCAGCTTCTCTAGGAGGATGCTGTGGGAGACAGTATCAAAGGCTTTACTGAAGTCCAGGCACCTCATAAACTTGCCAGGAGTCGGATTCATCTTACCTAATTTTAGATCTACAAAACTTAGACATCACACAAATACATTAAAAAATCAGATAAAATTGTATAAACTTTCCTCTGTAGGTGTCGCTTTCCAATCTGTTTTTTCTTGCTAGTCTGCTGTTAGCTCAGACTTAGTACTTAAAGTCAAGTGAGACAAATCCCACTCAGAGTCCTCAGTGCCCTAAGAGGACCAGTTAAAATGCTAATCTATCTAAGGATTATTGAAGTTACGTGAAAAAGAGGCAGCACGCACTACTGATTACTAATGATGTCGCTATCATGTTTGTAATGTATTGCAAAAGTTCATAGTATTTTATGGGGTCTGTAGAATTTTAAATAAAATATTTCCAAGTAAAATGATATGCATCTTGGAAAAGCATTGTAAGGTGCCTGAGCAACATTTTAAATAACAATTTCTAAGCACAGCTTAGGGGATGAGAAGTACACCTTATCTTAGAAGTACAGCTTTTAACCTGCACACCACTAACACCAACAGTGAAAATAAATACTGCTTCTGGTGGGATTCCCTAGATGAAGGGCATTTAAAGAAATTATTCCCCCGGATGAATTTCCAAAGACATTGGTCTAGGCAAGGGGAATCAGTGTCTTGGCACAGTGCTATAGCTACTACATTCAACTCATCAGGTTCTCCTGTAGAAAAACAGATAAAATAACATGACGAGGTTGCACAAAATTGGTCAGTTTAACTGAGGTCCCTTACAACTCTTTAAATGTGTCTTTGTGTCCAGCAAGCTGCTGGCAGACAAAGGCAGCAATTTAAGTCCTTGGCATTTCAGATCCTTTTAATCACAACTGACGAAGACTTCCTCCATAAATGTCTCTTCTGTTGTATTTATTGTGGTGAAGGATTCTAAAGAAGTATGTATCTGATGTACTTTGGCAGAGGTGATTCCCAAGATGACCAATATATGTAATAATTAGATATTGGTTTCCTTGTCAAAACGATTGTGATTTAAACTGGTATGTTAAAAACTACTGAATTCTATCCCGAGCACACTTGCAAGGGTACAAATTTTGGCATGGATGAAAAAAGAGTTCATGACGGCTTAGTGATTACTTTGACATACAGTTTGTATTGTTTTAAAATTACTGTTACTAAGCTCAGTTGATGATGGAAAATATGTAAGCATTAATTAGTACAAGGACTGATAAGCATATTAAATCAGGCACATTTTTCTTGCATATAAATTATGGTATTATGGAAGAAAGGTTGTTGAGCTGGACATAAAAGTGCTAATAGTAATTTGTAAAACAATTTTTATGATTAAAAGATATTGAAGTTGATGATAAAAGGGAGTCTCAGAAGAAGGCATTTAGCTTTAAAGAACTAAAGAACTTTTAGCTTTCCTCATTCTGTGCCATCCTTATCCTGTAGCACTCTCCTGTTTTGCAGCTACTCTTTTTGTACTACCATAAGCACAAGAGATTGCATCTGAGTCCTCCACACTAACTCTAAATAAAGATTCTGCAATTTCATTCCAGATATTTTGGGGGTACAGATTTCTTGTCTTCAGAGGCATGAATGAGCTTGTTTCAGTGCCTGTGATAGGGAGGCTTAATATTATTCTATTTCACAGTTTCTCACTACAAACAGAACATGTAAAATCCATTGTGCTTTCCAGTTAAATAACCCATAAACTGGTACTTGAACTACAGAGATAACTGTTTCTGTTTCTTCTCACGTAAAGATTTACTGAAAACTAAGCCATAGGGAGTTTGCAATATTACATTAACACATTGCACTTCACATAATCCTTAACTAATGTCTTTCAAACCTTTCTATAGAAGTGTAAAACAATATTGACTTGTCACTAAAGAACAGTATCAATGATTTATACAAAGTGTTTTATGAGTGGACATGATTATATTAAAACTATCAGCCAAAGATGTCTATTTATATTATTTATATGTATATACAATTTTCTATTCAAACCACTTCTAGAGCGTTTTACAAGTAGCAGGTTATTGTTTACTTTATGGAAATTATGTCTGCATAAGAATTGCTGATTTGTGCTCTCTATACTCATCACGTGCTACTTAAATAAAGATGACTGTTCTGAGTTCTTAAAGCTAAGCACACAGAAGCTACCCAAATGAGAAACCTCCTTTGAAGTAATGGTGAGAACCCAAAGTGTCTGTTCAACTCAGAGAGAGCTGCATGTATGCAGCAACTCTGGATATTACCTTCTTTACTTAAGTCCCTGTTCCTTGGCAGTCAATTTGAAAATTAAACCATTTTTTCGATACCAGTTTACCCTAGTGTTTCATAATCATGTCTCCTTCGCAAACACCATGAAATGACAAACTGTTGGATCAGTTCAGCTGAGACATGAAACTCTATAGTCTAGAAATTCCACATCTGTGGATCACCTCCATGTTTCTGCCTGACAGAAGGATTATATAATTTCCATAGGTTCTCAGAAATTATAGTGTATGTGGGTATTTTTTGTTTTCTTTGTGATTTATCATGCCTATTTTCATTTTCTATTGCCTGTGGTTTCTCAAAAACTGTAAATAATTTAGAGATGTCCTAGATTTAGAAAATGATGTTTTAAAAATCTATGATTTAAAGTGTGCCTGGAAAAGGCAATTTATTATACACAAAAAAATTTTTCTTGCTTTTGTGTTCAAAGATGATTTGGGCAATATTAGACCATTAGTCTGACCTCAGTAATATACAAAGATTAAGAAAATATTTTAACAAAACAGTAATTAGGGGCAAGGAGGTAATGGAAGCCCACATGGAATTACCAAATATAGAGCATGCCAGACGAAACTGGCCATGTTCTTTGATGAAATAGCTGTTCTTTCTTGAGAAAGGAAGCTTAGTAAATTTTATTTGTATGGACTTTCTAGCATTTGATATGGAAGCTCATTTTTAAAAAGGTCTTAGTTATGTTGTAAATGTGTACAAAAGCTGTAAAGTGATTAACAAACTGTCAGAAGGGGTAAACAATGATGGGCTGTATTTAAAGTTACTGGATAGGAAGGAGGTTATTGGTGTGATTCTTAATGGAACATTGGTCTTGAATCAATACTATTCTTTTAACAAGTGGCCCCAGAAAGTCAGAAAACTTAAATTTGCTTCTGATACATATTGGAAAGTTTTGGCTGCTTGTAGAAGGAACAATGGCTCTAGGAAAGAGTTGGGTCTGAGGACATGATCATTAGAAATAGATAATGTAGGTAAGTACAAACTTAAAGGTAACCCGTGATAAAAAATTGGTACCCTATCTGGGTTCTTACCCCTTAAAAACAACAAAGAAGGAAAAAAATTCAGTTCATAGGTGATTAGGGATACCACCATGGAAAACTGAAAGATTTCTAGGAGTTACTAGGCAAGATAGTCAAGAAAAATGGAGATGTGTTAATTTGGAAAGACACAGGTGAAATTCCATTTGGAACGCTATATAGGGTTCTTGCAATAACTCTTCTAGAGGGATAATCCATATTAGAGCAGATGAAAAGAAGGGTTATTGAAATAGTCAGGGGAAGAGGGAAACTCATTGCATAGGCAAAATCAGTTAATTATCAGATGTTGGTCACAGTTGTCTTAGCCAAGGGTTGGACAGGGACCCTGGAGGTCAGCACAGGCTGGAATATGAATTCCAGTAGATCTCAGATGGAGAGCATAACTTTCATGTAGTTCATTCAAACAGTGTTTGAGTCCCTGTGCTATGTTTCCTGTGTTCCTTAACATTCCATATAAGAAATTCTATGATGCCATATTTGACAATTTCTTAATCTTAATTTTGTGCCAGTTTTTCATAAACCCTATATTAAACTTTTGTGCATGTGTGTGTCATTAAACAGTACCTTCACGGTTTGTCATTTTGGTAGCTTGAAGCAATGAATAGATATCTTCACATTGTGATGCACCGGGATCTTCAGCGTCTACTAAAACATACTTAGCAAGTCAATCCTTCAGTGACCCATCAAGTTCATATGAGTTCTCCGTGACAGTTCATTTCTATGACAGAACTGAATCTGAAGCTCAAGGTTAGCATTTTCACTGCTGGATGATTTGTTTTCTGATTCCATTTATGCAACTTCATTAGTGAAAAGATAGCAAAGGAAAATCCCTGGGAGTCCAGTCTTATCCTTTCTAAGTTCTAAGTGTCGTATTGCCTAACAGAATCATTTCAATACTTTTGTAAGGGGATAGTCAGTACAGCACTTAGCTAAATGGTAAAGGGAAAAGCTGCATTATGAAAAATAACCTTTCTACTAAAGAATCACATTTCAGAATAATATTGGGCTACTGTTATGTTTGGGGCCAGATTTTGGAGTCAGACGTAGTCCAGTAATTTATTTATTTGGATATTTCATTGAGCTGGCCCTCCTACACATTATTTGTTGTTCAAGAGTGCTCTAGGACTCAGACTTTGTATGAATCACATTATGAAGCTCTGGAAATGCTAAATAGGAGTCAATATTTGTGGTGTGTATCTGTACAACTCAAGCCAAGTCTTCTTCCAGAATGGCAAATACTTCTGATAAAAGATTGAAATTCAGCTGTCAGAGAAGGTTATATCAGGCTGAACCACGTAGGCCTGGCCTTGCTGGGAAGATGCAGCTGGATGAGGGACAAGGAATCCCAGAAAAATAATTTCACACAGATAAATGACCTTATTGCCTGTTTCTCTATAGGAAAGGGCCTGCACTTTCTAAAATGCTGCTTTCATCTGGTAATTTGAGTTTGTTTCACAAATCTTAGAAAGTGGTATTAGCTGGGGAGCTTCCCCAGTGTTAAATGTTTAGGTCTAGGTCTACAAAGTCACATATAATAGCCTAGTAATGTTAGTGTGCACAACATGTGAAATATTCCGGGTATTCAGACATGGCACTAAAGTTTCAGCAGATGTTTAAGTCATTGAAAATTGCAAATTTGGAAATGACTGCCAATTAAAAAAAAAAAAAACAACTTTATAATAATGACTGTCAGTTCATGTTTGAAGAGTTGCTGTGGGGCTTTTGTTCTGTTTTGAAATGACTCAAGATACTTGTTTTATCTAATCATCTCTTCTCTTGTCCTAATGTGTGTGGAGGTTTTATTGTCATTGCATTGTTCAGGGAATGAAGTATATATTGATGATTATCTGTCTTTAGGCATGCATTGGTATCTGAGATGGCTTGATATTTTCCTGCTTGCCTTGAAATTTCATTCCTTCCGATTTTCCTTCTAAAATATCAAATACAACTTGCAACCCTGAAAAATATTTCTCGAACAAATACTGTTGTGAATCTTTCTAAATTCTTCATTTCTCTTCAGAAGTGGGTCTCTTCCTTTGTTCCTCTGTGTTGTGAGCTCTCAGGCAAAGTTATTTTGCTGAGCTTCCAGTGTCATTGAATTTAAGAACAGCAGCCCAGGCCTTCTGCCAAGTCAGTGTTTTGGGACTGAAATTGTCATTGTTTGTTGTTGAAAGAAATATGATGTTCAAACTTGAAGCCAAAGCCCTCTTTTGTAGAATAAATAATTATCCTGACATAATTTGCCATTTGTACATGTGGCATAAATTTTGCGAGAACAGAGCAAGATGGGTTACAGTCCTAAAGACTCCTGGTTCTGTTGTCTCAGTTTATTTCAGCAATAATTTCTCCTGGTCTTTAACTGAGAATTCCTTGTGGGGAACAAGGTTTGTATGTTGTGAACTCGCTAGTCTGATGCTGTATTTAGGCTGGCAAGAAGCCTTGTGCTTCCAGTGTGGGATGTTTTAATGGCTGGAAGCTAAATCTTTTACCCTTGATGAAATGGTATCCTGGGTTTCTGTATATATAAGGACTTTTTATCCTCATTTTTCTCCATTTCACATTACTGTCTGGAGGACTGACTACGGAAAAAGCAGCATCACACCCTGGAGTTCTAGCTAGCTGGCTGTATACTAATACCTCATTTAAACGTTAAACCCATGTTTATCTCCAAGTTATGAAGATGTTGTCCTACACTGCTAGTCATTATAGAAAACTGAAACATCAGAGATGCTGAAATGTGAAGCAGAAGAAATGTGCCTGCTAGGAAAGTGCATCAGGCAGCATTTTAAGATTTGTCTGTTGCACTGTGCTTCTGATTTTGCTTATTTGTTTTTATGTTCTGACTTTATCTTTCAGTGTAACATTTTTGCTTTATATTGACACTTAGAGAGCTATGGATGGAAGTGTATCTGCAATATTTTGATGTAAAGGTACTGGCGTGGGAAATTTGGGAATCAGCTTTTCCACAATACTGCGTACAAGCCTGATAAAGTCCTTTAATTTTTCTGTGCTTCAGTTACCCACATACAAAACCAAGATAATATTTCCCTGCTGCCAGCCGTACTATTTTTCTACTTCCCCTACAGCAAGAGAACGCTCTCTGAATAGTTAGGAAAGGGAACTCGAAACATTTATATTTAGAGGGTTGGAAGAAGGTAATCCCACTAATCCGGAGTTTTAAGAAAAGGGAACATTTGTTACTTGTTTAAAACTGATCTGTTGCAGTTACATGCAATGCCAGTTTGAAAAAAAACTTGTTTTGGAATGGCATTCGGGTGGATATATCACAGTATGAAATAATAGGGGCAAATTTAGCTGAGTCTCTGATTGTGCATAGCTGGACTAAAGGTACTGATGGAGTCACTTCTTGATTTGCCTGAGCATATAACCATTTGACTAGATAAGGATTTGCCTGTCATATATATGTCAGTAATCAGAGCTGGCAAGTAAGATAAAAGAATGGAGCTGTACTCTTGATAGAAAAGTATTTTTGCTGTAAAATGGAAAACATATAATATGCAAATTCAATGTGGATTAAAAATATATGTTCCTCAGAAAAAATCATTACATTTGTTGTTGCAAGTTTGCTCTAGTTCTGATATACAACCAAATAAACACCTGTAATTTCAAGAGGAAACATTAACTGCAAACAAGTTAGTGAGTTTTATTAACTCATTAACAACTGAACAGCTATTGTGAGTTGTTGCCTTGAAAATACAAGTGAGAAAATCAAGAAAGCAATGAAAGAAAATGAAATATCAAATAGTAAAAGTTTAGAAATGTGCCTGAAAAAACTGTTTTCAGTCTGTCCTATAACACAGTGAAAGCCAGTTATATCATCTACCTATTTTCCCGTCCCCATGTCCTCCAAAAAACTAACGCCTTCTCAGAGAATACAACCATCTTTTCATTTCTATGACTAGCACCTGCAGACTGAAAACAATCAGTAGGAATGTACGCACTGGGTTGAGAGGGCTGAGGAAGAAACAGAGCTTTCCAAATCACACAGTAGCCAGTAGCCCCGGCTGGGCATATGCTGGGGTGTGGGAAACCCATTGACACGTCTTTCAGCTTCTTGCACCTCCCTGTTGCACGTTCTAATCACTGGCTGTGGGATCAGGGGGTGCCGGTACTTCAAACTTTGCTGAAAAGGGCTTTGAAGTTTGTCAAATTCATCTCAGTGTGGAAGGGGAAAAAAATCCGCCTGAATTATTTTTACATGAGGAGAGAATTGCTTCCTGCTCAGCACTAGGCAATTTTAGATTGTGGGTCTCAAAGATGTACAAACACACTTTCATGGTGTTTAACTGCAGGGTTTGGGTTGGAACCGCTTCAGAGGACTATTTGAATATTCCCTTTGGATATTTGAATAATACAGGATAAGATTTTGTCTCTGGTATATATATGGGTGTGTATTTTTACAGCCTAAGTTGTGTCATAAAGAAAACTGAAAAACATCCTTTTTAAGAATCGCTAGATGTAAAAAATCTGCAAAATTTAAATCGCGCTGATCAATTTGCACCTAGCTCTGACATCTAAGGTGTCCCTCTCTTAATTAATACAAGAAGCTGTGAGGAGTTAGGTAGAGCAGAAGGGTCAGAAGAGGGTTAGAGCTTGTTAGCTGTCCTTCCCCTCACGGCTTTGAACAGTTTTGCTGTCTTCGCTGCCTCCGTGCCAACCCCCTGTAATCCTGAGCAGAATCCTACAGCAGAAGGATTTGCTGCCTGAACACAAATGCCTGTGCTAGCCTACTCACTTCTTACAGCATTGTCTGAAGATGCATACCTGCTGTTGGATCTGTTCCTTATTGCCTAATTATATTGTCCAGTGAAACAACTAAAATATGGCAAAAGTAATTAACAAAAGAAAACAAAATCTTTTTTTTTTCTCTCAGCCTGCTGGGAACATACACACAGCCACAGGCTGTAGCTGACCCACTTCCTGATACATCGCACAGCAAAAATGACACTGAGGCAGCTAATGCCATCTACTGACTAAAATAACACTACCACCAGGATAGCCAGCCTCAAAAGAAGCTTGCAGGGCTGGTAGCATTAAAAATAATCAGATCATTATGTACACCTCTTTGATTAAGATTAAGCTGAGCTTGAGAAGTTAAACCAGATGCTTCAGAAATCAGGATTATTTGTCTTAAGCTTGTTCTGCAGCAAGAAAGCTAAAATAATCTATTGTTAGAAAAACCTTTCAATAACCTGATTTTCAAAATTGCTGAGTACCTTCTTGCCCATTGCCTTCAGTGAGATTTGTGTCTTCTCAGAATCTCTGAAAATCCATGCTGATACTAGTTTGCTGAAGATACTTTATATGCTGGGGCTCATTTAAAACAGAAAAAAAAATTGCCCCTTCTCATCCCCATTCATTGTTGCAACGAGTTATACCGAAGTGTGTTATAAAGCGCATTGTTTCCACTTCAGAGGTGAGACCAGGCTTTCTATTTTTGATACCTCAATATGAAGACATGTTCATTGTTAGGTATGTCTCTGCTTTATGATATCTGCAAATAACCCTTCATTTAAAATACCTTTTCCTGTGTTTATATTAACAAATATACTCTTTTGATGCAATATGCAGAGACAATTTGGATTTGAAATAAGAGCCGCATTTCCTGCAAAAAATCATTCACTGATCAAGGTGGATTACATATAAGATATCAGGATCCTCCAGTTTAATAACAGAGAACATTCTCTCTAATAATGAATAATCACTTCTACACAGTAAAGCAAATCAGTGTTCTCCACTCTTTTCTTAGACAATTAAATTATAAATCAAAGTCTCATTAAAGCGGACGATGTACTTCAGTATGTTTTTAAGTGGGGTGGTGTCACTTTAACTGGTGTCACTTTTCTGTGTGCTGAAATATTAACCCTTCTGAGGCAAAATCCTACTGGTTGTGTGGAGCTTGGTAATTTCATAGGAAGATGCTGCCACTTTTTCAGGTGAAAAGGACCTTTAGTCACTTTGAGGACACAAGCCTAAAAAGGACCGTGATGAAGGTGTCATAGTGCAATAGGATGTGGACTAGTATACAGGATCCAATATGTATAGTTGGTGTTGTTCAGGGCACCTTCTATAGATAGTATCATTCAGAGGATAAATGCAATTAGTATAATTCATTCACAATTTACGCTTTCACATAATTTTAGCTTTCTGTGCCAGAACAAATTTTTTTCCACTATATTAATTCTGTATGACATTCTACCAAGTTGTTTTCATTGCTGACTTTAGGTAGCATTTGCCATGCTACCTATTATATCAATCAGAATAATTCTTAGTTTAACCAAAATCCCTCCATAGCCTAATTAATTGCTCTTATAAATTTATTCTACCTAATATCTATCATAAATAATCTAAGTCTGAGGTCATTACACCATCTTTAACTTTGTGGACAGTACATCTCAGCAGTAAGCATGTTGAGATAGCAGAATAATAGCAATCATTTCCACTTTTAATAGCCTTCAAACTGCCTATGTTTAAGGGAGATGTGTTTTGTTTTCAGAATGTCATGGACTGTATTGTTTCCCAGCTGTTTACAAAATAGCAACTCAGTCTTGGACTGGGTTTCACTTTGTATGAGCAGTCAACCTCTGTTGATCTGGGATTAAGACCTCTGGGGCTTGTGAATAAGTAAGGTTTACCCAAGGCCAGCTAGGAGAATTATAATGCTAATGCAATTTGCCTAGAGTACCCTATTAAAATGATAAATTATAATTTTTCTGTTGAATTTTTAAATCATTCAAATGGCCATGTAATTTATTATTACCTGCTATCTATGGTGGTTCTGAAACTCTGTATTTATAGTCTTTAGGAGGGGATTTCTTGTTTGCAGTTATATTTCATGGACTCAAAGAACAATTTCCGTAGAATTTACTGCTCATTTCATTCTTTCTATGTTTGATTGACCCTTTTCTTTTAGAGACTGAGGATGCATTTATTTTGAAGACAAAGAAATCTATCTCTATAAATCATATATTTTTTTACCAAGATACTGTACTATATCAGAGTTTTCCTAAGGAAAAAGCATTTTTTGAGCAACTATATAATATTTTTGTTGCTTTTGTTTGACATTAAAATGTTGTCTAGTGTTTGCTATGGTTAACATGACATTTTGGGTTTTGGCACAGATGAGATTCCTTCCACGTTGGTTTAGTAGTTAAAGACAATAGTATGGGGATATGGGGAAGAGGCTTTTTGTTGAACTGCTTATATTGTTGTTTTCTTTGTTTTATAAAGTCATTTAGATTCTCTAGTCAAGTTATTTATATTCAGAACATTTTCTGGTACTCAGAGAAGACATATAGGAGAAAATATTGAAGGTCTCATGGCAGAAATATATGCAAAGATAGACAACACGCTGTTGTTGCTGTATCTAGGAATTTTCAAACAGCTCCATTACAAACTGCACAGTGTGTACAAGCACGGGTATTTATTAGCTGTTATAAACTGGGGTGCTGGTTTCGGAAAAAAAAACTGCTTAACATTACATGATAATGGCTGACTACGAAGGATGAAGATTATGCAAGGAGCCTTCATAAAGAAGTGTATTTATAAATAGAATATGAAAGCCCATTTTAAATTGCTTCATAAAATTTGATGGCTTTAAACAAACCTTTGTGCCAAACAAGCCAGTCTTTTTGTTTTCTAGAGGCATGGATTAGACCATGATTTCTCAGTCTGTAGGAGACACAGACCAGAAGTGGGTCACAGGGATCATACCAGCTAATAGGCAGAATCCATCAAAAATCGCCCAGTCTCTGTGACAGAGCAGAACCCTTGAATGGGGGTGAAAAAGCTACACATCCCTTACGACTGTCCTACTCTCACTGCCTCTACTGCTTCTCCTGCAAGCCAGCACCTGCATGGGGCTTTCTGTACCAAACCTACTCACATGTGGGGCCCATTTCTGCCAGTTTTCATCCATGGTGAGATGATTACCAAAAACGGCCCCCTGTAGTCACTTCAGGTTGCCATGCAAACTGGCGAGACGGTGAGAGGATGGCTTTTGTTTAGAGACCATGAGCTGACCATGGCAGACCGAGGTGAGGACCCAGGAGACCACTGTGGGCTTGAGCACCTTACACTCAGTGTCGCCGCATGGTGCTACTGAATCCTGCATTCTTGCTGGCTGACTACTGCGATTTCTTTAGTGATCTGTGGAAAGAAACAAAAAAGTGCTATCCTTGTTTGTCTTTCTAAGTAATATTTCTCTCTGAGAACCAGGTGTTAGTGCTAGAACTGAAATTCCTTGAAGTCAGTCCACTGCTGGGGTGCCTGTGACCACCTCATTCCTAAGTCTGTATAGCTGCATGCAAGAAAAAGGAGTCAGAATGAGACAAAGGCTCCTTACCCAGGCTTGTGGAAGACTGTTCACCCTGCCTAATAGTCTGTCTGCCAAAGGAAATGAAGAGATGCTCCATCTTGGGAAGACTCAAAGGAGCCCCTGGAGGAATCCATTGCTGTCCTTTGAATGCTTCATGTAGACACCTTGTACATGGCATTAGACAGCAAGGAACATGCCTTCTCCTCGCCTCTCCCTCCTCCCTGGCCCTGTTTCTTTTCCAAGAGGAAATCTGCCTCCTGGCACCCTGGGGAGGGAAAAGGTCCTCACTGAGAGGCCTCTCTGCGATGCATGCAGTTACTTCAAACTGTTTTAAGGTGCCAAGTCCAAAGGTTTGTAACTTTGCCAGAAGATGGCAAAAAGTACAAATAAATTATGATTTCTCTTCCTCCTTCTTTCACTATTTAAATATGTAAGCCAGCATATTCAACAGTATTATGCAATAGGTGGGATCAGAACAAGACTTCACACTTTTTAAATTGAAAGATCTGTAGAATGTGTTCTGAGGATGGTGGTTTAAATAAATAGACCACCTGAGAGAGCCTCAGTGCTGGGTAATTTATATTTATTCGTTCCTTGCACTTTTTATTTTCCTTCTTGTGACCTTTCTTAGGACTTATGACTCATTCTTTTGTTGCGTTGTTTCCCCCTCTTCCATATTTCACCTTTTCTCCTAGAATCTTTCTCTCACTTTGTTCTTCTTCTTTTGTTTTTCTGTTCTCTCTCCTGAATTGCAGTCAACAATCACACCTCTCTGTCTGTCACCTTCTTCCATGACTACTTTATTACCTCTAGCACTTTTTAAGTGCTTTATCCTTCAGTTTTATCCCTTGATACTTGCCCCTTTCAGGATTTCCTTTTCCTTCCCATCATAGGCGTTTTTAGGTTAGTGCTTTCCCTGCAGATTTGTCTGCTCCCCATCAGCAGTAGTACTGAATTCCCTCTGCAGTAGGAGGAACAGGAGTGGGCAGATGCTAATTCTGTCCTGAGGTATCATCACCTGTAAAGAGGAGAAGGAAACATGCATCTGAATTCAGCCCAGGCTTTTCTTCCTCCTGTTGGTACTGCCAGTGTCAGGGGAAGGAGCTGACTTCAGGAGACTGAAATGCCAGTCTGAAACATCAATTAAGGTCAAAGAGGAACACAGCACTAGTCCTTTTAAATGCTCACTGAGTTTAAATGTTAATATTGAGCTTTGAGAGATACAGGGTTGGGGGATTTATAGCCTCACAGGTTTTTGATTCCATGCCCATTACTATTTAATTAGTTATTTCTCTTACAAGAAGTTGAGTTCTGCTATTTACTTTTTCTAGCGTTTGATCACTACACTCCACAATATTCTTATCCAGAGTCTCTTAATAGATATTACACAACAACAGAAGACGGTGGAAAGAGTTGTGTTCTAGTGGGGTGCACTGAATATTGGAATATTAGGCGCCACTGCATAGCCATTGCTTAGTCAACTCTTCAATGATTTTGTATACCTTACCTGAATTTTTGTGTGCCTCTTCTTTCTTCTCCAATGGATGAAGGGAACAGTGGATAAGAATCTCTCTGCCTAGTCAGGAGATACGGCTGAAAAGGCGTTATTTGGGAATGCCACTTCTGGGTATTACCAGCCCTCATATGGAGTTGTTCAGATGCACCAATCTCCACGTACAAACCTAAACAGACTCTTTTTTTTCTTTTTTTCTTTTTTTTTTTTTTTTAAATCTTGTCATTAAAGGGAAGGCTATGTTTAGGTCAGAAAAATGTTTAGCTTCAGGCAATAAAATTATTCTTCAGCTTTTAATAGCTATTTTCTATTCTGTCTCTTCAGTGCCTTAGAAATGCTTTACAAAGCCAGGCTCCT
Source organism: Phalacrocorax carbo (assembly GCF_963921805.1). Taxonomy (NCBI): domain Eukaryota; kingdom Metazoa; phylum Chordata; class Aves; order Suliformes; family Phalacrocoracidae; genus Phalacrocorax; species Phalacrocorax carbo. The sequence continues at coordinate 43,989,665 of NC_087513.1, forward strand.
GAGGTGCCAGGAGCAGACAGTGGGAAGGGGTTCAGCAAGCAGGGCCTAAAATAACACTTAAATGTAGGTGCATAATGAAGAGAGGATAAAGATGATCATAGGTAGCAGCTGCACAAGGCAAAACTACATTTCACAGTAATTGTAGTGGCCTACTTGTGTCATCATAGGTTCAGTGCCATCCATGCACTCTACCTCTTTTGAGGCTCTGTTTCTTTATCAGATGCTCTCAAGAATGGTATGATGTGTCCAGATTGAGAAGAGAATGCTGAAAAATAGGAAAATACCTAATAAGACCACCAGGGGACTGGATAACCTGAATTTTACAAAAAGAACAATCTTGTTCACTCTAGCAAAAGGACGATTAAGAGGAATATTGAAAAGTATTGATTATATAAATACCGGCAGGGGAAAATACTGCTGAAGCTAACAGACAACTCTGGCCGTGAATAAACTTAGACTGGAAGTTAAAGGAAGCTTTCCAACCATGAGAATAATGAGATTCAGGAACAATCTTCCTGTAAATGTAGGAAGAGAAACATCCTGAACTGAATTTAAGAGGATTTTGAAAAATGTCTAAAAAGGACTCTATGACACTGTCAAGCACTGTAATCTCACTTCTTCAGCAAACTTCTTCAAAAATTGAAGAGTTGTAGTGTTTTTGTAATATTTGAGAGCATTTTTCTAAAATGCTTATTTACACACATACGCATCATCTCTTATAAAAGGTCTCCTGGGAAGCATTTTTTGTAGATATCTGTCTATGAAAGCATCCCTTTAATGCTCTTCCTGTCCTCTGAGCTATTTTCATAGGGTTTTTTCAGTTTTTCTTACGGTTAAGTGGGAGGTACTCTGTTCTACCAGTGGGAATTTTTTCGGAGCCTGTACAAAAATCGACAACTTGTTCTAAAAACAAACAAACAAAAAAGGCTCATTCATACGATCTTACCCATCTAACACAATTAAGCTGAGCTTTTTTAACATGGGAACAGTGAACTAAGTTTGCACAACTCTGTGAATCAGTCATTCTCAATAATAGCAGTTTTCAGAAGATTCATCCTTTCCCTTTTATTTGTTTTTTGGTGTAATTGGGATGAGCATTGTTTAAGCATATCCACACACTCCAGTAAGACGTTATGTTCCACAAAATGAGTACTTCACTTTTAGACTGTACCTCTAACAGTCCACAGTGCATGACCCTGTTCTGTCTGCCATTGTCACTGGGTTCCCCTTAATTATATTGATATATTCAAAGACTTCCCATATGTAAAAGACTAAAATGCTGCATCATATTTTGCTACTATGTTTTCCCTTCCATTTACATTTCTTAAAATGCCTCGGAATTTTGTCACAGTGCCTTCATACATATGCATGGCATGCCACTGCAGAAGAGAGAACTCTTTATTTTTAGAACTTATGAAAAATGCATCCAAACTTCAAAGATGAATTAGAAATCAAGATTTCTGATTAGATATTTTGGGATTCAAATCATATGAGACAACTAGAATGTAGACAATAAAAAGGGCGCTATTAATGTGTCTTTAGAGAGAGAAAATATCTTGCATAAATCCCAAGAAGTCTTCTAAGCATTTGGGAGACAGGAAACGCAAAACATAAGCTAAAGTGACAATTTTGCTGCCTACAGTTTGTAGCTGGTGATAGTTTTAATATGATGGCATTTTGTTTCCTTCCTGCTACATCACTAAAAACGTGAAGCATCTTAGAGTAATCTGTGTTCTATATATCAGAATTCACTGAAACACAAACAGAAACAAAACATGACGTAGTGTCATGACTTAAAATTTCTATGAGCCTTATGTGCTGGCATACATAAATTTTAGGATTGAACTGCCTTATTAATACCTTTGTAATAAATGTGACATTATTATCTGCTCTTTGCTGGAAATATTTGTTTTGTTAGCAGGTGAATATCCACTAGGAGTTTTTATGAAGTTGGAAATTTTTTATTAACTTTCAACTCTCAGAGATGTACAAATTTGTAGTCTTTATGAATGAATGACCTTAATTAGGATTTTTAAATGTAAATCAAATACCACAGCCCATTGCTAATCTGTGCTTACTAAATTTTGCAGTATTTTGTCTTACAAATATTTCGACTGATTTCTCAAAAAAAACCAAACTAACACATGCCATTGTGAAACCTATTACATTTATATGTTTATTGAACTGAAATAGTGGGCTACCTAGAGCTCATAGTATAAAGCCAGAAAATTAGTGAATAGAAATTATTCTAAATTTTGAAGCAAGCATCTTGAGATGAACAAATTGAAATGTCAAAAGTGCATAACCAAAGGTAGAATTTGCAAACAAATATTAACACTTTTAGTATTTTTCTTGGTACCTTTAAGTCTTGTGTTTTGTTTTCCTGTTTTCAAGGGGAAAATCCAAGGTTGTTAAATTTGCAAAGGTTGTGAGATCTTTGAACTATGTCCAATGCCTGCAGCTTGTGGAATTCATAAGCTTCACAGTTTGAGAGTGATTCACCAGTTTGCTCTCCCAATGACATAGCATGCCAGAGAAAGTCTCTCTTCTGAGCTTAGAAACTGAACCCACCAAAAAAATCTCTGCTGTGCAGTTTACCAAGCTGTGCAGCACAACAAAGATGTCAAAACAGAGTCTGCTTCCTTTTTTTAACAAAAAAGTTTTCTTGGTTCAAAACTGGCCTTCTCTGTATTGGGCCAGTTCATTAACAAATAATGTTTGGCTGCCCAGAACTCTGCTCGTTTACAAACTCTGTATATTAACTACATTATTTTCTCAGTTCTCACTCACAGTTCTCATAGCTCCTCCCAAGACAAGGAAGGTGATTACTGCATACAAGAAGAATCCCTTTTTAACTACTTATAGTTTATTCTCTTTAAACTGCAAAACATTTCAATCAGATCTACCCGAAACATAAGAGATCTGCTACAATCTGCAGTTTGAGATGTACTCAGGCAATATTGTCTTCAGGCGTTCCGAACAAGATCTGTGATGATTATTATTGAGTGGCTAATGTGAAGAGATTATTTTCAAACATTAACTCTTCCTTTTTCCTCTGCTTTATATCCCTGCCTTACTCAATAAAAATAAAGCAAAACAAACAAAAAATTCCATGCCAGGCAATAAGAACAGAAAGTGTCATTTAACATATAAAAAAACCTCATGGTTAGCCTTGAATATACCAGGCACTAGGTGGTGATCATTAAAATTACTTCAAAGCAATACGCAATACATTACTATAGGATGGAAAAGGCAGTTATTCTAATATCAGAAGTGAATTGGGTTGTTTAACTTCTCGGCTTCTTGAGCATTATAGCCATTTTAGTATAATTATATGAAGATGAGTTGGATTACTATTACTTCCTCGAATTTAGAGGGCCTAACCGTGATTCATACTTTGTGTGTAAAGTATGCAACAGAAATGTAGTAGATCTTGGACTATGGCCAAGCGCTGTTCCATGTTTATGAGTATACAGAAATATAGAGATTTACTATACAAGATTAATCCTATATTCCATCTGGTTTAATATAGGTTAGTAACCATCCAATATAGTATATAATGTCTGGCAGTATTTAGAATCAGATGCTTCAAATAGACATGCAAGGAATCCTAAACCAGCTTGTTGTGGAGTAATCTGTCACATGGGAAATTACTCCTAACCCTTTACTGCAGACAATTTGATAAGTGCACAAAGGAATGAGACTTTGTGGCTTTCCAAGGGTAGTGAAGGTAGTTTCAGAAGAGAGGATTCAGTGTGTGGGCTAAGACTGTTCAGGTCACATTGCAATTCACTTCCCAAAGGGTACATCCGATCTCTCTCTGTTTACACAAAATACCTTTTTTCCCCTCTCTCTCATGTCTCAAGACAGAGAGTTTCTTGGCTGTGTATGCCTAGAGCATAATCAAAGAAACTTGTTAAAATATAAACCCAAAAGAGTTTACAGAAATTTATATTAACAAAAGTTTAAAATTGTTCCTGATGGTTCCCAAGCTACAATTTCCTTTTACCTTTTCAGTATTAGTTTCCATTACAAGTGGAAGTGGTGGGCTCAAAATATAGCCAATTAAATTCTGTACAGCATCATTAGACTGCAATGCACAAGGAGATGATTAGGTATACTAAAAAACAGTCCTTTATTTTCTATGCTATTATAATGAATTTTAACACAAATCTTTTAAGAGACAGCCATTTTAAATTAAAATTTCCACCACTCCTAACCAGTTGCAACTTACGAAAAAGACCTGAAAAGATTTGGTTATGCTATTCTCTATTTAGCTATGCTAAATGAGTAGATATGTTTGCCCCTGATGAAGTGCTGAGCAGTTGAAGTTATACTCTGCAAACTGAACCACTTCCTTAGGCCATTAGATAGATGCAGAGTATCAGGATCTATAAATGCATTCTATCAAATATTTCTCTTGCACTGTAAGTAACATCCTTTGTTGGTTTTTTTTGTTTGTCTGTTTGTTCTGAAAGGACAGTCTCTGCATCAAGGACTGTCTGAAGTCTTGTCTGCTGTAACTGTGCTGGCCTGTTCCTGCGTGTGTAGGTAGGATGAGTGCTGAAGAGGAGGCATGTTTGCTGGTGAAGTTACAGTGTCTTCTGAAATTGGGTAATGCAGGCTGACAAAATCCCTTTCTGTTAGGATAACGGCGTACCTTAGAAGTTTTGCTGATGTGTCTGCACTGCAGAGATCTACTGGCATAGCTGTGGCCTCAGTTAGATAAGCAAAACCCAATAAAGCAAACAGAGGAAGGAAGGGACAGTTGATGAGAAGGAGGGGAGTTAAAAGTAAGAAAGGGTTTTGCTGCATAGCAAGAGTATTATGAAGGTGTAGGAGGAGATTTTTCAAAGGCGTGAATGATAGCTAAGTATCTACATTTCACTTTCTTTTTCTGAAAATCTCTTATTAATACACAGAAACTGAGGTAAGAAAGAGGAGAAGAATAGAGAACAGGAGAGAGAATGTCTGGAGGAGGGATCTAAAGAGCTAGGCTGAAGATGGTTAATGAAGCAGAGAAATGTGATTCTTGGGGTAGCATGAGTCACACACCAGGATAAGGAAAAGGGGGGCGAAATGACAGCCATGAACAAAGGGAAGTGGCAAGGCTTAAAACACCAAATAAGCAGAAGCAGCATCTTAAAAAGGTGCAAGTAGTTTACTTAAAAAGAAGCAGACGTTAATCCAGGTTGTGCTGGGATATCAGGTGACGACAAGGAGAGTCTCTGTGTCTAACCTTGTCTGCACCTAGATGCTGCTGCAGTGCACCCTAGGGTGCTGGTTCTGATGGCTGGTTCTGATTATCCAAACAGAAGGCCTGCTACAACATGTCATGGCTTCCAGTGAGGCTACACATGTAGATGTAGATGGTGTAAATGCAACCCTAAATGCCTTTTAGGCTAGTATATATATTTCAGCATAATTCACAACCTTTATTATTGACCAGATTCTCATTTCGCAGCAGGTATCACTTTCCCACTTTGTCACAGGATGGCTTGTCACAAGAAGTGTGAGAAGGCTTCAACAGAAAGAAGCAGACTTCACCTACTGTACCACGTTTGTCTGTCAGAAAGAATGAAATAGATAAGTGTACCTAACTGTCATGGTTCTAACCACTGCTCTAAACGCTAGGCAATAGTCTTTAGTAAACAGAACGGAAATATCCATTATTTCCCTACTCTCTTCCCTGGTTTTGTAGCAAGGCAAAATATGTGCTGTTCTCTTCCCATGTAGGCTAGCTTCAGAAGCTACTGCTGCTCATTCTGAACTGAGCTGGAAAGTGGCTGTATTGTAAATCCAAAAGTTCTTGATTCAAGCATTGCAAACAACACAGTAAAATAGGTAATGATCATAGAGGTTCTTGTTATGCTAGATAAAAAAGTAGAAAAATGAAGGCCTTAGGGATACCTACTGAGAGTTTGAGATGATAACTTAAGTGTTCTTGTGGCACAGCCGTAGGTAAGTTTCCTCTGAAGTGAGCTCTGACCAGAGGACTTAATGCTGTAGGGCAGTTCTTGTCAGCTGCAGTGTCTCACATCATAGGTCCCCACTTTGAATCCAGTCCACTATGTCAGCAGAAATGCTGCTGTGTTCAGCTATTCCCATGTCACAGGCAACATGCACTTCTTGAAATGTTACACCGTCACAGCTTGGTTGGTGAAGTTACGCTAAGGGGCTACATCACCGTCCTGAGTTTTGTTCCTTCAACTATCCCCTGCTAATGATAAACTTATGAGACTGGAATAAGCAAATAGCCAACGAAGCAATCACTGCGCTTTAGTCAGGAATCTGCAAACACAAAAAATAAGAAATGTTTGAGTGAGAGAGGTGAAGAATACTTGTTGAATCCAAACTAACCAAAAAAGCATCTTTACGCTACATGTTGTGACTAAAATTTCACCTTGTGTGCCTGCAAAGGCATCCCAGTGTTTCAGCCCTCCTTATCCTTTCCTTCTACTGAAGTCCCAGCCTCCAGTTTGTTCCCATTAGCAACATCCACTGTCAGCCAGTGGCCGGCTGATATTGCAGTTTGTTGCTCTTTAGCATTTCTTCTACAAGAGCCAACAGTGTTTCAGAGAGATGACACTCTCCCTCTTTGGAGACAGCCAGCTGCCACTATATTTTCTTCTTTCCCAGTGGTGTATTTTGGCAGTAGATTTCCTTTGCAGCTGTGACTACAATTTGCATTTTGAGAGTATTGGTTTAGAAAGATAAGGTATTTAACAGAGCTAACAATTATTGTTTTCAAATGGTTGAAAAGGTGATGAAAATTCCAGTTAGTGCTTGTGCTTGTGGATCAAAAACAAATATCACTCGTTGCCATAAATGCTGCTTCTCTCTCCTACTGTGACAGCTGATAACAGCTGAAACACAGATGCCACATTAGCCCAGGTTTCCATAGGAAGGGACTTTCGGTGGGGACATACTTCTCAACCTGGTTCTGGATTTGTTAAACCCTTCAAGGAAAGCTGGATTGTGTGCGTGTAGGACAAGGAAGCTGCATGTGTTCCTGACTTCCACAGAGGTGCCTTGGATTTTTGTTCTTTAGGTGCTCTGTGAACTTTGCTTTTGAAAATGGCAGACGACAAGAAAAAAGTGCTACTTAATGTGTGTGTGTGTGTGTTAAAAGAATTAGATTATACACCTTTCCATTTACAGAAAAAGTAGTCTTTGTCTAGGTTGAAATAATTTTAAATTATTCTATTTGGGTTTTGGCAGCAAAATCATGAAAACAATGAAGTTCAAAACCACGCTGTTTCAAGCTTTTATCTCTTTTTTTTTTTTTTTGCTAGCAATTAATGATAAACAAGAATTATAGGCTTATAATTAAAGGTTTAGTAGTTGCTACTTGGTTTAAAATTACCTTGAAGTGGTATTCTCCTTTTCACCTTTCTCTCCTCTTTGCTAATGTACATTCCAGCAGGGCTAATTCCCCAGGTATTTTTTTCTCTAAGGGCTTTGTCGAAGTGAAGGCAAAACTTTGACTTTCGTCTCTTCATATTTATGATAATCTTTTTCTTGTCACATTCTTAACATTTTGCTGCATCCACTTTTATGCCATTGTGAATATCCCTTGTGCTCTAAGTCCAATTTTCTGCTTTTACCTCACAGTGCTTAAACTATCCATTCTATTCTGCTCTGTTTTCATCAAGAACCAGCCCTTAGCAACTAGATAACAGCCTGATACTGAAGATTTCTTCTTTTCACACACTATAATACATCTTTTCTCTTCCAAAGAGATTTCTGGAGCTCATCAAATGCCCGTGCTACAGAACAATGCATCTGTGTGCTTTCTCTCAAATATCTTTTCTCTTCACAGAACTTTGAAATGCTAACTTATTTATTACTCGCTTCTAAAGAGAAAGCAAACAATTTCATCAATCGTGTTGAATCCTTTTGTGCTCCCTTTTTGTAATGTAGGTATAATCGCTGGAAAGCTCTTGGCTGCAAGATTTCTAGAGAAAGCCAAGGATGTCTTTAATAATTAGTGCTACATTCATTATAGTCAACCAATCTCTTGCAAGCAGTGCTGGCATTATCATTTGTTTCCAGTCCTGTGTTTACATGCTTTCATGAAGACAAAATGCCCATGCCACAAAGCAGAAGCACATGTACTGAAAGGGTCTTAAAGATCATGCCAGCTTCCCTACATCCTGCTTCTGTTTTGACTCAGTACCCTCATCCTTTTCCAGAGCAATACACTTTGAAAGCAGAGGGCAAAAAAACAGCTACCAGAGGCTGGAAATTAAGTTAAAATTATCACTTGTCTGTCCTGGCCACTTCTTCCTCTTGAGCACGTGGAGCAGAAGAGAGCATAAACCTCAGCCTTGGGTCATCCTCTGTGTTGGCTAATTTTACCAGCCAAGCAGTGGTAGCGCACGACCTTGGAGAATGTGTACGGTTAGCGCTGAAGCTCCCCAACTGCAAGTCTGCTTTGCCACACAGTGCTCAGCAGGCCACAGATCACATAATAGTAAAAATGATATGGTTTTCAGCTACAAGTTTGATAAAGGTGCATGGCCATACACCAGCTATGGTAACCTAAAAATGTGGGCTGAATGCGTAACTGTTTGTTCTGTGCTCTGTGACAACAGATAATCTTATTTTCCTCTGCACCTATGCTCAGTAAGTTTTTTAGTTTCATTTTTAAGTGGATCATGGCTACAGGTTAGGGTTTGTGACCAATAAATGTTTATAATGCCATAGCTGTATATAGAGCTTTGCAATAAACAAAATGGGGGAGAAAAAAAGAAAGCTGAACAAACAAAAAAAAACATTATCACATTGAAGTGTTCAATTAGACAACATGATCATCAAAGAAAATAAGATCTGAAACAGAAGAGGTTTTTTTTATTATATCAATAAGATGTCTATACAAAGAACTCTTAGGTTCTCTCCTGTTCATTTGCTCACTTAGAACTGTTGTTTTTCTGCCTGAATGTTAACTGTATAGCACTCGGCGTACACACAGCCCTTCTTCTGATGTCCCAGTTGGACAATTAGCTCAATCAGCTAAATCTACAGGAAAACTTAGGGTATGTGACAATGTGCTCTAAGGTGTTTAGCTGCTAGAGATCTAACCGCAATAGCACTACCTGCTGCACAGGGTTAAAAACCAACACTCCTGTAACCATCCTGTAACCGATGAGGTGTTCAGAGTGGTCTAAGTTTAATTACCAGTAGGTTAAGTAAAATTTGCTCAAGTTTCCATCCACAAACTTGAAAAACTGAATTATCCTACTTATAGGCTTTTGATGAACAGCACTTTCCCCTCAACAAACACAGAGCCAATGGTTTAAAATAGAGAGCACTGTATTGGGCAGAAGGAAGAAGCGCTCAGAACAAAACTGGGAAAGCCAGTCACAGCAATAAATCAGCCATGCCTGTTAAGTAGGATTCCTATCTCCTCAGGTGGTTTTGGCAATCGTGCTAACCTTAGTTGCCCTCCTGCAGCAGTAAGTGGCTAATGAGGCAGAATGGTCTATCAATCACTGCCTCAGTCAGAATGCTACTGCAGACTCATGTCCAAATGTAGGGTAGATCCATCCCTCAGTCTAAAGGGCATGATGCGCTGGGACTTTACCTGCCATCCCACATGAGGCACTCAGGAGGACTGCTTTCAGAATTCAGCCCAGGCATCTCAGTTGGCCTCAGTTCACCAAGTTTCTTTCAAAGCTGTACTGAATTTCCAGATGGAAGTGGGGGAATATTCATGACCCAGAAGGGTCATACCATCAGACAGAGACACCAGCCTGCTTTTGCCATCCTATTTATATAAGCAGAGCAAATCCAGGTTGTGGATTTGATTAGAGGATCCCTGACATTGTGCATATAAATACCCCTACTCTCTACAACCTTGGGCTGTATTACAGCTTTAGACCAAGCTTCCCATATAATATCCGGAAGATGTGAGTACCTCAGAATGGGTTGCTCAGCAGCCAGCATGCTGAGTGGGAAGCTGCCTAATCAGCAGGGCATGCTAAAAACAGGAGTGAGTCATAAATCCTGCTCCTCCTCTGAACTGTCTTGAGCACCTTCTTCAAGGTGAAGTTCGTATCCTCTCCTGAAGGCGGGCATGCAAGTCCTTTTTTTCTGCTGAACAGCAATGACTTCCCTGTAAGTGAAGCACAGATGAATGGAGGCAGCAACACACTTGTATGCAAAACTCGGTGATAGGAGAACTCACTCAATGAAGGTAACCTTAGGCTAAGGTCTTCTGTCTATCCAAAGGAATTCAAAGCTACATCATGTGAGCTTTCTCTGGTCTAGAGAGGAGGTGGGAACGTGGCCACACCAAACATTTCTGTGTGCAAAAACCTGAAAGTTTTATATTTATTAAAAACCCTAAATTGCCATTCAGTCCGTAACTTTATTTAAACAAAAAACATCCAAGTAGTTTTCCTTTTTCCTTTTGTTTTGTTACTTCCTCATCTTTATTCTGAAGTTGTTTTCTCTCGTAATGCTCATGCGTGAGTTGGATACAATAGTCTTGTGAACGGGATCCTTACTAAATCGTTCATCTGCAGAAATAATTGCAGAACAAGAAGTAGTTGGACTAACAGCAGGAAGTAGTACTTACACTAACGCCTTACAAACTGCCTTAGTTTACGGTTATCAGTTGTTAAAATAATTTCAGATATGTATAAGGACATCTTTTAAACAGATGGCTTTCCAAAGCACTGTAGGGAATGCATGATTATTATTTCTCAAATTAGGATCTTTTATCTTCTATTCGGTAGAAAAATGTTACAAGTTAGGAATTAATTGTCATGTAATTGATTGATAATTCTCCTTCCTGCTGTGTGCGGAAAGCTATTGGATGACGGTATATCGTTCTCAACAGGAGGAAAAAGTATCAGTCATTATAGGACAATTAGTTCCAATTTCCACTATTTTTCTTCCATGTGCTGATAAGATGATTGCCTACAAAGCGTAAGTACAGTAATTAACCATAAATATCAAATAACTTTAATTTTTATTTTTAACTTAAAAACCAAATCTAAATGCAGATGCTTCCTACGCCCCCATGCTTGTCTTTAATGGACTGGTGACATTCGTGAAGCAATAATTTTCATGTAGCTGCATTTAACAGAACCTGTCACAGTCAATCAGCTTATGTTCATGGTTTTGCAATGATGTTCCTGATTTCAGTGCTGATATGATATGGCCGGAGAAAACCCTGAAAAATCTTTCTATCTGCATCACAATTTATGAAAACTGTGTATTTCCCCACAAACCCACCATCTGTTTACAAGAAAATTTTTGGAGTCAAACTGTCATTGTTTGCTTTATGGACAGTGAAATCATAATACTTGGTTAGTCACCTTATAGCAAGCATAGTAGCATATCATTAATGCACACGTGGGAGGAATATACCTATGATGTATATATACAGAGAGATATATTTGTGTACACACAGGTATTTTACATGTGTCTGATTGATGTCTGTATGATGAACTCCTGAGATCTTTTAAAACTAGAATGCATATATCTGAAAAGTCTGAATCTTTTCTTGCACAGAATTTGCAAAGCTTGATCTACAAAATTCACTCACATGTGAGTATTTTTCCCATTAGTACACTTGGGTGACACATCTTAAAAGCTTTAATGCCACATACCAACTGTTTGCATTTTTCTAAATGCCAGCCATGTAATTTTATCATAGGATCTGGAAAACTAGCTGAGCTGTTTCCTTCTCCCACCTACCACCAAGTAATGCAGCCCGAATTTCATGTGTTTGGCTACAAGGATATTATCCCATGCCTTTAGCTGTAACTGTAACCTGCAGTAGCTTCTCAAAGACATAATCAAACTGGTCATTGAAATTTAGTTTATCATTGCATTCATAATGCAGAGAAGGAATATGATCTTATTGTGTTCTCCTTGTTTTCTTGGCTTTTTGATACTGCACGTGTTAATAGGGAAAAAACCAGAGAAGTTGGAATGTGGTACTCATTAAATTCAGCATATATGACTGAATATACATAGGGAGCAGATCTTTTTCAGAAAGAAGGTGCCATTTTTATATAGTCACTTGTCAGAGTAGAATCACACTCTGAGGTGACAATTACTTCACAACCTAAGTCCAAGACGTAACTAATCTGCGAGGGAGCACTGAACTGCACATCTCAGCTCCCCGTATTTGGTTCCTTAGTTCCTGCTTGTTCCTAATTAATTTTACCTACCTGGTGATAACTGAGTGGAGAAACTGGGACACATAGGAAATCTCAATAGAAGGAAAATTCAAAGATAAAATAGTGAATTTAGAGCTATGACCTACAGATACCAAAACAAGAATATTAATAGTGTTTCTCTGTATTATTTTACAACTTCTGTTGTGTTGTTCCTTATGAATTTTACCATGTCATAGTTAATCTCTATGGCACTTTACTAGTTTATAGGCTTTATTAGAGCCATTGATTGGACATGAGCCAAATATATGAATATAAATTGATTTTATGCAATGTACACAACCAGGAATTTATTGATATAAAGGGCTTCATTATTTGTAGGATTATTCTAAAATGATTTTGGAACAGCAAGAATTCTCTGTGGACTGTGTTAGAATTTCACGCTTAAATGAACTTGAACACTAATTTTTATATGAATTCTTTTGTCTTACACCGCTGTATAAAGGAAGTCTGGAAGTAAATACCAGGGGAGTAGAAATGCAGATTACAGTTTCAGGAAACAAGATGCAAGCATGAAAGATGACAGAACGATCATGTGGGAGGAAATTACTGTAGTTTCTTTCCCTTATTCCTAGTCATAACTAGCTATTATCAAGGACCTCAGTCATTTTGAAGCGGAATTGCAGTAGTAGAGGAAGACAGAAGGGTTAAATTATACATATTCTGATGCTTTGACAGGTTTTGTAACCTCACTGCTGTTAAAAAAAGACAACAATGTCAACATCCAGAGAGACAGGGCTGTCTCTAGCCCCATTACATCTAAAAATCAAAAGAAATACACAACTAAGAAATATTGTATGCTTAGGGGAAAATAAGAGTTTCAGAACATGGTCAGGGAAACAGGCATTTATATAGAATCTGTGCAAGGGACTTACCACTCTTGACTTGCTGCAGTGCTCCTTGCTCTTAATTTTTATGTTTCTCTGTAAGCTGTTGTGACTCTTCTGGCTCCCATGTGCTCTTCGGCATTGCAGGAGTGCAAGTTTGAAGCAGAGTCAAAAAATTATGGCTTTTAGCTGGAAAGAAAATGATGTTGGCTTCACTGTTGTCATTTAAATTAATGGCAGTCTTATCAACAGCTTAAGGAGTGAGTCTGAAAATATAATTTTGCATAGCTTGGTACCCCAAAATATACAGTGATTACGTGTTCGTAGATTACATATCAAACTGAGGTTCTTTCTAAAGATGCGAGCCAAAGTTTCTCTTGCACAGACTCTGCAGCATAAGATATTTCAGAGCCCTGTATGTTGAACAGTTCTGCTGTATTTAATAATGGGTGACAAGGAAGCTGAAAGAGAAACATGTAGATTGTGCCATGTACTGAGGAATTTGTCTTTCTCCAACATTCACAGGGTCCATATCCCTCCCAAAACATTCAGATCGTTTACTGTCCACTGGGCAGGTAATTTTCTATGACATTATATGGTTAGCTTTGAAACATGCTTAGAGATGAAATTGTATGCTGTAATGATTTCAGTTAAATAAAATGTGGTTATCGTGACAGAGAACTGTGAACTATTCTATGCATGTTTGACATTTATTAGATATACAATGAATTTAAAAAGTGAAATAGGTTAAGCAGGGTACACAAAGATTTGGCTACTATTTAGATATAGTTCATATTCAGGTAATAGGCTTTCAGTGTGAATATTAGACTTGAAATTTTACAGTATTTCATTTTCTCATGACTTTTCAGATACTCATTGTTGCTTTGCCTGACTATTAGAGAAGAACCCGGCTGAAATTCGTATCTATGTACACAAAACTTCTGGATAGCTATGCTGCCAGAAGTGCTTGAAATAGGAAATAAATGGATGTCTCAGGAGAGAAGCAAAATATGTTTCAACATTAAAAAAAAATATTTTGGATTTGGCCATCAAGATAGTTTCTTTCAGCTCTTTTTCTAAAAATATTTGTTCTTATTTTAAGCAAATTCTGGAGACTCAGACTGACCTCTTGTCTAATAATGGGAAGATTTGTTGCCTAGTTCAGGACTGTGCTGTAGATAACTCAATCTAACTAGCCATTGGCACCCAAAACTAAGAGTTTTGACTAACTGTCAAAAAATATTTCTGCCAAGCTTTCCTCTCTGCTACCTTGGAGTTGCAGCTCTTCTGCCTGACTTGGTATGTGGCTCCTTTCCTACCCCCACACATGCTTAAACTTGGGCTCAGACATGCCATCCTCCCAGTATGTGGGGTCCTCATCCCTGCTGGCTCACCATCTCTTGATCCTCTTCCTATCTATCACACCAAGTTCCTCCGTCCTGCTCCAGGACCAGCGATACTCCTATGGCAGGACACACTGGCATAGTCATTTCTAAAACTGAACAATAAAGTAGCTGTGGGTTTTTGGGCAGAGATTTAGGTGCTTTATCTTGTTTGTTCATTCAAGCCAAGGAAACTATTGATGTGATATTAGTAGCAAGCATTGGAAAACAGTTTTAAAGAGCTGATGTCCAGCTGCGATCTAGAAGGTGTCAAATGACTTGATGTTTCACATATGGCAGCAAGAGAAATGTCTCTCCTCCACTAAAAGAGGCACAGGGGTGATTCTGTGGGGGTTTGCTCTGATGTTTCTTGTGCATCGGTAGCAGCACAGACAGGACACCTGAATTCCCCCACCAAGGTTCTTCATCAGAACTTTTTTCCCCATGAAATGTTGGGCGTTTCATGTACCTTCTCTAAAGCAGTACTAAATCCTGATTGCGTTGTAAGCCTTTGTGGTAGTGGTGAAAAGGCTGTTGTGATATGACATCTTTACTGTGACCTTCTTTTCTTCTGAAAATGTAGTTACAGATCCATTTTATAAAAACCAAGAAGGTCTCTTTTGTGAGCTTGTCTTTTAAAATAATTGTCCATTACTGCAGCTGGGAAGACAGTGTATTTCATTAATAGGAAGATGAATGAGTAAAAAAATATATTATTAACATCCCAGAATACTTAAATCTAAGAAGAGATCGTTTATTGTAGATAACTTTAGACATTCTGGTAATGTTCCCATCTTCTTAATGATGTATTAATTATATTAAAAACAGTCTAATGGAATAGGGTAAATTTTCACTGTGGTTTCAAACCATTCTCTGGTACCACTGCGTACTTACCCTGTACGTATCAGCACTGAAAACTCAGAGTTCCTTTCTCTTTCAGTGCACAGGAGCTGTAAACAAAAATGACAGAGGAGCAGAACTGATGTTAACATGTGATTTCTTTTTTTCTTTCTTGGATAAGTTCCAAGCTGGATGTAACTGCTGAGGTGAACACGTTTGGGATGCTGAAAATATAAGCTGTCAAGGAAATACCGTTTAACGCTATAGATCCCAATTTAGTACTTGGCATGCTTATTGAAGTACAGTGACCAGCTCTACTACAGTTACAGCATTAAACACTGAAAGAATGGGACAATGACTTCTGAAAACTTATACAATTACTCGTAGTAACACTGTATTTGTATGTTTTTAATAATTTCATTGATTTTAATTTTCAGTATGGCAGAAATATCTGAAAGGCAGCAAGGTAAAAGGATACTTTCCAGAAAATTTCTCATTGGGAGGGAATGATTGGTCAGCATGGAATGTCTGACCCATTCACTGTCTCACTCCACCCAGTTTGTATTCAGCAGATAAGAGGAGGAATGAGCAAAATTAAATTGTCTGAAAATCCACCATGCAAAAGCAATGTCACCAATTTTATTTCCATGGGATTAAGTATTCACTAAGTCCTTCAGCAGCTGCTATGGTATTCCTGCTGTAATTTAACCACACAGAAACCATACAGATTTTCTTTGTTGCCCTTTGGGCCTTTTTTTTCTTTTTTCTTTTTTCTTTTTTCTTTTTTTTTTTTTTTTGTAATTCTATCATAAATGTCCCCATGATTTGTCAGAAGGTGATACACTACTCTGAGTTTTGCTCTCATTCCATGTCCTGAAAATCCCCCTTTCATGTGAATCACTGTGAACGTCCCACATCTCTCCCATTAATTTTCTCACTATTCAGTTTATTTTTCAAAAACAATTTTAAACAAATAAAATTTTCCAATGGGATTAGTCCCCCCACACCTTACTTTGGATATGCCTGAATGTTTGCAGAGACAGGCTGTTGCCCCTGGAGCACGTTCTTTCAGCTTTCAGATTTCCAGAGGCTAGTCCGTGCTCCTTAATCAGCCACCTCTGAAGGCTTACTCCTCTTCTTTACTCCTCTCTTAATAGTAGTTGCTACTTTACTACTCTCTTAAGAGGTGCATTCCAATGCAACTCTCACCATCAGGATCCGCACCAGCACACTAAGGCAGCCAGCCAATACTTTGTACCTCCATCAGGAAATCTCTTGCTTCTTGTGAATCTCCAGAGTGCATTTGTGTATTATTCAGATGCTTCCTTTTCAGAAGAAGTCTGAGCTGATGTGAATTTTTATCAGAATTTTTCTTGCATAGGGAACAGTGAAGTTCTCAAAGGTTCAAATCATCGTCTCTGGATTTTCAGTCAACACTTGACTACCTCTGTATAGGAACAATAAGCATTATTTTGAATCATTCCACATACTTGTTATTTGGTTTTGCACCTGTCTTATAAGGGTTACATGGCAGTAGTATAGATGGGCAGTGAAATACCAAAGAATCAGCATGCTCAGGGAATTCAGTCTATGCTGTATTTTACAGAAGCATGTAAATACTTCTATTTATGACTACAAATGTACTCTTATCTATGACTGCATGTTGCACGTGCAGCATGTAATATTTCATACCTGGCACTATAATCTTTGTAGTGAACACTGAACTGGAAATCATAGTCAAATTCTATGACATTTCATTTTTTAACCTATAAGAAATTTTTGCTTGCAACTGCTATTTCATAAATGGCAGATAATGTGCTAGTTTTTTGTAGATCTTTACCTTCAGCAATGCACTGCAGCATTAAAGTAACCCCTTTTTTTTTTTATAAAAGGCCCATTTAAATCTAATTATCCAGTACTCTGCAGTCTGGAATAATACCACAGTGTTTATACCATTATTGTGAAAAGCTGCAGCATTACAATAACAGAAGCCATCAGATGTTATCTCTATAAGGGCCTGGGCATGTGCTCTTCAGGAAATTCTTTACTATAGAAAGCTTTTTCTGAGACAAGATTTTTTTTCAGCTCCTTCACACCTATTTAAAATATCAGGACAGTGCCATTGGCCCGTAAAGGTCAAAGGCTCTGTAGCAAGTCTCAAAGCATTTGTGCATGCCTCATTAGGCATAGTGACCTCTAACTGCACGAGGACTCTACCGAGAATTGTTCCTGGACATCAGAGGAAAACTCTGTTTTGTTATTTTTTCCTTCTTTTGAATAAATGAAAGTGTAACACTTCAAATTTGTTCTCCTAATATATTTTCAAAATACAGCTCCAAAACTGGAAGCAAATAAATTACATTTGCCTTAATTTTTAATTAGCTGAAGTCATCACTGCAAATTGTGTCTTCTTATTACAAAATAAAATAGTCAACTGCCAGGCCTGAAATAATTAAGCAATATATTATAATTAAGCAATTTAATTTTGATTTAATTATGATATATCATACAACGTTTCTTTTGATTTAACTGACATTCATTGACAAAATGCTATAATATAAAACAGCACTAATGTTTACAGCTGATGGCTCTGCATGTTTTGCTTCATAGTATTTGGCATTCATCAGAGCATATGGAAAAAGTCGTCCAGTCTGGAATAGCTGGCACGTTATTTCATACTACACAAATTATGCACTACATGTTTTTCTCGGTTGTTATTTTGGGAGGCAAGTGGGGAAATCTTCGCAGACACCGGACTTGAGCCAAAGTTCATGGATATTAACTGGAATCTTTCCATCGACTTCGGTCTGCTTTGGGCAGTGAACTGTTCCCGTGTTGTTACAGGCAAATAGATAAGACTGCATGCTTATGAAATATTTATGGAGCTGTACCATATACATGTTCTGTGTCAACATCAACATGATTTTATATTAGGCTAGAGACTGAGGGCAAAGGCAGAAGCGATGGGCAGGCAGGGAATACTGCTTCATTCAGTGCTGCAGCAATAAAATTGCTGCAAAATATCCACAAAATTGCTTCTTCAGAACCAGGCCAACCCCCTATTTAGTTAAAATCTTTTTCATCAGATGACAATGTTGGAGAATGGCTTCTATTCCAGACTACACTTGTGTGCAAACCCCTGTTTAATGATAAGAATGATGAGGATCATTTCAGAAGGTTCATTCTGCCTGCAGTCAGGTCTGTGCCTGCAGGTCTTCATGGCTGCGGGCTCATAGATGTAAAGTTGAAGGACAAAAAGCCAATCTTCATCTTGATTTAATGATTTGAGCACTCTCGGCAACGTCCATGAAAACAATCACGTAAGGCAGGAAAGCTCATGATTCATCGTATTGCATGCAGTCAGATGCTCTTATGCCCCTTTAATTTTGATGCGTTACCTTTTTTTCCTATGGTGATGTTTAAGTTTCTCAGCAAAAGGTCAAAGGCCAAATGTCTTTTGGGACTGAGAGTAATTGTATACTCAGAGCAATAATGAATGTTTGTTATCTCTCAAACCCTTTATCCCTCTGGTTTTCTGAAGAAAATGATTATTCAGATCAGTGATATTTAGGATGCAGTAGAAAATTAGAACAGTGTGTTCAGAACCAATATAAACATTTCAGCCAACCTTCTTGTGATAATGAAATTGCTTTGTGCATCTCATCTCGCCTTCACCCCAGTAGCTCAAAATTCTTTGCTTTGTGATGTGTGCTCAGGTAAAGGTTTTGCAAAATGCCCATTAAACAAAATGAAATTAAAAATATGCTGATGTGGGATTATGTTTGTGACAGCCTCTCAGATACTTCAATATGGCTGCATTTACGTACCCTACAGATATCGTAGCTTCATGAATACAGCAATGAGACATCTGAATAATTTAAGAGAATGTTGTCAGTAGCAAATGTCACACGAAATAACTGGAAGGAAAATTGCCTTGAAAAAGTGAAGATAAAAATGGATGCAAATCAATTTCTGTTTATTATACAAGTTGCTTAAACAGGAAACAATAGGTTATTGCTTTGATAGGAAATCTTGGAGTGGTTTTGTTATATCCTTATCACTACATTTATTTTATACAGAAACTTTGGCTATGATCCACACCTCTGTAACTCTCATAGAAAAATAGTTCTGTAAATAGACTGTGAAATTTGCACATAGGGAGCAGTTATTACCTGCTTATACTTTCAAAATTGAAGAGCAAAACGTAAATCTACATCAGAGTTTTACAGGAATTCTGAGGTTTCAAATTCAGCTGTTCAAAATACAACACCATTGGAGAAGAACTCTAAGCAATAAAATAATTCTGGCTGAAATTAACCCTGCAAAAGATGTTTCCCTCTTGTCTAATAAATATTTTATGAAGAACATGAAGCAATATGCTGATGCAGTTGTATTTACCCAGTAAGCATGAGCACCAAGTGATATTCTGCCTATTTAGTCTTTTATTGATGAGAGGTCCATTTCAATGATTTAAACATTATCTTTTCGTTTTTTGTTGTGTTTTTTTTTTTTATTCTGACAGCTTACCCAGGGGTTAAAATGGTGAGTGAAAGTCATCATGAGGCCCTGGCAGCACCGCCAGCTACCACAGTAGCAGCAGCCCCTCCAAGTAATGTCACCGAGCCAGCCAGTCCTGGAGGAGGGGGAGGAAAAGAAGATGCATTTTCTAAGATAAAAGAGAAGTTCATGAATGAACTGAACAAAATTCCACGTAAGTAAAACTTGATTGATTAAAAAGCTTCTGTTGGCAGATTAGATTTAACTTGACATTTTCTTCTCTGTCATTTATTTAGACAGCATACTAAATGTTTTCTAGTCAAAACTAGAAAAATTGGAAAATAAAGCTGGTTTAGTAAGCTCATCAAAATAATTGGAGTAGAAAAAAATAGGGTCGAACTCAAACGTAATTTGAGTCTATTCTTATTATGTCAGATTGTCTTGTTAATTTTTACTGATGAATTATTGCTGAATCATCTAAAATGGAATGGCAGAACTTCACAGTGGCCATGGGACCAATAAGCAAAATATTTCCTAACAGTAACACTTAGGGTTTCGTGTTTATGACAAATGTGTGTGGGCATATTACCTTAAAGCAAAATTTGGCCAGAACTCACAAATATTGAGAAAATAAGGAAACTGTGTGCCTTTGGGGATTAGAAAATTTAGAAAAAGTGGGAAAACTGCTTTTTAACAAGGAAATAGCTCTAATACATCAGTAATGTGTGAAGATAGCCATGCTTTTCCCACCCAGTAATTTCTTTATATCAACCATTGTACATTGTTCGCATGAGTTCCTGTACCTATGCAAAATACTTTAAAAGTGCCAATGTAAATTTCTGTGAAGTCAATAAGGTTAAAGTCAGTAGGGTTCTTTTGGTCTGTGCTAGAAAGTATTGATTCGAATTCGAGGCCACAATTTGTTCACATTCATTAAAAAAATATAAGCGTTAGCTTTTTGCTGTTATTTATGAGACTACTAGGGTTCTTGAACCTGTTTGGTATGTTTTAGTATGCATACAATGATATGAAATATACAACCAAGTCATTGTTAATGTGATTTCATACAATAAAGAAAAAATCTTCTTTGTTACTGACAAAAAAATTACCTAATGATACAAGCAGATTATTTTGTCACTTACAAGAAGGTGAAGGCTGTGTGTGTATGTGTGTTTTAACAGCAGGCATTAGAGAGATATCCAATCTTTAATAATTTTTACTTCAGAAGAATAAGGAAATGTAAAACATTTTCAGCGAAGTGTTTTAACATATGTAAGAGTTTTCATTTTTAGAAGGTTATCATTTGTGTAAAGAAATGTTGTGTGACTGATAAAGACAGATAACAAATTAGAATATTAATCGATTTTTTATCTCTGAAATGGATCTTGGCAATCTGGCAGATGCGGTTTTTGCAAAATTGATAGCAAACAGCCTTGCTCTGTCACTTGAAATTCTCACTTGCAAGAATAGAGGTGTTACAGTGGTAAGAAGTCCGTATGTCATTAGTTTGGTAATCTGCACAGTCCAGTGCAGACCATACTGAAATGAAATTGCCTGATGATATCATGGGAAAAACAAAACTACAAGAAGAAAAAAGAAGAGGAAAAAAGAAAAAACAACACACTGGAGGAGAAACAGACATCATCTGAAACATTTGTCTTTTAATTTTTATCACACCATGCTATGTAAATGAGGTAGATGACACTCTACGTAGCTATTGTTTTATTTCTAAACTTTGGTTTTAACATAGCAAAGCTGTGAATGGTTTCCAGTATGAGGAACTCTGTAATTGGTAGGTTTAGGAAAAGGCCTGTAGATAAGAGAGCTATCAGCCAACACCCCCAGGTCCTTTTCCTCCAGGCAGCTCTCCAGCCAGTCTTCCCCAAGCCTGTAGCGTTGCATGGGGTTGTTGTGACCCAAGTGCAGGACCTAGCACTTGGCCTTGTTGAACCCCATCCAATTGGCCTTGGCCCATTGATCCAGCCTGTCCAGGTCCCTCTGCACAGCCTTCCTACCCTCAAGCAGATCAGCACTCCTGCCCAACTTGGTGTCATCTGCAAACTTACTGAGGGTGCGCTCGGTCCCCTTGTCCAGATCATTGATAGAGATAAGGTACCTTATGCTGATAGTGAGACCAGAACATATTGCTCTTGTTTTAGAAATCTGGACTTTTTTCCAAGATCATGCAGTAATTTTGTGGTGGAGTGGAGAAATTAACCTGGGGTAGTCAGAAATCCCATGCCAACTGTCTGTTCTCCTTCCAGAGGGGGCAGATGTGATTGGTTCTTCCCAGCATCTCCATCAAATACTGGGACTGTTTAACATGACATTCTGCTGTGCATTTTTTTTTTTTTAATTTTGCCATTTCAAGAGGAAAGTTGAATGTTCATTGTAGTACAAAGGGGCAAAGGGCTTAGGTGTGGGGTTTTTTAAATATTTAAATATGAAAGAGCACCATTGATATGTCGGAGCATTTTATATCCCAAATAGCTTCAGTTTTCCGCATTTTCCCCAATAACAAATCCTACGTGAGTGGACTGTAATTGACAGGTCTATATGTGTTTCTCATTTATAAACTAATACAAACAGATCACCAAATAAGTTTAAGTAGGCTGTCTCCAAAATACTGGGGGCAGGAGTGGAGAGGAGATGTCATTTCCCTATTGGAAGATTATAGCATTTCTTTCCTATTTGTTCAGTTTATGTCAGTAGGGAGTTGTCAACAAGGTGTTGTTAGCCTATTAAAAAGCTGAGGATTTAATTGTTGTAGTAAAGTTGTCAGACCTTACCTCTTACAGCTGCTTGGAAATTTTTTGAGAATCTCTCTTAGAGCAGAATGTAAATTTATCCCAACCAAATAGGTTTTATAGTGCCTTTCTAGGAATTCCTTGCTGTGTGTGACAGAGAATAAAGATGGTGATTGGGCCCTGTTGGGACAGCACAGATATTTGGGTCGAAGGACACTTCCAAGACCTTGGACCAGGTTTTTCCTCTGGTAGATTCAAACTGAAGACCTGACCCTGAGTCTTACACATGGCAGAGGAATGCCGTAGTCAGCAAGTTGTCTAATCTTTGCAGATCAGTAACAAGCCTGTTGTCTAGTTCATGTTCGTTCTCATTTAAATCTTCCAAAGGTCTCGTGTTCATCCCCACATGACAGGGAAGGCTTTGAAAGCTTAGTAGTTACTGTGAGAGGATTTTTTTTTTCAGTGCGGTGTTGTCTATGTGCAAGAGAGAAATAATTAAATGTTTTAGTTGCATCTGCCTACGATGTCTGCAATGGAAAATAAGCCATCGTGATTTAATGGATGTACCCATATTGTGAAAAAACTCACCTGCAATCAACTTGGTTTGAGTGATAAAAAGGCTGAGCCATAGTAGGGGCTAATTTATACATAGTCTCCTCTTCCTGGTTTTCACAGAAATTATATAATATCAAGTCATGCTTATATAAAAAAAAACACATTCAAATAGTGGAATACATGATGACAAAAATAAAGGTACAGCAAACTACACCCAACAGAATAAATACTGTTCCTTCCGCGTGGCTTATAATAGAACAGTCATCTTTTTAAAATAACACATAGAAGTCGCAAGTTAAATAGTCCAGACATACTTAACTGAGAATATCAGGATTCCCATTAGGATTTCACTTTGCAAAACTACAAATAGGGTCTGTGCAATCTGAATTATACTTATGTTTCCTTCTGTAATATAGGCACCAGAAAAGTCTTATTTTGACGAAAATGGATCAATTTAATAGAATGAGGAAATAAGGGCCTATTTGTATTTGTCTGCATTTATTTCAAGAGTAGTGATGCAGTATGTAAACCCAGTTAAAATTTTGATAAATACAAGCAGAAACTCTATCTTTTTCATTGATTTGTATCTCTTTAAAGTAGAACATACTCCATGTTTTGTGGCAGGAGAGTGTAGGCTTGCAAAAGCGGACAAATCATTCAGAATGGCGGTGTCCTAACATATAGTTCACTCTGGATAAAGCAAGTGGGATCATTTTATTACAATGAGTCATGCAATTAAAGTGCAAGAATCCTGTAAGGTTACTGAGGCATAACTGTGAAGAATTTTTTTCTGCGTTATTTAAATCCCTGCATTTTGGTTGTGAGTGGCTGATTTGCATAATCACAGTACAGTTGTTTTTCCATAACTGCACTGTGTATAAAAGTCACTCCATCTTAATTGGTTCTTATACTTTCTATCCCAATTTATCTTTAATCTGCAGAATTTCTAAGCTGTTTACCAGAAGGAGAAAAAAGGTACCATCTCTGCTTTTATGCTTTGCATTTTAAACCTAGTAATTCCAACACCTGAAAAAGGGGGTAAAACAAAGCAGATAATGGCATTTACACTTCTGAAAACCAAATTGCACTAAAAGACTTTGTAAGATACATTGATTCTTTCCTTCCTCTGTCTCACTGTTCTTCCATCTGGGCCTTTGTCTACAGGCTAGGAAAGTATATGCCATACATTTACAGTAAGCGAGTTCTATCAAGGCTATAGGAACACAAGACAGAAACAGCTTTTGGGTGGAGGCTTTAAATATCAAATTCTGATACTTACGATACAAAAATAAAACTTAATGTCAATCAGCATTAGTTTATTTAATAAGCATCTTTGTGAAAGCAAAGTGATTTTGATGTGTTTCCTAAGAACACGTTTCTGTATGAACAGAAGACTTCATTCTGCCAATAAGGTAAATAAAACAGCAAAAATCCAATAAAATTCCAGCATACATCTGACTGAAGAATGATTGTCTGTTATTGCTTCTCATATAATCTTGAATAGCTGTAATACTGAATGCACTGAATCCAGGATACTATCGTTACCTCTTTAATAGGAAGTTATTGCATATCTCTAATGCTGTCTTACATTGTAATTGGATAAAAAGTTACATTTCCATACCAACCTTGTTCTGAAATGCTTGCAACTCCATTTGGCCTCAGTAGCTGGTGCTCAAAACCCCTAAATTTGATTCATCATATACAACTGGCCAGTAATCCCCGGAACCAGGAGCTCAAAACGTTGTGATGATTCAGGGTAAAACCCAATGTTCTATGCAGACTTGTTTCACGTTCTGTTTGCAGATATTCAGAGAAAAGTTTACTCACCTCTCCTTGGCCAAGTGAATAACTGTCAAAGCAAAATGGGGCTGGAGGCTATAGAAGAAACTGCGATAAAAAATGTAAAAGTAACCGTAAGACTGAGGTCTGGGTTAATTCTAAATAATAGCTTAGTAAGCTGAAGTACAGACTTGTAGATATATTTGGGTAAATTAGAAAATAAAATAAGCCTGGATTTATATGTTTAGCCATTTAAATTCAAGTTTCAGCCTTCAGCAGTCATCCTAGACAGACCTCATTATTTCTTTTGCCCTGCTGGTCTCTGCTTTTCTGCCCTTCTGCCTTTTTTGATTGACCAGCTGAGGTTGTATTGAGAGTTCTTATTACCTTCTGTAAATGGCAATAAAGTTCATTTCTTAATTTTTCTTTCTTATTTGGCATCAAGATTAGCAAGGAGGTATTATTAAATGTTGTCTATTATTAGAAACTTGAGTATTTTTTGCATGGGGTCTTTCTGAAACTTAATTTTTATGGAGCTCTCAGTGCCATCATTTGCAGAAACTAAATTCAGGCTGTTCATTTCACTGCTTCTCCTAATGGTTCCTGGAGTACAGGTGACACTGCCACAATGAAGAGAGGGCATGGTCTTTTCAAATTTCATAAAAAAGATGCAAAATGCTGATAATAGAAGGCTTTCAGATTTCAAAACTGGATTAATAGAGAGAGATTATACTGTAGATGAAATACAATAAAATCACAGTAAATTTCTCAGCAATAGCTATTATTTATATTTCCATGGCACACAACAGTGCTTGTCATTGCCCAGGATCTTCTTAGGTTAGCCAGAAAAAAATTGAGTCTTTGTTTCAAAGACCTTCCTATCTAAGTATATAAGTCAAGGAATAGCTGCCTGCCTGCAGAAAATGAGGGTTATGTATACATATGTGTGTGTGTGAATATATATATATATGTATGTACACTCATAATTTTGTCAATACAATAAGCAGCGATCTCCACTTAGGAGTAGTCTGACACTGGCAAACTCTATTTAGGTATCCTGGCAAAGAGGACTTGTGCAGAAAGATTTAGAGGAGAATAAAGAAATAAGTTTCTTGATGTTTAGGAAAGTCTGAAGAACAGTGCTAGAGAAAGCGGGAAGGCATAAATTCGAGTAATTTTGTTTCCCTTCCTATCATCAAATCATTGGCAGTTACTCATGCCAAGCAAATACATGCAGCTTTACAGTGGGAAAGAAACAGGGGAAATCAGAAATAAAGATTTATTTTGGAACACAGAACAAGTACAAGAAAGAGCTATTACAGTACAATAGTAAAGGGGAAGAAATCATTATTTCTAAATACTGCAATTTAAATGCAAATCTCAGATTAGTTTGTTTTCTCAGAGTTCAGTGATTGTATGAGAACTTGAGAATTTATTTTTTTTTTTTCATTAAATAAAAGTTTCTAGATCACCTGCTGGTGGGGAAAAGCTTGAAAATACTGCCCACACACCTCCAGAAGGCACAAAAATCATGAGACAAAGAAAACCAATTCTACTCTGTTATTTTATAAACTCATGAAAACACCTTCATTATTTTTAGAGGTCCAGCATATTTTGAATGCTTGAAATTAGGAGTCCTGGAAATAGAGCTATTAAATCCAAAGTACCTAAATAGATACTGAGGGGTGGAAAAATGGAAGGGAAAAACTCATGAAGCAGAACATGGATGAAAATCCTTGTCTGGAAGGAAGAGCACATGGTCTGCAATGCTCTTGAATTGCGCTCAGTTGATATTTTAATTACTGATTCTGTTATGAAGAACATTTTTACAGTCCATGAGTTATTTTCACATGCCTTCTGATAGGATCCTGTTAACATGTCCTGTACTTAAACTTTTGGATCTGTGTCAGCTGCCAGTTTGATCCTCATAGAGGGCTAAGCTAAGAACCTCAGGCTGTTACAGGTATGAGCTGCTCCAGCATATCCCAGAAGTGCTGCTGCAGACCACAGCTCGATCCAGCACCAGCAAGCACACGTGCTCACCAGGAGGTTACACATCCCCTCCAACCAAAGGAAGCGCAACCCATACATCTGACACTCTTAGGTCTGAGAGAGGACCCTATTCCTACTCTGGCCATTATCTTGGCTCCTTGGACAAGCTGAGGACGAAAGGAGAAATCAGAAGAGCAGAGTCCTCCAACTTGAGCCAGAGCACCAACTGCAGCACCCTCCATCCCAGCACAGGGGAAGCCTATCGCACACCAAACCCATGTGCTCTTCTACAGCACCTTGAGAATACACTGTCCTGCCTGAAAGGAAATACTGTCTCGTAGCCAGAAGCACACTGCGAACGTAACCTCAGTGTGAAAGAGAATTATCCATTATTGATTACATGTGTCTGAAACATCATTTCCAGAAACAGCAGTTGGTTTGAGTTGTATAATCTGAAAGAAGGGGAAGGAGAAGCAAGTTGTCCTGTAAAATACATGGTTCTGAGAACATTTCAGCAAAATTAAAAAATATATATATTTCAGATTAACCTCTACAGCCACGGGGATAAAATTTGTCTATAGCAGAAACAGGGCTGAGCACCTACCTTTGATTTGGTGACAGAGTTTTAACAAGGGGTGCCAGAGTACCCCCAGAGGGTCTCCCCAAGCACATCACTGTGATTATTATTTTACGTGTTACAACGACTCTGGTAGGTATTTTATTGCACTATAGATATGTTAAGTTGTGCCAGTGCCTTATAAATTGAGTAGAGAATTCAATTTACAAGCAGAAAACTGAACGTGGTTGCTGGCTTCCTTTCAGTACTGGGAATGTATCTTAAAATTTCGTTACTTGGTGTGAGGGAAAGTGCACAATTTTATGTTTACATGTGTAAAATAAACACAATCTCTGCTAGTCTTTTTCAAACTTACCTGCAGATGAAGTGTTTACAGAAATTACCCATTATCTGTTATAATTCAGTTTCTAATCTTGCTCTGAAAATACTCTATAAAGAGAGTTCATGGAATGATTGTTCTGAACTTAAAATTGAGAATACATTTAAAGATTGATTCTCAGCAGCATACTGCATAAAAGAAAAAAGCACTTGGGACTATGGTTAATAGATTTGCTTTTTAAAAGTATGCTCTAAATGGGCAAGGAAAACATAGGAATTACTGTTAAGATTGCTATTCCATCCTTACTTCAACTACTTGTGCCTAGGCACTGTGGCAAGCTAGAAGATATTCTCTTGCATTTTTATAAGAACCAAGAGTAGATAATGAAGCCTCTGTTATTCTGACGTAGTGTTGTATGTTGGCGCAGATGAAGAACAGAATGTCATTCTTTGTTATTTTTAACTATTCTGCTTAGAACTGGGTGAATTTGCTGCTGACAGTTATCCAAGCTAAAGCCTTCCCTGAGGGATTATAAATCCCTGTAGGTCCGTAGCATCCTTTCTTGCATTCCTTTTATCTTTTTAGTCTTGGCTTGTGTTTCAAGCGAGATATTGAACTGCTCTAGATCTGAAAGTCTCTACTTCTTCCACAACACACAGCCAGTTTGCAAGAGCTGTGGAGGTGGCCTCCAATCTTCAGAAGGATCTTGGTATAGGTAGACTTTGCTCTGACTCCACAGAAGGAAGCTGTGCTGCTGAACTTGAATGACTGCCTCATGAAGGCTGAGTTCCAGCTGGCAGCTGAGTGAGCCATCTGCCTACTCCTGTGCAGGTTTCTGAATCTGAATCTAATCTTAATTATCAACTTCAGCAAGAGCTCCCTAATTTGCTCATAGCCCCTATATCATCTGGGGGCATGTTTCAGTACTGTAGCTGGCACTGTTTCCCTATTGCAGCAGGAGCCACCAAAATGAAAGATGAGGTTTGTCCTTTCAGATGGGAAATGCATTTCAGCCCACATCTAAAAAGGAGCTCCGGAAATGTTCAGGGTTTCTACACTCAGCTTTTAGAAACCAGGCTCTGGGAGTCAAATTCACAAATGTGAGTTAAATGCCTTGGTTGTCTTCAGAACAACACAGAAAACAGGAGGCCCAGAAGGAAAAACTGGAGGGAGATGTGTCTGAAATGGTACTGGTCTCACAGACTGATGTCTAGGAAGACCCCTAGGTTAGGCCATTATAACAGGCAAGTTCACACCTGAAAACAGTTTCCCTGGACTTACAGACCTGATTTCTCTCTTTGAGAGTGATTGGTTCACTCTCTTCTGTCAACGAACAATCTGATGAAGAGCAAAGGAACTCACTGGATCAGAGACTGGGCTGAAGGACAGCATATGTATTTTGCTGTGAAATGCTGTTGGATAAAATAAGCAAATAACACTGGGTATTTAGGCCTCCTTACTCTTAAACAAACGTCCTGCACAAGGCTACAGAGTCTGACCTCATGAATCCTGCATTTCTTTCCTAGCTGTTCCTGCAGAAAAGGCAGATCCAGGTTAGTTTTTCAGTTTGATCCCCTGATTTCCTTTAGTCTCAGGAAGACCAGGAACTCAGGTATTTTAGGCTGCAGCCTGAACGATATTCCTCAGCCTTTGCTGCCCGCTCCCATGTTGTCAGTTTGAAGCAGCCACACAAGCCATTCGTTTGACACAGTGGAGTAGGGGTGGAAGTTCCTTGTAGAGGAGGGAAAAGGAGTATCCTAAAGCTGGTGAGATGCCAATAGCATTGAAAATCATTTCCACATGAGAAGCTTTCTCCCCCTAAAGCTGTGTTAGGACCATCCCCCATATGGCTGTACCCCAAAGGGGAGGAAACCTCCAGAACCAGGACAGGCATCAGACTTTTTTTTCCTGGAAACAGTTTGTAGAGAGGCAGTACATTCTTCACATAGTCAACAACGTTGATAAGAATTTTTATACCTTTCTTAAAGATATTTTTATGGTACTTCCTTACCAGAATTCATTGCATTTTCTATTTTCCTTCTGTATTATTTCATTTATGTATTTATTAACACTTTTCTCCAAGCCAGAACTCACATGAAAGAATTGGCACAAGCAATATACCAGCTAACCCAACATTCAGACTTGTTTCTTCTTTAGATTTCAAACCTCACTTCTCCTACAAAGCCAGCTATTTTATTATGTTTTCCAAGACCTCAGTACCCAATTTTCAGCAAATGTGCTCTAAGCTGGAATATAGCATTTCAGGTCTCAGCCTTGGAGTCAGTTATTTGTTTGTAATATGCTGTGGGTGTAGATTTACTTGCAGCATGGGCAAGGGAAGGAGGACAGAGGAAGATAAGGCAAGTTTACTATTCATAAATTTCAGTCTAGCGTAGCATTTTAGATTACAACTCAGCGATGGCAATCACTTTATAGGAAACTGTTCCAGAATGCCAATTTCTAAACTCTTTTGCCTCATGAAATATTTATTGTTAAGTTTTAAGTCCTAGGACAGTGAGGTGGTCAAGATGACAGAAAATAGTATGGGGGATGGAGAGGACCAGTGGACAAACAAGAAAGCTTGATGTTACATGAACTCAACATCAATGATGATTAAAAATAATGATGAAAAAATGTCAAGATTGACTTGACAATTCTGAAACAGCCATGCATTTATTTAACAGTGTTTATATGGTACAAAACCAGTTATGCACACTGCTTTTCTTGATAAAAGTAAGCAGGAAGAGACAAAATGGAAGAGGGAAACTATTTACAAAACTCTTTTCTATTCAGTTGATGCGATAACAAAAGTCTTTAAACTGTGCAACATCCTTGATTTGCAACAGCTCATTTTTGTTAGGAGCCTACTGACAGCTGGGCTTTAATTCTGCAAAGTGCGTGGAACTGTCCAACATCGCTAGTACTTCTCACTGCCACTAGAATAAGAAAACTAGCTATAATTTTCTAATCATAATAACAAGAAGCATTTTTATCCTGTTGAACTGAATATTTATCCCAGTAATTCCTGGTAGAAACGGAACAGAAAATATGTCCTCTTTAAGAACAAACAACCAATCCCCTAAATTGTGTCCACATTAGGTAAAATATTTTGTGATACCAAATCCCTGATGGCATAGCAACGCTAGCTGAACCCTGCAGTGCAGGATGAGTGCAAATAGATGAACAAGTTTTTTCTTGTTTTCAAGTCTTTTTCTTGACTGACCTACACCACTTCTCTAAATAGCATGAAAGGCAAGAGAAGTGCATTCTTACGTGATACAACCATGCAAGTATAACCTGTATATATGCAGGGTATGCAGGCTGAGTTCAGGTACTAAAATGATGCACAGCAGATTTTAGAATTTCAAAAGGTTTAATCCAGTAAAGTATTTAAATGTGCACTAACCTTTAAGCTCCTGAATAGTCCATCAAAATAAATTTGTTACACACAAATGGTTTAGAGGATCAAGGCTGTAAACACTTACATTTGTAATACATGCTGCAATTTACCTGATGAACTGCCACATTAATTCATATTTTAATGTAAATTAATTGTAATTTAGCAATGGTTATTTTAAAAGATTGTACCTCTACAAGTGATGTAATTTTAGAGACATGTACCACACACACGTCTAGTGGTAGTAGCAAATTTCTCTTCAGATCTTCATAAATATCAGTGTAATTTTTTTACCTTCCATTTAATTTTAGGAGGCTGCTTGCTGAGAGTTGTACCCTCTTTTGTCACATGGCTTATTATCACAACACACATTTTCATGATTGTTGTCAAAAAAAGATGGCATTTAGGGCAGTTGTTTTGTTTAAATGATCAGTAGAATGATACTTTGAGATCGTTTGGGATGGGGGTACTGAAATTTTCCAGTGGAAACCATTGGAAGAGTGTAATTACCTCGCTTGAGATTTGGGCCAACCCTGCAAACATCCAATTTCCACAGAAGTGATTGAGGTTCTTTCCATTTAGTTTAATGAGAGTTGGATGGGGCTGTAAGGCATTACAATCCTTTCGGGAAAATCCCAGGGGATCTTTCATCACCACAAAATCTGAGGACATTGGTTTTATGCTTCCTCCAAAGTACAGCAGCCCTTGCATCAGCATGTCTCCACCGCTGTTCCTCAGCATTACTGGCACAGGGGGAAGCAGGCCACCACAGTGCTGCTTTCTCTGCCTGAGAGAGATCCAGGATACTGGCAGATGATGTTGTTTAGCTTTCTTCTGGGTTTAGGTCATCCAGGAGCTTTAGTGAATTGTTCAGCTGTTTGGTGGGTGTACTGGAGTGCTGTGGCAATGAGCAAGGAGCGGATGTCTTGCCTCACTAATTCCTCCCTCCTTTCAGCTTCAGTGCTGGGAAGCCTCTGAAAGTCAGCATCAGACTATCACAGGGTTCGAGACTTTTTCAGTGGCTGAACCCCAGCAGTACTTTAATTATTGCAGACAAAATTACAGGATTGCCTCCAATGCTACTGATACTTCTCTGTTTGGGCAGACTTTAATCTTTTCCCTGGTATCAAGAGGAATTATAAAGTGCTAGGGGCATACATTGTATCAGTCACGTATGCTAAGATGGATCACTTATAATAGATTAACATTTGCTATAATGCCTATTTCAAAGTTGGTTTTGCTTTGGTTTGGTTTTTGTAAGAGGTAAAGACAAGCTGTAATACACTTACATCAACAAAGGATTAAAATACATTATGTTCATGCTTATAGTTGTAGGTGAGTGTACTTACTGTCCGGTTCCCAAACTTAATGAGGCTATACCCAAATTGTGAGGATGTTGAATTACAGCAGTTTGTAACTCATTCAGCATTGTCAGAGTGAGGGTTGAGAGCCATTAGGAGACCGAAGTGTCAGTGAGGATTCTTAATGTCGCAAAGCAATGATTATGTTCCCTGCTTTTCCACAATATGTTATGGGGCAAGGAAAATAAAGGGGGTTTGCATCAGTGTTGTGTTTGTACTGACATTTGGGGAATGGAGAATGGAGAGCTGTAAAATATTTATGTTCCTGTCCTGATGCTAGGTGAACTTAAAATTGCCTTTTCTAAAGTTAAAAAAAAAAAAAAAAGGTGATTCTTTCTCCAGGAAGGCACGTTTGCTTCCACCAGACAGATGAGCATTAACAACAGTATATGTCTTCACAATCTTCATGTCAATAGGTCTGATGTTCTGAGAATTACTATTACAGAGTATGCTGACGAGATGTATGGCTTGTAAGCATTAGAGGTCACATCTCTGATCTGAAGGTAAATGATAACCAATTTGTGACTTACAATTCCAGTTCTTCTCACCATCTTTCATCTACTGCCTCTTTTCCTTACTTTTTCCTGGTTCCCTCATCACACAGCACCTTTTCCTCTCACTTACACTTTCTCCCTCTCCAGAAAAAAAGAACAGTTTTGCCATGCTAAGACTTTGACAGAGAATACAGTTACAGGAGGAAAGAGGAAAATTAAAGCCTTTGAAATTTTTTTGACCTATGGCTGAGAGAGGCATAAGGCTCCCTGCCAGTGCTAGTCTCTGCTCCATTCTCCAGCCTGGCTGGCTGTCATAGGATACTTCCGGTAAAAAATAATAAATATAAAACAATATTCCTCTACTTTTCCCTCTACTTCACACAAACCTTGCTAAGAAGGAACGAAAAGCATTCAGCTAACATTTTAGCAAAGCAGACTGAATACAGATGTTTATTTTTTAGTAACTTCAAGACTAATGTACTGTAAAATGTACAGTTTTTTTCTTGTCACAGTGGCAGAAGTCATGAGGGTAGGACTAGCTGGTTTTTTGCTCAAGACTAACAGGGCTCCTGTCAGTGGTTGTTCTTTACCCCATGAATATGTTGAACATTCCTGCACTGAACCATGAACTGGAAACCTCATATCCTTGCGCAAGTGTTTTCTAACTGCTACTAACTACACTACTAGTTGGACAAGAAACATTGTTAGAAGGAGAGTCAGAAAAGTGTGTTGCATATAACCCTGCGATGTCAGTGGCAGTCAGCAAAATTGTGTGTGACCTCAGATAAGGATCAACAACTGAGACAAGCCAGGATAAATCCCAGCATTGCCAAGTTTAGAGAGAAGCCAAAGGAAAATTGGTTTCAGTGCTGGCTTCCAGAAGGTTGCTTCCTGGCATGAGCTGCCTCAACTTGAAAGCATGTGAGGCCTGTTAAATAAGTACTAGCCCCTTGCAAGGGGTATGCTTGTCAGAAACTGCTTT
The DNA here is from genome assembly GCF_963921805.1 of Phalacrocorax carbo. NCBI lineage: Eukaryota > Metazoa > Chordata > Aves > Suliformes > Phalacrocoracidae > Phalacrocorax > Phalacrocorax carbo. The sequence goes on from NC_087513.1 coordinate 44,023,608, forward strand.
CATAAAGAGATAAAAGGGCTATCAATCAAAATGTAGTTTTCATGTTGGCCGTAATAAAAATACTTTGACTAGAGAGCTGTTTAATAAGGTTTATTTTGGAGTGGTATTTTTAACTCTTCAGTGGTTGCCTCTGTGGAAGCCACTGCAGAGATATTGGATTTCCAAGCCATCAGCAGTGAGGTAAATGGCATTTAGTTCTGTTCTTCAAGTGTCACCTCTACCATGGAGTGCCTAAATATAACTAGCTTCATTACTTTAGTGGAGTCTCCTGGGACAACACTGACAACATGTTATTTATGATTTGGGATGGGTTGACTACTAGTCACAGCACAAAAACATTACCTTTCAAGCTCACTGCATATTGCAGGTGATGGAGACAAAAACTTTATCCTTATTAAAGGACTATTTCACCATAGCGATTAAATTTATGGGCCCATTTTTACCTCTGCCAGCTGCATTTCTCATATACTATGGTATTGCTGTATGTAACCATAACTTTGGCCCTGAAACTCCATTGAAAAGGCGTATTGATGATAAGTTCCTTTCCCTCAGCTCAAGGAGAGGCTCTTCACCACCTAGCAGATCCGGGAGTTTGTTGACAAGTCTGATTAGAAACACTGAGACTGGCGTATACTAGTATCAGTGATCAGAAAGTAAGGGAGATATTTGCAGGTTTATTTCTGAGATAATTTGGGCAAATAAATATTATTTTGCTTCATTCCTAGGTTATTGAAAGTATAGCAAAGACAGCACAGGGTTAAGACTCAAATTTTCTTAAGTGTTGTGCTTACCAATATAGTCGACTTTTAAGTCTAGAAGAAGTTAGAAACTTTGCATCAGATGTTCTATGTCGTTTTTAAAAAAATTTCTATGTTACTGTATCTTGTATCTTATCTGTTTTTCATCATATATAAATTACCATTTTATATTTCTGGTGGCTTAAAACTCTGTGCTGATTTAAAGACAATTCACAGGTGGCTGAGCCATAATAAGGCCTTTACACATTACAAAAGCAGTTTCTCTTATGAGTACTATATATTGAGTGAACGTAGGAGAGAAGTGTGATCAAAGTAATATAAGAGCTATAGTAAAGATAATAAATAAAAACACAAACAATAAATAAATAAGGACTAATTATTAAATAAATAATACATAATAAAGAGCAAAACAAGTAAATGCAATGTTCTTAATGCAATGTATATACTGCCACATGTTTGTACCCCACTGTAAAAGCTCCAAATTGCACTGAAATCAAATTATAATGTAAAAATAACAACATATTTGACAGTACCCTTTTCATTCCTTAGGAAATGTATGATAATGCGATAAAATACACCATCAATAAAATCTAGATCTGCATAAAATTTGTCTCATATAAAGTTAAATGCTTTTCATTTTGAACTTTTCTTCATGTTACATATTTAGGAGAAAAAAAACACAGTTTTTTGAAGTCTCTGTTAGCCTAAGGCTTTTTAGTGTAATGCACAGTACTGTTAACCATCAGTGCACATATTCACAAAGGGGGATATTCATCTGCTGCATGGGCTTCTGTGACAGCTTGTGCAGCACATAAACCTCACCTTAATATAGGTTTTGAATTATGAAAGATGCCTTTTGCAAGCTTCTGCAATGGAGTAAATTTCACACCAGCATATAGAAAAATACCATGAAAATTACTATTTGATTAGCAATTTCAGACTGACATTTCATTTGAAAATTAGTTATGACTTACCAAAATACTCCTTTTCCATGAATCACCACACTTATCTTTCCTAGGTTAAAGGAATGTTGTCAAAAACATGCAGTGTTTTTTTCCTCTGTATTAGTAAGTTCACCTCAAGACATAATCCTACAAACATTGTTCAGCATAGTTTTGCTGAAACTAATGGAACTATTTACAACTGAAAGAACTCAAATCGGAGCTCTACTTGCCTAGAAACAACAGGCAGCAAAGAAAATTACTTTAATAGGACAATTTTGAGAATTTTCAACATTTGTGATTTCTTTTTGATGATAGACCCCTCTACATACCCTTTTTCAAACAGCAGACCCAATTTTCACTACGGGATTTATCTTTCTTATCTATTGCTCTTTTACTTGAAGATTGAATTTTTATTCTTGGAACTCATGGGACTACAGCAGGGCTAAAGAAGGAAAGGGAAATGCTGATAGTGTTGTCACCAATTTTGTTATGTAATAAGGATAGTTGTTAAAGCACTATCATGAGAGGAGGAAGAACATGGCTTGCATCTTACTCAGCCTAAACAGGTTTAAACCCATGTATCTCACCCCACAGAGAAGAGAGAGAAAGAGCCTATGAGCTATAGGTTAGACTGCATGGAGAATGCATCACACATCCTTCTCACCAAGGCTGATACAGAAATCCTCCATGGGAGATGCAAGGACTTGGGAACGTTGTTCTGTGGGAGAAGTGGCTTAGGTTCTGGCTTATGTGGGTTAAATAGCTCACTGGTTAGGGTGCCAACCAAGGAGGGAGAAGTCTCCAGAGCTCTACTCTCAAGCCTATTTCAGTTTTTCATACAGTGAATATTTAATCTAAAACAGTAGGAACAGTCAATTTGCTGGCCTCCTAGGAGAGTGTCATATCTACGGTATAGTTCTTGCATGCTCTCATTCCATGAATCTCCTCTAACACGCAGTGTGGCCTGGTGTGGAGAATTTCCAAGGGGTGTAAAGCCATGCCTGTCCCACAGAGTCAATGACATATTGGAATTCAGCATTTTAGCAATCTGGTGAGCCTTGAGAAAGGAAGAAAGAAGAAAAACAATGAGATCTGGAGACCCTTTTTACCCTACATGGATTCACACTCCTGCCAAGCACCATATCTTCATATCTTCGGCTTTCTGCAACTATAGTTATTTTAGGTTGCAACAGGATCAAGACAGTTGAGACTATTTCTCTAAGGTGGGAATATGCAGAGTATCTTTGTCTGCTGTAATACGTCATGGAATTATGTTGTGATGAACTTTTCATCAAGATTTGTCCTCCTTTGACCTTCTTTCATCTGAGAGTTGCTGATTTAAGCATTTTAAGACAGTTTTCAAACATGAAGTTTCCTACCTAAATTTTTGAGAGGGAAAGAAAAAAGGTAAAACACTGGAATTTATTCTTTTATATTGGTCTCACAGTCTGTATACTGTATGCTGGGTAGAGAGTTGTACACATTATTTTATTACCTCATGGCTGTTTTAGTTCTCAGTGCTGGAATCACTTGAGAGCAGTAAGTTTTCATACTGAATACGAAGTCTGTGGAATTTATATTTGACAGGGAAAAAAAAGGGATTCAGTCTTAAGAATATTTTCAAAGAAAACACTTGACAAGACAAGGTTTTGATCATGCCTGATTTTGCTGTGGACAACTCATGTCAGTAACGTAACGCATCTGCAAAAATGTTATTTTGTAGTTGAGTTCTGCCTCAATAAGTGAGGCTGAAGGATGACTTAGAGCTCGAAGCTTTTTTCTTTTTTCCGACTGTATCATTTTGCCTAACAAAAGGACATTACCTCCCCCCGTTGATGTGGGCTCTGTTGCTGTTGTAATGTATCTGTGGATACATTATCACTGCTTCTGCTTCTGTGAATGAACAAATCCAAAAGAGCTACAGAGAATTTATTTGCCGATTACTCACCTGCTATTGAAGTGGCTCCAAATAAAGTGAAATGGCAGACACACTGGCTCTTGGAAGCTCTTTCCAACTATAAAAGGAATTCTGTGTGTTCTTTGCAGCGCTCAAGTTGCTTTACGGATGCACCATATTTAGTTAGATTAGTTTTAATTAGACTGCAGATGCGGAGTTGCATCTGTGTATCACCATTAGTCTGTTTTGAGGCACTTTCAGCCCATAACAAACCACCGTCTCATTGGCATTCATGTAATTGTGTTAACCTTTTGCTTGCTGGAATAATCACTATGGAAGAACATATATAACTTAGAGATTGACGTGTTGTTATTGTCATGTGGCACCATATGCAGAAAGTGAAGTAGCCTAAGAGACAGTCAGGCAAGGGAAGAAAAAAGGAAATTGCACTGAAGAATTAATTCACTCTTAAATAAATCTTTCTGAGAATTCCATTTATACTTATTTAAATTCCTTTAGAGTACTTATTTTCCAAGACAATCTTTGCAAGCTTTGGACTTTATTGATTGCTCTTCTACCCTTAATGTTTGTTTTCTTTATGATCTTTTCATTTTTATTTCTTCATGCTTCACAGAGTCCATTTTCTTTTTCTGCTTCTCCCTTTCTGTTCTGAGCTTAACTCAGTTCTGAGGAGACGGAGGATTAATTGTTCATTACTGGTGATGCTACAGGTTTGAAAGAATTGTCGAGCTATTGCAAAGTTCTTATTAGGAGAGAGCACAGCTGCTTCTTTAGTTAATGTCAGAGTACTTGCAAGAGGAGTTGGAAACCAGGGACAGGATCCTTGCTGGACAGAAATCATCAGAACCATGGCCATTATTTCAGCAGAATGAGCCTTTAACCCTGAATTTTAATTCCTGAAGTGATTATTTTTCCTATGCTTAGTTACAGCATTTCCTTTTAATTTCTGTTTCTTTATTCTGGTGAAACTTGGGGTTAATCACTTCAGGTTCAGTTGTATTTAAATAGGGACAGAAGCAAGAACTCTGCTGTGTACTTTCAATTTTAAGATTTGATCATTTTTTTCAGCCTTTGTGATCGGTAGCAATCAAATTAATCCAATGAGAATAATAGATTTTAATTAAATGATTTTAATAAGTGGGATGCACTTTTGAGCAACGAGGGGATGTGCTGGTTGTTAAATAGCAATAAGAAAATGTGTCCATGTAGAACAGCTGCTAAGGTTGACTTAAAAATCTGGAGCAAAATATTCCTAGAATGGAAATATGCCAGTCTGAGGAGAGAAACATACACTGGGCATGGGGTTAGATTGACCACTCTCAAGTTGTAGTGACATTCTTTGTGATCCTGAAAGAAAGTCACAGGTCATCCTGTCCGGGCTTTCCTTCTTCAAAATGAAATTAATACTTTTCTCTGACTATGCCAATTAGCAAATTGTCACTCAGAAAGCAATTCATAGATGAAAAGCAATGAACATGGAGTGGTGTCAACCACAGGACTGCACATCCAAGTCTAGTCTAGAACTTTTGAGTCAGGTCTTGATGATCATTTACTGCAGCAAAGTCAAACAAGAATGTCTAATGCTTGATTTTCAGAGCTGGCATAAGGTTCCGCTTCCTATTCTCTTCACAATTAATAGGAGAAGCTGGTGAAATTTCAGCATTTTGTTTTCAATATACCCTTACAGGAATGCTTCACTTAGTGGAGAAAGTCTGGCCTGGACATAGCTGTAGGATCAATCTCAGTCCCAATAGGACACTACAGAAGGAGGTGGAGGAAAAGGATGTTCTTTCTGTGAATTGAGCTCATACAATTAGATCCCATAAGGGATGTAAGTGCCTAGAATGTGTCTGGTTTTCATGTGGGCAGCGTAAGGCAAAACTGACACCTACTGCAGATAATCAAAGGTGGACTTTGGTACTGAGAGGGGATTTATCTCTTTCTGTCATATCCAGAAAAATGACTGATAAAATTTGAGAACAGCTTGCAGTTCTCAAATTACTGCATTCAGTATTACATGGCTGGACTTCAAACTCAGCACAGGTGGGAGTCACGGAGTCTCAGAACGATGAAAAGCCCCCCAGACTGGCTGTCCAGCAGCAAGCCAGATACAGGGGTTTAAAATGGAGGGTTTCCATCTGAAACCCCTAGCACATCTCAGAACAGCAGACTGATTCACTTGTCCGCTTAACACTGGGGAATGAAAATTCCCCTTTGAAGGACAGATGCCTACAGCCCTTCTTTTTGGGGAAGGGAGGTAGGAGTAGAACAAGGCTGGGACTTCTGATACTATGCTGGTAGCACAGCTCGCTACTTTTTATATATTAATCTGAAAGTTGGAGTGCTCCTCCAGGAAATGGAGAGACTTAGATTAAGTCTCATCAAGCTGGAAGCTCTAATGTATGACAGCACTTCTAACTGACGTTGAAGTCATGGCATTGTGTAGTAAATAATTCAAACGATAGGCTGAAATAAGCAGGGAGGACAGATTTCTGGTTCCCATTCTCAACATTGCTAAATTTTAGAATAAGCAACAATAACCAAATAAAATACAGAAGTTGATGAAAAGAACCTTCTTTTTCATGGTTCCTCCTCTGTCCCAAAGCTTGCAGAGTCATACTTCACCTCTACTTTTAAGTCAGGTTTAAAAAAAAAAGGGAGATAAAAGTACTAGATGAGTTTTTTAGGGAGAGTTGCTGTCTTAAGAGACAAACTGATAGTAGTTACTTTTGCTGATAGCCAATAAGATTATTGGGACAAAGAAAGCATTGGGACAAACTGCCCGTATTAATCCACACCATACAAGAACATTTTGTGCTGTTCTTCAGGATATGTGTGCTTATAAAACAGTCCTTTCCAGGCTTCTTTCAAGTCCACATCATCCCTTAAACTAAAACTATCAACTTTGGGTTACAGCTGTAACACACACTCATGGCCTAGCTTGAATATAGGTAGGGTCTGACTACAGCTTCTGTAAATTAATTATTGAGGTTAATTAGCAGAAGACTGAAGCACAATGTGAGAGAAAACACATTCCTGGTGTGCTAAATTAATAACTTCTAACATTGATAGGTAGGCAAAGTGAGAAGCACAGCAGCAGTAAGGAGTGTGTTATAGTTGTACCTTACAGAAGTAAAGATAAAGGAAATGAGAACCAATTTGCAGGTAGTATGTAGGAAATGTGGATTCAGAGATCAAACGCAGTCTGCAGCTTTTTCATTCCACAGACCTGAAGAGAAATCTGTACGTGAGCCATATAATTTTCATGTAGATTTCAACATACTAACAAAAAATTCCAGACATACATATGCAAAGGTTGTTGTTCTTCAGCCAGCTGACCAGTTCTCCATAAAACACAGCTTCCCTGAGCTTGTATGGGTAGCTTTTAATGCCTCCTAGGAGCAGATTTAACTTCTTCCAGGCTGAACAAGAAGTAAGGAAAACTTGAATGTCTAGCATATGCACAAAGCGTTTTGGAGAGAATTGTGATCTTACCTCAGTGGAACAAAATTTCAACTTTTGTATTTATGGACATCAGAAAAAAGCCTCGGAGTTCTTGTCCTAAAAAGGAGAGTCTTCCTTCTTAGGGAGCATAACTCCAGATTTGATTAGATCTATTAATGAGGTCAAATGATGCTTTTAGGCTGGTAGCTAATGTAAACCAAATCTATTTATCACTTTGGCAGTGGTTCCTGCAACAAAGTTAATGATCATTACAGCATTTATAGTTAGCCAATCAGGAATGGTGCTTTTTGTGCAAAAAGGCAGAAGTTAGTAATCAATCATCATCATCATCCTCATCATAATAGTGCTGCTAAATGAGCTTCTGAAAAAGAAGAGCAACACGGCTATTAACCTTAACTGTACCTTGAAAATGGATTTCTTCCTACAACGGCCAGTACTGATATGTAGGCTGTATCCTTGATAGCTTCTTGCAGAATAAAGGAGGTCAAAATACTAGGCAAGGGCACAACCCATATTTACATTCTTTGCTTCAGTCTTTTAAAATAAAACTGAACACTTAAAAAGAGAAAAGTCAAAGCCTGCTATATTTTTAAATAGCAGGAAAACATTTTGTCCAAGGGATTTGAGTCGTATACAGTCGATGAATAATCAAATTAAATTTCTTTTTTCCGTATTAGCAGTGTAAGTGTCTAATAATGTACAGATTCCACAAAACTGTATCTTTGTAATAGTTTCTGATACACAGCTTCATAGTGACAGCTGTGTGCTGGCAGAACAGAGCAGACTGCTGCAGAAGCTGTTGTGCACATTCATGCCAGTGGTGCTTTCTTGGGAGGTTTGGCTTGGCAGGGAAGAAGCAAGGGAGTTACCTTGTGTGGTGCTTGTGGAGGCAGAGGTGAGGCATGCAGAGGTGAGGACTGGGTCTCTCTTTCCCTCCCAACACTGAGGTGAGGCTTGGGATAGCTGGGCTGTTGGTACCTATTCCCTTGAAACTTGCAAAGCCATTATAAATAACCTGGCCAGCACCTCTGCTTAACAGACAGAGGTCATGAAAACATTTTAGTTTGAATGCCTGGGGCAAGCCTGGCACCATTTGGTCCTTCAGCGCACACCCCTCAGGCAGCTTGGCAGACTATACAGTGCAGAACAGCAAACCTAGCTGCCCTGGCCTGCCAGGTGTGCTTCATGTACTAGTGCAGCACAGCCCACACCATTATGCCCCCAGTCCCACAAACCAGTGCCACCCATATAATGTTCCAAAACATTTGCAGCATGGATGGTTTACTCTCTGCCCTTTCCTGAGCTGAGCAGAGTACCATAGCAAGGACAGAGGTGCCTGCCAGAATGCTCTCCTGCATACCCTTGCACAACTGCATCAATGCACAGTTTGAGGCCCCTTGGAAAAATGCACAGATACAACCACATCCAGGCTTGCTGAGTTCCACCAAGGTATGCAGAGCCACCCGGGTGTGGAACAGCGCAGTCGCAACTCCTGCACCCTGCTCTGCTGCGCTCTATGACCTACACATGATATGAGCCCTTGCCTGCCTATGGTGCACCCAATCAGGCATTTCTGGCCATGCACCAAGACCAGGATTACCTAGCAATCCTAGCATTCACTTGCAACCAGATTTGAGAGGACACTGGACCAACAAAGTGTATCTTATTTACGATCGCTGTGAACACATGCGCAGCTCATGCTGATCGTGGCTGCAGCAACTGCACAGAAGTATTATAGGGCCATTTCTTGTGTTACAAACACCCTAGAAACAGATGATAGACCATGTGGGCTATTTCAGTCATGCTGACTAGGGTTAGGGAATATCATCTCACACTGAGGGTTCAGTGTGGAAGTGCATGACATAAAATCGTTTATGGGAAAAAAACAAGTTTTATTAGCTTTAGGTCTGAATTAACATTGTCAGAGTGTGCATGTTTTGATTGCAGGTCTAGAAGCACATTGATGAAGGCTTCATAAATGACTATTCACCTTAAAGAAAGCTTGCTTTCTCATGTTTTACCACTGATACTCTGTCTCAGAAGAGTCTTCTTAGGACCTTTTTTGGATTATCTCCAAAATCAGTTCTAACATGAGCATAGTCCTGAGGTGCCTCAGGAGCTCAAGTGCTGGGTATGCTTTCTGGGAAGGAGGGGAGGTCACAGGCAAGACCGTGTGGCCTGAAGTGTTATTGAATGTACAGCATTTTTAATTTGGGCATTCCTATTAAAAGCCGCCACCTGGAAGACCAGAAAGAGGCATGGTTGAAATCTGTTTTATCTGAGGCAAACTACTATTGCCTTGATAACACAATTGGCTCAGGCCAATTGGCTTGGGCCGGAGGGTCCCGGCCTAAGAGAGTCTCTTCTTTTTCTGTGTCTTTTGTTTCAGGGCTCAGTCTTAGCCATAACCTTGGCTACTGGTGAGCTGTGGAGGTGCCAGGCTGGCGTTCTGGGTTCCCTCCAGAAAGAGGGCATTCGTGCCCTAGGTGGGCAGGATCCTAGGAGGATCTTGTTGAGGTGATAGAGGGGGTACTGAGCAAGGGTTGTGGACATGGGAGTGCTAGGTGATATGCTTGGACAGGTTGGATCTGGTCATGTACAAGCCTGGTGCGTTCTTGCAGGCTGATGGTTGGACAAGAGCACAGCTCTTGTGAGCAGTCAGTTAGACCGAGATGTGCACATACCCACCACACAGGCTTGGGACCTTACACTGTAAAGCCTCTCAGGCGAGACTGTCTTTTTATTTCATCTGTGTGCTCTGTCTAATCTGGTGAGGCATTTCTTCTGAGTCAGTGCCTTTAGGCACTACCCACACACAAATGAGTATCTATTAATAATGATAATATTTAATGAAAGAATCTTGTTCAATGTATATCTGTACATATAAAATAACAGATCAAGAAATGCAGATATTCAGTTGATTTCACTGGGTATACACTATTGCCCAGCAAAAGAAATACGCTTTTACAGTTACATTTCTGTCACAAAAAGAAATATGACTTCTTATATGAGCAGTTACTGCCTACGTACCTGCAGTTGGCCTAACATACAGTAAAAATTTTAAAACAAAGCTTTAATTCTAGCTGGAAGAAGGAGATTGTTTTTTGTTTGCTCCTTGATTGCTTTTATAATTGATTTATCACTACTACAGCTATGCAATTAATTTTTTTTTTACATTATTCTGGACATTGAAGATATGGAAGGGTTCCCAAACCTATTAGAAATTAGCTTTTCTCACTACTTACCATACTTAAGCATGCAAATGCTTTCCTGTTGAAGTGATTTTAAAAATGAAAAACAACAATGGCTTTTATGTCTGAAAGTATTAATCCATTTTAGAAATTAACTGTTCCCACAATTCTTAACAGCAGAATACATCTGTTTTTTTAATAACTGGATAGCAGATATAATGCATATGTATATAAATATATATGTAAAACATTCTATGCTGTAGATGACTGTTTTTTCACCTGTCTATATCTTACCTATCAGAGGAGGAAAAATATGTTCATCCCAGGCCTTTTCAAGGCCTGGATAAAACCAGATATACGAACCTCCTTAGTATCTGTTCAAAGTCAATAATATGACTCTACTGGGCTGTGTAATGGATAGAGGCAAAAGATCAAGTCCTAAGGGATATGGTGTCATACTTTTTATGAACAGAAAGGGGTTGATTATTTCCAAGTTAAAAGTACTTAACATTTTGACATTTGGTCTTATTTCACATGGAGAGAGAGACAGTAAATTTCACTGAGAATTTCACCAAAATTTTTAATAAGGTGGAAGATGAAAATCTGAACTGGCAACAAAGCTGAGGTATAGGAGCGTTGTTTCAATTGATAAGTTTATCAGTTTGGTATGTATGAGGAGTAAATTCGATTTACTCTGTGCTATCCCGTATTTCAGGCTTTGTTTGAGTGTATGGACTCTGGATACAATCTTCCTGGCTAGATAGTAAAGTGGCAGGAGTCAGGGAAAAAAAAATGTTTTTAAAGCTTTATGTCGAAGTGGCACATCATGACAAATGAAGCTTAAGTCTCTTTGTTTATGCTTAACAGCTCTATGGTGGTAAACAAAATGAAGTTTTAAGGTCCTAAACACTGCAAGCCTGGAACATTTTCAGAGCACAGCACGTCATTACACTCTCCGTGGGTCAGTAATTACCCTGCTGACAGTCACTCTTTCACACCGGGGTGGGAACCACCATGTTTCAGTCCTCCTTTTCAGCAGCATCACTGTATTGTATGAAACAGCCATGCAGAAAACCTGGAGGTGGTCCTCTGACTTGCTGCTTGGGAAGAAGCAGAGTGAAGGAGGTGCCCTAAGGGCTGAACGAGGCTCCTGGCACTGTGCAGTAGCTGAGGTGCCAGTGAGATGTGTCAGAGAGATTACAGCCTTGAGGGGCCTGGCTGGCGCTGGGACCCCGGCCACCTCTGATGTATGCTTGGCTCTGGTGTTACACAGGGTGCTCGATGCTAGTGATTTAGTGTGCTGGAGGGGTTCCTTCTGGGTGTGAGTTTTCATTACCTCTGTAGTACTGGGAGCCACCAGTGTGCACACACCCCAGGGTGGGGCTTGGGGTGCCTCCTCTGGTGGGATCTGAGGTTGGCACTGCTGCCCAGGCTGCTCTCCGGTTCACTTGCTTGCAACATGCACATGGCATCCTCCAGCACTTAGCTCCCTACACTTACAGGGTGCATGCCTAGGACCTGCAGCTGACATGACCTTTGCTGCTGGGACTTGTGGTCCTGGAAAAACGCTTGCAGCAAACGAAGCCCCTGTTGTTTCCTGTGCACCACACCAGTCAGTAATGTAGACAAATGCTCCCATGGTGCCTTCTATATGATGCTAGCCAAAGTAATTTTGTTCTGTGTGTATCAACATCTGCATCTCTGCAGTTCAGCTATTATTACCTATCTCCTTACAGACACTCTGTGATCTACTGATGAAAAGTGCTATATATGAGCCATTTTTATTTGAGACCTTCTAAATTAATATTAAATCTCAGTAAGGAATAAAGCTGGTTATTATTTTCAGTGGGAATTTAGTGTATTACTCCAATGGTTGTTAATTCTTTTACAGTAGCTGTTCTCCTTTAAACCCTAAGCTCTTGTGTAATAGCATCCTGTGTTAAGCTTCTATATGTTAACAGACCATTGGCTTACCTAGACATATAGTTTCTTTAAGTTCATCTTGTCAGAAATCACAAATCAGTTCCTTTTTTCTACCCCTTTTTTTCCCCTGCATATTTTATTAATATTTATTTTTAAATGTTCCAAATTAGCTTTTCCTGCCTTGGCAATGGGGTTTTTACCTAGTTTTGGAACTTAAAACATTTAACATGTACTATGCATAGCTAATTCTGGTGTGCAAGAAATGTGATTATTGTTTTGAAAATTTAAATACAACCCTGGCCCTCATATTTGCAGGGCAAACCTTGAAAATGTGACATAATAACATTTCCAAGTGTTCAAAAACTGAGAAAGAAGATAAAACAAAACCAGTGTTCATTGCATACAATGAATGAAATCAGATAAGAAAATCAAATCTATATAGGCATAATTGGTTTTTTTTCCCATCAATTTCATTACTTTTGACTCTTATTTTCTTGGTTTTTGAGTTCTGGGATTGATATGACTGGAGTATTTTGTCCCTTTGAAAATTCCAGTTCCAAGTCAGAGGAAGTTGCACGACTTTTTTTTTTTTTTAACTTTTTTTTCCTTCAGACTGTCAATCGAATTTTGAAGTATAACATATTGTATATGTCACAGGAAAAGTGAAATATGTTTTAACCACAGAATATAATTGCCCACATCATAGAAAACCGGCATCTCAAGCTTCTACAGATTTGTTCGTCAGAGTTGAATATTAGCTCCATGGGTTGTTTTGTCCCTTCTCAGGAAAGTATTTAGCCTCAGCTGGTGTTGGTACATACAGTTTTTGGAAAGGCTTCAGCAAACCTGTCTGGCTTCCAGGTCTGGTTGAAGGCTTCAGCTTTCTTCATCTTCCCCAGCTGCTCAGCGTGCCCAGTGCTTTCTCTGGCAATTATCTAGAGCCTGAATTCATTGATTTTATTTTAAAAGCTTTATGGCAGCAGATATATGAACTAATAGGAAGCATCAGTCTAAAAATATTATCTACTTGATTCGAAAGCATCTTCCACCAAATTCTTTCCTTTTCCTATGCTGTTTTCTGTAGTAAGTGACCTAGAGGTTTTGCCAGAAAGGGGAGGCTGTTTTATTTGTCGCACTGGCCAGCATTGCAGTCCTTCACAAGGGACACGCTGTGGAGCAGGGAGCTGGGCTGCTCGTTCCTCCTCTGGGCCATTGCATGCCAAGTGGGGGAATATCATTCTTTCACAGAGGGCAATGGAAGAAACAGCTGTATTTGCTGGAGGGAAGGAGAGGCAGGAGCCGGCAGGAGGGCTGGGAGCTGTGAGGGGGTGAGAGGAGAGCCAGCAGCTCTGCAAGAACACAGCACTGTTGGGAAAGGCAGCCAGGCACTGGAGACCGTAGGAGGGACCTTCCTGGGGAGCCATGTGGCCACCAAAGAGGCTGTGCAGTGGTGGTTGAGCTGAAAACACACCCAAGAGAGTGGCCCCGACTGACAGTGACAGCCAGCAGAGATCTGTATTAACTCCTTTTTGCTCATATTCTGTTTCATTTTGATCCAGGGAGGGGAATGGGCACGTTAACAGAGGAGTTATTTTAATTTTAGTACTTGTACAGGTGAAACCTGACAATTGAGCTTGAAGGCCTTTGCAATCTCTCTGAGGTACTTCCTTCAAGAAGGACACATCTCAGTAGCTTTGATTCCTTGTTCTGGCTGCCTCACCATCCCGTCTCACCTGGAAACTCCCTGCCTTGTTTTCTCCCCCACGTGTCTCGAGAGGCAAGGGAAAGAGGAGCTGATGAGACTGAGCAGTGAGGAGCTGAGGGAGAGAGGGAGCAAAACATGTTGGAAAGAAGGAGAGAGAGAGAGAGCACCAGAGACAGAAATCATTCTGCTCTGCAGAAAGAAGATCTGTTGGGTACATGTGCTTTACCATGACATGCCCTAAAAGGTGAATTAATACCAGCAATAATAAACATAAATGACCTGCAAATTCCAATAGTACCTGTGGGTTCATCTTCGGGTAAATATTTTACTCATTTTATGCATTTTGACTTCCAGCTTTGGAAGCATACAGTAGGCACATCAGATTCTCATGCAGCCGAAGCACCTCAGCTAAATTTGTAGCCATATCTAGGATTACTGCTAAATTCAGTGTCAGTTTATTTGCAAAGACTGGAACGTTCAGTCATACAAAGTTTGCATAATTTTGCATGATAATATCTAACAAAGAAGCTATAGGCAGGAGTATATTCAATGACTGAAGCCCATCTGATCAGTGCACTTTCACAGATTGTTTTGTATGTGGGGAGCTTTCACTGTCAAAACACACATCTCTTAGCACAGTTAAAGCTTCAGTAACTTCCATAAAATATTCATAGCGATAGTCTTATGCAACTGCACATGCTCAAAAAATAGAGAAGGGGGAAATGGCAGCATGAGAGAATTCGTTAAGATATTTAGTAATGGTTCCTTCTAGTGATGGATCAAAGGTAGCATCATGAACTTGAACCACATAAAAAACCTGTGGTAAATGTAAGAAAGCAAAAATAATATTTTGCAAACATGCTATTAAAGCAAAGAGATTGTACATAAGAGTGTTTGGGGCGGAAAGGTAGCTGTATAAGCCTGAAGGCTAGTATTTAAATCATCTGTATTTGTAAGTATGCATTAATAGTTTTTATATTCCTCTTTTACAAGTCATTTTACCACGTATCAGCATTTCCTTTTCTTTGCATTGATCACCTTTGTCCTCCTTCTGCTCTGAATAGTGGTATCTGTTGCCTGGGTCCTTGCTCTCAGTACATTTTCCTTTTCTTTAAGTAACTTCTAATGAAAGTCAAATTGCTTCCCAGCAAATGTGGCCCCTGGGGATTTTCTATACAGAAAGTCTGAATATGGCTATATATGGGGTTTGATTCCTGATTAGAAGCTGTAAGTGCAAAAAGCTAAGGTAAAACTATGGTTTAGTAAATGAAAACTGCCAGTGTTCTCATGTTCAGGCTACCAGAGCTTTAGATGAATGCAATATGCGCTTCACATACAACTATTTGGCAGTTGCAGCTTCCTGTTAAGTATCACGCCTGCTCTGAAACCTATATTATTAATATTTATCAATTCCGACATGTCATGGGCTTCCTTTGCAGAATAATGTGGAAGCTGCTATCATCTCATAGTCCTTTGCTGTCACAGTTTAAATGGGCAGCTTAATTGATTAATTGGGAGTTGTCAGTGGACAGCTTTTTAGGTATGGAAGTCTTCGCTTTTTAATTCAGCTCCTCTCTTCAGTTCTTCCTTGACCTTCCCTCTCTTTGGGCTCTAAGTTAACAAAGTTTCCTCTGACATTGCACACAGAAAGGGAAGAAAATTATTAGGACGAAGGATTTTATTCTGTTTTACAGACTGTAGCATTTTGATGGTGTTACACATTTTGTGACTTCCCTCTTAACTGTCTTTCCTCTGGAGTTAAATGTCCTCCGAGGCATTTGATAATTTTAGATTGTCTAACAGGAACATCAGTTTTAGACCCAAGGCCTGTACCTCTCCAAGCATTTTGTGTAAGGCCAAGTAAGGATATCTTTATATAAAAGGACATAATTTGTAGCTCTTAAATTGAATAACTCAGTAATACATCCTTTCCTTTGAATCTAGTGTATTCAGTGAAACAAGATTTAATAACGGGTTGAGACACAAGCTATATTTAGTGCAGTGCAGTAGAAGCGAATCAGTGGAGTGAAGTGGTTGGTCCTGAGGACCCAGCCCCCACAAGGCAAACTTTGTGGGGGTGAAGCTTTGGTTTAGGTTTGCTCCCGTGGGCCAAGTGCCTTTTGCAGTTGGAGCACCATTAGGTGAGCTCCAGGTGCATATATTCCCATTCAGTCCATCGTGCCCACCCAGACTGAGCATAACATGTCTTAGTATGGTAGGTGGGTATGGTCTGGAGATATGCCTCATCAATGCACTCCTACGCCCAAACTAAAATGGTAATGTAAGTGCATCACAGCTGCAGTATTTGTGAAATGCTACAAATGCATGAAATGACCCACGATATGCACACAATCCTGGCTGGCATTAGTGGAAGGAAGCAACAGAGAGGGATGAGAGAGCTCACAGCTCCTTTAGCTGCATCCACGTCTGACTGGTATTCAGCATGAGTGAAGGATGCAAAATCGGTACCCAGAATGCCTTGATTATCAACAGATTCCTAGAGCTTACTCTTTTCAGTGTCCTGCTATTGCTCAGGAGTAAGCCATGCATTTCATTTTCTCTTCACTCTCCTTTTACAGATAGGCTTCATTCCTGCATTTTTGAGTAAAGTCCTAGAGCATACCCTGTTTGGACTGGATCAATAAGACTTATTCAAAACCTTATTTACTAACTGTGCTACTCAGCAGATCCCCTTCTATAGATTTGTCTTTAAAATCACCAAATCACATAGCGATTCATGACAGCTTCTTTAAAATAAGAATTCTGTATTTGCCCACAGGAGCAGAACAAAGACATAGCACTGAAATACCAGAAAGTTTACACACATATTAATCATCCTTAAACCAATAGCTTTTCCATGTTCACATAGTTTGTTGTTTCAAAGCACCCCCTTGTGCAGGCGCCGGGTAAGACAAGTTGTACAAGAAGCTTCTGGCTCCCTGACGCGTCAGGCGCTTGGTCAGGATCCGTGTTTTTCATGTCACCCACCCTGCTTCCTCTGCCACAGAGGTATTTTGTTCAATGG
Source organism: Phalacrocorax carbo (assembly GCF_963921805.1). Lineage (NCBI taxonomy): Eukaryota > Metazoa > Chordata > Aves > Suliformes > Phalacrocoracidae > Phalacrocorax > Phalacrocorax carbo. The sequence continues at coordinate 44,040,537 of NC_087513.1, forward strand.
ATCATGTCTGAAGACCTCCTGAGGTTTCAAACTGTGTTACTGAACCTGATCGAACTGGTTTAATATAGATGGGGGTAGTCTTCAAACTGTAGATTACCTTTGTTGTCTATTTAAACATTGGAAAAAATGAAATTCTTTGAAAAGCTTGCATAAGTGTGGGTAAAGTCCAACTGGAATTAACCAATATGACTCTCCAAAGTAAGCCACTGTGCAAAACCAGGAAAGCTCATATACTCTTGGTAAGGTTTTTGTACATATTATTCACAATTGGTAAAAAGGCTGAAAAATAAATGGCTGTGGACTTGAGTATTCCAAAGTGACTAGTGACTTCAGTCATTTCATTCTGGCCTGTCCACCTTGAGACAATTTTATAGAAAACTAATTTTTAAAAACTCATCTTTTTCTGGAATTCAGGCTCCTCTGGCAGCATCATGAACTGGGGTCTACAAATGTGAAAACCCTCGAAGTCCAGTAACTTTTGAAAATCTTGTCTGTATTCTGTAAAATGATTAACAACTAAAATTACTTAAATAATGCTTTTGAAAGGAAACAAACATCACTTCAAAGCCAATGACAACTGTATGTTTCACTTGTCTTAAATCTAACATGTACATCCAGTGATTGGGCAATCTGTCTGGCAGTGCTCGGATGAGCCATCTCCTTGACAGAGACAGTACACTTCTGTTGGGAAAAAAAAAATCCATTCAGACTTGAATGTTGAAGTTGTTTTGGAAATGTCAAGATTTTGGGTTATCCCTTTTTTTTTCCTTTATTGCTTATCTTTTGTTTAATAAAAATGGAAGTGTATTTTCTTTGAAGAGATAAATAAGGAATTCTGCATAATTCTTGGTGTCTCAGATATTAATTTGATGATCATTTAATTGCATCACAAGAGCTGTTGGGTGAAATTAAATTACAAACAGATGAGAGCAGACAATGCATTATAAAGAAGAAGCTGAGGTATCTGCAAATGTTTCAAATGCTCCCCAAGGCACCCAACATGGTTCATGCTCCAGAGAACCAAGACAGCAGTGCCAGAATAGCACTTTACATGATAGTTTCATCACAAAGGCACCTAATTTCACTACCTACACAAGCTTTTTCATCTGTAGGATGCATATGTATATAACGTATTAACACCCACATTCCCTGTCTCCAAAATTCCTCGGTTCTCCCAGCTTACCCGCATTTGATGTGTCCCTCCTCTCTTTCCTCCCACAGTGCCATCCTGCTGGCAGAACCCTATCCCATATTCTTGCTGCTTCCCATATTTGCTGGCATCATGCTTCAAGTACTGCTAACAAGGCAGTACAACAAATACCTGATAAATTTGGGCACAGCATTAATTTCATATTGACATAACTCCTGTAGATTGGCTCAGATATAAAGTATAGTGTTATGTGAATGCCATTTTAGACGCCAAGTGTCTAACAGACTAAGTACACATGTGAAGTTTAGAATTTGAGAACACACATTGCCTGTGAAAGGCGATGGTTTTACATTTGTGAGTGCTGGATGAAAAACATTAAAAATTTGTAGTAGAGTCAGTTGTGCTACGAAGTGTTACCACACCAGATTTGAAGACGAAGTGAAATCATTAATGCATGAAATACAGATTTTAAGTTGTGATAAGTGCACATCTAATGCAATTTTAACTGCAGAATTGCTGCTGCTGACTCCATAAAATACAACCCATAAACAGCTGTTAATCTGTTCACTGTTTATCTTTTAACATTCATTTGTTTAGTAATCAGTTCTCATTTGTTCTACATATGGTACAGCTTCCCTTTTATAGCAGCTGCATTTAATGAACATTTGGAGACACAAAAGTATTACAGAAATTATTGTTGAACTATTCTGCATTATTTTTGTATCTGTCAACAAGGACACATGAATAAAAGTTAGAAATGCGGTCATTAAATTTAGAGTAAGGAAGGTGCAGGTGCTTTGTCCTCTTCCTGAACTGGTAATTTGTAGTGGAAGTTTCTGTGACCATGTTTCACACTCTGCTTAGCTCCTTTAAGCAATTCATTTTCTCTATTTATACTGTCCATTCCCTTTTGTGATTCACTGACATCAACATGTCAAATTTGATTCACTCTTCGGTTTTGCTCTGTATCATATTAGAGACCTTTAGGTAATGCACTGAGAGAGTGCCTTGCAGACCTGATCGACTCAGTGCGTTTTGAGATTTTTAGAAAATGACAGTTTACAAGATTTAAAGTTTTGTCAGGTGTTCTGGTTAAATGTGGGGATCAGTGGTCATTAAAGCTGATTTGTATGAAGATTATTCCCTTCTGGAGTACTTAAAGTGTCATCTTAATTCCTTTTTTCCAAAAATTCTGATCTTTAACAAGACCATTTTATCATAGAAAGTGTTCTCTGTTATTTATTCATGCTTCAGCCATGTCCAGCACCCTGGACTGAATGATTAAATGGATCATATGCTTTTCTTTATATGAAAGTGTAGGTAAGAATATAGCTATGTACTGAAACTTTGCTTGCACTAGAGCACGATGACAAATAGGGCAAATGCCCTTGGATTGGTCAGTCCTTTGTCCTTGGTCAGTCTTTACTGGTGACCTTGACCTGCATCTGTTGCGAGGAGTCTGTGAGTCTGTCAAGTACAGCAGTTGGCAGAGGAAAAGGGCTGTTCATTCAAACTGACCGCTTGGATCGGATGCCGTTCCGGAAAAGGGAAATTCCCAGTCAGTACCACCCGATTCAGCCACAATGCCAGGTGGGTTGGGGAGACAATTAAAAAAAGAAGCAAGTAATTGCCTAAATGTACCGAGCATTTTACAGATTTGCGCAGTGTAAATATTTTGGACATATTGTTTTCAGATGGTTGGTTAATCAAAATAGCTGCAAGTGAGTTTGATATGTGTCACCAGGCATGTAAATAGATCGATGTGTTAAATTGGTGTTGTGTGTGCAAATGCTCAGTTGGGAGAGATATACAATTCATGACAGGATATTTTAGAAAGGATTTCATGTGTTTCTGCAAAGCATTTTCATTGAAAAAGGCTTAGCTGTGAGAGAAATGTGCTTGTTTCTAAATTTAACCCTACTAACAGTTTACCACCTTCTTTTTGTGTGTGTCTCTTTTTCTCTTCCAGTGCCACCTTGGGCCTTAATAGCCATAGCCATAGTTGCAGTCCTATTAATCCTTACCTGCTGCTTTTGTCTCTGTAAGAAATGCTTGTTCAAAAAGAAGAACAAGAAGAAGGGAAAGGAGAAGGGAGGGAAGAATGCTATTAACATGAAAGATGTTAAAGATTTAGGGAAAACCATGAAAGACCAGGTAAAGTACCTCTCCTTTTCTTGGACTCTTGAGTTGCATTTGAAGATTTCTGTTTGATGTGTCTACAAAAAGTTCTGCTTCTTGCCTCAGTAGTGGCTCTGTGAAGAGGAGACTGATGGGCAGCATCTCCTCAGTGGTATCACAAAAGATGAATCTGGGTGTGGCACCACTGATAAAGCAGTCAGCCAATTTCCCTGCTCTGCTAAAAAAAGAAGAGCAAGCGTATAATGACTCATCTGGAAGGAGCAAATTTATTGAGAGTACCTTAGCTGTCCCAAAAATGAAACAAATGCGCACAATTTTCACTGTCATTTTTCAAGACTTTGACCAGGACCTAGTACAGTGTTTGCATATCTTTCTAGCAGTATTTCTGAGCTTACATAATAAACAGAAGTAGCTCTGAACTCTAAATCTCTTTTTACACAAAAGCAAAAGTTCAGCAGAGAAAGAAACAACAGTATAGAAATAAAAATGAGAAGCATAGAAACAAGGGAAAACAACCAATAAGGAAAAGTACAGGGGTGTTCAACACAGTGATGTTGGGAGGATTAATTCTGTACTAGAGAGGAGGAGATTAAAGATAGCAGGCCATACTTGTAGCTATGTCACTCAACTGAGTAACGTAGAGGAAAATATTAGCAAATGGCCAATTGAGCAGCATCATTTTCATAAGGGCAGAAAAACTGGTCGTTTGGATCTGCTTCATGCAAGAGAAGTAGAAGTTTCCGGGACCTAATCCTCAGGGCCACAGACTTGAATAATATGTTCCTGAAAGAAAACAAAGCTTTTTTTTAAACACAGTTTTAGTATTTTCCTTCCTGGAGCAAACTGTCAAGCATAAGCAGAAGAAAGGGGAAATAAATGTGAAGTATCCGTGTGTCCTCACTGCATTGCCAGGTTTCATAGGCTAAGAAGACAAAGAGCTACATTTTTCAAACAGAAAATGCTGAAGAGATTTAGAGAATTGCTTTGCAAAACCTCTTCAGTAGGAGCCAATAACTGTAAAGATACTGCATGGTCAAGTCTGTGGTCTCAAGACCCCTCATAAGATTCAGCCAGAGCAGTCCAGGAGCTCTTATCCAACCAAAGAGAGAGGATAAAAGCATTGTCAGGAATGAGCAGTTCCTTCCACAAGTTGGGATCTAGTGTAGGAGAACGCTGGGCTGAAGGCAGGTTGATTAGAAGTACAAGCCAAAGCTGGGAACCTGAGCGCTAGGGAGCTGATTGGGAACATGCTCCAAGAAGAGAAGCTTGGAGCACAGTAGCTAAAAGGCCCATGGAGCAGTCCAGAACAAGTGGTGAGATGCCACTGTACAGTGATGGAGCAGCCACCAATGTGGCTTATCAGCCAGTCTTAAGAGGCCTGGGACAGGTCAGCATGCTTCTACAGGCAGGTAAGGTGTGATAGGGGAAGAGCAAAATCAGGAGAGAGAATGAGGAAGCCTTAAAAGTCTGATGAGTAGCTGCAGCTGGATCACATGAATGGAGTCTGAAAGGAGCTCAGATAAGGGGAGGAAAATAATGGATAATCTTCAAAGGTACAGAGCTATCAAAGCTATTTCCAGTGTTCATTATCAGACAAGAGGACATTTTTTGTTGCTCTTGCTCAGTAGACAGTATGAAAAGAAAATAACTGAAGATCCAGTTGTTTTATTCCTGTTCATGCTACTGAATTGCAGTAGCCACTACTAAAATGTTGATCCATTAGGCAGTAGTTAACTTTTCTAGTCTATACGCTACACCAATAAAGTAAACCTTGGCAATATCAATTACTTTCAAGATGTATCTATTAAAATTTTATAGTGACCACTGTGCACACTGTCATCATGTGAGCGATGAAGGAAAGAGTGCGGATCCCTTGATCTGACACAATCTGTTTTGATATTCAGACCATAAGTACATATTGCATGCTTACAGCTAAAGAAGTTCACACCAGTTGCCTGTCCTAGGTGGACTCATGTGTCTACATGCTAGTAAGCAATGCAAAGCAGATTTCTCTACAGCCATCCCAGACTGTCTTACCGCAACTAATGGTGTCCTGCACAGGCACAAAAAATGAACAGCTGGAGCCCCTTGCATCCACACTGCAAGTGGAACACTTTACATAGTGCCCTGGTGCACAGTCTCAGCCTTGGTTGTACCTGGAGAGAAGATGCTTCATGTGCCACAATGGTGTACTGAAGTGCATAACACGAACACAGGACAAATTCACACCTGAAAACAACCTCATCAGTACACAAAATCACTAATGTAGATGCAGCTATTCCAAAGTTAGGAAGATTAGTGAGGCTGAGCTCAAAAAACAACGGAGCAGAAATTTTGAGTTCTCCCTTGAAAAATATTTTATTCTAATTTCATTTTCTCCATATGATGAATGTGAAACAAACCCCTTTTCTTTAAGCACTTTGATTTAGCATTTGTAGATTCCCTGTATTTGATTTATAGCCTTTGTTCTGGGCTATTAATATTAAATAATTGTGAGATATTTCCCCCTCAGCAATGCATAAAAATCAGATCACCAATTGCTGGGTTACCCTGGGCTACTGTTAGCCAGCTCCTCCCATTGAACCAAGAATAATTTGGAAGAACTGTTTGATTATGCTTGTGGAAAAATTCCTTGGGGTGTTTATTATTTTCTACCAATGATAACAAACCTATTACTTCGCTGTAGGACAAATAATGTGCAATTTGTTGACTGATATTTATGTGGAATTTGTTCCATATCTTGTAAGGCCTTTGTTGTATTTACAATATATTATTAAGTGTTTTTAATTATATTCATTAGGACCTGGATAAATGACCATGGATTCTTGGAAAACAAATATTGTAAATGCAAAATTACGTTATGTAATTACTATTGAGTTTAATTTCTGCTTTTTTCATGGGAAAATTTGGTAAAAAGCTGAATCATGCATCTCGTCTACAAAGAGAGCTCAAACTTTGAAGTGTTACACAGATAGGTATTTTAAGATGATTTCATTCAAAATATTCTGCATAGCTATACAAACATACTTTTGCCCAAACATTTTGGGATTTGACCAATATGTTTTGTTTTGCACAGTTAAACCTAAGGAGGGTAAATTCTCAGTTGATGTAAATGTCAGACCTTTAATAAGTGGATGGATCACCAACTCTCCAGCCAAGCTTCTTCTTCACTATCTAGGATTTCAAAAACAGGCTACTTAAATTAGCTCCTTAAATTCATTTTTTATACTTGTATACCCTCACACTAGCAGTCTGATAGTGTATAGATCTTAAGTCCTTGGCATTCAATAACTTCCACCAACTTAATTCCTAATTTGTGAAATTTTAGTTGTATGACTGATTATTTATTCTAATAGTTTAATCTTGAATTATCAGTGCAGATTTTAATATACCTAGCTGAACTCAATGCAGTGCTAAATGTGGAATATTTCAGTTAAAAGAATTGAACCACTTTAGAGGCTCTGACATAAAATAGAAAGGAGAATAACAAGAACACCTTTTAGCTCTTTAAAAAAGGAAATTTTAATGTTAAAAAAATAATTGAAGATCAAGATGTAGATCTAATGGATTATAAAGGGCAACATACAGTACCAAAGATCTGAAATGTTGTCAAAAAAACCAAAAACCTTAGTTCAGTCATTGTTAGGCCTGAACCTGCAAGTGCTAATTACCTTCTGCCTTCAGCTGAGAGTGCATAATACCAGTTGATAGGCACATGGCATCTTGCAAGATCCTAGTTCCCTAGGCACACAAAACTTGAAAGGGAGTAGCATTTGGTAAATCGAAATTATCAACTTCTGAAAATATAATTTCCATCTTAGTCTGGTTTTGTTTGTCAAAGAGAACTTCTAACCTATGTGTATCCGTGCTGACCTGCACATCCATGCCAAATCATTGTAGAGCTTTATAGCCTGACATAGTTAAATATCCTTTTGCCATAGAGACTCAGTCAGCTCCACAGTCACACATGACAGCTAGATGTTGCAGAAAGTGGAATACAATATTTGGTCTCTGTTAGAATATTTGTGCTTCAAAATGTCCACTTTCCTAAGCACAACTTCAAATGAGAAACTGTGTATGAAATAACATAGATTATGAGCAAATATAGTTGAGTTTAAGTGGGAGATGAGTTGAAAGTAAGGTTACATTTTCAGCCTTGAAAGCCATTTCATTGCAGGCAACGCTTACTTTTTCAAGTAGAGTGCACAACTCCACCAAGGGCCACCGAGAGGATTAGGTTGCTTCTAGGGGAGGCAAATTGTTAATGAATGTACTACTGTAAAAAGGTCATTTCTCCATGGTTTTTACTAATGTTTGTGTGTGGATGTTTTAATTTTTATTTCTTCCTTCTATGTCCTCCTTGTCTATGTTGTGTCTCATGACTGTTCTGGATTGTCACTTGCGGTAGGTTTATTTTGCTATTTGGACGCACCTAGTCTAAAGCTGTGATACATGTAGTCTTCTGACAGCTCTGGCTCCTCAGCTGAGATTTACATGTAGTAGCTTTGATACAAACATCAAGAGGCTGAACTAAATTGATTGGGTGTTTTTTTGGTTGGGTATGTATTTGGGGGGAGGCTAGAGGAGGGCGAAAGAGAAGAGGTTGTCATTCTTTCTGTAGTTAAAATATGAAGTCAAACTGTACTAGAAAGCTCAAGTTTAAAATTGATAGGCACATAAAAGTAACTTGCTAATTTTATTTTCTTTTTGTATAAATGTCATCATATCAAAAGTAGATGAAGGCAGTGTGTATTTTTAATGTCTTAGTTTCTAAGTGTTGCTAAAATGATTGGTACCTCATGAAACTTACTGTGGGCTTTCACATCGTCTCAGTACAGTGCCCACGCTTTAAGTTCTTAGTGCTCCATACCAAACTCTTTTGAGTGGTCTTACTCCAGAGTTCTGTTGGTGCAACTGAATGACAGCTAGCACCAGTGTTTTTATGAGATCTTCCCATCACAGTTTTCATCTGTTTCCCAGTTTCCCAGTCTCTGCTAATGCCCCTGGTGGCTCCCACTACTTTAGGAAAAAAAAAAAAGCCCCCAAACACCCAGCTCCAGAGACACTATAATAACTGCTGATTTATTGGGTCTGAATTTAATGCAATGGTACAGCAAATTCTTGCTTAAGCTCAGCCTGTGGGCTGAGTAAAGGAATAGACATAATGATTTCAGTCATGAACAGCAGCACTGAAAAACTGCTAAAATTTAGCTCTATTGCTTGGAGAATAATTGTTGTGGTGGTCTGAACATTTTATTAGGTCACAAAGCATTTGTGGAGAAGGAGATTTAATAGCTCAGTCCTTTCTCATTACATCAGGCTAAAACACTGTCACTAGTGAAAGATTTTTGGCTTACAATGAATGTGTCTGTTAGGTGAAATAGGAGATTTGGGATCAGGTATATGTACTATACCCTGGAGTATGAGGAGTATATTCTTGGCTCTGCTACTGACTTACTGTGGCCTTCGGTCAGCCACCTGACTTCTCTGTATGTTTTTTCTCCTTTTACATAGGCTTTCCTTTTACACTGGGTTATGTACTAACTTAATCAGAATATTCTGACCGAAGTTCATGTATTAATAGCAGTGAAACATCAGGGCGTTATAAAGTAACATGATACTGAGAGCTGCAATTGCGCCTAATCAAACTTCAACATATAATGATTTTCTTAGATTATTTCACCTTATGATTTTAGCTGTTAAACAGTAAACACCCTTGCCCTCATAGAGACAAAATACTGAAGGAACAAGCTTTTTAATGTTAGGTGCCCTGAAATATTTCAAAGAAGTAGTGTGTGTTGACCTGGCAGCATGAAGATGATAGCCAAAATGAAGTCAGTTAAATCCACAGTGACATCCAGAGAGTGTGGATTTCACCTGAGGGAACCTCAACCTTTATTGCCAGAAATAATCCAGGAGGATCTTTTTGAGGGACAGGACCTCTGTTGCTGGCAGTGGTCTTTTCCTCTGCAATGTTTGTTCATGTGCTTTGGTTTCCCAGTTGAATGCCCAGAGAATAGTGAGCGTATTTATTCAACAGTGCCACCTGTCTTGGTTTTAGCACACCAATTCCCATTTGTTGGCACCTTCAGCCCATGGTGACATTAATGCTCGCTGTGGCTTATCCCCAATGCAATGAAACATCCTAATTCACACTCAGAAAGACAGCATTTGCTACAGAGCCATTACAGTGTAGAAAATCAGTCAGAAACAATGGGGACAAGTCTTTCGTAGAAAACAAGCCCAATAAGTATACTGTGGCAGTCAAAATGGATTGTCTGAGTCCCATTTTTACAATAATTCAACCTCAGGCTTGACCAACTGTCCTGCTTTTTCACCTGCCTCAGAAGGCAACTGTGAAGGGTGCATAAAACTTCCTGAAAAATGTGAAAATAACATGTTTATGAAGATGCAATGTTATAGATGAGTGTTTGTGTTCTGCAGGGTTTTCCACAAAATTCTTTTTTAACTTAGATTTATATTAGACTTCAGAATCCTGAAAATATGGAAGCAACAGCTGTGAGCCACAAGGCTGAGCTTTTCTGCATTCCTGTCTCTTCCTCTCAGTCACTCCCAAGAAGACACAGAAGTTTGCTTTGCATGCTTCCTGAGTTTCTTTTTCCTCATTTAAAAAAATATTTTTCCTGTAAAATATTTCTTTTATTACTTCTATGGTAACCTATTGTACTGTTGGGATGATATGAAGATAGAGATCCTACTCATTTTCTCACATGTCTTGTTTTCTGTACTGAAGGTCTTGCCACTGGAAGCTTCCATTGTGAAGGACATTTCTGCCTTGTGGTCTCTTGATTAACAGACCAAATTTTGATTTCTTTATTCAAGACCAGAGTCTGCAGGTTCCTAATGAGTGGTGTCTAGGAAGTATGCAATTATTCCCTAAATTAAGTGATTTGAATCACACTCTCGAGACATTTACCTGTATCCACTGATTATATGGAGAGCTAAACTCTTACACTAAGTGCCTGAAGTTAGTGGGTATGAATAACCTACAACAGGAACAGCCATTCATATCAGTAAGGTGTACATTTCAAACCCCACTGGGAATATTTGTTTACTTTTTAAGCAAAGGCATTTATTCTTTACAAAATGATGAATAACAAATATGAGTAGCAAAATAACCTTCAAGCATGAGAATATCAGATGCTTGATGAAGGCCTGTTTAGAGGATGGTCAGAGAATGATCTTATCTCTTTTTAAGCAACTGAACCAAAAGAACAAGTCTTTGCCAACTTTTTCTCCATAGAGCAATGTGGCACCCAATAAATCATGTCTGGCTGTATTTAGGTTCATTTTCACTGTTAAATAGACGTAGTCATAATTATACAGTATGACAAATTTTTCAAACAGAAATAAATGTAGTACTTAGAGTGGTCCCCCCATGTCGAAGAGCCAGCTCTCTCCCAAAGCGTGGGTTCCGTCTGGCCTGCTGCCATTTATTTGGGGAGGATGAAGAACAATTGATGGAGCAGCGTGCACTGGCCAAGCAGCCTAAAGCTGCCTCCTACTCACAGCCTGCTGCTTAGCGCAACCAAGCACTGCCATATGGGAAATGGGGGCAGAGCACACTAGCGTACTTGCAAGAGTGCTTACTTCTTTTAGTTCATGCACATAGTCCCTGCGTTCAAAGCAGAGCCCTGACCCACAGGGCGAACTTTCAAAATAGGCCCCCAGGCTGAGATCAGCTGCATCTTTTTTCAGCAAATAAACTCTGGCTACAAGAAAAACAGGTTGATTTGGGGGCTTAACAGCTCCAACTGGAATGTATATATTCATATTTTACATTTAACACCTACAGCATTTGCTGTATTCTTCTGTTGCACCAGAATAAGTTGGTATTTTAGCGCCCAAACAATTCAATGAGCCCTCAAGCTGAACTTATGACTTCTTGTCATAGAGCTCCTGAAGAAAGAAGGCCTTTTGAATAACCCGACAGACCATCTAAAACCTGGATAACAAGCAAGGAAGTTATGTCAAGGCATTGCATGTGGGACACAGCGGGGTCTTGCTCGTTCTGTGCATCGGTGTGGCCTGCTGCTGGTGTGTGAGGCCAACACTCTTAGAGCAGTAATGGCAAAGTAGATTTCACAATGACCAAAGCCTGGCTGAGCCACTGGAAACCTGTGCACAACATGCTTTTTAAATTAATTCATGGAGAGAAAGCAGATGCTGAATGAATGAAATGTTGCCTTTCCTTCTGAGGGACTCTGATAGAGAATGTGCTACAATTGCAGGCTTTTCTGCTTTGTGATAGGGAATCAGCCAGGAATTTTTAAAGGCTTTTCTTTTCCCCTGGGATAAAAATTGGCCCAGACAGAATTATGGTGTTCTTGAATGTGAAAGAAATTGATAAGAGGTGCACCACCATTAGTGGAAATGCAGCCATTCCTAGGTGTGGAGGAAAAATTGCCTTGCTGATAAATTCATTGTTGGACATGGCACAGAACATTCTCGATACAAAATAATATTGTTTCCTTCCATTCAGCTCAGCAGGCATTGCACAAGCCTGAACGCTGGGCATCATTCACACGTTAAAAAAATATCCCCTTCACCGTGTGAACAAAAGGAATGATTGATGGGGCAGGTGGAGATGGAACTCAGGATGGCGGCATGCACTGTGCAGCAAATAAACTTACAGGCTACAGTCAGCATTATGTTTTCCTTCTTAACATCTCTCCTTCTTGCTTACTGGTAACTTGTTTCCTTAAAAGTAACACCATAGGCCACCCCATGAATGGAAGGAACCCTAAAAACTCTGTTAATGAAGGTGTTTCTTTGCATATGACAATGAAAGGCACTTTGCTTGCAGTCCGAAATAGCTTGTGACACGTACTAGGTGTTAACAGCGAAACGCGAAGATAACTGAGACCAGAATCAAAGACCAAAATACACATTCATGGGTCTTTGCATCCTCCTGGTGACTCAGACATGACTGTGGCCTCTGCCTCGCTGTACAGGAGGCAAGGAAGTACAGTTGCTCCCCCAGCAGCTTTGTTACCTGAGTCTCATATCAGTTTGCTTTCCTGGAGCTTCTGCATACATGGAATCTGGAGGCAACCAGCAGACTGACTGTGCTAAATCCTTTGCAGAACCCCTCAATTTCTACAGATAGTTTCGGGAGGGATTAAATGAACATGTACATAAAGCTGTTTTAATCCCCAGAAGCTCTTCTGTAGTTTGTGGTGGATAGTAGTGGGGTAAACCCAGTGACAGGGTGCAGGGCTTTTGGTGGAACTGAGCTGGAAGCGAGAGATGTTTGCAGTATCAGGAGGGTACCATCACTGGAGAGAGGCTTTTGTCGGCTGGGGGAATCAGATGGGGAGGAAGCCCAGGAAATGTGAAACCCCAGTGCAGGGTGTGGAGTTTGCAGAACTGCAATTACAAGCAGTTTTAGGTTTTCTTTCCTTTTTTAATGCAAAAGATGTAACCACAAAAAAAAAAAATAATAATTAAAATCAAGCATTTTCTTTAACAACTCAGAAGAAGAGAGGAAACTGTAAAACCACTCTTAATTATGTAACGGAAGTGAAGAAACAACCAGCAGATTGAACTGTGCATCCCAGATTGCTGTAATTTAGCCCCATTTGTTGTAGGAACCACGACAGAGTAGATGAGCTTGAAAACAATTAACTAAACATGGCACACAGAAAAGCAGATACTAATGCTGTATGTAGATACGTGTCTGCACCCTTGGTTAGAACTAGTTACAGAGCTCATCCAAATATGGATTAAATTAGGGGTTGCTCAAAAATTCATTTGTGTTCCAGGTCTAAGAAAATATACACTGTATATTGTGTAGCTCTGTTAAGGTCCCTGGCACAAAGCAACTTTTCCCACTTGCCGATTTCATTAGATGTGGATGTATCACCTTGTAAGGGTTGTATTGGATTAATGCTTTTTTTGTACATTCCTACACCCGCTTACATATAAGCCTATGTTTTTCAGATACTTATACACATGTAAGAGGATATAGAGGATATAGAGGTTTCATTGTTCTGTGTTTCTGCATATGTTATGCAGAAATGAAGAAACCGCTTGAGTGAAATTAACAGTCATCCCAAATTAGAAAAGATAAATCTGGTCTCCAGCACAATGTAATAATGCATTTCTATGTTGCATATTTCACAGAAAAAGCCTTTAAAATGTCATGGAATTAAAAGAAATATTAGGAAAGGAAAGGCTTATATTCCTCTGCATCTAAATCCAGGCTTACTGATCACAGTTGTGTCAGTTAAAGAAGCTTGAGGAAAAAGCTGGCTCATAATTAAAAATAGTTTATTTTTTCTAAAACCAATAAAATATAGCTGCTTATTTTAATTGATTGTAGCAATACAACGGTAAGATCCAATATATTGTGATATAGTGTGCTATAAATTGAGGGTTGCAGTGCTCTTCCATCAAAGATTGATCTTTGAGAGAATCTCAATACAAAATGAAAATCCCTACGGGGTGTTTCAAGTACTTTGAAGCAATTCAATTCTTCTTCCTCTTTGGAACTCAGCAGCTGCATCAAACATGAGAAACTTCTGTGCTTCCTTAAACTCAGCTTCTTGAAACATTGGCCTCTAGTTTGAAAGCAAATTCCTCTCTTGACGGTAAAAACTATTATGTACAGACTGCTGTAGAGATAATCATTTGTCATTTCTTCCCTCCCCTCATGCAATGCCCTTGGCCAAATCTGAACACTGTCTTATTCTTAGTGTTTCTTAGTGCTTCAGTATTTCTGAGTGAAGGTCAAGAAGAATCATATAGCTCCTCAGCTGATGTGAGTAAAGTGCAATGTTTTCCATCTCCCCTGGGAAATAGCTTTCACCTTCCAATAAGCCTCTCATAACCTGTGGAGAAGAGTTTCCCAACCATGTAATGTTTTCTGCCTGCACTTAAAAGCCCCGCTTGCAAGAGGGACGTTAGCTTCCCATTATATTTCCCATAGTCGTGGTAAGAACTTTTTCACACTGAGTTACCCACAGCTCTGGCATCTCCTGGATTGATCAGCTATGCAGAAGAGTAAATAATTTTTCCAGAGAGAGTATGGATATGTAACTATTGCTTTGATGCAATAGTTACAAATTCCTCATACCTGGGAATTGACACAGAAGGGTCTTTTTGCACTCTCCCTTTCATCCCTGAGGAATGGCTGTAGGATATTTCCTCTCAAACAAAATCCAGGTCAAAAGTAGATGGAATAGCAGGAAGTTCAGTACTTAGCCCAGAAATTATGATATACTGGAGATGTTTATCACTCTTGTGTCATGAAGTCCTCTGTTAGAGCAATACTGGGATGATTCAGAGTAGCGGGTCTTGGACTTAACATCCCACTCTGAGTTATTGCTTCCTGTTGTCTCCAGGCTCTGCTAAATATGGTTGCTTCAGCTGGATTGAGTCACATCTTTTTTTTTTTCTTTCATGATCACAAAACCTCAAGGTTATTTTTATTACCAGTGAAAGCAAGGTGTTTAGTGTAATCACATCACCCCATATCCTGAAAGTCCCACGTATGGTCCTACAGGGGCTGTGCCTCAAACTGGCTTTGCTCCAACAGTATCCTCTTGCCATAGAGCCTGTCAGTTTTGAAGCGTCACGCTTGTTGTTGTACTAACAAAAATGTTGCGCTAAAGCCAGGGAACTCACTAGCAGCTCAGCAATTAAAATGTTTCAAAATCATTTTCTTTTCAGGCAGTTCAGCCCTTCCAAATAGAAATGGTTTAGTTCAAAAAGTATTACTCTTCCTACACCACAGGTGATTCTCATCCACTGCCGACCTTTCACAGTGATCTCATCCAGGTACACTGTAATTTATGTTCCTGGTAAAGAGTCCATCACTCACTAACATTCAGATATTTAACTCAAACCCAGCTCCTCAGTTTGCATAAATCAATGTTGTTGCATTGATTTCAGTTGAGCTATGCCAGCTAAATTTTTAGCTTATTTCAAAAAGTAGAAAAATATTTGCTTCATACTGTACAGTTTTGAGCCTGACCTTTTGAATTTAGATCTAGCTTCTGAAAAATAACATTTTCTACCTCAGAGATCAATCTTTGCTCTTACCACACCCATACAACTGTTGGATGGCCCCCACTGCCTTCCTGGCTGAGTGAGAACATTGATGCTTTCATGTACTTTCTTTCACCAACCACCATCAGCCATGGGTATAGATACTTTCCAGACGTGCTAGCTCTTCAGCTAGTGAGCTCCAGCGGCAACCTCATGTTTATATATGCTGTAGGTTTCTTCAGACCACCTCACAATGTGAAGAAAGAAAGAGCATAATAAATCTCATTCTTGCACTTAATAGTCTCTCTGCAAGCAGAAGCTCCATATAGAAGGAACTTTCATCCCAATAGGGCTCTTATAGTCTTACTGTTTACTGTAATATGCAAATAATAATTCTGGATAAATGCTCAGTATTGATTCCTTGTTTTCACACTCCCAATTTTATTTTCACATTTTCCACAATTTTTCACTATTTGTCACATCACTTCTGCCCATTTCTCAGTTCTTACTTGGATAAGAATCTGCTGGAATAAGATTTACATAGTTAGTTACGGTTCACATGGTTTAATAATTGTATGAATTCCCTTTTCCACAATGCAAATACTTCTGCTTTCTGGTACAGCAAAGAAATAATTACATCATTTAGTATTTCAATTATGTATAAAATCTAAGATAACTGCTGTGTCCTCTAAAAATAGCAGGTTTTATGCAATGGAGAAAGCTGTAAGCAGTTTTGTATTTCTTTATTTTTGCGTTTCTTTCTAAGCAAACTAAAATCAACTTTCAATCAGTTTGGTTCAGCCAAGCTTTATAGCAAGAATGAATAAAAAGGAAATTGGTCTCGGGAGGGAGGGAAAAGGAGAAACATGCATTTGCTAATGGCATGGTGAAAACTTTGCTTCCATATTCATTCTAAATAAACATGAAAAATGTTTGGCATATGATTGTAGGAAGAACTCATCCACAGCACATGCTCTTTATCATAGTAATCCTACAGAAACATGTTGCCAATTGCAAACAATTCACAGCATGCACAACCAGATTTGACAGTGCCAAGATATTAAGTTGAATGAGTGTTTGCCTTTGCTTATTTAATAGCATGTTTGCCTCCTTGTGCCTCTTTAAGAGCCAGTGTGAGCCCAGAAGAATTTTTTTATATCAAGTTGATGTTTTGTTTCTACTCTCAGGTTTTATAAAAATTGTTGCTTGTAATGGTCCAAGAAGCTTTCTTCCTACTTCCATTGCTTGCTTGCTGATTTATAACATCTTCTTGAGCAACCTAAATAGTATAAATATATATGTAAACTGCATACTTGGATTTCTGCTGTCATGCTTGCTTTTAATGGCTTTAAAATAGATTTAAGGACAGTGTCTATCTTAAACTGGTACTTAAGAGTTTACCTTATTTATGAATATTACGTTCCTTCTTTCTAGGCTCTTAAGGATGATGATGCTGAGACTGGGCTGACTGATGGGGAAGAGAAAGAAGAACCCAAAGAAGTGGAGAAACTAGGGAAAATCCAATATTCGTTGGATTATGACTTCCAGAATAATCAGGTTTGAAACAACCAACCTGTAACATTTCATTTCTGTGTGTGTAAGGGAAGAATGAAATAATACATTTACTTGCAGTAGATATTTCTGAAATCCTTACTGCTTGCATGGAGTACAGGGAGAAAGCAAGACTGGAGATTCATGACAGAGGTACTACTAAATTGGTATTCAATGTACTCAGAGTTTATATTACACCTTTAATCAAAATTGAAGGCATAGTTTTAGCTAATGGTTATTAATCAGTTATATTAAGGTATCACCAATCAATGTCAACCCACATTATATTATGGAGTCTGCATGCAGACAGTGAAAGATGGCTTCAGCCTCCAGGTATTCAAAATGTAAGCAAACAGAAGATGGGAGGAAAAAGAGAGGGATGTAAAAGTAAGTTGATTCATAGTGAGTCTTTTAGTAAGTTGGTAAGATTGCCAGGAGTAGCTTTCTCTCACTTCATCAGGTGTGCACTTTGCCTTATTAACTAGCTTCATCAGGTTCTGTTGCTCTCCATGAAAGTACACCTACTAGCCAAGAAAATTTTAGTTTGAAACAAAAGTTCAGATAAAAAGGTCTGTCCCCAAAATAACATAAAAGTTGCACAAGAAGAATCTCTCCAGTCAAGGACTGATATTCCTTCAGTACCCTACTCTGAAGCTGGTAAAACCAAACTTTGGCATGCTTACCCACATTTTTGTCGATGTAATGTGATGTAGACCTAGAATCAACCTACTTAACAGGTCTGGCCACATCCTGAACTAGCTCATATTTAATTCCCCTCCCTGGGTTCTTGCTGTGTTTGGGATCACTTTTGTCAATTATACCAATTCACAGCCTCACATCAAAACTCACTGCAATTAACTTTGGACTGAAGTACACCAACACATCAGACTTCTTCATTTCTACCACGTTTTTTCAGTGAACTTCAGAATACATACCCTGCATTTCATTTTTTGACAACTTCAGTCAAAACCACATCATTCTGCTCTATTTAGGGAAAAAAATTACTACTGAACTTAAATCCCTGATAATTCCTCCTCTTCATCTGAACTGACTTCCACATGTATTTGTGATTTGTTTCCACATTCAGATTATTTATTTGATGCTGTTCACAGAATGTAGTGTTGCAAGAAAAAGAAATAAGCAAAATTAAGAAAAATTTCTGTGTCAGCAGCTGGGTATTTACACACAGCTATGACCTGGCGTAATACATAGTATTTCCCTGTCTTTTCAACTATCTTCTAACTACCGGTGCTTGTTTTTCAATGCAAGTGGCAAAAAGAATTGTTAAGTCTTTCAAGAACATGTGGTAAAGGAGCTTTTCCTCAACTCCCAGAGCATATTCCCCTGAACATGTGATGAGTCACACTGATCCCCCTTGAAATCCGTATGAAATCAGTATGAAATGTTAGACCCTTCATAAGCAGATCTAAAGAGAGGGAAAGGAAAAGCTGCAAATGTGTTCTGAAAAATTGATTTCAGTTTCCTTAGAATATGAAAACAAACTTTCTGTGTGATTTTTATAAAGGAAATGTTGATTTTGTGAACTCTATTTTACAAATGGTAATACGATGGGAGAGCAACAAATCTGTAGAAGTGTGTAGTATTTAATTAAGGTAATAAATTGAGTTATTGATTCCTATTTGATTTTGCTGCTTTAAACTATGTTGCCTCTTGGAATTTGTCAGAGGAGAGACGATATAAAAGATCAGAAGAGGGGATTCAGTTAGGTTAATATAGCACAGTGGCATGAAACTACAGACCAAAAATCTGGCTAATATATTGCACAGTGTTAAGAATGGAGACAAGATGACCGATGTACTCTGCAGACCACAATGCCTCAGTTTTAGAGAGAGAAATTTCAAAAGGGCATTGAATTGTTTTTCCACTCTGTTATCTAGAAGTCATAGACTTGTTTTTCACTCTTTCATGTGAAAGACTTGATGTAGATCCTGAGACTATCCATGTATTTATGGACTGTTACGCATCTAGAATAAGAATGAGACAGAAAAGGACAAGTGTTTCTTACAGCTAAAGGAAAATGTTTCATGGAGCTTGAGAGTCCTGTAGGTGCGAAAGCATGCATGCCATACTGTGAATTTAAAACTGGTAAAAATAAGCCCAGCATTGAGGAATCTCTCAGAATCCAGATGCTTCCATCCTAGATTGACTCTTCTGTTCTGTATCCAGTTGTTAGAGCTTCTGTTTCCGATTTTAAACAATTCATCCATGAGGGAAGCAAATATATTGTGACTGAAGCACTGATTTAGAAGAAAATATTCTCAGATTTCATTCCCAGTTCTTCATATCTTGTCTCCAGATTGACCTTGAAGAGTCATTTGAATGTTTACCTTAGTTCAGTGTCTATGAAACAAGATTAAAAATGTTTTCTCTCGACTCCAGTACGCTGATGAGGCCAAATACAAGCTGGGATGTCTAGATAACATAACATAACATAACATAACATAACATAACATAACATAACATAACATAACATAACATAACATAACATAACATAAGCCTTCATTTATAACACTTTAAAAATGGCCAAGGCATTTACAAGTTTCAAATATGTTTCAGTCTTATTTTTAAAAGCGTATAAGAGATTTAAGAAACTAATTTTTCTGTTTTTCAATGGGATTACGAATTGTTGTGAGGATTTAGTTACCAAAGGTTAGTTTTTGTGGGGTATGTTTTGAAAATGCTGTCCTTACTTAACTACCGAAACCCATTGGTGTACATAGCAAGAAAATTTAACTGTAAGGAAGACTGCAAGATCCATTGTTTTCATTAAAGCTCTGTCTGACCATTTGCATTTGATATATCACCTTTTTGTGTTTGGTAGGGGAGAAGGTTACATGTTGGGGATTTAGAATACAAATTTTGTAGTCAAAATTAGGCATTCCTGATTGTTTAATAATGTGATTTCTATTCATGGTGCCCAGCATAGAAAAATAATGCACAAGAGGAGAGAGCAATTGAAAGTTATTTGATTGCAGCCTGTAAAAAGATGAAGTCTGTATTTAGCTGTAATCAGCTGCCCTTTGAAAACCTCTTTTCTGCTTAAAAACAGCCTTTGTACAGTCTGCATCTGCTGTAATTGGTTTTCTGAAGTCTATAGTGTTGCTTCATTTGCCTTCCTTGAAGCCGGTGTGGGGGGCAGGGGGATATAGTATTTCATAGACCAGAAATAGAGTCTGCATGTGTATTTCTCTGTTACAGTTTTTTTTATAAATATCTATTTGAAATTTCATTCTGCTGTTTTTCTCTCTTTTCAGCTTCTGGTTGGGATTATTCAAGCAGCTGAGCTGCCTGCTTTAGATATGGGTGGTACATCTGATCCCTATGTGAAAGTTTTCCTGCTGCCTGATAAGAAGAAGAAATATGAGACAAAAGTCCACAGAAAGACCCTTAACCCTGTTTTCAATGAGCAATTTACATTCAAGGTATTTTTCTGATAATTATTGAAACCTTTTTATTTAACCAGCATGCATCTCATCCTTGGCTACGAAGTTAGACATCTTAGTTAATTGGTAACAGCAGAGTAGTGATTTTTCATGGTGCAGAAACCTCTGATACTCAATCTTGTGATGAAAATGGTATAACATAGGGTCAAACCTCAGTAGGTGTAAAAGGCACAGTTTGATTTTAGGCACTTCAGTTATCCTGATGTATGACAATCTGATCCATCTTTTATGGTTGGATAAAACTTACAAGAAAGTCAGAAAACAGTGACACTTTGAGAAATGTCAGGTACATTTCACTAGACCAGCATTTTCTTTAAATAGCTTTGTAGCCTGATTTATGAATTTCAGCATACCATTTCTTTTCCCCTCAAAAATAAATTAAAACTCAAGGAAGGTAAATGGATGAAGGACAATATGGCAGATTAATCTTGCTAGACTTTGTCATAGCAATTCTTTGCTATGCTACTCTACATATGAAAAGAAATCATGTCTCAGGTTTAATAACATATGAATTAAATAAATGTACAATATGTATTAAATAAATTGCAGCCTTACGCTGCAATATTTAAGTCGTTCCAATAGAATCTGTCAACAGGGGGTTTGTAAAACCATAGTTGTACCTAAACCCCAATTAAATACAATAAAGGAATACTATACAGCGTGTTTCATAGGGTTTCTCCTAATATACATTCCTCTGCTGTTACTTTAGGCCTTTCTCTCTATGCCCAATCTTAGAATGACAGCTACAGATTGAGAACAGGAACAGTGAAAGACTCAGGCTATGTAATCATTCAATGAGAAGAATATCCCTGGAGGCCAGAACTACTACGGCATATATCAGCTTATTTTTTCCCTTGAAGATGTTCATAAAAATAATCTTTTGTGCGGAGCTATTTTTTTCTTGAGCTTTCTTAAGAGAGTATTTAAAAGAAAACAGTGTTATAAATTACTGATTCCCTTGCAGCTCACAAAAGAAAAGAAAGAACCAATAATGCTGTCATCTAAGATGAAGGCACAAATTATAAACCAGATCATCCACTCCTGGGCTATAATGTCCACTTGTTTTAAGTCACATCTTTAATATTCAAATTTTATGCTCCAGAAGAAAGTTTGCTTTCCATGTGAGACCTGACAGCATGTTTAGGTGCATCCCAATATGATACTGATCATCCCCTGGGTAGTGTGGTCTGACTTCAAGAGAAAACCTACAGAGCATGCCAAGGACTATCATTGTTCTGGGGACTACAGTGAAAAAGACAAGTGACCATTTAACTAGTGCTGCAACTGTAATAAATAACTTCTGTGGGAACTACTGACAATATCTCATTTACTTGGGCAGAGCCTTACTTCTGGGAACTGTTTCAGGTGGTGCACAGCTTGTGTTGGCATCCTTCCCATCTCTCTCTTTGGCAGAGCTGCCCACCAGGCAGCCCAGGCCCATTTTGTTACCCCAGGGCACAGCTGTGAGCTGCCTGCCTTCCTCCCAAAGAAGGGCTAATGGGGATGAGATGCGTTACATTTCTGCTGTATTGCATCTTGAGCCCAGGACCTCATTCCTTCTCTTCTTTGGGTGGTTCCCAATATTAGTCCCGTTTTTACTTCTGTTTCCCAGGCGTCCATGGTACTGTTCCAGGGTGCAGGTGTCCATCAGGCTCCAGCTGTCCAAATTGTATACCTGCACTGTGCTGCCAAAAGGAAACTCAGATATCCTATCTGGACTACACCAGTCTGGCAGAGAGAGGTGTTCCTCCCCAGGCCCAAAGTAGGATGTCTGGAGGAATGACATGTCTGTGCCAAGAAAACGCTCCTATACGTGTCCTTCTACTGAGGTCTCACCTGCATTAAGTCAAGAGGCCAAGTATCTCTGAGCAGAGCAGAAAGCAGGGAGGCGGAGAAATCCTTCACAAGAGCTAAGGACATCCTTGGTTGTCCTAAACAAAGCAGTAGGCTGAGGCTGCTTTAGAGGTAGTGACTGGAGGAAGCACTGCTGCTAGATCTTCATTAAAGATGAAAGGAGCTAAAATAAGCTTTACTGAGAGGAAGTTAATGATAAAAAAAGTAAATAATCATAAACATAGTCTTTTCATGCATTCCAAATGACCAGGATCCATTAAGTGGTATTGTAAGCTAATGGAGAAAGAAACTTTAGAACATTTCTCTTCCTGTTTTTGAGGCTGTGTAAAAATAAAAGTGAAATTATTTGGAATTTTGCCTTCCACATACATTTGCCTTCTACAGCTTTTTAGAAGCTACAGATAATTTACAGAATCAAAATAGATTTTGCTATAGTATGTGCCACAATACACAACCACGTAGCCACTGAAACTATTGTACTCAGTAATGGAAGCTGGAGCTGAAGCTTCTTTTAAACATTACGTAACATGTTATGAAAAAATACTCATGTTATTAGCAAGTACTTTAAAAAGCAAGTGAAAGCCAAACAGTAATAAAAGACTACAGTCCTAGAGTTTAAACAGACCGGAACATACAGCGGTTAACACGGCCAATGATAATGCCATGCTTTCGTTTCTCTTTTTATATAGACAATTAATAGAGAAATGTGTACTGAAGTCTGTGGAATATATTCAAATTGACCAAGTGTTCAGTATAAATTCAAACAATTCCTAAATCAGACCTCTTCAGATAGCCACTCAAGTGTAGCTTACCTGAACTGCACATCTTCATCTGAATATTAAAAATGTGACTCATAAGCATCCTAACCCACAGCATCTGTCCAAAACACATCAGAACAGCTGGAGAATTAGTCAGAACTTGGCCTTCTGCCACCACAATTTCTAGCTGTACACTGTGACTTAGAAAGCACCTTAGTGTCTACAGTGTGAAAGGTATAATAATGAAAAATATGCCTTCCTAAGTAATAGTTAGTGGTACTGTAAGGGAACTATTTAGTGTCTAATTACTTTGTGTCAGATACAGTAAGCCGGTTCTGGTTTTTTCATCAGTCTGGGAGCTACCCATTTCTGAGTGATGACAGTTGATTTATTGAGGGAAAGACACCACTGTGTGAAAAGTTCATGTGTCTTCAGTGCAAATAATTGGGCTTCCTGTTTCAGTTTCATCACCCACAAAATGATTTGGAGTAGAATGAGAAAAAGCCATGGAGTGATGAGTGAGCTGCCACATTGTTCTATCGAGTGCCAGAGCCTGGTCGCAAAAAATACTGCGTCTGGTGACTCTGAAACAAATACACCTCATAATTTTCTCTGCAGTTCAGTTTACCTGAGATGACAGCTGATACGCCAAAGAAATAGATTTACATTGTAGTGGACTGACCTTTATTGTCTGCGATACAGAGTTTGTCATTTTCTCTTCTTTGCAGGTGCCATACTCCGAGCTGGGTGGAAAAACTTTAGTGATGGCAGTTTATGACTTTGATCGTTTCTCCAAACATGATATCATTGGGGAATATAAGGTTGCGATGAACACAGTGGACTTCGGTCATGTCACCGAGGAGTGGAGGGACTTGCAAAGTGCAGAGAAGGAAGAGGTAAGGAAAAACACTCTTTTTTTTTCCCCCGGGACACTTTTATCCTCAGCTAGAGAAACAGTCAAACTAGCAACAGTTTTTTTGCCGAGACAGCTCCCATCTGTTATCAGCATTTCTCAGACTTACTTCGCCTGATAAATTTTTGATAAGCATCTTTTCCAATATTCATTCAATGGTACATTCTCCTTTGCTAATCCTATTTTCAATCTTTTTGATACTTTATGCAACATATTAGGAAAGTTTTCATGAGTTTGACTTTTTCATTAATTGATGCCGTTTGGGTACATAGAATTTGCATTCGAATTATGAGAGTGATGTGCATTTAGGCTACTTTTTGCCCCTAATCATTCTCAGTGTTTGCATCTCAAGGCATTTTATTGTGCTTGAAGACAATGGTAAGTTTTCATTGAAATACCTTACAGTTTTATTGAGCTACTATGCAATAATATCCATTGATTAGAATTACGCATTTGACAAAGACCTTGGAACGACACCTCACTCAAATATTAATCACCTTTTTATTTTCATCTCTTTGCCAACATCCTGTGGGTTCATTATTTAGTAGGTATAGTGCTACATGGACACAAGACACTTTTTTGGAAATATTTCCTCAATCAATTGTGCATCCTCTGAGGTTGTTCATACTGGCACATCCACCTTTTTATTTATTACAAGACCATTTTGTACTCAGTTTTACATGAGTTTTCCTTTTGATTGCTAGATAATATCTGCCCACTCATAATAGAGTGCACAGCATGCTTCAGTTCTCTGGTGGGAGAAGAAGGAATCTAAGTCTGAGTTTCTCATTGGCTAATTTAGCTAATAAGTTGCTTTGGATTCAAACCTTAGTTTCTGTAATTAAAAGGACAATCTTTGCATGAAATCTTTCCTTAATACAAGTGACAAAAACGTGAATATTGGATTTAGACTACAAGTTGTGAAAAATTCAGCAGATGCTAAGCCATGCAGCCTTCTCAGATTTAAAAAAATAGTAGACTTTGGTATTGCTTTTTGAGTGTTTGTTTTTAAAGACTGTATTTTCAGATGGCTTTCTTCTACTGCTTATTTATTTGAAAGCCACTGAGACTATTCTGGATGGCATTGTTTCATAGTGACAGCATTTGCAGGCCTCTCCTACTGCATGTGACATTGGTACCTGTGCTATATGGGGCACTTTTCTTCTACTCTTAGAGCTAAAGATGAAAATGGAAAAAAAGAGAAGAAGGAAGTTTGAAGTTCCCTGAGCTGTAAGGGTGTTAAAGGGCCTTAAAAAGCCTTGTTCCTTTAAGACCTCAGCATACCAGAAAGCTAGAAAAGTGAAATCGGAGTGTATTAATCCTTCCAAACTTTATTAAGTATCAAATTGGACTTTTATTGCACTACTGTGTGTGATAGCAAACTGTTTCATGTTTTTCTGTTTCAAAACACACAAAATAAGCCAAATAGGTATTGGAACTTTACCTTCCTAGTATAACTTTAAGTTTTTAGAACATAAACAATGGTATCCCTATATGCAGCTGACAGATAACATGGTATAGGTTAGTGTGGGGTTTCATCTATCTTGTGGCTTAGAACATTGACTCTCGAGTTTTCTAGCTCATGTCCACAGTAAGACCTGACTCAGTCGCTTGGTTGCTTCATAAAGTTTATCTCTTGCTAATACAAAACAATGATAATGTTGCTTGAAATAGATATTGAACAGTGTGAGCTATTTCCAAAAATGAATTCTGACTTGGAAAGAACTTTTTATTAAAACAGAAGAGGGTAATTAAAATAAATAATTCTTAAAGTATTTGGATTTTAGAAGAGTATTACAAGAGCTTTGAATAGTTTGCAGTAGAGACGAAATCTAGGTTGTGCCTTATTTGTGCCTTCAGAGCCCAAGTATGAGAGTGATGTTAGCTAGAAGAAAGTAGCTTTTCTTAGTTTCCATTTGAGCCTCTGCCCTCACCTTTCCTCAAATTTTAGGCTCTATATATGCAGAAAAAACATTGTCATTTGTGTAAAGTTTTTTGATAAGGCCTTTTTGAAGTTGCTACCAGCGCGTGTTTTTTTTTATTTATAAGGAGCTAGGCAATATGATCCTGTGAAAACATCATGAAAAACTGTGCTTACATCAACTCCCTAAATATTTTTTTCATAATACAGGAGGTGTCATGTTTCATTTTTGCATCTCTGTGCTCATAGACATGCAAGGTTTCCAATAAATATGGGAAAATATAATAACTGTGGTTAGTTGAGGCTTTGTTAATCTCAGTTTTCTATATAATAGTTGTAGCTTTTCCACAACAGCTCCTAAGCTTACGGTACAAATAAAAAATGACCTCACAGAAACCAGTTACTCAAGATGTAGGTAAGCCAAGTATATTTAATCCAAAAGGTCTTCCCTTATTTTCGTCTGTTATTGGTCCTCTACTTCTATCATATATCTGTTGAGCCTGATTCAAATAATTCCTTAGTCCAGTTTGGAAAAGAAACCTCTATGAAGAACCAAGAGAGTTACATCTTTCAATGATTTGGGAGCTGTGTTTCGCTTGAAATGTCATTCATATTTCCATATTTGACTACTGCCAAGTACCTCACCATCTTCAGTGTTCTGGCTCTGCTCCACAGCAAAGATGCCAAACAAATTCTAGTACATTTTATGTGATAATAAATAGGGGACAGAGAGAGATGGGAGAGGTCCTATCCTCATAAACCTGTTATCAGCTCACACAGCAGATGTTGCAGGATTCACAGCTGATACAGCTGTGACCAAGATGTACCCTGGCTTCAGAATTAGCAAATACAGTACGGCGCATATGAAGGCTAACGTGATTTACCTAAGCCAGATGTGTAGCAATAGACACATGCTTGTATCCTGGTAGTGATCATGAACATGATATGGCAGTCTGGCTTACTAATTGTAAAAAACATGATAAAAATTGAATTAAAACCTAAGCAACTGGATTTCATCCAAAAATGTATGACAAATGTAATTCTATTACTACAAAAAAGCCTTTTGTAGACTACTCTGCATGTTATAATTGCATAATTAATTTGTCTCTGAGAAGCACATCTGTATATAGTCTGCAATAGTTGAAGAATGACATGTTTTATTTCTTTTTTTGCCCTTACAGCACTTCGGTAAGTTTGTCAGTTCTTAACAACCTAGCACTAATTAGAATTCTACATATGTTTGCAATTAAGCATCAGATGCCAAAACTATCCTTAATGTTTTCATTGTGAGCCCAAAACAAGATACACACCAAAGCCCATCAGTGGCAATAGACAGCAGTCACTTCGAAAGAACCATCTAGGTGGTATCAGTCAAACTGGATATAAAAATCTTATCTTTATTTCACTTTATGTAGAATTCAGTTGATGCACATCACAGAATATACAATTTAATTAACACTGCAATCATAGGGGGCAAAATCATTTTACGAGCAGTTACTCTTCTTTTTGCTCATAAAGCTCCTCTGTAATTTCCATCCTTTTTTCTAAATGGGCTTGAAATTGATGACAGGGGATGAAGGTTTAATGAAATATCTGAAGCTCTACCTCTCATGGCCCAGCCATTTGAATGGCATCTCTCTGCCACTGCATTCTCTTCCGGGAAAGGTCTTGTTAATATATTTATGTTGGTGAAGTGCTTTGAAGGTACAAAACTTTAAGCAAGGATTTTGTATGACTGCCAGAGGGCCTTGGGAATGTATGAGTCTGTACAATGACTGCTAAATATTGGGGAGGCCACTACTAATGAGCTGCATACCTTGAATCCTTTTTCCCTGGCTGCTTTAAGCTCTGCTGTCCTTGTGAATATACAGAGGTGATTTATCTAGCAGTCCTTCAGTCTCATGACTGAGAACATGGGAGGGAAGAGTGGTAGATACTGAAAGATTATTCACTTTTACCAAGTCTGACATATAATGGTTTGGGCACAGTGTTAAAAAACAGATGATAGGAGTTACTCCTCTGTGTCATCTACCAGATGTCACTGCCATTAACTTTATCTGAGTACACACTGCATCCAATAACTGTTATCACTCCAGTACAGAAGGCCAGACAGACCTCTACTTTGCTCACAGCAGTGTGAATCAGACTGAGAGTCACCTTCTGCCTACTTCAACTGATTTCCCTCCAGACATTTTGTTATATTGGCACTTAAATTGAAAACCTGTTCTAGCAAACATTCCAAGAAATTTTAGGCAATATAAGGAAGAGCAGAAACAATTCTTTCCCTTGAAAGCAGTGGAGAAGCAGAGCCCTCATCCATGAGGAGGAGGATCTTCAACCTGCCAGCATCCACCACCAAGAGTTCTGCAGACCTCTTACAACTGCCATCAGATAAGACTCCATGCATTACCTGATGAGGCTTCTACCATGGATAGGTTACATGATGGATGCATGCTCATATCACAGTGGGTTGTGATCGGTATATTTTGGATGGAAATCTGCTGGAAAACACAAGAAAGATGGACAACAGCTTCTCTCCTACATGATGCACAATCCCAAGCAGGAGAGATGCTACAATACTGCCTTGCAGATTGCTAATATATAAGTGATCCTGCAGCTGGGGAGTGAAAGACCAGTTCTGTGAAGCTTGACATGTGCACTAGTCGTGCAGATTGTTCTTTCCTTCTTTTAAAACTAAAATTTGAAGGAAGGAGATGGAAAAGTGGGCCTGAAATGAGTATATTTAATACCTCAGTATGCTTCATAAAAGTTGGAGAGTGACGAAGTTAGTAAGCTGTCTAGCTTATTGAATCCTCAGCACTGAAACTTGCAGAGATTTGAGAGGAAAGGACATTTTTACAAATGTCACTGTCAAATCACAGCAGCAAATCACTGTCATTTTCTGTTATATCAGAGATGGACAGATGATCTAATAGACCTTTCCCATCCCTAATAATAACACTTAGTTCTTATATAGCTTTGCAGATAGCACTGTGCTTTGCAGAAGAAAGTATCATTATCCCTATGGAGATTCTGTCAGTGTGTCAGACAAATTTTAAAATGTGAGGTCTCCTTTATTTAGCTGCATATCATATTGTATCACTATGTTTTCTGCATGCTGTTAAAGTTTTCTGAAGTTCACTTCACCTTGCACCCAGTTAAAACTTTAAAATGTTAAATACAAGGGGTTTTTAATTTTCAGATTTTGTGGCAAAGTTACATACAGTAAACGCACAATGTTGAACATACATTCACCTAAGTGCACAATATTGAACATAAGTGCAACAGCTGTCTTGCAGAAGTACTGAATTTGATAGTGAGACAGGGAACAAAACAGAGGTTCTTAATATGAGGAAGATGGCTCAAGTTTGAGAATAAACAAGCCTGATTTGAAATTCTTCAGCAGTTAGTTGTTTTCAGCTTGAAATTGAAGATGTTGAGATCTTGTGATTTTAAAGGGAAAACCATATGACTCAAGCAGAGCAGTTACAGACCTGTTTCAGGCTATTAGAATGACACATTTCTTTTTTTCACCTTTAATACTCAAATTGCTGACAATCCCACTATATACCTTTGTTGAGTATTCTCTTTCTTAACTCCCTCTCTGGAAAAGACACCTACCTTAGGAGGTCAGAGGCTTTCTTGTGTTATAACAAAAAGAATGTAATTGGCTTACTTGAAATCAAAAGGGAACTTGTCTTGATTCATCTCAGACTGTCTGGCTTTGCAGATATTAAATTCAAATACAGAGGATAGTAGACAAGAAGGAGAAGTTCAGTGATAAATTCAGCTCTGCTGGGGCCCTTGTGTTTCTGGACAGTATTCATTCTGAGATCAGAAGAACTTGTGTTGCTTATTTGTCAAAAACATACTTACTATCATTGGACTTTCAGCTGTGGAGGAGCATCGTGAGGTTAAACTGTGCTGACAAAGTAGATCCTACACTTGATGCAAAGCATCTAATGATCCAAACACAAAATAATAATCATAGAATCATAGAATTGTTAAGGTTGGAAAAGACCCTTAAGATCATCAAGTCCAACTACTAACCTATCACTGCCAAGTCCACCACTAAACCATATCCTCAAGCACCATGTCTACCCTTCTTTTAAATACCTCCAGGGATGGTGACTCAACCACCTTCCTGGGCAGCCTGTTCCAATGTTTGATAACCTTCTGTCGTGCTTTAGCCCCAGTCAGCAACCAAGCACCACGCAGCCGCTCGCTCACTCCCCCCTGGTGGGACGGGGGAGAGAATTGGAAGAGTGAAAGTGAGGTAACTCATGGTTTGAGATAAAGACAGTTTAATAGGTAAACAAAAGCTGCGCACAGAAGCAAAGCAAAACAAGGAATTCATTCACTACTTCCCATGGGCAGGCAGGTGTTCAGCCGTCTCCAGGAAAGCAGGGCTCCATCACGCGTAGCGGTTACTTGGGAAGACAAATGCCATCACTCCCAATGTCCCCCCTTCCTTCTTCTTCCCCAGCTTTATATACTGAGCATGACATCATATGGTATGGAATATCCCATTGGTCAGTTTGTGTCAGCTGTCCTGGCTGTGTCTCCTCTCAGCTTCTTGTGCACCCGGCAGAGCACGGGGAGCTGAAAAAGTCCTTGACCAGTGTAAGCGCTACTTAGCAACAACTAAAACATCTCCACATTATCAACACTGTTTCCAGCAAAAATCCAAAACATAGTCCCATACTAGCTACTACAAAGAAATTTAACTCTATCCCAGCTGAAACCAGGACACCTTCCAGTGAAGAATTTTTTTCTAACGTCCAACCTAAACTTCCCCTGGCGCAGCTTGAAGCCATTTCCTCTCATCCTGTTGCTTGTTACTAGAGAGAAGAGTCCGACCCCACCTCACTATAACCTCCTTTCAGGTAGTTGTAGAAAGCAATAAGGTCACTCCTCAGCCTCCTCTTCTTCAGACTAAACAACCCCAGCTCCCTCAGCTGCTCCTCATAAGACTTGCTCTCCAGACCCTTCACCAACTTCATTGCCCTTCTCTGGACGCGCTCCAGCACCTCAATGTCCCTCTTGTAGTGAGGGGCCCAAAACTGAACACAGTACTCAAGGTGCGGCCTCACCAGTGCCGAGTACAGGGGGATGGTCACTTCCCTGCTCCTGCTGGCCACACTATTCCTCATACAAGCCAGGATGCTGTCGGCCTTCTTGGCCACCTGGGCACACTGCTGGCTCATGTTCAGCTGTCTGTCAACCAACACCCCCAGGTCCTTCTCCGCCAGGCAGCTCTCCAGCCAGTCTTCCCCAAGCCTGTAGCGTTGCATGGGATTGTGACTGAAGTGCAGGACCCAGCACTTAGCCTTGTTGAGTCTCATACCATTGGCCCTGGCCCAACGATCCAGCCTGTCCAGGTCCCTCTGTAGGGCCTTCCTGCCCTCCAGCAGATCGACACTTCCACCCAACTTGGTGTCATCTGCAAACTTACTGAGGGCACACTCAATCCTCTCATCCAGATCATCAGTGAAGATATTGAACAGGACTGGCCCCAACCCTGAGCCTGGGGAACACCACTCATGACTGGCCACCAACTGGATTTGACTCCATTCACCACCACTCTTTGGGCTCGGCCATCCAGCCAGTTTTTAACCCAGCGCAGAGTGCACTTGTCCAAGCCATGAGCCGCCAGCTTCTCCAGGAGAATGCTGTGGGAGACAGTGTCAAAGGCCTTACTAAAGTCCAAGTAGAAAGCGTCCACAGCCTTCCCATGATCCACTAAACAGGTCACCTTATCATAGAAGGAGACCAGGTTAGTGAGGCAGGACCTCCCTTTCATAAACCCATGCTGGCTGAGCCCAATCCCCTGGTGTCCCACACATGCCGCGTATTGGCATTCAATATTTACATTAATGTTGATTCTAGACAAAGCATATTCTGAAAGACCTTTTAGGAAGTTACAGAGAAAGAGTAGTGGAGAATTCCCCATCTCTGCCCCTTAAAATTATTGTGTGTGGTTTTTATTTCTCAAGTATAGGATATTTCAAAATGAAGGAGAGAGTCCAGACCAGCCAAGGAGTTCAACAGCACTGGACTTGGATGTTAAATATACATTGGCATTTGGAAAGCAATGTTCTGAGTCATGTTTTCATAGGCTTTTGAGAAAGATGCTGAGAGGGATCAAAATCGTCTTAGAGTTCTTCTTTAAAGGACTTAAGCAGAATTTATATCACTTAGATGCTGGAAGTATTCTCCATGTACCTGCAAGTGATTCATTCACATAGCTGATGTATCAGTCATTAGCATGGATTGAAGTATATTCCAAGGAGAAGGTGCTAAAGCTATGCTATGAAGAGATCTTTTGGACGGAAGCTGCCGAATTCATTTCAGGGAATTCAGCTATAATCGCAGACTACTCCGAGTTATAAAGCTCTGTAATCTGGGAGGGATTGCAAATGCATCTGCAGAATCAGCTGATTGGTATAAAAGGACCTGGGAACACACTACGTATGTGAAATTTTCCTGCATTGTTCTCCACCCAGACTTTTATGTACTTACTTACTTTTCTGGCTACCAGCATCAGTGAATGCATTACCCAGAAGCAGAAGTTGCATTTCTCTCTGGAATTCTAGGCAGAAGCTTTGCACTAGTCCAGGGTAATACCTTATTTCCCTTTCTCCCCTCCCTTTGCAAACTGACAGTGAAAAAAAATCGTTATCTGATTGCTGTTACAAACCAGGATCAGAAGCTAAGGGAAGCTGTCAGATGACTGTATCAAAATACTCCATCATAAGTGTCATCAGAAGGACCTTCAGAACAGAGACCAGTGTTTTAACAGTCACAAGAAAAGAGCAGCTCTCACAAAGAAGCCCACAGCTTTTTCACTAAAAGGTTGAGGCATAGTATGCCACTCTATTCTCCTCACTTTGTTGTGCCCACTCCAAGCAGAAGTAAAAGATCTTGGTTTCCAGAAGCATCAGAGAAACATGTATTTTTTAAAAGGTTAAAGACAAAGATTTAGAAATAGTGGTCCGAGAAAGAAACGGATTAGTCATTTTCTTCCATTTCTTCCTCTGTCAGCTCTTAAACACCAATTTAGACCATGTCAGGGATTACCATAGTAACCATTTAACCTCTTTTCAGAGTC
Source organism: Phalacrocorax carbo (assembly GCF_963921805.1). NCBI lineage: Eukaryota > Metazoa > Chordata > Aves > Suliformes > Phalacrocoracidae > Phalacrocorax > Phalacrocorax carbo. The sequence continues at coordinate 44,073,410 of NC_087513.1, forward strand.
TGTTGTGTTTCAGTTTAGTTCAACAATGAGCTTAACTGGCATTTGAAGCACTTTGCATTGTACCTGTGACAGGAATTAGCACCAAATGCCCTTATTTTAGAGAAATAACAGTTAGAATCTAGAACATAATATTTTATTTTCAGTTTTGTGGTATTAAGCTTTTATTGTCTTTATGCTAATATTTTTCAGAGGTAGAGTACATAAATTTAGGATGTGGTACCAGGTCTTATTTCTAGATTAAATAGATGACAGACAGCGCTAACTCATTCCCAGAGTTGCCTGTTCGATTTTATCATAAAACTCAGCCTTCCACGAAAGGCCAAAGAAATTCCTCACATTGGCCGATGCGCTCTCAGTGTGTCACAGGTGAGGCAGCTGGGTAGTTTTAGTGCAACCAACCCTGTACCTCTTTCCTCTTTCTTTTCTGTGGCCTTCTGCAGCTTACCCTGTGATTGTTATCATCATAACTGGAGAAACACTCAGGACATGATGACTTAAATTAGATTCTAAAAACCTTTGGAACAACATAGCCTTTCTCTCTTGTTCATGTCTAATTCAGCCTGGCCAGGATGCAGTTGTACAAAATAATAACTTGCAGAAAAAGCCCTTTTCATAGAATATCTCTGTTTCTGCATTTTTTGCATTCTTCCCTTGTAGGTTAATGGAGAACTGACGTATCCAATTTTTAAGATCTTGCAGTCTATGACATACACACAGTTCTTTTTGAAGGACTGATTATGGCTAGTCTTTCATTTTCAATCACACAGATAGATCAAAGCAAATATTATGTGTGTGTGCTCATAGGTAACCACATCATATGTAAGATTTAAAGAGATTAACATGATAGGTGTAAATGCTTTTCTGTACCTTATCTGAGTATGAACATTTGTAATGTTGGTGCTATAGAGTTAAAATTTTTTTAAACTCTCTGTCATCTAATAGTGAGGAATTTTACTTCAAGAATGATGCCACTGTCTAAAGATGAAACCATTTCTCCTCTCTGTCTCTCTCCAGACTTCTACAGCACTGACCACACAAAGGGAAAAAATCATAAAATGCTGATTGATCTCTCAGTTTCTTATTCTTTTAAGTTTTTTCTTTTTTTTTTAACTTCTACCATCATTCTGCACATCTGAGTGAGTCAGTTAATAATTAAGCTGCACATTTTAGCCCCCATGGTCTAAAGTTGCTGTTGGCTTTTAGTATCTATGTTGACCAGAGATCAAAATTCTGTGAGTCATTCTACCTCCTCGCTTCTCAACATATTCTCACTCTGTGTGTATGTAAGATGTAGACCTGAGTATGGAGCAGAAGTACATCTTTTTTTTTATGATGCATCTCTGTGATGGAAGCTTTTGTGCAGACTTTAATAGTTTTGTGAGCAGCCTTTAATTACATTAACTGGGACTTTTTGTTTCAGATGGCTGCCTGGCTGGCTTCCTTGCTAGATGGATGGAGTGGTACCGTAGTTGCTCTTTCCTTTCCACTGACAGAGTTTCCAGAGTAGGATTTTTTTCTGTGGAGGACTTCAGTACAGTTACTGCCACGGAATTACTTCTCCTGCTGTCCACTTAGAGCAGAACACAACTCACTTTAAGCTACAATTGTCAGTGCACTGATTAAATTCATTTCTGATCTCCTTTTTGAACCCAGATATTGCCTGTGCGTGCTTCTTACTGGCCAAGCAGTAGTTGAAGAGAAATACCTGAAACTGAATCCAGTGACACGGAGGCCAAGACATTTTCCTTGAGCATTATATCTGCAATTACAACTATAGAAATAGTGCCAAAGGCAGGAGTTTCCAAACTAGCAGGGAGAGAGTTCAAAGTGGTATGTTATTGCTGCTTGATCAGCTGGATGCATTCTCCTACAACAGAACAGAAGTAGGAGTTACTGCTACTTCCACTGTCATTGATAATGGCAACTAAATTTGGGAATCATTCTCTAGTGCCTTTTTCCACTTGTGGCTGACCTTGAGTTCAAATCTCTTCTTCTTAGATAGAGAACTTGCCATAAAATTCTAACCTGAGTCATTCTCTAGATGCTTACCATTTTGTGGGGTTTATAACTTGCTTTTGATGCCACCGGTGTAGAGCATGGCACTGCAGCTTCTCAGTGATATGGATGGCAGTGCAGAAAGCACCTGAGCTTCCCATTAGATCATTAACCAATTTCAGGTGCTACTTGAATTGCTTCTGGTAATCTTCGGAGCTGCTGGATTGTCTGGAACCCAGTTATTTTACTTTTGTTTTTCCATATCTTCTTCAGTAACAGTGAAAATTAACAGGAGGATCTCTGTCGGTGAGTGGAGCTCAGGCTTCAAGACTGGCAGTAGCTCATTTTCATCTGAGTGCCCTGAGGTCTGCAGCTGACATCACCTGTCTCTTAATGCCCGGCCCAGAATTAGATAGCAGCGGATTATGCTGAAAGTGGTTTTATTCATTCAGAATTTCACATTAATCAGTCAGGCCAAACATTAATTTTCTGTGATGTTTTAGAGCAGACACATTTTCCAGGAGATGTGGGTCATTTGAATTAATTTTGATTACTCTAATTTCTTTTTCTTGTACTTATTGTACAAAAAATAGGTACAACTATTACAATTCTGTGACACAAAGTAAGAGCTGTGGTTCTTCCACAGCACAAGAGGGCAAACTGCATCCTGGGGTACATCAAACACAGCATAACCACCCGGTCAAAACAGGTGATTATTCCATTGTATTCAGCGTTGGTGCGGTCTCACCTGCAGTACTGTGTGCAGTTCTGGGCCCCACAATTTAAGAAGGCTGTGAAGATCCTTGAATGTGTCCAGAGGAGGGCAACAAAGCTGATGAAAGGGCTGGAAGGCATGTCCTATGAGGAGCGGCTGAGGACTTTGGGTTTGTCTAGTTTGGAGAAAAGGAGGCTGAGGGGTGACCTCATTGCTCTCTACAGCTTCCTGAGGAGGGGAAGGGGAGAGGGAGGTGCTGATCTCTTCTCCCTGGAATCCAGTGATAGGGCTCATGTGAATGGTTCAAAGCTGCTCTAGGGGAGGTATAGACTGGACATTAGGAAGCATTTCTTTACCAAGAGGGTGGTCAAACTCTGGAACAGGCTTCCTAGAGAGGTGGTCAATGGCCCGAGCCCGTCAGTGTTTAAAAGGCATTTGGACAATGATCTTAATAATGTGCTTGAACTATTGGTCAGCCCTGCAGTGGTCAGGCAGTTGGACTAGAAATCTGCTGTAGTACCCTGCCAATGAAATATTCTATTGCCTATCATGAAACTAGCTGTTAATCTGCCTCAAGCACAATAAGGCATATACAGCTGTGAATATCTTGTGTATAAACATCAGGACGTGCTCCTTAGACTTTTAGCCTTGGGTTCATTGCCAGAAGGCACCACTATATGAGCTCTTACAGCTTGCTGACGATGAAAGGTCTTTAAATCTGATCTATTTTATTTGCATTGAGCCTAGACTAGCTAACATTAAAAAAATTTTTCTGCAAAAAAATCTCGCATTTCAAAAACCTTTGTTTTGTTTAGAATTACTACTATTTCCTATCAAATTGGGTATTTTTCTAAAAGAGGTGAGATTGTCTGCCCTAAATCTGGAGGACTCCTAGATCTTCAAGGAACAGTTTAAAGAACTTCCTGTAATCTAACACAGTCTAGGAAACAGGCAGCATCCAGGAGATAGTAGTGCTCCCTCTCTGCCAAGTTGGGAAGAAGGTGGCACAAGGAAGCCCCCTTTCAAACTTGAAAGTTGGACCTTGCTTGGTTTTGGAATAAGGAGCTAGAAACCCTCCTAGTCTCAGCCTACGGCATTTTGTCCTGGCTGCATGGCCATAGACTGCAAACTCTGAAAGCTCAGGTTTCCTCATGGCATCCTGACTTTCAGCATTGTCCTGCATGTTTTTAATGGAAGTTCAGCTAAACCAAGTCTCCTGAGACACATTTTAATATAATCTAATCAGAATTTTGTGGAATTTCCACTGGAAAATTCTGCGTGAGATCTTACTGACAAAGGTTACAAAGAGAAGACTGCTGACAGTAACCAGTGTTCATTACAGGCAGCTTTGCACCTCTGCCAGAAAATTCTTAGAGGGTCTTCAAACCCAAAGAGGTTGCAAGTTACTGATTTTAAGGCATCAGCAGATGGAGAAAATAACACATCCATTATAGCTTCAGCAGTTACTCTCTTTGTGAAAAATGTGTACTTTATTTGTTATTTGGATCTTACTGGATTCTACTCCAAGTCATTGATTCTTGTTATGCCCTTCTTCAGTAGATTTAAGCCATTTAATACATGATGCTTCCTTTTCTCTACAGTACTTATGCACTGTAATCAAGTCACTTCCAATCCTCTTTTCAGAAAGCTGCAGAAATTCATCTTTTATGTTTTTCACAATCAGGCTTTTTCTCCCATTTTTCCAATGAGTTGTGACTTTTTACCTTTTTTGTAGTTTTCAGCATCTTTAAAAAAAATATGTGTATACAAGGACTGTGTGCAGTATACTTATATCTCTGCCAGACAGGCAAAGTCACCAGCTACTTCCGCTCACTTCTACTATTGAGTGTTTTGCAGTGTTACGCTAGCAGTTCATAGACTGTAGCTTATGACCCTAAGTCCTCAGCAGGAGGCCCTGCCTTGTAACATGTAGTTCCTGAGTCAGTAGATACTTATAAATAGTCTTGAGTTCTTTGTCTTAGGATGTAGAATTTTTGCTTTTGGCTGTATGAAAATGTACTCTGTGTGACTTGTTATAGCTAAGTGATTTAGCATTTTCTCTCTGATCAACCTGTTGCATTACTATTTACTATTACATTAATTCTTGTATCACCTGCTTACTTGATCAGCAGACATGTCTTCCACATCTATAAAAGCAGCAGTACACCTTGAACAGAAAAAAAAAAAGAATTTTGCATGTTTTCTTCATCAAATTTACAGTCTTATCAAAGAGTGAATCTGGGTTTAGTTGAAAAAACCTATTTTCCATAAAACCATGTGACTTCACATTCATTATATTCCAGATCCTTTAAACCATCATTAATGCAAACTTTTATGAGTCCTTCCTTTGTTTCATCTGGGTTTGATAAAAGGCAAATGGCTGATAGATATCACCTTCATCCCGTGTGGCCTTTTGTTGAGTAAGATGGGCATAACATTAGCACTGTTCCATCTTCTGGAATTTCCCCTGTGGTCTAAGATTTATTAAAAATGAACATCACTGAGCCAGAGAACTCCTGGTAAGTACAGTCTTCTTTCCTATAGATGACTGCAATGACCTCTTTCTTTTTGCTGAAGAGATTAATGAAATTGAGTGTGTGGTACTGATTGCTATGATGACCTTTGATGAGTTGTCTCGTCTTCCTAAAGAATGTGTTAAGACAGTTTTTCAAAGTGAAATAGGCAGGGGAAGCAGAGTAATAAAATAGGTTCTTGGCAGTATGTATTTATCCAAAAACTCGAATATATTTCAGTAGTTTCATAAAAATATAATTTTGAATGCTTAGTTTAAGAAGTGGGTATGAGCTTGGTAAGGGTAAAATTAATAGATTTGAACATATAGCACTAGTTAGAAGGAACATATTCTTGAGCGGAGCACAAATATTTAATGAGCTGAACTTAAAACTTACAGTGCAAGAGACTATAGAAGTAAGGATATATTAGATTCTTCATTTCAACTGGAACCACAGACAAAAACATTGAAATTATCTGAGAGGGTATTTTACATATGTCTGACTTGCCTGAAACTAGGAAGCACTAGAACAAGAGTGCCTCTGAGCTTTTCTGAGTGTTTTCAGCTTGTATCTTTTCCAGCTGCTTATCCTTTACCCCATCTCATATTTTTGGGAAGGTTTGATGCTCTAGAAGAAACACCATCACAAAAATTAGTAAAAGAGGACAATGTAAGAAAACTTTCCAAATGGAGAACAACAATATAGAAAGGGATTTCAAATCCTGCCTGTGCTTGTAGCACAGAAGCAGTGGATAGAAGTAAAAGATGGCATTGACTTGGGTGAGTCTTCTTCCTCTTGACAAATTACAGGTGGAGAGCTGTCTTGTTGTAGGACTTCACTTATCAGCAGTTCACATACATCAGCTGTCTGTGGTTTTCTCGTTAGCAAATCCAGTTCCTTTCCAGCTTGCTGTGCAGTCCCCCAGTTTGCAGCCCTTCTAGGCCACCCCTGTGGCTGCAGTGCAGTGAGGATCCTGACTTGCCTGTATGGCTGCGTTGTCTTCTTGTAAAAATAAAGGCACAAGCTGCTTTTGGCCCAGAAGCATGTTGCATCCTGCCCTGGGAGCAGGTGGGGCACAGTAAGAAAGCTTCTGTAAATTTAATTGAAACCAGTGGCTGAAAGAGGATAGGTGCTCAGATTCTTACCCTGTTCAGAGAAACCCTTAAGCATGTGCCAGGTCCTCATGCGTTCTGTTTGTCTTGCCACTAGCTAACCAGCAAGTTTCTACTCGTAAGACAACCACATCACATACTTTCTCTTGCCTAATTGCCAATTCAGGAGATTTTGGAGGAGTCTGCTGTATTTTGTGGGATTTGTGATTGGGGTCATGGAAGGGAGCTGGAGGTAGTGCTGGGGGATATTATGGAGGAACATGAAAGCTGAACTGGTGTTACAGCAAGCAAGAGATGAGAGAAAGGAGGACATAGATCTGCAGGAGGTGAGTGAACCAGGCTGTGTTAGTGTCACTGCAAAAGGAACCATTTATTTATAATGTAGCTGGTGGGTTGACCTTGGCTTCATGCCAGGTGCCACCAAGCTGCTCTATCACTCCCCTCCTCAGCAGGACGGGGGGCAGGGAGAAAATGAAGTGGAAAAAAGACCTTGTGGGTCAAGACAAAGGCAGTTTAATAAAAGCAAAAACAAAGGCTGTGCACAAAAGCAAAAGGAAAACAAAGATTTTATTCTCTGCTTCCCATCAGCAGGGGATGTCCAGCCACTTCCCAGGAAGCAGAGCTTCAGTATACATAGTGGATACTCCAGAAGACAAATATCATAAATAATGAATGCCCCCCACCCTTTCTCTTAGCTTTTATTGCTGAGCGGACATCATATGGCATGGATCATCCCTTTGGTCAGTCAGGGCTAGCTGTCCTGGCTGTGCCCACCCCCAAGACCTTGCCCAGCCCAGCCTGCTGGTGAAGGGGGGAGATGTTGGAGAGAGAGCCTTGGTGCTGTGCAAGTGCTGCTCAGCAGTACCCAAAGCACTGGTGTGTTATCAACACCTTTCTAGCTACCAATACAAAGCACAGCATGATGAAGGCTATGGGGAAAGCAAGACCCAGAACAGACTGGTACAAGGTGCAAGGTCTTTTTTGTCTTGCTAGTTTGTTACAGAGGAAAGCGAAGAGGTTCTTGCAGTACAAATGGAAATACATTGTACGGTTTCAGTAATGGAGACATTGAATTCACCTGATAGCCTTTCCCTGGGCCTGTTGAATTTCAGCAGAATTTACCAGCAGCCGTAGCCATAGCATTCCATCATGACAATCGTTCCCACTTACTGGTTTGTTTAATCTGTTTGTTCTGTCTTTCATTAATTGATAATGTATGGTCATCGTAGCAAAGCTCTGTTCATGCCAGGTTTTTAATACACTACCACATCCAGTGGTACATCTTACAAGTAAGAAATCGGTAATTGATTTGATTCTTAATTACAGTTCTCTGCTGTCTACGATCCTTTTTCGGGTGTATGCTGTAATTTCAGTCCATAATGTAAAGTTTTGGAGTCAATTGCTTTTAGAAACTGAGATACTCTTGGTAGTGGAAACTACATTAACTAAGCATTAAGGTGCCCATACTTACTACAAGAGATGTTTTCAAATCAAACAAGAGTACTGTACTGTGGCTTCCTGTACCCTATCACAGGAGGACAAGGATTTTCTGTGAAGTGACAGCTATGCACATATAATATTCTAATAATTATGGAAAAGCTTTGTGATTTGTCTTCTTAGAGTGTCTGATAAGGCAAAAAACCCTAATCTTTCAAATGTATTACATTTCCTTTCAATGTTGTACTTATACTACTCACTAGAAGACCAGCCTTGTGACATGCTATAGTTAATAAGTTTTCCATGCTGTCAAAAGTAATAATATTAATGTGCCATTCAGTTAAATTAATTTTGTTTTGTGCACTGGCCTGCATAAACGTGAGTGACATTTAGAAATATGATCAGGCAGAAGCTGAGGAGAAGCCAAGTGGCAAAATAAAGCGAGATTCAATCATTAAAGCAGAGCAGCCAGCTGCAAGCATTTGTGGGTAGGCAGAGCTACAGAAAAGCAGGCTATGATGTTCAGGCATATATGTTTCTTTTAATTCATGCCTCCCTTTCTCGTTTATTTAAGAAATTCATTTTCTTCTTGTTTAATTAAGAACTCGGTATGTTTGGTAGCATGGTCTCTTGTTTGGAAATCAAAGAGTGCGTTTCTGTTAATCTTTGATTTCAAGTGCCTTCAGCCACAGCGTTTCTCATTTTGCAAGAGGAAGCTGATTGTAATGCTTTTAAACTGATGACCATGAAGTGTCATTTTCTACTAATAATAACAGTGTTTTCTCTTCCCATTTCCTCTGCTTTTCAGAAAGCAGTAATAGAAGTGCTTTCTCTACACAGTTAAAAATGTAATGAAGAGGACTAAAAGGAGGAAGCTGACAAAATCTGACTTGTTAATTTTTTAATAACATTGGCTGGTTCAAATTATTGCCCAGCTTGCTTTCCAGTCCGATTTACCACTGCGTTGTAGAATATTACATAATTGGGACAGTTAAAAGAAATGCAACCTACTATCTTTCTATATATATACTGCAATAAGAACACAGAGATTTGTGAATAATTTCCATGTTGAGTAGTGCTGTTCAGAGGGGGGGGGGGGAAAGTAGATTTTCTTTCCACAGAAAGATCCTGCCAGGTCTGTTCCTTTTAAGCAAAAGTAAAAAGTAGTGCTGGCATACAGAAGTTGTATTACAAAGCAGTCAGAGAGTAGGACTGTAGTAGGAAAATCATTCAAAAGGAATATGCAATTAAACCATTTCTTTTGGCTCTTCCTCAGTCCTACTTTATACCATGACTGTATCCCTACAGATACCACCTCCTGATACCTTTAATAAATTCACTTCATCTGAAAGATTGTTCCCTGTCTGCCCTAAAACTTCTCCCTTTTAAAACTTACCTCATGGACCTTTGCTTCTATTTCTGTTCTCTCTTCACCTAGAATCAGTCTCCTTTCCAGCTCTTCTTTAGCCCGTTGCCACTGCTAATCCCTTTTTTACAGCATCTGAAACAAGCCCTCTGGATCTTTGCCTCAAGAACCCTCTGTTTCTTCCAAGATCTCCTGCTTTGCATCTTAATTTACTTGTTATGTGGCTTGTTACATTAACAGGAGCTTCCTTTATGGCCAAGTTTGCACATTTGAAAAGGGTATAACCTGTGAAAATAGTTCTGAAATAATATTAGTAAAAGCAAACAAGAGAGACTTTGGATCACAGACACGCTATGCTTCCATTTTGTAAGACAAGTGGGTTATTCCTGTGAATAAAAACTCATCCTTGAATAACAAAACACACAGTAGGACATAATCTGTACATGTTTTATTGTTTGAAAATATTTTCTTCAAAAGTGCAGTAGGTACAGTCGTGAAGAAGGTTCTTCCTTCTCTCCAGAGGCATTTAGTACCTATTTACTCCTAGCTGTATAACAGCATGGCTGCTCTGTTCATGGGCATGAAATTCTTTTAGACAGCAAAGGAATTACTCTGCTTGACAGATTAATGGTTTAGTTGTTAAAGTCCTGAAGTTTATATTGACTGGGTTTATAGTTAACATTTTGCAAGTCTGAAATAGCTACTTCTGTAATAAGCCTTTTGATTTAAAAGGCTGGGGAGAACTCTGCCTCTCCTATTTGCTCTCAATACTTTATCCCAAAAGTACTTCATGGTCTTTGCAGTACAGTGGCACTTGGTGTGTGTAGGTATCCATGTGATAGTCTCCAGAAGTGCTATAATAATGGGCTGACACATTAGCTCCAGCTTTTCTTTCTCTTTCGGGTTCTCCTTTATCTTTCTCTGCTGCACCATCTATTTCTAGCCTATTTATGCAAACTGGTTTTAAAAGCTTCTTACTCACTTCCCACTCCTTTGCCTAACTGTGGGAGAATCATCTGTGTATTTTGGGGTCATCTGGTGCCTGATTTGCAAGCACAAGAGAAAAAGATTGTCGGCCTTTCCTCATTGTACCTGTTGCAGGTATTTTCTGCTTTGTTCGTTAACCATGTATTTATAAAAAAAATCAGTGCCTTTGAAACTGGTAATGTTACTGACGTGTAACTGACCTGCTGTAGCAATACAATTTCAGGTTGAAAGATGAAGGGGGAGCCCAACAAACAAGTATTTCCTTTTCCCAGTATGATCCCTATTTGTCCTGGGAAGTGTGGAGGAGCAATATTTTCCCAGTTGTAGATCCCGGCTATGTGTATGAATTGCTATTTCTGCCCACTTGCTATGGTGGCTTAATTGAAGTTGTGGCCAGTTCATGTCATCCATGTGATTCTCTTACTAGTATTATTTTGACACCTTTGCAGCTTAGTGTATTCGTGGCTTACGTGCCAAGAAAAGCAATTTGCTGGATTTGAGATCTCCATGTGTAGGCAGAATGCAATGGCCTCAACACTGTCTCAAGCCCATGGATGTGGGAATTAGGATTAAAGATTCTGTCATTACAGTTTACCTGGGTTTCCTGAATTTGAAAGACTCTAGCTTAGTCTATAACCCACCTTTATGCTGTTCCTGTTTTCTCCACAGAGTTTTAAAACATTTTGGTCAGTGTGAAAACTATACAGTGAACATTATGAGCTTCTATTGAAAATTTGGTTTGCGGAAGATTGTATTTTGGGTGTTCACCCGCAACCCGCATCCTAGTGTGTTTCTCTCTGGCTTATGCAAATATCCACAATCAAAACCAGGTGTTGAAGTTGGAAACCCACCTCACTGTGTTTGTAGCCTTCCTCTACTATTTTGGAGTCTTAGATCCAATTAGAAAAAAACATATGGTGCTGTGGATCATTATTTTGGTATTGTTTTACCAAGAGAGCTGCAATAATCAACTTTCTCGTAATATCTTCCACAAGAATGTGGAGAATGTTTATATTAAGAAGATAGATAATGCTGTTAGAGATTCTGCAGTGCAAATGAGAGTAATCTGCATAAATAGCATTTTTCTCTGTAGCTCATTAGAAGTGTACTGTGAAGGCAAAAATGACTACTGACAAATATGAGAAGAAACATGAGGCAAGCAGGAGCCACTTAGAGTCATGTCTAAAAAGTCCAGCTTCTCAACAGGACTTCAAATAGCCTTTTCTAAGCTGAAGAAGTGTTACCAGTGCTGTCTGTGTCATTTACGTTCTGCACCATTGCATCCTCTTTAAATGTAATGAAGTTATGAAGTTGCTTAGATGGAGAGAGTCTTTTGATTGGTGTTTAGGCATTATACATGAATAGGTTAATGCCTATGAACCTCCCAGTTGGAAGTTTCTAACACTAACTTAGAGTTTCCATCAGAGATCAAAGTAATTTACTAAATAAATTATTTATACATAGGGCTGAAAGAAATTCATAATAACAATAAGGCACCTCCATGAGATAATCACCATACCAGAAGCACTCATCTGTGCCTCATAGCCCTGCAGGGGTTTGTAATTATCTCCCGCAAACCACACCTCCAGTGATTGCTTTTTGTTGCTTCATTGCAGTGCTGCCACTTGCAGTATTTTGCCTGACAAATATTTTTACAATTTTAAAAAATCCAAGCAAAAAAATGGCTTAGGGATAGAAAAGTTGTGGCAGTCACGCAAAGAGAAAACATTAAAAATACAAGAACTATTGAAGAAATGCAGTTCATACAGATTTTAATAACAACAAAAAAGTACTAAATTAGATTCTGTAGGCATTTGAAGAGGTACCTGTGCTTTTTCTTCAAGTTATTCACTGGAATGAGCCCATCATCTGCTGCCATTTCCAATGGCTTGCTGGTGATCTATGGAAAACTGGCTGTTTACATGATGCTGGCTTCTTCTCCGTGCTTCCTGCAGCTAAAATTACATTAAAAGAGGCTAAAAATACATTAAATGCTCTCATAAAATTACTCTTCTGTGTAGACAATTGTGGTACTTGCACGGAAGCATAACATGATTACAGATGGAGAAAGGCTGGTGAGAGGTGATGGTCTCCGTGGCAATAACTGTGTTTGTAGAGTACCTCCTCCAGCCTCTGCTGAAGCACTCAGAATCAACAATCCTAACACCATTTTATGCTTACTAAACACACTCTAGTCTCAACACAAGTACACACACACAAAAAAAAAAAAAATCAAAGGAACAATTAGAAGCATGGTATTGATTTAAAAGTGCCTTCCAAAATAGATGTTTAGATAGTCTGTCAGTGAGGTACATTTCTGAGGAATACAGGGGAATATAAGTTCCTGTGCTGCTACAACCAAAGCTCCGCCTAGTGAGTCTAGAGGTGAGGGCAGAGCCCTTGAATGTCAGGTGATACGCGAGTACAAAGGTCTCTAAATGGGGGGCTAAAATGAGCTTTCAAATATACCGTTTCAGTCTTATTCAGAGCCCCATGAATCAACCAGGCTAATTTAAACCAAGTCTACCATGTAATAGAACAGTGACTGCAGAGAAAACTGGGCGGCTGGGTGAGCTGTGATCATGATAAGACAAATCAATAAGCAATTGATTTCTTCCATTCTGAACAAGCTGCAAGTGATAGATCAACTTCACCATTAGCCTAGCCAATATGGACTTCCAAACCTGAATGTCAGGGGAACAGGAGCGTGTTTAGCTGTCACCGTGCCACTGGAGGCTCAGTTAGATCTGAGCTTGAGCTGTGCAGATTGCACAGCTAAAATGTGTATTTCCATGATGCGAATCTATGATGGGATTCATAACAGTATATGCAGACAGGGAGGAATAGTAAGTCTTTCCACAGAGGTGCAGTCCCTGCTGTGAAAGACTTCTTAGGGTATTCTAGATACGAGTTTAAAATGTAAATTTTCTGATATTAGGATCTCTTCTTTTGAGCAAGGTCAAATCATGATTATAGCCCTCCTGGGTCAGATAGAGGTCTCTAAGATGCTGCTCTTCAGCTGGCCCCTTTCCAGCCTGAAGAGTCCTGATCTATGTAGCTGTTCATTGTACAGAAGCTGTATCATACCTTTGATCATTCTTGCTGCTTTTCTTAGAATCTTTCCCAATTCTATCATATCCTTTTTGAGGGGGGGAGGACACCATAACTGCACCAGTTTTCAAGGTACTGGCACGTGTGCATTCTGACAGTGTTTTTATACGTGATACACACATTTACATCATGATCTATTTTGTTGTGTTCTCTCTGAGCATTTCATAATTATACATAACTGTGTTTGTTCTGTATGTTTTCTGACCACTGGTAACCACTGAGCTGATGTTTTGCAGGGAACTATCTATTTCAATCCCTGGGTCTCATTCCCAACTTGTAATAATCAATTTAGAGTCTGTCACTTTATAGGTGTTTCATTATTATTGCAGTTTCTAAGATTTTTAAAATTAAAAGGAACAATAACTACATTATTCCATTCTTATATATACCACTCCAGTCTTTTGTTGGGAACAACAAAGAATCCCATGTCCCCAAGGAAGTCTTCTGCGACAAGCTCACGCACTTTTAGTAAGGGAGGAAGATGAAAAGTCAGAAGTATAGCTGAGTTTCTGGTACGCATTCTGCAGATGGATGTACTGCAGATGCTTATCCAAACCTGGATAAAAAGTGATTGTGTGTAAGAGCTGTTGAGAGAAGAACTGCCACTGATGCTGAAAATTTGGCTTAGTAGATAAAGTTCAGTTTCTCTTAAATGATGTGGAAACTTGAGCTCCCAAGTTGGAAAGGAGCATTTTGGTTCCTTTTACAGATGGTGAAGTCCTTAGGACATGGGCTGTCTTTTCTCTAGGAAATACCTACTCCTTCCATGAATATGTGAGCTGGTTGCTCTAAGTAGTGTATTCTCTGCTTTTTAGGTAGGGTCCTGACTTTGCCTCTTTTTCCCTTGGCTCTTTGAACCTGGTGAATTGCCATGTTCTTTTTGCATTTGTGGTACAGGGAAAAGGTGCAGAATTCCTGCAAAAAAAATAACCTAGTATCTGAACAAAAAGCTTGGATACACCCAAAAAACTTTTTAACAACTTGTTGTTGAACCCTGCCAATTTATTCTAACAAAACACTGTAACCAGAGAGATATGTCTTGATAGAAATGTACTTTATACTCTACTGCCAGAATAAACTGTGGAAACAGACATGTGCTGTAAGAACTACTGCCTTTGAAAGAGAAACATTGCTGTCTGAAATGCTTTATTGGACTGTTCAGTGTAGCCTGTTTCTTGTCTCAAAAGCAACCTTGTTACCCCCACTAGAGATACCGTTGTGCCTAAAAGGAAGGAGGAAAGCAACTCAGATCATCCTAGTGATCATTTCTAAGCAGTACTCTCCTCTCCTCTCCCTCCCCTCCATCTCCTCCCCCTCATATATCTGCAAGTTCAAATCTGTTACTTCTCCTTTTAAAACAAAGTTCCTGTAATTCTGAACACAATTCAGCCTTTCCCTCTTTGCCAGGACTGTTAAGAAGGTACTAAGCAATGGCTTGCAAAAGGTTGCATTTCGCAGCATCCCAGATGAAAGGCTGCAAGGCTGAAGGCAAAACCAAATCCTTCCAACCATTCCTGATGTGAGGAGGGATGCACCGTGTGCTTTCCCAGCCTATATCTGCCTTTTGGGTTTGTTGGGTTTTTTGCCTGTCAGATAGAAGACAATTCTTTTTTTATACGGAAAGCTTTGTGCTTTGTGGTTTTTATAATTTCTGCTTTTGTGACAAAATGTGATGAGAAAGATCCATGTTATTGTTTTGGAGAAAGCAGTCTCGTGGTTGTGCATGTGTGCGTGTTAATTGATTTCTACTGAAACACAACCTGAAAAAAAAAACAACCAGTTGTGATTCGGTTTAAAGGGTAAACGGTATTTGTGGAACCCTGATTGTCAGGGGTGAAATGCTGAACAGTAAAATTTACTTCACAGCAAGAGCATATCTTGTCATTTGGCTCCATACAGGATAGCTGCTGTGAACTCTGGTTGCTGCAACAGACTTGAGGGTATCAAGGATTTAAGCTGGGCAACTTTTCACAGATATCTCTTATTGTTCATTTGAATGTTTTGTTTAACAATATTTGAGATGTAATCCTGTTAATTTTCTGTGGGGCTTTCACAACTGTATTTTTAAAAGATACAAAAAATTATTAAAGTATAACACCATGTCTTGTTTGTTTTCACAGCAAGAAAAACTGGGTGATATCTGCTTCTCCCTCCGTTATGTGCCTACTGCTGGCAAACTGACTGTCGTCATTCTGGAGGCAAAGAACCTGAAGAAGATGGATGTCGGTGGACTATCGGGTATGTGCATGACAATCTGCTTGTAGATTTTGCAGGCTTGTAAAGGCAAAATATCAACTCATTTTCTATCAGAGATCTCTAGGTTGAGAAGGTAAGGGCTCCTGTTCACTGTCTGCAAAATGCGGTTTGTGTTTTCTGAAAGTTAGGGCATGACTGAGTATATCAGAACTCGCTCTAGCTTAAAAAAAGGGATTTCATTATACATTGCATTCCACTCCAAGACAAGGTCTGAAGAGTTAAAACAGTCAGATGACAGTGCAAGCTCTCTGTTGCCTGGAGATAAATGCAGGCTATTCAGGCAAGAGAAAAAAATCTGACTACAATTCTTATTGTCTGTTTAATCTCACAAAATGTGAGCATTTCCCTGCAGTGTTACTGATGGTACACAATAGAGGAACTCAGTGTAGGTCACCGTGCTGACTGCTGGTTGAGGTGCTAGGGTAATTGTTTGTACATTTGAAGGGCTCAGGCGTGACTGTTCCCATGCGCAGAGTTGGGAGTGCTCTGCATCTGCATGTACGCCAGCAATCAATATGACAGTCTTGTACTTGTGGTAGTCTGTGAGGTTGGTATCTCCAGCGTACTCAGTACCTACAAATAGCCCTTGTAGTCTTTCCTTGTAGTAAGGCCGTACGCACCGTGAGTGAGATGACGTGTGCCATCTCTAAGGGAGGGTGCAGTCACCACACGTGACATCAGGGCTGTGTCCCTGTGGTAGGGCTGTGTCCCAGGGACCTGGTGGAGCTCCATGTAGGCTTCTGTTCTCCGCTGTGTCTGGAATTTGGACACAAATTACTGTCTAAATTAGCTGAGACCAAATTAAATAAGAAGATGCTTTATAAGAAGAGGTCTTTCCAGGAAAATTTTATTTTATATACCTTCTGTTTAAAAGAGGCAGTTTCTGCCAACCATTGAGAATAATTCCAGCGCTGCTCTAGAACTGAAAATTTTTACAGCTGTCACTAACCCATAGATGATGTAATTGCCGATTTTGAATTAGTAAGTGACAAGAAAAAGGGGTTTTGCTTTTATTTTTATTTTAATCTTAGAACAAGGTAAGATTTATATCCAAAATACACAGAGAAATGGGAACCTTCTAAAAGCAAGCCTGAAGTTTTTATTTACTGCTTTTGATGAACAATAACAGGAGGACCTTCACAAAGTGGGAGGAAACAAGGTCTCTTACCAGTAACCGGTTTTTTTTGTTTTTTTTAAACTTGCTTCTAAAGGCTTCCACTGCATAGCCACAGGCATAATAAATAAAAAGTCATCAAAATATTCTTGTAGTCATTACCTCAATCAAGTCTAGCCTTTTCCTGTCTAAAATGGGCACTGGATTAAGACACGCCACTAATAGTTTCCCTAACGCTCATACTGAACCAGTTGCAAATTAATGTTCTCAAGCACATTTACCTCCTAATTGTTTCCTAATGGAAGATTAGATTCTCCTAATGAGGAAGTGTGGCATTTTTTGACTGCAGTGTAGCATCTACATTCTTTTCCTAGCTTTGAGAGAAATGTGATGGATAATGGGTACTCAGCTCATAAGAAAAGAAAGAAAGGAAGAGGGGAAGCACTAATGAACTGAAGACCTTCTACGAACTTCAGATGGAAAATATAATGCATTCTGTTGGAAATAACCATGAGGAAATGAATGGGCTTAGTCCCCTGTATGTCCTGAAGCACACTGAGGATATTTAAATATATTTCTAGGGGGTGACAGGTTTTGTTCTCCTTTTTTAGGGCCATGCCAAACTACGAACATCATGTTCTCTCAGAGGCAAACAAACCCAATGGGATACCATGGTTGTAGCAGGAATTCAAATGTCGCTGACAGTGATAAATGGCAGTTAGTGTGGTATTCCTGAGGCAGTAATTATAGATGAAATAATGTTGGTTTAAAGTGGATCCAGTATCTTTCATTAGGGAATTTATCTTTTGAATAAATTATGCAGAAATAACTTTTGAAATCAAGCTGAGATTCTGTTGTCATTATTCACACTAAATAATACCTACTCTCAAAGTACAGTACTGCTAAGTGGTAATGAAGGTGACAGGATTTTATCTCAATTAGAGAATGCTTTCCCCACTAGTTTTGTTATTTTCTCTAGATACTAAAATGGCTTTTCGTTTTGCAAAACTGAAAGTTTTGCATTGCAGTGGAAGTGGGAAGATGTTAACAATCAAATGTGATCTCAAACCGAATATTACCTATATACTCAACAGCACTTACTGTCACCAAGGGAAAGCCATTAGCAAGAGGTGAAAATTATATAGTTGACACAGATGGGGAAAAAATCTTAGAAGTTTGTAAAAAATAGGCAAAGTATCTGTTTTTTGAGTTTAGAATATGCCTTTTTGTTATTCTCTCCTATTTTGGAGAAGATGCTGGAAAAGTAGAAGACAAACATTTGGAAAGGACTCTGCTTTCTCTTGCATCCAGTCTTTATGCCTCTCTGAGGAGTTTATCTGCCTTGCAGAAAGGAGGAGCAAGGCCCTGGCTCCTGCAGGACATCTGAAGTAGCACCACCAAGCATTCCCAGCACAGCGGCAGGCAACCTTGCAGTTTCCTTCTGGCCACTTCTCTCCACATCTTGAGTATTACTGACTGCTGCTAGTAAATATCTGCTGTACCTTTGCACCTCAACGATGTGGAAAGTTTTAGCATTTATGTTATCTTTAGTCCCAATATAAAGAACCAGTCACTGTGGCTCAGCACCTGCACTTCTATTCAGTAATTTATTAAAAATTGGACTACATCCATAATTGTGATCAATCAGGCTTTAAAGCATGCTTGATTTTCAACATGTATATTTTGTTTTGCAGTTAAGAAAGTACCTATCAAAAGCAAGAGACCGATCAAAGTAGATTGAAAGTACCACCTTTCCTAGCATTTCTACAGGCTGAAATTCTACTGGTGAAACCTTAACCCTGCTAGTCAGCATATATATCCCATTTAATGGTTATTACAGTTGCCAAAAAAAAAAACCAAACCTTTATCTCCAGTGTTTTGAATTTTTCCATAAATTTTATTAGCAGTCAAAAGCCAAGCACAAATTACTTTGGAAACAGACAATAGAAGACAACAGACTAATCATCAAATTCATTAGACTCCTTGTAACAAAACCAGATCACCCATCTGAGCAATAAACTCCCAGGTCTTAAACTTAATTGCAACATCAGGCTGTGACTAAAGCAAACCTTGGCTCAAACACTGGAACCATTCAGCCTGAGCTCGTCAAGTCACCACAACAAGTGGAAATTATTACTTTTGGTGAGCAATGGCCTCTGGCAAACAATTATGCATGTTTTAAAATGGCATTTTCATTATTTAAATTATATTCAAATGCATTTTTAATGAATCTGACATCTGGCAGGTGATATGTAGGAATGTAAGCTATAAAGAAATTATTTTTATTTGTCTGAATTTGGTAAACTCGGGTTACATGGCTTTATAGGTATCCTTCACACCTGGAGTACTGTGTACAGTTCTGGTCCCCGCTCTACAAAAAGGATGTGGACAGACTGGAAGGGGTCCAGAGAAGGGCCACCGAGATGATCAAAGGACTGGGAAGCCTGCCAGATAGGCTGGGAGAACTGGGTTGTTCAGCCTTGAGAAAAGGAGGCTCAGAGGGGATCTCATCACCATGTACCAGTACTTAAGGGGCAGCTACAAAGAAGATGGAGACTCCCTTTTTACAAGGAGTCCCATGGAGAGAACAAGGGGAATGGACACAAGTCGCTCTTGGGGCGATTATGATTGGGCATGAGAGGTAAATTTTCCACAGTGAGGACAGTCAACCATTGGAATAATCTCCCCAGGGAAGTGGTTGACTCAGCCACGTTGGACACCTTCAAGAGTCGTCTGGACAGGGTGCTGGGCCATCTTGTCTAGCCTGTGCTCTTCCTAGAAAGGTTGGACTAGATGATCCCTGAGGTCCCTTCCAACCTGGGATTCTGTGACTCTGTGATTCACCCAAGATGTCTACAAGACTTAGGTCTTAGAGAAAATCAAGGGAACTTAGAATCCCAAGTCACTGTGGGTTGTTTTTTTTTTTTAATTTCGTTTAGATGATTTGCAAAATTGGAAGATTTCAAAGCCAGTTTGCAGTTTAATCTCTCCAAACAGGCCATAGAGATATAATCTGACTACTTCCTTGATAAGGGCACAATGCAGCTCAGCAATGCCGTTCAGCTCACAAGGGTCATCTATGAATTATGATACTTCATTCAGGTTTACAGTCCCTTCTGCTGCAGAAAGAGGGCAGGAATTATTTGCAACTCCCCTATGAGATATTAATCTAAAAAAAAACTGGTAGTGGTTTCAGATACAGATCTAAATGAGTATAAAACTTGCCTAAATTCATTTTAATCTTGTTTTGTGTTTGTATTTTTTACTTATTTTCTAAAGAAAAGATGGTCATTTAACCCTCAGCACATCTGACTGGCAGCTAAATGTGGTTTGTACAATAAATATAGAGCTGCTTTTTATTACATAGGAAGATTCCCAATATTAATACACATTTATGCAGGCAATTCTAAAGATTTCCAAGTATTTAGCTATACCAGCCATTTGTATTAATTTTTATTCCTAACATGAAATAAAAGCTTTCCTTTCACCTTCCAGCAGCTTTCCCTGCTTTGACCAAGCCAATTGTTGAAATAAATTACCTGAATACATTGAAAAGCGTTTTCCCTCTGAACCTTCAGAAGAGACTGGGGCTGGCACCTGAACAGACTCTTGATGCGTGTTTAGCTACCCAGGCCCTTCGGCTTAAATACCGTTTTTAAGAACTTTAGTGGCTGTACATATTGCTGCCAAAATACTGTTTTATACCAAAAAGTCATCTCTTACTAGCTGATAGTAAGTGTTATCCTTAACATAGCTTATCATCTTTTCAGGATTATTTTCAGTATAGTTTATTCCTTCTAAAAATCTTTGAAAGCTAATGTGGTTTTGTTCTATGCTTAGCTTTTAGTCAACCTAATTACCAGGAATCTATCCTAGTAGCAAGCAATGTACCCTTCCCTTATCTCCTCGGCACTGCTGCCTCTCACCACTCTCCCCAGTCAGACCCTGAGTTTCAATGGGGAGAAGATGGCCTAGCTGGCATCAGCTCAGGTATTGCATTGGAACTGTTGACAAGTAGGAAATATTATAGCAGACCCTAAACCATACCTGCTTATGCTGAATTAATGCTTAGGAAGAACTGCAAGGAGAAGAGGACTGTGATTGGATCCATGGGCTCTTCCTTCCACAGAAAGCTGCAGGTACAGCCGTGAAGAGAAAGCGGCCTGCAATCTGGTCCATTATGTGTGAAAGCTAATCTCAATATTTATGAGTTATAAATAGAAAATACACAGCACCTCTTTGTGACTGCCAAGCAAGTACTATAAATCAGAACCATCTCTGGGGACCAAATGGTACTATAGCAGAAATAAAGCTGGTTTTCTACAATTAGACATTTATTTTGAATATTGCATTCAAATTCAAAAGACTTGGTTGGATGTCTTATAAGAGAATAGAAAAATTAAAA
The DNA here is from genome assembly GCF_963921805.1 of Phalacrocorax carbo. Lineage (NCBI taxonomy): Eukaryota > Metazoa > Chordata > Aves > Suliformes > Phalacrocoracidae > Phalacrocorax > Phalacrocorax carbo. The sequence continues at coordinate 44,094,421 of NC_087513.1, forward strand.
ATTGTTTAGAGACCAGCTCTTTGAAGACAGAGTGAATGCTCATGAATTATGCAGTCAGAGCATTCACTTTAATAACTTCATTAAAGCATAAGAAACCTTAAAAGCTAGCTGACACGACTGCAATATTATAAGAAGAGAAATACACCATTAGTGCCATGGCCTTGCTATAAGCCATATTGTAAGCATAACTCAGTGAATATTAAGAGAAAAGAAAACAGCCTTATTAAAAGACAAAAGTGAAAATAAACAACAAACACCACCACCACAACAGCTGCATTTACAACTAGGCTAATGCTAAAGAACCCAACAGAGATCAGTACCAAGAGATATTTTAAGATCTCTACTTACTGTAAGGATTTCTACAACATCTAATATGTCGGTATGTACTGTAATACACTGGCAGAACTTCCAACAGTAGATGGCTGCAGCAATACATCTCTCCAGTGCTCGCAAAGCAGTCTCACGCCATTGCAGTAAATTCCCTGTGAGCTCCCACAGTGGTGCTGGGATGGGTCACCAAATCTCCATCATGTTAAAATCTTTCTGTCCTGCCTGGAAGAACATTCAAGTTGGTGATATCTACCTTAAGACTGGGCAGTAGTAAGGAGCAGGGGTCTTGTCTGAAATGGTCCTCTTTCAATGGGTAAATAAGGTCTTGGGGATTTGTTTCTTCTAATCCCAAGTCAAGCCAAACCACCACCTTCTTCAAGTTAAAAGCTGAAGGCAGCGATTCCAAAATCAGACTATATTCCAAATTACAATGTATTAATCAGATAAGCCATGTTAAAGGATAGATAAACTCTGATATTCCAGGGCATTTTGGAGGGTTTTATGAGTAAGCTGTCAGGAAATTTTCCATTTTGGAGTGAGTTACACAATTTCCACTGAATCATATGCTACAGCCTATTGCACAGAATAATATATTGTATTGGATGAACCATCAATTTTGGCAATTCCTCCAAAGAACCAGAGTCAAATTGTTCTGGTCTTTTTTTCCTCCAATGCTTAAAATGAGGACAAATAAATTGTGCCTGCTGATTACCAGTGAAGATGTACAAAACCTATAGGCATTGCTCTGAAAAACCGTAGGAAAAACACTGTGCCGAAAAAGTGCCTGGGCTCAGGAGGTGTTTGAACAGCTTCTTGATCTGAGAGAGGGAAAAAAGCTTATTGTATGTGTACATCCCCTTAGTTGTACACACTGACCAAAGGTACAGGAGGTCAGCACCCAGCTGTGCAGACTCTGCCAGCCAGTAATCATAATTTTCTGCCATTGCTATTGACTTCCTCCCACCCTCCCTTCCCCAAAACAGAAGGCAGAAAGTCTTCTTATCCTTTATTTAAATAACCACAACTAAACAATGCATTTTTTGTGTGTTTGTATGCATGCTTCTTCCTGATTAAATTATGGTATGTTTTTATTTGGTTATGCAGTCCCAAAGCAAGTGTGAAGATGTGTGTGTTAATTACCTGTATGAAAATGAGGTAGTTAATACTTTTGGTTTTCAAGCTCTATCTACAAGAATTTCATAGCAATGTGAGTGGCTGTAAAATAGATATAGAAATACTGTAGATAGATTCTGGAGTCCTTAGGGAAATTAGTCAGTTCTCTTACAAGTAAGTTTAATTTATTTTTATTCTCTGAAAATTGCAGCCTACGTCTTTTCTTTTAATGGGTTTGAAGAAAAAAGAATTAAAATATGAACTCAAAATGTAAATGTCTTTTTTCATCTCTATAAATACAGTTTAGATCAGTGCTTAAATGTTCACAGAAGGTGAGAGCGTAACTGACAGTATTTCCTCTTCCAGACTGTGTAAAGTCATACAGTTTTTAAGACAGCATGATGAGCATTTTATTAGCACTGTTAATGCAGTCGAGGTTTGATTAAGTTTGGAGGAATTTCTGAAGAAATAGAAACAACTTTAAATTAAAGTTTGTACGTTACTTTAAATCCCACAGGCCTTTTTTGTTTGTTTAATCCCTTGTGGGCAAGAAAGATGATTAGTTTCTGCTAGATCTTTATGTGGTTACTTCTTATACGCCTCCTGACTCAGTTTCCAACATGTAACTCCTTTGTGTGCACATCTCAACAGAAGGAAACATTTCACAGATTAGACCCTTGATCCTGATCCTGAATTATCCTTGAAGGGAGTAGGGGTTGAATGCTGAGAAGGGAACCGCACGTCTCCTCCAGTGCAATGTGCTGAAAGTATGTCTGTGATAACAGAGAAAGCGTATACTGTAGTGTAAGGAGCGACAGGAAAACAGGTGTGTCTAGCTCTTTGTTGGTATCATAACTTTACATATGTGCTTTATGGGTGATAGTTGTTCAAATCTGTTCACACATTGGGCAAGTGAAGCTCTCTGCTGGCAGCTAAGATGCTAAAATGCTTATCATTCAACAAAAATGGAAATGAAGTCTTTCCCATTGCCAATTCCAAAATTTATTTCCCAAAACCTTTCTAACTGAAGGTGGGAGTCAAGTGCTGCCCTTTCTTCTGTTGATGCAGTTCTCCAAAAAGGCTCCATTACCCTTCTTCAGGTAACAGGAGAGACATATAATCTTGTTGCTGACTGAGATTGAGGTGCCAACATTCAGTTATTCTCATTGTGCTTTCTGTGTGTCTCAGGATAGTGATATGAATCTCAGAGGGATTACCCTTCCAAATATTTTATCCCTCACTTTACTTCCATGATGTTATTGATGAGGTAGAAAAGCCAGCATTTAGGCTTTCTTTTTTCCTTCCAGCATAGGCCGTGCTGCCTAACAGCCACCTTGTTCTAGTTGAGTCAGTCATGGGGGTTTGATTAACCGCAAATTACCTGCCAACAAGGTGGAAAAGTGAAGCCCAGAAATACCACTTTTCCCCTGTAAAGAAGTTCCTGTGTGGTGGAGGTGAGAATTTACCTGGGTTTAATTCCTAGCTACAGTTTCTTGTGCTTTTGTTTATTAGCAGTGAAAGTCAACACACGGGTACCCTGTCTTCATGAGGGTCTTCTGTATCATTATTAATGCATCTTTACATCTTCTTTGGAATAAACTGAATAACTGAGCTCTTCAGACATATTATTGTAAAGTGTATGTGTCACTTTGTGAAACATTCAGATGTTTCGAAGGGGAAAACAAGGCTGGGCATGAATGAAGTATCCACACAAGCAACACCCTTTATTTTAGCTATTTAGTTTATTTAGGACAGCTAAAGTGCTAGGCAATTGTTTTACAAAGCTAAAGATAAGAGAAGAATCTGGCCTTTTTTTTTCACCCTTAACAATATGATTGGTTTTAAACTAAAAACTGTGGGTTTTTTCCTCTATTATACCAGTCTTGTTGATAAGATGGTGCCAGATGTGTTCCTCTCAGCTGATGGATCTATGACCAATATAATGCAAGAGGAAAACTGGTAATACGGAGGGAACATCTGAAATTTCATAATTGTTAGTGCAGTGACTTTAGTCTATAGAAGGGAATTAAGATTTTTTTTTCCTCTTTTGTTTATTAAGCTTTTTTCTGTCTTGTTGATGAATATGCTATTGCTCATTCCCCACATGAATTCCTTTCATTTCTGCTGAGCTGTCTTCAGGTTTACAAACAGCAACTTTTTTTGCTGTCTTTAGATCAAAATAATTTATGTGCAGGGGTTTCTTGCAGCATCCCAACACATTAGATATTAATTGAATAATTATTGAATAGTAAAATAGATAACTTTCATTGAGAAAAGTCGCAAATAAAACACAGATCACATAGCATCTGCCCAGCATCTGTGCCAACAGACATAAACTTCTTTATTTGACTGCAAAATTCAAATGTTATGTAACACAACTGACCAACGTGCAATGGGTAACATTTAGAGGTTTTCTTGTAAACTGTGCCTAAAACAAAATCTGTCACAAAGAATTCCACCCCCTGCAAAGCTCAGCTGTTTTCTACTTTTTTGTGAAGGCAAAAGGGAGGGTTTTTAAGCTCTGTATTGTGAGCTTTGTCACAACATAATCTCTCTCAGATTTGAGTTTGTCAAAAACCAAATAAAGATACAGATATACATTATAAAACTGTGCATGATCTCATAGTAGGCAGAACCAATTTTTAATTCCTGTCCTGTAAGTAGTGACACAAAAGGATTTCAGGATCCAAATGTAATCTCCACAGCTCAGCAGCACCTCTGCAGGAATTTCGTCAGGTTAGAGAAGTAAGGGGTCCTGTTTAATCTCAGCTCTCAAGCCCAATTCGTGGAACTGCTTTTTCTTCAGATTCCCAGTGCTATCGCAGAACACTTTACATATACAGGTCTTCAGGTTAAATCCACCTTTCCAGTGAAGAGAATATGATAATATCCTGATTGAGGCCTGGTGAGAAAGCATCTTACATTCTGTTTGAGCCTCTCCAGAAATCTTTGCGGTACAGCTGGCTCATTACAATGTTGTTCGGAGGGGATGCGTTTCTGCAGTAAGTTCCAGGAAGCTGGGTTGGAGTGCTGAGCTATATCGGTTGCTTCCCATCAGCAAACCGTCACATGCTTGTCAACATTTGAGGGATGCTAAAAGTAGTGATTATGAGAGCATGCAACATAACGGGTTGTTTAAGTTCAGGAGCCCTGGCTATGTGGGATGTGAAGAAATGCTTATGTAAGGAAGGGGCAGCATCAGCAAGTCTTGCACTGCAAATTGTTTCAGCTGGTTGGAAGCTAAGTTAATTCAGGCTGCTCCCTCATGGCTAAAGAATAGACAGGGGAATGTTTAATTAAAAAGAAGTGCGTATTACTTTACAAATAAGGTATTTGGGATCTGGGTCTTGAAAACTGTGGGAGCAAAGTTGTTTCTGGGAGAGGTTTCTGCTTTTGTCATTCAAAGTCACTTTCACTGGGGCTAAGCAAGCTTCAAGAGTATCGGACCAAAGTCCTTCCTGGATGGTGGAAGTCGGGAACTGGCTCAGCCATTCCCAGAGACTATCCGTAGTGCCCCACTGTTGAGGAACATCTACTTCAGGAACTTACTCTCTGGCTTCTGGTCAGGAAAGCAGCTCTTGACAAGACCAATCTTTCCATCTGCTGCTCTGCTCAGCCTTTGTGACTGGTAGCCCCTGTGGGAGATCGAGTGATTTCCTAAATTGATCAAGTTCTTTGACCTTAGAATTAGTCAAGAAATAGACTCAAGTATGAAAAAAAATTGCTTTTATCTAACCTGTGCATGGATTGTTTCTTTTTGATCAGCATTTGAATTCTCCTCACAACAAAATGGAGTAGTATAAGAGAATCCACACCAAAGCATAGACAATCATTTATGTTTCATAAATGCAATTTTTCAGACAAGCACATCTTTCACGTACACCAGTGCTTAATTTCCTTTGTGTAATAATGTCTACAAAATTATAAAATTCCAATTGCTGTCGTGTCTAGGTATTTTGGTTCTCAGCTTCAGATTCCATCAGGTAGCAGGCAATATGGGCTTGATAGCTTTTCAGCCTTGAGGTTGGTGAAATAATGGTCCATTGTATTAAGAGTTGGCAAAAGGCTAACAGTAGTTCTCCAGTACTTTAAAATATACTTCTGTGAGCAGTGGAATTATAAGGTGTGATTTTCTTTACATTTCAGATTGTGACTGGGTATTCTGATGTCTAATAAAATACGTGCTTCAACTGAAACCTTTTTCCACAGTTTGAACATCCATATCTCTCTCACATATATATTTTCTGGTGCGTAATAAGAAGTGAGACCATGCTGCAGTTTTCACCTCATATAGAGATACTTAGTAGGCTCCCTCTATTCCACCTGGCTGCCTACTTTCACAAAGCTTGTAGGAATTTAATATCCTTGAGAGGCTTGTGATCCTGTCAACTTAGATTAACACCGGCCAATATACTAAAAAGGTATGGAAAGGGGGCAGTCAGTCACCAGATCAGTACTTGCTCACAAGGAAGACAGAATGATTACCTACACTATGTTTCCTTGGGAACCCAAACAAAAAAAAAATGTACTTTCTTTTATTGCAAATCCAGTGTCAAACATGGTTTGATGATTCATATTTAATCTATTCTCATTTTCTTGCCGTGTGGTGTTTTTTTTCTTTCTTTCTGATATCTGGATAAAGGCAATTTAATACTTCTTTTTTTTTAATCTATATAGCTGCTCCAAATCATTCCGTTACTTCCTCTCTAGTTTTAATTGCTTTTCATGCATAGGAGACCCTGAATCTGAATAACCTAAGCCATATCCTGATTTTAGAAAACAAATTTTGGCTCTGTTGGCTGCTGGCATCATACTTCAGCAAAAAGCATGGTCCCCAAGCGTTCCGTTGCTGTGCATTTGCATACAGGTTTGCTTTCTGCAGAGCATTCACAGGATAAGCACTTTGGCTTTTCTTGTTTACATGCTGTTTGCTGTATTTTCTCTCTGTGTACAATTCCAGCGTATTTGAATCCTGATGGGGTAAGTGGAAGGGAAGACTAGCGTCAGCCACAGTGCTGCTGCTTGACCTATCCAGCACACCCATCTTTTAGAAAAACCCAGTCATTTTTCACCAGCGCTTTGAGGTACATTCAAATCTGCTTTGGCATCTGTCCAGCCCTGCATAATATCAAGCAGGGGACATCCTGTCTGAGAGAACAGATTGTTAGTTCAATTATATTCCTGAAATTGAGTTAAATTTCCATGAAAACTGCTTCAAATGTGAAGAACCCTAGGGGAATGGGGGCTTTTTTGTTTGTTTGACTTATATTACAGCAATCAGGCATAGTAAATGAGATGCATTGTATAAGCGTGTGTTCTGTGCACTGTTTACGGCTGTTTATCTCATGTGTTTGATAACAGGGTGAAGTAAGTAAATTGATAGTGCTGCCATCTATAGACAAGAGAAAGTTATTGTATGTGGCTTGGTGAGAAAGGTGGGGGAGCTTGGACTTCTCTGAAATTTTGTGGATGATGTTCTGTTGTAACCAAAGAGGATATGGAAAAGCTGTAAGCTGCTTCTCCATATGATTTATGACAATTCCTCGGTAATGGTGATCAAATTTTATGCCATTGGCCTGGGTTTCCAAAGTATAACACAGTAATTAAACAGTCCTTCAGTATCTTTGGTTCAGACTTGGTTAGAAGCACTGTCTTGGGGCCATTGCTAATCTTACTAGACTGAGAAGTGTATTTTCGTAGTCAGGATCGTGTCTGGTATATTGAAAAGAATGGTAGCCTTCCTGTAATACATAGCATTTCAGTCCATTTTTTGGTAAAAGGACAGATGGTGCGATTTTTCTGGCAGAGATCCAAGCATCCATATGGTACACTAGTGTGCTGTATTAATTCCAGTGTTGTTTCATTGAAATATAACGTTCTGGTCAAATGCAAAGCATTCATGCTCAGTTTTATATTTTTACCTTTGTTTTTCTCTGTTAATTTTTATTTATTCTCAGAAGTATAAAAGCCATCTTCTCCATCTGCCAGTTTCATCTTTCTATGTACAGTGAATGTTTATTTTCCTCCTTGTCTCTTAAATTGCGTACGTATCTTAAGAAGTGAAAACTGGCTGTAACACACAGAGTTAGATTCTGCCATTCCACAGCACACCAATAAGGCATATTTTCATATTGTCCCACTGATTTCCATCAGGTGAAGTTTCTATTTTATCATGTAAAGGGTAATAGAACTCAGATTTTGAATTTTTTTAAAATGCTGTTTTGTTTAAACATCTACGTGGCCACAGAATCAATAACAGCTTTGGCTATTGCAGGAGCACTCTGTTGACTGGATGTTTGTTCTGCTTGTGCATAAATGAATGCCACCTTTTTGCCTCTAGGAAACAAGGAACGTTGCCTATCATCGTCTGTGTTTTTTATTTCTTGTCAACAATTTCTATGTGAATTTTCTATGAGGATAATGAAATAGTCTGAATAGCACATATTCCTAAATGATCTGCAAGCCATATTAAAGAGAAACAGCGCAGCAATTAGACAGTATCTCACAAACTAATCAGAATGAAAGAAATAAGGCATATAAGAAACAGTAAATCACTTAATGACTTAATCAGTTTAACATGATAAATAAAGATACTCCGCAAGATGGAAAAAAAAACCCTCACTAATTACAGTGAAAAGTATTTGAAAGAAATTGCCGCAAGCTGCCAGGAAGGCAAAAATTTTGGGTTCATAAAAGACACAGAGGGTTGCCATCTATGCATCACCAAAGACCGGACAAGCTAACACAGTCACATCACGATTCTGACAATGGTCATAAAAAACAAACCACTGTAGAACAGCACGAGATTTTCAATAGCCACACTAATCCACATAAAGCCTGCCTTTTCCTCTCTGAAGTCCTGGTAAGCTGAAGCATTAAAATTGGTTCAAATGCATATTTTCAAACTTTACATCAACAGATTTGACAGCTTGTGCTGACATCAGACCTCCAGTCTGTTATGAGCGTGAAGCTTAATAGATAATATACTAATAAACTAAGAGCGATGAAAGGCAAGACAAGCCTTACTAAAACAACCAGGAACTTCTGCTAACATTTTCGTTTCAAAAAAGGACAATTCATGAATTTGAACTCCAGTGGATGACAGGAGGTTTGGATTTCTTTCTTCTCCAAGCATGAATAGACCATTGGTACCTCTTTATTTGTCCCCTTGCATATGCAAAAAAGTGGCATTCAATTATTCTTATGAGGCAGACAATTTTTAATAGACAAAATGAATGACCATATACAAACAACTTTGTACTTAACCATGGAAGAAAATTACTAAGTAAAACTGTGAATTTTACAGTGATTTTTAAAAACAGGAGCATAGAAATTTGGCCACATTTTGTAAGTCATTTATGTGTCTTGAGATACAGAATTAGAAGTCAGATGGGATTTTTCAGTAATTCTCTGAAAGGTGCTTAGCTATGTACTTTTGAAAATCCCATCCATACTTAGGCTTTTAAATACACTGCAAACTGTACTTTTACTATCTTTTCATGATTTAGTCAGTCACACTGACCAAATTTTCACTGAATCAGCAGTCCAGGGCCAAGCCTTGATAAACTGAAAAGCAGAAGGTTGGTGTCTTAGTTACATCAGAACTCCTTAACACAGCTCTGACAGCACAGAGAAGCTGTTAAATGGGGTTTTTTTCAATTAATTAGAGGACTTAAATTCAAGAAATACGTTCTAATAGTTGAGGTTTCATAGATACTTCAGGCCTTAAGTTAATGCTTACCTGAGTCTCTTAGATATGCAGTCAATAGGGAAATGACAGAGTGCATGTGAATTTAATAATCTACCAGGTGACTTGGACAGCCAAATGTGAAAGGGAGCACTCAGAAGAAAAATGTGCATATTGCTTATTCCCTTGAGCTCTTTTGTCCAAAAGCTGATTCCTGCATGTCAATAAACCATATAGGGCTACATGATAAAAATATTTAAAGGAGAGCTTAGACTAGTAAGTGCTCTTGCCTTTCTGTAGGCATCAAACCAAAACCAAAAGAGAAAAACTTCAACTCTATTTGTCTGAGAAGTACCTCTAGCATTTCTCAGGGAGTCTCTAAACATTAGTATTCCAAATGGCTCTACAAATGCAGTTGCATGAGGCAGTGAAGATATGGGTGGCATGGGAATGTGACTAATTTAGTAGTAGCTTCTGCTCTGAACCTTCAGAGAAATCTTACTTTCTGGTTCCCACTTTAGTGTATGCTTTGTGGGTGGGCTTTGACTCATAACTTCCTAACATAAAATGCTTGTATGATTCCAGCAAGGTAAAATCTTACGAACTAGACCTTCATCTGTTCTCATCCACCTCCGTGTCCTAACCAGTGGTTTGCAAAGTCAAGACATTTCCTACGAGATGTCCTCCTTGTCCCAGGAGCCTTTCCCTCTCATTTTGTGTCCAGATTCAAGAAGAGGGTTTAGTTTCCTAACCACCAGCCAAGGCTATACCCGGGTTGATGGGAAATGGTCAGAGGTGGTGGAGGATTAAATTCTGTCATGTTGAGTAGGAACATGTCCGGGGTTCCTGCTTCCCTGGCTCCTGTTCTGCTCATGAAAACCTGGTCCTCAGAACTACCTTCTCTGTTTCCAGGGACAGCTCCTTTTTTTTTTTTACCGAGCATGTAAAGGCTGTACTTTGTGCAGAGCTTGGTCACAACCTCTCAGTCTGTCTCTGTGCTAAGCATGAGCTGAGCATGCCAACCATCCCAGAGGGATCTGAAGCATGCAATTTTCCATCTCCCTAAGTGTTTAGGAGAGTGAGGGTATCACCACATGTTGGGTGACCAAATGAGCATGTTCTGTGGGAGGTGCAGTGGTGAGATGCTGCACACTTAGAAAAAAATATTTTTCCAGAAAACACGGACAGGTATGTCCTCTCACGTGGATGTGTAAGGTCTTTTTACATTTACTCCTTTCGGTAGCCAAGATGTACCAACGTTGTTCTCTATGCACCTAAATGCTACTTTGAGCGTTAAGGTTAAGTCTTCCCAAATTTGCTATAACTTGTTTTTTACCATATGTAAAGGTATTTTTCTAAGTTTGACCTTGGAGAGGTTTTGTGTCTTTGTTTGCACTTGTATCTTCTCCAGTGCCGGACAGGAGTGCCTCTTATCATATAGGGCCAATGTCCAACTGAAAGGGGCCTCCTGAGTGCTACTGTGGCAGTAATAACAGTAGATCTTTAATTTCCTGATTTTTCCCCCCTTCCACCTGTGCTCAGATCTCTTTCTTCCCTGAGACTGTTGTATATTATTTGTATCATGACTGTTCTTAATTAAGATCTCCAGTCAGTTAGATCATGCTCATGCCCTTAAAAACATTACCCGAAGAGCCACAGAGCAGAATTTTAAATATTCTTCTTCCTTGCCATCATTTGAGCATTAATCAGGAATATAGTGGATGAACAGGAAGTGGTAAGCACTCCTTATGAAATGCAAAGAGTTGGGTATTTTCTCAGGGGGCTTAACTTGTTTACAGTCACTGCTTGTGGTACGCAAGCCTGAGAACCATTAGCCCAGCACAGTTTAAAAACTCACAGATGAAAATGTACTCTGCAGGTTTTTATATTCACAGAAATTGAGGTACACAATTCTCCAGTTCAAATTTGTAACAGATTTTTTTTCAACTTATCTATGTACTCAGTCTCACTGACTGAATGGAGGAGCATCTGTAGATTTCAAAGCAAATTTTGGTACATCTGTAGCTGAAACTGTCTCAAGTTCCCATTGAATCAGATAATTCTTATCAGGTATCCTCGAAGATGATAAGAGGATCAGTGCTGTCAGCAAGTGCAGAGCACAAAAACACAGTTCAGTGAAAAGCAGCTTCATTGTGATGCAAAAAACATCTCAGTGCCCCAGCCATTCTGGGACTGCATGTGCAAGAGTTTGAGTGATTTGAATACAGGATTCCTGATATTTTCTGCTATGCATGAGACCCAGAATGGTTAGTTGTCCCTGTAGGGCAAATGGACCTGCTCATCATGCAGGTCTTTGTAGAGATAATGTATACACCTGTTTGGGAGATTTAATAGTTGTGGTTGAAATACCAGGTCTGAAGCGCAAGGGTTAGGAGGGATGGTTAAGCTTTAAAATCACTTGGAAGCAGCTGATTTTAAGTTGCCATGGCAAAGGATTTTCAGACAATGAGAAGCTTTTACATTAATATCTTTGTAAGCCTTGTTGTGATGGAATTGTCTCTGTGAAGAGCAGTGTCTTTCTTGCTCCTGCTGACACACACACTGATAAAATCATAAAGTAATTATATAGTACCGTAATGATTTTGGGGGTTCTTCTCGGGGGGTTTTGCCACTGGTATGGAGATTCCGTCTCTAGTAGATTTTATAATAGGGAACTGTATTATTCAACATTTTATTATCAAAAAATTATCAAGATACCCCCTACGTTTGCAAAAATTACAAATATATGGAAATGGCAGTGATTTTCAGTTGCATTGGTCTATTAATTTTGAGCAATAACTGAATAAAACCTATCTGCTCTTTACTTTTTTTTTTGACGGCTTTTCTTTTGGTTTTTCTTTTTTTTACTTTGTGGCTGTCACAGTTTGAGTTTTTTGCAGCATATATCTTGCAAACAAGTTCTGTGATCCTCCTGTCTTCCTCCTCAGTAGCCAAAATATAGGTCTGAAAAGTGTGTCCCATCTAAGATTAGGTTGAAATAAGAAAAGAACATTATCAGTAGGGGAAAATTTGTGGAGAATTTTGCAGGGATTTATTCTGTTTCCCTTTGGGGAGGAGAGAATGTAGTGGCCACTCTCCTCAAGACAGTTTGGACTGAAAGCTAATACTATTATTGGTGTTTATCTTTGCCAGCTGCCAAGAAGCTGACAGCTGATGCAAATGGTACTGGTAGCACATTCTGTGTCAGAAGCTGGGAACAATTGATACCTGCATCTGTTCGCTGCCACCTCCCAGAGGCTAGCTGCGGTCTTGGGTGTTTCGGAGATAAGTTTTCTGAGATGCCACTTTTCCTGTCGGCTGCAGAGACAGTCAGGATGCAAAAGGTGAAGTTTACAGGCTAAAAAAGGGCTTTGGGGAAGCAGCACTGAATGTCTAGCAGCATTGAATCTCTGACATTCATGCCCTTCATGGCACTTCGTCATATTGAAATTTAATGGGCTTTAGGACATAAAGTGAGGCGTATTTGTTCTGGCACACTTTTAATTAATGTTTTTATCACATTCTTTTTAATTTAATTTTTACTTGACATTGACCATTCCTTGTTTGGGATTCTGCAGGTCTGGAAAGCTTTCAGATAGGTCTTTAATTGGAGGCTTTTCAGTGTAATTAGTAGTTGTGTATTACATGGGAATGAAGCCGATTCTTTTAAGTTAGCACAGTATAAATGCTTCGTACACTCAGCTGCCATGCTAATGCACAGGACCAGGGTCTGCATTACAGTACATCATCTCGACTGTCTGTACTGCAACACAGACCAGCTATTTACTTAGTTTAGTGACAGCAGCAGCACACAAGTAATTGGGGCCTGACAATTCTCTGCGGGTATCATTAATTTAGTGCAAGGTTTTAGTCATAGGAGGTACCCAAATGCCATAACAACATACAAATGTATTTAAACATAAACAGATTGATTGGATTCCATAAATGGATTGATCACATTAATCTCAAATCCCTATATTTTTAGACGTGTATCATTAGTTATGTAGAAGCATGGAGCATGCACATGTATGGAAAAGAATACTTTGTATAGCATTATGAGCTGTTAGTTGTTACCTCTTTGAAATCAGCCAAAATATTTAAGCTGAGTAAAATGAAAAATGTAGGAAAGCTTTAGACAGAACTGAGATCATTCACAAGATTAAAGAAGTATTTGAAGTTCCCCAAAATAAAATAACCCAAAGTTACAAAAATGGCAAAACTATGCTGAGAGAAGATTTAGTAATAAGTGGGGGGGGGGGGAAACACATATGAAGTTAAGGATGCTGAATGGTGGGTGGGGATAAGCTCATTTTATGTAACAAGGTAATTTAGAAAGTGAATACAAAAATAGATGGGAAACTAAGAAATAACTGCATTGCAGCTTTCACGTATTCACAGCTCTTCCAAAAAGCTTGAAATCTGTAATTTAAAGCAGTAGTGAGGAACTATTCACCTGATATGAGAGCACAGCAGGGCTTAAATCCTCCAATCTTTCTCCCATCATGCAACTGAAAATATGCTCACCACATGACCAAAGAGCTGGTATCACCTTCCTATCTGTTCACAAGCTGTAGACACAAAACATTGTGGTCATAGGATGAATGTGCTTGTAGTCAGGCAATGAGAGAACCTCTGCAAGCCCACAGGAAAATGAAGAGCAAGAAGGATGGCATGCAGTTCCCACAGCCCTTTCCTCCCAGAGGACACATAGAGAAGACCTTGCAGTCCAGGCTGCTGAGCCATGGCTTTTCTGGACGGTTCAGTCCAGACACTCCCCAAACTACAGAATAGCTTTTTAACTTTCTGTTTGATTTTTATTCTGCAAAGCCACAGTCCTGTCTAAAGGCCTTGGTTGGTTTGAGCTGGAAGCACTGGAGCTGCTGTTGATCTGATTATGCAAGATGGCCATTTATCTGGGGGAGGAAGTCCTTGCCTTAGGGTAAGCTTAGATATAAAATAACTATATCCTTTTAAGAATAGATAGTGCCACTACTTTTTGAAATCGGCTTTGCATTTTCCAGAGAAATCAGTCACAATCCTATCTCTTTGATATAGAAAAGCAACGGCAATTTCTGCTGAGTTTATTCGCAGAGGTAGGAAGCTATGAATCACTTAGTAGTGGTAAAGGGCATCAGCCAAACAGACACCTAGCCAAATGACTATAAAATATTTTTCAAAAACTTCTCAGTTGGCCAAATGTCACTGAATCACACTAGAGATATGTCAGGAAATTTGCACTGCCGGGACAGTGTTTAGGTCTATCATGGGTACCTGAGAATACATACAACTTCATGTAGGTAATAGGAACAATATTGTGAAGCTGAACATTTAATGATTTAAATGATTAATCATGTAATGGGTAAGATTTTTTGCAATATGTATATAGCAGCATACCTGTTGTTGTTGTAATAGTAATGGAAGTGAATATAAAAGGGTGAGTATGGTAGAAAAATAATGCTAGAATAACTGGAACTGGAATTCATAGTTACAAATGAAGATGTGAGCAGAGACGTGGGTTCCATTTTACGCTCAGTGCTTTGGTCAATAATCTATAGTGTACAGCTATTTATGTAGTAAATAAAAACCCACAAATACTGTTTTTCTATTACTATGCAAATCCCTTGTGTGGGAGTAATGCTTCTGCAGGAGTGGTGCTGAACAGGTGTCATCCTCCCTCACTCCCACACCATTTCCAAATCAGAATAATTTGTGGTTCTTATAACCAAGACACCCTGGAAGAAATGAATAAACATTCCCCCTGTACAATATTAAATTAGCATTCTGCATTATATACAGCCAATCCTACAAGGCGTATGCATGTGTATGGGATAACTATATGTATATGTCAAATTAATAAACATGGATGCAGAGTTTTGTCAAGTATTTGAACTTAACAACTAGAAATTTCTGATTTAGGATTAAAAAAAAAGAAGACTGTGACTATATTGCCAGAGCACTATAAGATTTACATGAGATTTGTGTCATACATTATCATAATGTTCAGAAATCCAATGTCATCAGTCCATGGATCATAGAGTCATAGAATGGTTTAAGTTGGAAGGGACCTTTAGAGGTCATCTAGTCCAACCCCCCTGCAATGAGCAGGAACATCTTCAACTAGATCAAGTTGCTCAGAGCCCCATCCAACCTGACCTTGAATGTCTCCAGGGATGGGGCATCTACCACCTCTCTGGGCAGCCTGTTCTAGTGCTTCACCACCCTCACTGTAAAAAATCTTTTCCTTATATCCAGGCTAAATCTACCCTCCTTTAGTTTAAAACCATTATCCCTTCTCCTGTCACAAGAGGCCTTGCTAAAGAGGTTGCCCGCATCTTGCCTACTGTCTTCCTTTAAGTACTGGAAGGCTGCAACAAGGTCTCCCTGCAGCCTTCTCTTCTCCAGTCTGAACAACCCCAACTCTCTCAGCCTGTCTTCATAGGAGAGGGGCTCCATCCCTCTGATCATTTTTGTGGCCCTCCTCTGGACCTGCTCCAACAGGTCCATGTCCTTCCCATGCTGAGGATCCCAGAGTGGATGCAGCACTGCAGGTGGGGTCTCACCAGAGCAGAGTGGAGGGGCAGAATCACCTCCCTCAACCTGCTGGCCACGCTGCTTTTGATGCAGCCCAGGATACAGTTGGCTTTCTGGGCTGCAAGTGCACATTATTGGCTCATGCCCAGCTTGTCATCCACCAGTACTCCCAAATCCTTCTCTGCAGGGCTGCTTTCAATCTCTTCATCCCCCCAGCCTGTATTGATATCCGGTTGCCCTGACCCAGGTGCAGGACCTTGCACTTGGCCTTGTTGAACCTCATGAGGTTTTCACAGGCCCAGCTCTCCAGCTTGTCTAGGTCTTTCTGGTTGACATCCATCCTTCTGGCATGTCAACTGCACCAATCAGCTTAGTGTCACCTGCAAACTTGCTCAGAGTGCACTCAATCCCAATGTCTATGCCATTCATGAAAATATTAACCAGCACTGGTCCCAGTACGGACCCCTGAGGGACACCACTCATCACCAGTCTCCAACTGGACGTTGAGACATTGACCACTACCCTCTGGATGTGACCATCCAGCCAGTTCCTTATCCACCAAACAGTCCACTTATCAAATCCATATCTCCCCAATTTAGAGAGAAGGATGCTGGGGAGGACTGCATCAAAGGCCTTACAGAAGTCCAGATAGATGGCATCCATAGCTCTTCCCTTGCCCACTGATGTAGTCACTCCATCATAGAAGGCCACTAGGCTGGTCAGGCAGGACTTGCCCTTGGTGAAGCCATGCTGGCTGCCTCAGATCACCTCCCTGTCCTCCATGTGCCTTAGCATAGCTTCTAGCAGGGTCTGTTCCATGATCTTCCCAGGCACAGAGGTGAGGCTGACAGGACGGTGGTTCCCCGGGTCCTTCTTTCTACAAAAAGAAGGGTACGAAAAGAAAAATGCTTGGGTCTCATGAGTTGGAGGACAATAGTACCTATTTGGTGTCATACTGTACCATTACCCAACATTAAAAAAATGGTTCCACCTGGTTGCCTCTTGTGTGATAAACAACAGAATTGGGTTGGAGGCAGGGAAAATGAAACTGCTCCATAGCTCAGTGTATTATTATGTTTATATGGGAAATCTACAACTTCTCTGAGCAACAGTAACTTGCATCTGGTAGAAACTTGCACTGTGGCTGATTTCAGATACTTATAGGGATCCTAAGAAAACCACTACCTAGTGCCAGTAATTGCAAATGCTTTCTCATCTGTTTTGGCTAGGTGGCATGCTTTATGAAAATTTGCCCAAACCATTTTTGTAATGCTTTTTGCATGTTTTCCTCCTTTTCTCATTTTTATGGCTTCTCCAATAATGATGCCAGTTTATACACAGTTCAATTATTTTGGATTAATCCTATTTTTATAAATTTACAAATTACCTTGTGAATGAAAGAATAGAAAAAATTTTTTACAAAATATACTTTGATTTTGAAGAACTTTATATCCACCTCTTATAGTGCTAGTTTAATATACTCCACTGTACAGTATCACAGTATTGGAAGAGTGACAAATACCTTTATCACGTTAATTCTGTTTTCATGGTATGTGTGAAAGAAACATGTCACTTTTTATCTGATACACTTAAATGACATTCTCCTGACTTACGCAGAAAATATTTTTATTACTTTGTTGATATTAAGGGTGTTTAATACCAAAATTCTGAAATATCGTTTGGCTGTTCTCCTTTTACAACGGATTCTTATCCTCAGAAAGTGATTTATGGACAGTTTGAAACATGCATATTTCATGCCCAGCTTGGATTGAGCTAAGCATAACTCTGAGAGCTGCTAATGAATGCCTTTTCTCAAGAATGCAAAATAAAGACATCTTGTCTTCTTTATACAAAAAAAAAAATCCAGAATCTGCAGTGCAATAGTAGCTGACATTATCCTGACAGTTTAGCCTATAATTCTTTAACACAGCAATCACGTTGTTACTGTTTATTTGTGCACAGTAGTCTTGGTCATGGATCAGGCTCCAACTCAGTTAGACTGTATAAAGAGACAGTTTATGATGGTAAACTAGCGGTGTTGTGAATGCTAGCCTACAGCTGTGAGCGAATTCTGACTTTTATGTCATGTAAATATTGCCATGCTAGTTCAAGTATCAGTGAGATTTAAAAGTCAGTATGAATTTTTGGGTTTGGTTTAAAGGAAGAGGTTTGCTTACCTCAAATTTGTCGATTTGAACAGAGTATTGTGCCAGTTAATCATATGCTGCAAAAGAAGAATCTTGAAACCAAGGGAAAAATATTTTCTTCTAATCCTACATAAGGAAAACTTGAGAGCTTGGTGCTAGTCATTTGAAAAAGAAAAAAATATAGAAAAAGGCAAAATCCACAGGTCATTGGTTCCAACATTTGTATCAAGAAGATGGCCAACAGATAAAATGGGCTCTTTTCATTATTTTCTATAGATTGGTAAGATTTCCAAGAGGAGAGAAAGACTTCCTCTTTTAGAATTATTGCAATCTTTACTTAACCTCCGAGTACAGAGAATAAGAATTTCATACTATTACTTGACTAAGAGAAATGAGATTAGGAAATGGCTGAAGACTCTTTTTGTGCAGGCTGCTCTGCTTGTTGTTCCAAGCCGATCCTGCCTGCCTGGAAGTGCAAAATACTTCAGAAAATGCAAGGCAACAACCTGAGCCTACGTACGGCAGCTAGCTGAAGCTAGGAGCAGGGCACTAAAGCACAAGAATTACTGAGATGACAACAGTCTTTGGACTAATGTGCTCTGGTGTTGAGAACCCTCATGAACTAATGAATATTTTAACCATTTCAGAATTATTGTCATGCCCATCCCCACTTAAGCATTTTAAATGGCTATGAAAATGCTCATTTTGCTGTAACCAACATATTGTGGAAGTGTAGAAAATAACCACTAATTTTTTTTTCTGCTGATGAGAAGGGCTGTTTTGAATATTATGATAAAGTTCCATTTCAGCATCCTTAAGTATTCACACTGAAGAGAAATGAAACAATGTTCGCAGAACATATTTTATTAATTTAGCATTTTATGCTCATAGTTGTGTGAACATTATTTTTGATAGATTATGTGCTAAGAAAATTATGACTGTATGAAATTCGGTCTGTAACGTATTAGCAGATTCCCTTACAAAGACAAGATGCCATTAAATTTTTAAAAAATGCCTACAACTGTAAACTGAGGCAGAGTGCCTTTCTCTATGGAATTGCAGTATATCTTACATACTGAAGGAGATATATATCTGTAGATTGTATCCTTTTGGAAATTGGTACTGACTTTAGACCTAAGCAGCCTTCTTATGGACTTGAAGCTGATGCTGGAAGGCTCGGAAAAGCGTATGCAGCATCTACCATGCTTAATACATGAGCAGTAGATTGCAATAAAGAGGTTACGGTCTCCACAGTAAATTACTTCCCTGGTGCAAGATAAGGTGAGGTTTTTAGATGCTAGAAGGGGACATGGATTGTCCTCCTCAGGAGAGAAAGAAAGAACAAGTAAAAAGTTATTCACATATAAATGAAGACAGTACATTCCAAACATACGTTTTGTTGATGTTTAGTTCTGAACAAGACAGATTCTCATGAGGGAAAATACAGTTTTTGTCTCTCCTCAGTCCTTAAATTGAACTTCAGATTGCAAGATGGAAAAATCATTATTAGGGAATTGGTCTAGGGATGAGCATGAACCTGATTTTCTAGTTCAGCAAAAGACTTGTTCAATCATGTAGCTGTGTGTGAAAGATGATGTAGAGTGCTACTAGACTGTAAAGGCATGGCTCTGTACTCAGTCAGCAGAGATGTAAATAATTTAGCAAGATGCAAAGCAGTGAGACCAGGTCTAAAAAAAACGTAGTCCCATTATTTTGAACAACTGAGTATGTCATGTCACTTGTTCAAGGAGTGTTCCTGATATTTGAAATGTTGGATGGTGTGTTTAGGGTTGACTTTTCAAGTTCCAAGAAGTATGCCTTTTCACTTGCTGGTCTTGACATGTCTAGTGGACCTGACTATCGATCTGAATTGACATAGGCAGACTGATTAAAAAATAAATTGAGATGTCACTAGGGCATTTGTCAAAGAGGAAAATATTATAATTGTTTTTGTTTAGATTAGGAAGCTGAGAGCAGAGAAAATAAAGAGGGAATTTAAAAAAAAAGGAAAAAATACAAAGCATGTCAGAATTATCCTAATGCAGCAGGTAGTTGTTCTAGTCTGGTAGATATACTGTGCTACAGTATCTGAATCAGTGCCCCTGTTGTGATCCATTATCACTATATAGCACTATTGGAATTAATAATAATGAAAGACAATCATAAACTGATGAAATTGTGGTGTTCCTACATCGTTTTATAACTAAGCGGCTAAATAACTGGTTTTGTGGAGATAATTCCATTATGAAGAAAACAAAGGTAACCTTTACAGACAAGTAGTTACATAATTTAGTCTGGTAGGGCATTATTGGCCTAATTCTCTGCTTATCTGAACACATAGATTTTCACCAGCGATGACGGTGATGTGGTCATTTATTCTAGCAGGAAGCTGTGCACGGTTTTAAATTATCTGATGTTGTCTCAAGTGCCTCCTTGTCTTTGCTTTGTTAGAGTCCGTTTCTCACTGTTTTCTCACTGGGGTTACTTCAAAGGCAGCTTGGGCAGCACAATTGGTTTTTGTGGCACAGGGACTGAGCCTGGGATCGGGACCTAGCAGGGCGCTGGCTAGCATCTAAATATGTAACACAATGTGGTCCTGATTCTTCTTTTGCAGGGGCGTGCCACATAATTTTCACTGATCAGCGGTCTTTGTCTATTGAGCACTAGCTGGGGAATTGTGTTTCATGACCATAAACGCTATAATTGTGCCCTGCCTTTACTTTATGTGTGTCACACAGAGCTGTTAGTCAAGCAAAAATCCCACTGACTCACCTCTCGCGCACTGCCCATGCGCTTGCTCTGCCATAACTCGGCAGTCTGCAGCAGACTTGGCCAATTCTTATTTCTCAGTTTATCTAAGTTTTTGTGTGCAGCATTTTTAATTGCCAGTAAATCCAATCTGGGCTGCCTTGTTTGTGCAAAACAGAGTTACTTTATCATGCCAGAGAAGGACTGTCAAGCACTGCCTGTGGAAAGGAAATGTTTATTTTCGTTACAGGAGAGAATGGCATGAAAATAACAATGTTTACAGAAGTGTTTAGGAAATCAAGAAAACGGTTCAGAAAAAGGGCCTGTTTTAGGCTCCCCTGAGTTTCTCAAAACTCTTTAAGTTCCTCAAAACTTTACAGTACCAAGGTTTCTGCCTCTGGGAGTAAACACAGCCAGGAGGGTTTTCAGACTTGGCACTTGGAGAGGGTAAACTCCATTTGGAGCAGGGAACCAGATCTCCTTCCTAGGGAAGTCCTCTCTACACTAGGTTATTAGCTACTAGAATGTAACCATGCCCAAATCATTCCACTCTTATAAATAACTAAATATTCATTGGAGGAGGGACTTCAACCCCTTTCACACACCTTTCAGGTAAACTTCTTACCCATTAGGTTCAATGCTCCTTCCTTACCTCTTCTTTCTGTCTCTCTCACACTCTGTTTTTTTGTAAGAAAAGGCCAAACAGGTTGTGGCAGCCAACTCCATGGTTGCTTTAAATGATAAAAAAAATTCTAGGCAGAATGATGATGCAAAGACTAGCTGGCTGGCCTCATGCACTTCTTACAAAACGTCACATTTGAAACCAGTCAAGTGGTTTTATTGACTCTGGGCCTGGATATGAATGGGTTGCTCTTCTGATTGTACTTGATTAATTCTGCCAGGACTTAAACCATGTTTTATTCTAATCCTTTGAAAAGTCTATAGAGCACCAGAAAGATAGAAAGAACCTTTCCAGTTCTTCTCTTAATTATTATTTTGAACAGTTACTGCAATCAGCAGATGAGATGTTACCTTCTTTAAACAGAGCTGAATATATTCAGTACTGTCATTGTACCAAGCTGAATCTGCAATGACATGAGTAGCTTGTAATAGCTGTGTATGCTTCTATAAGATGTTACTTTATGTAATGTAGCTCAACTATATAATTGTTGTCAATTGCTAAACCAAATTCTTGTGTTCTGCAATAGCTGTGTTATGTGCTATTTTCAATTCTTAACATGAAATGGTGAAAACCAAGTCATTAGCAAATGCTACCTGCATAAGCTAAAACTTCCAGAGTCAATACACGAAGAAAGAAAATACTGTATCAGTTTCAGAGATATCCATAGCTATTAAGAGGTTTTTTACTTTGCTGGATTACTTTAAATTCTATCAAAGCACCTCAGAGCAATGAGGATGGTTGATAATATAAGTAATAAGAGAGTGATCCCAAGAGCTTTCATGTGAAAGCAACTTAAAGACAGAAAATATGAGCTAACAGAGCAGCCTGAAGTCCGTAAATCTGGTTTGGTATCTTTTTGAAAGATTGTCTTTAGCTTGGCCAGAACATACCATCTTGCTGGAGAGCAGGTCTTATGAGGAGTGGCTGAGGGAACTAGGATTGTTTAGCCTGGAGAAGAGACAGCTGAGGGGAGACCTTATTGCTCTCTACAACTACCTGAAAGGAGGTTGTAGTGAGGCGGGTGTTGGTCTCTTCTCCCAGGTCACTAGCAAGAGAACAAGAGGAAATGGCCTCAAGCTGAGTCAGGGGAGGTTTAGATTGGATATTAGGAAAAATTTCTTTACTGAAAGAGTGGCCAGGCACTGGAACAGGCTGCCCAGAGAGGTGGTGGAGTCACCATCCCTGGAGGTATTTAAAAGACGTGTAGACATGGCACTTCAGGGCATGGTTTAGGAGACATGGTAGTGTTGGGTTGATGGTTGGACTTGATGATCCTAGAGGTCTTTTTCAACCTTCATGTTTCTATGATTCTATAATCATTTGGTGAAATAGTGCACATGTATGCTAAAGATCAGTTTGCCTCGCTGGTGTTCCTGCTTTCCTTTTATATGTACAAATAAAATCCAATGAAAAATAAACAAGGGAGTTTGCTGAATTCTGGAAGATGTCTTGATTCAGGTTGCAGTCATGGGCAACCATCCATGGAAGTCAGATGTCCTGTGCTATGAATTGAGGTAATAAAAAGATTATCTGGATATTTACTGCTTCCTCAGAGTCTCTTTAAGAGATGGATCCAATTTTATAGAGCATTATATAAGCAGATATGAGATAGTTACCTTCTACAGTCAGGACATAAAGCAAAAGCAGGAGAAATGTGGTTAAGGTGATTCAAATCTTTAATCCATGTTAACAAACCAGGGCAAAAAACCTGGAGTTTGTAATTAAGCATGATAAAATGCAGAGGTCCCATGAGTGCTGCACGTCAGGATGAGGGATACCAGACTAGTCCAGATTCTTTAGGATAATAGTTAAACTCTAGAGAGAGCCTTTTTTTCCCCTTATCTCCCTTTGTAAGCAGCAGAGAAGGACAGATTCTTTCCGAGCAATTCAGAGGAAGAGCATAACTCAGGTGCTGCTCTCCTTGTGACTGTGTGACACCAGCTGCCTGAGGGGCCACTGGTCACGCACTGAGTCGTTGCTCTCCTGTATCTGTTACTCTCGCGTGCTACCCTTCTTTCATGCTTGCCAGAGCTCAAAGTTTGCTTTTTGACAAAACCAAAGCAACATAAACAGGCACCATCTGAGAATTTTGTGGCACAGCTATTTTGCTGTGGAAACTGCAGGGAGGGTTTTTTGTGCCCAGCACTTCAAAACCCTACTTTGTCTGATTAGTCTTCTAAATAGCTTTATTTTCTCCCCAGGAGAAAAGCTAAATAATAATTGAGAAAGGAGCTTTCTATCACACTTAAAGCTGGAAGAGGGCTATAGGAAATTTAGTGATAAATCTTCTCACAACAGTAAAAACAGTGTAACACAGACTACAGTTGGTAGAAAAATATTTACCAAAATAGTGAGAACACCTGTGTGGGTGAGTTCATGCTGACCTGATAGAGAGTCAACCAGTACAGTTCTGGTTGTTCTTCCATGTCTGTTTTGATGTTTTACTCAGTTCAGTATGTTAGTGATGCCACCATCCTAGCTCCAAGGAGGACACCAACAAGAATTTTCTGAAGACTTTATTTTGACTGATTCTGACTTCACCCCGTTCTGAAAATTTCCTGGGAGAAATGTCAGGCAAAACTACAGGTAAAAGGCCTTCCCTACGGTGCTTTTAAAGCTTTTATCAGCGCATGTTGACACTGGTTGAAAGGGGAACTAAGACAGAGAAGATGTAAGAGAAGAGGTCACAGGTGGCTCAGTTTTAGAGCATGCTATTGGTAATTAGGGGGCAATAGTGATATTGCCAAACCCAGGTTCCCGAATTTTTCCTCTTGGCTTAAAAATAAATACATTCTAAGTAGTAATAAATAAATTATTCCTGATTTGAAGCTTTGGATTGTATGCTTTCAGACTTTTATTTCTAGCCATGAGGGTTAGAGAAGTTATTTTCTATTCTAAATGCAAGCTGAGAACCTCTCATGATAACATAATGCCAAGAAACTAAAGCTTCAAGAAATATGCTCTATATCTCACAGATTGTGATAAAATCACACGAGTTGGCAGCGATGAATATTCTTTAAGTTTGCATACAGTTGATTTTGCAGTCCCACTTCTCTAATGATACAGTACTTAAAGGAGCTGGTTGCTGGCTTGAATATCAATGCCAGAGTTCTTCAGTGGTTATCTCTGGTCAGTAAATAGAGTGACGCCTTAGAATAAGGTTCAGATTCTGATCCATACTGAAAGAGAAGACAGATGCAAAAGCAACCCTAACCCCAGTAATCATAAGCAAGCAGAAAGTTTTTTTAAAATATATTTTATATATATTAGAAAGTTGAAAATTTGTATATGAAAGTATAGAATTTTACATGATTGTTTTGCAGAGTTCTTGGCACCTAGTTCAGGGCAGTACTCGGGTGTTTAATATCAGCCTTTACCTCTGCCTTTCTAGTTTGTGAATGCCACGATGCACCGGCAGTTGCAAGAGGCTGTCAGGAGAAAAGGATTCTGCCTATATTTTGCGGGAAACCTGTAACATTATGTTCAGCTGCATCTTGGATAAAGAGCCTCAGGACAAAACACTAACTTTCACTCTCATTGAAGCAACAATTTTTAAAATTGCTTTTCTCTTCTGATGCTTTTTTTTTTTTTTTTTAACTAAAAGCCCTTTTCATTGAAGGCAGCTAAAACTTTCCCAAAGCAACTTTCATCCTGGTGTATAAAGTGATTTAGAACATCTGAAAACTTTTGGACTATTGTAGCAATGTAGTAGAAAATAGGTTGTTATTTAAAGTGCCCCCAACAATTTTTCCCTAAAATGTGTTAGGTTTCTGGGTAATAATAACAACCTTTTTGAAGTTAGACTGCTGCTTTCCTTCACTTAGGAGTTCAGTCATTTTTCAAAGCACAGAAGTTTTAGCTAAAAGTCTGTAAGTTTCCTAATACTGTATTCTGGCCCAGTCGATAACTGCAAATGATAAAAGGTTTTCTCTCAGCCTTTGTGCTCTCTGGCTGCATTAGAAACTGAACGAAGATATATGAGATGCCACAGCAGGCTTTTTAATCCTTTAGAAATGGTTGGCAAAGTCACCTCTTTACTCACAAAAAGTAAAACATATAAAGTTGGGGTATATGGGTATTTTTTTAAAATAAATGTCAAATCTTTTTGTAATCTACTGTATTTTCACAGTCTGGGGTTGGGTGAAGGACAATACTTTAACATACTGAGACATGTTTATGGCAAGTTCAAAAGTTTATGAAACAAAGGGGCTGATAATTCCAAGAGAAGCAGGAAAATACCGAGCCTTTGAAAAGCTTCTGTGGATTTTGCTTACAGCCCTGTCTGGAATTTGCTATGGTTAGAATGAGAGAGTTGCTATGAAAAATAAATCTGAAAAGCTGCGGTGCAGTGCATAACGTGTTATAGGCAAATCTGTGTAACAGAGCTCACTTGAAAGCTTTAAAGGCTCTTTAAGCCTTTATTTTGTGAAAATCTAATCAAGATACGAAATGCGTGCCAGTAGGACTCGGAGTTTATATTCTACCTGATTTGGGGAAAAGGTAATTGACAGAAAATTGGAGCAGTATGAAAGCTATCTTTTTTCACATCTTTCCACTGTTTTTCTTTGCAAGTGCAACTTTTGCTGCAAACATTGTGTTGCTCCTTATACACTAACTCTTAATTGAATAATAGTTCTGAACAGGTGAGCAATATCAATGACAAAATATGTAGTAACTGTCTTGCAAAGGAAAATCTAGTGAACTTAATGTAATGTTGGGTCTTCTGTAAATACTCTGCCCTGCTTCTCTCTTTTCAATCTTTTCAGTTGTATAGATACAAGTCCCATAACCTGAAACGGAAGGAACAGGGCTTCAAACCCCACCGTTCCCTCCTCCCCTCAAATTCCTGCCCAGCACACCAGCTTTTCATATCAACCACAACCATAACGGAATAAAAAGGATGCAACCTCCTTGTTGACTCCAGCTAGAAAAGAAAAATAAACTCAAATTAGCAGCAAGATGGTTGTAGGGTGAATTATCCGGTTGCATCCTCTGGGTGCCACCACGTTGCCTTTCAGAGTGAATCTGTCTGAATCTACCTTTAACCAGAGGCTTCTCCCAGGCCCAAGGGTGGAGTCCAGTTTCCAGGCTCCCACTGGTAATGAGTGCTTAATGGTGTGACACCCCATGAAAGTACGTTTCTGATCATCCACCACTGGTTGGTGTCACGACCTGTGAACTTCTGTTTTTCCTTCCTTTGATTTTGGAGGGGGATAGGAGTATTTTGAGGCAACTTCAGCCGTATTATACGCAGGTTTTGTTTGCTAATGTTCATATAGTTTGTGGGTATTTGAATAGTTAAGACTGGCTTTCGGAAAATCAAGATGCTTGGAGCTGACAACAGCATGCAATTACAACGCCTTAGCAAGAAAGGAGAAAAGATAACAATGAAATCAGTATGCTACAGGGAGAGCACTATATAATTAGGAAACTGCAGCTTTATTCTTGTCTCAAAAGCTATAGAAAGCCATGACTACCGTCCTATTTCCACATTCCCTCAGCCATTGCTTATTTTTATACCGAGACAACATGCTGGTTGACAGAATCCTACTGATTTTCTTCCCCTGAACAAATACGAGACATACATACAATCTTCTTTTTTATTGTTAGTCTACCACCTTCCACAAACCACCTCTCCTCTCAGAAGAAGTAGTGATATTTCCATGGGCAAAAATATGATTTCTGCCACTATCTTCACAACCCTTTGAATTAAATTCTGTGGAGAAACTACTCCATTCGTTTTGGCTGTGTGAGACAAGGCTGAGGGTTAGAAAAAGGTGTGGATATGACAGTTCCCTACTCATTGCAACCAGAGACAACCATCACAAGGGACATGCAAGGTTACTAAGGCTGAAATACTGTTGTTGCTTAACAATGTATTCACCTCCCTCTTTTTTCTTACTCTCCAGACTGTTTTCTTTCTGTGAAATAACAGATGCTAAAAACAAACCTCAGCTGGATTTCAGAACAGAAACCCAAACCTTACCTTATACCTTGATTTTGTTAAGCATGCTGACATGCGGTGGGGTATGTACTTGTGCGATGTGAGAGGAGGTGGGATGGTGACGCTGCGGGCTGCTGAGCAGCAGGAGGGGATATAGCACATCGCCATACATGTGGGGCTGATGAGTGGGGTCCAGGCACCAAAACTCAGTGGTGCCGCCTCTCTGTTGGGATGGCATCTGTAGCACCTGCATCTTGTGAGCATCCACCATCTCACAGCATCTGCAATGCTGACAGTAAAGGCAGAGCTTTCACAGGACAGTTCATTACACTGAGTTTGGACTCCCAAGTGCCATGCAATAGGAGTAAGATTTTCCCACATTTTGCAGGTTACACACTAAAGTGCCTTGCAGATCTGGCCCTCATTCATGCACAGCAGATACAAAATCCTTAGATTTCCATTACATCTACATGGATTTGCATCCTTTCACCAATGGCATAATGGATTAGTTATCTTACAGACCCTCTCTGTTAATTGCTAAAAATACATCTGTGCACATATGTGGAAGTATAATAACAAGTCCTGTGTTCTGCCTCCACACACAAAGAGATGAATCATTAGCAAATCTTGTACTTCAGGTGAGATTTCCTACGGACTACAAGGCTGATCACCAGTGAAAGGGTGACTGCGTCTCCAATTAGGGGAAGTCTTAATGGAAGGGCCAGATTGGCTGTAAACTGAAATTTATGTCAATAGAGTGAAAGCAATTTACACAAGCTCCACTGCAGTATAATGATGCCTTTCCAGCCAAAAAGAATGTGTTAAGAACATTTGAAGCTGATCACTGATATGTATCTTGGGATTATTTCACTCTGCAGTAAAAAAGAAATGTAAGGAACAGGGGTTTCTCATATCTGCAAACCTACTTTTGAGCTACCTTTCAGTAGAAAGCACGATAAAAGTGAAAACAGATAAAGAAGCAGTCAGACCTGCTGCTTAGGGTTTGTTTTTTAATTTTTATTTATTTTGTTTCCTCAATCACTTTGCTTTACTCATTTGGCTGGAAGGCAAATGCGTTCCCTGTTGATTTATCTCCGCTCAGCCAGCGGCTTTTGCTACTTGGTTTGATTCCTAATATGGTAGCAACAGCAGATTTTGTCTGACTTCCAGAGGGCTCCTCTCAGCTCCTGGAATGCAGCAGGGAAAGAGTCCTGCAGAGACCAACAAAGACAGTTGTTGCACTAAGACTAATAAAGACCAGAAAATGGGCTTCCCCAGATGCGCTGAAATTCCTGCTTTCACTACTCTCTAAATCACTAGTTCTGTCTTACTTTACGGTAAGGCCACGAATGGTTTCCCATTACCCGCCTGAATGCTCTTTCTTGATCACATCAGAAAATATATTTTTCGATGAGTTTGGAAAACACCTACTCCATCACAATAAAGTTTTTATTATGCTAGTGTATGTGTTGCTGTACCAGTGGATTAATTATAGCACAGAGGAATAATATGGGAATTGGAAAAAACCATTGGATTTCCCCTTTTATTTTGTTTTTCTTACTTATTCGTTTCAATGCACTTAGCTTTTCAGTGCTCTGAAATATCTGCTGTCCATTACAGAAGGAAACCGATTTTCTGTATTTTTTTCTTCTTTTAATAAAGTGTTCCTCAGGTAATAGGCTGTCAAACTCACTAAATCTAGAAATGGCCTTTGCTGGTGACATACCAAAATCCAAAGGATTAAATTCCTCCACCAAGCAGTCTCTAAAAGGTTAATATGGAGTTTGAAATTAATTTCATTCCAAATACAGAACAATAGTGTGCAGTGACATGGCTTTGTGATAAGCATTTGTTAAAGCTAAATCCTCCCTAAGCCCTGCAATTGTTTTCCTTTGTGCTAATGGCAAGCTAACCGGAGGTACTCCCTCTCTCTCTCTCTCCCCGCCCCTCTCCGGAGGGTACCAGAAAGGCAAGTTTATTGTTTGCTAAATCTGACTATTTTTTTTTAATTAAAACCTCAGTTCTCCTTAGGTCATTCTTTTTAACATTTGTGATCTTAATTTCTGACAGAATTTTTTGTCCTTCTGAAATCCACAAATTTAATATTGTTGCCTGCTGATTGTCATTACTGGCATGTACATTAAACAAAAAGAATTTCATTTATTTCGTATTGCTGCTGAGTGACTGTCCTGACTTTTATTGTTCACAGGCAAAAAAAAAAGAGGCCTATTGTCACCTAGGTACTGACTAATCCAGAAGAATGTTCAGTAGGAGTGTCCAGAGGAAAGCTGAAGCTGGGACTGCAGGGGAATTGATTGCTTCACGTTCTTACCAGTGATTTTTAATAGAAGTTAGGTGTCTTTGAAAGTGGACCAATCTACAGCTCCAAACACTTCATACCTTTGAAAATCTATTCTAAATTTGGCGAACATTGCCTGAAAAGAGTTTTGCTTTTGAGCTTAGTTTCACTGAAATTATTTGGATTCTTTATTATACACAACACATACTGCCTTGGCTTGGAAGTGGTGTCATCCACCTTTCCTTTGCTGTGGTTTCAATCAATAGGTTCCAAAGAAAAACACTTACCAATTTCATTCTTCTGTCATCCTCTTCCTCATCTGATAACTACAAACACTCGGACTTGTCTTTTCAAATATTCCTACCTTCAATTACGAAGAGCCAAAGGCTTTCTGAAATTCATATGTGCTTTTTGGATTCCTGGATTATTTGATTTTATTACAGATCGTGATCCCTTGACTAAACTACATCGAGACCTTGTTTCAATGAGTAGCACCAAGAAATATGCTGAGCTGCCTAGATTCAATCTGGTTTGTCAGTGAAGCACAAGATCAGATTGCTCCATCACTTTTGTACCAAATTGGATATCTGCTGTATAAATTTGTAGCAGGTATCCAAGCTGAAAACTATCATGTACCTTTGGATTTCTGATAGGTTGTGTCATGTTTGACTGGCTTTTAAGCTGAAGTGGTGCTCAGTAAGTGGTGCACATGTCAGTCAAATATCCATTTGTGCCATTAAATGGCTGGGACAATTTGAAGAAGAATTTGGGTACATTGGGGCATGAGCTATTGGTCGTGTTATCAGAAATACTTCCATCTTTCATGTAATGACACCATTTGTCAAGTTGTCTGTCGTCCCATCTTATAGCAGGACTAATGTTCTCAGCAGCAGAGGTTTCCTACTGCAGATGCGGTTGGCCTTGAACACTTGTTCTTTAGTCTACCTTGAATATTAGCCCTTAAATACATCCTGGTCTTGTTCTTTTTTGTAACTTGTCTGGAGTAAACAAACAAGGTAGATTGTTTGTCCTACCAAGGACTTCAGCACTTCCATAACTCTTCAGTGGGCATGATCTAGATGTTACTCTTGTCTAAGTGAAAATTTGCCTTAAGTTTCAGGTCACTGCTTTTCATTATGTGGAATCGACAGGAATGCGAGCAGGCATGCAGCCTCCCAGCACTTCCTCTGCAAGTGCCTGAGTTAAAAATCTGACCTTCAGGCTTTTCAAAACTGGGTGGTGGTTTTTTTTTTTGATACTGCAAAATAGGTTTTCACTCAGCTGTCATTTTTGAAAAACAGATATAACTTAGCTGAACTCAGATGAAACTGCTGATAAATTTAGCCTACGTTGTAACTTCCCATGCTGAGATTGAGATGAAGATGTTGCCCATCCCAAGAGAGTCTGCTTTTGATCTTCTTTTCCTTACTGTGGTTAAACTTAATCCAAAACAAAGCAAGTCTTCCCAGCAATATTGGGAAACACCATCCGGAATGGTTCCTTCTGCTCTCTGAACAGATGCAGTTCTTGCCTTGCAGTATTCTGGGAGTTTTCTCCTCACCACTAGGAAGCACATCAGCTGGGCTTGTCTGTAGCCTTTGCTCTGAGCAGAGAGTAGGGAAAGGTTTCATGTGGCCTCTGTGTCTAAACAAGCACAAATAAACAACTGTACCATGGGTTGCTTTAGGTTTCATATATGGGATTGGTGGTATATGTGTTGAGGCAGTAAAAACTTTGATTCTCTGAATGACACTAAAATTAGGTGCCACAAATAGCCTATATGAATGCCCAAAATACTTTCAAAAATCCAGCTTAAGAGACACTGGATGTGTTGGGAAGCAGGAGAGAGGGAGAGGAAGAGAGCCATTAAGTATTTTCTCCAAGTAATTCTGAATGCATGTTTTGTACGCTAAAAGCAAGACTGCAATCTTGTAGCTCCCTCCTTCCATTTACATTTTTCCTTAAAGCTCAAATCTAACAGAAAAATAATGAAAACAGAATGAGAACTGATATTTATATAAATATTAACTTATTAGGTGTAAAAAGTACTAGGAATATTATTTCAAACTGACACTGAAAACCGGATGCTGATGGACTCCCTTTATATACAGCCACTGATGAATGAAATGTAGTTTGAAAGTCTTGATATGCTCTTAAAATAAATATCAACCCTGATAAAGCATAACTAGGGTTGGTTTCTCAGCTGTGAAGAGTTTGGATCAGGCTGCTTTACTGGTAGTCACTGATGTTGTAAGACTATTTTTTTTATTCCTTTGTACTGCAGCATTCCTGCAGTATTAGCTTTCAGTGCTATTTCTAGTTTAATCATCTGAGTCAAAAAAAATGTCTCTTTCACACTGTCTAAGACTGAAAGCTTACCTGAATGAGAAAAGCAGCTTGCAAAATAGAAGCAATAAGTATTTATTAAAAACATCAGAATTATTTTGCAATATATTGGTTTGCATTTTTCTGGTGACTCATTTATATGAGCTAAAGTAATTGGGTGTTTCCTATCCTTTCTATCCTATGTAGATAAAATATCCTGCTGCTTTGCTTTTCTACTTTTGCTATCCTCTGCTTCTCCTCCCAACTCACCTAACATTATTTTGGACTATGAGGGTATGGAATACACGGTCATAACTGGGTTTGCTGGATTTGAAAAAAAATCTCACCTGTAAACAATGATAGTCCACTGTTTTTGATGTGAGGCAGCCTTTATCACTGCCTTTGTCTTCTTTTGAGTGTTCCTTCTAACCCTCTGCGGGAGAGTATATAGATTACCCTTAAGCAGGGTATATTAGCTTTTTTCTATGTAAAGATGATCACAGCACAGTAGTACCACGCTGATGTGCAGCCACGCTATAAAACCTTACTGTGGTAATATTGACATGAAGAGTCTGTAGCACGAAATGTATGTTCTTGCTACAGTAAATTGCTAATACACTAGTTAGACCAGTTTTTATTTTTAATAGAGGTTTTTCTGTGTTTCAGAGTTGAGTAATTCCTTTGAATTAATATTGCCACTCACTCCAGTGTGGTTTTCTTTATTACCCAGTATTACTGGAACTCCTATCTGTCCTCAGTGCAGTTTGAGATTAGGACTTGTTTTGCCTCACAGCTGACGGGTTTGGGTTTTGGTGATAGACGGGGTTTTGGGGAAGAGGGGAATAATCAGAAGAGGAATATGTTTGTTATCAGTTGACAGTTTATGAAGGGGAAAAACATGTGTCAGCTGTTTTCAGAGGAAGAAAATGGATGTGGAAGGTTGCTCTCTGCCGCACCACGGTCTCTATAATGTTTGTCCTAAGTAAAGGTGCCTCAGTGCTTGCACATGGCAAAATATTCCTTTTGAATAAGTATCATCTATACTTCTTTCTGACTGGTATTACTTCCTTTCAGTCAGTTTTTCCTATGAGCACAGCCGTTCACTACATTTTTTTGCTTTCTTCCAGTTATTTTTGGGTGTCTGTCCTCACACTTGTCACACTTGTCTCTGTGTGGCTCAGTAATTTTCCTCAGGACAGTCATCCTAGCTATTTGAGCCTGGAAGCACAGAGAAACATAACCATGCAAATAGAAATTCTTGACTAACCAAAATTTGTAAATGCCCCTGAGTTTCTTTCAGTCAATTTTCCAAAAGTCTTGATAGTCACACAAGTGACACGTCCAGCAGCATCACCTACTGGGATTCCTAAACTGGGAGCTTTTCTACCACCATCCAGGATGCAGCTGAATAGCTGTATGCAGTAAATATCCACAGGAGCAGAGGCCCAAAGATGATCGCACAGGCAAGGTGGGCAGGGGCACTCAAAGAAAGGAAACCTGGTACCAACCTTTGCTCCACTGAGTAACTGAAAAGAGCACAAAAAATCACAGAATCACAGAATCCCAGGTTGGAAGGGACCTCAGGGATCATCTAGTCCAACCTTTCTAGGAAGAGCACAGGCTAGACAAGATGGCCCAGCACCCTGTCCAGACAACTCTTGAAGGTGTCTAATGTGGCCGAGTCAACCACTTCCCTGGGGAGATTATTCCAATGGTTGACTGTCCTCACTGTGGAAAATTTCCCTCTGGTGTCCAATCGGAATCTCCCCAGGAGCAACTTGTGTCCATTCCCCCTTGTTCTCTCCATGGGACTCCTTGTAAAAAGGGAGTCTCCATCTTCTTTGTAGCTACCCCTTAAGTACTGGTACATGGTGATGAGATCCCCTCTGAGCCTCCTTTTCTCAAGGCTGAACAACCCAGTTCTCCCAGCCTATCCTTGTACGGCAAGCTTCCCAAACCTTTGATAATACAATGAAAATACAATGTTCTTCTCAGCAGAGCAGACTGAGAACATGTTCCTCATATCTTACAACCTTGTCTCACTCTCAAGAGATGGGAAATGTAGGTTCAGACCTTTCAGCCAACGGAGAGTTCTGAAGAACATTCCCTAAATCAGCAATTAGCAGTTTAACCTCTTGGCTATCAGCAAAAGAGGGTTGGAGAAAAAAAGCTAGTGTTTAATTGCTCTATTTTGCAAAACAAAATATAAAAAAAGAAAAACAACCCTAAGCCAGCACAGCTGTAGGAAGACAGTGGAGACTGGAAAAGGTGAAGTGTAATTCCGCTCCATCACAGTTTTTCCAGGCAAGTTGAGACAGCTCTCTACCCAGGTGTCAGGCCCTTCCAAACCCCAGCCTTCACCAGCTGATGCCCCTCATGTGTTTGCTTTTCAGCCTGATTTTTGAATTGTGACCTCCACTAGGCATCACATGCCTCCGAATGAGGTAGGACAGTTCTCTCCCTGCTCCCTGCCTCCCCAAATACTGATACCTCTCTCTGCTTGGCCTGGTTAGAGAGCCAGCTCAGATCTGGAGGACTTCAAGGTACATACTAACAGTCTAGTGGGATACATCATTATATACCTAGCTCCTGTTTTTTTCTGCTAAAACATCCCACATGGTCTGCTCTTTAACCTTGGATTGTTTGGGTTTTTCTATATTATGCGCTTCTGCTTCTCTCTCCACTGTTTTGCCTGTTGTTACTCCTTAGCCAGTATGTATTCTCTCCTCCCCAGTTCACTTGAGGACAGTATATTCAATATCTCTAAGCCTCTGTGTATTATCTTCTGGTATTTTCAGTACCACCAATTTAATAAATATAAATGTAATTAATTTTTTCTCTATATCACCAAAAGGCATTACATAAATTCAAACTCAGCAGTCTGCTGGAATTTGCTGCCTGAAATACTGGCAGTTTGCTTTGGTTTCTGTCTGAATTCCTGTACTGGAGAGTCTGCCTGTATCAGCAGCCCTGATTAATACCTTTCCACCATTTGATGTTAATGCTTACCTCATCTTAGTTGCTACTGTATTCTTTCTATTTGTACACAAACACAACATTACAATATGCTTTTTTATTTCTTTATTTGTTATCTGAGATTGCAGGTGCCCTTCTCCAGTATGTTAAAGTTTTAAAATGCCATGCTGTCTTTCCCCCTCCCAACTACGTTCGAGCTTCAGGAGCAGTCAGTTCCTCCCCTTTTGGTCCAAATACGGGGGAGTAAGGTTTACTGCTTTGATGCTCGTAGTTTCTGTGTAATCACATTCACGAAGTGCTTGGTTGAGTTGCTTTGCTTTTCCACAAGAGTATTCTCTGTTTACCCACAGTCAAAACTCAAGGTGCGTTTTCCTGTTGGTTCAACCCACATTTGCTGCGCTTTATAAAACTATTTGTTTTGCCTGTGTGCAATTATGCTGAAATGAACTGCTTGGATGCAAGAGAGACAGATCATCTGCCCTTGCTCTGGCAGTAAACTTAATCGTAAGCACTAATTTGTGCTGTTTTTAAATAAGAATTTTGGCTGCTTTTTTTTTTTTTTTTTCAGTTTTCTGCTACTTTTCCCATCTGGCGCTGTAACATTTGTTGTTATGTTCCAGTTGGAAGCGCTGTGGGTGGAATTGCAAACTCGAGTGCTGGCTGAATAGCCCTTAGGCCACTGTGAACATATCTGTTTCCTCTGTCAGCTCTACGTGTTCAGCAACCTCAGTTTGGGATTCTTGGGTGAGGGAATCGTTGGCTCGCTTCCGGTTTTACAGCACCTCATCCTTCCCAAGGCTCCCTGGTTCTCTGAATTCAGCATTTCAATAGCAACTTGATGTTCATCTAACTGCACAACAGTGAAGAGTTGTTGGGACTGCTTTGCTGTACTCTCTGTTTACCTTTTTTTTTTATTACAGGCAGGCTGTCATTAGTTCTTATAAACACCAACCCCATCTTCTCCACTATAAATGGATTATTGGACTCCATCATTCCTATGAGAATCTGTCTAATGTTATTGAACACGAAATTGCAAATGTTTTCATTTCTAAATCAACATCTTGCAGCATCTTCTTTAAAAGATGCTGATGGAAATATGTAATCCAAAATCATCTAGCTTGTTACACTACGACATATGAGCAAGAAAGGGCCTGATGGGCAGCGTACGCTGTGTGTGTGCGAGAGCTACATCTGGAACAGTTCACGCATGGGGCATAGATAGACATTAACAAGTGTAATACAAGTCTTTTTAACTAAACTGTTTGCAGCTATCCGGGCTGCTCTGGCAGCCTATTTGGGCTGCTTGCAATTTCTCAACTCCTTTCGTGGCCAGTATGCTACTGGGTGGTGTTGGGAGAATCTCCCAGGCACACCACTCAGTCCTCAGCCCCCTTATTAGAGTGATTTTAAAAAGTGTTTTGCTGGGGTCAGGACTAGCATAGATGCTACACAGGAATCTACAGTGAATACCTTTGCTATGCACCTTTCTCTTGTGTATTGATCAAGTACAGGCTACAGCTAAAGGTTTGGCCCATAACATCAAGTAATCTGTAGCCCAGTGGGGTTATGGGAGCTATGATGAGGCCCCAAGTAGCTAAATATAAAACATCAGCTGAGGATTGGACATCATGTAGCAAAAAAACTTGTAAAAAAAAAAAATCAACAATCCTGTTTTCAGGGGAATGTAATAAGAAAAAAAAAACACAAACCCTATATTTTATGCCAAGAGAATTGTTTCTAATGAGAATGTTTTCCAACGTTTCCCTTGAGACATCAGCTGCTCCTTAAAAATAATGTTCCAACTTTAATTTGCTCATTTATGGAGGAAGGTAGAAGGCCCAACAGCTTGTGTCAATGAATATAAACTATAACTTTTATGCAATCTAGAATGTACCATAGCACTTGTACTCCTTCTTAGTAATTGTACCTTGCATTGTTTCTTCCCCAGATAACACATTTTCCCCCTCTGGCTTTCCTTCCCATTTGAAGCTTTCCATTCATCTGAAAAATACTAGTTTAGACAATCCAGGCACAATATCACTCTAAACTCATTATTTCGGAGACTTTAATTATCCCCTCTCATCCATACATGACTACACAGAAGAAAAAAAGTCAGGACAAATTATCCATGGCTCAGACACCACAGGCATCATGTGAATCATCCCTCTCTTGGGAGAGGAGGGTTTGTATGCCCACGGAGGGAGCGTGTCCCATGGTCCTTGGGAAGAATCAGCAAATCTGTGGGAACTCCCAGGAAAGTTTATCCTGTTTAGCTCTGCTCTCACAACTCTGCTGCTTTCCACAGCACAGCTGTGACAGCCGCTTCTGTCGCTCTCAGAAGGGAGAAGCAAGCGTGCAGGTATTGCTGATGCTGTCAGCCTTCATCCCTGGCGCAGTCTCTATAGAAAATAAAATTGTTTGCTGTATAAAATTGCTGTTCTTCCCTCTGCCACTCCTGAAAGCCAAAAAAGCTTTGTCTGAAGGGTGTTTGCACAGAATAGGAACAGGTTACGGGTACGATATTGAATCTAGCACTGCCTGTGCTCCTGTCTAACGCCTTTCCTCAGCTTTCCACCCCGCTGCTCTGTTGCAGGATGAGAGCGATTATGGCTCTTTAGCATGGAACTAACGGTCCACCCTGCAAGTCACCGCTGTCCTAACTGTCTTTTCAGAGCCATTTTATAATGCAGCAGGGCTGCATTTCCAAACTTGATTTTCTTCAGTTATTGTATCAATTGCCAAGCTCTTCAGGAACTGTTCTGCTTCCTGGAATGGAAACTCTACTGTCTGCTGACACTTTGGCTCTAAGTGTCAGTGATGGGTGCTTTGGCACAGGCTTGGCATAAATTTTCTTCTGATAGGGAAAAACACATGCTAATTAGCACCCAGTTTTCCTGAACATTTTGAAGACAAAAGTACAGCTGGAGACAATTCTGGCACCATATTTCTTCTTCTTGATTTCTGCATTCGAGTTAATATCTTTTTACAGTGTTTTGTAATCTGAAGCTTCGTTCAGCTATATCTATGACTAGTTTGTTCTGGCTCACTTTTTTTCCTAATAATCATGTTAGGTTTACTCAAGGCTTGTAGAGGGTTTTCTCTGATCCCACCACACAGAGCTGTGTGGGATTTCTTCCTTTAAACCATTAGGCTCCCCCCACACCCAGACTTGGGACTGTAATGGCACGCCCAGTCAAATCCAGTGTTACCCCTGCAGCATTTTTCAAATTTCTCAACTTTCTAGGCACTTGCTTTTCATATTTTCAATAGATTACAGAAGCCTTACAAATATGTATTAAAAACCAGCACCATCCTTGTGTTTGCATTCAGAATAAACCACTGTAGTAAAATCACTCCAAGCTGAGTACTGTGTTGACACTTTTCTGCTGAAGATCAATACAGTTGGAAATTTGTGTGCTGAATTCTTTCCTACCTATGTAGAAAATTATTTTTCATTAACTACTGATGCCTGTCTTAAAATCCACTGACAAGCAGGCATTCTCAGGTTCCCCTTTTTCCGCAGATACTGTCATGTTCTTTTGAGTTGTAGTATTTTCTTTCAGCTGTAAATTTGCATGCATCTTGTCTACAACATGAGGATGATGAACTAGTCATTATTTTAAGAGGGTTCTAATTGTATGTATATGCTTCACAGTCCAAATGACTCCAGAAGTCTTTACCTGCTATTACATACCATTTCAGTTATCCTTTAATGTATTGACATCTTGCTGCAAACTTCAGGAAAACAAAATGTGTCCGTGAGTCCCCCAGTGCTTTTAAAGCGGTTCAGCTAGCCTCCCTTGAGACATTGTTGTAAAATCTACAATGCCCAATTAGTTATGAATTTTACATCTTTTTAGCATTCATGGCTAGACTGTTAATGAGGGAATAAATAGCAGAATTTTATTTAATCCCACACATTGCTTAACATGAATTATTAAGCAAGGGACATACAGCCATTCTGTCCCCTTTGACAGAGGGACATCCATAGTGATCTGGATCAACACCCCTTCTTCCAGACAGGTGGGCAAGGTCCGTCCACAGATACCTGTGGATGTAATGTGGGTCTAAATTCCTGTTTACTTTAAAGGAATAAAACTGGAGGGAAAAACAGAATGATGTTCACCTCTTCTAACTTGAAATTTCTTCAGTGTAACTTTACATGAAAGCGAACAGACTGTCTTGTATCAGTGGAGAGAAAGAAATATTTTGGGGTGCGAGTGATTTACAGATATGTGGAATGATATAACTATCCCAAATACAGAAAGACAAATGCTTATTTATTTTCACTGGCGTCAGATGTACGCTTTTCTACTTGGTCAAAAAATTCTGTCCTTTACGCCCAGGCTATGCATGTACCAGACAATTTATCATTGCTGGGCTGGAATATCAGTTCTGTCATCCTCACTAGTCTCACTTATTCAGTGAGACTATTTACATATTAAAGTATTACTCAGCATGAGTAATGGTGCCAGCGCTGAGGTTATGTTGCAAGTAGAGAGAAGAGATATTTCCATTAGCACTAAACCTTATCTCAGAAAAATCACTGGAGACTGGCACTTCCCAGAGGTTCTGCTTTCTTTTGATTATCCTCCCTTCTTCTAATAATTGACTCCAAGCAGTTCAGCTTCTGTTATTTGGTAGAACAGAATCTTTCTTTTTCAGAGGTTTATTCATGAAGTCACAAGAAAGTCTGTGCTTAGGCGTCAGGTTGTCTGTGTAGATCACAAGCAAATAGATTATTAGAGAGTTGAGGGAGTTAGGAATAATGTCATGGGATATGGGAAAGTGTAACTGAGGGCAATGCAGTGGTGGAGGAGGTCCTGTATGAGACACAGAAGAATGAAGAGAGGGGAGAACTAGGTAAGACCAGGATACTTTGAGAAACAGGAAGCGGATGTACAATCTAATGA
The DNA here is from genome assembly GCF_963921805.1 of Phalacrocorax carbo. NCBI lineage: Eukaryota > Metazoa > Chordata > Aves > Suliformes > Phalacrocoracidae > Phalacrocorax > Phalacrocorax carbo. The sequence goes on from NC_087513.1 coordinate 44,134,116, forward strand.
GGAAAAACTCAGTTAAAATCTCTCACGGCACTGTTGAGGCTGTACCTCCAACACTGTGTTCAGTTTTGGGCCCCTCACTACAAGAAGGACATTGAGTTGCTGGAGCATGTCCAGAGAAGGGCAATGAAGCTGGTGAAGGGTCTGGAGGGCAGGTCTTATAAGGAGAGGTTGAGGGAACTGGGGTTGTTCAGTCTGGAGAAGAGGAGGCTGAGGGGAGACCTTATCGCTCTCTACAACTACCTGAAAGGAGGTTGTAGTGAGGTGGGTGTTGGTCTCTTCTCCCAGGTTACTAGTGATAGGATGAGAGGAAATGGCCTCAAGCTCAGTCAGGGGAGGTTTAGATTGGATATTAGGAAAAAATTCTTTACTGAGAGAGTGGTCAGGCATTGGAACAGGCTGCCCAGGGAGGTGGTGGAGTCGCTATCCCTGGAGGTGTTCAAAAGATGTGTGGACGTGGCACTTCAGGTTTAGGAGACACGGTGATGTTGGGTTGACAGCTGGACTTGATGGTCTTAGAGGTCTTTTCCACCCATAATGATTCTATGATTCTATAGCCCATCCACTTACTTGGGCTGGACACCCTGCTCTGATTTTCTGATGAGTAAACTCATCACTTTACTCACTTTAAAAAGTATTTAATACTTTCCTCTGAAACTAGAAAAGAAGGAACATGATTTCAGTTAGGTGATATTCAATTTATATTTGTTTTGGCATGACAGTTTTACCCTTGGATGAAAAAAAATTAGGATATTGTGTCATATGTTATGTCCTCTTTGGTGCTCCATTTGGGACCTCTGCCACTGACAGTCTGCACTACCATGGCAACCTGGTACCACTGGGGTCTTTCCCACTAAAAATCTGGCATTTGACTGAGCCTAACTCAAATCCCCAGATAAACATAAGAAGCTGATCAGGACATGAAAAAGAATACACAGAAACATAGCTTCTGGGCCTTGTCCCATGACCATGGGTTATCCAGGGTTAGATTTTGCTCTAATACCAGCATGAAGACAGGAAATCTAAAATTCAATAGAAGCAAATCACTTAAAGTGAATGTACGTGTAGACTCCAAGCATTCACATACACTTGAATTCTAGGTTAAAACTATTTTTCTCCAAAATACGGAATGTTTATCAAGATAGGAGTATATCTGCATCACTATATAAGTCATTACTATACAGTTCCTTATAGGCATATGAATAATCATCAGATCTCTATATATTGTCTGTGCAGAAGCAAGGTCAGTAAAGGATTGACTTATATCGAGTGCATTTATTTTAATGGAATTCCTCAGTTCTAATCCGCTTAATAATAATGTATTACTGCACTGTTTAACCTCGCAGCTCACTCTAGTTACTCAAATTATATTTTAACAGCATCTTATCTCATTTCCATATCTTAACACTCTACCACTGGCTCCTTGACTACTGAACTTTCTTACAATTTATTAGCTATACATAAAATGTCATTTTGGAAGTCAAAACAATTGTGTATTCAGCATGGAGCCTCAGCAAAAGTAATAAGGTAGATAAGCTTTTCTCAAGTATCACCTAATGTTGAAGAAGTCCAGATTTCCCTGTTTTCCACCTTCAGACCCCTGTATGTAGTGATGTTGAACTCAGTATTCAAAAAGAACTAGAACTCTGTTGGCTTTCTGCTAGCATTTCTGCTGTTCACATGCTACTCCTTAATTCATACATTGTGCAGCCAAAAGGAACCTTTGCAATCCCCTGTCTAGCCTCGAGCGTAAACCTACCTAGATTTCATTTCTATTTGAACTTGAGTCTTTTGAGGGAGAAGGAATCTTAACCCTCTGTAACAGAGAGTTCACCACAAACACTGAGGAGCTACTCCAGCTGTTTTAGTAGTCTTACTACTAAAGTACGTGCCTGTTTCTAAGTGAGAATTTGTCTAGTTCCTTCTCACAGCCATTGGATCCTATTATACCCCTGTCTGCTGGCTTGAAGAATCCACTACCAAAATTATGCTCCCTTCAGAGCTACTGTAGACTGTGATCAGGTCACTCCAGTAACTGTCCTGAACTCCTAGGTCTTCCACAATAAGGCATATTTTGACTGTAGCAGAATGCAATTACTCAGACACTCCAAGCATGAATTTCATTGCAGAGTCATAAAGCGTGGTTTGCTTATTGTGATAATATTTAACTTCAGTGTTAAATTTGTCATTCTTCTTCTGTAGCCCCAACCTTTTCTCAGGAGGGAAAGGAGAAGTCCTTTCCTTTGATAGTTTGCATTCAGGCTCTCATAATTTATGCCACAGATGGTTTGTGGCTGGCTGGTGCTTTGTGTAGCTCCTACAAGCTCGCTAGAGGGAAGGCTTGCCTCGACCTACATCACAGTTCAGCTGCCTGAAGCCAAGTGAGTTACCTAACCAAATTTTGGTTACAATACGATACAGGTTGTTGAAAAGGTTGAGCTTGAGATGCTTCAAAAGGTGCTTCATGGTAGGCCTAAACAGAAAAATAACTGAGCCCAGTGAAGGTACTGCTAATTAACACCACCATGAAAGAACTGCTAGTTCATTCTCTAAATGGGAACAAAGCTCTTGTAACAGACTAAAGACTGATGGTGGTATTCTTTCAAGCAGGCAAAATATCTATTGAAAATATAACCACTGAAATGCCACTTCAGGGCAGTAATATCCAGCAGAGTTTTGCTTGCGCAAGAAATACCTGATTAGGTGCCAAATCAGTTCTGTTCCTTAGCCACCCAAAGCATTACAAAATAACAATGAGAATTCAGTAGAGAGTAGCAAAAACAATTATTAATTCATACCAATACCAGGGCCTGCACCTTACTCTAGTTGCATGAAGCACTAAGGTAGAGGATTGGTATTTAAAGGGCAAAGCCCCTTCCTGCCATGCAGTCTGACCAACAGACACTGTGCTATATCAGTCATGGCCCTCCAGGGAGGTCAGAGGACGGGAAAGCCATGGTGCAGCTCCCACCCAAGGAGTGATGTGAAGAGCTGCCGGGCAGTCACAGAGCAGCCAGCCACCCCTAGCCCTGTGCCTGCCGTGTGTGCGTTCAGCAGCGCTCACGGCTCTTGGGAAAACCGTCCCACAGCTCTTTTGCCAAGAAATGTTGTCAGTAAATAAATAATGTTAAGTAGAAACGATTCCAGGATGCGTACTGAGCTACAGAACGAAGTTAGGTGGGAATTTACCCCTCCCTTGCAGTGTTAAGGAGATAATGCAATAAATGTTTTGTACTTTTTTCCATCAGGAACACTTAGCAGTCATGCAGGAGCTTTTTTATCGTGGAAATTAGGACTTTGTTTAAATACAAGTTGTTTGTTGCTAAAGGTTTTTCTTTTTTTCCATTGAGTCTTAAATTTGCAGGATTGAAATCTGTAGGTAACACACTGAACTACCCTTCTTAGCTCTACTTCTTCTCTTGATTACTTAGATCCCTACGTGAAGATCCATCTGATGCAGAATGGTAAGAGGCTGAAGAAGAAAAAGACTACAATTAAAAAGAACACTCTGAATCCCTACTACAACGAGTCTTTCAGCTTTGAAGTACCATTCGAGCAAATTCAGGTAATGTCAAACAGCGTTTTGTCTTCCCTCTGCATTCCATTTCTCAGCCCTTATAAATATTTAACAGGAATCTTGTTAATTATCACGTGTGCATGCCTTCATTAGCACCTAGGTGCCAGCCCTGTGCTACATTAGATGAGTGTGACTGCTTCAAGAGGGAGATGATAAAATGCACAGTACTCACGAAGCCTTGATTCATCAGTGAGAAATGGATAACTGACATTTTCTGTTAACACAAATGGATTCTGAAAAAAAATTCCACAGGGAGATAGTGAAGGAATGTGCCAGCAGAAGAAGTATAGGGATAAAAGAAAAGGCATATATAGCAATTTCCCCCAAATTATTTGAAATAATAAATTGGCATCATCAGTCACATTTGTGTTCCCTGTCCATTTATCAGTCCCATTTGTTGAAAGTACTGCAGCATCCCTCTTAAGTAAAACATATAATTTCATCCGGTTTTTTCAGTTTTTCACCACACAATGAAAGCATTTTGGTGATTCCTATGCTCCTTGGAAAAAGACATTTGAGAATCTCAGGGTCAGTACTGCAGTGCCTGTTTTCTTGGAACCACAGGGGAGCCTCAGCAGTTGTGCAGGTGCTACTCCTGGAGAGTTCAGTGCCCAAAATTTGGGGCCTCAGAAGTCAGCACGGTGAGCTGGAAGTCACCTACATTAGCAGTGGAAAATACCAGGATGAGGCATCATGTAATTTTGTTCAGGGACGCAGTTACCTGTCTTTGGGCTGCTGGGAAGCAAATCATCTCTCACTCATGAGCGTGAGATTTAATGTCTTCTGATGTTAACTAACCTTTGCTCACAAGAGAGAAGGTCTTAACCATCTCAGGAGGCATGTGGGAAACCCACATCCAATTCAGTCCCTTCCCTAAGCGAATTTGAACCTGTATCTTCAATGTCTTAAGCAAGTACTCTTGTCGCCTGTGCCTGTGGCTTGTGTTAGGAGAGAAACATCATTTCTGCATAAATAATAAGTATACAATTGGCCACAGAGCATAAGATCATCTGTTAGTTGGGTGGTTTGCTTGGAAAGGGAGAGGCTTTGGTCTCTGGTCTGATCTGGGTAATGTAAACCACATAAAGATGGGTTGGTACAGGCCTCCTCCATTTCTATTAAGCCTTTACTATTAGAGTTAATACATTTTGTTCGTTTGCTCACTTGTTAGAGCAGGGCAAGATGTATTGGTTTAAATGTCCTCAGAAGAGAAAAGAACTGCATGTTGGCTTCCCACCTGCCGCGGGGAGCTCTGTGACCATGGAGATGTTAAGAAAGACTATAGCTTTTCTGGGTGGAGCTGAGTGTGGAAAGTGTACTTTCAGGGGCCTCCCAGTTTGAATGACCATAATTAAAACAATCCGGGAATAAATCCTTTTGTGGCTTGTAAGAGAGGCCTAGGTAGGAGTTAGGCACCTTGCTACTATGAGGGTTTAAATAGCTTGGGCCAAATTTCAAGCCAGAAGACATTACCAGTGAAAACTCCCGGACAATAGGGACACAGACACCTCTTGATTAGATGAGAGAATGTTATGAGTCTCGAGACTCTGTGTCTTGGATTTTGATAGCAACTGTACTGGAGAGAAGCCCAGGAGCCAAGGCCTACATTTCAACTAAAGCGATGGGCTTCATTTTTATTGACTTGGTACCAACAAAGATAATAAAACTAGACAAGGTAAGGCACTAGGAATAGTGACTTGGATACATGACTAGCCCATTTAGGAGCTTCTTCATGCCTCAAAGCAAGTACAGGTGTCTGTGGACTGTAGGAATCAAAAAGCGGGAAATCCAGTGAGGTCTAATTCCTATTGATTTTAATGAAAGCTGGTCTGTGTGCTTGTGAAGAATCTCATAACAAGCATCAAAGTCCCAACAGCAAAAAAGATCAATCAAATCAAGCCTCTCTGGCAATTTAGGCAATGAATGTCTTGATTTCCAAATAGGGACCGGACTGGGGAACCGGAATGGGCACCTCCAATTTACAGATCTGAGCTTTGGCATGGTTAGGTGCATTCTGTAGGTACTTGGCCATTTTGCCTTCTAATCCAAGTCAGTTTTGTAAGGCAGATATAGGTCCTTTAAAAAGCATCATGATTTAGCAGTTTAATTTTTTTGCACTTTCTTTTGGATAAGCTTATTAGAATGACTTTATAGCTATTTGCTTTAGTATATAGCCTCATTTTAAAAAATCTGTAATTATGGACTTTGGTCATATGCCAATGTATTCTGGATTTAGTTATAAAAGACTATATTTAGAGGTGATTTCATTGTGGTTACTGAAGTGATTTCATCGTTAGGAAAACACATTTTTAAATGTTATTTAGTCTTAACATGGTAACAATCAGTGACTTTGGGGTAATTAATGTAAAAGTCAGTAAGCAAACTTTCACAGTCAAATAAAAAAATAATGGTTATACAAGTTTTATGATGGTAGAGAGCAGAGATGAGGGAGGCAAGCAGCTCAATAGCGGCACACCTGTGTAATTTAAAATGGACCAAACATTAACATTTTCAACAATTCAGCAGTGAATATGGATTCTAGCTCTTCAGGGAAAGAAAGTGATGGCTTGAAAGGTAATGGGAGAACACCACTAGAAAGTCAAATCCTGTTGCTACCGGCAGGTCAAGCATGTGTTTTGCAAGACTGCCACCATAGGTAGCAGTCTCCAGGCCCTTTCAGTCCCAAGAATGCCTAATCACAATGAGGAAGCTGCTAATCCAAGTGTTTATTATCAGAGGTGGTGTTTTCTACTAGCACCTGTTTTGCAGTGCAGCTGTTCCTTTAATATATCGTACAAAGGCAAAGCAATGCTCACATTTCTCTGTAGATTTAAGACAGAGATCTCAGATTAAGCAGCATCTCAGAGTTAATCATCTGAGCTAGCTGTTCTTACATCTTTATAGAGCAAGGAAAAGGGTCTTTTGTTTACAGTGCTCATCGCTGTCATATGATTAACACACACACAAAAAAAAATCCAATAGCAACTAGCCCCCAAGCTTCTAGGTACAGCAGGCAACTTTTTTTTGTACCATAAAATAATAGTCTTATGCTTACTTTTTATATCTGTGATTGTACCATGCATCTAACACATAAATGTTCATTTGGGGAGGTACCATCAGCATTAAAAGTGAGTATATTGCAAACAGCAACACTGAAACATCATTTTGGCATCTAGAAATACTTGCTTCAGGATATTGCCTTTTATCGTGAGTGCTCTGGGGAGAGAGTCTCGGGTTTGATGTACACTTTTGTCATCAGCAACTATATAAATACTTTAGTGCCTGTTGGAATCATCTCTCTGGCTCAGTGAATTGTACAATCTTGTAAGGGAATGGACTCTATAAAATAGACCTCATGAGTCTGGTCTTGCAGCTATGCTTAAAATCATCAAGTTACTTTTAAAAGATAATCCTATTATGAGCATTGAAATTAATCATTCTAGTGAGAAATCCAGATTGTACATACATTTAAAGCCTTAAATTTAAAAACCTGATGCCTGAGAACAAAAGATTTTTCTGGAAGAAATGTGTTTCAGGGTATTTCTTCCTCCATTTCAGGAAACTTGCACTGGAATAAGGGGCTCTGTGTCTTTACCATGGGATAGAAAGGAATCAGGAAAAGAACTCTATGTTCATCTTTAAAAATAAATCTCCCTAAGGAGAAGCATTTACAGTTTAGTAAAATCAGCCCGCGGCTGTTAACATCTTAGGTGCTGTGGGGAAGAGCAGCACTCCACTGAAGGAATAGCTGTTTGTGCTCTTTTGACAAATATTAATGACCCGATGGCGAGGAACACGGGCATGTGCACGCAAACACATACGCAAATGCCTGGCTTGAACATCACCTCCCAGTGCGCCCCAGTCTAACTGAATGGAAAATTGTCTACGAGCTGTGACAGATGGGCTCGTGCAGATTTTGTGGGAATAGTTTAACCCTGTTTGCCAGAGGTCACTGTTCCTACAGCAGAAGTAGCACTCCAACACCGGCTCAGTCACAGGCAGCACCGGGGTGTCAGAGCTCCGAGATGGGAGGGTTTATACTTCTTTCCAGCTCCCCAGAGCATGCAGCTGGTTTTCTTGCCTCATACAAATTTATATAATGCACACAGTGTACACAAACTTAGGTGTTCGCACACACACAGAGATGACTCCACACACATATATGCGCATAGCGACTGTAAGGACTATCTTCTGAATTTATCTGAAAATTACTCATTAGCATGCTGGACGGATGGGTGAGTTGTTCAGAAGCAGAAGAGCAATTAACAGAATAGAGCACCACATTACAAATGTTAACTTGGGGCAGAGCCATTTCTGAATTTTACCTAATTTTTACTTACTTACTTAAACAATAATGATGTGTTAAAATGCACTACTTTTGACTTCGCTTACCTTAAGATCTCACTTTTAGCCCTACAGCGCTCTAGCAGGCTGATTCTTCAATAACAACAAAATAATAATCCCTAGGTTGTTAATTTGTTAAAGGAAGAAAATCAATTCCCACATGAAGCTCTTCGATGAAAAGGGGCAAATTTCAAGTTAGCAGGGAGGTTGGGAACTTAATTTTATTTTAAAGTCTCCCAAGAAGCAAAGACAAAAGTTTGAATTTGCTTCTCACTGGGGGAACCTGCTCTGGCTGTCACACACTTACCCGCGTCGTGTACATGGAGTCTCCATTGTCACTGACTGTCCCAAGATTTACCCCTGCCCGCTGTCCCCTTGCTATCACACTCACTGGTCTTTCTCTGTCTCATTGTAGAAAGTGCAAATTGTTGTGACTGTTTTGGACTATGACAAGATTGGCAAGAACGATGCCATCGGGAAAGTCTTTGTGGGCTACAACAGCACCGGAGCGGAGCTGCGGCATTGGTCAGACATGCTGGCCAACCCTCGGCGGCCCATTGCACAGTGGCACACCTTACAGCCTGAGGAGGAGGTAGATGCCATGCTGGCAGTCAAGAAGTAAATTAAATTAAATTAAATTATGAAGACGAAAAAGAAGAAAAAGCCTTTCTGCATTTGCCCACATAGTGCTCTTTAGCCAGTATCTGTAAATACCTCAGTAATATGGGTCCTTTTATTTCCAGCCATGTGTTCCCGACACAGATCAGTTGTACTTTTAAATTTCCATTTTAATTTGCACAAATTTAAATGTAGAGAGCCCTCTAAAGGCGCTTCATTTCACTACTGCCCCCCAGATCTACTCTTCTTTTAAGCAATATGATGTGTAGATAGAGCATGACAGAAATTATTTATTGTATCACACAGTTGTATATATACACCAGTATGCTGAGAATTTATTTCTAGTTTGTGTATTTGTATGTTGTAAGCGTTTCCTAATCTGTGTATATCTAGATGTTTTTAATAAGATGTTCTATTTTAAATTATGTAAATTGACTGAGATATAGGAGAGCCGATAATATATTATAGGGTAACTATTGTATCGTCTGCATTCCAGAAAAAAAAAAAAATTCCAACTTGTAAGGCACTAGTAGTGTTACACTGACATCTTAAAGGACAACTTAAATCTGAGCTTTCAACTGGACCATCCTAATAACACGCTATGCGTCCGCAGTGAATCTTGGAGGGGCAAATCCAATTGGGTAGACTTCTTTCACAGGCAACTTAGCATGATCTGAGCAGCTCCATGGCTGACCTCAAGGAGACGTAGCCAGAAGCCAGGATAGAATTTTTTTGTATATATTCCAAAGCAAACACATAACAGACTGAAATGGCTTTAGATTGAAAGTTGAGGAAGCAGTTCCATAGGAGGCAACGATTTCAGCTAACATACAAAGCAAGACCGTTGCAGAGGTTGTGCAGGGAGGGGGGGAAGGGAGGGGGGAGATGCAGCAGTAGCGAAACGCTGCCATGAAAACAAGAGTAGCTCTCCGTTATCACCTTTATACAAAATTTGCATACTGTGAATTCCATCCACGTTTTCACGTTATAATGAGTTTGCACATTAGACTTTGTAACAAAATATTTTATTATACTAACTCAGATTAGAAGGAATGCAGAATATTTTTTAGACACAGCCGTGTGAGTTTATTATACAAAATAGTTTCATGGTAAACAAACAGTATTGTAATCCCATCAGAAGATGACAAAATTTAGCCATAGTTCTAAATGCACTTCAAAGTAAGCCAAAAGAGAACAGCTAGTGACCTTTTATATACTATTTATACTTAAGTTTTAATTTGTCCTTTAAAAAAAAAGTGAAAACAAAGAACAAGTTCTAGAAAACTGAAGCAACCTCTTCTGTATACTAGATGCTCGTTTCAGGAGGAGTTTTTAAATGTTTTCAATGTTACTATGTAGTAAATGGCACTATTATGAAGCTATTAGTCATTCCATAAGAGTCTTGAAAGACTGCTCTGTGTATCACTGTGACTGCCGTGTGTGCTTAGAAATGTAGTTTTCTCAGTGGATAGCAATCAATTTATTCCGTAGTGATATTGTAATAATACTGCCATTCCCTTCTACTGCACTGCCGAAGGAACGCATAGCACAAGCAGTTCTAGTTATTATGGACCAATTTAGAACTGGAGAGCTATGCAGGGGACAAGGATGCTATATCGAATGGGTTGACCACGCAGCATTTTGTCAAGCCCTGTGCAATACTCTACATTTCCAGCCTCCCTCGCTCCCCGCCGCTTTACTGTAGATAGTCATCTTATGGCTAGCCAGCATGTCATCTCAGCTTGTACCATCTCATCAAGTCATTTAGGGCATCACTTCTATCTCATGTACCGCCCTTTGAGGCCCCTCGCTTATCTTTCCAAGCTGTGAATATATTTATAATGCTTTGAAGGGTTCATTATTTTCAGCAATGCAAACTACCCCAGAAATGTGGAAATGCTATACCTTTTGGAGGAAGGCATGAGAAGCTAACCATTAATGTTCCTATCAATCAGTTGTATCCGAGAGAAGTTACTGAAAACAAAGATGAATGTAACCAGAGAAATGTCTACTGAAAACTAAATTCCACAGCCTCCCTCAAGACTCTGCTTCTGTGAGAGGTGTGACAGTCTGAGAGGTCAGTGCAGTGATGGCCAAGCACCAGCGTTTTTAGTACATTGGGGGCAAAAGAAGCAGCAAAGAAGTAGGAGGAAAATAAATAAAAGTCTGATCTCTCCCCACCTCCAAAGGGAGAATAGCAAGACCCATTTTCTTTCTTTTTTACATGAAACAGAAAAAAAACACAAGTGAGACATTTTCTGATAGAAACAGGCGCATACATGCAAAGCATCAAGCCAGAATACTTTAAAGTCTTAACCTTAAGGACCAAACCCCACCAAAGAGAAGAAGTAGACAGTCAGCTTTCCAGCATAAGAGCTTCATGGTCTCCAACTTCCAGTTGTTCATTCAGGATAGCTGCAGGTTCAAACTGCCAGGACTGACTCATTGAGTTAAGGTATTCTTAATGCTTTCTCTTCCTACACTGCCAGACTGAATGTCACCGTAGAACTGGTTTGTAAGGGACAACGATTCTCAGAGACTGAACCTGCCACGTGACCAAGATGACATTTTCATGCTCAAAGAAGCCACATGTACCTTTCTGACAAAGCTGTGTGAAGTATTAGAATCTGATGCTGTAGAAAGATCCTAGTTGCCTTTGTGTATATTTACTGCCTGCTTGAGTGTTTCTCTGTGTGGGTTTTCTCTGTATCTTGTAGAAATGTTTGGGGTGTTTTATCCTGCCATATCGCTCGTGGCCCGCGAGCTGACAACTTTAGCCGTATTTTACCTTCATTTTTGATGAGGTGGTTTATATTTTGTTTCACTTTGTGTAGTGACTTCCCACAGTAGAGTTTTCCAATTGTCGTTAAAATAACATACATATTACACAGATATTCAATAAAAATGTTTTATTTCCTGTTGATGTTCTAGTGTTTCTCTTTTGATCTAAAATTTTTAAAGGACATTTCACTCTAGCACAGTCATGAACCTTGAAGTATCACAAGTGTAATAGCACACCACTTTCTGAGGGGCTGTGAAAAGCTGCTTTCCCCAGTGTGGTCCAGTTGTTTACCTCTTTACCGTGTTTTCCCAAGAGCCTGATTATTTGCCTCCAAAACCATCATTCTCTATCAAACCGTGAACTAGTTTCCATACCATGACAAAAGCTCTAAGTAGTTACCTACACATCAGTACTCTTCAAGCCAACTGGGTTAGAGCCATGGTTGTAATTTTAATTTGGCAAAAGATGGTATAGTTTAACCTACATTCAAGAGCTACTTCAAAGCTGGCCATAAAACCAAGCCTCTTGTAGACTAAATGTAATTAAATAAGAGCTTAAACTGAATGGGGTGGGGGGAGAAGGTGTGGGAGGAAGTGACCCCACAAACGAAAAATGACTGAAAAACATTGTGCTATGAAACATTGTAATTTCCTGAGTTAATTAAGGGAACAGCTCAACACCCCCCCCCGCCCCCCCCCCCCCCCCCCCCCCGGGAAAAAAACAACAAAAGCCCCCCAAAACCCGTTGCCATGTTTGGCTTATGTAACCATTTTCCACAGCAATCCCCCCACCCTTGCTTTTTTCCCAGTCTGAAAAGAAATATGCCCATTCCTGTCAGGAACCACACTGTGGTAATTACTGCTATGCACCAGCTTAACCACAGCCGTTGTTAACCGAGGCCTTACTACGAGTTACAGCTCATTGTAACTATTTTCAGGGTTGACCCTATTCCCACTGCTCAGAAAGGGCCCTTCTTGTCTCCCAGCTATTTTTTTTTTCCATCTTCTATTGTCAATGAGCACCAAATGGACTGATGCCACGGTGAGCAAGCGAGAGCAGGCCAACATCTCCTGGTGGGCCTGGTGATTTGGAGAGCAGTTACTCTTCCAAAACTGAATTACTGGAGCCAGTATCTGTAGCTTTACAGCTCTGCTGTGAGGTGATGCCTGCTTGGTCTGCAGGAGCTGAGGTAACACGCCTGTGGTGGAACGTAGCTCCCCGGTCATACAGGCAGGTACCCCATTATGGAGGTGTGAGATGCTGCTGCTCCCTTCTTTGTCATCTAAGCTGCTGCATGATTAGCCCAAGCAGGTACTTCCCTAAGCAGAGCAGTTTGCTTAAGAGCAGACCTAAATCTAGCATGGTCAATAAATAAAAATACTTTAATCCAGGTTCTGTATGTATCAGCCATTTTTGCAAAGCCTGAGAATACCAAAATGAAATCTTTGTCAATCAAAAACAGTTCTGCCAACAGGGCTAATCAGTTAAAGCGGTCGTTACAACTAATGTAAGGAAAAATGCCTCATATAATAGCTGTTTAAATGGGGAAAGCAGCAAAAATCACCAATTTTATTCAGCTCATTTAACCCCAAATCAACTGTCAAGAAAAACATTCTTCCCAACTGACAAGAGTGTTACCAAAGCAAAGACTCTACGTCTCTCGATCACTTTTCACATCATGAGTCAATGAAAGTTAATTGCCTGTTAGTTATGCAAAGCAAGAATTAGAACATTATATTTTCTGATTACGCTAACAGTCAATTCCCTTATTTATTTATGCATTAGCATTTTCACTCCAGGCTGCCAGTTCGGTTTCTTATACACATACTGACCTGCTTTTCAGAACGTTCACCTACCAAATTCATGTCCAGCCCCTATTTTCATTGTCAGTTCACTGGGTGTTCATCCAGGCATTAAACAAAGTATGGAAAAGGGCTTTTTCTATACATAGCACAAGAACTTTTACCCAGTCCTAGTTACCTTACATGCAGTAAATCTTCTTATATTCAATATAGAGATTATTTTTTAATATTGCACAAAAAAGTAGTTCCAAGTAACAAACTAGTACAGCCAAGATTTCAACTCCGTGTGGTTCTTTGTGGCTGACACCTAGAGCAATGTTTTCAGACACAAAAGCCATATGAAGATATTTGTTTCAAGATTGTGCCATATTCAACATGAAAAAGAAAGCTCTACAAACTGGGGAATGACCTAGATGTCCTTAACAGAGCTTATGAAGAGGCCAAATAGGTTGGGGAAGTGAAGGCAGTTCTTCCAGGCTTTTGGAAGGGGGTTCTCTTTTTTGTTCTATGCATGCACTGTGCAATGGCATACTGAGATTTTGAACAGCCACTTAGACCAACAAAACAAAACAAAACAAAAGAGTTTCGTCCTCTGGCAGAACCCATCTCATCAGTTTGACAGGTCGCATTTAATTTCAGTCAACCATTTCATCTTTGTACGCTCTCTTATTACTTACAAGGAAAGCGCAGCGTAGGCGATGCACTGATGTTATACACCAAATAGAGCCGGCATCAGTTTTTCTCATGAACAAAAGACCAATGCACAGAAGTGGCAAAATATTCTCTGCTCAGCTAATCAAGGTTATCCCACCTTCCTCCACAAACCTCCCTAATTTTGCTCACACGCTCCCAGAGCCCAGGGACAGTTCTCTCCTTGTATTTATCGTATTTACATACGTGTACCTTAGCTTAGAAGATTTCATGACTCTTTCCTAAGAAGCATCAGCACACACTGGCACCAAGCGGTTGTTCCAAAGCCCTGACATGGATCTGTCATTGAAGCGATCCAGATTGAGCTTAGGCGATATTTGTCTTCTCGCTCCGACCATTCATCACAAGGAGGCGGATCTCTGCTCTAAATCCTGATTGAAAGCCTGACGGGTTGGAACCTGGAACGCGTCACTGAAGTCAATTACTGTGCACTTCGTCAGAAACGTTATCATCTGCTTGTTCTGGTGAAAGACAGATGCTGAGGCTCCGTAACTTGCGTCCTGCTCAAGACGGTTTTTTTCTTCATGAAACTGGCAATATTATTAAACCAGGGTTTTTTTTGGAGATAGTTTCTGTGACATTCACAGAGTCAAAATGGCTTTTATATATTCTCTTTCAAATACAAGGTTGCCTCCGTTGTTTAACTCAGTTAAGAATTTCTGAGTCAGCTCATCGAAGTTAATAATAAGTGGCTAAAGTTTTTAATTGGCTTTAACTCCTTGCTTCATCAGACTTCTTAAGAGTTTCACTCACTCCTTTCCAACCCTACACCATGACCTGACACTGATTGATACACAAAAGCACTGGTGGAAGGCTATCAAGGCCATGAAGTAATCAGAGTGACTGATGGAGCCCTTTTCATGGATTAGATGAAGACTAAATGGTCAAATTTCAACGTAGTGTAAGATTAAGGGTGGGGTGCTAAGAGGTTCATTGTGGCAGGTGAATATTTATTAATGACCTAGAAAACAGATTGATGAGTTGACAGAAATTCCCTGTGGTGTAAAACTGTTTCAGCTGGAACAGATCTAAATTAGAAGGCCACCTCTAATTTCATATATTGAGAACCAAGTAGCCAGACAGGCACTTCAAATCAAATATTATTGATCACCCAAATATTCTGGAGAGATTTGTGAACAGTAGTACGAAAGCATTTGTAAAGATGATCTCAAATGAGAAGAGAAGGTAGGAGAGCTGGTCAAGCCATTACGGAAAATGAAGGCAGAACCTCTTTTTTTGTACAGGAATTGCTGACAGAAGAATAGATTTGCCTTCTCAGTAGTCTCTAAGAGTGTAATGAAAGCTTATGATGAAGGGGGAGTACACAAAGGATGTTCAAATTACTATCCTCATAGACATATTTATACTTCATGTATGTTATTTGGAATACGTTTAGTTGTAGAGATACTTCACACATCCACAGAACATGTCTACGTGTCCCAGCGCGGCACTGTACAGATGCCAGGGTGCTTCCTGACTTCAGTACAGGCATTCCTCCATTACAGCGACTACTGCCACTGAGACATAGCACCCTCGATGCAAATACCTAAAAGTGCTTTTCAAAGATCAAAGTACGCCTTGAAAAATACCCGTTGGAAAACTGGAAAATATTGCCCCATTAAAAGCTGTCATAGGAACTGGCATAGAGTAAAAAGCTCTCCATGGCGGCTGAATCAGGTAAGTCTTTGTAGCTCAGACACAGGGTACAAAAAGGAACTGAGCAAGTCCTTGGCAGGAGGAAGCTGTGAAAAGCAAATCTAAAAGGAGCCAATATTGAGGGAAACATAAGACATTTATGGAGATTATATAAACGAACAGAAAAATAAATGTGGGGCAAATGAATAAGTATGTATCCTACTTACAGACTTCTACCATACTGGAGAAAAAGTATCTAGCTACAGATTTGTACCAGAGTGAAGATGATTCCTACCTAGCCCACATACTGTCCTGTGTCCGAGCTCTCCATGTCTCCAGAACAAAAACCTGGGAAGATTCAGGTTATCATTGTTGCTTTGTTCTATGCTTCCAAAAAGAGCCTTTTTCCCCCCCATATAAAGAATTACATCTCCCGCTCCAGCCCAGTCATGAGGAGAATTGGTTAATGCTCTCACTCCTTGGATTTAACACAGACAAATAGCTGCCTGAAAGGTTTGAGCACCGTGACCATAATTAAATCTGCAGTAATTAGTAATGCAACAACAGCAAGCAAGAAAAGCAAGCAAGCTTCTCCAGCTGACCCTTAAAACTACAGATAACACAGAGGAATAAACTGGGGAAAAGGGCAGAAGGAAAAAGAAACCCCTTGCAGATCAGGGGACCAAACTTTTGTCTCTTGCCATACTGCCCCAGCACCACATGGTCTCACTTGGTTTTGTCCTTTCCCATGTCACTGTTGTGTCAATAGGGCCGCAAGATACCCGTCTAACTAAACTTTTGATCCCATGTTTGCTACTGTTTGTGTTGTATTTACTATGTTCCCTAATCCAGCTGAGCACAAGCTGTTCTGTTGTTGATTCTTCTCATGCTTCCCTTGCTCCACTTCTGCTTAGCCAACTTTCCTTTCCTTTCCTTTCCGAAGTTTATTGAACCACTCTGCGACAACTGGTGCCTAACAATCTCTTAGGAACATGGCTTCAGGGAAAAACGCCGAGTTGCAAAAGCCTTTGCAACCAGTTAATGCTTGTTTCAGAGTATAAATTACAATGATGCTACAGTGTTTAACCGGCTTCTCACAGTATACCTTTCTGTACACGTGCTATGTAAAATATACTTTTTTTCATTATCTTATTCTATACCTTATTAGCAACGATGAGTCATACCAGCACTTCAAAGGAGCCTAGTAGCACTTTTGGTGGAGAAGAAATGTGATGGACTGGGTGACACCAGGGGCTTTTTGTTTTTTCCCTGCACCAGAAATTCTAAATCAGTTCCCACCATGACTTTCATCATCTCAAGTGCCTTCATCAACTCTCATGTAACCCTTTCCCTAAGAGAGAGTGAACACTCTCTCTGCCTAGCACCACAGTGCAAGCCCATTTCATTATGACCAGTGTAGATGAACAATCAATACGAACTGCACATTAGCCTCAGCCAGTCTCCTCCCAGCTTTGTTTGAAGTTGGCAGCACAAATACTTCTCTGATCACAAGCTAAGAGGACTGTCTCTACTCCTGAGCTGACTCTTTAAGGGATCTCATGGGGAGCAAACTTTTGGTCACACCACTATCCCATACCCACTCCCAGTTATCTTAAAAAGCAAAATTTACATGACACAGAGTAGACAGAAAATGTTAAACAGAATGTCAATACAGCTGAAATAAAAGTAAACTTCACTGGCACCTAGATTTTAAAATGCATTAAAAGAATAAGCAAGTTAAAAGCATTAACTATCAGGGAACTCCTTCATTTTAACGAGGCTGATGATTTTATAGCATCTTCACTTTCTTTTGTATGTGTGAGCATTCGTTACCTCCTGGGTGACAGCTCCGGAAATCCTCTCACACTCTTGATCTGTTCAAGAATAGATGAGGAGCTCCTCGCGACAGAGTATTTCATAATTACACAGCATCTTCCTTGACTAGCAGCTGTTAAACGCAAGCATGCACCGGCACGCTGTATTCCTCAGCACTGCAAAAAGAGTAGGTCCCCTCCACACGTAAGCAGCCACGCACCATTCCTTGTGAATGTGTTATGTGGCACATACCACACTTTCCCTCTTCATTTACACTCACATTGTAGCCATGTTCGCTTTTCCTAAGGTTTGTCGCACGTGTGGCTTCTGGTCCACAATTTGGCGTCTGGACATTACTGTGCTGCAGATGGTGGCTATTTAAATCCCAAAGCCACAGCAAAGGGCTTCAAGATCCCTAGCTTTTAATATTGCAAATCTGAAATTACCATTGACACAATCTGCTAAACAATCATATCATCATCAGCCAAATCACCTTACTCAAAAGCTGCCTGGATTTTCATATCCTTAAAGATTGCTGTACTCTTCCTGAAATTAAAAATAAATAAATAAAAAGATAAGATTAATGCCATTTCCCGATCATCTCATTAACAATGTATTTCCCACATTGTAGAACAGCCACTTACGGTGACATGGGTTTGCAGAGCTAGATCATTTTCAAAATCCTGCAAGAATTGTATCCTTTTCATCTGAACTACTTAAAACATATGAAAACATTTGATCCTGTTAATTATCTAATACAGTTATGCATGAAGTGGATTTGGTCTTATTAGCAGCAACATGGTCTCTTCTTTGCCATGCAACATGATTCAGCGCATGCCTGGTAACACAGCCACAGGGTACTCAACACAGGAGGGGGGAAAAGAAAAAATCCTCGCACTTTGGAAATTACCCATCGTGGATAACAGCAGGGAATAACCAACGCCTAACACGTGGCTCCCAGAGACTGTCTGGAGAATACAGTCCAGAGTTAGTCCCAGGTGTAAAAACAGAAACCAAGGGCTTAGTAAGGAGCAGTGAGCTATTTGCTTAGTTTGTGGAGAGAGGCAGGCAGTTTCCCCATGTTTAAAAAGTACAGTGTGTGTGGCAAAGACATACGGTTATGTCTTACTGCAGGGCAGAACAAGGAAGGTCCTGCCGAGGCGCAGCTGAGGACTTCAGCGTGGGCAGAACTGGATTTTGCACCAGTCCCTTTTGCAAGGGACCTCCCTTAGGCCAAGTCCCCGCTTGGCCTAAAAGGCACACAAGGGAGTCGGGTCAGAAGTTTACTGGTAAACAAAACAGCAAGGAGCCAGAGTACCCGCACCCCTGAGATGTCCAGCATCCTTCTCCCTAAATTGGAGAGATGTGGGTTCGATGGATGGACTGTTTGGTGGATGAGGAATTGGTTGGATGGTTGCATCCAGAGAGTAGTGGTCAAAGGCTCAATGTCCACATGAAGATCAGGATGAGTGGTGTCCCTCAGGGGTCCGTACTGGGACCAGTGCTGGTTAATGTTTTCATGAATGGCACAGACAGTGGGATCGAGTGCACACTGAGCAAGTTTGCAGGTGACACCAAGCTGAGTTTTGCGGTTGACGCACCTGAGGGATGGGATGCCATCCAGAGGGACCTGGACAAACTAGAGAGGTGGGGCCATGTGAGAACCTCGTGAGGTTCAACAAGGCCAAGTGTGAGGTCCTGTGCATAGTTCTGGGCAACCCTATATCACTACAGGCTGGGGGATGAAGAGATTGAAAGCAGCCCTGCAGAGAAGGATTTGGGGGTAGTGGTGGATGACAAGCTGGACAATAATGTGCACTCGCAGCCCAGAAAGCCAACCATATCCTGGGCTGCATCAAAAGAAACGTGGCCAGCAAGTTGAGGGAGGTGATTCTGCCCCTCTACTCCACCTGGAGTGCTGCGTCCAGCAAAGGAAGAACATGGACCTGTTGGAGCAGGTCCAGAGGAGGGCCACAAAAATGATCAGAGGGATGGAGCCCCTCTCCTATGAAGACAGGTTGAGAGAGTTGGGGTTGATCAGCCTGGAGAAGAGAAGGCTCTGGGGTCACCTTATTTGCAGCCTTTCAGTACTTAAAGGGGGCTTATAGAAAGATGAGGACAGACTTTTTAGTAGGATCTGTAGCAATAGGACAAGGGGTAGTGGTTTTAAACTGAAAGATGGTAGATTCAGACTGGATAGAAGGAAGAAACTTTTTACAGTGAGGGTGATGAAACCCTGGAACAGGCTGCCCAGAGAGGTGGTAGATGCCCCATCCCTAGAGACATTCAAGGTTAGGTTGGACAGGGATCTGAGCTACCTGGTCTAGCTGAAGATGTCCCTGCTCATTGCAGGGGGGTTGGACTGGATGACCTCTAAAGTCCCTTCCAACCCAAATTATTCTATGAGTCTATGATCAGTCCCATCAGTCCCATGATTCCATCAGCCACCGTCTCTCACCCCACAAGCTTCTCACCTTCACATCAAAGAGCAGCAGTTCGTACACACCCATGGCTGATCCGTCTTCTGTGCTAATTCTGTCAATAAAAATGGGGTGAAACACTGCCTTTATATGTACCCATTCATTGTTGAATGTACCCTGTATTGTCTTTTCTGCTCTGCAGTCCGGGGCTGCATTTCCCAAACCTTCCCTGATCCCAACCACAGCTGCAACTGTTTATGTCGGGTTTACCATCCTAGTTAATTGAACTTCTTGAGTTCAATTAGCTTAGGAACTAATTAAGTTCTTGCTGGCCTGGCTGGCAGAATGATACATTATGATGATCAGGTTTTACTCCTGACTGGCTTTTTTTTCAGAGTATCTCACGTAATTTACTTTACATGCCTGCTACCTCTGTTTCCACTTATGTAACTAGGAAACAAAAATCTTTATCTCTTTGAGAATTTGATGAAGAGAGTTTCGTCGGTAGTATGTAACAGAGTTATATATTAACAATACCATTACTTCCATAATTAGGAACTTATATAACTCTTTTCAATACGCTGTATAAACCTTGCCCATCACATTTGAAGGGTTATTTCAGTAATGAGCTGGTAAGCATTATTACTCTTCTTCTGTAGGCAGAAATTGAATGCCACTTATTTGCCCTGAGGTCAGCAATATGCCACACAGGGCTGCAGCAGTGATTGGAGTTTTCGTCCTGACACACCTCAAACCTCAAGAATATCTGGACACTCTCACTAAGCTGTGAAGCGTCTCTGAAGTTTTTAGAGATTTCGCAAAGCTGCTTGTGCAGGACCTTGTGGGGAGTCACAGCAGAAACTAGTCACCTCTACTTAGTGGTGTGGTACCTGCCACCACGTATTTCTACCTGTAAATGAAACCACTGTTTTGAAACGAACCACAAGAAACACATCCTACCACCCCCGGTAAGATTTGTGTCCAGGCGAAGAAAGGGTATGCCATCAGCAAGCAGTACACACACTTCATGGCTCACTCAAGATGGATTCAGATGAGAAGCCTCCATGATTTCTGGACCTAGAGCATTGCAAAGCTAGATTGATGAATTATCTGTCCTTCACTTTCAACTGTCAAGCTTCAACCATTTTTTCAGTGCAGAATATTATTTTCTTATGCTTCAATCGTTTTTCCACGTTCCTTTCTCTTAGTGCAGCTGTAGCTCCACTTTGTGGAAGATGAGGAAAGCAGAGAGTGACCCAGGTGTGTTAACTGCCGGATTGCGCAGAGTTTCTGAACCTGGCAGACATATAAAAGATGTGGGTCTTCAGAATCAGCCAACAACGGTTAGTGAGGACTAAGACCATTTCTCGTTCTTTCTCAACTTGAAAGGCACTCAAATCAACACTTTGCTGTATTTCTTACTCCTACCTAGTTGTAAATATACCAAAAAAACCTGTAAAATACAGCATGCAAAAAACCGAAGGGAAATGCATTTCCTGTATATCCACATGCGCAGCCATGGAACCTGCCTGACCACAGATTCATTTTTCGTAAAGGAGGAAGGTTTTTCAACCTGTTCAGTACCCCGTTGAATATTCTGAGAGGAATTAATGTTTTCATCTCTCAGGAAGTTCTCCAGTTAATGCTGGAGCTGAACTGGCAGTTTTGAGTGTCCAGAGGCTACAGTTATGAATGCTTTTAAAGGCATTAAAAAACTCACAAGAATACTTGAATTATATTTACAAATTCTTTTTAAAATCTGTTTTCCATACAATGGAAGGGGACTGAATTTCTGACCGGGCCACCTACTGACTGCACAGAACTGAAATTATTTTTCAAGGAAGGCAATCTGGAATAGGCTTTCTTTAAAAAGTGCTGGTACTTCTGGATGCTGCAAAATCAAGATCACTTTGTAATGAGGGCGAGGATTTGGCTTAAGATGTCTGACTATAGGTATCCACATGCAGGTGTGTACAAGTGTACCCGATGCTTAATTTCAAGTACAGACAGCAGAGGTTCGGTCAATGAAACAGCAATTTCACGCACAAAGCAGTGGGTGCATGCATTAGGGAGCGACATTGCTCTCTGGGCCCCAGTGACTACACTGGGAGCTCAGGCACCCAGTGCTCAGGCACAGATTTGTAAGCGGGCACCTCAGTTTAATCCCAGTTTCAAAATAAATCTCTCCCAAACCATCCGAAGCTGCCCTCTGACAAGTTGGCCCTGCACAGGACAAAGCATTATTCTGGCACTTAGCTTTGAAGAGACCGTGAAGCGGTTTAGGAACCCCTCTCAGTGCTGGCCCCGTTCCATGCTTCAGCAGAGCAGGCTCTCTTAATGGCCAGTTCGTGTCATGTCAGACTGTGGCAAGAGCTGTAAAGCCTCACTAAGTGCTGGTCACGTCAATTTGATCAAAACCACATCAGAACAATAGGAAGAGAGAAGAGCTGCTGGATTATCCTTTTAGTAGGTGAGGCCATTATCTCAGCTTTGGATTTTAGGGCCAATGCTTTTAACGCTTTGTAGGCTGTACTCAATCCAGACCCAGCACAGAAAAAGTGAAAGCAGCCAAGGTGCTTTCAAATGGTCACCCATGACTCTGTTGTCTCAGTAATTTCATTTCAGGGATGACCTTATCTGAGGAGAAAGCCTCAGGTCTCTGCGAGGAGCAGGAGACAGACATATTCTGAACAATCTTCGCAAGGCATTTGAGGACTTTTCAGGAAGGCAAACAGTAAGGGAAAAAAGCAGGAAGATTTTTGATGTGACTTGGAAAGTGCCGAGAAGGCTACTTCAACTTCTTCCCACATAAGGAGCTCTAAAGACCACATGTAACATCGAGGGAGGGACACCTTGCAGCAGTGTAACATACAGCTCTGTCCACTCAGGCTAACGCACGCAGGGAAAGCACTGAAAAAATTCAGTGGTGTGCAAAGGAAGAGCAGGAGGTTGCATAGCTCACTTATATACGTACAGTCTAGGGAAAGCTCTTGAAGGACAGTGCAAGCAGGCCTGAAGCCGTCTGGTTGAGGGCCGTTCTGCAGTACGGCAGTGGCACTAATGGGAACAGAACGACACGAAGCTCTGGCTGGGACTGTCTGCTCGAGAAGCCAGAGTTGGGAGGAAAAAGTGTTTGAAAAGATTTTGTTGACTTTAAAGAAATTCAAGAAATGAACACAGCTAGTAAGTGGCTACGGCACATCTCAGACCCAGGGACGCCGTATCCTCAGCCACCTTGAGAAGTGAGCCGGCATTTGGAGCACAAGCAGCAGCCCTTGTCTCAGGACTGCTGCCAAATATGCCATGCTAATGCTGGCAGTTTCAGGCTTTAAATTCCCACCAGCTCTCCCCACAGACCATTCATCTGGGGGGAGTTTCCCAAGCAGACCTCTTTGGAAAAATGTCTTTCTTTCCAGGGTTTAGCATAACGCCAGGGAAGTGGACCATGTAAACAGTCTGAGCCTCTGAATGAAAGGAATGTGGAGAGGAATGGGGATGAAGGTCTAGAATGTAATTCCTGTAAACAAAACCATCAGCTTCTTTTAAATTAAACACATACCTATCTTCCCACTGCTTCATACATATCCGCACAGCACCTCAGTAAATTCCTAGGAAATATGACAGGCAGTGCTCTAGCATCCAAGAAAACAGTGCTTTAAGCTTTACTTAAGGAAATTAAATTTATAAGAGTCTAAAGCCTGTACTGTTATGAGGCTTTGCTGTTATGTGGCAGAAGTCCCAGAGCTGCAAGTTAGATGCCAAAAGCATTTTAAAAATTTATTAGACTTTGCAATACAGTTAAAATGCATCTCATGTATTTGATCTGTGTTTTAAAAAAATGCTTCTCCCTTCCCTCTTCTTTTTAAAGAAAAAGTCATCAAGACCTCTGCAAGGGAAACATAGAGGAATAGCTGCAAATACAGAATTTGTGTAAGATTTTGCATATGTAAATAAGGTGATGAAGTGGAAGAAAATGACAATAATTCTGAGGGTTATGAAATCTTAGTATGACTATTTCACAAAAGCAGTTACACTGTGTTTTTTTTTTTAAAGCTCTAGGGCCCTATAACTTTCCACATAAATTGCCGCAAAGGCTACTGTGCAGTATGGAAATGCCACCAGAAGATGTCAGCCATGAACCATGAACAGGGTAGAGAGGGAAGCAGGGGAGATGCCTGAACAAGCCAAACCCCACAGAAATGAACGCTCAGCTGAAAAGCACTTTACAGGCACAGAAGTCATCGCTAATACTGTGTCAGTACTTCATACTTAAGGAAAATGCCAACTTAGGGAAAATAGAAAACAAATTTTCTGACGTTGTTGTATCTCGAAATTAGAAGTAAAAGTCTTTCTCATCTACTCTTACTAGCTCTTGGAATACTTCAGAAGAACAATTCCACTAAGACCTGAACATTGGTTCAAACCAAAACACCTGCACACGTGCCCCTGTATACCCATGCACGCGTACACAAACCCACACACAATTCTGGGATCAAGCGCGACATGTTTGATATGCGCTACCACAACTTCCTGAAGCTAAGATTTGTGTACCAGACATTACGAAGTCCATAATTACCGAATAGGTTTTAATGAAGTTCATTAAAACTGTTTTATCCAAGAAACATTGAGCGAATTGTGTTTGGCTGTTGCACTGTTTATGTCTGCAGATTCCCTTTCAGGGTACTCAAGATATTGATTACTAAAAATAGGACTGAGTTAAGTATGTTGTAGACCTAAAGGTTTACAACATTTAAGATTACAGTGCTTATCTACTCTTTGGCTTTTCCTCTCACTACAAAAGATCATACTCTGGTAGATATTTACGACTTCTTTTCTATTTCCTTATATCCATCCATAATCTCTACTGAGTACTGGGATGACAAATGGAGTAATAACAAGCCACTCGTGTGGATTCATTTCCGCCCGGTGGCTAGTGCTAGGCAGGCTGCAACAAGTCATCTTTCTGAAGACATTCTGAACAAATGTTTCTGCCAATTTTCAGATACCAGGTTGAAAGTCACATTTTTTTAAATTTTAAGTTATAAGTGGTCCTGCAGACACAGCAGTGCTCTCCCAGGTTTAGCCCCCTATAGATTTGAGAACATGCGATGGGACGGACTGTCTTGCCTTTTGGCTAGCAATCCCCAAATGGTTCAAATTCACATAAAATCAAGAAACAGAACAATTTGGATTTCAGATCAAGAGCCGGTGTCCTTTTTCAGTTCCCTATGACAGAAGGGTTTTGCTGTCCCAGCCTTCTGCAAAAGGCAGGGTGGGGGAATAGATTTTTGGTTCAACTGTTCTTTATGAATGTAGATCTGAAGAGTTCTATCTCCAGCGTTAAAAACACAAAGCCAATTTTACAGTAAGAAAGTACTGTCTTTAACATGTTCACAGCCTTAGAACTAAGCAGCAGTTACTCTTTACGAATGAATTATGAGAATTATTCACAGATGTATGCTAATTCAATTATCTTGGAAACTACTGTTCACTTTAACGTCGAGAACAGATGCAGCTCCAATACTGTGACTTCAGTAATGTTTTAGTTTCCTGTAACCATAACTTTGTCACTCAGTGTCTGTACCTCACAGAAGTTGATTACAATTATATTAGGCTGTTCATTCTTGTCATTTTTGTTTCACTTCAACTGAGTAAAATCAAGATAAACCACACCTAACTTAAGTCTGATTCAATCACACACCCCTACCTACCCCATGCCAAACCAGCCTGGAATTACTTAAAATCTCTACTCCATCCACTGACCTGCAGTACTGGAATTTGTAATGGACTTCATAAACTAACACTGCAGGTCAAGAGAAGAATGTTGAAAATGGGAGACGGTAAACAGACCGGCCAAGAGACACAACTTCATCCGAACTCTGGCTCCCGAGGAATTTGGAGGCTGGGAGAGCAGCACATGGTATCCTCGCACACCTTCAGGGCTCCGCTTCTAGGGACTACGTAGAACTGTTCAACTTTATTTTATGAAATATATTCTGTGAAATGAAGCTACATTAAAATGTTCTGTAGAGGAGAAAAGACAGATGATGAATTTTTATTCCCCTTTGAATTAAATTGGCATGCGAGTCATCACCCGGGCAAAACAATGTGAGCCCCACCTCTTCCTTCTAAGGAAAACCTGCAAAGTCCCTCAATTAAAAAGCAGTCTGGTACCTTCTAATGAGGATAGCACTAGGCTCCTTTAGGTTTGTGGCTTTTTTGTTGTTTTGTTTTGCTATTTTTTCCTTTTTACATAGCTCTAGTAGTTCTAGGTATCTGATGTTTAAATTAAAGCAGCTCTTACGCCTGCGAAGATACAGATGAAATATACAACAAACGATCCTGAACAGAAATTTCAAGAGACGCTGCAATATATGCAACATGTTAAAAAGTAACTTTCTGACACCTAGTGCCACCACATACAAGTTTTCATTCAGGATATTTTGGTCTCTTCGGGCCTTGTGAAATGGCCTGGCCTCCAGGGAAACTCTTTCTTTCCCATTTCAAAATGAGAATACAAATGAGAACCTTCACTACAATCTGAGCTGGACACCTGGACCTCTCCGGGTGCCTCGGTCTCTCACCGTGTCAGGGCAGGGAAGCCCATACACAGCTCCCCTTCTGCCTCCCCTTGAGACAAGGGCAGTCACAGTCGCCTGGTGGATGCCTCTTCCCTTACTTTGGGACAGGGCTTTTCACACCACCGCCCCATGTAGCTATGTCCCTTTCAGCCTTAGCAGAGGAGGAAGAAAGCATGCGACCATACACGCAGGCAGCAGTTTGCCACCAGGTTTTCTTCTTTCTCCTTGCCCAGGCCTCTGCTCTGGCTCCCTCAGAAAGCTCTTAGAGGTCTTGTTTGCTTTCTTCTGAAAAAGTAGACTGCTGAACTGGCTTCTGATTTCATTCCCCAGCTGGCTGCTTCCCACACCACAATCCTTCAATCCTCGCCTTTCCGTGAAATTACCAGCACGTGCTGCCCAGCCGCATTTATACCTTCAGTAAGGCTCAGAGAGCCCGAGCAGCCCCAGCCCCGAATCTGGAAGAGCACACAGGCACGGTCTCCGAGAAGCAGCTGCCTCTACAAAACAGCTGACAGAAAGGTCTTGCCTGAGATATCTAAATATCTCTATCTAAAGAGTAAGTAGGCTACTGAAAACAAAAATGCTGGTTTAGGATGGAGTTCACGTCACCTGTTGTATACAACCTAGCATGTATATAATCCAGTAATATACTGGGTAGAGATCCTGTTTCCACAGCAGCAAGTCAGAGAGCAGGCAAAGAGAGTTATCAGAAAGACACTATTATTAATTTTCCAGAGAGGTCAGTGTTTCAAGCAGAGTTTGAGTGATTTAAGCAGCCTGTTGTCAAGCAGGCAACGGGATTTGTCTCTCCCCCACTCTTTAGCACTGCATCCAGCCTGGTCCCTCCTGAGGGCTGACATCCTTCTCTAGTCATCGTGCTCCCAAAGTAGATTTCATAAACAACTTAATACCAGTGGTTTCCCAACTATGGGCCACAAATCACATGCCCTTGATCTACAGAAAGCTGGCTAGCTCTGTCAAGCTGACTCCACTCATTTCACTTAGGAAGAGAAACAACAAATGAGAAAAAAAACATACTGAAGAGAAAAATGGATCATGCAGTTGCATCTGTATTAAATTAACAGAAAAGGAAAGAAAACCTTATAAAGAGACAAGCTAGAAGCACAGATGCTTTCCCACTGTTGCTTTTCCACGTAGGCATTTTCTGTAATTGCTACAGAAGTAGTTACACTGTCCTGTACAGATCCTCTTTTTAACGTGGTTATATTTGGGAGGAAACTTGGGAATTGGTTTTTGTTGTTGTACAATTAAATTACTTGTGGTGAGACTGCCCTCTTCCTGGCTTTCTGGCATACAGCTCTCGCAGGAGGACTGCACGGTGACAAGGGAAAGTACACGGAGCCTAATTAATCTTGTGTTGCATCTGGTTTTAATTCCTAATTTAGAAATATATTAAAAACAGATTCTAGAATGGCCATATGAAGTTCTGGGCATGTTTTCCAAAATATCCAGCTCTCCAATAACACTAAAACCCATTAAACCACAGTCTTAGCAACGATCATCAAATCCACCTCTCCCCTTCTAAGAAATAACTATTTCAAGTCCTTTCCCCTCCATTTTACCCTGATTGAAAGAAAGGGGAAGGAATGAGAAGTGTTTACAGTATCTAGATAGCTACAACATTAGTTCTATTGAATGCTAAACATGAGTTATGAAACACAGACAATTCTAGAGTTGAGGAGTTCTTGTGGAAAAAAAAAAAAAAAAAAAAAGAAAAAAGACCCTCTGACCCTCTTAAATAAAATCAGAGTCCTTCTACAGCAGACCAGGGGTGACAAAGGTAAGCTCTGCTTCTTTCAAATGCACCTGGCACTATGAATGACATAATGGCATTTCTCCTTCCTTTTAAAAGATCTTTTCAAAGGACTAGATGCTGCTGGTTTCGGGTTTGTGGTTTTTTGTTTTCTTTTTTTTTTTTTTTTTAACATGGAGCACAGAAACCACCCCACGCTACGGTCATCTTGTGCTGTTCTTTAGTTTCTCTCGCACACCTTACTCTGCTGTGAGTCAAAGGAACAGGTTTATTTCTGCTAGTGACACCAGTCCGTAGAGTTTCCAGCGCTCTGTCCTTACTATTGCTGCTTGTAGCCAAATTCCTCCTTTCCTCAGTGAAGAAAGTCCCACCACAGCCACTCCATTATCTCTTTATGAACTGTCGTTTAAATTCGCAAGCTCTGCAAGAGCCAGGCGGAACTCCCCGTTTTCTCTGCAGTTCCGCCCAACCAACCTTGCTGTCAGCCACTATCGGAGACTCGCCCGCACGGTAACTCGAGGAAAACCCTAACAGAGCACACAGCAGCACACACGCACACGCTCTCACAGCTGCCGCTCAGAATTTCCTCCTGTTTCTGCTGAGCCACCTTCATCGCCTGCGGATACTTTCTCATTTCTGTTTTTATTGCACGCCACCGAGACAATTTTTAAAACTACATGTGCCAGATACACTTTCAAACTATAGCCGGAAATATGTAGCAAGTTTTAAGCCTTGCAGTGTGATGTTCACCAAAGATCATATAGGCTTAATAACAGCATATAGGTTTTTTTTGACCAGCTGAAAGCTGACAAAAGCGGTCGCCTTTACAAGCTTATCTGCCTGAAAAGGAAGAACCTCCGGGCTCTCACCTTTCACAGGCCATAGTCTGGATGCCTTTCTACGTTGACTGGATGCCTTTCTGGTTGACTGCTATTATTTTGCTGAGTGCTGGGACAGGCTGTCTGCTGGCAAGAGGGCTCCAGCCACCGTCCTCTCGCATTTGACTTGCTGTGCCCGTTTTGTTTTAAAGCCTTTTTGCAACGTCCTGCTCTTTTTCACTCTGACCCCCCTCCTGTCCTTTTCTACTTCCTCTGCACCCCATAGCTATTGTTCTCTATTGCACTAAAGAAATAAAAGGAAAAACCAAAATCAGTATGTATGAGGACTTATTTTTAAATAATAGTATTTTCCACAGATTCGGCACAGCCTAGCTGCTGTGGTAACTATTTCCATGCCAACATATCAACCAAACAGCGTTGTCTTTTCCCCTCCCAAGCCAAATACCATCATCTCGTACAAACACACTCCTTGCAGGTGTACTTAGCAGCACCTAGATCCTTACCTCCCAT
Organism: Phalacrocorax carbo; assembly: GCF_963921805.1. Lineage (NCBI taxonomy): Eukaryota > Metazoa > Chordata > Aves > Suliformes > Phalacrocoracidae > Phalacrocorax > Phalacrocorax carbo. Next base: position 44,163,521 of record NC_087513.1, read on the forward strand.
CCAGCCTGACCTTTGCTCACGTTCCCGACTCTTGCCGACACACCCTGAACTCTCACTGCGACACACCAACAAAAAATACTGCAGCAGACGTGCAATGAAGCTGAGCATCAGCAAAACTGCAGCTAGAGGAAGGAGAAAAGGCTGTATAACACACCCAGCCTTTTCCCCATATGACACCGAATTCAGAGCAGGTTTGCTTTCCCTGGCTCTGCAACTTCCCGTCCCAGGCTTGGGATCCTAGAGCCGTGTTAGTAAGAAGTGTACCAGTACACGTGTATTCGGTCTTCGCCACTCACCAGGCAGAGCATGACTCGCTCGGGACTTGTGCTAAATAAAAGCATTTCATTTTCTACTTCAGAAAAAGGCCTAATATTTTGTTATAACCTCTGCTCACTGGGGGTATTATTTTATAGAGATCTGATTTCTTACACACCGAAACAAATACTCTTCAGAATGTCATTTTATCTCTTCTTGCAAGTGCCAAGAATGCTTAACAAGCGAAGTAACATAACATTATGCAGGGGACAAAACAAGGGGGGGGGGGGGGGGGGGGAGGGCAGGGGGGAAGTTCTGCCCCTGATTTCAATTTTGGATGCTTTATTCAAAGTGATTTAATTATTATTTTTCTTGAGAGGTGATTAAAGTTCATTAAAATCCAACGGAACGCTTGCCAAGATCTCAAAACAGTTTATTATTTTAATTCTTGCGTAATGATGAGGAAAAATATGTTTTGTTTCAATGTCTTTGGTAAGGAGATATGGCCTCGTGCCAGATTACAAAGAGGAAAATTCTCCTTAGTGCCAACGCCTAGTAAACTGCATCCTGCGTCTCGCTGCCTCAATGCTGAACAAGGCAGCTGACAAATCCATGGGTGACTTGCTCTAAAACCTTCCTGTTTCCGAGCATCGGGACACGCTGTTATTTGCAAAAGAGCAGTGGGAAAGGTGGGTAAAAATTCCATAGAGGAAGAGCAGAGGAGGAACGTGACATTTTGCCAATCTGCAAATAAATGGAAGCTGATTCATCATGTCCAGTGGGTTTTCATATCAGCACTCCATTAATGATACTACCCTGAAATATGTTGGTTCAGCTGTCTAGCTGCAGCAGCTTAGTGGACAGCACAGTACATCTAGTGCATGGCCTGAGAGGAAAAAAACAAACAAAGTGCTTACTCTTGCTCCCTGCATAGGTATTTCAGTTGTTTACCTTCTGTAATCACACAGCTCTGACTGCAGCACAGGGCCAGAAAAGATTGCTAATAGATTCAAATATTCAGTATCTGACAGCATCAATAGAGGCATTTCCTGAACCCTTCAGTTAAGTGGTTTTGCCTCCATGGCATTAAAAAAATGAGTAAAATACACAGAACACTCCAATTGCAGAGGTAAATAGTAGTCTGCTGGGATAACCTTCCTTAGATTTAGAATGTAAACTGAACTATATTTCAGCTTAAGCACTGAAAATCTCAAGAGGTATCAATAAGGCAAAAGATAACAGGGGAAAATGAAACCAAGAAAAAGGACAATTACACTCGTCTACTGTAGAATCCTCAAGTAACCAAGAACTTCTTGTCTTTGTTTAAAGTGTCTTAAAAATAATTCAATGCTGTTGAAGACAAAAAGGGTAGTGAAGTGACAGACCTGAAAAGCTTGAGTGTTTGTTTACCTATAGATGAGACAGAAGCACCAAAGCAAACCACCTGAGAAGTCCGCACCCTCACTTACCTACAGAACAGACAGACCAAAGACATCAGCTTCATTCATCCATTTCAATAACACACTTTTGGATATAGAAGTTTAGTTACTACTTTGAAAATTTATTCAACATGTCCTCTGAGCCAACACCCGATTTAAAACCTCACTGTAGATCTCTGTTAACAAAGCTCAGAACGTGTTACGGAGGTAGCCCTGTGGACACCTGCCCGTCACTGCCGCCTTTGAAACAGTGAACATTTCCACTTCTGGTCACAAATCCCAAATATCAATCCACTTTCCTCTACTGGTAGAATAAGTTTCACAGTTACCGCCAGGCAACTTTCCAGTTTCCAACTACTGGAATACACTCCCACACAAGGAAGCCAGTGCAATTCCTTCTGCTCTCAACTGCCTCAGCTGCAATATTAACAGTATTCAAAAAGCCACGTAAACCCAACGGACAGGTTGCCAAACAAAAAGGATGTGATTCCCACGTAGAGAGTTTCTCAGCGGAGACTGCCAACAGCTGCTTAAAAGGAATCCGAATGAAGAGCACGCTTATAGAGCTGCACCAGCCGCTTTATTCAAAATAAGCGGCACCATTCTTGAGTTCCTTATCCAGTTCTGGGCTTTTACAATCAAGTGCACCCAGAGGAGTCTCCTTCTCCTGATGCTATGCAGATCAACCACAAATACACACATGAAATCTCAGTGAAACAGAAAAAGTTAAGGAAGTGAGTAATGAACGTTACTGAGTACTAAAGAAAAGTAGGAAAATGTAAATAATGTTTTCTTTTACCTCATTTTTAAGTGGTCTTAGGTATTACTTATAATACAGTTAATAATCATTGCAGTTCTTGCAGAAACATGAGTTTCAAGCCATCAACTTTTGGCTTCAAATTTTTAGTGTTAAAAAATGATGGGTCATTACACCAGCAGCAAGCTGCCGATTCTAGTTAGCTCTTCCTATAACAGAATGGTTAATTTTTCGAACAAGTACAGCTATTGAGATGGATGTACAGCAAGCACCTGAATACACAGTTCTTCAGTTACATAAAATGTCATTCTAACCTCGTAAACAAACCTATGATACATATATTTGTAATTTCAAAGCGTTTTTAAAAATCCATACAAGCACCATCACTTTAGACAGGGACAGTGAGTTATGTTAAAATGTACTATATGACTTCACTTGGTAACATTACATTCAATATGCTTTTTAAAAGACCTTTGAAGCCATTTTGTTCTGTAACACTTGCATACACCTATCCGATATACCGCAAAAGCAGTTCGCTCCTCCTCTCCCCCCCCCCGATACATCTCTCAGCAGCTGTTGAAGATGACTTTGTTATATTTAAGTCTGCAGGATGCAGCAAGAGGGCTCTCAGATGCAAGCAAATCAGAAGTCCTCCACATGGTCCTGGCGCTTTAGCAAGGAGCTCCCACCATACCCCAAATATCAGCTCTATCAGTCTTCTGCTAGAGATCTAAATGCCTGGCTGGGGCTAGCCCTACTCGTTCCCCGAAACGTCAAACATACTAACCGATATTACCGCAGTAGGACCACAAATTCTGTACTATTTGAAAAGCCACATCCAAAATTTCTTTCTACTCATCTACAACCTAGCATGGTCTAGAAAAGATGCAATCAAACCTCTGATTTTAGAAAGTAATTTGCGTTTCTTAAGGGTAGAAAGTTATATTCTTTTCCTTTTTAAGTATTTATGCAAAGGTGAGAAAATGAAATGCTGGAGATCATGTTTTCCTCATAAAAATACTAACTATATTGCAGTGATAACCGGAACCACTTTTAGATCTTTATAGAATACCCAGTTTGTCATCCTTTCCTTGTTGAAAACTCCATGAAAAAAAAAGTGTTGGAGAAAACCTAGATTTTCTTCATCCTTCCACACCTAATCCTTCCTCTCCCTAATATTCAATCCTGCACCGTCTCAACCCATTCATTTTCTGCTTGTTTTCTCCCTGCTTTTAACCGTCTTCATAAACCCTAAAATCTGGAGAGTGAAAATTGAAAGTGGCCAGTCTTTTTAAATGTCACTTCTCATACAAAGCCAGAGCAACACAATTACAGGGGTTTTAAAGTGATATTTTATTACAAACTATAGTGAGCAGAAGCAGTTGATGGGGAAGAAGTAGTGATTCAGTTGGGAACAATTAGCATTTCTATATAATTGCTTCACAGAGAAATATGAGAGTTATTTCTAGAGAGTCTCAACTTGCAAAGCTTCAGTGGTTTTATTGTCCCCACCCATTAAATATATTTGGTAGCTGGCTGTAACCACACTTACACTGCTGCAATCAACATTTTAAACTCCCTAAAATGCATCATTGTTATAACGAGCCTTCAGGCAAAAGCAGAGATTAGCATTTCTGAGAGAGAGAAAAAAAAAAATTCATTCCACAGGCTCTTGGTCTACAAAATCTGATTTCCAGAGATAAATACTAATGGAGAATGTGTCAAGATGCCAATTGCCAAGCTGCAGTTTTCTCAGATGTAATCTTGGGCAAGAGAAAAACACTACCTTTCTTTTAAATTATGCTTTGGGTTCTTAGAAAATACCCTGGTACAAAGAAAGGATGCTGCTGTGTTGCATGATATTATGCAATAACTTGTTGAATGAGTCTCTAATACCTACACATCTTCAGGCCGTTTCATCAAGGGAAACCCATAAAAATTGCTTGAGTTCGCACCCTAAAAGACTAAGCAGAGATTAAGTTCTCATTTTTGCTGTCACCACATTTTAAGTGCATCCTTTTGCTATTGCATAAAGCACAGGTTTTATTATTAATATATATGTGTGCATGCTGAGAAGAAGATAAATAGGTTTTATAATTGATCTCAAACGGCGTTTCTGTTTACCAGAATAAAAGCCAGGGCGTTAGCACTGAATATGCACATGTTTTCATTGCCTCCCTTATTAAAGAAATTCCAGATCTCAAAACAAAGTCTGATATCTATGTTATTTAATATTCTTAAAAATGTACGGCATATTGATTAAAAATCAGAGTAGATTTGGATTAGTATCTCTGCAGTATACACAGGGCTTTTCTCTTTTGTTATCTTTAACAGAGCGTTGCCGCATAACAAATACCTACAAGTCAAAGGTGTTAATTAAAGATATTAAAGATGGCACCTCTTACCTCAACGACTCTTTCTAAAACGGACACAATTATTGCCAAAGTTTACTGTTTAATCTCTCGGCAATTAACATCACAGAAACATTCCATAAGAGTGCCTAAAATACAAATTAAAATCTCACTTTTCCTACTCCTTCAATAGCAACAACCACTACAATCCCATCGCTAATTACTAGCCATTTTTTTTGCGCCATTTGGCCCAAGCTAGTAGAAAATGCAAGTCAGACTTTTCCAGAACTCTGCTGTTATTCTTTGCTGCATTAAGGGTATTTGCAGGACCTCGGCACCCAGGGACAACTGTGTTCCCTGGAAGCCCATCAATGACTAGCAAGGTAGTCACTCAGAAACAGTGCTGGGTTTTGTCTTTATAACCAGGTTTTCTTCAATGAAGAAAACAGGGATTTACAGACTACTTTTGAGATTAAAGAGCTTAACCCTCAAATCTGCTCCTAAAACTTTTCCAAAGACATGTAACTTCTACTGACTGTTAGAAGGAGGCCTGGAGGTTTTTGGTTTGTTGAGGCGAGCACCCTCATCAGACTATAAAATGAGCCCAATTTAAAGGCATTGAGATTAAACAAGTCTTCTCTGGAGGCAGCAACTTTCACCTCAAGAAAAGAACTAGTGGACTTGACTTTGCCTAAGAAAATGAAGTACTGTCTTTTTACGTGGTATAAAAGACTGCTTATTTCCTCATCAAATATTAAAACATGTCAAAAGCTTAATATTACTTCAAATTACTGGAGTGAATCCAGAAATTGCCAATTTTGCTTAACCAGAAATCCCTCCTGAGATATAAGAAAGGGCGACTGTGGCTATTGGCTGTGTAATTAGACCTTCCTGTTCCAGGAATCCCAAGTGAAAGGTAAGCAGTTTCCATACGCAAAGGGCTATCAGCTGCCAGACTGGAAGTTATCAGCAGCAAACCTATAGATGTAGGTGGAGACCCACCAGGACCTCCCACAGAGAACTGTTAGATACCCATCAGAAGGACAGCCCTGTTGTTGACTCCTACCCAATAAGTCAATATCAATATCACTCTTATATGCGATATTCCTACACAGTTACCTTTTCATTTTTAATAGCTGGAGACTAACAGAACTTTTTATAGTATAACTGCAGCATTGGATCATCTCAATATCTACATCAATACTCAATCCCTCTCAAAACCTTGGTAAGTTCTTGGGAGTCCCAGAGCAAATTCCAGCAGCAGTACGTTCCACAATGTAGTTATTCACCAAATGGGAAAATTTTCTCATACAAATGTTGAGGTCTGTTTAAGAAAGGAAAAAAAATCCAGCAAAGAATAGTTTTATGGACAGTGTTACACTTCATAGATACCACTTGAAGGTTCTAGCACAACAAGGTAAACAAGAAGATACCAAAATTACAAAAGAGAAAGGAAGAGATGGGCCATGAGAGAAAAACTAGAACATCTACAGGAAAACATACCAAGTGCCAAGATCAGGCAGATATTGAACGGCAAATCCAGTGACTAAAGGAGGAGCACAGAACAGGCGCTTGTGTACTTGGAGATAAAATGTCCCAGCAAGACTGAAGAACCTAAAATGCCAAAGGCAAAACCCGAGGAAGGACGTACTTCTGTATTTTAAAACAAAATCCAAAGGCCACTAGGCTTTCATAAAGGAAGCCAACTGTAGGAATAATAATCCTAAACTGAATTCACCTAAAATTTTAAAATTTACTAAGTGCAAATGGTCATAATGTCTTACCCATAAAGTAACCGTGCTGTTGAATGCATCGTTTCTTATGGTATTTATGTTCCAAGCTGTTTTTTAAAACAACATTACAAACTTCATGATGAACTGTGATATAGTTATTGTCTCGCTGGTGTCTACTGATTATCCCCTTTTTCTCTTTATGTGTAGTCTGCAGCAATGACTGAAAAAGAGGTTATCTTTAACGATTCTGCCTGTGCAGGACAAAAGAACATGCATTCGTATGGAAATTTCAGAAATTAAATCTATTGTGAAGTCAATTCACTTTGTCTGTGTAGAAGTAGCACTGTAACATCCTTCACTACCTTTTCCTGGGAGGGGCTATACTTCAACTCTGATGTACCGGAAAAGGTCATTTCCACCTAACTGATGGAAGGATACTCACTACATTCCCAAAGCAGATAATTAGTATAGCAGAAATGTGCAGGTTTCTCTCTTGTGTGCGTGCAAACACATACACACTTTAAGAATCGGACCTTAACGTAAAAATAATTCTAACAGTTCAGGTTGGGAGCTTCCCAGTATGGGTGACAAATCCAGTGAGAATTTTAGTCAGACAATATTAATTCTCCTTTAAACACAATAAGTAGTCAGCCTGGATTAAAAAGAATTTCGTTTTATTTGGACAAAGGCACACAGTCTTTATTGTTAGATTAAACATGTATCTTTTACCTGCAATACTAAGAATCTCAACATAATTTTTAAAGTGGTATCACAAATATCACAACTAGTCAATGTTCAAAACTAAAATGGATATTTAGTTATTTATAGCTTAATGACGCTTCAACTTTTTTAATGCATAAAAAGGATATTTTTAAAAAATTACTCCGCATTATGATTATGAGACTATTTTCAGAGGAAAACTCAACTATCACAATTTTTCCAGAACAGAAAAATCACAACTAGCCCTGAACACAGTTACACCAGAAATCCAGAAATAAAAGCAAAAAGATTAAATTTACAGAGTCATGTACATCTGCTAGAGTATAAGGCAAAATGGTAGATGGAGATTTGCTACAGTAAGTCAACATACGTGGAAGGTCATGAATGCTACTAAAATACATATCAAAGTCCTTTTTGCCCTGGACATACTTAAGTAAGCCTTAAGAAATGCTTCATATCAGAAGTCAAAACGCTTCTAGAAAGGCTCGTGTCAACACCTTTTGCAGGTATTGACATCAGAATGACTGGCTTGGAACAGATCTGTAGTGAAATTAAATGACAAGACCCAGACTTAATTTGTTTCATTTTTTGACAAAACTTAAGTGTAATCCTTCGCTCCTTAGTCTCAGCAGCTACAGGCACTAGCATGAAATTTTTTTTATTTTTCGAAGTTTTTAAGTCACAGCTTGCAATGGTATTTTCTCTAACTAAAATAGTTGTTTCTTATTGGAAGTGTCAGATGTTTATGATCATTAATACTGATGCAAAATGGGCCGACTCATCTGACACCTTCATAAAGGGTCTGAGCCCAAGAAATACTGACACTCAGCCACATGTTAATGGCATCCATAGTTATTACTCATGTATTTGTTTCCCAACAATTACCTCTCCTCTTGGCTACTAATACTTATTTGGTTCAATTCAAGCTGGAAATAGCCAAAAGAACATACAGAAAACCATAAAATAGCTGGAGTCACTGTAACTCTGCTCTCATAGCAAAATGTTACAAAAGTAATTTGATCTCCAGTATTCCTTTTGGTGTCTCCTATGGTAGCAGGTTTCCAAGCTGTATCAATACCAGCCAAGTTGAAAAGAGCTTTGATGGAAGTTAATCAATTGTTTCCAACAAACTAAAACCCCTATATTTTTTATAGTGCTTGTGCCAGTCAAAAATCTTTCCAGAGCTAATTCTCAGTACAGCTGAATTTAAAAAAATAAAATCATTGTGTTACACTTCCTACTTTGGAAATCACTGATTTATTTCTTGTTAATCTCTTTTCTCACGCTACCTCCCAATTTCAAAGCCAATCTAACACAGAAATAATTAACCTCTGAATAATAATTCGAATTAAATTCAAAGTAAATACAAATCTGGTAATTAACGATGAAAAATTTTGCTTTAAAATAGATAAAACACTCTTGCAAATGCAGACTGTACTCCTTCAGTTAATATATACATCAAGTAACACTGAACTTAAACATGGCGATTTATTATTTTTAAAAATGAAAAAAAATGAGCCATTGTGAATGTCCTTGTAAAATTCACCAACATTTAGATATGGTTTGATATGGTCTATTCCTTTTTAGGGAATAAATCCCACAAACAGTGCATATCATCAATGATAAAAAGTATTTCTGCAGAACTTTAAGCTTCGGCTCTGGATGTAGTATCTGTTTTCTATGCAACAGCATTTGACCACAACAGAAGTGTAATTCTGCATTATCAAAATAGGAATTATGTACTGTTAATTTTTAAAGTATCTTGAAAAAAATTGCCTTACTTGCTTTAGTCAATGGGAGTGCTTTTCTGTTTAGACTTCCTAGATGACCCAAGTTACCCAGAAACACAGACACTAGACCTAAGTGGTTTGATATGAATTTTAAGACATGAAAGCTCAGAAATCTCCAAGAGACTCACTGTTAAGTATTAACTTACAGTTAATATTGCATACTAATGCACCCCGCCCCACACCCTTGTAAATTAACTTAGCCTAGGTACATTAATACCCAGATTCATTCAGGAATCACATAGCTTTCCCACGTGTGGTGGGTTCCCACTTACAGCAGTCTCTCTGCTTTTCAATCACACAACTGAGAATGACTGAGGTGTTGGACTGGTGAGGACATGGGCATGGGTTAGTAAGTTGCTGGCGAGGTAGCCAGTTTAACACTTTAAGTCACCTAGGATAAACACTTATTCTATGTTTGAGCTTGACTATAAGGGAACCCTACTGAAATAAAAAGATAATGGCAAGTAACAACTAGACAATTATTAACATTCTACATAATACATCATTTTTCCTAGAGTCTACTAAACTTCTCCCAAGAGTCTGATAATGTAAGTGATAATGAATTGTTATTGACATACTTTTTTCCAAAAAGCCATCTAAATCTTCCAAAATGTCAGCAAATTGTTATGCTTCAAGATAAAAATTCCCACAAATTGTAAAACCATGAAGAGCTTTACATTTGTTTAATAACACACAAAAAACAGTAACGTCCTGAGGTACTTTATCTGTGAGTTCCCAGCAGTTCCTTTGTTCACATGTTCTGCCTGAAGCATTACTGGTTTCATGTATTTGGAAACTTCCCTTGCCAGTACCTCCTCAAGCTATGGTATCAGAAGTACTTCTGCCAAATACTCCTGTCAGCCAGAAGTCCAGGTTAAAAAAGAAATCCAAATTTTGGAATTTCTGCTGCTAAGTTTTAGTCAATACACCTGGAAACCAAGAAGAGGTAATATGGCAAGTAATTCTTGCTTATGTTCTTTGCTGTCGTTGTTCTTTGGTTTAAAATATGTGAAATACAGTTTATGAAATACCTCATTTACAACTTCATATTAATATCTGTGTGTTCTGCATTAACTCTTTAATGATGCTTCTATAGGTTTGACATCCCATGCTGTAAATGGTATGTGTATTTCCTACCTAGTACACAAAGAAGGAAATCAGATGTTCTTCCAGAGAGTGTTTCATATTTATTCAGAAGGCATACATCTCAACTGATTTTTTTAAATTTAATTTTTAATTTCATGAAACTGATAAATTAAGGGACTTCTTGCTGTTTGAATACATTAAAAGCAATATTCATTGGTATATATTGTAGTTCAGAGGGCCTATACAAACCCCCCATACCATTTAAACGGCATCCCATGGGATCTCATCCACTGTGAAGGAAAACATCAAGGCATCCTGGAATATAAGCATCTTGAAAAATACTTTAAAGCTTTGAAAAGTTCCTCCTCATTAGAATACATAAATGCAAAATAGCCTATCCTATATCCAAAACAATCCAAGGTGTAACAGTAATACCTGGAGTTGAAATTTAAGAAACTCTTACAGTTATTAAATAAACATTATGAAAACAACTGGCAAATCTGAAAAGGTGATAGTTATTACATATTAAAGTTGCCTTTAAGTTTTAAGGTAACAAAAACTATACGCATGCAACTTCTGACACCAAACTTCAAAATTGTCAAGAAAAAGCCTGGGCTCTTTGAAATGTTTTCATTTCTAGTGTCCCGACTCAAATGACATATATATTTATTCTGATCAGGAATGAAAAGTGTGCTGTATTAAGATGAAATACAGTACATCAAATTTCAGCCTAACAAGAACTTTAAGAGGAGAACTGTTATCTGAGGTCTGTGGTTAATGTAAAATGAAAATTTTATCTACTATCATGTTATAGAAGAATCAGTAGAGTCATAACTGCATTGTAACATCTAAACAGGCACTTTTTAAACACCTCGTTAGTTTAAAAACAAGGATAAAAGGGGTTTTTAAACCATTTGATGTTTCAAAAGGACACGAATTACTTGTATGCCTCTGTACTTTGTTATCTACAAAAATTTTCACCCAGCTTAAAAAGTTAAAAAACAAAACATCAAAAACTCATATTGGTTATGATCACTACAAATTTTAGGGTGACAGCTTTAAGTAGGAGAGTATTGCTAAAGTGTTTTTGCTAAAATGAAAGCTCCAGGCTTTGAGTTCTCAACACAGCAAACAAATTTACTGTCTGATAGCAAACTTGCATTTCATTGCTAAAGCAAAAGCTTTAAAATTAACTGCAGTGCACAATTTCAATATGATTCTAAGAACTCATTAATGCTGGTACCACAGGTGATTTATTGGGGGGGGGGGGGGTGGGGGGGGGTGGTTTTTTCTTCTTTTTTTTTTTTTTTTTTTTTCACTAAAATCTCCCCCTCCTGCCAGAATACTGTTACACAGGAAAAAAAATTGCTACTCTACTATCGTCAGTCTTTCAGATGTGGTAAAAACCCCCTCAACATACAAGAGTTTTAGAGCAAGTAATCAATCTGCAAAATGTTATACATTGGAATTAAGGCATCCACTTTACAGCTGTTTAAACAAAAAAGGAAATATTTCCCAAAATATATATTTTGGATCTGTGTAAACAAAGGTTCTATGCATTGCTTCCATTCATTTCAAAAATATACACCCATATGGACTGAAAGTGATATTGGTGCTATGAATTTTAAATTACTGTAATGTATCCAGATGTAATATGAAGATACAAAACCCAAATATTTTTGAACTTAGTATTTTGAAATATGTCAGAATTTTTAATTATGTGAAAAGAAAGCTAAAAATAAGCCCCAGATTTGATGCCATTTCATTGAATGAAGAAGAAAGTACTATGAAAATAAACATTCATCTGGTTTCCTAACAATAAATATAAAGATAGTTATTATAACATACTGCAACACAGGAAGTATTACTATATTGACCTTAACGTTCAATCAGTAGTTTTTATATCTTTCCTCATTGAGGCTTGAATCTTCTACCTTGTCAGCTGTCCAACAACTTTTAAGAGGGTTTTATTTTCTTGCTTCAATTGTTCATTTTCATCTTCTATATCATCTAGGTCCTGCGAAAGTAAAATGAAAAACAAACATTTCTCAGGACATAAATACAAGCTGTCAATTAGTAGCAGCAGGAATTTAGCATCTTAGCTCTGAAATAAAGAAGTTGTGGTTGGGAAGAATTAGTGTCACAGTAGCTACCCGCAAATCTGTTAAACCAGCTTTTTCCCAAGTATTACTTTAATTACCTGTAAAAACTTAAATATTATATTCCCGTGTACAAGCGCCTTTAAATGGAAACATATAATCAAAACTAAAGCTACAGCAGGAATTAATGCATCAAGAAACCAGAACAGGCATGATTATTTTATTGGTATACAGAGAGTGGATTACTCAGGTATTGCCTCTGCTCCCCAGAGTGTGCTTGTCTGCAACTACCCTGCTCATATATACACATCACTGGTTATTACTGCAAGACGACCTGCTTTGTGTTTTAAATTATGTACCAAAATTTTCCAAAAAAATGCCAGCCCTTTTTTTTTATTTGCTGTGAAAAAAAATTAAAAGGTGTTCTGTAACTTCTGTCTAAACTGCTACTAATAGAACAGTTAGCATATACAGTAATAATGGGTGCTTAAAATAGATTGCTCCCACCCCAAATATTCATCCCTCTTCCACCAATTACCGCATTTACTCACTTCCCATTTCACTTCTTCACTTCCCACCAAGTCTTTTCAAGCCTTTGAAATGAAAACCAGTTACCTCAGCTGTTTAATGTAAGCATTACTTTGGTAAAAATAATTTTAGTATTTAAAAAAATAAATAAACAGAATGAGAACAAACAATGAAGAAACAGAAGAGTGACCTCAAGAACAGCATTTTAAGGAGGAAAATGGAAGGCAGGCAAAGGATGAAGAACCATGATTCTCGTTAGAGATCTTAGATGCCTTTTGACTGAAGTCTGCAAAACCCTCCTGTTGCCACGCTAGGTTAAACATAAAACAGCAGTAGGGAAAAGATTTTCTCTCTCTTGTTCCTTTAAGTTGTTAGGCAATGTTTGACATACAGAGTCTATTTTCTTGTTTCTTTTTAGTGGGGTCATTCCAGAAGTGCATGCTAGAGATGTTGCGTTTATTTGGTATCATGATTTTTAAAGGCCTCTTCTGTTTGCCAAGCCAAAATCCATACCACAATAACGTCACAGTGATTTTTTTTTTTTTTTTTTTTTTTTTTTGCAATGTGGAATCAAGAAATCATCATCAGAAATTCCTCTTTTCCTCACGGAAGTAACACTGCACCACAGTACAAATGGCTTCCAGGAACAGCATTTGACCACTCCAATATAACAGATACAAGTGACTTAAAGAAACAGGGAAAGTTTTGATGGATAGCTACTATAGAAAGTTTACTATGTAACTGTGAGGAACACACATTGTTTTTTCTCTTGTGCAGTTAGGATCAGTAATCAGATGGAAGGGACAGCATTTTTTTAAAAAATTGGTTGTTTGGGGTTTTTTAGTTCAGTATTCATAATCCTGTGTTTGACCTTGTGGTTAACCTAGCCATCAGATGCCTCAATTAAAGCTTACCTAAAAGCCTTCTGTTTAAAATACTTGTAATTTACTCAAAATAAAATATTAAAGGTTTGTGAAAGATTTATGCTGCAAAAATAACACTCCAAAGATTACTACAAGTAAGAGTTCCTTGAATATGAGCCAGGAAGAATAACTATTGCAGTTTAAATACATACAGAAACCATGGACCGAGAGATGCAGATGTTTTTTGCCACTCTGAAATTTAAAGTTTCATATTAAAAATTACAACAGTAATGTATGCTTACTAGTAAAAAAGATGCAACAGCAGGAAAGCTTGGGCTTCACATACCAAAGGAACCCATAACTACACAACTGACACTAACTGGATTATAAATCCTCGCTGACAGACTTTCTCCAAACACACATTTAACGACAATGACATCTTAGTGAGGTCAGAGATGACCAAGTGTAAGCTACTTGACAGTTGAACTTAGCCTATAAATATTTAAATGCCTTGAGATGCCTTTCCCTTCAGATGTTTGAGGTTTTTATGAAGCAATTACCCCTTTCTTACATAAGATGTGACAGACATACTTTTAATGGCCAACGTACTGGAGTGAAAGAATGCCATTTATGGCAGAAAGCCTTTTCTGTTTCTCAATATAAACGCAGCTCATGTTCTTAAAGTATCTTTGTGATGTACTGACCAATCTTAGTAAAATTATATTATTCCGTTAAATAAATACATTTATTTAAAATGAGAAAAAGTCTGCCAAGCTTTCAGGAGTCTTAGAAAAAGTTTTTCATGTGTAACACAAGATCTTTGCCAATGGAGGATGCATCCATGGTTAAGAATTGACTGCAACTTCTAGAATTAGAATTTCTTTAAATATGAGGGCTGAGCAGTCAGAAAGCTATGCAATAAAATGGCATTTTAAAAAGTTATTTAGGTTCTTTGACTTGAAATTCTTTCCATGTCTGTACAACCTAACATGCAATAACTGCACATTTTGATAAATAGAAAAGATGGAGAATACACCATGAATGCATAGATGGTCAAATTTAAAGACGCCTATTTAGGTTACCTACCAGCAAAACATTTTAAAGAGAACTCTGCGTAAGCTCACTAAGTAAAGTTTACTCCTCAGGACATCCTTTTGTCTGAGGAGGAGGCTGAAGGTCACAACTGTTCTTCCACGCAAAGCATCCAATCCAGGTGCCAGGTCTACAGAGTAACATTCCATGAAGACCAGGGTGCTGGCTCTTGTGATCTCAGTTATGATAATAAACCTTAGGCAAATGTGACTGCGCTGATAACCTCCATAACCTTGTATCACATGAATGATGCAGTATTTCTGTAGCTTTTCTTAATATTCTAAAGCTTTCCTCTTTCTAAATCCACACGGATAGCCAATATAGGAGTCATAAATCCAAGAGCTATTCAAAAAGAAAGCAAAACTGCATCTGTTTTAATGGAAGCATCACCTGTGTCACAGGATCAAACTTTTCTAAGATGACAAATCATTAAGCTGGTTATAAAGTCAAAAGGCAGCTATTTCATCATTAAGAAAACCCCAAGTGATGCAAATGTAAATAACCTGCAGTGCAATTAAGCTAACAGGCAATGTCACAGCTATGGTAAATGCTGATCTGATAGAGGAAAAAAATAAGAAAGCATTCTTTTCTGCATTTGAGAGAGGCTACCTAGGGAGCACCAATAAGGTGGGCTTTGTAATACCTCATGGAACTGTAGTTTTAGTAATTTTGTAATAAAGAGGTTTTTGAAAGGCCTATATTCTATGTTTTCTTTCCACACAACAATCAGAAATTTCCATCACACTTCAACACAGGGAAGGCACAGGCACTGCTTGACTTCCCTGCAGATTTCCAGATGGTTTCTAGTCAGACACTCGATAGATTTAATTTAGGATATCATACTTCAAATATAGCAGAAAAAAACATTGTTTCCGGAACAGCAAACCTTGCAAACAGTCGTGGTCCTAAAACACAAGCTTTCAGTAACTTAGGGTCTTTTAATTTGTTCTGTTTAACCTCTGAGTCAGGTGTGTCCAGCAGTCTTAAGTAGCTTTGCCATCCATTATGTAGAAGGAATTAACACTTGCCTTGACTGTAATAAGGTCACCAGCTTAGATGTGACAAGATTATTTGCAGAATGGAAGAATGGCACTAAGACCAATTCTCCAACTGAAATAGAAATCTCTCCAAAACAGACAATATTTCATTTACCCTACAAATTTACTTCCAACTTTCTTTATTAAAAAAACCAAAAGATATATGTTTCCAAATAATCTCAACTACTTTAGTCCTCTATATTAGCTGGCAAACTTTTGTCATCCTCCTTTGCTACAAATGAATAGTGCACAGTTTGCCACTATGCACATAGAGTTATTGCCTCCCTTCACTAGTGGATTGACCAAAGCCAGTTCTGAATTTTTATGGGAATGTCTGCACAGGACCAGTAGAAGCATATTTCTCTCATACATCCAGGCTCTGCACCTCAGCCAGAAGTTCAAGATGAGGTCACTAATCCATTCTATGAAAGAGTTCCAGTCTGCCCTTAAAACTGGGACTTGTTTAATTTGGTGTCTTCTATCAACTTTAAAATTTCTCATCCTGTCCCATTCCCAAGCACATCTCAACCCTTCTACACCCTCTTCTCCTGCCTACACACCTTGCTTAAGTGATGCTAGCCCAAGTTTCTTGCCCCCATCTTGTTCTGCCTTTAACCTTGCGGATCAACAGTAAAGAGCGTATGTGTCAGAATATAAAGCACTTACTCCCAAATCTTTCTAAGATCATCTAACCTATTATTAGTAATTAAGTATTAGTATTACATAAGTAATTGGGTATTAGCAATTAAGCTGACTAAAACAAAATTAAATTAATAATTACTTTGTCTAACAGAAGTCCTGAGTAACAATTTATTGAGAAAACCATCAAAAACCCAACTTAATTATTTCCTGGTGTGCTACGTACAGGATTTGGAGAGAAGAGGCAGTAGAGAACTCTTGTTTTTATAACCTTGTTCTACAAGCACTTACAGCAACAAGAGATTCAGGTACTCCAATAACACATAGCTCATGGAAGTTAATCATGACAAACAGAAGTCACCTGGAAAAATGTAACTTATTGACATGCCTTCTTGAAAAGTTACACAAATACAAAAAACATCCCCACAATTAATTCTCTTCTGACCTTGCCCAGTGGGTGCAGGTGGCTGAATAAGAGTATAGAGAATGCAGAGACTTTTATCTCTTTATATGGCGCTGTATAAGAAAGTATGTGCTTACTCTGCTTAATAGATCAATTTCTTCCTTCAGCTTTCCAATTAGTTCCTCTTTGTCCTGTGTCATTTTCAGCAATCTTGCATTTTCCTGTCTCTCCTTCGCAAGTTCCTAAAAACAGAATACGCAACGAAGTTTGAAACGTAATTTTTAGTTTTAAGAGACAATTTTAAGTTATTACCATTTAAAACAAACGCACAAAGGAGAAAAACCAACACACACTTACCTATAATTCCTTTTCTACAGCAAGTAAAACCCACATCTTCAAACCCTTACACTTCAAGGAGCTACAGAATCTCATCTGAGAAAGTATTTTACCCACAGCAAACCTGTGTGATAGCTCTGATTCCAGAGATAATGTTTTAATTAATATTTAAATTAAGCATAAACCCAAAATTGGATAGGGGCCCAAAACAGAAGTAAATAAATGTAAAGCATTAGCTTCCAAATTTGTTATATTGGGAGGGTTATTCCTTTTTTACTGTTGTTTTGTTTGGGGTTTTTTTTGTTGGTTGGGGTTTTTTTTGTTGTTTATTTGCTTTGTTTGGGGTTTGGAGGTGGCAGGTTTATCCTACCGTTAGAAAGGAATGAAGACTCACTGTTAGATCTGTGGGCCTGACCATGTGAAAAAATTAAAAGGTTCATTAGGAATTCAGTAAATCAGAGTTCAAGGTGCTAAAAGAAAGCCCCTAAATCCTCCTCTATTTTCTGTGTTACTGGCATTTTAATTATTTCAGAATGAAGTTGATTTGAAAGGGAGGGTTATGGTGTACTTCACTCATATCAGGCTTCCCAAGTCTTTAAAAAAAAAAAAATCTACAAAATATGCTTTTTTTGAAAGGATTAAAATGAAGACCTATTCAAATGGTGTTTACTCAGTAACTTTCATCCATATGACTTCAAGGATATTTGGCAAGTTACCCACAAAAATACACTTCAGAGGAAGATGGAGAAGCCAGTAATAGATTACACAGATGACAGTATTTACCAAAATATTGTTTTAGGTGAAAATCTCAGCTTTAACATTATTACATTTTCCCAGAATTGACTATATGAAGAATGTCTGAACTAATACAAAACTTTGTTTCAAATATATATTTGAAATATTTAAAACTTTAATGAATAACTGGATAGCAATCACATTTTATATTTCAGTGCATTAAAAAAAATCCAAAACAAGAAGTAGATCAAGAGCAGGCTTGCTAATTTTCTGAACAGCCAGTGAGCCCCTCCTTCCCAAGTTATGTGCCCTGTATTGGTGTGTCACGAGGTACATACAAGAAAGACGCAGAGCACTGCTGGCTCTTTAAGTGTATGGATCTTCACCTCAACTATTTCTCACTTACATACCAAATGAAAACTAAACATCTGTGATTAGAAAGTTGACATTCTTCTCTGTCAGTCTGACTCTTCATATATCTAATAGACATAACTTTGTGTACTTCAGGCATTTAGCATCACTTCTATATATTTCACTTGTAAATTTCCCCATGGAGTTTCAAAGGTATTTTATTTCAGATGTATGCTATGCAGACATTGGTTGGTACTCACCCTTTCAAGTTCCTCAATCCTCTTTTCCAAAGTGTTACTTGCTACAGAACTGCCAGAAGAATTTGCATCCCTGCTGTATCTGCTGTAAGTTGTCCTGTCTGTTCGGGAATATCTATTTGGAGCATCATCATCTGCTGCATTAGCTGTGCTACAAAGGCAAAGAGCAAAGCAGACACCTACTTATACATTTAACAAAACTGAAATGATAGAAATAAGAAGTGCTTTCCAAAGCACTCAATAGATCAGTCAAACTGCAGAGAACTTACTTCACAGCTCTTATGTTGCTGAGAACTCACTAAACTCTCTGCCTCAGGGAGTCAAATCCTTGGATAATGCAGCTCTCATCACATAGCTAATCAACTTTAAACGCATACTTATCCTATTTTATTGTTAAATATTTAAAAATTTTATGATCTGTGCACATTAAAAACCAAGCTAAACAATTTATTTTAAAAAGTTAAGTAGCGCTATGGAGTTGAAATCAAGCATCTTTTTAAATAGATAGAAAGATAAAAGATGAAAAATAAGTGTATGTCTAAAAACGTAAGAAGCTTACACATATCAACTGACTTTTCAGGAACTATGGACATGGCCTGTAAGGAACTGGAAAGCAAACCAGAGTGAGAAAGTGATATGGCCCAACATATTAGTTTTATACCATTTCCAAATATTTTACTTCAGAACTTGAATACACAGCAGTTTGTCATAGCTCAGTTGGTAGGCACTCACTTATTAACTGATGATATGTTTTTGCTTTAGTGATTTTAACGAATAGACACATGATCTGCAATGGAATCTTAACAGATAAGCACTGCAAGTGCACATAAACTAGCTTTAAAAAAAGCTTATGGGTTCTTCACTGTGATTGCTATGTACAAAACCAGTGCTATTTTAAAAATACACATATTCAAAGTCACAGGCTTAACAGTGCTTTTCACAGAGCTATTTTCTTCCTAACAGCATTGTTATTTACCTTCAATGTAGACTCTAATGAATAATCAAGAGCAGCAGAGAGAGTGCCCTGGGACCAGGCAGAGAAATACAGATCTCCCACTCCCCAGTCTACCAAAACCACATTTAACTCTGAAACTATACAGCTAAACAGCCAAAACCAAATCAAACAGGGGGTAGAGAGGAAAAAAAAAAAAAAAAAAACCCACACAACCCCAAACAACCCACACCAAACCCAAAACCCTTATTCAGTCCTCACCAGGAGAACTCGAATGTAGACACTCAAAAGCCATCCAGACATGGTCCTGTGCAACCAGCTCTAGGTGGCCCTGGTGGGACAAGATGCTCTCCAGAGGTCCGTCCCTTCCAACCTCAACCAATCTGTGGTTATGTGAAATCAGACAGCTGAAATATGTACACAATGGTTTTCTAGAACACTTAGCAGAAGAATGAAAAGCACTATGAGTATCCCTGCAACATTTCCCTTAAAACATAGATGAGTATATGATCAATGTGTTCATTTAACAGTTTTGCACTTCACAACTCTAGAAATCCCCTGCTGACAATGTGCAAATCTAGACGGATACAGTGCAAATGAAAAGCAGGAGTATCTGGCAAACGGATGCCTTTTCATGGATATAAATATTGGTTTGCTCCAGTATGTGTGAAGTTTCCAAGGCACACTGACACAATTGTAAGGAATTTTGTAGCTTAATGTTATTACCATATTTAGCACTGTTTATTCTTCATCTAGAAGAGTTTTTTTAAAACATTTCTAGGACCGGATACGCATGTTGCAACACAACATAAGAGAAATATTTTAGTTTAACTCTATAAATTCTAGATTATTTAGCTTTCTGAAAGACATGTTGCTTCATGCTGTTAATGTCACAAGGATAGACCACACAAAAAAGGCTCAATTTTTCATCACTCAAAAATGAACCCTTTTGCCAATATACTGGAGTATCTCAACTCAGCTCCAGTGAGTGATACTGGCAAATGCTCCTACAAGAAAGTCAGAAGAAAGGATGCCTAGATAGGATGGGTTTCATTAATACTGAAAATTAAGACATTTTCTGTATTTTCCCTGAAAGTCACACTCAAATTTCCTCATCTATTCCCCTGGAAGCAGGCCCTACTGAACACATTCCTTTTCCATATCAGCAAGTACAAGGGACAGATCATGAAAACTTCTAGGAAATGGGACTAAAAAAAAAAAAAATTTATGGAGGCATTAGTCCATCTTAGTCTGTGACCTAACACACAGAATGTGACAGATACAAAGTTCATTATTTGGGCTGTTATAACCAACGTGCAGTACTCAGCAACCACAAAAAAGGTACCATCCCAGACACAGTAGACCCATCTTTCACACAGCATGTTACTCTAGTTTTCAGATACAATGTCACTTTTTGAGCCTTTAACAAGACAGAAAACTTACCTAGAATAACAATATCACTGAACTTGGTGTCTATGCTTTACTAAGAGAAAATACCTATCAACCAGCCCCAATAAAGCTATCTCTATGGAAATAAACCTGTATGTATGTACGTGTGGATATATACACACACTTATCTATACATATATATTTATAAATATGTAACAACAATACTAATAATAATAATAATAATGAAGATAATCTGCCCAAACTGAAGAGCTTTGCATGCTACTAAGAATACAAATTGGGTTTATGTCTTCTTTTGGAAGAGGGCAGTAAAAGTGCATGCATGTGACAGCAGAACTCCATTTAGTTTGAGACTGCAACTGAAACCATTCTTTTCTTCTTCCACTTTCTAACTGAATAAAGGTTTACAAATGCTTGTAACTTGGAAGTTGCTGGAATCTCACAAGAGGTATGAAAGAAAAGAAAGCCTATTGTCAGTAGATGTACATTGGGTAAAAGTGGTCATTAGCACCAGCAGAAAAAAGTAGGGGTCCGGCAAGTTGAAAAAAATTAGGGTCACTGCTCAAGAATGCAATTCAAAATGTATTCCACTTTTTAGCATTCAAGTAACTCATGCATGTGACTGTTTCAACACTTGCAGTTGAAACACCTAGCCACGGGCTATGGCTGCAGGAAACAGTATTTTTAAAATTAGTTTTCAAGCAGACTCCCAGATTGTATTTGTAGCCGTATGTACACTAGATTAGCATGCCCACACGGACAGTAGCAAATGAGAATACATCTGGATAGAAACATTCCTCACTACTGCTTCAAAATGGCATGTTCGACAAGATGTTTAACAAAATTCAACTTGTTATTCAATCAGCCTACTAACAATCAGCCACTATGAAACCCTCATTTTAAATGTGTCTTTCTGTACTAGAACACCCAAACAGAAAACATTTTTGCAACTTGAGGAGACTTGCTTTTCTAAGTTTTTTTCTGGCTGTACTTAAATAAAAACCATATAGCGAAATCAACATGCATCGCAGTTTGACTACTCTTACACAGAAGCAAATGTTTTGTTTCAGAATGATGTTCTAGTTAAAATCACTTCTTCATAAAGGGGCAGGTTTAACAGCAATATTACAGAGAGGTGGAATAAATCTTGCTCCTTCCAAGCCCTCTTTGGTTCTCTCAATGTTTTCCTGAAGCACTCTCCAAATTACAACTTTATCCAATTAAAATCACGCAGTCAAAACCAGATTTCATTGCTTTCAACTAGAACACATTTATTTTCACTCCCAGAATCTTGTAACTATACTTGATGTGGAAACTCCTAATTATGTCACTGAAATTCAGTCAGTTGCTAACAGCTTCTTTCAAAGAATATGCAAAAGACAATATTTCTAAATAGGCCACCTTGGACTTCTGTGATTTTGGACTGCTTAAGCCAAGTCCATGGCTTTCACAGCTGAGCCAAGTAAAGGCAGTCTTGTCTTCTCTACAGCTGCACATTCCTAGTCTCCACTTTTCCTGGCTCTGGCCTTCAGGTGACCAAGCAGGAAATGATTCAAGGAGCTGATGCAGCGATCTAGCAGCCCAGCAAAGAAAGCCATCAACTTTCAGCCACAGTGGCTCCCTGAAGCATCAACCTGTCCAGCTGCATGAGCACTGGCACAAGGAACAGGGAGGAACTGCAGCTGGCTCAACATAGACCTTCAAAAACTTCTGTAGAAATAAACTCTAAGTGTCTCTGCCTTCTCATAACACCAGCATTGGCTGAAAAGGAAATACAAAAATCAAGAAAAGCACCTTGAGTCACTCATTTTAAGTGTTCATACCTGCACAGTAGTGGTCCTACTGTAACAAGCCAGATGAGATGGTGCTTCAACAGCCAACCCTCGCTGCAAAACTCCCAAACACAAGCAAGTAAGCAAGTCTGGGCATAGTGTTATGAAATAGTATTTTGCAGCTGTATTTTTTTGAATTAGTGAGACCAAAATTACTATGATGGTACGTATATTGTTATAATTTAAGCTCTGTAGTAATCTCAAAACACCAAGCGTGAGAATTTCAGCAGGGCTTTAACATTTCCTTCACAGTATTTCAGTGACTGCTCTTGAAGCACTAGCTTCTCTCCTGCTGATCTCTTCTTCCTTAATTATTTTTCAACTCTTGCATGAATGTTGAACTTGAGTACAACATTGCCTTTAGAACTAGTGGCCAAGGGTCTGTCTCTGCCTGTTGGGTTCCATGTTAGTGTGCTGTACTATCCTAAAACAGGGGGAAAAAACCCTCTGACGTTTTGTCTGGAAGCCATAAAGCCATACTATATTGCATTCATGTCTACTAATAAACAAACTTAAAAGTGGAACACACCCCTGAACCACTAAGAGATTTTAATCTAACTCTTTCTGTAAACTGATCCAGCTTGACCTGTCTGATCCATAAACCATACAAAAAAATCTTATTTTAAATCCTGATTTGCAAGGTTTTCTTTTCAATTTATGACTTTTCTAAAAAAGAGGCTAAATTGGTTCAGAAGCTAGTAGACCGTTGTAAAAACAAGCTGCTAGAACAAATTCTCTGTATTTATTCCTATGTCCACATACATCTTGATTTACTGTTACTTGCAAACTTTAAGTTCACAGAATGCAAGAGAAACATAATTCATGTTTACATGTAGATTACCCTCAAATATTTCAATAAACATTATACACTTTGTCATTCTCTTGTTTAAGAAGTCAGTGATGACACCAACTATCCTGAGAGCAGTCTTGAATCAGAAAAACATTTTTACTAATGGCATCATGCTTGTTGCTTTAAAATAACTACTCACATAGCAGCACAACAAGTGGTAGACCCAGTTAACAGTAACAGAATTTCGGAATGGCCAAGATGAGGCATATCACATGAAGAAAAGCTTAGGGAGGAATGAAAGATGAGCAAGTTGATTTGGGCTGTTACCACTGAAGGATACCTACACATTTTAATCACATGAAGCTCACAGTCAGGACGGACGGCTGGTTGCAACTCCCAAATATGCTCATGAACAAGCCTTGTGGCCTTTATATCAACATGACCTTGAAGATTCTGGTCATGTTTTTAATAGATCTTGCAGTACTACTCCAGATCACAACAGGACCATCACTTTCTTTTGAAAATACTTTATGTGGTGAATCATGCAACTACGAAGGAACGCCTACACAAACTTTTGGGGTGCAAGCCTGAAAATTTTTGAAGTAAATTGAGAAGACAGACTACAATTAAGATCCTCATCCCAAACTTTTGTTTACTTTACTGCATAAGGAGACGAGCTCAGTTTGTCCAAGTCAGCCAGAACAGAAGTAGAATAACACAACAGCAGCCAGCACATTCATTTGTAAACATGTCTTCCAGTCAATGGGCACTCAAGCAGGTTTCTCAGCAATGTCATATAAATGTTTAACCATGGATTGCTGCATCCATATAAGGCAAAGCAGCCAGTGTGTCTGATTAAATGGGTGTAAAATCTGTGCAATTCCTTGAGCCCTGGAACATACTGAGAGAACAGCAATTCCATGAACCAGGAGGCTGCATGTCTCAATGCAGACATGAAAACAGCTATATGGGAAGGGAAAGGGAAGGTACTGGAAGCCCAGGACAGTATCAACACCCCAGGACTAGAAGTCAGAAGAGGACAGAGGATGGAGACAAAACAGGGTTAAAAACCAAAGACAGAAAAATATCAAAAAGAAGATTAGGACCTCAATGGTTAAATTTAACCATTGAGGTCCGAACCCTAAATTGAGGATGTAGGAGAAAGGGGGAGAGAAAGGAAAGGGTGCCTAACTGGGCTAGGAAATGGAAACCAGTGAAGTGAAGAAAAATGCTGAGATGAAAAGATGTCACTTCTGATGAGGAACAACTGGAGAAAAGAAAAGATAAGGAGCAAGAGTAGTAAAGACAGGGGGAAATGACCTGAAAATTTCTGATAAATAATGCATTCTTCCCGGAGCAGGGAGTCTGTAACAGAGCCCAAGCAATTAGGCAAACATTATCTTTTTACTTTTGCTGTCATATGCGTGTAAAGGTTACTAGCAGTCTCTTTTCCCCACTCACAAAGTACTGACCACCTGTTGTCAGAGTAGCACAAACAACAGTTTCAAATGGGATGTCAAAGTGGTTGCCCTATGTGAGAACATGGTTTGCTCTCAATGTGCTTTGAAAACCTAAGGGAGTGCACCCAAAACTGTTAAAAGCACGTTACGTTGAACATATTTGAGCCTTCAAGGAGCTTATGGTCTCAATTTAACCTTTTGGCATTCACATTCCAGTACCAGGTGTAATCACAGACTGGCATTTTTGGTTTTCACCTAACTTGTGCTGTATTTGGGACATAAGCGAGATCTCTACCACAGTGAATGAGAATTACCGTAGAAGAGGTAGTTTCCTCTAGGACCTTCCCATACTGCAGATGTTGGTAAGGGGCAAACAAGCCAAACATTGCCAGAACAGAAGAGGACTATGGTCCCGACTCCTTCCTTTAGCATTCATACCAGAAAGCGAAGCCACTGGGAGCCACACTTTGTTCAAGTACTCTTACCTGAAAAATCACGTGGGAGGAGGGTAGAAATTTTCAAATATAGAGGAAAATCAATAGATACTGTTAACTCTAAACACAGGGGGCACTGAATCTTTATCCATAAAATATCAGCTACTGTATACCTCATGGAAATACAGTTAGACTATCAGCATTTGTGAGCACTGGGCACTGTGCTGACTTCACAGGAAAGTAATCCTTTGTTTTCAACATGAGGTTTGAAGACTAAGCAATGAGTAAGATAGATGGCAACATACATAAAGTATTGAGCAGGAGCTCACAGCAAGTCAGATTCCTCCTGAATGTGATGCCAGTCCTGAGGGAGAAAGTTCACAAAGAATGTACATCCTACGTACAACTAAAGCTGTCTGAACAAAGACTGCACAAGAAAGTCTTCTTTTAGCATTTTCTAGCTTTGAAGTTTCCTATTTTTGCAAGGCTAATCAGAAGAATTATCTTATTTTCAAATAAACTACAAATGTGATTGCGTAAACTATTTATTAACACCACACACAACACCAGGTTTTTGCAAGCGAGTGAGGATATACGGAGTAAATATATGGTTTATGAAAAGCCACAAAGCACTATGACACACACCACTAAGTATTCGGCAAATACAAATAGAAATGAAGTTCTGCACAAGGACTGAAGAGGAAGTGGAGACTGAACTAAAATGTGTTTGATTAATAAGGAAGTAATCATGAATTTGTATAGTTATTAAGGTTGTGTCAGTAAGTCCACCCATTCTGCAATGACAAAGTGATTTAAAAAAACCATACAGCAATAAAATGCATTACTCAACTAGGTTTATGAGAACCCAGTAATATAAATATAAAAGACAGCACCACGCTAAGAAATCTAAAATGTAACAGGGTAGGTTATTATTTTTTACACTGAGGGTGGTGGGACACTGGAACAGGTTGCCCACAGAAGTTGTGGATGCCCCATCATTGGAAGTGTTCAAGGGCAGGTTGCGTGGGGCTTTGATCAACCTAATTTAGTGAAAGATGCCCCTGCCCATGGCAGGGGGCTTGGACTAGATGATCTTTGAAGGTCCCTTCCAACACAAACTATTCTATGATTCTACAGGTGAACAAGTCTGAGGAGTGGAAAATATACCAGTGAAGACTACATAATTGTAGGTGCTCTTTGCAGTTACTTCTACAGCCAGGATATATATACACAGATTAATTAACCACCTACACATTTTACCTGAGTAAAGGATATCTAAATGAAAACACATTCAATGTGACAAACAAAAATATGTTTACCCAAATGCCTTGTCTCAGCTGACGTACTTTACTTGAGTAATGATCAGAGTAACACTTGACTCAAATACAAACCAGTAACAATAAGGACATGCTGCATGTGGGCAGCATCCCCTACAACTGAGACAGTAGTATGACAAAACCACAGAAATTTCTTTCAGTATTACTGTGGAGAGCAACAAAATTATCTTCCTGTATTAAACTTCAGAAGATGGTGTTTCATAAATTATCTGTGAAAATACTGGCTCCTAGGTAATGTGTAGTCAAGTTAGACATTTGCTTGGAAAACTGTTCTGCACTAGTAAGACCCAGCAAAATACTAGCCAAATTTATTTTTAAATAATAGTAACGTAATAGAGGGGTTTGGATAAGTTTGCTGCATCTCTCAAGTCTTTATCCCAAAATCAGGCTATGTATCTACAGTAGCAGTATGATGGCCTCTACTACACCCATCCATTTAATCAGCTTTATTTCTGGCAGAGCTATATATGTGGAGAGATATATTGTGTACAAACATATCATACCTTTTATACCTGCTTGAAACCATCCTGGAGGAGTCCTAAAAGAAACAGAAAGGAAAAACTAATTAACATTTCTCCTGTATATGTACTTCCAAAATACTTTATCACTCCACTGAAAATGAAGCCTGCAGTTAAGAGCAGGAGAAACAGCTGCGGTACAACTCAATTTCACACTGTTTTGCTGTCAGGAATAGTCAGAATACCAGGATTGTCGTCACCACGTTACTGCTTCTGAACATCAGCTCAGAACCCTTAAACAACAGCTTCTGGTTACATCTTAAAACTGGATGCACTATACTCCATCTCCCACCATCCAGAACATGCAGCTTACCAAAACAGGATACATCCTGCCACCAATACACCTTTCCTACCACTACCGATACAGAAACACTTGCGCACTTTGATAGCTGTTCATCTACTTGTCCAAGAGCAGCACAGCAAAACTGTTCCAATTCTTCGGCACCACTGCTGTCCTTCTGGACAGAACAAAAACCAAAACCAGCAAGTAGTACAGGGTTAAGACCCAAATCAATTTATTACTTATCAGCTGGGACATGGTAACTACAGGCATGCTCTTTGCCATGCTAACCCAGGTGTTGCAACCTCCATGAGAAAACACATTTTAAATAACAGCACGCATTTCAAACAAGTTCAATGGTGCAAAAACTATGCATCTGGCCCTTCAAAGATACATACATGGATTACTTGCAGATTACAAGTCTTACCGTAATTTTCCTAGCTTAAGGTAAGAACTTCATTATTTTTCTGATTCCCACAATGCAGTAAGAAGTAGTTTTCCCTAAGACTATGTTTTGTTTGGGGTTTGTTGGGTTGGGTTTGTTGGTGTTTTTTTTAATTTGAAAAAAAAAAAAATCCATTATGCTTTTGTTCTAGCTCTGTAAAATGGAAATGGAAACGAAAGGAAGAGTGGGCAAAAGGGCTAATTTATTTTTACATCATCCCTGAAAAAACATCAATGCAGTATGTACAAATAAGAAAACCTGAAACAATGTATTTGCATCAATAGTGCTATGCTTGTACCTTCTCAATATCAGTCTCATTACATAGGAAAATTAAGGCATGTTTCAACTGGTAAATGATTGCTCAGATTAGACAGGGTAAATCCACAAGTATTTTTTAGGATGTTGTAAGAAGAACATGAACCAATTATTTTATTAATCATAGACAAAACTCCCCCCAGCATCAACAAATATTAGGTAAAAAGTCAGGAAAGAACATTTAAGGACTTAACGAACTGAACAATTGTCTTTACCAGAAAAAAATAATGTCATAGCGTGAAATTCTGTCTATTTATGATGCTAACTGCAGACAAAGGAGTAAATGAGTTCTCAAACCAAGATGCAAGAGAAATTCCATCCACACTGAAAATCCTACAAAACATTACACTGTCTTCACTGATCGGTGTATTAATGTCTTTGTAAGTAACAAAACAAGCTAAAACATAGGATTAAAAATTATTTTATTCTAGAAAATACAGTTGACAAAAATATTTGTGTTACAGAAACAAAACTTTATCTTAAAGTGCATTTTATGTTATGAAGCATTTTCAACTTCTGCAATATGTGCTACACTTTCATTAATATAAGCAGAAGAACAGTATTCAACAAAGTTAAGTCATGGGAATTATTTGAAGAAACCCACAAAGTGGTGTAAAATCACTGTTTTAACACTGATACCTTTTATCATTGATGACAGCATCTGAGAAGTAGCAACTCACAGCTATGAAAGAGCAACCTAATTTCATCTCTAAAAGGGCAAGGAAACAGAGTTTTAAATTATACCAACACTATTTTTAACGTTTACAAGGGTACCTTATCTTTGAAAGGTCATGGCAGTAGGGGGAGGTTTGTGAGGACTGGAAGGAAATAAATGTCACTCCTCTCTTCAAGAAGGAAGATCCAGGGAACTACAGGCCAGACCTTACCTCATTCCCTGAGTAGGTGATGGAACAAATCCTGAAGGACAAGAAGGTGAAATCACCATGGATATATGAAGGGGAAATCATGCCTGGCTGATCTGACAGCCTTCTACAAGGACATGATTGGCTCAGTGGATGAAGGGAGAGCAGGTGATGCTTATCTTGATTTTAACAAGGCTTTCAACACCTTCCCACACAATATATGTATAGGCAAACTGTTGAAATATGGACCAGGTAAGTAGACTGTAGGGTGCAACAGAAAGTGGCTAGACTCCCGGACTCAAAGGGTTATGAACAGCAGCATGAAGTCCATCTGGATGCCAGTCACTAGTGGGGATTGATACAGGGGCCAGTACTGTTTAACATCTTCATTAATGGCCTGGATGATGGGACAAAGTGCACCTTGAGCAAGTTTGCAGACTACACAAAACTTGGACGAGCGGTTAATAATATATCAGATGGCTCTTGTGCCAGGCAGAGGGACACTGACAGGCTGGAAAATGACCTAACAGAGACCTCATGAAGTTCAAAAAAGGGAAATGCGAAGTCTTGCACCTAGGGAAGAATAACCCCAAGTACCAGCACATGCTGTGGAACAGTTGGAAAGCTGCTGTGCAGAAAAGGACTTGGGAGTCCTGGTGGACACCAAGATGAACATGAGCCATCAATGTGCCCCTGCAGCAAAGACGACCAATGGCACCCTCCTGATGCATTGCCAGCAAGTCAAGGGAGGTGATCCTTCCCCTCCGCTCAGCCCTGGTGAGACCACAGCTGGAGCACTGGGTCCAGTTCTGGGCTTCTCAGTATGAGAAAGACATAACAGAGACACTCCAGTGAAGGGCCACACCAACGATTAAAGGTTTGGAGCATCTGACACATGAGGAGAAGCTGAGAGTGCTGGGAATGTTCAGCCTGGAGAAGAGAATGCTGAGGAGGTATCTTGCCAATGCATATGAACAACTGATGGGGTAAAGTAGATGGATCCATACTCCACTGTGGCCAGAGAAAGGATGAGAGGCAATGGACAGAAATACAGGAAATTCAACCTAAACGTAAGAAAATAGTTTCTTACTGTGAGATTAAACACTGGAGCAGGTTGCCTAGAGACGTTATGGAGTTTCTATCCATAGAGATAATAAAAACCCAGCTGGCCACAGTCCTGAACAATTTGCTATAGTTGAGCCTGCTTTGTCTACAGGGTTTGCACTACAGACTTCCTGAGATTCCTTCCAGACCTTAATGATTCTGTGTTTCTGCTCTGCTCATCTCGAGCTTTCCATCTGCATTCTTCTCTCAGCTTAGGGAGTTTAAGTAAACATATACCTAACATCTGGCAGCTTCAGAGGATTTCATTCTGCCTTTTAATATTTTTATTTAGGGACTTGCCTATCTGAACTTTCACATACAGAGGACTGTAATGGTCTGATTTTTAGCTTTAAGACAGTCAACAATGACTGAGAAGGTGATTTCACTCTGGTGTACGTGAAGAGATTCAAGTAGTTTGACCTAACAGGTTAAGATACATCTTCACTGTATATGAAAACTGAAATGCCATTTCAGTATCAGTCACAGCTGTTGGAGGTGATGGTCTCAAACATCCTGGTTGTCCCATCAGCCATACACAAGTGGTTCAACTCACTTTTTAAGCTTGGATGGAGAAAGAGAGACACATAGGTGTCTGGGACAAAATTTTGCCTGTCTGTAGATAAAACTCTTGCCAATAAAGTAGAAACTCTGGGCTCTAAGCTTCTTCAGTTCTTATTTTTAAACAGCCTCTTTTTTAGGAAAATGCTGAAACCTTGAGGTTATGGCCATACTTCCTGGTGAACATAAGCCTCTGCTTAGGGTGAAAGGCACAATTCACAAGAATGGGAGAATTTGCACGTGACATTGCAGTCTAGTAAAGCACACGTACCCTTGTACAAATAAATCTCTGGATCTTTGATGTTTGTTTTCTACTCTAAGACACCAAAGGGATGCAATGAATGCATTTTACTTGTACACCCTCACATCTACCAAGACCTTTTCATATAGTAAATGCAAATATAAACTATAAAGCAATTTATATACATGGAGCTGTACATTTACCTCAACAGGAGGCTTCTAAAAGTTCAGCAGTACTATTCAGAAAAGACAGTTCTTCAGAAAAAGAAAGCTGGGAAAGCAAACAAATGCTCAGGGACAAAGTACATGGCAAATACTCTCATTTCCTACAAATGACAGCTGTTAAAACTAAAAAAAAAGAAAAATTAACTAGCCCTTTGTAACATATGTTTCTACAGCAAGTATTAGTGGTTTTTATTTTTGCATTTAAAACTATGAAGAAAAAGTTAAAAATACACACCTGATGCATAAAAACAATCTCTACTGATAACCAAATTAATCCTGCAGGTTTGGTAAATTGTGACTTTTATTATTTTGGAATCTCTAATGTAAATGCAAACCAATCATTCTTTAAGGTGATGATGCAAGAATGAGGGAAATATTATTTACCTCTGTTCGCATGTTCTGAAATTTATTTTGTGTGTTATTTATCCAAAAGTTGCTGGGAACAGGAATATATGTGGTTATACTATAAACAGCATTACATCTCTATTAATCAAAAATTAATCTAAGCCTTCAAACTATTCAAAAGCTCTTAAAATGAGGCGAACATCTTTTATAATTTAAGATCTTGCCTCCTCTGCTGCTTTTGGAAAAGAGAAGGTTGGCAGAAAGTGAAGAAGGGGAAGGAGAAAGGAGGAAGATTCCTGTTCTGCAAAGAATTAACCTAAGAGCAGACAATTAAGCATGTACATAACTACTAATTTACAAATCTTGCTTATATTTTTAAACTTTAAGTTTTAACCCATGTTTAAAATAACTAGTAATTACTATAAAAATGAGTGATTTGTCAAAGTAGTTGTTTATGAGCAATGAAGAGATAAGTTTAGTTGAAAGTTTCCTTTCAGAAAAGGCAATTCTCTTTACCGTCTGTGGAAATCCTGACCAGAAAAAGCAATCAGTAAAGAAGTAACACACAAAATTATGCTAATGGTTTCCTTCATACTGGAGAAAAAGTATTGCTGCCAAAGACATCTAACAATATTAGTTCTTCATCCAGGGTTGAAATCAAACACTCGTTTCAATACAGTATTCAAAACACAGTTTAAAAATTACTTTTACTTCTTGCACATGATCTCTGGCAGCTTACATTAGCTTTTAGCAGTGTACTGTTTATACTGCTAATAAATTACGTCATCAAGTAGTCTTGCTCTTGTTCCATCACAAGTGGGAGTTCAAGAACACTGAAGACTGACATATGTCAGCACTGCTCCATAAAACTGGTCATGCTCCCTTTTCCTCATGCCTACAAAAGTGTTTGTGCAGCCACGTGTTAATGTGCGACAGGGTGTGATCTAAGTGAAAATAACCAAGGAAAAAGCAAAGATTTGTCTCATTCCACATAAGCTAATTCACCACACAACCTAACACACACACCTGCTGCACAAGAGAAAGAGAATGCGTAAAGGCAGAAAAGGCATTTCCATTAATTAAACCATTTACTGCTAATTAAATTTCTGTCAGACTAGGATGTAACTAACCTTACTCACTCCCCTCTCTGCTCCTAGCTCATCTTGGTATTTCATCTGACCAATACAGAGATTACATAAACAAGCTGGTCATCAGGCTTTAAATAAATAGAGTTGCCTGCGTTTACAAGTGTCTGACAAAGATTTCCAGATGTTAAACCAACCCAACCGTTACAAATCCACTAGCTAAAATGCACTAACAAACATTGTTTTTAAATATATACAAACACCAGAGTCAGCTAGACTATGAAAATGGTTCACTGGAATCCCTTGAAAGACTACTTAAAAGTTTCGCAAACAACTAAAGCAATTTGCCTGGATGAAATCAGGCTGCTCGGGTACACTGGGATATATACTGGCATGAAGAATACGTGCAGTGTTTAAGAATTTGACTATGCACTAGTGTAAATTATGACTACATAATATTCCTGCAGCATGCAAGGTTAAATTTTGACTGCAACTAGGCCAAAACAATCTCTTTTTTTCATTCAATGAAAATATGGGCTTCCTATAAAGTCTCCTATAGGTTCTTCAAGATGTGAGCAGATACAACTTCACTGCATGGAGGAAGGAGGTCTATTGCTGGGGTTTCTTGCCCTTTTACATACAAAGGAACAGGTAGATTCTATCTCCATCCAGCCAATCAAGTTAACTCCAGTCTCCTTCACTAGTCCCATCTCGATTAATTACATCTCCTTTCTTCTTACATTCAGCACAACTTTACGTTGCCATTTCCTTGGAAATGGAGGTTACGTATCTTCTGCAATGCAGTCTAAGTTTCATTCAGAGAGTAAAGTGTGATAGCATCTGAATGCCTGACAACTGAAAGGCATAGAAATTCAACAACAGAAAGCAAGAGTCATGGAGGTACAACTTACCTTCCATTCCTGATTCTAAACCATTTGAAAATTCTAGGGATGCTTTTCATGGAATGTACTTGCACCCCTGGCAGCTGTGCACTTTCTATATCTCTACTTGGACAGAACACTTGTACGTACAAAACCATCCCTGGCTCCCTCTCCTCACCTTATTCTTCTAGCTGCCAAGACTTCACGTCTGTTTCTGCAATTCATTACATTTTATTTTTTCCTGGTGTGGATTTCCTAAAGATGACCTTAAACACTCTTTACTCACCCAATAAATCTCTTTTACAAGCAGTCATTCTAAAAATTAGCTTTTATTTCTAAAACTGGTAAGAAAGCATGAAGTTATCACCACCTATTAGCCTGCTATAAAATAAACTGAAACAGGAACCTGTTAAGATTAAACAAAACCAAAAGCTGACCTACTGTTCTGAAATAGCCTGACAAATTTTTTCATATTTTTGATCTTCCTTTGATTTGTACTCTGTCAAGTTGGAATCAACACATTTTAAGAGAGCCTTGCTTCATTTCCATCCAGCTGATCTTTTTAAAACACATCATAATGAATCACACATAACAGAATAAAACTCTGAGCAGGAAAAAGACGTTCCTATATACTGGAGATTACAATTCAATTGCCAGAACTATTCTGATACTGTGGCACCCAGATACTTAATTCCAGGTGAGCAGTACAGAACCTCTTCTGTATGAAGCAGATGATGTAACAAGCAAGACCTAAAAAAACGTCATGGGGAAAAGGAAGACACAGTTTCTTTATCTGTGCTAAAGAGAGGAAATTTAAGGTTATTACACCCTCTGGTCACATATTTCTGAAATACTGGCTGATCGATTCAGGTAAGCATTTTATAAAAGTTAAAAGGCAATGACATTACAGTCTATACAAGGATGATGCTTTCTTTAGCAAGGAAGCCGTAAAAGAAACTACAAAGGTAAGTTCAATAAATAAATTAATCTTCTAGAGCATCTGCCTATATTTTTTTATTGAGAGAGACACAGAAGGAGTCAGACCAAACCGAAGGTCCAAAGAGAAGACCCGTCTCCAGATGCAGAGTAACCTAAAAATTAATTAGGACAGCATCACAAGTTATCCATTTCCTAGACTGACTTTTAATTTCCCTGGTCCTTTCAATGCGGCCCATATGAAATCCATACATCTCAAACAGGGTCCAGGCAGTCTTTTCTACCTCTTGACTTTGCAACTCTTTGGGGAGAAAAGCTTTTCAATTTCTTTTTTCAAAAGAGAAATCTGAAAACATGCCATTCTCTGTGATGTGTGTGCGCTTCTGGACTGTGGATGAACGATGTCCTGGGTAAAACCACTACAGCTCCCTTTACCTGACAGAGCACAGCCTCAGTGAATACCACACATCCAATATACACATGCACAGCGCCTGTTCATGGGCTGGTTTTGCTTTTCCAGAAATCAGGA
This sequence comes from Phalacrocorax carbo, assembly GCF_963921805.1. NCBI lineage: Eukaryota > Metazoa > Chordata > Aves > Suliformes > Phalacrocoracidae > Phalacrocorax > Phalacrocorax carbo. The sequence continues at coordinate 44,198,528 of NC_087513.1, forward strand.
GCAATAAAGACAGACATGCAAAGAACTCTTACCAAAATCTGCCAGGATCCAAGGGTACCTATGAACTCTGGCTCAGCACCAGCCTGCCTGGCTCCTGCAGAGCCAACTCAAGCATTCTTACACACAGCCTGCCTGGGCACTGCACCCAGCAGACACAGGCATGCCCCATTCTGAGCCCAGCTGAGTGGGAAGCATGGCTCAAAGGCACTCAAGTGCCTTGAAGAAGAGCCAGCCAGGCTCTAGCACGGGCAGCAACACTGAAGTCTGCCATACAGACATTCATTCTGTCTTGACCTACTGAAATATATTTGCACCATGTTACCAAAAGTGTTCTGCAGTACACACATTATCCATCTCTAATTACTTCACAGGATAAAATCCAGCTAGTCCAAATATTAAATACCTGTCCAATTGTGAAGAAAAAAATCAAATATTTGGGTACACCAATTAAACTGTGGCACAACTTTAGGTCAGACTGATTTTATACCATGTTAATATTCTTTAAAAATCTTAACATAAGGTTTTTTATCTGCTTCTACATAATTCCATAGTTGCAGAAGTATGAATGTTTGAAGTGAAGAAAAACTCATTAGAATACATAGGTTCACGGTGGTTATTTGCCTAAAAACCGATATGAACTAAATCTAATGGCTAACTTGGCTTACAAACCTATTTGTATTTTTATACAAACAAATGAAGTATTTTAAAGTTTGTTAGTTCTTATAGTTCACCAGTATCTCTTGATCAGCTTTAAGACAGATTTTAATAACAGAGTCACAGAATACTTTAAGGTTGGAAGGGACATAATATTTATGCTAAATATATCACATACATATAAGTATATTTATATATTTTGTGTTAGATTGTAACATATTGTTTTCGTATTGACTGACAAACAGTCATGTGATTTAAGTAAGACTATAATGTTTACAACGTCCTAGAGGTTTCAAAATTACCTGATGAAAATTTCCTCAGAAAAAATGAGACACTAATATGAGAGAAAATGAAAGGAATACATAGTATTTCCACCTAGTGGGCTAAACCCCAAAGGGGGGGGGGGGGGGGGGGCGACAAACCCCCTCAAAAAAACAGATTGGAAAAAGAGTCAGGGAAAAGTTAAGTGTCCTTACTTCTGTTTACTTAAGTCAGCCTCATTTTTTTACAGCCTCATCTACTACCTTTAATTAATAAGGACTTCAAACAAGAACACAGACGTGCTAAAATGCCTGAGTGTGAGTGATACGCATTTTTCCTGTGAAACCGAAGAAGTAAGTTATGAGTCATCTCCCTGTTTACACAGAGCCAGGAGGCCATGGAGAAACACTGCAAGAACATCTAGGGAATCAAATCAGATGCCTAACAGGAAGGTAATTAACCTCTACTCCTTCCTATGAAGAAACTATCAAGGACATTAGGCGAGAGGAAAAAAATTAAAGAAACACCTGCAGGTAAAACAAGTAACTCCCAGGGAAGTCAAGTATCATCAAGAAAAAAACAGCTCCCAAAAATAAGGAAACCAGAAATACTCACTAAAATATATGAACAGAGTTTTTTCTTCATTCATGATTCTCCATTTCTACACCCAAGCAATATTCAAAGAGCCAGAACAAGAGCTCAGGGCAAGCAGTTAGGCATTTGGAACAAAGGCTTTGAAGGAGCTGATTACATCAGGCTGACAAAACCTGACTAGATCTCAGGTGACTCACTGACAGAGCAGAACTGCAAAAATTAGCACAAAGATAGTGATTATATCCAACATATGGCCTTTATGGATCAGTGTTGCATAGTCGTGAACTGAAAATGTAGGCTTCCTAGAATTCCCTGAAAAGAAAGGGAACTTGGAAATACTTGCACAAAGCTTCCAAATTCAATGCGGCAGTCATACATAAAGAAATAAACAATCAATACCAGAAACCCGAAGAACACCTCCAACACATAAGGAGAAAGTACAGGATCTAAAACACATGACTTGATGCCGAAACAGGACAGCATTTTAAAAAAAAGGATAGAATTCAGACGGGTGTAAACCTTAATGGCTCAGACAAATTGAGCAGTGTGAGAATCTTGAATCACAGAAGAGCTACATCATGATATGAAACCCACAGCAGAGGTGATGACAGTGAAAACAAACAGAATTTGAAGTACTTTACAGCAAGTGTAAGTATAAAATCCTGCACAGAGCTATGTGCATAGGCCCTTCAAAATCCACTAGCCTGAGCCCAGACATATAGACAAAATAGAAATTTCTCAAAATTATTTTTGATGGGATTTGTCTCACATGTTACAAAGCATTACAACTTTTTAAACCTCACCCTAGGGAGCTGAGCTGCTTGTTGACTTGTCTACACCATGCTTTGCACACTATGTACTAGAAACGTAACTAGTGATAAAACCAGATTCTTCAGTGGAACCAGTTTAAAACAATGAACCATCCTGTCCATATCTACTAGGTGCTGGTTCCAAGAAAAGAAAGGAGAGGCCCTTGTCAGTGAATTTACCAGGAGAATGGGCCTGATAGCTCCTACTAACCAAAGAGTAAACGGAGACAGACGAGCCAGAGGCTACTCTATGGCTCTGAAACCAAATGACACAATCACCACAATCATACTCCAAAGCTCTTGACTGTGCATCTCCTTCATGTCCCATGTGGCACCGCCAAGAAATAATAATCTCTAGGCTTACCCCTGGTTAAAAAGCATCAGAAATAATGCAAATAATGCAAAGGCTGAACTACAGCCCAAAGTGGTGTTTTCATAGCATGAAACCTAGGTCTGTGTTGCACACCCCAGTGTGTTGATTACAGGCGTGCAGCTGCTCCTGAGCTACCAAAGGCTAGCAGTGTCCTCATAGCACTAAACAGCAGCCAAACCTGGTGCTGTGATGTCCATACTACATGCGAGGAGTGGTTCCTGGCACATTATTCCTCAAACAGTCCCAAGGTATGCAACAGGAAAGCTCTAGGTAGCATGAACCAAAACCATGCCAGAAAACCTCGCTAATAATTAAGCCATAAAGCTCTAACAGCACTGCAGTGGTTGAGCTCACACCCAGGTCTTACTCTTTTCAGCAGTATAAATTTAGTCAGACTGGCTCCACCAGACAACTCTGATTTCTGGATTCCTCCCCTGAGCCATCACATTAATTACACTAGTCTACAAGGACATAGAGAAGCACCACTATGGAACTGGAATAGGCAGCTTCTTAACACAAAAGCACATCTGAGTAACTACTACTGTGTTATTCTCTAATTTAGTATTAATGACAAATGTATGATCCATGTTATGAAAATGTTTGAACAACTATTGCTGTGTACATTTCTGTAGAGCTGCATAAGTTTTTGTTCATCTTTCTGCAACAGTGAGTAAGTTTTCTCCCCTCTCCACTTTGCACATACACATTCAGCAGGGGTCCCCTTGGTCCAAGCAGGTTCTTGCAGAACGGTGTCGTCCTCCTCTATTCACATACCTCAAGTACTTATAACTTCATTAGCTAGGCTTCAGACTTCTTCCTGTCATGAAAACAGTATTAACTAAAATTCTGCCTCTAGAAAAGAATAGCAGAAAAGTACAGGAATCAGGAGTATTCCTTTATCTTACAGAAGCTTTTGACATCAGTCAGGCCATGTCATTTATTTGTAAAAGCATCTACGTTAAGAAGTCCTTCCTTCTTCAATAGATTTGTATTTACAAGAGGGCTCTTCCTCCCACAGAAACCTCTGCTAGTGTATCATTATACTCCACCAGATCACATTTTTCCCCCCAAGAAATTCTAAGAGAAGATTGGAAGGAGACACTCAATTAGACATCATCATTTTTGAGAGCTGAACAGAATTTCCATATTGACTTTCAGAGATAAAACAATCTTTTCAAACCACCATTCAGTTAGCTGAGTTAAAAAGTGATGCCAGTCCAAAAAAGAAAGTATGTGGGAAAGAAAATTAATTCCTTCACATGAGGCCCCTGCTGACTGCTCAAAACATTAGCTGGGAATTTAAGAAATGGCTTCCCATTCCTTCTGGCTGTATAAAAGCTGCAAACCAGTGTAACACCAGCTAATGCACCAGCTGATGCAATTCTGGAGGATAGCTTCACGAATTCAACTGTGAAAGAAACAAACAGTACAACAACGAAGCAAATGCCTGCTCATACAGGCTGACAACATAGCAGCAACATCTGTAGATAAGAAAAAAAGAGAAGTAAACAAAGAAAAAAAAAATCTTAAGGGAAGGATCACAACTGAACGTAAGAGATACACACTTTGCTTCCCACTTGGTCGGCACAAGGATTTACAAAGTACCTGAAGAGCAGGCTGCGTAACACCTGCAGTTCCTAGGCACACATAATTCTGACGCGGGAGTTAAGAAGCCTCCATGCCGCCTTGCCTTCACAGATACAAGCTTGATACAGTTTTAGTTTTCACACAGGTCTTGTGATGAATAGTCATAAATGTGCATAGACACACAAAACCGAGTATTCAGTTATAAGAGACTTTATAGGTACATTTAATTTCATTTACTGGGAGTGAAATGCATTCCTGAAACAAAATTTTAAGCTAAAACCTATTATCCACTAAATTAAACTTTACTGACCAGAGATGTTAAAAATGTTCGTCATTTTGTATTTTTTTCTAAGAAAAGCAAAGTTTGCTTGTCGAGGTAATCAAATTTACTGAACACATATGATGCCTTCCACAAACAAATGGAAAGTTTTCTCTTTTTGATCAGTTTTTATGAAGACAAATGTTGATAACTGATATTAGTATTTCTCTACAAGAGCAGAAGTCAGGTGACTCAAAGTAGGGGTGCCCAACCTCCAGCCTCAAGGCTACACATTGCCACTCAGAACAACTTCACCTGGCTCATCACAAGTTTACAGCCACGCCGCTTTCCCTTCAGCCTCACATCAGTAACTGCTCATTCTCAGCTTCCTGATTTCTTAGGGGTAAGGTGGACCGCAATTTCACTTCTAAGCACTTTCCGAAAGCATCAGCGTTAGGTAGTGCACGTGCAATATAGCTGAATCAGATTTGCTGAGCATGTGCAGATCCTTTGGGAACGTAAAGCCCACTGAACGTGCGTGTATCAGCAGCACTACACATAGGCACACATATACTAAATTTGCTCACATGGGAAGAGAGGAGGAGGATTTTGGCAGAGGAACCTATGCTGCTACAACAATGTCTATTACATAGCCCATTCAGCTGAGAAATCCAGACTCCACTGTTTCAAAACTCAGTTTCTATTAATAAACACACACATGCACAATTTAGCTAAAAACTAGCAATCTCATTTTTTGTAAAACAATTCATTCAGTGTCTTTAAAGCCTCCAAACACCACCATGCAACATTATTACCCCTAAACTCAGAGAAGTTACCTTGAGGATTAATTAAAAAGTTACTACGTGGGGTGTTTTTTCATTCTTGTCTCTAATAATACAAACAAAAAACATTTCAAGAAAATTAAGACTGCGAAGTCAACTAGTTCAAAACAGGTGAGAACATGGTTGACTTGTGCAACTTTTGTTCAAACTCTTATAACTACATGCATCATGACACTGAGTTTCCTGACATCGTCACACAATATTTTTCCACAAGATCTCCTACGTGGAGCACAAAGAGTACTCAGTAGCATTCAGTATTTTGCATTTGCTTGTTTTTCATGAATCGGCCACCATGCCTTATTTACTGCTATTCACATACTGGAACTGCACTGAACACACACCTGTATTGCTAGGAACTGCTGAGTGAAGGTCTCATCATACATAATCACAGAAGGATGGAATTCCTGTGTTCCTGTTTTCCTTATACAGATCACAGGAATTCTCTGAGTCTCCCAAGCCACGCCGAGCGTGACAGCTGAACATCTGAAGCACCGGGTTCATGTCATGAGGTGTAGAGTGCAGCAAGTTCCCTGCAACTGATGTCATCTACTTCAAAAATACTGTATGCGAGACGTACTTCAGATGCAAATATATTTATTGAATTTGAAAACTCTTTAACTCCTTTTTATGGGATCCTTTTTAGACACACAAAATTTCATCGTCTTTACTGCATTTGCTATTATTGCTTAAGTGGTTTGTGAATATTAACAACTGTTTTCACACCATCTCTGCGAGATGGATCATGTTAATGAGCAGCTACAAAACCCAAGATCAGTATTATCTGGTTACTTCACCAACAAATATCAGAGTCTTACTATCTGATTTTGAAGAATTACATACAACTTCCCATCCTCAAACACAGTTCATCCTAATTTACATATTTCTGTATTTTAATCACATTTTACTTTCTTTTTTAAAAAAATGCCATATTATAATCACATTATGTAAAATAATACTTGGCCTAACGCCTGAAGAAATATAGCATAAAAAAAATAAAACATGTCTTAATACATTTGGGCATGCTCTGCAGCACAACTGAATTTTTTCTATGGACAGCAATTAACACAAAGTAACATCATGACAATAGACTAATAAAAGATGAATTATTACTCTTGAACGCACGCACGCAGTTCTTTGCAAGAACTACAGGAAACCTAGATGCACAACATCCTTGAAGAGTTGTGGTCAGGTATGAATATGGTAATGACATGAGTATCACTACCTCATACTTTGGATAATGAAGGTAATTGCAAAATGATGCTGTATGACATACACTGCTGTGCAAAATAAAAAGCCAGGAAATGCAAAATAGACGGCTATATACTACAATACGATTGAGAAGCTTATTTAGCAACAAATTCTTGGCATAAGATTCAAGTACAAGACTCTGGGGAAGCTTGTGTCAAGCAGGTTTTCAGCTCTGTTTCCTAATGGAGATGCACGTAATACTTCAGTTCTTGCATTTCTCGCAGTTTGTCAACAGCTAAGTAGTTCACCAAAGACTTTCACTCCCTAACTTCATTTTATTTACTGCTTTCAGCATAGCTTATAACGTGCTTCTATTAAACATTTACAGCTTTGTAACACCGGAGTGCATCATTGCTTCAGAAAATTTTAGCATGTTGGGTCACATCTAAAGTAAAGGATGGTATTTAAGCAGTCAGAACTGCACCAGAGGACCCCGTTCCTTTTAGAAATTGCCTGCAGTGTTCTGGTGAAATGTTAAGCTTCTTTAGAACAAAAGGTTTAAAAAGTATCAGATATGGTTTTCCTTCAATTTTTATAGTCTCTTGGATGGCTTAGGACTAAATGCACAAGTCATAACTAAATGGACATGATAATATATCAAGTTTAGATTACTTCACCAGCCATCTAACCTATTTACTACTGAAGTTATGATGCCCAGTCTGCTGTGGCACAATTTTATAATTATACCATTAGGTGAATGCACATAGACATTTCATCCTATCTTCACCTCCAATCAACTAGAAGGATTCTTTCAGAAGTCCTGGGTAATTTCTACACTGAACAGAATGATTATCCAAGCATCTATCGGAAGCTGATCTCTTGCAGAGAACAAAACCCTGCACTGCTGCTGCAGAGAAGTGAGAGCTATCCAAGACATAGCAATACTACTGTGCTTGCAAGTCAGTGTTCTGAGTTGAAAATTAGAGCAACTTCTCCTTTTATTATCTTGGATTAACAGTTCCACACAAATTCAGTACTAGGGTCAAGCTTTAGCTTACCTACTAATGCACATAATTTGAATTTATTTCAAGAACACGATACAACATATAGTATAAAGACAAGGCCCAGTGCTACAAATGAAGTGGGGTTTTTTACCTAGCAAATCTGTCTAGTGTTGCTGTGTTTCATGTGGATGTTTAATTGTCTCAAATGTACCTTACAAAGTTGTATCTTGTATAAAATCATTTCGTAAGATTCAACATCTTAAAATATCTTTAATTTCTTGTTGCTGCACAGTCTAAGAGCAATACAGAGACTCCAAGAAATGCCCATTATAATTGTACACACAAACCAAATTAATAGTTGGAACAAGATGATCGCAATTTCTAAAAAGACTGCAAGGGTCTTGAATGAAGTCCTGGGCTTTGCAGCAGTATAGAACATGCAGTCAGGTACAGCAGAACAGTTTGTTTGGCTTAACATAAAGAGTGAGTCTGTCTCCCACCAGGGTCCCTGGCTTCAGAATGCCTGCGAAGCAGAATTCCCCTACCAGTTTCATGCCAGCAATACAAATCCAAATGCAGGTTTCTAGCAGATGACCATAGAGAGATCCTCAGCAGTCATTCCATACACAAAATTTATTGGTAACTGTGATAGTTATGATCTGCAGTTTCTTAACTTGGAATTAAGAGATACACTGAACAAATTTTGCTACTGTGTGACAATAATAAAGATCAGCATTCCCTTTTTACAGCAGGATACTCTAAATCATTCTCATTTTTATAAATCGTTACCCTTCACTCAAAGGATCCAGAGTACTTATTTCAAAAAGGTTGAACCTCATTATCTGAGCGACCAAGAGCTTCCCCTTTTCATGCTCACAGGCACAAAAATTGGTATCTTACTCTCTAACTGATCCCTATTTCCAAGTTATGTTAGTAGCAAAAATCATTCTTATGTGCTTGGTCCAGGTTTGCCAGGGAGAGGAAAGGATTCCGCCCATCTAACTGTAGACGCCTATATCTGATCTACTGAGACCCCTTTTGTCAGTGGGGAGAAAAAACACACATCTAGAACACAGTAAAGCCTGTCCCCATGCCAATGTCAAAAATAACTCTGAAGAACTCAAATACCTTGTCTCTTGGTGTTTTTGCCAATACATATATACTGACCTATCCGCATGTCTTACGCTTAAATAACAAACTGTTCACGGCTGATGAAATTTTTCAGTGTGTTCATCCAGTGCAAGGCACAACTGGCATTCACAGACACTATAACGTTTGAAATAAAATGAGAGAAGGAACCAGAGATAACACGAAGCAAAGGATTTCAAATGCCTTCCAAGCTATTGAGAATGACAGTTCTGTGTGATTATGGCATAATTTCCAGAAAAACGACCAGTTATAATTTGAAGGTTTTAAGGGATGAAGGACCTACACTGCAAGACTTTATGTTCGCTTTGGATCAATCTTCTCAGCCTTCCCAATTTGCTCTCCAATTTTCCAAGACCACCACAAAGTAATAGACACCACAACATGCTATCATGCTCAGATATCACTGCTATAATGACATACAAGTTATGTTAACCCTACTGCCACAGGATTACACCAAAAAGAGCACATATTTGTGGATCTGGTCTCCTGAAATATTCCCCAAACAACTGAATGCCAGGAGGCAGATGACCACGGTATCAGCACAACCTGAATGCTTTGACGTAAAATTTTGTGTTTTACATCCTTGCATATAGTGGGTTTTGGTGGGGGGTTTGGGGGCATCAACATAATAGTAGTGTTTTTCCACCTTCTGGAACTCAGCAGCTCTTCTAAGAGACTTTAAAAAAAATCATCGTACACTAATCATTTTTCCAGCCAAACCTTCTAAGTTTTTTTTATGCAAGTTATCTTTATATTGTGTACATACTAACACCTCCTTCACTTAAGAGAAGACATTCATTACCCTGAACATAACATCATTTCTGTCCAACTTCAAGAAAGACATTGCTACCAAAGCTTTTTGCACTCTTTTTTAATTTTACCATCCTTGCTAAGCAAGAGCTAGATTTGTATAATTGCCAGACTCCATTGATTCCTAGTTAAAATAGTAACTTCAGTAACCTTAAAGTAGGAACTTTAACTACGCTTGTCCTTAGCATTACACATTTTTACCTTATTTGCAAGAGTTCTAAGCTTCATTACATATACATTATCACTCTCCGTCTGCATCCCCGTACACATCGATGATTAGTGCAAAGCACTGTGACTCACAAGCTGAGAGCCACTGAACTGCAGCATTAAAAACAGGAGGAAAATCAAGCAAGGAAGTCAGAGCCAGATGTAACAATATAAATGGTGTTTCGGAGTGAATTGTTGATTCACTTGGTGAGGGCGTGGCTTTCCACGCTACCTTTTGCTAAGGTTGAGTAACAGTTCTGATTGTAATTGGTTTTCAATGTTTATAATGTTGCCAGACTTAACATGCTCCATATTTCCAATATAAAATGATTGAGAAGCTGATTTCAGCCAAATAGTTCTGCTGCAGGGAAAATACTCTCACATCTGGTACGTTTTTAGATCTATTCTTCAACAAATCTCCTATCTCTGTGCTTTAGATCAAGGACTTCAAATTCAGCCAGAGTTTTCACAAAGTGTACATTTTGCCCATGAGAAGTAGAACAGCTACTTCAGACAACATTAAAATTGAACTGAAAGAGCAGGTTAAGGATTGGAAACAAAACATTATTCAGCAACGGATCTGTCCATCATACATGAAGTCAATATTAACTGTCTTGTTTCCCAAATGTCACAGTAATTATGTATTTATAAATGTCATAAAATGATAACAGAATGAACACATCAGTGAATGTGTCTGTAACTACAGAAATGTATTTGTTCTGCTTAGCAGATAGAACTAGAATAAATATTGGTCAATGGCAACTAGAATTTATCAAATTCTTAGATCTAAAACAAACTACTTTTAAGGACAGAATTAGGCTTAACTGCTGCACAGAGGAGAAACAAAAGGGAAGTCAGTCATCAAAGCTGAAATAACACTGCTGTCAAATTCTGTTCAAATTGGGCAATTTCTAAGTCTTCTCATAAAAAGCGAGTTGACAGCGTCAGTAATAAACTGCTTAAGTCTTAGCAGCTACAGCTTTCTAAGGTTCCATCTGTTCAGTACGTGTGCCATCCTGGGTCTTTGCCAGATCTGAGGACTGGGACTCTCTTGTGTATTGTTAGTGACAGGACACCCCTGCTGTGCTCTGTCAACAAAGAAGTAGTGCCTGTTGGAATACAGAGGTGACAAACTTGGAACTGTGTAGGATACAATTAATACAGACAGCCTGGTAAATAGAAACTGAGATTACTGGTCAAGAAGAATAGAAAACGTGGATGAAAAAACACTGGCACAGGAATATAGCCAAAGCATTATGTAATAATGCCACTAGGGGAAACAAGAAGTGACAACTTTCAGAGTATTTGTTGAAGAAATGAAAACAGAGTGAACACAATAAGACAGACTCTAACAAGCAACTTGGAAAAAGTATGAAAACATTTCAGAACGAGGAACCCTGCCAAAGAATCTGCAATGACAAGAGATCAAGTTTTAAGAGGCATGCTCAGAGACAGTTTCTCTGCAGAAATGTTTTTGTTGGTGTTCACCATGGAATAGCATGGTAAAGGTCTCACATCAGAGTAGTTCTTCATGGAAGACTCAACGGGTCTGTTTCAAACAGATGCACTGGTAGAACTTAAAAACAGATTATCAAAATGAAAAAAAAAAGAAAGGAAAAAAGCTGATTGCCAGAATGAAAAGGTACTTACTCCTTGAGCTTTGAAGGAACCATTGATGTTACTGAGAAATGTAACAGCTAAACTACTCAAGATCATATATAATCTCTCTCTTAAAACTGCTCTAGTACCAGTGGTTAACATAATCACTATCTTTAAGCAGATTCTAGAGTAGGAGAGGGAACTATAGACCAGTAAGCTTGATATTTATACTGAATAAACTGGTGCCAGTAAGCCTAAAACAATTAGGGAATAAGGAGGTAAATATGATATAGTGTAGAAGAGTCACCAGGGCACATGTAAAGTAGTTACACTTCACAAATCTAATACAACTTTTTAAATGACAAAATGTCCAGAAGAAAAAGTTGGTTGGCAGCCTACCGAGTTTCAAAATGGCATTCCCCAAAGCCTCTTAGAGAAATTAAGCCACACTGCAATAACAGGTAATGTTCTTCCATGAATAAATCACTGGTGAAAAGAGAAAATAATGCTGGGCCTTGGTGTTCAGCTTTTGCAGTGGATGGAGTACCCCAAAGGGTTCCATGGGAACCTGTTCTGGGACCTGTGCTTTCCAGTATATTCAGGAAGCAGATGTCCACAGATGCCACTCTGGAGAGAAAAGATGAGGGTCAACTGTAAAAACATGCAGGACTTCTCTATTGGGAGTGGTAGGGAGGTGAAACAGGAGATTAAATTTAGTGTACATAAGCACAAAGTGAGACAAAAAGGCAAACAATGCTTCTAAATTTACATATGCATCAGCCTCTGAGCTGGCTATTATTACTCACCGATAACCCCAAAATGTTAGGTAAGAGCATACACACACAACAAAAAATGTAACTCAATGCTCAGCTGCAGACAACGAGGCAGACTATCAGGAATTATCAGGAAAGAAACAGAGTGCAAAACCACCATTAAACCACTCTACAACTGCATGCTGCACTGAACTCTTCAGTTCTGTTTCCTAATCCCAAATAAAATATAGCTCAAACCAGAAAAAGTACAAAATATTACTACCTCCTGTACAAGGAACAACTGAAGAAAATAGAATTCTTCAGCCTAGAGAAGAGTCCACAGAGGGGCTGTGCTCTCTCTGCAGCATTCAGTCACATGAAGAGGAAACAGTTGTTCCCCATGTCTTCCACGGGGACCCCTTGGTGAAATCACATGGAAACTGATGACAAATGACAGGTTCAGCTTAAACAAAAGGAGACTGTTCTTCACATTCCAGGTAATTAACCCACGAGCATGTGAAAGACTGGGCAAAATTTTAGGAGCGTGCATCCAGACCCACTAAATTCAGTGATGCCCCCTCTGGTTCAGGTGGCTTGAAAACTACCTCTATGGGCTTGCTCTGTATATTCTTCTCCTTACGCATGTGCTATTGCCTCTGTTAGAGGCCAGAGGCAGAGCTAGATGGAATCAGTGCATACAGGTGGACTTGCGCATACTGTTAGGTAACAGAAGAGAAGGAGCAAGACGACTGGCTAAAGAGACTAAGGGCACGAAAAGAAAGAGACAGAACATGTGCCACAGGTAGTGTAGCATGCAGGAGGAGTGTACAGGGCCTAACTGGCAAGGCTTTGATGGGGAAAGGGCTGCAGAACTGAGTGTAACCTGTGGTGAGGTGACTGGAGAACCAAAAAAGGGGAAAAGAGGTTTCACAGACAGCAAAGAGTGTTTTCCCTAATTCTGTGTGCTTGTTTCAATACCAAAATCCGTAATTCGAAGTTTGGTAACTGACAGTGAATTAAATAGGGAAAACAGATCCTGATTTGAAAAGTTTACCTCAAATTAATTGAATTTTCTAAAACTATAAGTATTTTTTACTTGAATCTCCAAGATTCTCTTCCTGTTATCAGATGAGTGTTTGGTGGACATGGATACCTTTGCCTTCAAAGGCCCTACAGAAACAAGGGATTTTGTTCTCCAAAACCAGTCTCACCGGTGTTGAGTTTGGGGAATGGAACCTCATACTCTGTTTTTAGTAATATGACAACTCCTGAATTTCATGTTTGTTTTTATATAGCGTATAGTCTACTGTTAAGTAGGAGGACAAATAAGAAGATAGTATGAGTTTAAAAACCAAACAAAATATCAAAACAAGCAAGTGTTACAATCTCACCTGTAGTAAGTATGAGCCAGGGGTATCTGCACTGGAAGTCTCATTTTGTATCGTATTCTGTTGGGTAATAGCATCCTCCTTCTTTCGCTCCTTCTGCCCTGCTTCATCATCTTCATATTCATCAAGGCTCTAAAACCAAAAATTTTCAGTTACAAGACAGTCTTTGTATGTTGCTTCACATGCTTCCCATATTTCATAGAATACATGCATCAGTGAATTTTTTCGAAGATTGATTTTGTATTTCAGAGAAGTTTAATTAAAGTTTACATGATTTTTCTTTTCATGGGATATTGGTATCTCCGATACAAGAATAAAGTCTGACAACTAGCTGCTGCTTCTTAATCACAAAAAGAAGAAATAATCAGATCAACATCCAGCTTGACAAAGCCCTGGGCAATGTTGTCTGAGTTCAGTGTCAATCCAGCTGTGAGCAGGGCCATGGACTATACCTGAGGTTCCTTCCATTTGGACTATACAACCCAGTTTGTCATAAGTGGTAATTTTACCTCTACATATGAGATCTTGAGGAAGCACAGAAAAGGAAAAAAAAGTTAATTGCTGAGACTGAAACATCAGACCAAATCACCCATCTTAATTTTACTCTCCTTTTTTGTCTTTGAAAATTTTTTATTGAAAATTAGTATTTTTTAATTAGTTGGGCAGTTATTAATTACTATCAGTTTACACTAACATACAACATTTTGGTTCTTCATCATAAATGTTTCATACTAGATTTACGAAAATACTTGATTCAAAAGGATTAAGTTTCTTAAAGAACTGACTGCTGACAGGTGAGGGAAAATAATTTTTTTAATAAAAATAAGGAAGAAAAAAAAAAATCAGTAACGCCACCTCTGTTCTAGCTCAAAGCCACACTGAGGCCAGGGCAGAAACATGAGAACTCAACCAGGTTTGGACAAGGTCAATTATGTCTACATCATTCTATTCGTTTACCATGTACAAAAATTATGTAAAGGAAAAAAAAAAAAAATCGTAGTCTCATGTTTAGAAGACCAACTTGAAGAGACATGAAGCTCCAAAAAAATTGACTCCAAAAAAATTGATAACATCACAAGCTGTTTGCCAGCACTCTGCATTGAAACAAGAGGTGTGTGAGACCTAGTTATAAAAACACAGGGACTAACCATTCTACGGTATCAGAAAAAGCTTCTAAATGAACAATGCAACAGCTTGAGAATCAGAGAAAAGGGCTAAAAAAACCACCAAAGATGAATGTCAGTCTACTTCAATGGAAATTTCTAATGCACAAAACCAATAAAAATCACTATTCTGAAGCTTAGATACTGACGATCTCTGCTATCATCTTATCCAAAGAACCCAAAACTAGTCAAAAGCATAGAGTGATTATTCTGGAATATAGTATTTTTTTAAAAAAAGAAAACCAGTGTTATTTACTAACTGAAAATTGCACTAGCATTTAAAAAACTAACTTTGGCTGCTCCAAAGCAAATGCTATGGTGATAGAAGTGTTAGAAAACTGACAAACTAGAAACGTATGTTTACAAAAGTGAACGTAATAAAGTGAATGTAAGTGAACCTGAATGAAGGCCATTTAAAATCTTGTGCAATAGCACGCACAGCAGAAACCTAATGCAATTCCACCAACTTACTTCTAACATTTTAATGCAACTGGTGTAGACCTGTCTACTTCTATCACTAAAAAAAGGCATACCTGAAAAATTATTACATCTGAATCATTACACGTTCAAAAACACTTTTAATAAGTGGCCTTTTCAAATAAAATACTTATAAGAAAAATATTTAATTTGGTTCGCAGGTCGGTTTTTAACAGAGCATTTAAAAAACACTATCATGGCACATTCTAGGAAGCAAACTTTAAATCAACATCCACTACCTTTTTAAACTGTAAAGCTTAAAAATTTTGGTAACATAAACTTAAGTCTGTATCCTAATTTATCCCATTATCCTAATAATCCATTCTGAAGTGACAAAATAAGAAATAATGAGCCACTATGGCAACAAGAAATGGAATGATCTTCAGCTCTCACAAAACCAGTCTTGTTCAGAAAGTACTACGAGGCTCACAGAAGGTCTCACAAAAACCTAAGACTGTCGTGCTGATGAAGAATGATACTGTGTTAGAAAAACAAGAAAACTTCCAGACTCTTCTTCCAGCCTCAAAGTTGTTCATGTAAGAGAACGAAGATCCCCCCAGATAAACTCAAAGGAAACAAGAGTTTGACATGAGTTTGTAAGAGCAGCCTCTAACAAGTGTAGGAGAAACCCACTGGAGACAGAAGAGACAAGTAATGTACACACACCAAAAAAAAGCTTTGCATTTTAAGGAACAACATTCTTTAAGGAGAACATAAAGCTCAAATTACGATACTGTAGGTAAGAAGTAGTCTTTGTAGTGACTAAGTCGACAAGCACTCCTTTCTTCACAAATTCTGTCCTTCACATACGTGGTTCTTATATGCTTTCCAGAGACCACCAGCATTCCACAGAAATACTTTTCTGCAAATACAATCATATCTGTGAGGAAGAATGTTCTTTTGGTTTTCGATAACAGGTCACCTGCTACTAACTATTCTCTTAGCAGTTTTGGACGGAACAAAATGTCATCATCTGATAAGAAATTTCCAGCCACAATATTTTAAACCAGGCATTTTCAGTTAGGATTTGCCAGAGATGTCGGTTCCTACCCTTTCCCTTCTTATCAGGAAGGCCCAAGATCACAGAAGACTGCTAATTGATACCACAGAAAGGTATTAACACCCCCCACACACATCCTCCCACCCCACTCCCCCCCAAAATAAAAAATTCATACTTCCAAAGTTAAAGGCTTTCTTCTCAAGCATGGAACAAGCTTAATGTAAACCTAATTTGGAGCATACAACCTGGTTTGAAGGCTACAGGGGCTTGCTCCCACTCCAGTTCCCTTCACTGGAGCAGGCCTCAAGCCAGCTGGGGCCAACACAAGTTTGAGTGGTGAGAACCCCAGAAGCAGTGGGTTTTTATTACTTGTTACAGATGAGGTAGAAGAGTCATGGACAGGCTGATCCTGACCATTTGCAGCTGATGTGGCACATATGGCTTGGCTGCCAATGCCTTCCTACCCTAAAGCAGATTACCGGTAACTGTTAAGGACCTTCTGTGGTTTCCCCAAAACAAAGGCTACATTCCCTTTCCAAACATACAGACACGCATATACCTGCACACCAGTTTAAACGATGTCCATGAAATGCCTGCTGAGCACAAGTAAACATGGTAACAACTATGGAATTTTAACATTTTACTGCTTTTTACTAAAGTTAGTAAGTTTTGTTTCAATTTCCTTAATACGGAAATCCATTTGTTTTGACTCATGATGAAATAAGCTTTCTTATGCAAAATACTTTACATTCAATATTCTGCTTATGCACCTCTCCATCAACTTCAGTTAGATTGCTAAGCTTAATGCTATTTATATTCTAGGCTAACTTTTAAAGTAATAAAAATCAATGATAGCCAAGTTTCATTTGGCAGATTATTATTGAAAAATTAAAAATATACAAAGTGCTGTTACACACTTTAAAAACCATTTTTGTTCAGACTACCCTGCAGCTGAAACTGCCTCAGCCCACAGGACATTTCAATCAGATGGATTACTGCATTGCTCACATTGCAGGCTTCTCTCAAATACTCCACTTTGCTTTAAAAACTAGTTTCATGTCATTGAAAAAGACATAAATGCAGTAATTACCTTCCCTGTCAGCACAGCAGAGAAATGGACTTGTAACCACCAAGGTGTAATTCTGGCCCATTATATAATTCTCTCTGTCCATTCCCTTCCCCCTACCTTTTTATTTTGCTGCTAGGCACATACCATTTCAGATTTTTATTTTCCATTAATATATCTGAGTTTTGTACAGCAGATATTCAATGTGACATTCCCACATCTGATCTTAATATAAGGGATCCACAGAAATTCTTTAGGTTTTCTAGCATTTCAGGACATGTTTGAAGCTGTAGTATAAACATTTTTTTGTAAACCTCTAGTATGGAAAGTACAAGCAGAATAAGATGCTTTCAAAAGAATCAGACTGATGAAGGAAACAGCCACAAAAGATATCCCTGCATTCCAGCGCACCACCAGCCTGCAGTTTAAGGAAACATTGTACAAAAAACATTTCTAATGATTCACTGGTTTGCTTCCTATAAACATTTGTGCATTGCTAAGACCAAACAAAAACTGGGGACGGACTGCCTTTTCCATGAAAACAAGCACTACTCCTACATGCGAAAGATCAGTTTCTGAGCACACACAAGCTGCTCTCACCACAAGAAATGGTGCCGAGTCAAAA
The DNA here is from genome assembly GCF_963921805.1 of Phalacrocorax carbo. Classification (NCBI taxonomy): domain Eukaryota; kingdom Metazoa; phylum Chordata; class Aves; order Suliformes; family Phalacrocoracidae; genus Phalacrocorax; species Phalacrocorax carbo. Next base: position 44,216,335 of record NC_087513.1, read on the forward strand.
TGTCACTATCCCCATCCCCCTTCCTGCACCAACTTGCTTTTGCCTTGCAGTTCTGCTGGCCAAGCACATATCTAAAAGCTTCCCAGTTCGTTTCATGAAAGGTCAGTCAGGTTAGTTTCAGCAATTTTAATTAGCCCTGTTGATTTTTGCCTGAACTAGATGCAAGACCATTCAGACTATATACTTCGCAGAACGCCATGGATGGCTGTGCTACATCAGCTTTTTGAAAATGATAAGCACTTGAGATAATAACATATTTAACCAGTATAGCAAGATGTGCAAGCAGATACATACTCTCAGTAAAACCCGGTGTTCAACTTCACATTGGGCAATACATAGAATCTCTAAAACACAAGCACCATGAGTTATCTTGACTTTTTTTAGCTTCTTAACCATGCTAATGATCTAGGAGAGGAAGCAAATCTAGGCTTCTTCCCATTGCCCCAAAACGACTTTGACCAATTTTTTAAAAAAATAATCAATGTTACCACAAGGACATTTTCCATGTTTAGTAAAAGTTCAAAGTACATTATCACAACGTCATATCAAGATGCTGGAAAAAGTGCAAAGGTTTCTATTCAATGTAAACATTTCCTAAAAACTTCCACAGCAGAAATACAAGACAAGATATAAGAATTTTGGTTTTAACTCTGAAAAAAAAAGGTAACTAGGCAATTAACTACAACGAAATACATTTTGGGGTTCAACATTGTTTTTCCCTCAGCTGATCATTCAGAAAAGCCTGGAAAAGTTAACTGCAAAATAAAGGCACATCATTTTACACATAATTTCTTTATAATCACTCTTCTTACTGCAGCAGAGAGAACCAAATGCTTCCTCGCTTTACCACGCACAGCTCTGATATCTGTTAAATACCATCTTCCTACCTCTTTGCACAGTATGAAATCTTTCTGCCATCACCTGTCAAAATACATAGCAAAGCCAGGCAAAAATCCCAAACCTTAATGGTTTGAGATATTAACATTCCTCTTCAAAAACACTATTTTTAACCACACTTTTTATACACACTCTTTTTTTACAATGTCCAGGCAGTACCCAAAATATTTAAGTATAGCTGTTTACATAATATAACCTTTTAGGAGAACAACAATACAATTGGAAAAATTGCACCTTCTTCCCTACACAAGCCTTTCATTAGGTTTAACTTGCCTAAGTGCTTTTCTTTACAGGTTGAAAAACATCCTTATAGAGGTGCAAAGAGCTAATGTTTATTCATAGGAACTATCTAAAACCTATAGTTTAATGGATATGGATTACCCAGTAAAAGGTTTTATTTTTTGACCTTAATTCTCACATTAAGAGAGTCCAAAAAAAAGGATCCTGAACTCGAACACCTCATCTGGATGATCTTTGTGCACTTCTAAAAGCCTACGTATGCAAACGGAGCAGCCCAACATCAACAATTAGTACAATCACAAGCATGGATTTTTGAACCAGAAAAAGAATAAAGGCAGGAATCTTTGGTATCCAAGATCAAAAGCGACCTGAATGCAGCAATGGGTCAGTGACCAGCAGGTGGGCCAGAGCACAGCTGACTGCAGCCATAGGATGCGCTCATCCTTGACCACGCTGCCAACAAAGTGATCCAAAAGGACGAGCATCACTTCGAGATCAGAAAGATGCACATCTCCCTCTACAGAACTCATAGTGTTTGTGACTATAAGTCACATTTACATTTTGTTTGAACTCTACCCTCTTCTCACCCATAAGAATTTACAAGCGCTTACTTTGTATACTCAATTACATTTCAGAGCAAATACAATTTGCAGTCTTAAAATCCACTTAGAAATGTTTCTGGAAAAAACCCTACATATTTGTCTGTATTAGAGCAAAATAACAAAGAATTTTGAATTCTTTTAAAGCTTTAAGTAAAACATCAACTATATCAACACCAGAATGTCAGTTATCCCTCATTATAGTAACAAAAAGCAGCCATGTTTGCAGTTTGTTATTCAGCAAAATACACTGTTTGGCCACCACTGTCTTCAAACATACCACAAGAATGAGTTCAAAGTCAAATGTTTAACTTAAACTAATCTTAACTTAAACTAGTTGCCAAAAAATCCTTTATCACAAGGCTAGTCATGAATGATTGGTGGAAATGCTCAATTTAACTACTTAGTACGTGATATCAATATTAATAAATCAGAGTAAAATGCCAGGCATAAAACAGAAACTGCAAAAGACAAGCTATCTAGCATTTCAAATCCTTCTAGAAAAGAGAAAAACATCATAAAAAATATGGATTGGCAAGCTATCAGAATTGAGCACCAAACAATTCATACTACTCAAAGTTAGCGTCTTAGAGTCTTTTCTGATTGATTGCCACCTAAGAACAAAAGTACCAAACAACAGAATTGACTGAAGATCCTTATGCAGAGAAGTCAAACTGCTGACGCCTGTTGCATGGGGAAATTATTATATGATATAATAATGACTCTTCAAAAAAAGTGCTCTTAAAAAGAAAAGAAAAACCAACAGCAAATGAAGGGGCTAAGAGAAAAGCAGCCAAATCCTCTTCCTCCTGTTGGTATGATCCACAGGTAGTTTCAGCATACCTGATTTCCAGAACTACAGGGCCTAGGCATGAGATATAGCGCACTCTATGTGCTAGAAGAGTGAAATTAAACATCACCCTCCTCTTCGAAATTTTGCACGTTGCTCTTCCTACCTCTATGCTCTAATCAAGTTTTGCTAGTGACACATTTTGCCTCCTCTGCTGATGGTTTACATCTGGTATAGCGTTAACGAAATTAACAAAGACTACATTCTGTACAGAGAAATCACTAATAGCATTGAACATACAAACCTAAAAGTTACAGAACTGTTCCCCTTCCTCCCCCCCCAAAAAAAAGAAAAGGAAAAGAAAAATCATAATTTCACTCCAAAGTGGTGTCATTCACCAAACCCATCTCCTTAGCCTCCTATTTTACATTCTGAAATGATGCATTCCTACTTAATAGGAAGATCGCAAACCAGTGGCTGAGCAGAAGAAACCTGGCAAAACAAAATTTGCCTGTTTCAGCCAGGAGGACAAAACAGAATTGTTGAGGATATTTACACTGTTCACGGAAGAACTATTTCTCAGTTTGCATCATGCCATACATGTTATGAAACAACAAATCACAGACTGCAAGAATGGAAAAAGAGAACTTGTCTTGGATATATGGAGAAAAAGCTATAATTTACAGACTTGATGCCCGCCTACACTGTTTTTTCCTATAAAACTTGCTCCTGTATTAGGCAGGATTCTGGGAGATATTGGTATTAGAGGGCATGTAAACTATCTGAAATGGGAGCAGGTTACCCAGCGGGAACAATGGCTGAACAAAAGCCACTCAAAGAACAGTTAAAATAATGGAGTTAAAATGCCTGTAACCACCATCATTTTGACTTCCACTGTCATGTACTTCTGCCAAAGCTAAGCAAACAGAAACAATGCTCCAAAGGAGGAAAAGACGTATTGTCATGTAGATAAAGACCATACAAGATTGAGTACCCTTCTCTAAAGCCAGAAGAACAGAGAAAGAAACAAATCTTGGAGACGATTAGCACACTATTTTCAAAACAGAATTATTCCTCTTAATGTGACCATGTAATATAGAAGGCATCTAATTCCTGTTTTCTTCCCTAGTACATCTATGGTACTTCTAAAAAGAAATAAAGATGAGATCAGTATTTGAGGAGTTCTGAAACGAGATCAAACAGGTTAATCAGTGTACTGTACTTCTAAATATCCTACCCGCTGAAGCATGTAGTTTGTAGCAATTTATATTGTCTGAATATCGTGTTGCATTTAAAATCTTTTTTTTAAAAAAAACAAAACAAAAAAAAAAAACAAACACAAAAAAAAACCCCACAGTACAGTGCCCTCACTGGTTTCTGCTCTCTTGCTTAACAGGCAAATTATCTTTTTTCTTTTTCTACCCAACACAATCTCACACAGTGTTCACACACGGTGGGTGTGGGATTGGTCAAACTAAACAAAGCCGAAGAGGCTGCTGACAACCAAGTGAGCACGGACAAGCCACAACAATAGACTGGGAACCAATTCCAAGGGAAAAAGAAAACTTCGGCACAATGCTTTTTTGAGAGTTATACGACATTTCTCATTTGGGAGTGGGATCTTCTGAGTCTGTAGAAAAGCTGATAAAAATATCAACCAGGTTTTCTGCTCTCCCAGCTGTTTCTTTTGAGTCCTAATATAAAGAGCTGTTCCAACCAGACCGATATGAGGACTCTACACTCAGCTGTGTGGCAGAAAGGAAGAGGAAGTACTGAAAGAGTGCCTTAAACAGGATAGGCACATAGCCGGATAAAAACTGTTGAATTTGACTTTCAAGGCAATACATAAGCACTTTTTAAGCCCTCAGCACTGATGTCAGGAGTAGATAGTACTGATCAAAGCCATGCAGGCAAAACACATCTGCAGTACCGAAGCCTGCTAGGATGGCAATGCCCAGAGAAGAATAAGAAAGTTTAAAGTTGCTGCCACACTCAATATTGTAACTACTTCTTGGGAGAACACCGTATACCTACAAGTTAATCCTAGCAACAATGCTGTGAAGCTGTTTCCCAACCTAGACTTCCGAGATCGCCCTTTAGCTCTGCGTTCAGACAGAAGACATCTTCCTCAGGGGCTTTGCCAGCATTTTTTTTTGCCAGCTCATATCGAGGTCCGAGGCTCCTGATGGAAATCCAGTCCAAGTTCTCAGTGCAATCCCATTTCCTAACAGCACAAAAGTCTTCTGTCACCAGCATTTGTACCCCTGCTTCTTATGGAAACTGTGTTTAGATATTAACAGTTCTTTTGTCCCCATATTTTTTTGAAATCACTAGTGACAGAAGGGGGTCCAGACAGTAATAAATAATAATAGGTTAATATTGTGAAGATATGAAAGTTGCACAATTATTTTTTTTAAATCAAGTTTGCTAACAGTGAAAGATGCAGATTAGCTGCCACAGTAATTCAAGGGCTAGACAAAGCAGGCAGTTACCCTTCCACCTGAGTAGTCATCACTGTACAGAGCCCTGAACCAGCTCAGCAGGTGTTTGACTCTTCCCATTCAAAGACTCCCCCAGGAACTGAGGGAACTATAGGATTGACTTACGAGCGAGGAGGAGAAAGCGTGGGAGACAGAAAGAGCTGTGGGAAAGGATCACAGAAAGAACATGCAGCTGATGCTTGGTGAGAGTGAACTACGCAAGTAAAATGAGATTTCAGCAGCAAAAATAAGCAAGCAAGCAAACACCACATCTGTTTCGATGGGTCTGAGAAGCAAAACTGCACACTACACCTTTCTGTGGTCTTTTTTCTGTCAGAGTGATCTGCCTAGTTTCCCCTGCAGCACTCACCCAAAATCTTTACATATTGATTACCAGATCTAAGACAGAGCTGGACATAGTCCTCTCCCAGAAAATAAGGAAAAGTAGGACTTCAGGATCGGAGCGTGCAGATAGACAAGACTTAGCCACTCAAGAGCATTTCATGTGCATGCTTTCGGCCCACAAAACAGCACCAGCAGGTTCAAGAACCTTAGTACAGCCATATCATTTGCTTATGGTGACCTCAGAACAAAGAACAACATGCATAGACACAAAACCAAATCAATCTAGGTGTGAGGAAATGTAGTATAGGATTGTAATGGGAGGAATGAGTCACGCGATACAGTTGGTTCACAACAACTGCACTCACTGGAACCTTGCACTACTGTAACCCACTGTGTGAGAGAGAGATGGTATTTCTACAGCAAATCAACCCGGAATAAATAAAGCAGAGAAACGCTGGATAAATAAAAGCTTATGTTCACAAGTGCAGAGAAAGTTTGTATAAAAAAGGGCAATTTTCCATTAGTGTTTTTTTCAATTTTTGAGTCACTGATACCGTTTGGGGAGGTTTTAGCTACACAGTTACTTACATACAATAAAGAGTAAGTCTTGGCCAAGTATTCAGCAACAATGAAGTTCTTTGCATGTCAATAGACGTACCTTTTCAGGCCAGACAGCTCAAGCAAATCATTAAGGTTTCAGCTTAAGGCATTTGCTTTCTTGATTCAAAACATCAACTGTCACATGCGTTTCTCAACTGTAAAATAGGAATAAAGGGTACAGTCCTCTTTTCTGAAGTACTCAGAAATCTACCTATAAAGATGCTCAGGAAACTTTGTTACACGCTGACACGGATCCGCTCCGTGCTCCAGACCCGTGCGTTGCTTCGTACTGCACTGGCAAGGGTCTCCCTTGCTGAGGCACAGGATGAAAGGGCCACGACACCCCTCCCCCACCGTTTTCTGTTGAGTGTAAAGAGAGCGTGAGGAGGTTAAGGTTAAGACTGATACACAAATTAACGTGAATCGTCTTCTCCATGGTAACTGTTCACTTGCGTTCTTTTCTGTAGACCAAACTGTGGTAAACACAAGGTAATTCAAGCTTTACCATCCCCCAGTGAAAGAAAGGTAAACAACTTTACATATCCTGTAGGTATCACAGGGCAGGAGCATTCACACCGTTACCATGGAGCAGCCCCGAGCCATTCATGTGTCCAAGCCGGCAGGCTTTCACTCGGACCAAAGAGGACAAGGAGAGGAATTAGCATGAGCTGACAGCACTGGAGATGGGATTCAGAGCTCAGCTCATCTGGTGCAATAACTTATCACAGCCAAACGATACTTCAAATCAAGGGAAAAAACCGTGGTTTTAAGAATATGAAAGTCTGGGTGGTGGTGTGGTTTTTTTTTTTCCCATCAAAAGATAAAATGATGCTCCAGTGGGGTCTTCACCTTGTACACGGGGGGGGACACCAAACACCAACAAAATAAATCCCCCAGCCACTGCTACACTTGCACTCCAACCCAAGCCAGGGGAACGTAAGTGAGGAAGTATCCGAGGAAGAGTCAGGACTGAGGATTCTGCTGTTCACGTTATTAAAACGTGCTTTTAATTTCTCAGACTACAAGCTAAAGCCTGTAATAATGTCACTTGGAAAACAGAAGGCTGAGTGAGCATCTGAGGGTGAAAAGGAATGTTTTCACAGGCGCAGTTAGTAAATACCACTGGCTCCTGCCGACATTCTTACTTAAATGGAAATTAACATTGCTTTAGGTTAAAAAAAAATCTCGATACAATAGAAGTAATAGGCTAGCTGTTAACCTTTTAGCACCTGCACCAATATACAAAAAATTAGCAGTCAGCTCTAGATAGATAGACAGACAGACAGACTTTTTGTCAGTATGTATTTAAAACCATTCTCCTCCCCCAGCACACAATTCTTATCTGTAGATTTGGAAGAGCAAGGAATCCAAAACTCTCTCAAACACTGTTAAAATAATGTGGAAGTAGAAAGTGTCTCTGCATATCTATGAATAACTGTATGAGGGCACCAGACAATATAAAGAAAGAAAACTACTCCAGATAGAATCAGAACTGAACCTTCACCCTAAAGTTGAGCCAAACTTTATTCAGACACTGAAATAACTCTGCATTGCTTTGATTTTTTTACTTCCTATTTCTTATTTTCACATGCCCCCCTACAATTTCTTTTTCCAGCCAAGAAAACAAGACCCTTCTCCCTCCCTCAAGACTCCTAACAAATTTAACAACATGACAGACTAGGACTGAGGCTCCACAACAGCTTAAATTAGCCTGTGTCCATTCAGCCATATTCCAACTCACCCTCTTTCCCGCTCCTGCCCCTGGGCATCTACCTCTGTAGCAGTCTTCTGCATCACCTCCCCTCACACTGGCAAGCCATGTCAGGGTAACTCACTAGCAGGCAACTACCCCTATAAAAAAGTGAATAGTCTTTTGTACATGTTGGTCTAGCTAACTACAGGATCAGAGGAGTGCCAGGGTCAGCACAGGCAAGTCAGGTAAAAGCAAGGATCCAAAGCAGCCTGGACATGAAAAAAGTCAAACTCTGACAAAATTAAAACCTCAGCAATTCAAACCAGAGAAATACTGAAGTGTTCATCTAAAAGCACATACTGTGTGGAACATTATTAACTATTTTGGGATATAAATAGTATCCCTGATAATAGTACACACCATCTATTTCTAAGGGGAAATAAACTATTGATACAGATTTCAGAGCTCTGACACATGGCCAAGGTGACATCTTTAACCTGCAGGTTGTATGGGCTACAGAACAGTTTTCCCCTTGTAAACTGCACAGCTGCTATTACTCCAAGTAGCAAGAAGAGGACTACTATCGAGCTCATCCATTCAACCACTGGAAGATTGACCACCATGCCACATAGTGGCATAGCCCCATGTTATGATTCCCAAAATAAAAAAGTCAAGGACAGTGGATTAACATGCTTCTCCTGGCGGCTGGGCTCCACACGCAGCTGGGCCACTGTAACTGAAAGAAAACCGCAACATAAACGAGCAGGATGGAGAGACAAGACAAACTGGATCTCTAGGTGTACCTGCTCAAGCAGGGGGCTGGACAAGATGATCTTTAGAGATCCCTTCCAACCCCTGTGATTCTGTGATTTCTTAACCTGGCTTTTCCACCACAAACAGCATGAACTCAGAAATACCTACAGACTGGTCAAATGGCCCAGCCTCATCATCTGCTCATCCTGGAGCCTGCACTGACCATTCTTCTGTCCTGGCACAATGTTTACCTGTACAGGAACTGATCCTGCTGTAAATGAGTTCATCAAAATCCAGAAATCAGAAACGCTATTTTCAGACCTGCCACTTCCCTTTTAAAAAACAAAACTAAACAAACAAAACAAAAAAAACCACACAAAAAACCACAGCTCTCCACACACAACAAAAGGGACAGCACAAGGACAGGAACCACTAGACCTGGCCTAATTCCTTCTGAAGTTTGTATCAAATTAGCCCCTCTCTTTGCACAGATATGCAAAAATGTCATTAAAATATGTATACTTGTATACACAGAGCTCCTCATGTTAGTAATAGTCTCTTGCTAACATATGCAAATAATTTTAGGAAGAAATATCTATTGAAATCAAGACCACAAAGACCATAGCACAACTACTACACTATGCCTTATGTGCTAGGGTTTTGGTATTCTCTTATTATTGCTTTAAGTAAAATTCTCCACATTGTTTTTTTAAATGGAACTCCTTTTTCTTGAAACAATTACAGCTCTATTTACACTTCCATGATTCTTTTTATTGTACTGCTGACATGGATTTGTAGTAAGATAAAAAGTTAATTAAGCTGTAGTAGTTTATGCCTGAAATAGAAGTCTGGCCTAGGACCTCTTCTGGCTGTGAATCTGAAAATGTGGAACAGCTAGGTTAACATTTGGCTGCCTTCATTTATATATAATGTAGCACCTTATTAACTGGAGTTGAGATAATAAAAGGCTCTGACTCTCTTCTGTAGCTGCTTTTCAATTTATGGTTTGTGCTTGAAGACTTTTTAAAATGTGTAGAGAAGGAAAGAAGACATAAATACTTCTATGCATTGTCATATCAGACACCCACAAAGGCTTTCAGTCATTCACCACTGATAAGAAATGCTGTAAGAAAGCATTTCTCCCGAAAGTCCAGTCAACATTAAAAACAACTTACTGGGTCAGCAACAGCAAAAAAAAAAATAATTACCTTGCAGATACAATGCAGACTGATTCACTGATGCATCTCATTGAATAAATACACTACACACAAAAATAACACACAGAGCCACACACCAAAAAAAGGGCATAAAACAGTCTGCCTAGAAGAAGCAATCTTCATCACTGGAGATCTTAAAGAACATGTCAACATCAGACAAATGTCAGGGAAAACACAGGTACAGGGATCCTGCTGGGACAACATGACAAACGAGATGATTTTTCAAGGTACCTTGCAACCTTATTGTCTAGGATTTTATAACAGTAAACTTTTCTCAGGAAAAGCTGCAGTGGCAACATAAATAACAAATAAGACTCTAGCACTCTGGCTTTTCATCAGAGGACATGGGCAGAATATTGCTCTAATCAGGGAAGGTAACAGTATAAGAAAAGAAAGAGAAAAAATTGGTTCTACACCTGCTTTGCTCTCAAACAATAAGTGTTCCCACTTATCCCTGCCAAGAAAGGATGCTGGGATGGTTGGAGTGTTTCCCTGAATGAGGACAACTACTCTTATGTCATTTCAATGTACAGACTTTTTTCTTTTTTTTTTAAGCACAGAATATCAGTTCTTAAATTACGGTTTTTCCCCCTTGATCTTATCCAGTTGTCTGCACCATAGTATTAACTTCAATTACTACTAGTCTATCGTACCTGCTGAAGAACTCTGATCCGTATCCATTTTTCCTGGTCGATTAGTCAAAATTACTACCTTTCTTACAACCTCTGCCTTCCTATTAACACAAGCTATTCACAAGAAGACTACAATAGACTTCTGTGATGAAGGTCTCAAAGATCCAGTTAAAATCCTAGGAAAAAAAAGATCTGCTAAATTACACTGCCTGTTTTTCAGTCAAGAGAATTAAATAAAATAGATCTCCCACTAATTTACCTGGAACTGAGATCTATCCAGCTAGTGTCTACTGACCCAGATTTATACTCCTGGATTTGCTTTTTTAATTATAATCATAATCTTATACTCAAATTCTCTGAAAACTTCTCCAGTGTTCCAATGTGTCTTAGAAATCAGTATTAATAGACCAGAGACTACTTTGGTCAACTGCTTTGAGTGCAAGTTATCTGGACATGCTCATTTCCAAACGTTTATCTTTACTGAAGATGAACTAACTCCCTGGAAAATCCTCTTTTGATATGAATACTTACTCCTGTTTCAATGTGGCAGAAAACAGGAATATTTCTTGAACATGTACTCCTAATGGCGGCAAGCACTCATCAGTGTAGCATAACAACACCAATCTAACCAGAAAGACAAACCAACATGTCTTAGATTATGACCAAATAATGTTTGAGGAAAAACTGGCATATTTAACTGAGATGGGATCCTCCAAATGAAATGTAGCGCCTGGCCACAGGCATGCTACCAGACCTCTGAACTGAAAGGATTCATTTAAAGGATCCATCGGACTGTTGAAACAGCCCCTTATTTTGCATTGCAATGGGCAATTGCACACCCACTATCAGTAACTCCACCTTGAGTGAGAAAGGCAAGCAAGAGGCACAAAACCCCAAACTAACACCATTTTAGCTGATGGCTGACCATAACCCAACTCTGAAGCAGTCAGTCCCTTGCGCATCTCTCGGAGAAGAACGCAGCTTCTACTGGGAGCAGGGCGGGTCCAACCCAATCTGTAGTGGTCACAAGCCACTGGTTGAACTATCTATGTGTGGAGCCAAGTGTTAGAAACATTGGGGATTTATCTGACTGCACTGGTTTTGATTCAGTAGTTATGTATAATCTTTTAGAAAAAGCGAGAAGAATTATATCAATCAATCCAACAATTTGTTTTATGTATTACACTTCTACAGTGCTCTAATTTGTGGTTTTCTTCAAATGCCACCCGTCGCTGACCTGCACTACTGGCAAAGCTAACCATGACAAGCTTTTAGTTATTCAACAGTGCAAACTAAACATTTACCTCTGTTTACCACAAAGCACATGCACTATTACAGTCTACTCCTGAAGACAAAATTTTAATTGAAGTATTTGCAAAGAATGCCTATTTTGAAACACAGCTTTCAATTGCTCTGTGAAACCCTTTGGCAAGGATATTGTGCATTCCTAGGAGGATTTAAATTAGTTTGCTGCAGAACAAAACCTGGGTTACAGATAGTAACTTGGATACAGTCACACACACACACACACACACACACACACACAAAGAGAACATTCTCATTCCCCCTGATCTTTTTCCTTGAAAAACACAACCATCAACATGCAAAGTCTGTTTTAATAGGATAATGTGAGGGTTTTTTTGGTAAGTGAAAAATACCTATTGCAATACTGTTTCTAAATAAAATTAAACCCATTTGTACTTCTCAAAACTACTATGGAATCTAACTTTGTAAAGTCCTATGATATTTGAAGTTGAAGCTGCTAGCTGTAAACCGACACTTGGAAGGATAATTTTATGTTAAGGGGTAGAATTGTACATCTCCATTTCAAATGCAATTCCTGATTTTTTAAATAGGATTTGAAACATGCTTGTCTTAAAATAATTTCACTTTTGCTCACTCCAATCTGATTTTTCCACTCAGCCTATCAGTAGGGCATCAGAATAAAAACAGGCCTTAATATAAAAAAGAATCTTAAAACAGTCTCATTAAATCAAATCTTCTCAGCATTCAGTTCTCATCTTCTAGGGAATCTTCATATACATAATAATTTGTTTCCTGAAAGGCTAATGCTTAAATGTCATTTCTTTGTGTTGTAAATTGTAATTATTCATAGTAAATAAATTAGTGATACTCTTTTATTGCTTAAAGCAATGCAGAAGCTTGAAGTAATCATACAACTGGCAAAAATTAGGAGTTCCCAAAAAAGGAAGTAAAACTTCATTCTTCACATTCCAGTAGACATAAAAAGGGCTCCATTAACACTAACAGGGAAAGGGCCAGTGACCTAGAACTTTACTTGTGGTCCGAAACCATTAATGAAGTCTGGAGAATAGAGAGTAATGGGTATTCAAAATCCAACTCCTGTGATGTAGCCTGAGAATGAATAAACTGTGCTCTAATTTACTCTGATGTGCAGCACATCATGGCTGGAGAAGCACTATGTTAGAACAGACCATCTTTCAGGAGTCACATTCTTGGGAAATGGCCGATTTCTGAGGATTCTCACACAACCTTTAGTTTAACAGCAAAATCATTTTTAAAAAAAACCCAAATCAAACAACTTTTCTTATACACAAGTCAAAGAAAGAGTTCAGTGGGGAAGAACATCTTAATTAGTCTTATTTCAGAAGGAGACCATAAAAATCAAATCGATTTTGTGACTGCTCTAACATTATTAATGAACACTATCGAAGAGCCTTATCAGATCCACAAATTTTACATTATGGATGTCACATTTATTCACTACTGGAAAACAGAGCCAACTTGAGTATTCCCCTTGAGAACCTCCCTCAGACCATCAAAGAAAAAGACTTTTAGGTATCTCAATAGCCAGATCTTGTTCCCTAGTACATGCTTTGTTGGTAAATAAAAACAGAACATTGACAAGTATTAGGATGACAAAATTACTTTGAACTTTCCCCAGATTGCTTCTGGGCTCCACAACTAGATTAAGCACTTTATTCACAACAAGCCATTCCACACCATTCCAATTAAAAAAGCAAGTGCAGATTTCATTTTTCTATTGACAAGTATAAGTTTAATATCAGAATGACTAAAGAGTCAAATCAAAATCAAAGGACAGACCTTATTTAGCCCAGGAGCAAATAACTCTGTCACCAGAAAGTACATATTTAAGGCTTCATATTACCCATCAAGGGAAGTGGGGGGGGGGAAATTATATGGACACATAATTTAGAATTTGGCTTTCTGAAAGGAAACCAAGGAAATAAAACACCAAGCTAAGTGATGCTTCACAAACAGTAGCATGTTCAACTTCCAAAACCATCCTGTAAAAAAAAAGCAAGCCACTATGCAGTCCATTGTATCTGTAAACATTTCTTAGAACTTTTAAGAAAGAACAAGTATTATTCTTAAAATACTGGAATAAGTATTTTTTCTTATCAGCACAAAGGCAGCAAGTAACTTATCAAAACAAACACTGTCAGAATGCTTAAGATATTGGGATGGACTTGAAAAGTAATGATATTTTTCTACTGGTCAGAATAAACATTTAATGCTGCTTTCACATTCAAATTTAAACTTCAGCTTTCTATAACTGGAGAACAGATATATTTGTATGTGCATTCCATAATTTGCCAAGATTATGAGTCTCCTAGATGGCTGCTGCAAGCAATAGCAGAATTCTTTAAAATACTAGAAATATGTGAATACATATCTATCCAAATAAACACTGACTATTTTTGTTACTAGAAATACTTTTGGTTCTGTTAGCAATTAAAATGCTTCAGTTTAAAGAATGAGGAACAACCTAAAAAAAAAAATATTTCCTACATAGAATTACTGTATTGGACATATCCTTTCTGGATCCATCTTGATTCCATCATTGAAAGAACAGTTGAATTAAGCTCCCTAGGCCCCTGAAACATCTGGAAACAAAAGGATCTGAGAAAAATGTAAACTTTAACTAGCTTCTGAGAAAGAATTATCTGTATCTCAAAGTAATTCTGTTGTTTCTTTTTCCTTAAAAAGAAAACCCAAACCATGCTCCCTCTGATATGTTTCTGACGACCAGCAACTCCAGCAAGGAGAATCAACAAAAAGAAACTTTTTTCAGATGTGCTTCTGTTCACCGATAGCAAGGGCAAGGGGAACGAACAAAAATAATAAATAATGCCTTATACTGCCCTTACCCATATTAAAACATGATTAAAGTACAAAACTGGAATCTGTTCTGATATAAGGGAACCAAGTGAGCAGCAAGAAGATACTAGAGAGGGTCCATAGAGCAAGAGCACATGAAAAAACAGGGCTTATTTAGTGTGCTGAAGAGAAACTCAAGAAGCAATTTAATAGCAATCTAGAACTATCAGAAGGTTAGTTACAAAGATGATGGAGCCAGGCTTCTCTCGGAAGCAGCAGATGAGATACCAGTGGTACAAAATGCATCAACTGGACATGAGGAACAACGTTTCACTGAAAGGGCAGCACAGCAGCAGGTCAGGCTACTCAGAGAGACATAGCAACCTCCATCCTTAGAGGTTTTCAAGCCTCAGCAAGGCAAAGCCATGGCTGACCTGATCCAGGGCTGCTGAAAGTACTGCTCTGACACTTCCAAAGGCCCCCTTCAACCACCATTTCTATGCATTTACAGAGCCAGTAGGGTGGTTTGATTTCTTTTTTATGCCTTCTCGCCCACTTTCCCCCAAACTGGAAATCTCTGGGTCCACTTGGCTTTTCTTTTTCTTACATTTGGGCAACAGCCAAGATTAATACTTCCTTCCTACAATGATTCAGGCAAAACATTCTGTGATTCAAAGCTCTGTGGAAAGGAGGATTCAGGCACAAAGCCAAAGATGCATTAAAAAAAAATGCAGAAGCAAACAATTTGGCCAAAAAAATCCAAGCAAACAAGTAATCAGATGCATTTGTTAAGAAGAATGTGTAGACAAGTTCTAAAATATGCAAAAGAAAAGCTTTTAAAAGCCAAAGTTTCTTTTTCTGAAACAACCAATTGATACACTATTATTCATTAGGAGAATGAAGAAAGATGGACTGTTTAAAACACACACTCTATCTGGATAGATGTATACTTCTTCCTGTAACATTTGCTTTTTAAGTTACCCGCCTCCAAGAAGTCAGCTGCCCTATCCAAAGGTTTCATTACTGCTTTACTGTTCCAACTCTTACTCTACTGGCTACATGCATGCGCGCGCACACACACACACACAGAGTCAAGTCACAACTCATATCACACACCACATGACAAAGACTGTATATTGAGCAAGGAGTTCTGAATGCACCAAATCCGGTGAAGGTCAGGTTCCAATGGATTTGTGATCTGATGGTTCACCGAAATCAAATCAAAGTTGACAAACTCAAAAATCTCTCTCCTTTGCATGAATTATTTTCTACTGTTTTCTGGTGATGCATTCACTTACATTACATTTCCTTCTGTTGCATATTAATTGGCTCTCTTCTCTTCTTGGCCTTACATTACGGAATTTTTAAGAGGTTTATTACTACTGAGAACAGCAACTTTCTCAGATTTAAGGAAAAGAAGAAATGGCACTCATGGGTTAAAAGCTGTAGAGGAAAAACAACCACAAAAGATTACTTTTACTGTTACTTTCCCAATAAAGAAGTTACCATCCCACATACCTGGCAACCCTGCTCATCTTCTAACGATAAGAGACAATACGCATGCTTTTCACATAGATACTCTACAAATCGTATTCTTTGAGTACAGCTGCATGATCTCAGTGAGAAGCCAAGAGACACACGGGTGCAGCCTTTAACTAGTCATTTTGCATGGCACTGAAATAAGTCCTATGAAGGCCATTTGAAAAGGTATACTGTATGTATGAGTCCAATTGCCTTTCCAGTAGACATGAATAAGACCCAGCTCCATAACTGAACAATCTCTAGCAATAATGATTTCACACCCATTTTTCCCCATGATTTTGAACGGCTGCTTTCCTAGGTTCCTGAACAGGGCTTCTGAGGAAAGGTGATTTCCTCAAGATTTGCAATATTTCATAAACTGGATTTGGATTTGTCTACAAAACGTAGTTTCTTGAAGTCCAAAAGGTACCTACCACCATTAAAATAACTTATTTTTCACAATGATTTGGCCTACAACAAGGCACATAAGGCCAACTGTGTTTTCATTATAAAGTAACTTCTCAAGATGATATTCCCAAGTGTCCCACTTAGACAGGAAAGGATTGTTTGATGAAAACAAATTAACCTGCAGTCAATAACTACAGTAAGTAGTGGGTGTACTGACAAAGGCAGACCTAATAGTAAATATTTTATCAAAATTAGGAACCAAAGACAATAGTAATGCAAATCTTTGGCCAAATCATAGCAGCATAAGACAAAATTGGTAAAGCCTGTCTTGGGAATTAAGGCTGCCTACAAATTAAGCTCAAGTGAAAAAAAGTGCACAGCTCAGTATATTTTAATTCTATTTGGTTCTCAAAACAAACTGCACTTAACCTTTCTAGCAGACATTTACATCTGGATGTGACATGCCCATTTCTGTTACAGTACTCTACCAGCAGGTACAGCACAGTGATTTCCAGTGTGTAAGTTTCACAACACCTTTTCCCCTTGCTATTTACTATCAAGGGACTTCTGGGGGCTAACCAGGCAGCTGCCAAAAGTCTGAAATGGGTAGGTGGCCAATGACAATTCCTTCTGCCTCATTACAGGCCCATTTAACCACCTTTTAGCATGAACTAAAGCTTAAAAAAAATAAATTAAGAAGTCTCCACTTTGCTTTGTAGTTCTCCTTCCAAATACTTTAGAACATTTGAGTGGGAATTGTTCCTTCTTGTTATCTTTTGTCCAGGTTTTGGTGCTGCTGCTGCTGACACACCAACAACCTACGTCACTCCAACAGACAGGCAAGTTTAAATGTAACATGACTGTGTGGAATGAATTCCTGACAAGTTCTTGTTGGATCAGCTGATGGCAGCAGTAGACATCTAGCCATACTTCAGCAATAACTGACTCAGCCATAGTGCTATCTTCAAGTCTGATATTCCCTAAAAATCAAGGGATTCAAACCAACTGCTGTGTATAAAACATTCTGACCAATAGATGAAATATTTAGAGGACAGGATTATGTTCTGAACAATAAGAGCAGCCTTCTGGAGATAAATGCCTTTTTATAAAGCTCTTAGAAATAAATCCACCTTTCAGGGACAGTTCCACCTTTTGAAAAGGATTGGTCTTGAAAGTAAAAAGCACTCATCTATAAACTCATTAAAATTATAAGCACCAAATGCATTTAAGCAGAAAATAAGCACATTCTTGAAAAGCTTCCCAATTAAAAAAAAAAATCCCTAAACACCCATGATTACACTTCCACCTATTTATATTGCAGACTTCCAAAGGTGTTAAAACATTTAAGCAAAAAGAACAACAAAAAAAGCCAAAACAACAGCAAATGTTTATTTTGTTCAAAACCAAAACATTCTGCAACTAATAAACTGATTTTTAATTTCAAAGCAAAATCCACCCACACTTTTTCATCCCAACACTACCAGTTCAGTGATCCCTTGTAACACATTGTCTGTTCTCAGTGAAATATATTTAAATATCTCCAGAAATATCCCCTTCCTTCTTGCCACATTCCCTTCTTCCCCTCCTCACATTTTCAGCTAATACTTTGACATTACTGGCCTCGCTAAACTCAATCCTGCAAATTCCTGACATTCATGTCTTCTTAATCTGAAGCGTAACTTGAGGAGATGGTTAACATTTGACCTTTGCTCTACCTCAGACATACCTGGAGACAAAAAAAAAAGTCCATGGCATGCAATATGCATTCACAGTCTGAAAGGATGTTTTATTTTAAAGTTCCCAGCACACAGTCTTTAAAAAAACCAACCCATTAAAACTTCAAAAGGTAGTTTAATAAAAATTCCCCTGCAAGCATAATTTTGCATAAACACTACAAACTCATACTAAGAATGAAGATCTAAAGCAATAAATAAGAAATAAATCCCTAGAAGTATACATCCAAGAGCCATGGTGAATTGAAGATTTAAATGGCTACCATACTAATGAAAACAGTCTCATTTAATTAAACTGGATACTATGGCAGAGAATGAACAACAATAAATCGCACATTAATTACAGAAGTAGACACAGTACCTAACAGACTGCTAAAAAAAAAAAAAATCAGTCAGGAACAAATTACTTAGACAAATGGAGGATCAGGTTAGGAGACAAATCAGAAATAAAAATGCAAGCTACTTGTGCAAAAATATCTCTCTCTGCTTGCTCTAAATGAAGCCAAGCAAAGACTCAAATAGAGCTCCCTCTGCCCTTTTCTTTCCCCTTTGAGAAATAAGTCTTAAAACTGAACCTTAAAGATTATTCTAGCTTCTTATCCACCCTCCTACTTTCCTTCATTACACATACAGAAAAATAATAAGGACTTTAGAAGCTTGCTAGCTGCACTTTAAATGGGTTACTCGCTCTGTTCCCCTCAGTAAGTGGGGGGGGTTTGTTGTTGTTCTATTTTGGGAAAAATAGTTACTACGAATTAAATCTTCTCAATGATCAATGAGAAATGCTGTCATGATATCACATATTTTTACCTCAAATGAACTTTTTTGGGCATATAGGCTTCACATCCTTTCTCCTCTTAATTACTGGTGCATACTACTGCCAGTATCTGGCAGTGCCAGAATTTTGAGGGAAGAAAGAAAAGAAAAGGTTGAAATACCAGGGATGAACATGATTGTTTAATGAGCCAGTGTCTCTTTGCTCAGAGATAGTCCCCATTTGCTGTTATCTCTATCAGCTTCAGGCATTTTGTTTGTCATACAGTTAAGGCATGACTGAACATGCCATTTTGGGATTGTTCGTGTTAAATAAAACTTGCAGCTACTACAACTGATTAAGGGAATGTCCTCTTACAGACATGATGTACAACACCTAAAATTTGAATCAAGTTCTTGAAAGTAAAAAGTGAAAAATAAGGTGAATAATTTTTGTTTGTTTTCAAGAAATTTTCACTCTCTAAGTTGCGCTTTTCAAATCAACCTCTACCAGCAGCTGCTAACTCATGAAAACACTGACTAGAAAGTTCGCAATTTTCTCAGAGCAAAATATTTTAAGGTACAGAGTTCCTTAACTACAAGCCAAGTCAATGGCAAAACCTTCGTTTTCAAACAAGCTTCCTCTATATGTAAAAAAAGGAGCAGACAGAACATATTATTTAAAGTCTTCTTTGGAAGGGCTGCCTATGACACAGAAAATGTGCCCTTCCTTGTACCCATAGCTGATTCAAAGCCAAGGCCCTCCAAATCAAATTCATTTCAGAAGTGTTTTGGAAAATTAAGGGAGAATCTAGTCACCTAGTCATTGCAGATTTAAAGCAGTTGATGCTTACTGCAACCCAGCCTGTTTTTACCCAGGATTCTTCAAAAAAGTTTATCTCCACCTCAGAATTATGAAGAAACCCAAAAGGCTCTATAAGCACAATCTCATATGCAAGTATCATGCATTCAACAGACAAAAAAGAGCAAAAGAAAATGAAGATAAAAATAAACCAATGGATGACACAAAAGAAAATCATATAGGAAAAATTACCCAAAAAATAACAGTTTTCCCCATGTTAGGTTATTGACTAAAGTTCTGATGTTCAAGCAGCAAAGAGAATTTAATCTGTTCTAATCTTCTATTTCTTCCCTTTATTTATTATGGTAAATAAAGTATAGTGATAAATGGTGGCAGTAATGAAGCCAAAAACATGAGCTTGGGCACCTGAACATTTATTAGCTTTTAGTTTGCTTGTCAGTAAACACCTATTACAACTGAAGATAAATAATCCATTCCTATACCTCTGTTTAGTGAGCTGCTTATTATTTATCATGCTCATCAATTCTCTACAGACAGTGCAACTTGTTGTAGTCCTAATCAATAAGAAAATCCACAAAACTGTCTCTTCTAAACTATATCTATAATTAGCTATCATTCCTTATCATCTGCTTTTTTAAATACCAGGACAGTTGTGACCTTTGTCAAAGTTCTGTCACCTGTTAAGGCATAGCCACATCTTTAATTTATCCTTCAGTTTAGCTTTTTTTGTTATTTACTACAACTTCAGTAAATCAACTTTTTTTTTTATTAAAAAAAAGCCAAACAGATTTAAAGAAGGTTTTCACAGACATATTTTAAAGGGACAGAAACACATTTTCAGATACCTCTTTACCATTCCATTCTGCCAAAATGGTACAAAAGCTATTCTTTGTAATATCACTGCTTCCAAACTAAGGTCTGTGACACACAGACCTCAGGCACACGAATCAATGCAAAATCTGCGCTGATTTAAAAACATAGCTGTACTTAGGCAACGTAGTGGCAAGTCCACTAACACTCTTGGGAAGTGGGAAGCAACACTGACGTCCAAAGGGCTGAGAGTCAGCTTGACTATCACTGCATCATATTTGCATACCCATATTTCCCCGTAATTCTAGATGGAGCCAGGTTAGGTCAGCGTGATTTATTAACCACAAGTTCAGCAGTGCACAAGCACCATCATGGTGCTCCCAGATCAACCCAAGCGGGATCTCAAAGCAGACTAACAAACCTCAACCTAAACTAATAAGCTGTCCCAGCTTATAAAACACTGTAGGGATGATTACGCTCATCATAATAGGCAATTAACTGATAGCTTACAATGTAAAGAATTCAGGCTTCAGATCTCAGTTTCCAGTCTCTCTGAGCCAGCTAGCAGTAAGTGCTATAAGCTTTGAAACATATAAACAGGCAAACATCCTCCAAATTTTTCTAAATAAACAGGACACAAAAAAATTTATGAAGAATCAAAGAGGGAAGCAGAATGGTAGCTGGGACTATTTTATGCGTGCATAAACACATTAATACACCCCTTTCTAATTTCTTGGTTTAATTCTCAAACATTCATGCATCTTATAAAAAATGTAACATGCTACGAGAAGTGGTTTCTAGTGTTGTGCTGCTTAGCAACACCTGCGTTCAAATAGCCTCCGGCTAAGTTTGACAAAAACTGATCTGACATCTGACAAGCCCAATTTTTTTTAATTGAAAGGCAGAAGCAAACCCACAAAATGGGATTATATTAAAACACCCATTTATGTTTTAGACTAAAGAAGACTGTCAGATAATGGGATGCTCCTTGGTTTCTGCCTCAGGCTAAAAATAACTCCTACATTTTCCTTTAACAGTCAACTGCCTGCGGTGTCTTTATTTCATGCAAGACAATTACGATGCACAACATCTTCAACAGGATACAAGATATCTTTATGTGCACCCACTGTACAAATTTTCTTAACGTTTAGGTTATTTCTCTTTTCATAAAGAATTACCTTTATGCTTTCTATGTCTTTCTAGCAATAGGAGTACATTAAGTATTAAGGACTCTGTCCTTTTTTCAATTCTTTTGATTAGTAACAAATCAAAAGAGTAGAGAAATGGGCTGAACAGGAAATTCTTTCACAGATGTGTTGAGACCAACTAAACTCTAGCTATGCCATTATTCAGAAATGCCTGAATGCATGCCCCTAAACATTTCATTGTCAAGTGCAGGCCCCTAATTTAATTGTTAAGTATGCTCTAAGTGCCCAATTACAATATACTTCACCGGAATGTTTTCCTAGAGTACTCAGCACACCAAATACATGCTACTTAAACATTCAGCTGTAGATTTCAAAATCTGAAAAATTATCACATTTCTGAGCTTACTGGAGTATTTAATACCTTTGTGAAAGAAATGTGACTTTGATGCCGTGAAAAGCCAAAATCATGACTCAGTAGTCTGACTCCCCCAAAGCATCAAGTTTTACTCACAACAGTTCTAACTCTATTAACTTCTTTGTGAAAGAAGCGCTTCATTAATGTAACAACCTTCTGGTCAGACTTCCAGCAACACTTTGCCATTGCTCACTGTAGTACAAACTTCCCCCCAGTTCTGTAACATCCTTTAGGGCATGATTACGTGCTGTTCCTGTCTCATTTTCAGTCTCCCCAAAGCAGACACCTACAGTTTGGTATGCCCAAATGCCATGAACATAAAAGACAAATCTGTAAACTAATAATGTTAGCCCCAAACATATCCTTTAACCTCTTCTCAGCATACTATATCTCGGCAAAAATGAATTAATTTAAACAAAAAAAAGTTTATTGGCATCAAATACTAACATGGAACATCTCAATTTATCATGTCTTCACTTTTTTTCCTTAAAGGACAAACCAAAAGGACTGCTCTGCAAAATTGCTCTGTACATTCAGTTCTTAAATCATTCAGCACGTCTCAGCATTTTACAGCTGCTTGTAGCTTTTGTCCAATTGAAACAACAATGTCATACAATTATCCTTTGAAGCACAACATAACACACACAAAAACCTAAATCTTTAATCTTGAAGTTAGTATGTTTATTTAAACAAGACTTTTTCATATACAGATCTGAGAGCTTCTACAGAAAGGAGAAAAATGGCAATATTGAACATGACTGTGTGACAGACAGAAGTTAAGCGACTCATTTCGTACAGATCTAGAACATAATCTACTACAGCACCAAGTACTTCCAAGTTCCACTCCACCTCCCACATTCCAAAATACCCAGATCTTTACTCAAAACAGACTTCACAGAAAACTTCCAATATAAGCATGTAAGACATTACATGACTATTTACCTAACAGCCTACAGTGCTCCTGGGGGGTGAAGGGGGGGGGCGGGGGGAGAAGAGAAAAATGACCTTTATACTTTTTGTTCTAGAGGCAACTGTAGTAGCTACCAGCTTCAGGGAAAACTACTAATTGTTAAATGGTACCTCTGAAAAGATAATAGTTACTAAACCAGTATGAAGAACGGAGCAGACACACAGAGAATCTTCGCTACGCTCCAGATGTGTGTCATATAACACAATTAAACAATCAATATAGCTTTTGATATTTGGCTTGCTGAAAACAGGAAGATTGAAGTCATGATACTATTCCAGATTGGATTTAGTCTACAAAAATCAAAAAGCCACATCAGCATGAGTTAAAAAAAAACCACACGTCTAAATGTGTTATCAAGTCTCTGGGACAAAGACTACGTGTACAACTGCTGCCAAACTTGGAATACCTACCTTAAAATACTTTAAAAAACTAAGGCTAATAAGGCACTGGCATAGTTCTGGCTTGGCAAAGCATTGCTTAATTGATCAATAATAATAATAAACTTGCAAAGACAAAAAAGTGCTTTTATGGAAGAAACATTCTATTTCATGTAATTGGCTAGTCTGTTCATTGCACTTTGGAAGAATTATTCAGATGAGATTAGTTCTAAGAGCTCTTAGAGCAGACTAAGTGTTCTTATAGCTCTTTCTAAATGGCTACTCGCAGTACATTGCTGTTTTAAGAGCTTTTTTGCAGTTAGCTTTGTTTAACAATCTGCTTCAGGGTACCAGAACACTAATTAGCTCCTAAACGTTGCAATAAAGGTCATATTTCATAAGCCTAAAAGATCTTGAAGAACATATTTATTTTTTCAATTCAGGGAAAACATACTAAATTGAAAAGCTTCATATTCCTGGCTAGAAAAACAAATCTTCTTTAAAAAAACCAAAAGGGGGATGGGAAGGAAGGGAAGCTGGGAAGTTGTTGTAGCGAGAAAAAAAAAAATTAGTATACAGTTTTCTGCTTGTTGATCTAAAAAAAAGAAAAAAATACTTTAGTGTGCAAATATGTACCTAAACACAGAATAGGAAAAAGCCACCCTGCAAATAACTGATTTCTCATTTGCTGCCATCTAATTCAGCATTCAGTATCAAAAACTCCTCCACCCTTTCCAATTATAAAAGATGTAGGTCAGCTTAATTTCCTATAGTGCTGCTGGCTTGAAAGAGGAGGTAAAACAAGACAAAAAGCACTATGTAAACAATTAAGAAACTATTTTAAAATCAATGACTCATTCAAGAATGAATACTGCATTTGTTTATTTTGCCACCACTTCAATCATTAGAAGCTAGCTTCTTATGTAGCCTTTATCCACATAAAATTTGTAAATACAGGAACCTCAGTCTACACTTCTACAATTTTTACATAGAAGCAAAAAAAAAAATTTCAACAGCAACCATCAATGCTCAAGTAATTTTCCCCTTTCTCTCCCCAGAACAAGATATAGAAATGAAATTATAAATATATCTTATATATATTGTATACTATATAAACATACAATTATACATTGTATATAAACATACAAGAAACAAACCTCAAAATTTTTAAGCTCAAGCCAACTGTTTATCTGGCAGGGCCTGGATACTTCTAGATGTTACAGCACACAGGTTTCTTATCTGAATTAGTGTAAAAATAAGAGATTGGGTTTTGGTAGCTGAAGGGGACACTGCAGAAGAGCAGGTTATATAAAATACCTTGCTGTTTTGTACATGTGGTTGGTTCAGATTATAAGATGTTTCCACTTTAAAGGTCTTTAACAAGATACTTATTTCAAGTCTGCCCTTATTATGGATTCTGGTGAACTAAAAGGAGCTGGTTAGGGGGGCGGACCTGAACTTGGCTGCACAAGCACTTACATGATGAGGATCCAGAACTTCTCATTCGAAGTGGTACAACACTCAGGGCCTGTATCTCAAACAAAACAGAGGAGCATACAAAAATTTTCTCAGCCTATCTGGAAGAATAAAATACTACCAAAAGCAAAACTCAAAAAGGGAACATGAGGTAGATGTTAATCAATCAATCAGAAAAAAAAACCCTTCATCTTCAGGTACAGCTCCACAGTGGCTTAAGCCAAGGGTTACATGAGATGAACCATCTTCCTCAACAGATGGACCACAAAAATATAAAAGTTCAAGTGCATGCACAGAGTGAGGAAAAGTACCACAGCATCCCCACAGTAAAGAGGAGGGGAAAAAAAAAAAAGGTCCTAAGGGACACCAGTAGATCGATGGGTGTAAGTAACAGACTGTCAAAAAACAAGATAACAGACCAGAGATCCTTGGAAATGAAACAAAATTAGAAAATTTTGCTGCTCTGGTCACTGATGTATTTGGCTTAGATGAGAGAGAGACAGAGAGAAAGGGAGATGGGGTGGAGACAAACAACAGTTTTCCCACAACACTTTTTCCACATCTGAGTGCTGTATACATTCTGCTCAGCTATCCTGCCACTGTGCCTCAAATCTCATTACAGCACCTCTTACTGCAGCCGAGTAAAGTACACCTAGGTTGTTGCTCTGCTAAAAAATATCAAAAGCATCTTTTTTTCTAGTTGTCTCAGGCAGCCACCAAGTATACAGCCAGGCTCTTTGCAGCAGTGCATGGCAGGAGACAACAGACGTAAATTTAGAGGAAGGTTCTGACCAAAAGGGAAAATACTTTCCTTGTAAGGACAGTCAAGCACTGGAAGGGTTGTCCAAAGAGGCTGTGCCTTCATCCTTGAAGGTGTTCAAGACCTGACTGTGTAAAGCCTTGAGCAACCAGGCTGGATAAAAGACCCCCTTCCAACCTTAAGTACACTTAGATTCAATGTCTACACACAGAAAGCACTCAGTGCTGCCCCAGACCATGCTTCTACATGTCTTTCACCTAGTAAAGTCTCCAACTTAAGAGAGCTTCAAAACATTAGTTACCTACATAGGCTTCAGATAAAGATAATTAATGCTATCTCATTGTTGATAAAGTACTGCATAACACACTGCAAAGCCCATGCCCAGCACATAGTTTTATTCCATATTTTTGTTTGAAAGTGGGTGAGAGTTGAGAGTTAAAATAGGTAAAATTTGCAGTTGACACAGCATTATTTTGTTTCTCTGAGGGTTTTTTGTTTGGTTGGTATGTTTTGGTTTTTAAGCTTACCTTCACCCAGGATGATGTTCTCATATGAGGCACAAAACCTGGCTATGTTTTAGATGACATATGATTGTTACACGGCAAGACTAGACGATAGAGTTGCATATGACATTTGCAGGCCTGGAGTAAGAGACCTAAATGTTCCATCCAGTCCTTCCAAGCAACATGCAAGCAGATCAAATAGGGTAAAATCCTGAAATAAAACATCAGGGTTGTGGTTTTTATTTTAACTTCCCATGACCTTGTGAAGCACAGGAAATAGTCATCCACCTACGGTCTTCCAATTGGAAAGTCTTTAAATACACAACTCAAACTTAAAAAAAAAAAGAAGTAGCAGAGAAAAACATACATGAGTTTGCATATAAGTAATGAATGCAAACCAGATAGTTTTAAAAAATCAGTACAAACTTATATGGAACTGAATACTTAACAGTGACCTTTCCAAAAGTCCCCTCTACACCTCGAGCTACAGGAGGATTTAGAAAACAGCTATGCTCCAGAGATGCAATGAAATAAGAAGCATGAGAAGTTTGTGCCAATAAATATTTTGCCTATCTATTCATACTATTGTATTTAATTTAGAGTTGGGGTAGGATTTGTTTTAACCTTCCCTTGTGAAAAAGGAATCTATTTCCTACCAGCTCTTACTGGGATATACAGAAACTACTTTTTTTGGCACTGAAAATTCATTTTAAGTGGCACAGAAATATCTAATAAAACTCAGTCGCCATCAGAGATGCACGAATATCCAAGCTGCATAAAGCAAAACTGCAATAAGGTAAGGTATAGTCAAGAGTTGGATGGGTTTTAGGGGTTGCTTTTTTGCTTCTCTCGTGTAAGAGGTGGAGGGTTATTTGTTCTGGGAGGTTTTGTGGTTTGGGGTTTTTTTTTTTAGCTTGGTTCTTTTGAAAGTAACACATCTGGGATATAGTACATTGAAAGCACAAACAGGCTGCTGGAAACTTATAATGCAAGTCTGGAGAAATTATAAAATAATTCACATGCCTTCTTGTGGTTTATGAATTACTGCGGAAATTAATCCATTCATGGTTTTTATTTTCCTATATCCTCCAAGAAAGTTACATCTGTGGAACTCAGCGGAGAAGGGTTGTATTTCTTACTTTTTTCCAGTTTTTGATTAATAATAATTTTTGAAAGTAGTTCTCACAAATAAAAAAGTTAAAGACATACACACACCATGTCTAGACAGAAATCTCTCCTCTCTTTTTATTAAAAATGCCCTCCTCTTCGTTTTTTAAGGGAGTATTCTTCAGCCTACTGAACCTGCAGTAGAAAAACATAATTATAGACTAATTTGCTTTTAGCTTTGGAAATTAAGAACTAGGATCAGCACAGTTTCACCAGAAACAGTCAAAGCAAAGTCAAAATGCGGAAGTCTAAAATGTATACAGTCTGTAATTTGTTCCTTCTAGTACAGAAACAAACACAAAAGTATATTTTAAGATAAAATTAGATTTTGTACTTCATTTATTCCAACCATCTCCTTCCAGATGTGTTCAATAAATTAGTCTCTCAGTAATTCATTCTGAATATTCAGGTTTGGGATGAATCAGGATCCCCAAAGTCATGAAGGCATTTTGAAGACACGACAATTCCAAATGTTGAAGTTTTAGAAGCAGCAGCTTTGGAGGGCTTCTCTGTCAATACTTTCTCTTTTTTTCAACCTTCAGGGTTTACTCATTAAGTTATTATTTCCTCCACAGCTAGGAATACTAGAACTTACTTTTGAAAACACTATTACAAACACCTGAGATTGCTATTTAATCCCATTACCTCCCGAAGACAGTTCTAAATAAGTGCTACAAAGGATGAGATAGCAAAGGTGCATTCAACTGGAGAATGAAGCTGAAGTACCAACTCGTTATTCATCAGTTTCATTAAAATATTATGAAGTTGTAGAGGGTTATAATATCGTGTTATTTTGATATTTAATACTTAAACAAGTTCTCCACAGAAAACCTATTTTAGTATTACTCTTCCAAGGTATTAGTAGCTTCATCTACTTGAGATAATACAACAGAGCAACAAGATGGACTGACCTGCCCTCTTTCAAACTAGTTATTCTTTTGTCCTGCTGCCTTGGAAAAATAAGAGCTTTCCAGCACTACCCCTACCAAAAAGAAACTAGAAAACCCTAAACAATTTCCCTCACATAGACAATTTCAATGATTCAGCTGTTTTAGTGTACACAGCTCTCATATTAGGGTTTTCTGCACCAGCAGTTCCGGAAACTTTGAAAGTTTCCTCCAAGGGTGAAGAAGGGCCTTTGACTCTGTCTCCCTGTAGTATCTATCCTTAAAGCCAAACTGGTTAAATACGGCCCACAGAAGCGTACTATTACGCAGTGGAAAGCTGGCTGCACCTTCAGCCTCAAAAGGTTGAAATCAGTGTTAAAAACTTCAGCTGGCAGCCAGTGAAGTGGCATCCCTCAGGGGTTGATGTTAGTGCCAATAATATGCAACATCTTTATTAACAACCTGAACAATGGGATGGAAGGTACTCTCCTAAGCAAGTTTGTGGCTGACACCAAACTGGTAGGGCAGGGACTGGTTGAGAGGCTCGAAGGGAGAGCTGCTATTTACACCAGCCTCAACAGGCCAAATATATTTAAAACTTTACTAGGCAAGACTCTAAGCAACCTGATCAAAACTGGCCCCGCTCTGAGCGGGAGACTAGGCCAGACAACTTTTTCAGGGATGCCTTCCAATCTGCATTACTGTTATTATTCTTTGCCTATTACAGTGTAATGTATTATACACCAATGCTGAGAGATCTTCAGTACCTAGCTTTAAACACGTGATCTAACCCAGGGCAGCTTGTCCATATGTGTCTCTTGTGATAAAGTTTCAGCTACAGTAAAACATTGCAATATTATAATTCATATTCAGTATACTAGTTTAAATCACTTAAAGTTAACTTGAAGTTATTATTTTCACATTTGTGAAATGAGCCTCTAGTTTCAAATAGCCAAAGCAGCAGAAGTTTCTTTTTGATTTGCAGGAAACCATCAACCTACCACTTAAGTGAAACACTTCCAATTTGAGGATTAGATTAAGGCATTTTTATAAAACCACAATAATGAAATATTTTCAGATCAATTACTTGTTACAGTGAAGCTAGATACAACTTCTGAAAAAACTGTCAGATGAGTAATTTTTAGCAATACTCGGCAGCATGTTCACTTCAGCGCAATGCTCGGTCACAGAATCATTAAGGTTGAAAAAGACCCTTAAGATCGAGTCCAACCGCTAACCTACCACTGTCAAGTCCACCACCAAACCATATCCTCAAGCACCACGTCTACCCTTCTTTTAAATACTTCCAGGGATGGAGACTCCACCACCTCCCTGGGCAGCCTGTTCCAATGCCTGACAACCCTTTCAGTGAAGAAGTTTTTCCTAATATCCAACCTAAACTTCCCCTGACACAGCTTGAGGCCATTTCCTCTTGTCCTATCGCTTGTTACTAGGGAGAGGAGACCATACCAACACTTCTCTCTCTTTTCAATGAGACTGAAGTCACCCGATTTCCACTGGAAAACAAGATGCTTCATATATTTCAGTGTAAAGGTAGACAAACGTACAGCTTCCACTCTTTGGCCTACAATATTTTTTTCCCAGATTATCTTGTCTTTTAAGTAGGCTTTAGGAACAAACGACGATAGGATAGACAGTGTTGCAGTCAGTACTCAAAAATAGCCTGGAAAGGAATATTTCGCTTCAGTTAACCAACATCTACGTTTATTTAAGGTTACTGGCTACATGACAGACTGGCAAGAAAAGGCAGTAACTGACAAAGCTGAACATTAAGAAGCTTTCAACCACGAATTACAACCTAAACTGAATACTCTTCTTACTTTCTGTAGAATTCAGTACTCAACAGAAGAGGAAATAATTTACTTACATTGCGCTTATTTTCCACCTAGTAACTGCATCATTTCAGATGATTCACCCCCAAAAGAGAGTAGTGAAAAAAAAACAACCACACAATAATATTTTCCAATTACACATAAATATTAAAAGATTGCTTTAAAAACCAACTTTCCCAAAATTGTACTTAGAGATAAATGCAAAGTCAAAAGAATTAGAGGGGAAATTAACAGCTTCTGACACTTTTCCATCACTGTCCTTCCCATTCCAGCAGGAACGAGTGCTGAACTAAAAAGAACTAAGTACATGAAAGAATCGGTACTTCCTGGTTGAGTCCTGTGAATTCCAGCTTAGATAATGGTCTACAATCTCTTTTTCTATGAAAAAAGCCTTATTAAATTGGGCAAAAATAGAGTTATCCGTATCACCTTTTAAAGAGAAATTATACTACTTCCATATATCTTTTCAGCTCAAAAACTACTGCATTGGCTAGCCTTATTCTAAAACAGTGCTATCCTAGGGCATAGAGACCCCAGGTTTGGAACACATGCATGCAGTGATTTAGAAGCTGCTACAAGGGTTCTTGAATTGAAAATAAACTTAGAAATCTGGGAAGTTGTATGATTCATTTCACCAAATATCTCCCTTACCTAGCTAATTGTCAGGATATTAAAGCGTACTGTTGAACATATTGGGGGGGAGGGGGCAGAGAAAAAGAACAGGCGTATAAGTTTATCATGTGCTAAAAAAAGATGGAAAGAAAAAAACAAATATGCCCATGAACAGGCATTGCCCAGAGGCTTGGTCAAAATCAGAATTTAAAGGCATCAACAGGAAAACAGGCTGAATGTAAACAATCTCAGTCAGATCCTTTTATCAGAATCTGAGAATGCTTGTATTGCCTCTTCCACTCTACCACCTCTGAAGAAGAGCCATAAATGGAACCGTAATAAGATCAATGTGTTCACTAGACAAAGCAAACAGGCAGATGGCCTAACATATCATGAACGGTCATCCAGGTCAAATAAACATATTTCAGGCTTCTGTCATAACACGAATACCTCTGCATGGATGGCACAGGTATCCATGGTCAGAAACAGGGGCGGGGGGCAGTATTTTGAACAAACGCTTACTGAGACTTCCCCCCTCCAACATATGCAAAAAAAGCAAGTTGTTTTACAAGAAAATGCACAGAGATGTTAAACAATGCAAAGACGCTACCTCCTTAATATGAAGGAATGGCTAGAACTGCTCTTTCATTTAACTTCATCCTTAGGTAGTTAATCACTGAGGAAGATATTGCTGAAGGCAAACTTCTGGTCAAAAGAGTCCAACCACCAGTACAGGATTCCACTCCTCTCTCTAGTTTCCAGCCATTCAGAGGAGGATTTCAATTCCTTTACAACATACTCAGTAATTGCTATGCTTGACACATTTGGCATTTAAAGTTTCCTTAAATTTTTCCAACTGGAATGCAGCAACTTTCTGTCAGTCTGCACAACTCAGCATGCTGGACTACTCTAGAAAGAGCAGGAACTCTTCCTTTCCCCACAGAAAGAGGCCATTCCTCTCTGCCTACTTACAACACTGTGGTTCAGTATGACACCTACCAAGCACCACATATGCAGTGCCTTCTGAAAAGGCAGGCAAACACCTGGTTGCAAGCCAACAGCGTGTTTTCAAGAAGTCATACCCTTATTGCTGACAATAATAAGACAAGAGCTGAACACAGAGTGGCTAAACATCCTACAGATTCCACGTTTTAATCACTACCACCTTTTACTTTATTAGTATCTCTGGCATTTCCAACAAAGGGGTCCGGAGACTGTTGTGTCTCAAATCTGGCAGCTTCACATGCTAAATACACAGACCTGAGTTCTTTACACCTTTTTAAATCATTCATCACCATTATTAACAGAAGAACACATCTGAATTTAGATAGCTTCCATCTGGTTAGGTGAAAATGTAAACTTTGTCTGTAAGCACACGTTAAATAAAACCCAGCTATCTAACTGTCCATCCTAGATGGACTGAGATTTTGATTATATATACACCTTTTTTAAAAAGGTAACCACAAAAATAGTTGTTATTCTCCTGGTTGGGGTTCAGCAAAAACTTACCCACACAGCTCTGCCAGCAGAATCCTCCAGTGTAAACAGTTACAAAAGTAAAGCTGCACTTTCACCACTGCAGCTTGTTTTGCTTGGAACAGGACAGAAGAACTACTGTAACAATACAAAACATAACTCTCATCCTATATGTGGGTCCTCACAAAGCACTGTCAGTGTAGCTTAACAGGAACTCTGTGTGTTTCTTGGATAGACACTAGGACAGTTGTAAATGAGAAAAATGTTACACAAACTTAACACCTGTGTCAAGTGAATACCTATGAACTGAAAACACTTCCTAACATAGCTAAAAACAGTTATAAAGCTTAATATTTAAAAAGGAAACTTACATAATGATAATTATATACAAATTTAGTTACCTTTCACAACCTGAAGAACTGTTACGAAGCAACAAAACCCAAATCCCACAGCACTTAATATTTAGAGTGAAATTAACTTCCAAGACCCAACAAGTGATCAAGAAACTACTTTACAAGCAGCTGTTTTCAGTGGAAGTATTTCAGAAGCCTTTTTTAAAAGCCACCATTACTTAGATAAGCACTAGTGCTGAGAAGATAAAAACCAGCCTTTACTTCTATCACAATAGCCTCTAAATACAAAGTGTCACCACTACTCCCAACCTGCCACTATCTGCTTTCACAGCTTCCCCTATGGTTTCTGTCCTCCACCAACTTCAATACAAAATACATTTAAGAGACAGAACTGTTTAAGACCTAGCTCTATTACCTTCCTATTGAGCAGAAGATAAATTAATCATTAATGAATAATGACCTAACATTTTTCATGCCTATTTCAAGATAACTGAGACAACACAAACTTTTACTTTCCTTGTTCCACCACCTTTCATATCATTAAATTCTCCAGCTGCATTGCAACTGAAATTAGATCGTACTTTTTTGGGGTAAAAAGTTTTTTATTCCATTTTGGGCAGAGAAGCTTCTAGGCACTATGTGTCTTCTGTGAGTGTATTTTGTCAACAGTTACCCATTTTAATTTCAGAGTATCAGAATCTCCTCATTGTTCCCCACCACAGTGGCATGCTGATCATAAAAAGGAGACGTTTAGCATAAAATAGCTACTCCATTCTAGAGAAAGACTATTTTCTTGGAAAATAAGACTTAAATAAAACACCTGGTAAAGCTCTAAAAGGACATCTCCTGAAAAGTAATTTTAAAACATACACCACACACAGCTATGTGTGATAAGTGGTTAAATTCAGCATGCGCTACCAAGTCACTATGTATAGTGTTGTAAAGCTACACCTAGCATCCAATGAGAAAGCATTATCCCAACACGTCATCAGCTACATCACAGCCTTCTTTTGTCTGAGAACTTCAACTGACCGTGTTGAATCAGTGCTTTAAAATATTTTCTCATGAATAAATAGATACATGAAAGACATTTACAAGCAAATACTCTGCAAAATGTTCATTGTTAAGTAGTTACTCACATTTGACACTGGAGACAGCTTCTGAAGTTGTCCACCATGAGAAATGATCTAGTGTTCCCTAGTTAAATAATTCTTAGGAATGCATGTGGTAATGATTAAAAACATTTAAGAAATGTGAAATACTGAAAAGGGATAGCTTTGCCTAAGTATATGCCAGTCAAAAATGCAACACTTACTACTAGCAAGTTTCCCCAATAATGACTTCTACAGCAGGTATCTATGTTTATTAATATTTGACCCTGAAAAGGTGATGGAATGCTTAATAGCTAGTTACAGAAGTAAACAGTATAAACGTACATCAAGTTTCCAAAAAGTGCCAACAGACAGTGGCAGGCAGCAGTTATTAGGCCCTCAGAAATACAGGAATGGGTGAGAACTTGCTTCTCAGTGCCTATATATGTTAGCCCTAATAAATAAACCACCCTTAACAGCACAGCAGAAACTACAGTAGCAAATTCACATATAAGATTCTAACAGCTGTTGAGCAAGAAGTGTGTTTTCCTGGAAAGCAAAGCGTATTTTGAGCAATACTTAAACAAAACAAAAACCCCAACCGCTACCAAACCCATTAAACTAGCAAACTCCAAACCACACCACCCAAACACTACCAAAAGAACACTGGTTCAGAAAACTAGTTCCGATAACTAGGAGACTAGTCTCAAAGAGAGAAAAGAAACATACCACCCAAAACCAAAGACGATGACTGGGGATGGGGTACACAGCAGAGGCCCCTAAAATATGAGGTTGCACAATGCTTGCTGCAATGTGTAAATTATTGACTGGGCTCAGACTAGTTTACTTAGGGAAGTAAAGATACAGCGTTTTAAGAGTTCCTATAGGAGCTCAGGAGGCAGGTATTTAGGAGGCTTTGAATAAAACAAGCAAGCCAGTCTAGGAAGCTTGCATGTTCTGAAGCCAGAGAATTAAAGAATTCACTTGCATTCCTCGCCTTCCAAAGCGAGAATATTGAACTATGCCAGAACACTTAACCTCAAACTAAAGACTATGAAACTAATTATTAAAAAAAAAAAAACAAACCCATAATTACAGAATTCCTAAAATGAGTTCCTAAAACTCATTCCTCACCTGCCAATACCTTCCCACATGGAAGTGTCTCTGTGAAAGTGCCTAGAATGTCACAAAAATAGGATTAGTGACTTCAGGTATGGAGAACATGATTTCATCTTCTCCTGCTGCTTTAGAAACAGAGATCTAATTTCTAGTCCTATTTTATTAATCTGTAATATTAACCAAAAGAACTAGAAGTTTTTTCTATAGTGATGGTGGTCATCATTATTTGTGCAAAACCATAGACTAAAATCCAGCTTTGTTCAAAGTTTCCTGTGGCCTTTCTTATTAACTGCAAAAAAAGCTAAAAACTTAGTTATCATTCTTCTGAATTCCTCTAGGAGTATTATAAATCAATGCCAGATTTTTATACTAGTAGCAAACCACAGAGGACAGTGGTGTTGGCTGATAAAAATATCTTCCTCTGCCTTCAAAAAATGCTCTTTAAACCACTACATTTTTTCCAGTGCAAGAAATTCTTTTGGGTTCCAGACTGAATAATATTTACACCTGAACATCTATGCAGAGCCGATAAATCAGTTTTCTTTCATTACTATTGTTTTGACCATACTTTAACAGGCACGTGTCTGGGTTTGATCTTCCAAAAGCACCAGAACTTACCCTCCACCAACAAGAAGACAGGTCGTGACAGGTCTGATTTATTTAGAATACGCGGCACGCTGTCTGTCTGGATGCCACACCGTAACGGCCACGGTGCATCCCTCCCACTGCGTGCAAGGCCTTCGTGCTTTTTCCACGCCGTGCAGGGAGAAGCCTTCACCATCGCAGCTAGCACGGGCGTGAAGCCCGGCCCGGGGCGAGGAGCGCTCTGGGGAAAGGCACTGGGCTGAGCCGCCCCCAACCCCCGGGCTGAGCCGCCCCCAACCCCCGGGCTGAGCCGCCCCCAACCCCCACCGGGCTCACCTCGGCGGCCGGGATGTTCACCACACCTGTCGACCTCCTCTTCTCCCTCAGCTTCCTCTTCTCGATCTGCCCCTTCCCCTTCCTGGCGCTGGGGCCCGAGCTCTTCCCCTTGGCGGCCAGCTTCTCCTCGCCCTCGGGGGACCCCGCCGCGGCAGGGGAGGCGGCGGCGGGAGGGGGCTTGGCGGCCGGCTCGGCCCCCCGGCCCCCGGCCAGGCCCGGCGGTGGCTCCTTGGCGGGGGCGGCCCGGCCCAAGGCGGCGCTGGCGAGGCCGAGGCAGTTGGCGGCCCCGCCGACGGGGGGCGCCGGGCGGTCGGTCGGGGCGGCCGGGGCGCCGGGGGGCAGGTTGTTGTTCAGCTCGACGGAGGAGGCGCCCCCAGCGGGCCTCCCATCCCCCCCGGTGGCCGCCCCCGGGGCCGGCGGAGCCTGCTTCGCTCGCATCTTCTCCCGCTTGGCTTTCCACTCCTCCAGAAAGTCCGTGGTGCTACCC
This sequence comes from Phalacrocorax carbo, assembly GCF_963921805.1. Lineage (NCBI taxonomy): Eukaryota > Metazoa > Chordata > Aves > Suliformes > Phalacrocoracidae > Phalacrocorax > Phalacrocorax carbo. The sequence continues at coordinate 44,252,348 of NC_087513.1, forward strand.
CCGGCGCTGCGGTAGCCGCCGGTCGCCATGTTCCCGGCGGGCTGGACGCCGAGAGCGCCCCACCGGCACCTCCGCCGCCGCCCGCCCCGAGGCGGCTCTACTGCCGCCCGGAGAGGAGCGGTCCCGGCGGGGCGGGCGGGAGAGACGGGGGCGGGGAGAGCGCCTCGGAGAAGCACAAACACCCTGGAGAGAAACAAAAGGGGAGACGTGAGCCCTCCTGCAGCGCTGCCCGTCCCCGTCCCGCCGCACACACACCCCCCGGCCCCCGGGGACGGGTCTCCATCACCGCCCGCCCTCACACGCCGGGCTCCCGCGGCTCGAACCGTGGTGCCGCCCCTCTACCCCTCACCGCGGGGCTGCCCAGGGGTACCCGCCGACGCCCACCCGCCTGCCGAGCGCCGTTCCTCGCCCCCGGGGCCGCCACCCGTGCCATCCCCCCGACGCCCGCTTGCCTGCCGGGGCACCGTGCTCCCGCGCGGGGCGGAGCGGGGCGGAGGCGGCCGGCGCTCACCGCTCACCTCCCGCCCGGCGGGGCCGCGGCTCAGGCGCTCCCCAGCGCCGGCGGCGCCAGGTGAGGGACACCGCCTCCCGCCCTCCCGGAAGGAGCGGCGCCGCCCCGAGGCTTCCCGAGCTCCCCATCCCTCCCCTTTCCCCACCGCGGCGCGGGCAGAGTTGAAGCCAGGGCGGAAACTGCCGAGATGGCCTCAACAATGGGGCAAGGGCGGGGAGGCCCCACCCGGACCGGCCCGGTGCGCTGCGCGCCGCGACCTGACCGCGCTGGCTGCCGGCCCGCCGCGGGGTCCCGCCGCCACCCGGCCACCTGCCCCGGGCAGCGCCGGCGCGGGAGGGGACACGGACACGGACACGGACCCCAGCGCTCTCGGCGAGGGGGAACGCGGGCGGGAGAGGGCGAGGGGCGCCGGTGCTGCAGCCGCCTGAGGAGCGGGGCGGGACGCCGCAACCGCCGCCCGCCTCAGGCCGCGCTCCCCCTTCACCGGCAGCTTTAACGGGCGGCGGGCGGGGACTGCCGGAGCCCGGCCACGAGGGGCCGGAGGAGGCGGTCTGGTATGTGTGTGTCCTCCGCCCCAGGGCCGGCGGGGGGCTCCCCGCCCGGCGCGCCCCGCACCTGCCGTAGAGCCGGCGGTGAGGGGGGTGAGCAGCCCGCCGCGCCCCGCCTGTACCCCCGGCCTGGGGCCGCCTCACGGCGGGGCAGGTGCCCGGGGCCCAGCCCTAGGGCGGCGCGGCGCGGCTCCCCGGCACCGCCGGCGGCCCTCGCTAGCAGCGGGGCGGAAAGCCCTGTGTAAAAAGCGCGGCGTGGTCAAACTTCGCCTGTCCTGAGGGAAGCGCCGCGCGGGGGCCAGAAGCGCCGGTTTGGCCTGAAAACGCGGTGACGGCCGCTGCTCCCGCTTCGTCGTCGAAAGGGGTCGGTGCAGGTGGGAAGAGCCCGAAGTCACTCCCTGCCGCAGCGCCGTACCTTGCTCTGGTCCGCGGCCCCGTGGGCAGACCCGGGCGGCGAGTGGAGCGGGCTCCCGCGGGGGGGAAGGCTGGGAAAAAGCCCGCGTCTTCCTGATCTTACAAGAAACACGGATTCGAGGAGTTTGCGCCAGTCAGGCTGCAAAGGCTTGAAAGGTGTCCCGGTTCTAAATCATACAGCCTTCCGTGCGGGAGCCTGGCTGGGTTAAAGACGAGGAAAAAGGCATGTGCAGGGAATGTGATGGGAGTATCAGGGCAACAGTTTGTGTAGGTGACCAAACGGCAAAACCTGCACGGACAACTCGGCGCTTTTTTTGTTTTGTTTTCCTGAATTTACTGCGTTCCAATAGCACCCTGAAAATTGAACGTGGTATTTTTGGAAATCACTGCTTTCAATAGGTTTGCGGCTTGCTTCATCCTGCTTTATAAGGTGTGTGCTGAGGGACATGAAGGGGTGTATTGGTGCCACCTTTCCAGCAGGCTCAGGATAAGATGCAAGCTTATGTCCGAGGCCGAGGAAATCCATGTAGGCGGGGCTTACATAGCAGGGAGCACGTTTCCACCTTTTCATCACCTTTTTTCTCTCTTTCAGATTCAGCCTGAATTTGTCCGCCTGGTTAATAAAATTCATTAGGAGTTCAGAATATAAACTTTGCAAAAGTTTTTTGTTTCTTTTTATGGGAAAAAAAAAGACTATAGCTGCTACAGATATAGATAAAAATATCTAGCAAAATGGGGCCCCAAATATCTGGCATGAGGCCCTCTGCACCCTACAGTATAAACAACAGGCGTAGTCCATGCAACAGCTTCTACCTTAGGTATGTCTCTACCCCGTTCTCTTCCACAGCAGTGGGCACTGTCTCACCCGTACCAACCTTCTCTGCCCTGCTGGTGATCATTCATTTACTTGGACTTTTCACTTAACTCATATCCGATTTCTGCTCTCATTTGGGTTTAGGGTGGGGGTTTTTTTGGTGCAGCAGTTTGTTTTGAAGGGGTGTGTAAATGTTTGTATATATGGAAGTTAAGGTATCGGGGTCCTTGGTGCAGACAAGACCTTCGCTTCCAGGCTAAGGGAAAATCCCCAAAAGAACAGGCTAGTTGTTCTGTGTTATGCTGGAAAGCTGTAAATAGGCAGAAAAGTAGATGATGAAAGCATAGTTCTGTACTAGCTCTACTCTTTAATACTCAGCAATGCAAAGTTAATGAAGTTGGTCATATTTCTATTAGCAGATCAAGTGCTTAACAAAAAGTTGACCTAACAAAAGCTTTGACTAAGCACTCTCCTGAAAAACCATTCGTACCTGCACTCTTATCTGTAGAGTTTTTAAGTTAGAAAACTACTCAATTGTATTTTTTGAAAACACAATTTAGAAAAAGGATCCTTTGTGTGAATTCTTGTCTTTCCCATTCTGTCATTTTTTCCCTTTTATACGATTAAGACCTTTTATTGAGAGAATCACAGAATGGTAAGGGTTGGAAGGGACCTCTGGAGATCATCTTGTCCAACCCACCTGCTTAAAATCACATGACTGTGACAATACCAATATTTCGCCCCTCACTATTACACCCCATGAGCAGCACAGCTGGCCAAAAATGAGTGTCAGATTAGAAAGTCATTACTTACAGTATGTTGTGTATATGGAGAAACATAGCAGTGTATTTTAGTTCTTAGGACACCCCCAGGTCTCCCCAGCTGCTGCCTGGGCCCCTCTCTCTGTGCCAGTCCTTAGCAGCTAGCAATACTCAGACGCACTCGCCCCGCTTCGCATCTTATCTGCCCACCTTTCTGATGTGTAGGAGGTGCGGGTGCCAGGCTTTAGCTGCATCTACCATTGCTTTGGAGTTGGTGGTTTTTTTTGTGGTGGTTTTTTTTTTTCTCTAATCTTCTATAAAAAACATTGCGGGTTTTTTTTTTTAGTGCCAGAAAGGCTTTGTGTTCCTTACGGTCTGTTATATATTAACAGAAGTTATGTTGTGGTGAGTGAGGCTGGGCTTAAGTGCCCAATACAAAAATGCTGACTGTCAGATGTTTGCATCTCAATAAGGTTGTCTGTGCTGGAGAGCTTTCAGGGATAAAGTCCCAAATAGTTTAAGTATCACGCTGCATGTTTTCCTCTGCCACAACAGAGAACAGCTTGCAAACATTTTTAGAACAGCACTTTCCTCTTTTCTTACCAAAAAAAATCTTCAGGATATTCTTAAGGCCTAGAAATACAATTCATTTGATTAGCTACGTTTTAAGCTGGCATAATGACAAGGGTCCCTAAGCCTTAAGATATTGGTTTTTATATATTCATTATTATGGAATGAGACTCTCCCCTAGAGGTAAAATTACCGCCAGGATGGGGTAGGATGATCTTGATCTCCTTTGCCAGGCAAAAAACAAACACTTCATTTTTAAAATTTAGAATAAAACCCATCATTTATTCTTAAAATCTTGAGGAAATTAAGTGCCTTTCAGGGTTGGGCACTTTAAAGTTGGTTCTTTTAGGAACCAGCTTAGTGAAGGCTTGCAAGCTGTTTAAGATTTTTGTAAGTTCTTCTAGAGAGTCAACCAAATCATCCAGCCTTATTAAGGTTCTGTGTACAAGTTTATCTGAGCCATAATCTTTTCTGAAGTGGCAGTTTTCAAGGGCTGAAAGATAAAATAGTGAACGCAATAACGTATTATTGGCTGAGGAAATCAAGGACAACATTCAAATTCCTGCACAATGTCTGTTTGCTTGTTACCGTCAGGCTCCAAGCTTAGCAAACAGTTGTTACATCCACTGGTGCTGGTGTCCTCTCCCCTAAAATAATCCCTCCCTCTCACACCCCTCGGCATCTCTGGAAGCTCTCCCCAAAGCCTCCATTGAGATTACTGTATTTGCCTACCTGTCTCTTAAACACCCATACCCTTCCTTCCGCTCTGGACTTCACCCCACTCCTGCCTGCCTTACCTCAACTTCCATCAAACTCTTTTGCTTAGTGCACCTACCTACTGCTTCCCCTATCTGACCCCCTTTGAAGTCCATTCAGCCAGCATTCTTCATGTTTCTTCTCCCAGTACAAACTTTTTCAGTCACATACTTGTTCTAACTGCTTTGTGACTCTTGCTTTATTAAACTCACTCCGGTGCTGTCCCATTAAATCTTCTCTCTCTGCTGCTTTAAATTTCAACTGCTGAATAATCCCTACACTCATCACTGTACCCCAACTAACCTATCTACCTACTTCTTTCTGCACTATCCCACCATAAATGCTGTTGCTTAAAATTGCTATGACTCAGTGAAATCATAGAATAGAATCATTAAGGTTGGAAAAAACCTCTAAGATCACCAAATCCACCCACCCACCCAACACCACCACGTCTCCTAAACCATGCTCTGAAGTGCCATGTCTACATGTGGCAGGGATGCTGACTCCACCACCTCTGGACAGCTGGTTCCAGTGCCTGACCACTCTTTCAGTAAATAATTTTTTCCTAATACCCAATCTAAACCTCCCCTGACTCAGCTTGAGGCCATTTCCTCTCATTCTCTTGCTAGTGACCTGGGAGAAGAGACCAACACCTCACCTACAAGTAGTTGTAGAGAGTGATAAGGTCTCCCCTCAGCCTCCTCTTCTCTAGACTAAACAACCCCAGTTCCCTCAACTTTTCCTCATAAGACCTGCTCTCCAGATCCTTCACCAGTTTTGTTGCCCTTCTTTGTACACACTCCAGCAAATTTCACTGCCGTCTTGTAGAAATAGCCGTTCCTCTTTTTATTCATAAAATTTCAAAAACCTCTCTTTGAACCTTTCGCATTAAATCTCTTACTGTAACTCCCCTCTAACCTTCCTGTAAAACGCCCACTTATGCTCCATGACGTTTCTAATATCAAATCTCCCCCCAAAAGTAAAATCAAGCTCAAACATAGCACTACTATCCCTCCTGGCTCTTCCTTTTAACCTTTTCTTACTAATGCTTTCCAAGCCAAAGCTCAGCTGTCCTGCAGCAATACTCTATCTCCTCTCCAGCCACCTATGCTGCTTCAGACCACGTGCAAAACCTACCCAAACATATTTGGCAAGTGTCTTCCTCCTTGCACTCTTTTTTGTTACTCCCAGGTATATTGCTAACAGAACATTTAATACCTCTGTCAGGGTTTATCAAAAGAGTTTAAAAACTTGGGTGGCGCTCTGCAGCCTTGACCATTGGCCTCTTTCCCGTGACTTCAGAAGATTCATTTGTAGTGGATGCCAGGGAGGGCGTGAAGCTGTGAGTGGTAACATGAAGGTGGCTGTAGTCTCGTTTCTGGACAGTGAAGTGATGCTGTATTTTGTCTCTAACCAACTTCCTTCATTTTAAGTATGTAGAGGGAGTTTTTATTTCTGTTTACATCTGTACTGTTTGCTTTTCAAATTCTCTCTTAATCTTCGGTTTATCTCTTCTTACCTACCAAATTCTGTTATCGCTCGGTCTTGGTTGTTTTTGCATTTTTGTCTAAATGCGGATAAACTGCTATCCCTCACCATTTAATACCACTTTCTGCTACTTCTCAGCTATGCACGCTATCTAAATCTGAGAGGCTTAGCCTATCATAATGGATTTTTATTTCGTTTTCTTCCAGGAATTAATTAAATTATTCTTTTTTTCCCCCCCTTACTGGAGCTTAGAGTCACAGTGCTAACCTTCTGGCAAGGTTTTCCTCTGTAAGGTTCTACAATTAATTATACACTGCAGTCAGTGGTTTAACTAGATTACATTGTTAGGACTTGTGCCTGGAAACTCACACAAATCTGACAGTCCCGCTTTTACTGAAATACCAATTTTATCCTATTTGCTGTGCTACTGAATTGGATGCTTAAAACTTTTTTTCCTAGTGCTAGGGCCCGATTTGAAAACTTGCACGTAAATACCACAGAGCTTTGTGAAATAGCTGGATTTATCAAGAGGTATTAGCATTCAAGATCAATCCTAGAGTCCATCGTCTAGTCTGGCTTCCCCATGTGTTTTACTGTTCTTTAACTCTGCCATCATTTGACAAAAAATAACTGTGGTTTCTCTGAACTAGCTTGGTTTGACAGACAAACTAGTATCATTTCTTGCAGCAAAGTTCATTCACCTAGCTGATGGAGGGGTGCAGCATGAATAGCAAAAAAACAAACTTACAGAAAGAAGTTTGCTTGATTTTTCAAGTATTTCGTCTTGTAGTATGAGGAATTAATGCCGAGAGTGCCGTCTGTCTCCAGCTGGCAGTTGTTGGATAGGAATGATGGTGGGGCTGGGAATGGATTCAGTATCTGTGCAGCCTACTCCAAAGGCGTGATGAGAATGTTTTCTGCCACAGTTCACAGCCTCACTCTGTAAGATGGTCTGTCCCTGCTTCTCGTGTACTGCACTGTATGAGGATACAGACCGATGACTCCGCTTATCTTACTGCTGCTTGCTATTTGTGACGAAGTTCAGTCAGCATAGCTTTGGAACAGTTTACTGAGCAACCGTGCTACCTCTTTTTTTCTGTCCACGCAGGTACTCTCTAGGGCCAGATGTGAACAGTGAACGGGGTAAGTATGCCCTAGACCAACCTGTTGAGGAGTAGGGATGAAAAACAGGCGTGGAGTCAAAATGTGACGCAGTGAGGTATAAGAAGGCAGAGAAAAACCGATGCTGACAAGCCTCACATTGCTTGGGAGAGAAGGGAGGAAAGGGTGGATGCTATCAGGCAGGCTATAAATATGCCTGAGGGCCAGTTTGCAAAAAGCACAGATGCAAATCCCTTGATGGCAAATCAGTAGGGCCAGGATATGATCCCCGTACAAAAGAAGCACTTGAAGGAGACAGTTTTTCCATTATGGCCCTCGCTTTGGTGTTCACTGTGGAGGAACCTAGAGAGCATCTCGCAGTGGAGGTCTTCATTCTGGAGGATCCATTGAAATTAGAGTATTAGAAAGAAACAGAACAAATTGAGAAAGTGAAAAACAACAAACTGCCAAACTGAGTGGCAGTGGTAAAGCAGCAGATGGAATTCAGCGTAGGTAAATGTCAAGTGACTTACGCTAGGGAAAATTTTCCAAGGTAACGAGCTACCTAGGCATACCTGAGCAGCACTGAGTCTGTCAAACTAGAACGCTCCTGCGGAATGCCCACGCTGCCTCACAGTAAGAATGCCAGGGAGGGTAATGCAGAAGAATTGGATTTGTCCGTAGCTGCCTCATTAGTCCAGCCTCCACACTGGCCCTTTTGGGAATGGCCTGATTTCTGACAGGGGTGCCTCTGGTATCTTTGTATTCCTCTGGGAGAGAGCGAGCTTATGTAGTATTCCAGACATAAGCTGGCCTTGGGTGTTTTCTGTGGCGTGTCTTGGTGCCACATTGTCTTCTGGACTCCTGAACTCTCGGGGATACCCTAAGTGGGCAGCCGGGCTGCCACCGTCTTCACTAGTGGGGGAGCCACCAGGTTACCAAGCTGTCGTGCCACCTACAGTATCGTCTATCACCTTGGTAATGAAGAGCTGACCATACATATCATAAGACAGAAATAATATTGTTGGTTTAAGCTACCCTTAAGTTAACCTTAATTTATCTGAATAACCCTACCTTTGTTGGTTTTTATATTTGATACGTTTCCAGCACCTACAGAGCCTACTCATTCTTAAAGACAGCATCCTCTGACCACACTCACCTCTACGCAGCTAACTCTCATTACAGTTTAAAACATTGTTAAACACGTTTTCGTCCACACCAAAGACAATTTGGTTCCTGCCTTTCTGTATCTCCAAATGTAAGCATGCAACGAATAATTAGAAACCAAATCCAGTGGTTACTGGCTCACTGTCAGTTGGTGTCTTGTTGGTACTGGTAACAATTCGTAACTCTTCAGGGCTGTTTTTTTTTAATTAACAGCCCTCTAGCACTTATAAATTATTTGTATTTTTTGAAGGACCAATATAAAGTCAGTAAAAATGAATCAGGTCTCTGCAGTGGAACAGGCTGCCCAGAGAGGTTGTGGAGTCTCCATCCCTAGAGACATTAAAAACCCACCTGGACACATTCCTGTGCCCCCTGCTCTGGGTGTCCCTGCTCAAGCAGGGGGGTTGGACAAGATGATCTCCAGAGGTTCCTTCCAACCCCTGCCATTCTGTGTTTCTGTGATTCTCATTGTATACCTCTTGGTTAAACCATTGAACCGGCATCCTTTTGATCTAACCTCATGCAGGTGACGAGCTGCAGCAGTAGAAAAGTGCAGCGGCCACAAGACTATGTCCCCAAAGACTCATAGTTAGGGCTGACGGATCTCCTGAGAGAGCTGACTGAGAAACTTGGCCTTCGCTGAAATGCAGTAGGTGATGCATGCAGAATTTAGCATGATGGCTTTTTACAACGCTTTGTTTGAGTCATCCGTTCATTTGGCCTTTTTTTTTTTTTCTCCTGCCCCACAGTGTGTTTCAGATGGCAGACCATAACGAAGTTGCCTTGTAAAAGGAATCAGGCAGATATTTCAGGAATTTAGTACTAGTTATTAGTAGCAATCATCTGGAAGTGTCCAAAACAAACACAAACAGCCATCGATCACTGGCTGTGACATATCAGTGAGTGTAAGCAGAGGAGGGGAAAGCACTTAGAAGAGTTCAGAGTCAGCGTTTATGAAACCAAACAGACTACAAAGGGAGAGAATAGCTTAAAGAACATAAAAAATAAAATATACTTCCTATTGTTCAAACTACGTTGATATTTTATTTTAGGGAACTTACTTCAACACTACATGGCCACGCTGTAAGCATCTAGGATGAAAGCTTGGGACTGAACTTTTGTGTGAACAATTGGAACAAAATCCATGTGCCTATATTGTAATGATTTTATATAAACATGGACAATGCTTAAAAATGAATGCTGTGTTTTGCTCATTATATACATTATTTGCTGCTTCAAGGTGAAAACTGCCAGGTATGTAAGATGACATGCTTTAAATACATATTAAAAAGATGTTTTAAGTTTAAAAAGTTACTTGAAAGAGGACAAGCTGCATACTTTGGACTTTGCATACAAGCCAATGCTCAGTTTATATTATTTATTCCCAAATTAGGCATTAAGATCCAAGAGGCCTTGCCTTCTGTATTCGCTTTATTCTTGGACACTCAAAAAGGGGCGAAAGGAAACTAATTAAGAAATAGTGAATGGCTGTTTGCCTGCAAACCCCTTGATGGGTTGAAAACAAAGGAAGAAGTGTAAGACCTTTCACCACGAAACTGGTTAGGGAGAAGGAGGAAAACAGGAAAGAAGCCTCTGGAGAACAGTGCTGATTCCTGAGGAGGGGAATAAGTGGATTAAGTGGGAACAGGTGACTTGTAGAGCGTGCTTAGTTTATGGTAATACCACTCCCTTGGATTAGACAGAAATGAGAGTAGATGGGAACTCAGTGGCTGGGTAGAGACATTCCTACTGAGTAAAGATCAGATTATCAGTGAAAAAAAGATCCAGTGGTCAGGAAAAGATTAATGACATCTTTCAAACCATTAGGGATGCGTGCTTCTGGGGAGCTCGGGATAATGGGGAGCGGGAGGCAAGTGACAGAGGTCAGGGGGAGCACGCAAAGCGTGGAGGCTGCTGAGTTGCGGAGAAAGGAATTGCGGACACTGGAGAAGTCAATAGAAGATACAACTGCAGAGGGAGTAGCTCAGATGACCAGTGGTTAGGTCTGAAGGGGGAGTGGAACAGGAGAGAGAAGCAGCACATGGGTAGAAAACACAAGAAGCAAGCAGAAGGATGGGAGATGGTCTAAGGGGGCAGAAATAGGCAGCAAGTACTAGAAGGACTGCATGAGGAGCGCAGGGAACTGACGGTCCAGGGAGGGTCTCGGTGATCCGCATGGCACACAGGAGTGACTGAGAAGACTGAAAGCTGAGATGAGCAGGAGACAGAGGAGAGCCTGTTCTCTCCAGCAGTTGTGGCATGTTGGAAAGCTTGTAGTGACTTGTTAGTAAAATATGAAGGTAGTTCTTGCACTCAGTGTAGCAATTCCGAGTGCCACTCCCCAGACACACATGGGGAAATTCAGAGAGTGCTCAAGGTCCCAGGGGAAGCAGCTTCTGGGGCCCTTTGGTTATTGCGGCTATCACCCTGAATAACTGGGAACGCAATTAGACCTCAAAGCCCTCTCTTGCACAGAAAAGAATTATGTATGGTGGCTTGGGCGGAACCCTGTCCATGCGGAGCTGAGGAGAAAGGGCTGAGGAGACTGGAGGAGGATGTGAGAGCGCGCTCTGTGCTGCACATGCTTGCCGGGCAGCGAACGGGGAGGAGAGATTGAAGGGGGCAAAAAGGACTACGAGGACCTCTGTACAGAGTGCTCTGGTTACAAAGCAAAGCAATATGCTTATATAGTGATCATATGGAAAGGGAGTTGAGTAAGAAGGAATTAACCAGAGTTTTGGCATTTCAGCCAAGCTCAGTGCTGCGATGAACTGCTGGCTTGACAACTTTTGATATGGAGGATGAGGTTTTTTGCATTTCCTCCCTTTCGGCTGTAGCAGAGCCATCCTGCAGTTCTTGATGTTTCTCCTAGTCTGTAAGTCTCTTCCTGCAGTACGGCAGCGCTCACTGGGCAGCGGGGCCCTGTCTGTGCCCCCCGACAGATGTGTTGCCCCGACAGGCCGGCCCTGGGCCTCCGTGGGTCTCTGCCTCCCGACGGGGTGGGTTTGAGCTCACCAGCCAAGCCCAGGGCACTCTGCCATTCCCAGGGTGTTAAATCGTGCGTCTCCTTTTGCAGGCTTTCAGTATAAAGCACTTAAAAGGAGTCCTTGCTGCGTTCAGACTAGGCGCATCCCTTGTGTCTGAATTAATTTGTGATGGCTCTTCTCTGCCACGCTTCCTCTCTCACGCTAGAACTGACTCAATTTACAGCCCAGGCAGAATTTCCTCGCGTCGCTGTCGTTTGAGCCATTCCTACGTACTCTTGTCGGGGGGAAAAAAGTAAAAAAAGGGGCAAAGAGACGAAACGTGGGCCGGGTCTCGGAGGCCGTGCCTTGCCGCCGGGGTCCGAGCTGTGCGGCGCGGCGGCAGCCAGACCCGCGGGGAGCCCGGGAAGACCCTGGCGGGACCCCGGGATGAGGGCGGGAAGAGCCCCGAGGAGCCCGGGATAAGCCCAGCGGGAGCCCGGGCGAAGCGAAGCCGTCTGGTGCCACCTCCCGGCTCCTTCCCCGCCGCGGCCCCTCCACAGCCGCAGAGCCCTGGGGCTGGGCGGGAACCGGTGCAGGAGCGTTAGCACTGCAGTCCCCGAGGGGCACCGCTTCCGCCTCCCCCCGCCCCGTATCACTGGAAATAGATCGGCTCCTTTTTTATGCAGGGGTCTAAAGCAGCGTGATAGAAGCCCGTAGTGACAGCTCGCTTATTTTCATAGACCCCCGGCATTTTATGCAAAGAGAGCTGAGGAGGAGTTACTGGGCAATTTAGTTAACATAACGCAGCACCTATAGCAGTGGATTAAGGGGGGGGGGAAAGAACTTAGTGTGATTTGTTGCTTTTCACACAGCTGAAAAGAGAGATGAGCCGTTAACAGTTGTAGACTCATGCCCACGATATCATCAGTTGACGTAAATGTGGATCTTTATTTTTAAACAAACTCACTTTTTCGTTAAATCTTCCTTCTGGGCATAGTGACTAGTCTGTGTAGCTAGATGTGTTATTTTGTGTAAATTTTGTGTAAATGTGTATTTTGTACCAGCTGATATAATGAAGTCATGCTCTTTTCTGTGGAAGACTTGGGGTGCGGGGCTGGGTAACCGCTCAGAGAGAGCAGTAGCTCTATTTTAGCTGTCATGTAGCAACTCCCTCAGACCAGGCCTGTCCTTTTTTGATGCAGAGGCGTATCATTAAAATGGGGTTATATGATATAGACACGAACGAGGGCAATGGGGCTGTAAATTTTCTTAGTTTTCTTTTTGTGGGGGGATGAAGGGGCAGGGGGAGGCACAGCAGCCAGCTGTGCCGGGCTCCCACCAGAGGCGGTGAGGGCAGACGGGATGCACAGGATGGTGGGATCTGCAGCAGCCTCTCCCTGCGCAGAGGGCTAACCTACTAGCAAAACCACAACTGGTTTGCTAAAAGAGAAAATCAGCCAAGTGAGTCTCTGCTCAAATCGTGGAATCACAGAATCATTAAGGTTGGAAAAGACCACTAGGATCATCAAGCCCAACCGTCAAAGAACTCTGTAGTGGAACAGGTGGAGCGCAGAAAGACAGTACCAAGGAAATAAAGAAGTTCTTCTCACCCACCTCCCACCATGATATTTTTTTTTTCTCCAGCAACTAAAACAAAGGGAAAAGACCACACTGGAAGATGAATTGTGCTGTCTTGGCTAAATACTTCTACTAAGCTTTAATAGATTTGCAAAACAGACATGTAGAACCCAAGTAAGAAGGGTGAAATAATTAGAGTTGGAATGTGGGGCTTTTGTCCCTGCTGTGATTATCCCTGAGTCAGATCAGAAATATTAGACATCTAACAGGTGATGTTTTTCGAGGAAAAAATGAATAGTTCCTCCTTTCTCTAAAAGCTACATACTTTCCCTATCTAATCAGTAGTACAAAATGGGGAGGTGCTGACACAAGCAAGAATAGCCAATGACTTCATCAGTGTGGCAGCAGCTCTCCCTTTAAAGTGTGAGCAATTCATTGTGAGTTTCAGAGGTTTTGTGGTTTTTTTAAATTCTGCCATCTACGCAGGCACCTGCAGCCACCTTTAGGACTGTTCCAGCCTTACTTTAAATCCCTGCCGAGGCACAGCACAACACTACTTGCCATTACTCTCTTAACAAACCCCAACTTGCTGCTCTTACAATCAAAAAAACATGAAGCAAATAACTCTAGTCACCAGCATTTCTTACCCTTGTTGTTAGCGGCTTTGACCTAAGAACTCGAGGAAGCTCAATCACCATAGCTAAAGGTTAACATTGTGCACAGACACCACGAAGAGCGAGAACTTCTGGAAAACTTACGTGAATTGTTTCTTCTGTCCCCCACCAGACATACTGGCTATTCCTACGTGGGAAATACAGCAATTTCCCAGAGGTGACCAGCAGAGCTGCAACAAAACTAGCCTGAGATTCAAAGCAGGTGGGAAAGCGACTCCCCTGCAACACAGTTAGTTGTTTCTCCGCTCGTTGAAAATAGGCTCCACAAAAATTTCTGTAATGTTTGGGTATGGCTGTGGAGTTTTTCTTTTTTTAAACCGTACATTATGTAGTGAATTTGTGTTGTGTTTTGCTGTGACAGTTCTCCAGACTGTAGCTGGAAATTAAATTTCATCTATAAAATGTTAACGTCTCAGTTGCACAATTCAAGTGTCAGACCTACCCACTGCCCACACCACCTCATGTCAGGTTAGAGAAGCTAAAGCTACCACTAAAGGGGAAAAGTAGCTTGCCGTGTAACTAAAACTGCGGCCACCTACACCTTCCACACCGGACAGGCTTGAGGCCACAGCTGCCACGAGCCCCACGGAGGCCCAGCTGGAGCTCCTGGGACCCGTGGCTGCAGAGCATTGCAGCATGGCAGATTTGGCCACCTCTGTGTACGCTCCTGCCACGATACCACGAGCAACCCGATAGAGACAAACGGGTGCACGTTCCCTTCGGGAGGAGCTGGTGTGCTACACAGGCAGGTAAAGACCTCAAGACGCCCATAAAGAAGCTGTGGAGTTCCCAGCTGTGGAGAGTCAAGCCGCTGCCAGGATCACCCAGATCAAGTGAGAGCTAGTGTAATGATTTTTTTCATCATTGCAACTTCGTTTAACAAGAAATTAACACCTCCTGAGCAGCAGTAAAAGCCAGTAGCAAGGCATAATTCATACTGTTGCTAACTTTGGACAGTTTTTCTCTGTTCAGGAGTTTGGGTGAGATGGAGCCCTGACTTCTGACCAGTTTTGTTCTGATATGTCCCCTATCCTTCTCCATGTCAACTGTTCATTTTCTGACACGGTGTTGCCCTCCCACGTCCGGCATCGTGGCATACTTCCTCCTCGCCACCTGCTCTTCTTTGTGTAAATTTTCTCTCTACGGTCATACGTCTGGTTTGGCATTGAGCCATACCTTGACTATAAACCTCACGGTTAAGTCAGCTAGCAGGGGTAGGAGCCACCTCACGTGGAACCCACCTATGTATGATAAAGGTTCAGGAAATCATTAAAATTTCTCCTTTGACGCACATATCCTAAAGCAGGTATCTTCCCCCAAAGCATGCTTTTTTCTATTCTATAGGATGACACATAAATAGTTCCTTTCTAAAAAAGAAATGAGAGGACTCTTGTTCTATGACAACACATTCACTCCTAAAAGACCACCAAATGGACAGTGGCTGAGCAGGTAAGACTCACACCCATTAGTTTAATGTTCACCTGAGCACAAACCAAAGTCAAGCATGGAAGGCATTTCTAAAGGAGAGAAATGCCAAGACACACACGCACGTTTTGTACTTGGTGCTGAGCAAACAAATGCACCTACAGAGCATGAATTATAACCGCTCTTTTTTGGAATCTGGCATGGAAATAGCAGAAGTCCGAAAATGGTATGTAGTAGCAACTGGGGAGATCCAGAGGGAGATGAGGTGGGGCAAAAATGAAGTTCCAGCTCCAGTCTTTTCTTCTAGGTAACTGCGACTGTCTAGAGCCATTAAGGTCAGGCAGTCCTTACACGGCCACGCCGCCTCCACCCTCCCCGCACTCTGCTGCCGCAGCTGCTTTCCCACTCCGCTCTCTGGGCTATGGCTTCCTTCACAGCTGGGGCTGGTTCTGGGCATGCCCTTTGCCTCTTAGCTCTCCAGCACCAGCTACTTCCGTGCCTCCATGGGTATCTGATGTTAATTCTGGGACATCGAGATCCCCTTCCACACTGTGACAAGTCCCCTAAAATCTAAGCTGCTGTTTTGAATTACCATTTAAGCCACTCGTCGCTTAAGGAAGCTTGCCAGTCAGCAGTCAGGAATAATAGACATCTCCTATGCAAACTGTCTCCCAAATAATAAAACAGTCCTCCACCACCCGTTTTCTCTCTGTGGCAGCTGGATTTTCTGGGTATGTGTTTGATGTGCAAGACGATCAGGGCAGTAAGACGGTGACACAAGTTTAGCAATTGCTTTGTGAGATTCGGTTAATACCACGTAAGAAATGGTTCTCAGATTCTGCACACAGACAGGTTTATGTAAAATATATAAACATTTGTCCAGGTTGTTACAGATTGCATAAATATGGCATTTTTACTGATGCATTTACAGATGTGCATGTACAACGATGTGCAAATAATCACAATTTGATTACAATCTTTGAAAGGTACTTGAACTTTGCATCCAAGTAACACAATGAAGAAAAATGCCCACCGAAGAATTTAAATAGCAAACTTATAACATGGTTTAAATTTGTAACAAATTTCAATGTCTTCTCAGTAAAACTTTCACACATTTAAAATAGTTTGTATTCATTTTATTTGTATATGTCAAAATACATTTTTTTTCCAAAATAGTGGGTTTTGCAACTAGTTTCATGCAGATACAAGGTCTGCTCAGTACTACCAATAAAATCAATATAGCACAGTAGCCATTCATTTTTTAGATATAAAGAATAAATAACCTAAATATAAAACACTAAAATATTAGAAACATGTATTTAATCATTCACAGGC
Organism: Phalacrocorax carbo; assembly: GCF_963921805.1. NCBI lineage: Eukaryota > Metazoa > Chordata > Aves > Suliformes > Phalacrocoracidae > Phalacrocorax > Phalacrocorax carbo. Next base: position 44,268,456 of record NC_087513.1, read on the forward strand.
ACCCAAACTTTACCAAGTATAATCCAGAATATGCCTAACTGTCTTGTAACAGAAGTCAATACGTTGCAGCCATTCAATTCTTTATTTTACGTTAGCGTAAGACAATGGAAGTCCCTATGGTTCAGACCCACCTCTCATACAGATCAATTACAATACGGTATCTCAAACTATCCGTGTACCTTTAAAATCAAGAATCCTGAGCTTGGTAGTAAGAGCATAACCTTACATCTTCAAAAAACCAATCAAGAGAGAGAGGACATCACGTCTTCCTTACCAAAACATAGCCCACCCCCGTAAAACTAACCCCCGCCCCCCAAGTAGGCAGTAGAACACAATGACCTTTTTAAATGAAGGGGTACAAATTCACATTTAATATAGTATACAATATAATCATTAATACAATAGCTACTACAAGCTTTTACAATGTACAATTTGTTTTAATGGCTGATCCGTTCAGTGGTTTTAGGCAATAAGCTATGTGCCACCAGGATGTCGTATTTTGAATGGTTTAGTGAAAATATAAAAGCTGTTTCTAACAAAAGCGATCTTCACTTAAGTAACTTGTTTTATTTTTAAAGGCCACTGAAATGTATAAAATGGTCTGACACGACGGTGTTATCAAATCGGATGCCTTCTCGCATGGCAACAACAGTGCATATAAACGGTAATGTGAGTGTAATGGGTTATGGTTTTCAAATGATTTAGTACATTACTTTGGCTAGCACAACAGTTTTGGACAGCACTCAGATAAATACAGGTATGTGAAATGTAGTGAAGCAGTTATATTTATGCAATTTTTTATTATGGTGAACACTATCAAATGAAAAAAAATGGGAGGAAAAGATAATAATAAAGTATTTTATATAGTTTAGACCTTTTGTAAAGATAGGGCTCCATACAATGTACAATGTCTAAATTCTTTATACCATAAAAATTAATGAACTTTGTTAAACACACTATTCTGGAGTAGCCTAATTTGCATTAACAGCCATTTGCAATAGGGAAATATATTCAAGCATGCCACGTGGTGGTCTGAAAAATCAAACCAGTACACATTTATATATACAGCATCACTCAGTACCTGCTCAAATGAATGTGACGGTTACAGGATCTAACATCTTTCACTACAAACGTCTTTTTTTTTTTTTTAAAGTGACCGATAAAGGCAGAAAACAGGACTCTTAAAGTATTTCTAGTTTCAACTGACTTTTAAAGCATTTTGTATAGGAAATAAATGCATATTGCACAAACAGTGAAAGCAAATGTTCCACCAAACATCTCTGTTCCAGGTGGTTGGACAATACAACTCTAGGTAGCTACACAAATAGGTAATTTAAAAGGGTGTGTGGTCTCTGCAAATGGTAAAGCTGTGAAAACACTGTACAAGAAAATCTGGTACATGAATAATTAGAAGGGGGGAAAAAAAATCCAAACTTAATATTTAAAGAAGAACTGAGCATAGAAAAAAACTGGGAATTGTGGCACAACAAAAACATCATTGAGTAACTGTCTTCTGTGAGAGCTGAAAGCTTTTGATGATGTAAAAGTGTTTATGTACAACTAAGGCTTACTGGTTAAATATCTGAGGCGTATCTGGCCTTGAACACTTTCCTTATTATGCTGTAGCTGTAAACAAGATTTCTCAGTCATTTCATCTTCTCAGCAGCTGCATTTTAACACAAACAATGATCTTGATACAAAAACACACACAGGTAAGAGGGCGTTTGGCAGGATATCTGAAAATGACAGTCTCCAAGGGATCTTCCCACACTTCCAGTGACTGCCATACTATGGTCCACTGGAGTTACTAGCGATGTGCAATACCGTTATTTGCTGCTGGAGTCAACCCTTTATTTGGAAAGTTTGCTTATAACTCTGATCAAGGCCCCATTTTCATCTTTTAGCCTCTGGTTGTCTGCCTTCAGGTCTGGTAGCATCTATGAAAAATGAAACATGATCGTTATTTGCTATTATAACCCAAGTAAAAGCAGCGAGACAAGACAAGTGCTGGGGATAAAAACCTTTACTCAGCTTAAGCACCTCGGCAGCTCTCCCCCTTCACATCAGCAGTTCAGAAAAATCTCACCTTTTAGCATGACACAGTTAAGAGTTACAGATTAGGAGTTTTAATTTGCTTGGATTAGATGCACCAGATCTCGGAGGTGCAGGTGACAAGCTTTAACAAAAGCATTTAGAGTAGCGTGAGGAAAGTAATGAAATGCTTCAAATCTCAGTGCAAAACAAACACACAAAAAAAGCTAATTATCAACAACTGAAAGAGGCTTGTCTCTACTGCACTTGCACAGTTTCAAAAAAACATGCTGCGGCTAAGCATATCTACCACTGTGCTCCTGGATGATTTCATCCCGATCAGATACAGTGTGATTCAGCTCATTAGCTCATAGCATTAATCTTCCTACCACTTCCAAACTCATGTTGAAGCACACATCCTATAATTTGAGATCATATCCCTGAATAGCTTGGTTCACACGAGATCAGATCATTGGAAGAGATCACTGCAACACCAGGCTGCATACTCAGGCATACAAGTTAGGAGATGGCAAGTTAAGGTTGCCACAGGAGATGGGTGACACAAGAGCACAAAAGCTGGAGGGCAGAAGCCAAGTGAGGTGAGAGTTGGACAGGATCAGACAGGAAAGGAGGACGAGTCAGTGCACAGAGGTTTCTACTGGAAGAATACAACTTGTCAGAGAAACCAGGAGTAAGCTCAGCAGTTCTCCATATCTACGTTCACACACTGATAACAAACCACGTATAATACTCGTGGCTAAATTACGTGTATGGTTTCTACTAGCAGCAGGTTTACACAGGATGTAACAGCCTATTCCTGCAGAGCAGTTATTCAGTAGCCTCGGGTGCCAGTGCATGCAAGAGATCTGTCCAGCTGGTGACCTATGTAACAACTGCTATGTAATTTTTCGTGATGAAATTTCCTTGCTGATGGTTTTGGTTTTGTGTTGGTTTTTTTTTTTTCATTTTATTCAAACAAAATTATACTTTCAACCCCATGATATTCAGAAAGAACTGAGAAGTTTAAAAATGCAGGGTTAATTAACTGTGCATTACACCAGAGGCGTCATTTACCCATTTCCTCCACAGGAGTCCTGCCCACACTCAGTCCACCAAACAGCAGACTCCCTCACCGAGTGAGACATGATGGTGCACTGGAGATGACTGAGGTTATAGGACCTCTAGTTTATTTACCTGGCAATATCAGAGTATGCGAAATGAAGACAACAGGGGATCGTAAGAGGAAAAAAGGTGGTCTCCACAGTTACAGAAAGTAAAAAATCATTCCGCTAACCTGGATTCCAACTAAGCTCCACAATGGAGCTTAGCGCAAGCCACCTAAATCGAGCTCTTTGTGGAGTCACAGGGAAGATCCCATTACAGTCAAGCGAGAACTGTGCTCTGATCAGTAAGTGCTGTAAAATGCTGAGTACTTTCAAAAACCACGTCAAGGTGTTTGAAATCGGGCAACACAAGTAATGATTTGGCAGTTTTCAAGTATGACCTCAGTTAAGTTTTCTAAGCTGTGAAAACCAACTACTGCTGCCTGAGGTGGACGTGCTGGGGTCATACCCAGGTAACACCCGCGCGCACCATGCACTTGCGCGTGCACCTGTAATATTAGGATAAACGCGGGGTTGTTCTATGACAGGTATCTGCAGACAACGAAACAGCCACTTGTTCAGGCAAAGCAACCAACACCGTTCCTTCCTCCTTGCTGTCCTGCTGTGGACTTCATACCAAAGATCCTGGGCGAAGACACAGCAGCCTTCAGCTAGCCGTGCACGAGGAACCAAGGGGGTCTGGTTCTGTTCTTGTTAAATGGGTATCTCGACAAGTGTTGTCATGTATGCTTTCCAATGAAACCTCAAAGTAATTCCAGGAATGTCACAGTCCTCTTTTAATTTACTGACTAGGGAGCTGCAGCCCGTAATGCTTAATTACATACAGGCAGACCCAGAGTGGTATATTTTCTGGTGAACTATTTTAACAAAAAGGCCGCTGTTCAAAATTTAGAGCTTTAATAGAATCCAGTGCCATTATATGTCTGCAAAACTCTGTAGATAGATTTTAATCTTGATTAAAGTAATAGATAGAATAGGTATTAAGAAAATATTTTCTCTTTTCTTATGAGTCTGCTAAAGAATAGAGGAAGACTGGTAGGAGACAAAAGCAGTTATGAGTAATAGGAGATTGATCAGGAAGGATAAACTCAAGTAGCCTGAAATACTTATGCTTCTCATCTATACTAATCTCCACATACTTTAAACCTAGCCAAAGACATTTATACAATTTTTTGGAGCAGTGTATTCCTATGGCACTCAAACCTCTCATGAGGTGACACCAAACACCTTTCATGTGCAGAGGCAGGGGAAAAAAGCTTTGCTGTAAATTCAGTAAAATTACAGTTACATACTGTACTTCACACTTTGAATTCCAATTTGATTCTCACTAAAATACCAAAGTATCTTCCTGTGATGACATTCCTGAATAAGATTATACATGCACTATTTTGCTTACCTGTATTATAAGATGTGATGGTTTTGGCTGGGGTAGAGTTAGTTTTCTTCATAGTAGCTAGTATGGGGCTATGTTTTGGATTTGGGCTGGAAACAGTGTTGGTAACACAGAGATGTTTTTGTTTCTGTTGAGCAGGGCTTACACAGAGTCAAGGCCTTTTCTGCCTCTCACCCCACCCCACCAGCAAGTAGGCTGGGGGTGCACAAGAAGCTGGGAGGGGACACAGTTGGGACAGCGACCCCAGCTGACCCAAGGGATGTCATGCTCAGCATATAAAGCTGGGGGAAGGAGGAAGAAGGGGGATATTTGGAGTGATGGTGTTGTGTCTTCCCAAGTAACTGTTATGCGTGATGGAGCCCTGCTTTCCTGGAGATGGCTGAACACCTGCCTGCCCATGGGAAGTAGGGAATGAATTCTTTGTTTTGCTTTGCTTATGCACGTGGCTTTTGCTTTACCTGTTAACCTGTCTTTACCTCAGCCCACGAGTTTTCTCACTTTTACCTTTCTGATTCTCTCCCCAATTCCACCAGGGGGGAGTGAGCGAGTGGGTGCGTGGGGCTTAGTTGCTGGCTGAGGTTAAACCACAACATATGACTAGTAACTTTGCACTGTTGTTGTTGAGCAAATAATTATTCAATAATCACCTGACATATGTGGAGCCAACTCAGATCTGTACAGTAATAATAATGTCTGTGTTTGCTGGAGGATTTAACAGTTTTTACATACAAAATAGCTTTGTAAATTATGATTACAAAAAGCTCATGAACTGTTAAGGTACCTGTCCAGATTAATTGGGCACACTGCTATGGTTAAGCTACCATCATAATGTCAAACCTCCCTGCTGTGTTTCCATTGCTTTTCTTTTGCTAGCCAGGCTCCTCAAGCTCCACAATGATATGCCATTGAAAAATCCCCCTACAAAAAGGAATACTGAATTGTTTTCTGTGGGTTAACACCCTGAACTGGCTTACCATGGTTAAAGGAATGCCAGTGCTAGCAAAAAAAGATGGTATGTACGTGTGGCTGCGGACAGCAGTCATTAGATTAGCTCAGCTGTGTTGAAAAACCACATTGTTAGCTGAAGCTGATGTAAGACAGGCTGCCCTAAAGGGACAGCTCTCCCTTCACATGCAGCAGTATGCTCCTGCTGCTTTCTGTGTGTTAGTTTAGTTATTCAACAACACTGGGGTGAGATGGATCAAGTAATACAATGAATAAAAGGATTTGTTTTCATCCAGGTCAGTAAGCTGCCTTGACTCACTCAGCAAGGGTTAACACAAGGGAATGCTGAGGAATGCAGGGCCTGGACCAGGAACAACCTTTCTATCCACATCCTATTGTTAGACCAACTCCAGGAAGACATGAAGCCAAAGGATAAACCTGTTTACTTCATGCCTTTTAGTGGGGAAAACCTGAGACTGGACTTTGTGAGCAGGATGAAAAAACCTAGGCTTATTGCCTTGCTTCTAAGCGGGCAGCGGGGTAGGCGAGGGGAAGCAGTTTAGCAGGAGTCACTGTGCAGAAGGAAATTTTTATTTTTTCACCTACAGATCTTAAAAGCTCACTGAAACCTCCACCCCATACAGCTGTTATATAAGAGAAGGAAGAAAGGCATATAGATTTAGTGTGGAATGAAACCACATTTTGTGTGGTTTCACAGAAGTTTTGAATCTTCAGTGGGTTTCTGAAACAGCCCTGCTGTTCAGAATACAAACTGGTATTTTTTCCCAATATGAAACTCAAAACAGTTCATACCTTTAACAAAAGGGGACTGAACCAGATCACCCAGTAAGTATGAACCAATCTGACACACTAGGCAGGTTTTTTGTGGCTGTGTTTGTACAGTCCTTGCATGATAGGATTCTGGTCCACGACTGGAATTCCTACATATATAGCAATATAAATCAATAATCTTAACTCAGTGCTAAAACTGGATGTTTTAAGCTGTCTAGATAAAAATAAGGATTGGCCAGAACCACACAGGAATATGTGAAAATATTAATCGACTTGAAACTCTTGATACATTTCTGAAAGGAAAGACTTTGGGCCCCTCTCAACACTAAACCGCACAAATGTTAGAAGTAAAGTTGCTAATGCAACTGTTTAGGAATGCACAGTACTGAAACCACTTCTCAAACATTCTTTAGTTGAGACTAGATTTGTATCAATTCTATGCACTTCAGTTATACTGCAGTAAGAAAGCTCAATTCTTTATTTCAATTTATTCAAAATCTAGAGGCAGATCTATTTGAGCATTTACTCAAGCATAAAAACAAGGGAGTGACTTCACTGTATCCTAGTGCGAACTCAAATCCTTTCAATTCTTGCCAAGGTTTTAACATGTCAAAGGTCTCCTGGATCATCGCCAATTTATCTTCAAGTAAGGGAGGACAAGCTTCAGTGCTAGTTAGGACAATACCACACCATACCAACACATCTGCGACACCTGCAGTTGGTACACCGGACACCATGCTTTAGCCACACTTCCAGAACCGAGCAGCAGTAAGTCAGTTTCTGACACACAAGTGTTAATAGTCAAATTCTACCCAAGCACAAACTGAATGTCAGCACCTGCCTGGCTACACAAAGGAGAAGGCAGAAATTACAAGTCCACAGAGCGCAGTTGCCTACAGGACCCTGACAGCTTGGCAACCACCCGGGTCAAGGCCCTATTCTCAGTCACCAGTCGCTCATTTATGAGTCTCAAAGATTGAATCTGCTTTATTTGTTGCAGGTGCTGCAGGAATCAAAGAAATAGGAGAGAAAACGAGAAAAAAAAACATGTATATTATGTTTAAAAGAACTAGAGATGAGCAGAATTGAAAGAAAACTTGAAAAATTGAAAAGACAGTCCTGTTTAAAGTAGATAAGTCTCTCTGAAAGGAAAGTATCAAACAAGTGGCACATTCTTGAAAAGCAATCTAAGAACCAGCAGTGATTCGTCACAGCTTTCCAAAACAGTTCAGGATACATTAACAATGAGAGCTATTCCTGGAATTCTTTACTTGACATCCTAATTGCACAAACTAAATCTCCTATTCAAAAGTCTGTAAATAATGACACATTTAACATATACTTTTACACAGCGGTGCAACAAATGATAGGAAGACTATTTAATCTTTAATTCAAAACTTTCACATATTGCTTATTGAAAGTAAGCTTTTGAGATAAGGCAATATATTTGCATTCTCTATGTTTCTCGGAAGCCCAACCTTTCCTAACAGGAATTTACAGGTTGATGATAGAAGCTCACATCCTGTCTTCCACTCTTAGACACAATTATTTTCCTATAACACAGTTTGCTTTCTACAGATTTCACTTCTCAAGACCCCTCAAGGGACCAGACATTGTGTCCTCCCTTACAGCAAACTATCTTAGCATGAATCCAAGGGAACTAGAGGCATTGTGGTTGCCTTCTGCCTACATCTGCCTGTCAGCTTCAATTATTTCAACAAAACTTCATGCATGTATTTTAATAAAAACTATTTGCAAGTTAATGCCGCTTCCAAGCACCAGAGGGAGCTCAAAAACGAGCCTGAAAGGAAACTTCTTATTAATCAATGACAAATACCAAATGTCTTCTTTAACATTTTGGAGTGAAAAAATGTTTTCTGTTTCGTCATGTTCCACTAGTTTTCTAGTCATACTTTAATTCTATCAGTTTTGGTTAACCCTGTCCAATATTGCATCCAAGGGCATAATACAAAACAAACCTGCCAGATTTCTCACCCTTCTTAATCATATCAGAGGATTTAACATAGACAGACCAGGAAAAGAGAAAAGTCATACCATGACTGGTTAAAAAACCAGCCAGAAAAGTATTAAAAAAGTATTTTCCTTCTGGGATTCAGTTTATATGCAGTTAAAAAAAACCAAAGGGAAATCAGTGGATGTGGTAAACGGTACATATTTATCAATGTCTGAAATCTATCCACTGCTTTTTGTTAACTGAAAACTGATTATTATTCACTCTATAGAAATGAAAGTTTTGATAATGGTAACATGCTGTCTAATACATAATTTAAAGAGCATGAGATAAAGGTTGAAGGACCATTTAATGCTTGCATACCTATGGAATTATATGCTACCATTATTTTTAAGTGAATAAAATACAGAGCATCACATCAAAAACATAGATTGCAATTCCATCTTGATTAGATCAAGATATGTTTCACTCCAACCATCTCTGAATGTTTCTCGTTGGCCAATGTGTTACAGAAGCACAAGTCTCAGCACATTGTTAGAAGTCCTACATGTGTGACTGCTTATGCTGGCGTAACAGCTTCGCTACAAGCTACATGACATGAGAGATTTTGAAATGCAGCTATAACTTAGTTATTTTCTAATGAAATTATAGAGACCAGTAATACTGCCAGACTACATGTTGCCCTGACATAGTCATACACTTTGTTATTAATGGTTTAATGTGTAATAGTTTACTTACTTTCAGTTCCTCTTCCATTTCAGATATCCTTCTTTCTAGAGCTCTTCTTTCCTAAATCAGAAGACATGTGTTAACACTGAACAATACAATTTTTGAAAAAATTACTGCTTGTAAATACTGTGGTAACAGTGAAATACTTCAAGTTTCAAAGATCATACAACCAAAAGCATAGTGTGGACAGGAAACTTGTGATGGCAGTGATATATAGAAACTCTGTCAATACGGAATTTTAATATCTGAGGAGGAAGAGATATAGAAATGTACATCAAGTCCTACAAAATATACCCCTTCCTTTACACAAATTTAGACAGGCTGTAAGTACCATTTGTTTGGATTTATTTCTCATGAGCTGGACTTCTGTGATAGCTTAATATACAAGAAATGCAGAAAATTATCAGAAACAAAAAGGAATATTAAAAGAAAGCAGCACAAAAGCATAAGTTTTCGTAGACAAGCAAACGTAACTGAAACGTCCGTCTCAGCTCAGTGGGATCTGTCCACACTATAAACTGCAACGTAGTGTAGATATGCCCAAATTTACAGTAAAGGAGTTCAGCTGAGCACCAAAGATACCTAGCTACACCTGCTTCTTGAGCAAATGTTTCCTGAATATTTTCTGCGTTTCTAGTATAGGTTGTTTTTTTTTTGGGGGGGGTTGTTTTTTTGTTACCTGAGAAGCAGGAGAAATTATCCTTTGTAGAGAACTTCAGGTTGTTTTGGTTACAGTACCCGAGCCAGCGTATTGAAAGTTAGCTTAGGGTTTTCTTTACTATGCTGCAGTCTGCAGTGCAGACACACTAGCATATTTCTAAATGGCATTATTTTGTTCATTCCTAATTTTCAACGCATCTGACAGATGAATAGCTAATGCAATAGACTTCAGGGATTTGTAGCTTGATTGCTTGCTTTCCTGTGTCAGACAATGCAGTGTGTCTCATTTAAAAGCAGCTGCGGTTATCAGTACTCTACATTCAGATTTTTTCCAGAGTGTGAAAGGCAAAAGCAACAGATTATTGCGAAGTGGACATATGCATCTGCATACAACGGTGTTACGCAAACAGCAAGCAGCATTGACTGAGGTGTGTAAAACTTTGGTTAGATCATACCGCCCAGTAGATACTGACTCTTGCCGGTCACCTTTCAGATATAAATCATTTGAATTTAGTTTAATCATAGTGCAGTTATACCCCAACATTTTCCCATTTTAGCAAACAACTTTAAAGGTTTATCAAAGTAACAGATTACTGCAGTTGTTAGTACTTAATGTACTTTACTCCTTCGAGTTAAGACTTTCCCCGTAACTGACTGACAGTAATGGGCATAAGAAGTACTAGCGAGTTAACTGCAGTAAGCAAGTGACTAACAAAAAAACCCACGCCATCTTACATTGCTTAGAATTGTACCAGTTACTTACTAGCTTTGTAGAATAACATGTATTACCAGTGTTCTTATATTAAGCAATATTTGATAATTCCTGCGATTACCAAAAGATGATAAAATAAATCTCAAAATTTCAAATGGTTAAAAATCGTTAGTCTTTTTGATGCATTTGCTTAACTAGCATGTTGTGCTTGACTGAGAACAACCATTAGCAATAAAAGCCAATTAAATAAAATACTTTTTTTCCATTAACTTTGTATGATTCACATTATATAAAAGAAATATTTAAATGGACTGGCCAAGATATAAGATTTATTGTAAAAAGTACTGTTCTGATTAGATGAAGCTATGCTGCTCTTTTTCCTGAACTGCTTACTCTTTTACAAACTGGCTTGAGGAATGCCAACAAAATAACACATTGCCATTTCACTGGGAAGATTTGCCGGTATTATTAGATTAGTCCGTGGACTCAAAGAAAGGGGTTGAAATTTATGCCATCTACAATTTTATGATGTACTTCAACAACTCTATAAGGTACATTTGTAACCCTCAAAATGGAAAAAATACATGCTAGTCTCTCAGCTTATAAAATAGCAATAGCTCATTTGTATTTATTAAAGCAACTAGGAACCACAGTCTTTGTGCTGTGAGATTGAGGTACGGGTATACACACAGATGAAAAACTGACCCCAGAGTTATAAAACTATTATGAAGTAAAACCACATTATATACCTACGTATATTCGTAAATTCAGTAATAGCAAAAAATACACCTCTCCACAACCCAAATTCCCAGATGATTAATTCTAAATTTGGAGAGAACTGGTTAAAGGTACCTACAATTCTGAATTCTGATCAGACAGAAACCTTGCAGTTTGAGTTTTATTATCACATCATATGAAATTTTGCAAAAGACATTTAGCGTACTTCTCAGAGTGACAGGCAGTTAACGAAACCCTTACTTTTGCCTATGTATTGCTATGACCTTGCAACTGTGATCCGATCGGTACCCCCATCCCTATGGGAAGAGCCCCTTTCTGGTAAACAGTTCTCAAATGCACAATATTGAGAATGCATCACCAAATCACATCATGGAAACCCACTTCTGAAAGCCAAGTTAAAATAAAATTCAAAGACAGTGTTTTCTAAATTTTATTACTGCGCAATTCTGGTTTTAATAAATGTTCCCATCTTCTTTACTGAGAAGGTATATTTCAGCTTGAAAATGTCATAGTTCAAAGATGCCATAGGTTTTTCTCTGCCAGCCTTTCTTTTCTTCCAATTTATTCTCACCACTTTACTCTCCCCCTCCCCTTTCTCTATGTAATTTTGATGATCATCTTAAGTTTTATATTTTATATATTATAGATAAAAATATTATTGAATTTATTAAAAAAACAGTTTTATATTATCTTTATATAATATGAAATATATTTATATAAGTGTATATATTATATGAAACATATATTCAGTTTTAGATTGTTTTGTTATAAAACATACATATTTCATCTTATATGAAGTCATATACTTGGACAAGCATACTTAGAAAAGCCCTACAATTTGTTTCTACCTTTTACATTTATATTGTTACATTATACATTAAAAAAGTGTCTTTAAAATTATTCTTAGACATCTACAATCTGGACTGAAATTGGTAAGCTTATTTCTAGAGATCAGCTATTGATGACTAGCAGCTGAGAATCCTGCTTCAGTCACTTTCAAAGTGAAATGAACTCCAGATTTTAACAAAACAAATACAATCACAAATAAATTCCTGTTTAAACTGTCTAAAGTTTAAAATTATAAAATATAATTACATTCCTAAATCTTGTGTAAATCATGTTTCAGCCATACAGCATTACCACTAACTGTATTTTTTTACCTGCTAGCTTTAGTACTAATACATTTAGGAAGAGTAACATTTCTGAAAGACATTTTGCTGTTGGACTAAAAGTCTTTACCAAAAAAGGTGCAAAAAATTCTAATATAGCCAATTGTTTTAATGCAATGGCCTATTTTGGGAAAAAGCAAAGCAGTAATTTAAAACTAAAATAATGTTTAGCTATGCAGTACTGAATGCTCTGCTGTATGGAACCTATATAGTCATGGACGCAGCTAAATCTATGAAATAATTTAAAGTTCACTTGTGTGGCCATGATTGCAAGCAAGAAACCAATTAAAGATACTGATGAAACTTTTCCACTGATGAAATCACTGCCTACAGCAGGATGCCAAAAATTCAAGGAGGAACTGGTGCTAAAAGGCCACTGCAATTATCTGGAGAGATTATTAAGATAAAGATAATGGAACTTCAGGAAGTGCCCGAGAGCATTTCTACATCACCATGTGCTCCTATAAAATCTACAAAGTGTCTGTAGAACTAAAAATTGTTTTCTAAACCTCATATACTGGAAAGTAAACAAAAAAGGCTAGTGAATGTGTAGTTTACCAGGGATAAATAAATGTATACTGTATCACTTATTACTGTCAAAGTCCATTTAGTTTTCTTCCCGTATAAGTATCTAACGTGTCACTCCAGGATCAGGGCAGGAGAAAGGAATATGTGGACAGGGTCATGAAGGAAGCCAGGACCACAACAAAGCCAATGTAGTTTGCTTCACGTTGCTGTGGAACTTTTATAGGGATGGATTTTAAACTAGCATGAAACTATAGCCTAAAATTATCATGTGTTCAACTTCTGAAATAATTCCTGTAGTCACATATGGATTTATTACATGACCTCTTTTGCCATTCAGTTTAGGGTTGTCTCTGACCCTGATGCCCCTCTTCCCACACTGCTTACTCATTCTCTCCCTGCTGCCCCAGTATCATATTCCCTCTGGAAAACGTTACAGTACAAGGAAAGAGAGAGATTATGATTCATTTTATATCATTAGCAGGTTTAAGGCCTCATGTCTGTGACGCAGAAACTGCTACTTCATTACCAACAATAATTGGTAAAGCAACACGCACGCCTCTGGAAAGCTCTGAGGAAATTAAAGTCCCTGAATGTTGGAAATGCATTAGAAGATGAGATGCTTTGAACGTGCTTAACCCTCTGGAGTGCCAACATTGGTTTGGATGAGATGGAACGAGCAGCAGATCCCTGGAGGGCTGTGGGGTTTAGAACCTGGTAATCATGAACCAACAGGCAACCTGAAGGCAGTCCTTAAGAGTAATTCCATCTCACAGTATCTCACATTCATTGCCACTTTGAAACCTAAAATCCCCAAATCTTCTAAAAAATGCAAGTTATAAGAAAGGCTTCTGTTCCCACTAAGACATATCCAAGCCAGGGGTTGCAAAACAAACTAAAACAAAGCCTGAACTGGAGTACTTAGATCTCTGGCAGAAAACTCACCCTTTTCTCCATTTCCAAGAGTGATCTGTCAGCAAATCTTTCTTGTCTCTGAAACACAAAATTAATAAAGACATTGGTACTTGTTCTTAAACAACATAAAACTGAGGAAAAACAATTCAATTGCATGTTTTAGTATTCTGTCTGAAGTACACCTTCAAAAGTATTTTAAAGTATGTTCAGGGAAGTAACACAGAAATAAAGAATAAAGAAGAACGAACTGGATTTATCACACACTTCCTCTGTGACCAGCCCTAAGTAGTTTAATCACTACATAGCCTTTGGCAAATAGGAGTAATACAGTATTTCTATGTAAAAGCATTACAAAACAAACATCTTTTTAATGCACTTCACTGATATTTATGGGGTACACATGGAAGACCCTTAAGTACCTACACAGGTGAATTGTGGCAAATGTGACCTGAGAATAGGAGACACTCTTTCTTTAGCAATTTAAGACAAATTTTACTTTTGTGTACATATTTGGTATTACTGTATGCAGCACTCTTATCTGAGAGCAGTTACCTGTAACCGGAGTGCACTATTTGCTCTTTAGTTCTAAGATAAAGCTATCTGACCAGCCAAGAAGAACTGGCAGGTTATGCCAATCTGCCAGCTGGTTTATGAATCAATCGATCAGTCCCAACTGACAGTTTGAATATAAGCTTAGCAGTGTAGAATGTGTTTATCCCTACACTGCAAAGAAGTTACACATACATGCTGGCAAGAACCACTACTACTTAAACAGGCAGGAGGCAGCCCCACACAACTTGTTCACAGCTGAAGACCAGAATCCTGCACTCTTTTCTCTTTAGAAACAGAGGGGTACTCTTCTTCACTCCTGCCTTTGGATAAGAAACAAAGCTGATGCCTAGTAAAGAGCTGCCCATACCCTGGGGCGCTTCTAGTTTGCTATCTACCATGTCAGCTAAGTACAGGCTTTTTGGTTTTTTTTTTACAAACCTGAGTGGTCTTCTCCAACTGTAGCTTAAGGTCTGTAAGTTCCATGTTGGTATCATGTAACTGTGCTTTCAGTTTTTCATTTTCAGCTAGAGTCTGTTCATAAAGCTGAGAGAAAATACTCATTTAAAAAAAATACTGAATAATATTTCAGTGAGATTAGCTGAAAAACTTAAAAATAATGATTAAGCTGCATGTAAAATGAACAAATACCTTAATAGCCGAAGAAGTAAAAATCAGCTATAGATTTTAAAGATGTATAGAACTAGCAAACACTTTGAAGAACTGTTACCAAATATTTCTAGGAACAAGCAACATTGCATAGGGAGCACATAACTTACTTTACACGTATTAAAAAAAATACTTGCCATTTTTTTGGCTTCAGGCTTCATAGATAAGACACCACTTCAAACTTTTCGACAAACTCTTCCTCTATTTTAATGCAAGATCTGAACAAATTTTTACACCGTATGTATGTAAGCTAGCAAACATATAAAATAAAAGGCTTCACATCTGTATAAAGCAGTGCTAATCATACAGTCAACTAAAAAAAATATTATAGTATTTTTCATAAAAATGGATCTTGGTTTCTCTGGATTTCTCCCTTGCATTGCATTGAAGAGAAAAGTGCAAAAGGCAGAATCTGTTTTGTAACGTGCATTTTCCCCCACTGTAGGGGTTGCTCTGCTCCTCCATTCAGTTGAGTTGCTTTAAGCAGAATTTGTGATGCAATGTGAGATAATTTCCAGACAATTTATGAAAAACAATAACAAAGTTCTATTTTCACACCAAAATTATTTTATCAGATACCTTTTTAAAATCAGTGCTATCTTCTTTTTCTAGTCTACTGCAGTATGGTTTTCGATCTTCAAGGTAACTCTGTGACCCCGATCGCCCCTGTGCTGAATCATAACGATCACCTGAAGACATGCTGAGGGATCCCGTATCATATCTGTAATAGAAAAGTTCTTATTTTTCTTTACCTTTGTGTTCAAACTGAGACCACTCACTGTATCAAACATTGTGAGTTTGCTGTTACCCAGCTGAAAACAACCAGATACAATCATGCAATTTAGTTAAGCCACTGTCTTCTAATTTGATGCAAATTTGATTTTTCATTCCCTCAGTATTCATGATTTTCTGTGTGAAATTGTTTTCAAATTGCCCAGTCTTCCAAGTAAGTGCCTGTCTTATATGCAGAGAAATCTTTTAAATTAAATTTAAAAATTTAATTCAAGCAAATATTTACATGTCTTAAAGGACTTTATATTAGCTTATATACTTTAATTCTTTTTTATTTATGTAGAAGACCTGTTTTTTAAAAATATATTACTTTAATTGAGGGGTTTTTAAAAAGCAATTTCTAAAAATTGTCCTAGATGAATTCTCCAGGTCTTATTAGATTTCAAAACTGTTTGTTGTGAATTCCAGTATTTCAACAGAAGTGGTTTATGAAACAAATCCTGAGCACAGCTTTTATCCTATTCATCACTAATTTACAGTCAGTATTAATAAAGTTTAGAATAATTTCACTTCATTCATCACTGATCAGGTGCTGTAATAGTTCTATTTAACAGATTTTCAGCACACACACACCATAATAAAATCTAATAATTAATTCTAAAGCTCTGAAAACAAATTAAAACTATTGTTTTTAAATGCATTTCCTTTTTCACAAATCTTAAGGAAATCTGATTTTCAGAGGCTGTAATACTTTTCTTGAGATTCCTTTGAAAATGTTCAGTAGGGTATTCTAAAAAAGGGGCAACAAGAACCTCTTGTCTTCCTGGTAAAAGCTGACTTCATACTGATAATTTGTAGGGAATGGTACTGTATCCCCTGTGTTCTACAAAATGCCCAGCCTGTCTTCAGTGAACTACAAATACAGAGCCCAGTACATTCCCCAGAATGGAGTATCCCACCTGCACATGGGAAAAAATATTCAGGAACTGTAGCTTTACAACCATGTTTCATATAAATGTTAAATATCATTAATTCCTTTTAAAGCTCAGCCCAGCTGACTACTGAGGTTAAGCTGAACTTGTATATAAAGAACTTAAAATGAGAATATGTGAACAAAAAGTCTAATAATTTTAAATTAATTTGTTTAAATTGCACATACCTTGAAAGGCTATCACTCTGAGGTGGGGAGGGGTAAAAAGAGAGAAGAAGAGATCAAGTCAATAATTTAAATAAAATATATAACAATCTTTGAACAACTATAGCTAAACAGTTATGCTAAATGCACATGCTATCCAACAGTATGTATTATCTGAACATGTCAAGCTTCAATCTGTTATGCCTGGAACAGAAAATAAATATGTGCTAGAATGTGCTTGCCAAAATATGATTTACAAGGACGTTAACATTACACTCTAAAAGTCTGGACTGTCCTAAACACCGGAGTTACTTCAGCAGTCGGCGCATTCTGCCATTTGCCTGCCTGTTATCAAAGGCATCAGAACTGTGTTCCCTGAATTCCCTATTCCTTCTTCCGCTTCTCTAACATTAGCAATAATGTTTTGAAAGGTCAACATAATAATGACTTCAGCTTGAAATAATAACATAAAATGAGCTACAGGATCATAGTTTCAAATAGCTCAATGGGAAACAAGCTACTACACCAACAACATAAGGAAGTACTTATTAGACTTAATTTAAATGACATAATTTAATTTTTTTAATATTACATTCATACAGTCATTCATTCCAGGTGAATCCACAGGCACAAGGTTCACTCACTTTACTTGACACACAAAATATAATTAGAAGTGATGACTTCAGAGTGAGAGAGTGCCCTTTAAGCATTACATCAGTCATACAAACCTCTTTCCCCTCTGGGTGGTCAATATAGATTTACCATTTATTCCAATTATAATAACAATCTTCAGTGAAGACACTTCAGTCAAGAAACTCTACTGATGTATCATCACCTGGACATGCTCCAACAGTATCACCTAGCAGGGGCCGACACCTTCCCCATAGGTGGGTTTTCTGTGGGGTGGGGTGGTTTGTTTGGTTTCCTTTTTTAGGAGGCACCTGTATTTTTTTTAACTTGCATAGAGGAAAATAGCCACATTCTCCACAATGCACTCAATTTCCCCTTTGACACCTTGAAGTGCATTTACTACACACAGAATATCAAAAGTATGTGCTGTAGTCTAACCACTCCTAATAGAACATTGTTATTTTTTGTTAAGAGCATGCATAATGCTGAGAACTTGAGAGATTTTGTAGAAAATGTCACAGTTAGGTGGCACACACCTATACAAGGATAGTTTTTAAGCTACTGGCCACAGTATGATTGACTTCCAGCTAAGTATGAGTCTTATCTTCCATTACCATATGTTTAAGTAAGATCAGCGTGAGATTACAGAATTCCACCATGTAATCAATGACCTAAAAAAATCCCTTTTCCACTGCTTCCTTCCCACCTCAACAAAACAGAGGAAGCTTTGTCTGTAAAGGCTTTACGTTTTCTCTTTTTACCTTGAAGGAATGCTGTATACAGAAAAATGCTAAGCTGGTCCTTTTAACCTTTACCTACAACATAGGGCAGCCACCACAAGGAAGTAAACCATTCCTACATTATTTCTTAACAAATACGCTTTTTTTCTTTGCTTCTAGTAGACTCCCCTTGGTACCGTGGGAATGCGAAAACCTCCCAGATCTCCATTCCCCTGATGCATTATAGCTTCCCGAATGGAAAGGCAAGTTATCAATTCACACATGACCACCTTAGAAACAAAATTTTCCAGCTACACGGGGACAACAAATAAACTGGTGAGGTAAGAGAGCACTAATTACTAGAGACAGGAAAACACAGATGCAGCCCATTCCCATTCCCCCAGCTGAGGCTGGGAACCTGAGAAGCCAGACAAGGACTCCATAGTCTTCAGAAAACTATACATCAGCGGTTTTCATTCCCTGAAAGCTGTGAAGCCCTGCTCCTGCTGCTCAAGTACTATACAGCCTCCTCATCTCCCTGAGAGCAGCACACCTCAGAAGCACATGCCCGTTCTTGTACCCCTCACGTTTCACAAAACCCATTAGCATTTTCTGGTTTGATTGGTTTTGGGTTTGGTTTGTTTTTTTTTTAAAGCAGCCTTACAGTCAGCTATTTGCTTTATTTTCCCCTTCAATTTGTCTCCGTTCGGGTCAGTCACAACTTTTGACATTTGACAAAAAAAAAACCCCAACCTGTGAAAAGGGGTTAAGTCTACAAACTTTGCATAAAGCTTGAGAAGAAATGATGCCAACACAGATATCCCCGTCCATCCAGATCACACAAGATGGATGTTCTTCATACAGTCACAGACTGAGCAGCCATGCTTACACTGGCAGCACGCAAAAAATAACAAAAAATTAAAACGTATGTATCCTTATCTCCACAACCTGAAATAACACTTCTAACACTATGCCATCAGTCTATACACACCATAAGGGTGCCCCAAAAGAAACTCTGTATTTGAAAATGAAGTTTAAGCTTCTAGACAGGCCCATGACACTTTAGTGAGGTTAGGACAATTACTGGCAATGGCAATCAAATATCAGTCAGGTGGAATTTTCTGTACTGTTTTAAATGAGTGTTTCTGTAAAACTGCCACAGCAGTGAAACTGAGAAAGAAAATTTGAGTACAGCATTTAATCAACACTATTAATGGTAGATTCTCATGTTTATTCCCACAGAATTAGAAGACCTAACGACATTTATTATCCTAATACAGCTAGCCTTCACCTTTCAAAAGTCACATGTATGATCTCTTGAAAATAAGATTTCAGTCCTTTTAATTGCAACCTAATCACAGTTGTTCTACCTATCCAATTTATTTTTTTTTAATACCTCATACGGAAAAACAGGCTTCAAGGAAACACTTTTTTACCTAGAATCCTTCAGTTGCCAAAGTGATCTTCCAACTCCTATTTCTGAACTGCTGTCATACACCTTAGTTCTAAGACTATCCTTCTAGCAGGAACACCGATTTTCTTTAAGTAACGTGGCATTTTTTGCGCCAATTAAAGAAATTCTCAGCTCTAAACATTAAAAAGCCTACACAAAATTTCATTAGAACAACCTCCATCTGTCAAAGTGCTTAGCACAATCTGGCTTCTCTTTAACAGCTCTCCTTTATGGACAAATGATCAGCTAAGAAGTCAAAAGCCAGTTCTGAAGAACAAGAAAGCACAAACTGAAATCTCACAAGACGGTTCTTTCAAAGACCTCTGAGATTAATAAAATGTTAATTTCTCTGGTTCCTTAAAGATTTCAGGCTAGCAATTATTTTGTTGAAGGTCCATTGATTTTCTTTGTAGCATGCACTCGTGTGCAAGGCTTGTTCTTGACCTCCTCTCTTTAGTTTAAACTCTTGAGTAACTGCCAAAGCCCTTGGAATTTTATAGTTACCATCTTCTACCTCTGGCTTGTAGCTTCACCAAGCAAAAACCCCAACAGCAGCACCACATACGGGAGTAACAGAAAATTTCAGTATTTCCAAAGTTTCTGTCTCCTGAATAGCAGCACATCAAATAACCAGAACAACTGAAAAACCACAAACATTTTCTAAATGTCTTTCATTATAATTCTAGTTTATTCATACCTCTTTCATTTTCTCTTCCTAGAACTGAAAAGGATTTATGAGCGAATAATGAGGAATCTCTACAATAAAGCATGCAATATCTGTGTCAAAGTGAAAGTAGATTTAGCAACTGCAAAAAGGAAAGTGCAATTTCTTTAGGCATTTAAAACATTAAAAATTACACTTTTTGCCATGGATTTGGGAACAAATTGCCTATTAGAATGTTCATGATCTATTCCATTGGTATTTTTGTAAGGTGGCAAAATACTGCATTGTTTAATGTATTTAGTTCTCCGTTTATTGTTGACAAATGCTAAATAGCTGTTTATCAAAAAGAGGAAGTTACTTGGAATCTACATAATGTTTTAAATCTCTGATAAGCCATTTGTATGCAAAGGAAAAATCCACCTTAATATGAAAACAATTAAATTATTATAAACAAATTTTAAGATACCTCATCATTAACAGGATTATAATTAATTCTAAAGCTAGGATGTTTTTCGCAATTTTGATACTATACTGGAAATTCCATAGTAGGTTTGACAACATTTGAAAAGAAAACTTAAAAACACATGACATACTTGTTTTGATACTCAACTCACTTTCAGTCTGTTTTGGTATTTTCTGCAGCTGATATAACAAAAGAGCTTATATCTACAAAGCAAAATTGATTTGTGTAGCTAGGTGACAGTGACCTTGGTTCACACATTCAATGTATCTCAGAACTCTCCACGAACTCAAATCTCATGTTATATTGATTCCTAATGAAACGAAGCTACCGAAGTCTTTTGTAGGAAGTATACAGCCTAGGAGTATGTTTTGACTCCTCAGCCAAGCCAAGATTAGGTAGCCAATTCTGTACTTCTGCACCATCCCACCCCAACACATCCACCCTTTTAATCGTAAATCATATTCATAATTTTGGGCCTGATATACCACTATTTCACTCTAGTTTGATATGAGTCTAATTCTATCAGAAGCACCACATGCACATTCTACCAAAATGAACTTCTACAGAACAGGAGTAATTACAGATAAAGGGGTATTGATATGTACTCATGGGAGGAAAGGAAACAGGACTATGCATTTATGTTAATGAAACACAGAAATAAAAAATACAGCAAACCAAAAATCACACAGGATGAATCTCTTAACTAAGGTATTTAAGGAATGTGTAATGGAAGCTTTTGCAAAAAGGAGAGAAAAATTACTTGAGCTTTATTCCTTGGTAATGATCCTGATTCTGTATTGTTACTCCAAGGTAGAGGTCAAAAGAAATACATTCTGCTATACTATTTTATAGTACAGCCTAAGTCACTACTTCCCTCTTCATCATGCTATCACACACCATTCAGTTTATAAGAATTTCTTCCATCAAATCAAGCCTACTATAGTGCGTTCCACTGACTTTTTAATAAGACTAAAAATACTGAATTAGGATGTTCAGAAATCCATTTTCTTCAAGGCAGAAATTGGGTATATTGTGCTCTTCAACTTTCCACGCTTCATTACACTAACTTCTCGTATTATTTGTTAATCACATTACTGACACACTGAGTTTAATATTAAAAGGTTTTAATTAGTTTGCATAAGTCACCGGACATAATTTATCTGAAAATAACAGAGCAGATGGATCAAAGATTTTTGAAAGGTAGAAACTGAAAGCTCCCTCCAGTAACTTGCTGCAACATGTCCCTGACCTATGCGCCAGAAATTTCACCTACATTGTCTGGATGGTAATTCTACATAATCAGAATGGAAGAGAAAAACATCAGGTTTAGCTATTATTAATACATTAAAAATTGTTATTAAAGTCTCCAAAGGAAATGGCACTGAACCATAGCCACAAATTACGAATCAGAAAGCACTTGTAAGAGCTCTACCATAAGTACTCTTTTAATTGAAGCCAACTGCCTCAAAAATTTTATTATCAAAATGCATCTGTTAAGAAGTTAATAAATTAATTATATTTTTAAAAGTACCTGAGTTTCTTTCTTATTTGTTCCTTCTTCTGAATCAGACTGGTGTTCCTGTTCATTTTCATCACTCTGTTAAAAGAGGTGTGAGACGAAAAATAATTAAACTGTTGAAAGCTTACTGAGATTTTAAGGCATTCTAGACTTTCAGTGTGGAAAAACTAAGAGTGATAGGATTATACCTAACTAAAATAATTTTGATTGTTGATAATTTGATTAATATGTCATATATCATCAAATATCAACAATCAAATGTTTATTTGAATACCATTGAAAATGAAAATACATGGGATATACGATAAATATTCTAAATCAAATACATGTTTTCAGTACCAGGAGGAGAGGAAGCAGAACTTTGCATTTGGCATATGAAAACATTGCTTTTAAAAAATTACATACTGATCCCCTGATGAAGAACAGGGAAAGGGAATTGGCTGAAACATCATCTGTAACCCTTCTAATCTGATAGCAGTTCTTTTAGTTGTAAGTACATGGCTACTTGTAATGTGTCAGACAAGTCGTCTCATTCTTACAGCTTTGGTATGCACGCAATAGAAAAGAATTGTTTAATGACTGTTTTTTCCTTAGATAATTATTAATTCCTATTAAGTTATGATTATTACACTATTCATAATTCTTTTAGCATTATCAACATAACTTAGGCTTAATTTTGATTTTGCTCCTGAAAGCTTCAAAACAGAAACAGAGAATACATAACTTGAACCAGCATCACTTTTTCCAGAAAATTAGTACTCTAAACTATTCTCTATTTTAAGAATACACTACACACATTCCACACTGCTACAAGCTAAGGCTATAAAATAGCAGTACCAGTCATTTACTTACATCTTTAGTCCAAAAAGAAACTCCTGTAGATCGTCGTTTTTCTCTTGGTCGCCGCCTTTCCCTTATAGACTTCGGCTGTGACTTATCTTCTTCCTTTTCTTCCTCTTTTTTGCCCCCTTCTGTTAGTAACAACTTTCTTGTTCATTTAAGTATGACACAATCTAATTTTCTGATAATTTTCTGAAATACTTCTCAGTCTTTAAAATGCTTACAATTAATGTTTTTACCTGAAATAAATTCGCTAAAGAGCTTCTTACTACATACAGGGTTTGCTGTAATATACATTCCTCAGAACACAGCTCTAAAATATTGTAAATATTGTTCCAACCAGTGAATAGCAACTGCAAAATACTAATTCTATTGCAGCCACCTGACAAAATGTTTCAATATAACAGTAATACACTACAAATTGGACTTACAATTCAATTTTCCAAACTGTCACATAATAATGCAAACATCTGTGTCAGTAAATGTTTAAAAGTACAAAATAAGAGAAGATAATTCTTCACCATTCTTCAACAAACAATGTTTTTTTGCTTACGTCAAGAATTCTGTATTAAACAAAAAAACTTTTAAGAGTCTGTTAAGTCCTGCTTAGAGTCCCCCTTTTCATCAGTCCTCTCCACTCTCCCCTCTAAAGAAGAATAAAATAGGATCTCCTAGACTAGATTAATACTATATTACAGATTTCCTTTTTCTTTAAAAGAAATGCAATTTTAATTCAAATACAACATAATACCTCAGGATTGTGTTTGTTCCCCTATATGCTTACAAGTAATTTCTAACAAAAACCCAAACCACTAATTAAACAAACCTGCCTAAACCAAAGTTATTTACCTATTATCATGCAGTCTATTCAGTCTATTATTTGTTTATTAAAGAAAGAAACCATAGATTTGAGTTCAGATTGAAGCATCACTACTAATTTAACTTTACCATCACTGGTCTTCAAAGATAAATAAACATTTTAGCGTGAACCAGGAATTAAACAGAAAAGAAGGAAATATAAATATTCATGATGAACATACAACTTTCTTGATTAAATAAATAATTTTACCTCTGGGCTATCAGACGGTAATGTATTTCTCCTCCTAAAGTCATAATTTGAAAAAAACTGCTGTAGCTACTACTTATCCATGAAAATACTTTCCATAGAAAAGTCTAGAAAGAGTTTCCTACAGTAAGCATGCATTACTGAAGAATCTTAATCCAAATTTCAGTTCATATTAGGACAAAGGGGGAAAAAAATTAGAAAAATCATAGCCCTGAATTTTAGCCCAATAACTTCCTCAGAAAATACCATTCTAGGGAACATGGCAATACTGCTATATACTTCATGGAGATTAGATCAATTAATGATTTTGTATCATAACAGAATTACCAATTTCAATCAGTAATCCTATAATGAATCTATAACTTGAATTAAAGTATTTCTCCCAAGTCAACAGCAGAATGCCTCCAAAGAGAACAGGAGATCACACTGCATGTCAACAGCCTCCTCCTTTGACAGGCAACTAATCAGGCACAATAGCAGATGATTCATATTTGAAACAAGGGCAAAAACTCTGTGACATCAGAGAAAAGCTTTTTCTCTAACCTCTCAATCACACATCTGATCCTCAGCTTAAGATTAGCTAAACCAGTTAAACTATCTAGAAGCATGGTCACATCATATATTAACTAACACCACACTGCCACCAAAAGTATCCCCTTCCCTCCTTTGTTTTCAGGTGCTCATGAAGCCATGGGAGGTCCTTAAGGGATTAAAGAATCATTCCAGTCCTTCGATGTGGAAGGAATGAAACAAAATCCCAGGTATTTAGCAATTATTTAATCAAGTAAAATTCCTCAATACCTGCAAGTATTAAACCCTGAAATGTGATACTTTATTATAGTTGCTGTGTTAAAGCAGAAATGAAAGCATTATGTGGGTACTGACAGCAGTATATTTGATGTTTCTATGACCCACCAATGGAAAACCAGATTCACACAAAAAAATGCTGCAAAATACCACAAAGTTCAAGAAGTCTTTTTTTCTCTATATATGTGAGTTTTCCGAATTTCTTACAGAACATGAAGCAAGACACATCCTCAGTGGTCTTACATATCGCCCCCCATTTTGAACCATCTTTAGAAACATAATCTGCCCTTTGTCAACTGAAACAAACAAAAAAATCCCTTCACAAACAGTATTCCTACCTCTCTCACTTTCCTTTGTTCCACTCCGAGAATAGGCAGAAGTTATACCTATAAGGCTGTTTGGTCTGTTTAGCTGACTTGAAGTTGAAAGAGAGCTAGTGGAGGTGGAGAGCGAAGAGGTGGATGATGAAGAAGTTGAAGTTGAAGTTGGTCTATAGCGATGATACGGCTATTTAGCAGAAAAATGTCAAAATTAATTTATGAAGATTAAACAACTACAAACCACAGGATATGAAAACATTTAAATATCTAAATAATTCTTACAGTAATACCAAAATTATAATATTCTAACTGGAGTTAAAAGTCACATAATTTCTCTACCTAAAGAGACCCATCATGAAAATACCTCTTCAACAGTTCGGGAATATCTTTGTCTATAATCATCATCTTTAGTTTCAGATTCTTTCTTTTCTTCTTGTTTTTCTTTGTCTTGCTTTTCTTTCTCTTCTTTTTCTTTTTCTTCATTTTCCTGTTCTCTGGTTCGCGTGGGACGACTTCTTCCTATAGATTTTTCAGCTTCTTGAAGATCTGTCAGTGTCACACCCTGTGAAAACAGCAGTCAGCAAACGTTTCAGTATATCACTTGTATTAATGTAGATGATCACATTATATAAATACATATCTTAAATAGAAAATTCAGCTTAAGAAAATTAATTCTATTGAGAAATAAATTTTACCTATATATTCCACCTATAAGCTTTTCTCTCGACTCTTGGAACCAAACATCCCTCTTTGATTATTGGCAAGTGTTTGATCTAATGTGATATACTACAGATTCTCCAGCAACACAATTTTAGTTGAGCTAGTACATACAGATCACATAGAAAATCATGTAGAAATCATTTAAGAACCCATTAGATACTTCCAATATCATCATAAGCATATGAAATGTTTTTGGAAGGACGCTAAAAATACAGTACTTATAAAATTTTCAGATATGTTGATATTTTACAAATTCGCTCACTGCAACTGGATTTTTAGGTGAACAAGACAAAAAACCACCTGCATTGACAGCACCAGAGAAAGTTGCAACTCATTCCTTATTTCCTTGTTATTCTGAGGCTAAAAGCGTGTTTTGAAATAAGCCCAAAACACAAACAATTTCTGAAGACAACTTTTCTCTACTGCACTTTCCAGTTGATGTATATGACAGACACTTCTCCAAACACTTTGTGACCTGTTCTTCAAAGACAACTTTGCAGCTTATCAGTTATTTAATGGCTTTTGCTGTTGATACTGTTTTAATACAGTAATTCCTTGTAACGTCTCCACTGTAAAGATTCAACAATAGTTGAACTGTGGTTTGACAATCTCTCAGGGCTCTGGATTATCATCAAGAGGTAAAAAAGAACTCCAGTAAGAGGAACCTGTATCAAGCAGCGTGACTCTCTCAATGGGAAAGGTAACCAGAAATATCTGAGTGGTTTAAAACTGCAGGGATTTGAAAGTAACGTCAATAAACAATACAGATACAGACTTGGCCTTAAAGCAGATAAGGACGATGGCTAGGGTATTACTCTGTGCCATTTTGTCCAGTGACTATTTGCTGATTATTCTCAGTTTGTCAGCTGACACAAGAAGAGGTGGGTAGAAACACTTCAGAGGATAGTGGTTGGTGATTGTTCCACTGCCCAAAGAGCATTCAAGTTCCATTCTAAGATAATCTATTTTGCCACTGTCGCATGCTTTCCTGTATTAGTTGCACTACTTGCAATTCAATATGATGTAATTCTGATAGAAACTGGGAAGAACCACCAAACGCATCAGTATGTAAACTATGAGAGAGAAACACTGAAAGGAGACATGCAGCTAGATTCTAGATTATTAGCAAGTAACATAAAAATTGTTCCATGGTACTTCGCCATGTCCACAGAAACCAGGTTGAATGTATTTTTTTCTATGCCATGGATCTCATCAGCTATCCGTATGTTGGTCAGCTCAATCACATTATCTTCAATAGTCCATGAACAGAAAAAATACTTAGGAATGGAAGTAAATACAGTACGCTATGCCTATTTTTCAAGTATTAAGTCTTCTGCCTGAAGCATACAGCTGTTAGTTCTTGGAGAATTAAAAGTCTCTGATTTAAACTCTACATGACATCAGAACAATTACTTGAGTAGCCATTTTACCATAATGCAATCAAAAACTTCCTTTCAGTGGAGAAGTGTTAAATTACTCCTCAGTAATTTATTAATTCACTCTTCAGTGATTAGAAAAACCAACTTTCAGTATGTAACGAAGGATCCTAAATCTTCCAGGGAAGAAAGGAAAAAAAAAAAAAAGATGCTTTCTTTCATCTGGGTGTTTTATATCAGGAAGACCCATCAGTTTATTTGGAGCTTTACTGAGAAATTGAAACTTCACTGTATTCAGGGAGCTACATGGGTACATTTCCACAAATAAAGAACTTGTAATAAAACTATACCTGCGTAGATCTTCTAGACTGTCTTGCTTGCCTGGATCTAGCTTTTCTCTGTGACTCTGACTCTTCATCCCGTACTGGAGTGAGGTATGATCTAAAGGGTTAATTACAAACAAAATTGGCAAACAATAATTTTTGTACAAATGCTTTAAATGGTCAGGAAAAAACCTCACAACACGACATAACTGAAAACCAAAGGAGTTAGAAGAAAATCTTTAACTATATAAGATGGATTACATTTTAGACATTCCATCCATACCATAATAAACTATTAATTAAGATAGCAGCTTTACAACTCAATTGAAATACACAGTGTTTTCCTACTTAATTTAGATTGGGTTTTACCATTTTCTCTAAATATAACTTAAACTTTTTCACTACTCTACTAACATAGGGGTAGAAGACCTCAGAGATTTAGCCAGTTACATATTTATACATAAAATATCTGTGTGTGCGTGCGTGTGTGTATTAACTTAGAAAAAGCTAAATGTACTGCTAATGCAGAAAACCTAATTATACCATCTATTGTATCAGAGATGAAAAATCCTGGAGGAGGTGGTTAACATATTTTCACGTGAATCATCCATGCTCTGAGTAATCCATCTCCCTTTGAAAAAAACTGTGTTTAAAAATAGATCCTCATGAAACCCTCAAAAATCCTGCAGAGTAAGAAGGTAACTGTAATCAAAGCCAAAAGGCTACTAGAGTAGACACACAAGGTCTGGAATCTACAAGAAATTCTCCAACCCAGGCAACTGGGGTAAAAAAAATTATATAGAAACATATATATATACACATTTGAAAAAAAAGTACGTAAAACCATCATTAAAGAACTTTTTCAATGCATTTGTTGATTTTCTATTACAGAATATTCTGGGAATGCTGTTATAATTTACAATTTTTAAAAAATCCTTAGATTAGCTAAAGATTAGAAAAATCTGAAAAGGCAAAAATCAAAAGACTGCTAGAAAGTGTTCCTACCCTCCAATGCAATACTTTAAACCTCACTGAGGGAAAATGAAAACTCTACACTTTGCACACTACAGCTACTGTCGGAGTGTAAAGTGTCCTTCCTTAACATCCCTTGTGTATGCCACACAGGTTCCCTATGCAGTATTATTCATGATACAAAGATTTAAAGATTCAGGTTTGTCATTCTCCTCCCTGTTTCTCTAAAGCAATCCTAAAAATTAGGTAAAGAATATAGCTTCTTCAGCTATTCCAAAAGGATGCACCATTACATGCTTCTTTACTAAAAGTAGTTTATAAAGTGTTCATTTTCCAAATATCCTTTGAAATACTATTTCAAACGTACTTCGTAAATACACACTTTCAGTTTATAAATATGGATTAACCAACTTAATTGCTTAAGAATATATTTAGCATAATATTTCATATAAAGTTTTTCATGTGCAGATAAGCATGATATATAAACAGATATATATGCGTGTGCCCATATCTACAGCACTACTTTCTCAAATGTATGCAGTAACTACTCCAGTTTTGCTTATTTCTAAGACTTAATGGATCTTTAACATGCCATCAAGAATGCATCTAAAACAGTATATGATACAATCAGCCCAGAGTAAGATAAAAGCAAGGAATTTCAGGCCAATTGCAAGTATCTAAAACATATGTAGTACATGCGCATTAGTACACACACACTAGTGAGAGCAAACAAGACAGCAAAAGCCTTAGTTCTATTTTTCCTTGCTTTTCTAGCTCACATGAGACTGAAATAGCATTTGTGTTTTAAAATTGGAACAACTTTTGAAAAAAGGAGGCATTTTGTTGGTTTTGCTTTTGCTTGGGTTCAGCTGAATTTCACTATGGAAAATGCAGGTTCCGACTATGGTTGTTAATGACATGGGCTGTCAGCACTTGTGGGCAGCAGGGTGGGGAATCAAAAAAACAATCCCCATTTCACAGAAATTACTTCATCGCAGTTTGGGGTGAAAAAGGAGAAAAACAGACTATCCTAAATAGGCCTAAAGCTATGAGGATTTTTAAAAATGTTGTTGCTGCCTTAAGTGAAACAAAAGAATCCATCCAGGCTTCTTCTGTAACAGCGAACAGCTTCGTTACCTCTGTGAACATACAGAGATACACACATCTGGCACTGATACAGGAGCTACATTTCAAAACTACTACAGGAGCAACACAGAAATCTGAACTTGCATTTCAGCAGAAGGGTTAAAGGATAAACGTTTATAAATACCCAGAAGACAAAAAACCCAGGGGAAGTTAACAGGAATTAACAACCTTATGAAATCTTATTTTTGCTTCCATAAACAGCAGGTAACAACTCTTTATGGAAACATAAATACGCACCAATCTTAACTCATCCTCCATGTAACTACAACAGAAAAAATACCGTATTCTTAAAATGAGATTTACATCGGATTCTTACTCATTCTTCATACTGAAACCATTGCATTTATAACTGTATATTACGTTTCAAATAGAAGAGACCCTAAATGATGCAATGAAATAAACAGAATGTGTTGGGGTTAATACTCTTTTCTCAGTAGTGCCAGGCATACAAAACGACTGAAAAAATGCCATGTTGTAACTTACTACCGTACTGCCAGTGGCACAGTAGCTCAATCAGCAGCAATGCACAGTAAGTAACTAATTATTGATTTTATTATTTTTAATTCAGCAGTTCTGCAGTTTCTTTATGGGTATTTTTAAGAGGACTCATTTATTCTATTAACAGAAACACAAATATGAAAATACTGCAAACCAAATGAGAATCCAAGGCCGGTAAAAAATATACAATATCAAAGTTTAAATTTAATGAATGATCTCTACCAGTAATAAGCTCTTACATAAACTGATGCACATTGCTAGCTGTTTCAATACACAGGAAACAAACAACACTGCTTTACATACTGTACTATCCAAGCTTGTGGTAACCAACACATTCCTTTAAGTAAGAAAAAAGTACAACTTTTGTATAAGAGCAACATTACTCTTAGGACCTTTACACACCTCCGTCTCTCCCTGACCTCTGATGTTGAGGACACAGTGCCAGAAGTAGCTGTAGTCATGGCTGTGGTAGTGGCTGTAGCATTTACAACAGATGGTGCAACAGGAACGGTCACTGCTGTAGGAACACTGTCCTTTTCTTTCTCAGTACTATCCTCAGCCCACAAACGATTTGAGGTACTACAGCATAACAAGCAGCAACACAAAAAAAAGAGAAAAGGAAACAGCTAAACAATGAAAGCACTTTACTAAACAACTAATAACATGTAAATTGAGGGATGGATTTTTTTTAAAAGCAAACTGAGAAATGTCTCTACTATGAAAGCTCAACTTGAGCAATTAAATTTAATAAATTAAGAATTGAGCAGTTCACAATAATTGAACTTTTATTCTTCACACCCTTCTACCATTGGATTTATTCTTTCACACCAACATGGCTCCCACTTTACAGTAGAAAGCCATCCATGATTTTTGAGCCAAATTGTATAAAATTAAAACAAATTTAACAGGAAAGCGAAAAAATCCAGAGCCCCATGATCTACTAAACAAGAACGCATGCACATACATAAGCACACAATAGACCTGACAAAAAAAAAAAAAAAGAGAGAGAGAGAGAGAAGTGTTTTGGAGCTGTTACCTGCTTTGTACACCTGCTGAAGTAGAACCCGTTGTACTCTTTGTAGTAGTGTTTGTGCTGGCAGGCAGTGTTTTCTGAAGACCAGCAGAAGAGGTAACTGTTGATGCAGTACTTGGAACATTAGAACTAATCAGATCATCTTGTCTTCTACCAAAGGAGCCACTGAAGGAGAGACACGTACAATGGATGCATTTGCATTACTTATCTTTGCTCATTAAAACATCACAAAGCTGTGAATGATCCATTAAACTCCTGCCCTTGTATCCCTTGTCTCAGTTGAGTCTCAGAAACTTCTGGGGTAAAAGCAGCATTTTCAAAAGCCATTTTCTTCACTATTTCCTTGACTAGGACTTCTAATTTATGACTTCAGAGGGCAAAAGAAGTGCTGCCTTCTTCTTTAGAAGTCTTAGACTTTAGCCCTTAGTCCTGACCATTTCTCCACAGGAGGAAGAGATAAAGAATGGAATCTCACTGGTTTATGTATGACTGTCTTGATCGCATCTACTGAAGTATTCATATAAGGCCCCCAATGTCCCGTTTTTAAACTGCTGTTTCACCCACACTAAATACCTCAGAAAATGCAGAATTTTACTCCACAGCTTGTCAGAAAAGAAAATGTCATAAATATCACTCCTCTTATAATTTTCAACCAATTAAATGTACTGCCTTTTTTTTTTTTTAACTTTAATAATTCCCAGAAAGATTAACCTCCCACTCATCCTTTTCCCTTGCTCTTCAAGTTGTAAAGAAGATCCAGTGGTTTCCACATTTTTATTCATTGGTTCTGGCTGAACAAATTTTGCATTACCAAGTCAGGATGCTTGCCCATGACTAAACCTCAGAATCCACAGTCAGGGCAGACAGAGCATCATAGCATCATATTAGTAACTGCAAAAGATTTAAGGAAAGATGCTTCTTTGTCATTCTGCAATTGATCATTTTTTGTATTACTATCAATTCTAAAATGACAAAGGAAAAATAATCGTACAAGAACAACTAAGGAAATACATTGTTGAAGCACCACATGCAATTTAAAAGTGATGAGTACATTTTGTTTGAAGACTGGAGTGTACATGTTGATAAAAGCTAACATGCAGAGATCATTCTCATATATCAACTGTTGATATTTTCCATCAAGTACAGGAAACCTGTGCAACTGAAGTTAGGAAAACTGAGTTTTGTTTTTAAGGCAGGAGGTTAACACAGAGGTAAGATGTATTATGCTGTATGAAATAGTCTGACTACATGCCACTACCAACATCAATGTCAAGACAAAAGGAAAAGTACCCATCACCACAAACATTATAGCACATACCAATATGTAGCTTAGCTACCTGAATAGCAATCTTTTCTTTTGATCTGTTCATTTTAGATATTTATTGCTCTGCTAATTCCAGTGAAGAACTTTA
Source organism: Phalacrocorax carbo (assembly GCF_963921805.1). Taxonomy (NCBI): domain Eukaryota; kingdom Metazoa; phylum Chordata; class Aves; order Suliformes; family Phalacrocoracidae; genus Phalacrocorax; species Phalacrocorax carbo. The sequence goes on from NC_087513.1 coordinate 44,301,207, forward strand.
CTCACATAGCTACATTGAAACTACACAATGGAGTAAACTTAATCGTGTATATATTTGCAGGATATGATTCCTGAGAAAATCCTGCAAGATAGGAACCACGTGCACCTGAGAATTATTTTCATATTAACCATAATTTACTTTGCATTCAAGTTAGTTTTACTTATGCATTCTATGATGCTGATATTCAAGGTAGGTGTGGCTATAATCTACCATTATGGAGAGCAACCCAAGACCTCTGATACCGTCATGCAAAACTAAAATTCAACAGAGACAATATTTCCTCCCTTTTGTTTTCAGATACCATGCAGAATTACTACTATTCCAATATTTAAAATAGTTATCTTTGGCTACTGAACTAATCTGGAGAGAGTCAAACGAACCTCAAACTGAAATAACCAATAGAAAAAAAGGAAGCATATAATTTTAATTATATAGCAGTTGCTGCAACACTCTAAGCTAGTAAAAATGGTGTAGCTTTAAAATCAGCACGAGCATTGCATCAGCATTAAGTACACACTCTGCAATTATTACAAACATTTAACCATGTCACCATTTAATTTTAAACTGTCCTTACAAAGTGATTCAGTACTTAATTTGTTTCTGATAAAAAAAGATAAGAGAAAATCCCACACCTTCTTTGATAACTTGTGTTTAATGACGTAGGACCTTCATTCAAACTGTTTTTCTTGACATCTTCCTCCCATTTTCTCCTGGTGTAGGAACTGCCACCACGTATTGAGCTAGCAGACAAGTCCCTGTAAAAAAGATATTATTTTAGTTTACTCATATTAAAGAAGGCTGGTTTTGATGTGAGCTGAAAATGCGTTTCAAATTAAAGATTAAAACCCTGGATAACACATTACAATAAACATAACCACACAGAACAGGAATAAAATGAACTTTATGGACAATGATTTCCAAGCTCCTGGGGAAAAGATACTATGTCCATACTAACACTGTTAGAAATATAATAGAAAAGCAGCATCAAACGAAAAACTGCTAAAGAGGATTTAATCAACATGAAATCAATCATCAGCTTTTATCCGTGACCATTGCTGGCTTTGTTTTTCTCAAAAAAAAAAAAAAAAAAAAAAAAAGGAACAAGAGGCTTTTCTGTTTGCTTCTGAGACAATCCAGTACAATATACCGAAAAGTATTTGGGTTTTTTAGAAATTGACTTCATAGGTTTTTCATTCTTGGATGTTACGAGAAGTTCAAAAGCTGACTAACCTTTAGAACTCATGATACTGTAGACCAGTATAAACACGCCTGCAGTAGCCATTCCTGAGTGGCCTGTCATAAAATCACAGAATGTCCTGAGTTGGAAGGGACCCACCAGGATCACTGAGCCCAACTCCGCTCCCCATACAGGACAACCCCAAAATTCACACCATATCTCTGAGGGCATTGTCCGAATGCTATTTGAATAACATCAGGTTTGGCACCATGACTGCCCCCCTGGGGAGCCTGTTCCAGGGCTCCACCACCCGCCGGGGGAAGGACCTTTTCCTAATACCCAACCTAAACCTCCCCTGGCACATCTTCCTGCCATTCCCTCAGGTCCTATCATTGGCCACCAAGAGAAAAGATGCAATGCCTGCCCCTCCTCTTCCCCTTGTGAGGAAACTGTAGACTGCAATGAGGTCTGCCCTTAGTCTCCTCTTCTCCAGGATGAACAAACCAAGTGACTTCAGCCACTCCTCATACGGCTTCCCCTCTAAACCATTCACCAACTTCGTGGCCCTCCTCTGGAGACTCTCTAGCAGTTTTGCACCCTTAATGTACTGTGGCACCCAGAACTGCACACAGCACTCGAGGTGAGGCTGCACCAGCGCAGAGTAGAGTGGGACAATCCCCTCCCTCAACCAGCTGCAGTGCAGTGCTTGATGCACCCCAGGACACAGTTGGCCCTCTTGGCTGCCAGGGCACACTGTAGGCTCATCTTCAACTTGCCGTCGACCAGAACCCCCAAATCCCTCTCCGTGGGGCTGCTCTCCAGCCTCTTGTTCCCCAGTCTGTATGTACATCCGGGATTGTTGTGCCCCAGGTGCAAAGGTTGGCACTTGCCCTTGTTAAACTTCATATGGCTGGTGACTCCCCAGCTCTCCAGTCTGTCCTGATCTCTCTGCAGGGCCTCTCTGCCCTCAAGAGTGCCAACAGCTCCTCCCAATTTTGTGTCGTCAGCAAACGTAATCAGTATTCCTTCCAGTCCTGCATCCAGGTCATTTATGAAGACATTAAAGAGGACTGGTCCTAAGATGGGTCCCTGTGGAACCCTGCTAGTGACTGGCCGCCAGCCCAGTGTAACCCCATTTGCTATGACCCTTTCAGCCTGACCTGTCATCCAGTTGCTCACCCATTGCACTATATGTTTATCCAGCTGTACACTGGACATTTTGTCCAGGAGGACACTGTGAGAGACGGTATCAAAAGCTTTACTGAAATCCAAAAAGATTACATGTATCACTAGCTGACATTACTTTAGTCATAAGGAATTTCCAGCCTATTGTTGTAGTTTATAGCAGCAAGAAAGAACCTTGCAAAAATCTACTTAGAAAAACTACCCTGAAAACTGGGATGCAAAAAATTGAACTTCTAAATAAAATGTCAGCTCAAGATTTGAAGTAAAGTTCAGATAGAAGGAAGAAAAAAAAGGTCTTTCACAAACTATATACAAAATACAACCAGGTGTGTGAGGGAAAATGGAATAAAATTTTATATAGTTTACGTTCAGATATTTTTGCTGTTCAGAATGTACCTCTTTTTGCACAAAAATTAACGCTAGCACTTCTGCAATAGGGAACAACTTTAGAAAATGATCAAACACAGGCTAATGCAGCGTTATTGCTTACCACCAAACAGAAACACAGACTCTGAGTTATCATCTACCACCAAAAGGTCCTGCTGCATGACCAGTTTTTCATAATTACTGAAGGTTTCACTTTGCCAAGACACTACAGACATCAGCACTTTTCTGTAGCACTGGCTAGTTGACTGAGGCTGGGTGTCTGAGATTTGTTAATCTAAAAGCCCAGCTGGGATTCATCTTGAAGTCTTTTCCATTACTCACAGTACAATGTCAGCTGGATTACACTACACCATTTATAAGCTATACAAGCAGGTGTTCACATACGTGGAACAAGAAGCCAGCATTAAGCTACGCAACAAGGACAAAGACCTGGGACAGAGACAGAAACCTTAATAATTTACTGAAGTCCCTGTAGGGCAGATGGTTAAGTTTTACACATAAAGAAGGTCAGACTAAATGTCAACAATCTCTTATGGCTTTAAGTAAGTAATTTGGGTTGTCTGCCACACCATACACTAGGCAAAGTATTGGTGCCTAAATAGGCTGGCCTAAAAGCAGGCTTCATCTCTGGAACACCAAGGAATACAGGAAACTCAGCCCAACTGTTTTGTCAGCACTGCGACTAACGAGACTGGTGACCCCAGTTCACCCAATGAATATGAGGAAAAATATGCTATTGCTGATACCCACTTTTGGAACTGTGTCTGTGAATAAGCCATGATGGTCATGACTGGCACGTCAAGGACACAAAAAAACCTCAACAGTTAAGCAAAATTTAATCCCTTTGTTACAAGCTATAACAGCTTCTAAGAAATAAAAATGCAATGAAATATTTATCCCAATCTTAAGGTATCATCTATGTAAGATACTTTTGGAGGAAAAGAGGTTTTGGGAAGATCTCAAAAGAATAAAATTGAAATAATAATATTCTCTCTTATAAACAAACTAAAACTGACAAACTCAACCCCAAAGAATATAGTACTCCAGAGAATGGATCACAAACAGAAACTCCAAACTGCCCTGTTATAGAAATACATATTAGAAAAATCTGGCCAAGTAACGTGAGAGATGCTAACAAACTAAGCTGAACTTTAGGGGATTGCGAGAGCTGGAATATCCCTGTTTCAAAACAGAATTTGTCACCCAGAGACTAAACTTTGGCAACAGAATTCTGCAAGCATAAGAAAAGCTGCTATTTATCTTGTGTTTGCACTGAAATGAACCATTCTCAAGAGTAGTGACAAAGAAGCTCCTCTTCAGACACAAGGAGATTTATCAGTCTTATAGACAATGATTATAATAGCACATTTTGAGCAAGCAGAGGTTTTTCAGTTCAGGTCATCCAACATTCAGCTATCTAGATACGATCCAACAGAAACAAGACATTAGGGAGACTTCTAAGTTTTGTACTATGCATTCTATAATAACTCATGGAAATGTCCAAGTAGAACCTCAATAAAGGAGAGAGGTGAAAAATGGGAAGGTTCTGATAATGTACATATGCCATGAAAGTACCCCAAATCATAATAGGTAATAAGTCCATACACCTAAACTTTCTGTTTCTTTTATACTGAAAGCTACAGAAGAAACATCAGCAAAGAAAGTAAAAATCTCCAAAAGAAGAGGAAAGGTAACATTTAAACAAGAAAAATAGAATAATTGCTTTTGTAACTTAACTATGATATTTGTAAATCATTGCTGCTGCACAAAACGGTTTTAAGCAAAGACTGTAAGAAACTCAGCATTTTATTATTATCAAAGGTAATAATGGAGCCCAGTATCAGCACTCCATGGCTCAAGACAAAGCACTAAAATGCTTTTAGCACCCTTTAGTAGCTGAAAGTTTATGACTTCATATTTTGGATTTATTTACTTTCTCCCTCAAGAAGACAATACTCACAACCCAGTTCTGCTCTTGTCATATAACAGTTTGGATTTAAAAAAGGGTCATTATAATTTACAAGATCAAAACCCCTCAGAAATTGGACTACCCTATGGATTAGCATAATCTATAGAGCAGGATAATGCTATAAATTAGCATTGCCTTAAAATCTGTAAGTTTGTCAGCCATGCTAAAATCAAGTGATTTTATATTTAACAGAAATTATCACTTCTGAGTCACCTGTTTTCTTTTTCATCAATGTCAGAGGTACTGGCCAGTCGTCTTGGTATTGTAGGTGCAACATATGCAAGTCGAGTTCCTTTTCCATCTTTCTCCTGGAAGACACGTATTTTTTCTTAAGTGTTACTATTATTGGTTATACTGCTGTTGGCTGGAAAATCACAATTATGACAACTTCAGCTGTATTTACTGTGACTTGATTATACAAATGAGTTTTAAGCTTTAGTTAAATATCAGAAGGACTACAATAGGAAAGGAAACTGTTCATGTTTTCATTCCAGTGATGCAAAAGAATTGATTTTTCTGCTTTGCTGCAGTATAATTCCAACAATGATTACTGAAAGCAACAGGTTCAGTATTTGTATATAGAATAGTATAGTAGTATTCTTAATCCTGAAAACATTTAAACATTTGTACTTGAAACAGAACCACACGTTCTATGCTGTTCAGTTACCTGCTCCAAATTAGTCCTTACTTGGTTTAGTGCAGTCATGTTTAACTGTAGAACTAAATTTTTGTAAATAAAAAATTACTATTCAATACAAAAGAGACTCCTTTTTAAAAAGATTCTTTCAACACCACTCTCCAAGTGATGCCAAAACCATCAACCCCCTGATCTACCTCAACTGTGAAAACTAAGTCCCAAACAGGGAAAAGCCCCAGACCTACGTACAAGGTCACCAGGCAATGAAGGTGCACACTACACTTTTAAAGAGACTACACAGAACCTGCATAATTAAACTTTTCAGGATTTTTGTCAAGAATAATGTGTAACACAGTCTATAGTGAACATCTTACTTTTACAATACATAATAAATACTAAGTAAGGTAGATCAGTTCCTCAAAATGTTGCTTCACACTGAAAACTATTACCTTTTCTTTGTTGTCCAATGAAGAGGAAAGTCTAGGACTTGAAGCAGAGCGCATAACACCTGCAGAGTCCTTTTCTTTCTGAGCTTCTTTGGAAGCAGTAATCTCTGCAAGTGCACCATAACTACCAGTTTTTCTAAGACCTAACCTCCACGAAGCAGGAGATTCATCTTTCCTCTCTTCTTCTTTGGGAGAAACCTTGGTTGTAGATGTTGGAAACTATAAAACACATGTAAATGAATTTACATAATTAATTCACATTACCTGTGGTAATTCATGCTCCTTGCAGAGATTTGAGAACACAACTATTTTTTGTAATCATAGAAGTGTTGAATTCGTAGGGGAATTGTGGTGAGACAACCTACACACTCTTCTCTTAAATTAGTTAATGAGATAAGAAATGTAAGACTGGTCAGAGTATACAACTCCTCTAAAAGTTAGCTTAGAAAAACCCACACTTTGTAATACACACCATAATAATGAGATGCAAGCTTAGAAACATGCAAATCCAGTATCAACAGTTTCATTAAATGTTATTTTGCAACCTGCACACAAACCTGTGCACACCAGAACCTCACCATAGATTTTTCACCCTTAGTGGGCACAAGAACAATGCCAGTTTTGCGCAAGCCCTGCCTCCATGATGCAGGATCTACTGACTCCATGACAGGCATGATAGGAGGAATGAAATCATACTAAAGCCAATTAAGACAAGAGAAAGATGAAGATTGAAAGAATGGAAAATAGAAACAAAAGGTTGTTTTAAAACCAAGACAAAGTTTGTTCCTATGTTTGTGTTACGTAGCTCTTCATTACAGCACAAAATACCAAAAAGCAGTAAAAGACTTAAAACCTTAGTAACAGATTCTTATTAACCACAATACAACATGTTTAGCTAATTCAGAGACAGAATTACAGTTTGCATAGAAGAGGACAGCAAAGCCTGTTGACCTAACAAGGTCCATGGCCTAAACTCTCATATAGTTGAGAATACTGGAAGACACACTAACACACCTCTTACCTTTCTTATCTTCTTATCATATTTCATTCATATCCCTTAATCACATCCCATGCTAGCGTAGCTATCAAACCCATACCTTCACTCCCAGACTTGCCTTAGTTCAGCACCCTCAGACAGAAAGCAGCATTACTGAATGCCGTATAGACTGAAGGAACCCCAGATTCAAGCTTAGTACAATGCATCTGCACCACTTGTGAGCAACATACGGTTTGGCCACCTATGGTGTAAAAGCAGAGGAGTAGCTGCAGTAGCACAGATAGTGTGCTACTGCAGTGTATGAAGTATTTGAAGTGTTAGATATCTCAGGATATCCAGCATGCAAAGATAATTAACTGCAGTAAAAAACCTGGGTGGAGAGCACATCCGCTGAACTGCCCAACTGCCGCAAATGCTTGTATTACTGAAGTGATTTAAAAGAATACACTATATAGAGTAGGCCTATTTCCTTGCAGCAAAATTCATGCTATACCTTTGAATCCATTCCAGTTAGGCACAGTTAGCAAACCAGCAATTACTCACAACGTCTTCCCTACCTCACGTATTTGCTGTGGTTTGTGTGGAGAGCTTGTGGCTCTTGAGTTCTGTGCAGCTCCTGAGCAATGCAAATGCAGCTCCCATGACAGAGAACCGTTAATTCCTTACTGAGCCAGCAGGAACTGTTTAGATTAATGTCACAAGATCGCCCTGGAATCTAGCAGACGGCTAGACAGTCCAGCCACAAAACTCAGCGAGGGGAAACGGTAGTCACTCCTGCCGGTGAGCCATGCCCACAATTCCCCTTTTGCTCTCATGTTCTTTTGAGAGAAATCTTGTGGACATCTGCCACAATGATTTTTGTAAAGCAGCTCTTGGGATCAGGAAGGTTGGCCCAACGCTGTTGTACGGTATCACGTAGTATGATGCAGCTGGGTAACCTATTCCCTGCATCTGCTACACTGAAGTATATTGTTAGATGAATCTTCATTAGGTTCTATTGTGAATATGAAAGTATAACTCCAATAAGCTCCCGTGAGCTAAATACAATATGCATTATTTGCCCAGCAGTACCTCTTATCTCTCTACTATGGCTTCAGTATATCATGGCTTCCATTTCTCCTGAACATGATTTTCAGAAGCATCAGTAGAGGGTTATGCTTTGATTATGACATTTATAGAAAAGTTGTAAAGGAAGCCTTACTGGCTTTCTATCCAGTTTGTTTAGCCCTTCTAAAAGTTTGACTTGTATACCACCTTCTGACTACGCATTATTATCTACTATAAATTTTCCCCCAGGCATACATATCTTCCTTTTGACAAGTGAAACTAAAATTTATTCCAATTAACTTTTCACATCAAGCTGTAATAAGCTTCCTACGTGCAATATGGCTTTGCTAGCTAAGTTTTTGAGCTGTGCATTGAATAAATTATGTGTCCCAATTCTCTAGCTCTTCCATGAGGTCCTAACCATACTGAAATCAGTGTTGGGACCTATGGCACTTTCTACTTTGTATTTCAGGCATCATTTTCAACTTCTACACCTAAGCACTAGCTGAATGCTTCTAAGGACTCCTGAAAGTACCTTAGTCATGGCTGCTTCCCTTGCCATAAGTGCATCACAAATATAGGCACAGAGACACTAGACCTGTAGTTTCTGAAAATTTTGGAGGTGTCTAGCATAGAAAAGACTTTCAAAAGATGAAGTTCAGCTTCAGAAAAACAAGAACTCCAGTCACTGTGCAACAGATTTTTGCTCTTTCAAAAGGGTCTTAAATTCAGCTATTTCATAATTATGTATTTTAGATCCCTGTTTAAAAACAAAACCATTCAAAATTTTTAAAAATTGAAACAGTTTCTGCACAAAAACACAAAATATTTTAGGAATCTCTGCGTATTTTCATCAATTTGCTGGATAATCCAATCCAATTTTTATACAAGAATCAAAAAATGTATGCTTACACAGAAGAACCGAAATCTAAAATCCAAGAAAGGTATTTTATTTTACCTTCTTAACAGGTGATGTAGGTGCCCCTTGGCCACCGGCTACTGAAGGTGCTGTCACAGCTACTGATGCTGGTTGTGTACTTGTAGCATTTGCATTATTAGTTACAGCTGCCAAGGTTTTGGTCTTATCTGCAAAATATTTACAAGATTTTGATTTTAGTTTTTCATTCACAATTTCTTCACTTTCACAACACAGAGTTGAATTGCTTTTGAACAGATTTGACAGTCAACTTTCCCAACAGCATTTTATTATTTATTCCTCAGCGTTTTCCCCCCTCACTCCCAAGGTGTATCTTTGGTCCATATTTTTTCCATAATGTTCACGCATATAACTTTTTTTTTTTTTGTTGCTCAGCAAGTGTTAAACACTCAGAGATGCAGAGACAGAACCACAGGATCATTCAGGTAGAAAGTGACCTCGGGACATCACCTAATTCAACCATCTGCTCAAAGTAGGGTCAGTATTGTGTACAGACCAGGCTGCTTATGGCTTTGATGAGTCAGATCTTGAAAACCTCTAGAGCCTCCCCAGACAGCCTGCATTTTACTAGATGGCTAATGACTGTAAAAATTTAACAGTAGGAGGTATGTTGGCACGTAATAGTTAATTTCAACTACAGAAGATGCTAAATCAACGTAAAACATTCATTCTTGGATAACTGTGTATGTTGAGTGCAAGAAATAATTAACTGCACAGACAATCCAGCCAGTGATTCCCGTCAGTGGAATGAGATGAGGCAGGGACTTGTCCCTTGTTTTTCCAACCTAAGTTTCACTGTCCACCTATCCAATTCTGCTTTGTCCTTCCTGCCCACATTTCTTCCTCTGTCCTTTGTCTGCGTACCTTAACCCCTCTTACACAAACATACAGAAAGCATCATGGTTGTGATACAACAACTGTTGTCGCTGCACTTGCTTGAGCTTCATACTCTTACACCTCACTTCTGTTTTGCCTATTCAAATTGCGTGTTCTTTGGAGTAGGACGCTACATCTTATCTGTGCAGTATGGAGCAACATGGGGTTCAATCCCCATTTGTTTTGGCCCTACTGTACACATATCTTTATGCCTATGCTACCCATACTGCATAGGAGCAGTTGATTTAGAAACTAAGCAATGTTTTCATACTGTGTTCTCCTATCTAGCATTCAAATTCAGCAAAGTACCAATCTATGATCGGAAATTGTGTAATTAATAGTATTGCTGTTACACACTTGTTTTAGTTACGGACATAGTTGAACAGGTGTTTTGAATAATGAATTATGCAGTAAACAAACATGAATATATAAAAGAATCAGCGTACATGACTACCTGTGCACTTAATGGAAAGTTCTTTTTAAACACAAGTGAAAATAAATGGTGGTAAACTTCTAGGTCATGGTGATAAAAAGTTGAACGGGGCAACGTGGACTGACAGTACGCTTTGATGTGATGCACAGGCAGCTCTGCTGGAAATTTGCAAATGAGTAATACAGCTTTAAAATATACAGAAAAAGTTATGAGGAGTGAAAGCATGGAAGGAGAAAAATGGATTTTTCACAACTGTATTCTGAAATTATCTCAAAGACAGCAAGAACATAGTTGTATGTGACTGAGCTAATACTGACTAACTTTCAAAAAGCATTAAACTACCTCAAACAAAGTAAGTTTAAAGAACCTGAACTGCTGAAAATTTGATTTTTCAGCTTGTTTCCCTGTCCTTTAGGAGATGATAGAATCTCTCCTTGGTCTTCCAGACAGAAATAAACTTATTTTTAAACTGTATTCTCACATAATCAATGAAACAGAACATAAGTTTTAGGAAAACACTTCCAATATCTCAATAGATTAGAAATCACAGTTTCCAGTATTTCAAAATATTGAATGCTGTTAAAATATTTTACAGCCAGAACGTTTCTTATAATCTTTAAGATTTTTCACTAGAGAACTACCTTAAGCTGAATACTAGGAAAAAAGGGAAAGTACAAACTTGGAATTTAGACATGCAGCTCTGCGGGGAAAAGCTTAAAGTCTAGCTTGCCAAATAAAGTATGATAAATCCTTGTTGATATTAAAAAAACCAAAGTTTACATAAATTAATTCTTGTGTCACAGTCAAATTTTCCTGGCACAAACCATCTACTGGTAACGAAGAGAACACAGTTACCAGAGTCATAAAGTTCAGGAGACGTTACGGTTAGTTCAGTGACTGAGAAATTACTACATGTTACATATTACAAATGTTTTGAGTTTATCAGAGCTCAGTCTCTGTAAATAAAGGATGCAAGCATACTAAGCTGAAAGACTATTTTACAAAGCTTGACAGACTTTTTGTCCAGCTTAACACTGAAATGCTGGTTTATTTCAAAATACAAAGATACAATTAAAACATAATAGACAGTTTGATTTCACAACTTATTTTTATTTGTGCCTATGTTGAATATTTATGATATATTGGTTGGCTCTAAAATCCCTCCTTAGCCTTTCCTTTCCAGGTGATGAAATTGGAAAGAATGTTTTAAAATGAGAACTGACAGCTCACCAAAAAGGGTTACTCATTTTAAGGGGCATAAGTATAAATTATTAACAAGACATTTCTAATGACAACTAAGTATATATATTGTATTACTGCACTGTAATTCTAAAATTATTATGACTGAACATACTTCTTTAAACTCCGATTGTCTGACATTTGTTTCCTGATTTGAAAAAAAAATGATGCTATGCTGTTCCTACATCACTACTTGCTTTAAGACTCTGATAACTGTTCCAAGGAAAAAAAGGTAAATTCCAATGAAGAGAGAAGTACAGAGTAATGTGTTTCTCTGCATACAATTCCAAACTTTTCAAAGAACATGTCCCTTGAAATGACGTTGTATATGAAGTAACTGCTGACATTAGAATAACACCTTTAATAGTTTATTTCAGTACACGCCGAACAGTAGATATATGCACTGTTACTTTATGAATACCTGAGCTAAAATTGCCAGATTAATTGGTATTTACTTCAGGATGGCAAGAAAAAACAAGAATGTTTGCACTTCTGCTGTTCCAATCTCTATGCCAGTTCTAGAAGCAAACACTTAATTTCTGATTTAATCTTCTGACTTCTTCAATGTTTTCTGGCATACTACTTAAGGCTTACATTATTCCAACTGTTTGATTAAAAGTATCAATTGTTAAATAGCCAACCAAGTAAGAAGGTTAATAGCTCCAGTAAAGACATCTTTTTGATATCTCTGTTATGACTTGACTTTAGACATACATGAACTTGCTTTAAAATGATTGGAAGCTTAGTGGAATGCAGAAGAGTAAGTGAAACTTAAGACACTTAACTCTGTATATTAAATAATGATATTAACTAAGTAAATTTATAAAGCAAAAACTTGAAAGACAATACTCCAAATAACATACCTGTCTCTGCTTCAGATTCTGAGTCGTCATCCTCCTCCTCTTCACTAGAACAACTGGATTCATCCTTCTTTCCCTCCTCTTCCTCATCTGCTTTTTCTTGCTCCAGAGACTCTATACTAGATGCATTCTTTTCTTGCTCCATAATCAATGTCTCTTTACTGAGTTTGAAAGAAAATTTACTTACTAAGTTCAAAAAAAATTTCTAAGGTCTCTCAAGCAGGACTTTGCGACAACTTGTAAATTTATATTTTTTTATTAAGAGCTTATTATTTGTCCTAGCTTACTTACTTTTTGAATGTTTTCTGTGTCTGATTATTATCCATGTTGGCTGTGGATTCAATTAGGGGAGATTTCTTTTCCCGTTTTTCACTATGAAGCTTCAAAACATATAGAATGATGTAGTTAATTTCACAGAATGATTATCAGCGTGAAAAAATTACAAATGGAGGGAAATCTTCTCTACCTACTACAAACGCTAGAATGTGCATAAGCTTTCAAAATGTCAAAGTTCAAAATTTTAGAATCCCAGAAATTGTTATTCCCAATAAGTTGTTCTTTGCTGATGCTTTAGATCATAAAATGCCTGCTGGAGAAGGAAAATAGAAGAGCACCTTCTTTCTTCCGAGACACCATAACTGACCAAATAAGTACACAAAATAACCTCTGAGATGACTTGAATTGAAGCCCCAAATCAAACCTTTGTTTTTAATCTATACGCAGGTCTGAGCTGTGTAACATAACCATATGTATAACAAAGTGTAACATATATATGTATATCTTTATATGCAAAAGACTTACCAGATTCTGCTTCTTTTGCAATTCTTCTAAATATCCTAGAATATCTTCATCTGCCACATCAAACGCTGTCTGCCCCTGGAGAAGTGGAAGAAGTAAACCACCATAATTGTACAGCAGAATTCAAATACAACAGATTACGATGCCTTATCACATGATGATGCAGGTAAGGAGCACATTCAGATAGAGAAATTAGAAAAGTATAAGGCAAGCTCTGTTACAAACTGTTAGTCTGTCAGTAGTTGAAAACAATTTTGCAACATTACTTTTTTGGATAATTGAAACAGAAACATCTATACCTGATGAGTAAACACGTTTTTTAGGAGATAAAAACATGACTTCAGTACAATTTTACTGTTCTTTGATGGAAAAAAAAAACCTATCAGGGAAAATAAAATAGATTGAAAGAATATGATTCTCATTATATTAGTTCAACACAACTATCCCAATGGCAGTTGTATGGATGGATACGGAGCAGTTCAGTACCCTGTCCATCTTAGAATACCATATACAGCTTGATTTTTTAAAGTTTAAATTATTTAAGCAAGCTATATTAAATTTAAGTATTCACACTTTCACATTTTTACAGTAAAACTGTATTTTACATTTTACACTCCATTTTAGAAGAGATCTGCTACAACCATTTGTTCTTATCCTCCCTTAGCGTGTGATATCTATGGGACATGTACTGGATTAAACAGATCGTAATGTGATTCATTAACACAGAGCAATGCTGTCAGCTGGAATTTCTTCAGCTTCCCGTATCTTACATCTACAGTCACTGCAATTCTTAACTAGACCAGATGCCCACAGGACATAAGATTCTATCTTTAAAGTCTAAATTGGTAAAGATTTCAAAAAATGCCTTTCTTCATCTCTACTTGAAGATGAGAAAGGCTGAAGCTCACACAGTTTCACAAAGAAAGCCTCACTTACTTTGATGCTGCAGTACAGTGTTTCGCAATTGGAAGTTTGCATTCAAATATAAGAAGGCTGGAATCTAGGCAAAGTCCTAGATCCATTGGTGTAAATGCAGCTGCACCAAAACACTGGGTGGACATACTGAAATGTTGGGAGGATCGTGACAAGATCAGTCAAGTAAGTGCTTCTGTACAATAACGAGCAATAAAGACAGAGCTGTCATTTAAAAGTGGTCACAGCAGCTTATAAAGGAAATTGAAGGTGTTCATATTTGCCTCTGCTTATTTCAGTTTCTCATAATGTTAACTAAAGGCAAACAAATTCCTAATACACTGTGAAGGCTATCTTAACTGGTTAGAAAGGATGGACCTTCAACCACTAACTTTCACATCCATAAAACTTGTGACCATACAGCAGAAGCACATGCACCTTTCAACAAGTATTACCCAAAACAGCTTGAAGTCCTGCCACATGTGAACTACTCCAATTAGTATAACACAGCACTAACCAGGAAACTAAAAAACAAAATTATCTCAAGATTATATCTGCATTATGACTACAGTTTTTAATCTGGTGTTCTATTTTTAGGTTGCTATTAAATGGGTTTATTAAAAAAAAATGAGTTAGACCTACCTTCATCACAAAAAATCATTTTGCAAAAACAAAAAATGTTGCAGTTGGAAGGTTATATCTACACCCAATCCATAACAATTAATACCTGAAGTCAAGTGCCTGAACAATAATGGGCTGAGTTCCCTGAGATGCTAAGCACCTACAACTGAAACCAAATCCGGATAAGTTTTCAATCTCCGTATCTCCAAAAGCAAAAATGCTTACTGGCTTACTTCAGAACACAACGGGCAAAAATTTCCAGGCTTGCACAGACAAGCCCATACGCCAAATGGAATAGCTTATATCTCTTTCTACCTTCTTTATTCTTATTCTTGCCCCAGTTGAGTGGAACGCGTTTTCATGAGAGTGCTCTCTGGAATATCACCCTCCACATTCTCACAACCCCAGTAAGAAGTCTAACAGAATACTTGATGAACTGGCTTCTATTAATTGCATCAGCTTTTGATTGGCTGATACAAAACACAGTTATACAGCTGATATTTAGAAGTTCTATAAGCATTATACAGAAACAGAGGTGAAGTTATTTGAAATTTAATTCCAGGTTTCATTGATTTTATTAGAAGCAACCTCAATTTCTAAGCAAGAAAAAGTTGACAAAGACTAAACATGTTAAGCAGCAATAATTTTGCCCTTATAGAGAGTAAATAATTGCTAATTCATGATCTGTATCTGCGTATTTTCCTAATTTATTTTTAACAGTTTATGAAAAAATTCAATGAAGAATCCATCTTAAAAGTTGGCAGGTAATTTACATATACAGTATTGACAGAAACTGGAAGCACATCAGAATCTCTCTGTGAAATGTGGTGCAAAGAGAAGAAAGAGAGCTTCAGCACTTACACAGTTGGATGAAAAGGTTTGGATCCTTGTGATACCTATGTGGATCATGAATATACTTACATCTATTGGAAGCAAGATCTTGCAAAGCCGGAAAGCTATGCAGGCCTTTGCGTAAAAGTCAAGGAAATACAGCTTAAGAAGCATTCAAGTTATGTCTAGGGAGTCCAGAGATGCCTGCAAGTTTCTTCCAGAGCACCCAAACCAGCATATAGTGGTAACTCTTTAGTATGCCAACATAAGCTGATTTTAAGATTTAAAACACTATCCAAAGGCATCATCACTGTCTTCAGTGACCAAATGAAAGCCTGTATGCAATCCATCAAGTCACTAATTCTGTACCTCTGAAACGTCACTAAACCCATTTTATTTTGAATTTCCCTGTCAAAGATTACATGGATCATTTAATATAGAACTAAGCATAAAGTGGGCCTAGAAATTAATTTAGACAATCAAGAGAATTTAGTTTGTAACACAAAACATGCTGTTTTGACAAAACATGCATTATATAAATTTCCACGTACAGTAAACAGCAGTTTATCATCACTTTTCTTACCCTGGCTTCTAAAGTCACTTTAGAGACCAGAACTTTGTATCTTGACAAGGATTACATAAAAATCCTACCACTTTGTTGACAGCCTCCATATCACATAGGTTTTCCACTAAAATGCGACATGCTTCTTCTTTACCCCAGTGAGCAGCAGCATGAAGTGGTGTCCAGCCATCATAATCTTTAATATTTACATCGTAGCGAGCCTGTATTAAAAGCCTAAAGAAATTTAAAGAATTAGATCTCAACACTGCTGACAGGGATGGGTGGATAAATAAACTGTTACAAAATCATGAAGTTATTCTATAACAATACCCTTCTCCTTTTTCATCATACATATTTTAGTTGGGCTATTGAGAACTGATTAATTTTGTTTCCTCACAGAAACACTCGCCTTTTCATTGTTAAATAGGTATATATATTTTTAAGGAAAATTCAAGTAAAATAGCCTTTTCCATTTTCTACTTTATTCACTTCCAAGTCCATTGTTTCTATACAGTTAGATATTTTTCTCCACATGCGCAGTAGTAGAGAAAAACATTACAAGGCTCTGTGGACCTTAAAGTAGCGATACTTACACAGTTAGGGTATATGCTCTTTTTCATTCATATTACAATACAGAACTGTTCCCATCACTGCCAAAGCAGTCAAATATATTTACAATCACAGTAAAGCAATAGGATCAATAAAAGCAGAGCTGTGATGAAAACGAACTTAAACCTCTGTTACAGTATACACTTGTATTGTATTGTATTACTGAAAAGCTACCTGTGAATTACGGGACACCAAATGCCTGAAGCTTTCCAGGAAAGATTTCATGAGTCATGATTTTCAACAACAGTATCAAAAAAGCAAAAGTAAATTCTCTGTTCTTTAGGTCTAAAAACCTTTAGTCTGGATTACAAACCCTGCTTTATGCATGCAAATAAATACAGTGTCTTGAAAATATGCATCAGTCAGAATGCTAACTGGCACTATAAAAAGGTATTAAGCTTGTTTATACAGTTGGATTTAGAAACAGGCCAAGTTTTTTGTCAACTTTCTTCTTTTAAGTAAGTATTTAAGCCTAAATATATGCATACTATTCATATTTTGAATGACTTCATGTAGAAAGCTAACAGCAGCATGATTTATGAGTGCCTGAAAACATAAAATCAAGCTCTGAGGAAAAGACAGTTCTAGGGATTATTTTCCAAGATGCAAACCCTAAGTCAGAAGTGTCCAATCCTATCAATTCCAAGTATCATTACATCAACAAGACAATCAAATATGAAAAATTTCCCTTTAAACTACACTTACTTTAAGACTTCTGTATAGCCCTTAGCAGCAGCTACATGAAGTGCTGTACCACCAGATTTTGCATGCCTGACATCATTTATATGGCCGCTGTTGAGCCACTGTCTTGCATCTCTTAGCATTATTCGTTCTTCTTCTTTTCGAGCTGCCTCTATGTCAACCCCTAATTCAGACAGGGACGGGGAGAGGGGAAGAGAGGATACCAACTATTTTAGTTCAAATACTTCATTTCAGTTACGTAACCAATCTTATACATGTTTATGTGATATAATAAAATAACAGCTAAACAACAGGAATAATGTTCACAGTTAGATATTAATATCTTACTGAAGATTAATCCCAAGAGGTTATGGAAACAATCATTATTTTATGATACTCTGCATGCATAATGCAGTCTTTCCAAAAGAAGGAAGGAAAAAAAAAAAGAAGAAAGCTACTAAAACTGGCTCTTAAATTTGAAGAAAGTCTGCCATCACAGTAATAATCACTGAAGCGACCTGTTAGAAAACAAGAAAACTTATATTTTAACCTTCTAAACACATAAGTCTGGCTCAATGTGTCTGTAAAAAGTAGAAAACAGCTACAGCTTTTTTACAAGGAGGTATCTACGAGAAGAGGAACAGCCTAGCTTCTCAACATTAATGAATACTTACAAGAAATATAGAGCTATATTTTTTACGCTTTCTAAAGACTATCTCGTTACAACCTCTTTGTCTTCTATCACTGTGAAACAGAACCTTAGATAGCCAAGCCTTTGGAAATCTCCCTTCATAACTCAGGTAAAAAGAATCAAAAACACTGAAACCTTTTTGTAGTACATCTCACAAAAAATTATCATACAGTGATGAAAAGGGAAGAACACAATATTACATTTACATGTATACACATCAGGTTAAACAGATTGAAAAAAAACCCCAGACCCCAAATAGGCAAAGCAAAGCATGTATTGGGCAAGCATTTTTCAATTACTATCACGTGGGGTGATCTGAAAAAAACCATAGCAGGAAAAGGGTCTTGAGGAGAACTATGCATGAGCATTGCTCTCTCTATGCTGACTGAACAGTGACAACTTTGTAAGGAAAAGGACTTAGGAATTGTGGTCATCAAGAGCACAAACCATATCTGGGTTGACCTTCAACAGAAGATCAGTGGGCCAGCCTTCAACAAAATTATTTTATGTGTATGGTTGTTCTAATCTGGGGTCACTGGTACGCAGGGACTTGGGAAAAATTTCTCGTGGAGCAAACCATTAACTTTGGACATAACAAAACCAAGTGAAATCTAGAAAGAGGTACTGGTTTACTAGATAAAACCACAAATGACAACAGTAGTCCTTACATCCTATAAAATAGAAGTTAAGATCATTTTTTTAAAACACTGAAGAGACAGATGTTCCCTGACTCAGATCTAATTCTGCCTTCTTTCAGTATTTCCTGCTGAAGCTTCATCTGTCCCCAAAATGTTTTCCTCCAGCGAACATGTTTCTATCACATAACTTTCCTAACTGTCCAACTAATCAAAGCACAATATAAAGCAGACCACAAACAAGACTATGCAAAAATAGAATGCCTCTTTTCAAAACTACTCTACATAATTCATTAATTTTAACTCATTTTCAAAGCCTTTGTAATGAACAGCAATTTCAGGCTCTAATGCCTTCAAAGAAACTGTGTGCTATTAATCCTCTACAGTGTGAATGAGTGCCCAGAATATGGAAACCAAATGAAACCCAACTTGACTGTTGCCCATTTAGATATCCAGCAGAAACTGAGCTAAGGGATGGAGCGGTCTTCACTAAAGACATTCTTAATATCATAAAATGAAAATATACAGATAATATAGCAATCATCACATGTAGTGCAACACATTGTCCTATGGTGTAAAACATGATAAAACAGATTATAATAAAACAGATTCATCAAGCTCTTATCAATCCACTGGCAACTAGAAAGCCAGAGCAATAAACTGGCAAACTGAAAGCAATTATATTGGCACTGTTGAAACACCCTTAGACAGCAGATAACAGACTGATATATTCATTATGTTACATATGATTTAGTATTTCACAGATGCTGCAATTCCCCAATTGTACAGCAACAAAACCCTTGAAAATTATATGCCCAAATCAAATTTTCCTGAAATGCAGAAAAGAATGTAATTATTACATGCTTTTGGAAACACAACATGTTATTTGTTTGGTTTGTAGTAGCATATGACAGTGCTACCACAGAGTTGACTGCTTTTTTATTATTATAATTTCATCAGTTCACACCATAACAGAGATTCCAAGTATACAATAATGTAAAAAAAAATTCAAAAAAGAAAAAAAAAAACACAGAAAGATCAGTTGGAGAAAAGATTCTGTTCACTAAGGAAATCTGGTAAAACATTATGCTAAGGACAGCTGAAAAGATAAACTTTACTAAGTATCATAAAATAACTGAGGCAGGTTATACATTAAAGTGTTTCAAGCAGTTGACTGAATTCCTAGACTCATCCACTTAATCAACTGAAACAATAATTTCAGTCTTGGCAATTTAATAAAAATTAATAGAATTACGTTTTATCAGAAACTGATGAAATCCTATTAATCTGGAGGCTAATTTTGCAAGACACAGGAAGATACAAAAGACTGCTGAAGCACTAAGCAGAGGAAAAAGCTAAAATGTACTTGTTTGAAGAAAGCTGTGGTAAAAATTAAATACATGGATGTTTCTAAAATGGTGTCTCTCAAGACAACCCGTGACTAAATAAATCTGAACAGAGATTAAATTTTACATATCTAATAATCTTTATAATTCTGACAGATATGAAGAATGAAAACCAGGAACTTTGAATCATTGACATATTAATAATCATGTATTCTCATTTGTCCCAAAGGCTGCTACATCCTGATGTATGAACTACTGCAAACTGTAGCTTCCTTGGGCCTTTGCATCTGCTTGTGTTTCAGAATGACACAGCAATACAGATCAGCAGATCCTGGGAAAATAATTCTCTAGAGTACAGTCATTTACATGTCAGTGTTGCCTGCAAAACACTACTATGCAAATAAATATTTATATATCATCTGTTAGTCACATTTATGTCCATCCCCCTTTTGCATGCCCGAGGTCTAGCTGTGAATCTTCATCAGCATGAGTAACCTTATCCATCTGAAGAATATTACATAAATTCCCATCAGTGTAAATCTGTGTGTGGCCGGTCATTTTGAGGCACTTTTGTATAAAGGAAGAAAAGAGAAAAAGTTCTTCCCAAACCCTGATCTTAAACTTCTAACAGTTAATGTCTAAACATACTTGACAGGTATGCCTAAAGACCCAAAGATTGTGTCCAAATAGCAATGCTTTTGAAGAAAACGTACCTAATACTGCATAAGACTTCTATCAATATCACAAACGACTGCATTTCTGAAGCCCAAACAAGATCTAATGGCTGCAGAAGACTAATGACTGCATCAATAAATTATTTCACAAGACAGTAAATTTCTGATCGTATTTCAACAGAAGAAAGTAGGAGAATCTTGCCAAACTAAATAGAATATCCCACATTACTAACTGGCACGAAAATGAGAATTTAACTTTGTGTCATAGAAAAAAAGCTGCTCTCTGAGATAAGCTAAATACAATTCCCATTATTAATCACAGAAAACGAATGTAAACAGCCTTTATTACACCTTGTACAGACCTTTCTCCTTGCTTTTGTTTTCCAGACTCTATTAAGATATCAGGGAAAAAGAAAATGCTCGTCATACGTTTCAAACACTTTCTTCATATGGCCCATAGATGGCAATGCGCTGCCTCCCAGCTCAACTTCAGCTGGAGTATTCACTCACACCACCAGTACATTTAACTTCTGGCAGCCTAACAACTTCTTAAATCATTAATAATTTATTGCTAAATGCTTTCATTTTTTTCTGATCAACAAGTGTTATTCAACAGTTCCAAACAGGTTTGAAAACAGTGTGCCGTTCAGTGAGCATTTAATGAAATTCAGTGTAAATTTAAATGCTGAATCATTGTTTCAGGACTCCTCAGCCATATAAAGGCATGTTTCATAGATACTGCATGGAAGATCAACCCACTTTTTACTTCATGTAGTGAATGTTTATATACAAATGTAATAGTTCGCATTTTATCCACATAAACAAAGCTGAGTTAAGCAATACACCCGAGAGAGTCTTGTTACATTTACCTATAACTAAGAATGAGGAACATTTGCATCTCCTTGGAAAAGGAGAAGTGATCTCTCTAATACTTACTGAATAGCTACCATGCTGTATCACGAACTCCTGATTCACCTCGCGTCACCTCTCCCCACTAACTCACCTCCCAAGAACGCTTCCTATAATTCAAAATAACTGCTTAAGCAGTTAAAAAAATATTTTAAGAGGACTTCTGATGATAAACAGCTAAAAAAATCACTTCAAAACATTACACTTAACCCTACTTGAGACCTGAGGAAAGGCAACATTTAAAACTGGCCAGGGCTAACTGGGACTGAAGCAATAGCCAAGCAACATCTCTCTTAACTCTGCTAGCTTTCACAAGTACAGATGAAAATTTTACACTAGTGACAAAAGACAAATTCCATAACTACAAAAAGCTGAAACATTGCAGAGCAGAAACATAAGCGATTGTAATAAACTGGGAATAATAATATCTTAAATGCAGTTACAGAACTCTGTGGATTGCAGTGGCATCTATATACATGGGGTTGGCTCATGATAAAGATATCAGCCATATGGAGAAACAACAAAACAGGTCCTACGAGAAGTTTTTTTTGTAACACACAAAATAGTTAAAACATGTGGCATGCAAAGAGAATAGTTGTTCAGCACTAATAATAACAGAATAATTTCTATAAAACTCATAGTTTTCCTCTTTGTGAAGTGTGTGTAACTGTGTCAAAAAATCTTTATACCTTATTACGGCATGTACATAATTTATCTTCTCACAAAGTATAAAAGTAGGCTAGGTTTTAAGCTTAAAAATTAATTAAGCCAGTAATTTCCCTTTGAAGAAAACCGAAAAAAGACATTCCCCTTTGTAGAAAAATGCCTTCCTTACTATCGGAGTGCTATGGCTTCACTTACAGGGTAGCTAGTCTGTTAGTTCAGAACTACTGCAGAGTTCATTGTATCCACAGGGTCCTGCTATAAGCGCAGCAGAACACAAGGTGGCCTCGTCTGGGGATCTGTGGCCCACAGCCTGAACCAAGGGTCACAATTTAGAAGTGTCATATATGGAGATCAGAATAACTGAAGAAAGATAGATATTGGATAATAGTAATACAAAAGCTCTCTTCTTTCATGTCCATCATGCCTTACAACAGAACTTGTAAAATAGAAGATTAATTTGGATCACTGACCATGCCCAGGTCAGATTTTGGAGTCCGAATGCTAAATCAGAATGAGCAAACACTGCAGATCTTGTATTAAGCCTGTAATGTCACACATAACTGAATTGTGTCCTATTCTATAACTTATTTCTGTGAATTTAGTGTCTCCAGAGGCTAATATTTTTTATCCTGTAGTTAGACACGTCTTCAAAGTATAATTTGATACCTGTGAAAATTGGGCATAAATATGAATTGATGACCTGTAGAAGGCTGAATAGTTGCACAACTGGAAGGCTCTGTTTGAACTTTTCCTATAAAGACTGAAGGTCTGCGAAAGCAGTAAAAAAGGTGATTCTCCTCAGATTTCTACCAGAAACAAACATCAAATGTCATCACTTACATATATCTGAAATCACAAGGAACCTGACTGATCTTTCCACGCAATCTTTTGTCACCAAACAACTCTGACTGCTGACGCCAATATGCAGGAAGCCACACTCACAACATTAAACCAAGCAATGCAAAAATGAAACTACAATTAATGTTGGAGTAAATACACAGGAAAAGGTTGCAAGGCAAGACTGTTACTGCAAATGTCTACTCAATTTTCACACTGCATGTTTTACCTGCGTAGAGGTAAGATTTTTTGGCACCCAGGTTTGTTTATTTGCAAAATAAATTGGCTGATCTTCCATTACCAGTAACACTGAGACAGGGCTGATCTTTCCACAGACCCTACAGTTAACTTGCATTATCAAAACTGTGGCACTGCTTTATTCTATACAAGGAGCGATGCTAAAGCTGGAGGGAAAATTGCATTCAGCCACATGTATAGTCAAAGATGAAACTGTCACAACGCATCAGTGTTAATTCCACATTCACAGAAACAATTAAGTTGCTATTTTAGAGCTATTAAGTTCTCTACCCACAACATACACACAATTAGGCACTTTTCAAGTGATCATGATAATGGCTAAATAATCATTCTATAAATAACATTAACTTAATACCCAAGCTAAGGGTGCATATCTTTAGAACCTTATCGCTGAGATAACTGTCTCATGATTTAGTTAAGATATGAACTACAAGTTCACATCCAGTTCATACCCTTTCTATTCCATTCTCAATCACAATCATTAAATGTTTCCCATGATTTCATCCCTGCAGATAGAAGCCCTTCAGACACAAATTCAGAAGGAGGGATGCTGCATGCCTTCTTCCCTGCTTCTGTGAAACTGAAACTCCTAAGCGGTCTAACAGCAAAACAAGATAGACAGAATACATATATATAAATGCATTCATATAGATGTGTGTCTGTGTAAATATATGCTCATATATTAAAAATTAAAATTATATATATATATAGGCTATATGATACAACCACAGACTTTAGTGCCCTGTTAAGACCAGGAAGGCAGAAATGCTGTCAGGGATGTTCATAGTGTAATCACTGTTCAGGAGAGCATCCAGTTCCTGTTCTCCACATAGGGAGGTCAAACCACTCTGAAGCACAGCTCTAGCAAGTTTTGTCTCACCTGACATGGTGCCTTGTTCAACCAATATATTTTTCAAATCATCTTAGAAAGACCAATCTTCTGAAAATCCTCTAGCTAGTCAGCAAGCCAACTGACATTAAAATGTAAGAGGAATGCTTGAAAAACAGGTTTTCATTGGTAACTGAAATTTAGTATTTTAAAACAACCTGCATTATTCCTTTATAAGCTAACAGCTATAGCATGGGAACATCTACATTCTTCTGACTTATTCTCAGACTTATAAGGACAGTATCATAGATAGTTTATTGTAAGCTTTAGATATGAAATATGTGAACCACACTAAAATTTTCACTGAATTGTGGCATTTAGTTTGGGTTGCCAATGCTAATTTTACAACTGGGCTGCTGAAAATAATTAAATTTGCAAAAGAATAAAAATTAGTATGTAATGTTGAATCTCTGCATTGTGAAAATGTACGTAAAACCCCCAAGCAACAAATAATAATTTTTATTAAAAAAAAAAAAAAGCAGTAAAATATAACTAAGAGATTTTGGAAAAGAGTTCTTTTCCCAAATAATGTAAATTTTACAAAGAACTACTACATTCAATTAGTGTAGCACATCAGGAAAAGTCAAACGTTCAAAAACAACCTTAAAGAATTTAGGCTGAGGCACATTCCAGAAGCAACTCTCCAGCAAAGATTGACAGTACTGTTAGAAAAGAGAACAACAACTGTATTGTTTCCAAACTAATTAAAATAGACAAATGGTTGTACAGGCAAAAAAAAAATATTTGCAACTATCTAATCTCATGTTCTTTGTGGGTTAACTATAAGAACTGGTAATCAAAACTCAGTTAACACTACCAAATAATTAAATCAAGGCCTTTGTAAAATCTCTACTTGTGTGTATCAGTAGGTATCTCTTATTCCCCTGCATATCACATCATCCACTTTCTTTTTACCATTTGTTTTTGGCATTAAATGTGTTTAACCATACAAATTACATCAGGCAAAGCCTGACGCAATTAGTAGTTTACTGTTAAATTATGTAAATCTGTCTTAGAGATACAAATTAAATGCCACAAAAAAATATTAACATTTCTAAGAAGGAAGAAGCCTTTTAAGAGGTAGGCTGGGGTCTAGAAGTAATGTAGATGCAGTCGCCTTGGACACCCCCCGCAAAGGTTCCATCTTCACTCTGAATGTCATGTTCCTCAATATATAACTCAGACCACATCACCCCAGTTCTTGTACAGGGAGTTCTGGGATGGCAGTGCATTTCTATTGGACTCAAGACTGTCAGTCAACAACAATGGAATATTCTTTCCTCTGTGGAATGGAAAAAGCAGAAACTTTCCAAGATCTTTCACTGGAAAACCCACCTGAGGACTGGAACATGGAAAACAGCAGTGTAAGGAGGGGAAAAAAAGCAGGGAAAACCAAGTCAATATGCTTTTTCAAAGGCCAATTTCTCTTGTAAAGACACCACTGCCAGTACTGCCCTAGCAATTTTCTGGGAGCAAGATGCATATATTTAGGGTATACATTTTTAAACAATACTGTCAATATACTTGATACCTACCCATTAACTGTTACATGAATGCTCACCTATGTAGTGCTCTCGGAAGAGTACACAAAACCAGGAGGACCTTAAAGGTTCATGATAGGTTCTCAGGCCTAAAACAAGTGCAATCTAAGATTCCTTATCCGAAGAAGTACTTTCAGACATTTGGCATTGTAGAAGGGCATTCAGAAGGTCAGAAACAAAGGGTGATTTGCAGAATACAGTAGAGTTGTTTACTCTTGTTTTATTCTAGGATTTCTTGTAGTCAACAGAAAGAAGCAGCTACCTTAGAGCTGGATTAATCTCATCCTAAAACTGAGATCTGAGTCACCCTAGAAGTGCCTATTTCTCTCCTCTCTAAGGCAGGAATCTCTTTAGACACAGTCTAAAGATGGGATACAGAAGTCTATATCTCCAATGCAGTGAATACCATCCATAGTATCTGAATACCACCTAAATTGTATTGAGTCAAGAGAATGCAGGAATCCAGTCAACACCTGGGTTCAACACTTCTGAACTCTTTCTTCACAAGAGACTGGGCTGAGTAAAAATGCCTAGAAGACAGCTTGAGCACTATACATTATATTGACAATTCTCTTTAGAAAATAAAATCATTGATTTAAAAATTCCTAGTTTAGCATAAGTTTTCAAAATATATTTTAAAATATCCTTCCATATTCAAAATTACCTTGTCTATTTACTTCATTCTGAAGCAGCTCTTCCATTGCCTCTTCTTCAGCAATATCTAATGGAGTGTCTCCTTCACTATTTACAGCTCCCACATGTGCTCCTTGACTAATTAAATACCTGCCAATTGAAAAAAAAAAACCAACACAACCCATAAGCAACATAGTAAAGCTGATGCAAAAAAATAGCAGCCACTAGGATACCATATGCAATGGGTATATACATGCACACATATTATTCATAGAAACAACCGTATTACGTATAAGTGAAAAACCTCATGACTGACTACAAACCCTGAATACCTGTATGTCTTTTCACCATAATACCCATTAATACAAATAGCACTCTGCTCTTCAGTTTGCCACAAGGACTCCTGACACATTTAAACACCTACTTGCAAGAACTGAAAGAAGAAAACAGTTAGACGATGAACAAAAGCGAACACAAGGCTAATAGGGGTTGAACCACTGATTCCCATGAGCTCCCCATATTAAGCCGCTCTTCCTAATTCAGCCTTCCAGATTCAGTGGCACATTAAGTTTCTATACTTTGCCAGAATGATGACTCCTGGCCTCTGAGGCAGCTTCATAAAGTTAATAAAACCAGAATCACCTCTACTCCTAGGTATTTGTAAGGTCAGCTTTTGGTGAGGAAAGAGGCAAGGGGAGAAAGGAAGCAGTACCTCACACTCTCTTCCAATCCCACTAAGTGTTTTCTTACTTAAAGTAACTACTGTTTTAGGAGTCGACAATCCAGACTCAGTGGAATTTATTTCTGAATTTCAAATTAACTTAAATGTATCAATTCCAGCAATAAGTTGCATTAAACCATAAAGTTATTGAGGACCTCCAGCTTAATATAGTCTGTTTCTAAGTAGACAATGAACAATAATTAAAACATCAATACAGACCAGTCTTATACCTTCTGACCATATCATTTCCACTTTCCTAACAAATTCAACTGTTTGATCCACGACAGGACTCAACACAAGCGAAAAATTGCAAAGATACCTCCTGTCTTGCAGAGCTTAATTTAGACTTTCCATATATTTGAGAAAAAAAAAATAATCAGGAAATACTCAGACCCGAAGAGCTAGCTATCCATTTGGTAACAGGTGCATGAAATCAAAAGTGCTTTCTTAACCTCACTGCTGCAGAATGCCAGATGATGCAGGAGCCAATCACAAAACTAATCCAACACCAATACAAATGCTTTGAGGTATTTCTGCTTAACTACTGCCAATTAACAATAACAGATTCCAAATCTAGGATCATATTTTCCTTATATTTACTCAATAACTCAGGATCAAGTACTCTCATACATTTCTATGTTTTAATGATTTAAATAGCACTTGTTATTAAACCTCTGTAATTATGTCAAGAAGAGGTAAGAACTGACAGATCACAAAATGGAAATGAATCCTCAGAACTGTAACCGTATCTCCCAGGATATGCACCATCAGTTGCCACCACTCACTTTGGTGCTGGTATGCAGTGCTGGTTTTATCCTGTTCCTCTTAAAAGAGTGCTGCTGTGACTCTTATCTCTCTCCAGTTTAAAGACTCAACTTCTGCAGGAATGAAAATCTAATACAAAGTAACAACATTTCTCAGCAACACCAGCTATACTGTTTTAACAGTGACACAGCCTGCCAGGTTACAGATCAGGTAATTGCTACGCAGGGTGCCTGCTACACAGGCACAAGCCGCAGTGGGGAAATATAACTTTCTTACAAAGTCAAAACGCTGATCCAAAAACCGAAGTCAACCACTGTATTGGGTCTGGCTGAGACAGAGTTTCCCCCTGGCAGCCCCTCATCGTGCCGTGCGTTGTACTGGTGGCTCGAAAGGTGCTTGCACGGCACCAAGGCGCTCTCTCCAACATTCCCCCCTCACCAGCAGGCCGGGCTGGGCAAGACCTTGGGAGGGGGCACAGCCAGGGCAGCTGGCCCCAGCTGACCAAAGGGATGTTCCATGCCATAGGATGTCCGCTCAGCAATAGAAGCTAAGAGAAAGGAGGAGGAAGGGGAGGGCATTCATTATTTACGACATTTGTCTTCTGGAGCAACCTCTACACATACTGAAGCCCTGCTTCCTGGGAAGGGGCTGGGCATCGCCCGCTGGCGGGAAGCAGAGAATAAAATCTTTGTTTTCCTTTTGCTTCCGCACGCGGCCTTTGCTTTTGCTTTTATTAAACTGCCTTTATCTTGACCCACGAGGGGGTTTTCCCCTCTCATTTTCTCCCCCCACCGTCCTGCTGAGGAGGGGTGTGATAGAGCAATTTGGTGGCACCAGGCGTCCAGCCAAGGTCAACCCACCACAAGCACTGACAAAAATATCTTTATAAAAAATTCCCAAGTCAACATTCATGTTCTTTCAAGTTTCTTTTTTCTAATATAGACATGAAAAAAGTTATGTTTAAAAAACCTGGTTTTTACCTGTTTCCAGATAATGCCTATACAGAAAAAAATTTAGCTACTTTTGTAAGGTAAATACATATCTCACTGAAGTGGTTGTATTTGGTCAACCTGCTCATTAACTTATAGACAATGCATAAGGAAGGAATGCATAAGGAAGTGTAGGGAATGAACAAAAGGCTACAGTAGCATTTCAGAAAGTTATTATTCATATATATGAATAACTTCATGATCAAATGATCCTTTAAAGTAGACTCCAAAAATGAAGCTGCTTACAGACCAAAATCAGATCAGCAGAGCTAGGGGGATTAGTGGGGCTGGAGAAGTACAGTCATCTGAGTTCCCCTTTGCATGAGCTTACAGGGCTTTGGTTTTCCTGGGTCAGCAAAGTAAGACCTGGTGAACCTGCCCCAAGTTCACAGGATTTAAGGGGATGGGAGAAGCAAGAGAAAGACAAAAAGCTGCATATGCTTCTTGCCAGGGAAGTGAGAACGGTCCTTTCCCAACCTCCCTTCAGCCACTCCAGCTAGGCCTCCCCTCTGCTATCCCCACCAAAAAACTGATAGTGATCCCCACAAGTAAATTAAAGGTGAAACAGCAATACTCAGTATAAACCAAACTCCAACCATTTGAGAGACACCTTTTAAGCCTGGTAATGAAAGCCATGTTTGTTCTGTTTTCCACATCACACAGTAACATGACCCTGTCCTGAAAAAGTTCATGCGTGTTTATCTTCATTTACAGTAAAAATAGTTTTAGCAAAGCAATGACAGGGTACAGATGGTGCATGTAGTCACCCTGGTGCCTACAGGATCATAGCTTTAATTAGGAAACGCAGTGCTACCAAGTGGAAGAGGAGCTATCATTTCCGACATGTAGGTAACTTGACTCTGCAGCACACACAGAAAGGAAACAGATTAGGTAAACAAGCCCAAGAGAACGATGCTCTAAGTTTCTAAGGCATAGCTAAGCAGAAGCCACTACCTGAATAATCCTAAAAATCAGAAGGTTTAGTTGTTTGGGGTTTTTTAAATTACTTTCCAAACAAATTGTACTTCAGCCTAAATGTTAATTAAAACTTATTAGTATAACTTCAAATACAGTGTATTTGACATTTCAGTTATTCTGGTACCATATACCAAAATCTTCAACATGCAACAGCATATTGCTGCATGTAGGTATGTATGCACATTAAAAGTGTCATCCATATTTTAAAAATCCTGCAAATAATTAGTTGAATTTTATCTTTATTAAGTAGGTGCTACCTTCAACTTGAAATGCCATCTTTTTAAAGAAAGTAAACTTAATAGAACTTTAATTTCTTCGGCTGATATTTAATTGATACACTTACATGCACATTGTGAAAAAGAAATCGGATCTGTGTATCAAAAAGTCCAGAGCCATGCCCTTGGATACCAGAAAAAGGTGCTTTTTGCAAACTTGGATGCAGTAGAAGAGTAAAACATGTAGGACTCCCACCGTCACCTACTTACAAAACCTTTTGGTATAGCACTTAAATTTGTGTCTTTTGCAATTCACTTGTTGCAAAATGTTCAGCAGACAGCTACAGAAGAATAATTCATAAAATCCAATAATTTCTATAACATCCTGGTAGATGCTCATTCAAAATGTAAATAAGTGAGAAGGAAACACTACCTTGATCCATACCATGCTTATTTTTGGAGCTAAAGGTTTCAGGTGTTGATACTGAAACTAAAGGTACCAAGCACATTTAGATGCTCTTGTGGTCTAATGACAGAGAATTGCAAGTATCCCAGGAATACTAGGAAAGACAAGAGCAGGAAAATAAAATAATTCCTGATACTTTTGCCCTGATGTTTCCATGACAAGCATTATGTAGTCTGGGTAAGACTGGAAGAACAAGTTTGCTTTGTGATACCATTGTTTTATGAAGGCAAAAATACTTCTGTTTCAAATTTGTCTTTTATGAATCACTGCTGTATATTCCTCAATAGCTATTATAGACTGAAATTAGCAACTTCGAAAAAAAAACATGAAAAATTTATTTTCTAGAATTATTATGAAACCCAGACTCTCTCCCATCATTTTATGAAAGATACATTTTAATAACTTTCATAAAGGGCTGGAATCTCAGTATTGCTGAGACAATAAATAAAAACCCTCTGAGATTACTGTACAAAAGCCAAATAGCCCACACCAAAACCAGACTCAGGAACCGGAAGTTAAAAATTTTACCTAGCAACTTGGCCTACACTCTGATTTAAAAAACAAACAAACAAAAAAAACCCTTACAGCTGACTTGTGTGTGTGTAAGTCAAACTATATGTGTCCCTATATGCACTAATGAAATGCATATAGAGACACAAAGTAAATGGAGAGGAAGACACCTCTCTCTGAAGACAGTTATATCCAAACTTGAATCTTATTTGTGAATTTAGGAAGCATTTACTTAAAAATCTGGAAGACACTCAAACTTTGGCTTTACTGAAGTTTGTTAGCTGCAAACAAGATATGCTGCAGATAACATTTTAATACTATTTATCTCAACAACAGAAAGAGGGGCCTATGTTTGCAGTCAAACCTTGCCCCAGTTCACAATGTCTGGAAACAAGTTTGCGAAGTCATTAGGGATATAATTAAGTACTCGCTGAACCTGAAGGTCACCAGAATGGTGGCATGCACAAGGCAGGGCACGGAAATGGCCACTGAACTGATTCAGTTCATTAAAAATTGCTTACTGAACTCATTGGAGACTCACTAGTGAAAACAAGAGGTCCCTTCAGACAAGTCGGACGACTGGATGGCAATCTCTAACTCCTAAAATGTGAGGAGGAACCCTCCTAAAAAATCTCTTGCTGAACAGAGGTTCAACATGTTGCATTTACATCTAAAATAAACACGTTCAGTGTGGCCTTCCAGGGAAACAGGTCTTAATTGCTAGCGGGGGCACCAACCAACAGCACAACCAGTCTCCCAACAGCACAACCAGTCTCCTAATAGACTTTAACTAATTAGTGACTTCAGCTAAACCCAGCTGGTTTTCTTTAAATCCATAGATGCTGGAGTTTAAATTAATTCCATGAGTGTCTTAACTGAATGATAATAGGAGCCAAAGACAGAAAAAGTGACACTGTGTTCATGCAGCTGTGCAAGCCGTCATCTGAAGTAACGAATGAAAAAATAAATTTGGTTTGGGTCTGGTTTGTTTGGGTTTTTTTTAATTTGCAGAAAAAAAGGCAAGGCAAAAAGCTATACCTACCAGCATATACAACGTATCAAGAGATAAAATCACAGCTTCTATGTGATTCTTGAATTTTTAAGGCACACTTCACAGAATAACTTATTAAAGAAAGGCCTAGCTTTTTTTTTTTAATCTTAAATAATATAAACTTGAAGCAAATACAATAGCATTAGAATAACATTGTGCTAAATTATGTTGTGGTACATATATGCCCTGTGTCAGTGGGGCCAGTTTCAAGAAAAATGTACATTTGGTTGAATACAAGTGAACAGCCAGTACCCAGCCGGCCCTCAAACACTCCCTCATGCACCCTCACACTCACTTTTAAACACATTATTCAAACTCCATATAAATGTAACGATAAAAAGTCACAATTTCACTATTTTGGAAATAGATATGGTAACGCTTGTAAGTATTTGGTGGAGAGCTTTAAAATGTGTGCAACAGGGCAGGTGGCTGGCCGGTCTCACAAGGCACAGAGGAGCCCTGCTTGCCCAGGCAGGCTGCACCCCGCACAGCACCCTGCTCTGCACAACGGGGCATCTCCTTGTCCTCTTTAGTGACAACCTACAGATGATTTCCCTTGTCCCCCAGCTAAGATAGTGCTGCAGTTGTCTTTCCTCCTCAATCTATGATTTACAGAAGAAAATGAAGGCTCCACCTTCAATACTGGTACCAAAACTGTGCAATTTTAATTGGGCCAAGAATACTTTCTCCTGCATCATTTTCAGACTGATGTAGAAGAAATCAAATGACTTTAAACCAATTAAGTCAAACTCATAGGGTTGTCTTATTCAGGCACTCTGCAAAACACCATCCCACGCTGTCAGTCGCTGCTGTGCCTCAACCTTCTGCCTCTAAACATTTAGAATTTAATACAGACTGACATAAGAAGACAGGCTTCTGTGATGACATTTAAATCAAATCAGGGTAAAACTCAGGCACTTTTAAGGTTATGTTTCTTTGCAAATTCCAGAAGAGTCTTGCTCACATCTTTCTCTCTTGGAAAAAAACTGCCACAGCACTTTCCAAATAGGAAGGCTCCCCCTATGAACAGTATCATCAGCCAGCAGCTACATAAAACACCAAGTGAAATAAGGCCAATTAGGATTATTTGGCAAAACTAGATAATTATTTCTCCTGAAATACGTGAGTGATGATTTTAAGACAGCTGATACCAACAAGAGATCTAAGCTGAATTTATGATTTCCTCTTGCAGAACATAACAGCTGAGAACTTCAGATAACTAGAGACATTTTAAAAAAATTAATTAAAAAAAATAGTTGAGGAAAAAAATGGACAAATTATTTTAAGCAGATAGGCACTGACATTTCTTTTCAGTTTTCACCAGCCTAATCCATATTTCAGCATATGAGTTTTTCTATATTACAGACCATTTTGAGAAGACTTTTTTACGTCCTTCCATATGCAAGAGCTCCTCCAGATAGCGGCAAATCCAGCTTCTCATAAAGCTGTTACAGAAGGCATAGTGGACAGACACACACCTTTGTTTCAAAATTGTCAAATCTTCCCAAAGCTATCAAAGTGTTTTAACACAGAGATAAGAAAAAATTACCCCTATGCAAAGAGTACCTTTTATCAGTTCTAAATACTGTACCTACATGAAAAACATATTTATGTTTATGAAGCCAACACTCCACAATGTACCAACACAGCACTGAGCTCTGCGTACAGCTGGCTGTCCCTAGCCTCCACCGCAACCTGCATGCCCAAGGAAGCACAGTAACTAGAATCACGTCTGCTTTCCTTTGTGGTATGCTGGAGCATAGAAGAAACAGTGTAGATAACAGTTCCTGGTTAGTTTTAGTCCCCCTGTGTTCAAAGAAACCTCTGAAAAAAGCCAGCAATAAGCTCTAAAAATATTTGTATGTAGGCAGCCACTTGAACATTAATGGTGCAAAGATGCAGCAGGACAAGTTCCTACGTGCAGGATATGAAAAGCAACTAAGCCATCATATTTTACTGTATGCATACAAGAGGTGGCAGAGCAATGTTTAGGTGAAAGTAAAGAGTGACTGAGAAGAGGATAGTAGGAAACATGACGAACACTATATAGGGAAACATATGCTATAACCTGTTTACAAAAAAAAAAAAAAAAAAAAAAAAAAAAAAAAGGCGGGGAGCCTGGTAATGCCAGGATGAATACAGGGCAAAAACTTCAGCAGGAAATAAAAAACAGAAAGTGAAACAAAAAGTATTTTTAAAGTCCATATCAAATGTGCACTTCGTGAACAAGCGTTTCCTTTACTTTGAAGTCTTTGAAAAGTTAAGAAACAAATACTTTTTACACTAGCTAGCAAATGTGTGCTGATCTTCAAGCTCAGGCATATGAAGTTTTCTGGCAAATACTGTCAAAATTCACATAATTTCCTAAACAAAACAAAGCTGCTGAAAAAATTCAATCCCCAGAGAATTAACCAAGTTTTAAGCTATCAAACCAATGTGTTTAAGTCCAACATTTTCAAAAAGTATCAGGAATTCTGAAAGATTATGAAGCCTGACAACAAAAACGCATGTTCTTTTTCAACCACAGATAACAGGGTTTTTTATTTTTTTGCTCCATAAAGACTCTTTTTACCTAAACCTGATTATCCTTCTTGCACCCTACAGTACAAAAATGAATGCTGAGTTTGAAAAATACCTTGTTGCAGCTGCAGGAGAGCACATACAGTAGCTCTAGCTCACAATGCTCTCTGTGCTCAGGATGCTTTCCTGTAGCAAGTCTCCAAGCATTTGTGATGATGTATGGAAGTGTCACAGACTGAGTTATACTGGTTAAAAAGCAGAGCTAAAGATGGCATGGAGGCAGAAAGGGAGGAGGAAGAAGGGAATTCATGTTGCTGCCCACCTCCCTCAGCTAATTACTCACCAACAAGAGGTGGTCACAGCACTAGCTCACCATCCCTCCTGCCTTGTTCCAAGAGTAGCATTGCTATTTGGCTGTAGTAGCACAACAAATTCTGATTTTTAACTGCTGCTTTATACTTAGCGGAAGTTTTGAGGATGGACCTAACTTAACAACCTTGTCTTCCTCCAACAGCCAAGTGTTCGCATCTGTATCAGAAAAATTTGATCAAATATCAATTCTTTTGCTGTGCTTAAACAAATATTAGCATAGATATAATCACTCCATCACAGAACTTATCTTGTTTGTAATTATATTATGCAATAATATAGTGACCAAATCTCTCTGTGAAGCAACACTGCTATCAGATGCGGCTTTTAGCATCGCCAGGAGTACTGAACTCAGTCTGACCTCTCATTAGATATCAGGAACCTGCATTTCATAGCAGTTGTTTACCTGTCCTTTCTTGAAACCTTCTTGAAAATCCATTTCTTCCAAAAGAAACTCTTACTCTTTATTAAAATCTGACAAGCAGTACCTCATCTGTAATCAAGAGGTTTCAAGTAATTCCTTTTTTATACTACTTTGCTGTCATACCTGCTGTTTATAAAAAAAATTACATTTTTTGTGTCTTAGTATCTGAATTGTATCCAAATAACTCACTCTCATCAATGCAGAGGAGCCTTATGTCTCTAGAGATACCACACTACGTTTACACGATTTCAGGAGAAT
Organism: Phalacrocorax carbo; assembly: GCF_963921805.1. Taxonomy (NCBI): domain Eukaryota; kingdom Metazoa; phylum Chordata; class Aves; order Suliformes; family Phalacrocoracidae; genus Phalacrocorax; species Phalacrocorax carbo. The sequence continues at coordinate 44,336,756 of NC_087513.1, forward strand.
TCAAGAAGCTTTTATCCTGCCTCAGTCACGGATAAGACTAGAAAAATATGCACAGAGTAGGATCACTTGCACCAAAATGTAGTTTAGGATACCCAACAGAAGACACAGCTAGCTGTAAGAAAGTATAAGTTGGTCATAAGTTGCTTTGGTGTCATTAGAAAATCCACTCTAAGTGGCACAATAGGGTTAAACTCACAACAGAGAAAAAAGCTCAAAGAAAATAAAAATTGAGATGCACAGAACTGACAACCTAAGACAAACCCACGTTTCCTCCTAGAAAACAACACTCAAACCTGACTTTACTGTGAATTAAATTATTTTTATATCAGATAACTGAATAAATGCTATATTCAGTTATTAATGGCACTAACAATTCCATAGATTCCATAGCCCAAGAAGAAGCTATCACTTCCTCTCTCTAAACCAGCAATTTTTAATTAGTTGATGAGGAGGCCCTCACAAGTGACAGTATGCCATACTTACCAAGCACTTCCTCAATTCAAAACGTGGTTGCTCATATATCTAGAGCTGCCCTCACGTGTTCCAGTCACACCTAGAAAATTGGAGTCAATCCATGGCAACGGGCAGTTACGAGCCATCATCTGGGGGTACCTGACACGTTATGTTTCTCAGGAGTCTACCCGAGCTCCCAGGCTTCCACATGTATCACTTTTCTGTATGTCTCTCTTCCATATGTACTGCTCAGATGCTCGCGTTTAACTTCAGAATTCATAGGTAAGATATCTACTCGAAATTGTTCTCAGGATACCAATAAAACTCATGCTCTGTGATAAACTATTATGAACTTTCCTATGTACATCACTTCTCCAAGCAGGACATTTTTTTTTAGACATGAGCTGCACTTCAAAAATCTTCTTCAGACAAAAATTAGTGCGCTCTGAGCTTTACATTGGGCATCAGTCCCTTGACTTTTCATGAAATCCAGTAAAGTGCTAAAGCATATTAAAAGAAAGAAGATACTTTCTGCTAAATTCATGTATCTGAAGAAGATACCTCTGAACTTCAAGGTCTAGTAAATTTACCTTTAGAAGAACAGAAAACCAAAACAAAACCAACAAATATTTAGGGGCAGAAGCAGAGATGTACACAGTAATCCAATCTGAAGAAGGCAGCTATAGAGCATGCACTGTCTTTGTGCATCCTAGAGTGATCAGCTCTCCTAGACACTCTCCTCAGTTGAACAAACAGGTATCAAATCAGTTAGGTCCTATAACTTTCTCTAACCCATCAACCATATCTTACTGTGTATTGCTGCCAGCTGGTTTTTAGCCAAACATCAGATCACAGCTACAGAGTAGAAAACACTGAACTACCACATGACATGATTTTAAAAGGGGAATTTCACCATCGACATAAACAACTTAGTGTTTCATTATTTTTAGGACATACACACATATAGCAAAAACATGTTGAAAACAGTACACTGCCACAGTACATCGTCACAAAAGAAAATACCAACTGATACTAGCTCACTGATCTCCAAGTTTCTCCATTCTTTTCTCTAATGGAATTTAGTGTTATCCTTGCAGATGTCTAATACAAGTTTGGAGGAGGAACAACTTCTATGCTGCTGATAAAGAACCAGCACCGCACTTTGTCTTGGGTGGGGGGGAGGACACGGGACACATGGGACAGACTACCATAGTAGCATATCTTCTCTTTCATTAACATTTTCTTCCCAGTCTGTTCTTCCAGAAAGAAGCAAGGCAGCAAATAGAAATTAATTAACTGAAACAATCTTCCAAAGCCTGCAGTGACCTTTCTCCAGCTCTCAAAACAAAGACTGCATCTTTACCAGTGTCAACTTGTAAGAAGTCAGTCACCCTTCTAGAAGAGCTGTTCTTCTCTGGGTAGGAATAAATGTTCTTCCCCTGCTTTTATATTGTCATGGGGCTTGTTTTATAATATAACCCTCTGAAGTCCTCATTTTCTGAGGTGGTTGTATCAAGTTTCATCTTTGGTCCGTTTTCCTTTTAATTCTACTCCTCCAGTTAAAATTTCTTTGTGTCATTTAAAGTAACATCTTGAATCCTGACAAAAACATTCATTCACCTTGTAGCATCTCTATCAGATCAAACCCCATACCAGTTTGCATCATCAGTTTGCATATGGTTTACATCAGACCACCAACTTCACCTTGTTGTTCATAAATCCAAACTTGTGATTACCCTCCAAAGATCCATTTCTGAATAACTAATAACATCACTTCATACTCAGTTAGTTAAAACCATAGCTGGGAACAAAGTTGAAGGATATGGGAGCCAACCCTGACAATTTTATCAGTCTGCTTTGCCTAAATAATGTCTTGCTCTCTAGGCTTATAATGGGTTACCGCAAAAGAGTTTAGATTAGAAACGCTCCAGTAAGTAATAGATCCAGATGATCAAGTTATTAAAACTTAAGAGAGAAATGGATTAGAAAAAACTGCTTTGAAACATATTTTGTGGTACCACCACCCTCAGATATCGTGGAAGAACATTCTACAGCACCAGCTGGTTCAGGCTCATGAGGTGGGAGATGAAGGAGAGGACTCCACCTCAGCACAGGCAGCTCTCCGCAGCCAGGCTTCTGATCAGAGGTACAAGCTATGTCTGAAAAACAGCCCAGACTTTTTTTTTTATACCTACGTATCTATGCCAACTGCTGCTGGCAAGCCAGATCAGCTCACTGATCCAAAAGAGAATAAACCCTCCAAACCCCCTGAAGGCCTGTCTTATGCTAATAATTCCCACATTGCTGTGCGATCATTAGATAATGCAAGAGGGGGGTAAGAGCCTGTGGAGGAGGTAAAACCAAGGAGAGAAGGGAATGACTATCTGTTTCTGCAGTAGTCTCAAGTTAGATCACATTAAGCATATTGTGAAACTGCACTGAATTCCCTTTACTAGCTATTGCCAGATGAGCACTGGTCTCGTTCGTGTACCACCGGCAAGAATCACTATCACCCAGCACCCACAGCAGTCCCTGCAAGGCAATTAGAGCTGTAAGTAAGCCACTTATCACTGAACATCTATGTATTCAACTACAGGTTTGCAGGACTGTCTCTCACTCCTCCATATACCAGACAATGATCACTCGTTTAGTCTTAATAGACTGTTACTAAAATAGAGAGATCCCGGGAAAATGGCTTGCTGAGGCTTCAGCAAACTAGTTTGGCTGGGTTCACTTTCAGGTGTCTGGAGTCTGGAAAAACAGATGGGCGTCAGCAGCAAGGCAGTGGTTACACACAAGCCTTTTAAAGTCTGCTTTAAATATTAGGGGAAGGAGGGGATACAACATAGGAAACTTTGAGCAGGAAGGAAGGCGGGTGAGCTGGGTTTTAGTGCAGCAGAGTTGGTCAAGCTGCTATTCTCTTCCTAAATGAATGGAGTGAGGAGGTTCTGAACTTAGGAAGTTATTATCTTCCTAACTGTAATCATATGTTTCAGCCTTTAAAACCTGTAAAATAAAGAAGGTGTATTTTGAAACTGTGCTGTCTTATGGTCTGTATGTGCAACTACGTGTATCAAACATGCCTCCCAAACATAAAAGCAACCATACTAAGTTAGACCATTTAACAACTAGCCTGTCTACAAGTGAGTACATCTTCAAGGAGGATAAAAGCATGGCAAATACATGCTACTTTTCCTGTAATACCTTGCCAGCCTCCAACTACTTTCAGGGATTTTCTGAACAAGATGCCATTTGTATTTACGTATTCTGTATTTGTATTTTTTTACATATCCACCCTCAGTGGATTTCCCATCAGCAACATTTGGCAAACGGTTACTCAGATGTAGCACCCACTGCATGAAGGTATAGAAACCCTATTCTTCCCTCAGGAGACATCTCCCTCCTCCATTTTTTTGCACAAAAGTGTAGCTGTCACTGACTTCTATGTTACTTTTGAAACATGCTTTTCTTACGCTTGCTGGAAGATGCACCTTCTCTCATTCTGGGGAAAATGAAAAAGCATTCGTATCTAAGTAGTAAAACTTATTGTAGCCCCATAGTGCTTGCGAACAAGCTTCAAAATACATCAACTATGCACTCACAACGAGGCATGGTACAAAGCCCACAAGAAAATACATTTTTAACACAAACTCTAATTCTAGAACAGAAAATAAATTTCTACCATTTCAGATCTATTTTACATTAATCTGGTAGAATACAAAGCAGAGAGAAATAAAAAAGTAAGCATTTTAAAATTCTGTTTCTTAAATGCCACTTTGTACTATTTTTCCTCCATTACATTTCTTCCGTTCTAAAAAGGAATTTAATATACAAGCTTTTAAACTGTAGAAGATATCTATCAGATAAAAAGATTCATTATATATACTCAAACAGTTTTACAAGAATTTTACAAAGGTAAATTTAAGGATCCTATCCATTAAATACCACCCTAAAGAATGCACGCAAAAATTCTGTTTAAGTCCTCCTGCATTAAAGTTTCTTTCCACATAACTATAGTTTTTCAAAGCATTTGATGCTGACTTTTTAATTCATACTAACCCACTGGAGAAAAAAGGGCTCCTTTGTGTAAAGCTTTCTGTATATGAAAAAGTGGAGAAAAACAGAAAAGAGAGCATGCTATACAAAATCCACCTGTTTTGGCAATTTTGAAGAATTCCAATTTAAAAGATGCTCATATTACAGTAACTTGTAAGCTAATTCACATGATCATACACTAGATGAACACTAACTTAAGTAGGCAATTATAAAATCAAACTATTCAAAGAATTTCCAGTAAGCTGAAGCACTCCTAGCATGTACAGATCTCAAAAACAACAATGGAAACAAAAGGAACAGTTGCCCTCCATGGAGGAGTTTTTGCTTTTACAGCACAACTCTCTATCTGCAACCAGCTGACACTTATTCACACTAAACTGTGTTCTCTTGCTGTATTCTGCCTGAAGTGGGCTTCTACAAGACTAACATTTCTTAAACTAGAAGATGAATTTTTTTAGAGGGGATGGGAAGCATATTCAAGAGAAGGTGGCTGTTCCAAAGGACCAGAAGACTGAAATGGGACAGGAGACGTACTGCTGGCAGAAGATGCCATAGGACTGGTGAACACAGCAGAGGGGGACAGGGAGTACACTTGCAGTGAGAAATCCATTGGCCAGCCAGCGCAGCTAGCAACAGCAAAATAAAAAACCCATGAAGTGGGGGCCATGCCACAAATTCAGTCAGCCCATTAACAATTTGTATAGGACCAGTGCTAAAACATGGCTGAAGTGGTGGCTCTATGAGACATCCAGAATGTTTCAGAGAAGCTCCCTACCACCAACATATCCTGTACTTCTCCCCGATCTCCAGCACATGGGTGCACTCACTCAGGAACATCTGAGTAGCAGCAGGTGCTACTTAAGGAGGTAGGGAGGGAGAATGAATCAGATGTTCAGGGAAAGCACAGCGAGATGGGAAAGTTTCTGTATTGATCGTATAGGTAGGCACCATTTGAATTAACCCAGAGTGACTCCCAGTCATTCCCATTTACTGTCCATAATAGGAAATGTGTGTTAGTAGCAAATGGATGGAACACATAGAAAGAACTGCTAAAGTGTAAGACTGTTTGTGTGCTGATTCAATCATAAACAGTCTAAAGAGAAACTTTTCTCACTCTCGAAGAAAGTACATCAACCACCCCAAACATAATCCTATGAATGTCAAATGAGCATCAGGAGAAGAAAAACTATGATAAAGATTGTACTATAAAGGTTTGTAGTGATTAAACTTTTTTACTTTTAACTTTGAAAGCGGAACCAAGTTTTTACATCCTATTAACAGATCTGCAAACTCCAACATACCATCTCAGTTATATTTCATAGACTCTAACCCTAGTGATGAATCATACAAGATGCAATGTTAACAGTTCTGCTTTCTTTCCCACTCTTTTAAGCCTAGAAAGTGATGTACACACATACATGAAGAATGTTAAGGTTGAAAGGTGAACATAGTTAACGTACAGAGGACATAATTAGTGCTAGAAAGTTCCTAAATTACATTCTAAACATAGAAATGCATTTCCTAGGAGAAAATATCTCCATCTCCTAGCTCTGCTGTTTTCTTAGACATAATTTCAGATTTCAAGACATGAAAACCTGAAATAATGAAAGTATGCTATCATGCTACATTTTTATTATGAATTTTAAAAATATAAGCATTGTAAACAAAGCAAATATATTAACTAAATGTGCATATTTGGAGGATTTTACAGATTGTGCTACTTCAAGTGAAATAAATTCCAGATATTTACATCTGAAGGAAGTCCTAAGAAGACTTAAGATGGCAGCAGAGGAAGCAGAAATGGATTGCTGAGTTTCCAATTTGAGAAACTCTACAAAGCTGTGCAACAGGCAGTTCCATCGGAGGAGGAGAAAGGGAAGAACAGCTCAGACTCTCCCCAGCTCTTTGTTGACAAAGTTAGGAAGCACCAGAACCCATTCCCTAACTCTCCTCTCTCTTCACCTTACAAGAAAATAGGAAATGAACAGAAGATGTTCTGTACAAAAATGCTAGTCCATATCATATAGGACAGTAAGATGACAATCCATTAGCTGTAATCTTTTCAGAACTATATATATAAGCTCCATAATTTACCCAAATTAAAAACTCTCTTCCATGAACCAGAAAATGTAGTGCTAAAAATGAAGCCTATCAGATTCAGCCACCGACACACACAAGCACATATTCTCATGCTTCCCAAGAAGATGCATCATCACTAAAGCATATGCTGGACCCAATGTGTACTATGGGCCAAATAAAAATGAGATTTCTAACCTCTAGTCATTTATTGTATCATCCTTTTGTCTTCCACTAGTTTTGCCTCAGCTGCAAATTCTGCTGTCAGTTTTGTAAATTATTTGAAGCTGAGCTCCTGGAGAAGCAGTGTGAAGAGAATCTAAACTCTGTGGGCCTCATCAGATATAAATATTGCTCCACTCAGGTCAGGTTACCCTTCTCAGCTGTATGTAGAAATCTGTTTCAACAGCTTATCTCCAAAACTCCTTGCCCCTTAAAAACATTGCTCTTCCAACATCTTAGATGTCTCACATGCCACAGGACTGTACTCCAATAAACTCATTTCTTTAAAGGATATCTATACAAACTATGCATTCAGGTACTGTCCCTGTCTAAGAGAATAAAAAACAGATGACAGTCTTCAGTGATATTACAGATTTCAGATACTCAAGTCAGTAGTAAAAAGCTGTCTTGTGGACAAGCGACATCGCTCTTCCCTGAACATCTGCCTACATTAGGCTGCAATGCCAAACCAAGAACCTTTATTAAACTTTTTCCTATTGCGGAAAAAGGCAGGTGTTTTACCTCCACTACGCTGAAGAAAGGCTTATATTATCTCAGTTTGTAGGGAAATTCTTGTCATAGCGTAGCCAACAAGTAAACACTTCCAGAGTGCATGCAAGGGAGATTACAGCATCAAACATCTGCATAGTGTAGAAAGGCAGATTACAGAAGTTAGCGGTCACACAATGTCCAAGTTACGAAAAGGACATACAAAGCGCTTCACTCTATGAACACACACACAAAAAAATTTCCCAGTGAAAATGACATACAACAGTCTCCAGAATTTTTCCTTTTCCTTAAGATTCAAGCAATTAAACCTCTCAGTCACAGATCATCAATGAACAACCCCCTAAATTTACAATTTCCATCTTCTGCCACTGTAATTAGTACAGTAACATAATTACATGATAAAATACTAGTTTTTATTTTATCCAAGTCTTACACTGGATCAGTCAACACAATGAGTAGAACTAGTGAAGTTTGTGTTTACCGAAAGGTCTCCAGAAAGACACTATTACCTTCTTTACTGCAAGAACAGTGTGCTGAACAACATATGCCAAACATTTTCTGAAATCAGTCATTACTTCAGGTTAAAACAGGCAACATCTGGAAAAATTTGATTTCAGCATATCTTCAGTGGCACTCAACAGGCTTCAAGAATAACAACAAAACCACTCCCGGAATTTAGTACTAAGTAAACTATTACTAATACCATAACAGGCATCTAACTTCAACTGTAAGATTTTGCTCCACAGCCAAAATAATTAGCAGAAGTCACCATTTTGTACCACACCTGAAAAACAGAAGTTTCAAGGCTGCAAACACGATTGCAAAATTCATCTCCTACACATAGACTTATCCCAGGATAGTGTTTCAGACTATTAATAAAATGTAAATTTGAACTTTCTCCCTGCATCTCCCCCCATAACGACCTTTCTACAGAAGAAAATAATTTTAAAAGTGTCTTAAATGTTTACATCTTACAGCTACCTAAGATACAACATAAGAAAATTAGAAAGAGAAAATGCAATGCACAAATAGTTATGCACATAGCACACTTCACAACAAACACACAATATAAAAGCATTCTCCCTCACTACACGTCCCAGAGGCAACTAAAAAGACAATTTATGGATGCCATCTGCTTCTAGTGCCCCTCTAACAATGTACAGCAAAATACATATATTTCAAAAATAGAGGAAAAAGCCTTACTCTGCTATATCAAGATATCCACAGGAAGCAGCTGCATGGAGAGGTATCCAGCCTTCATTATCTGGTTGATTAATATTTGCTCCATTTTCCACCAGAAATTTCACCATATCTACGTTATCATCTATACAAGCCTATAAAGAAAGAAAGATTTAAGAAATAAGTTCATATTAAAGTTGTTCTACAATACTGTACATCTTTAAGCAACATATTCAGGGAGTAGGGTTTAGCTTAGTTGTTGAGGTTAGACAGCAAGACAGGAAGAATTTGAGAGAAAAGCAGCAGGTGTTACAGATTTGTTAAAAAAATCCTTAAATGAACAAATTCAGAGTTTAACAAAACCAACAAATATGATTTCCTCAGGTAAATTTCTTCTGGTTTTCTGAGAAGCCATTTACAATCCCCAATGCAACCTTGTTCTCCAGTACAAAGCAGTTCCCTTTACAAAGCCCCCAGGCCCTCGCTCCATCCCAGGCCCAGCTCACTCACTTGAGCTTATGTTACAATTGAATAAACAGCTACGCCATGAAGTAGAATTGTTGTGACCAAGAGATGGTAAGCACTTTGGAAAACAATACCATAACGTGGTTTTAATTATAATGCAGTCGAGACTAAGGCGTATGGAAGAGGATGCTATGTTGCATTTCAGCAGCCCCCTACTGTTTCCTACTGGAGCCTATTCTATACCATCATACATCTTTTAGCAGTCTATTAATCACTGATGTTTATAAACTTACTGGAGTATCAATTTGGCACATTGCAAAGGTATTATCATTTGTTCACATCTCTTAATTACCAAGGAAACAGTGTTGCCCAGATGAAGAACTACTGCTGCTCTCCAGATCTCCATCTTGACTGGCTCCTATTTTGCCTTTCTTCTCTGCGTTTGAGTATTTTTCTCACAGGGTGCTCAGTGAGTTTTCTTGCCAACTTCCATACTGCTGCCCTTAAAAGGGCAGAGCAACAGAGAGAAAAGTCCCTCTGCATTTCAGGACAGCAAGGACTCAAAACAGCTAGACCCCACAAGACTGGTATTAATTTTTTAGCTTAATAAATCAACAATACTACATAACCAGAAGGCTGAAATGAGAACTTTCATTGCTAGGCTCCTAAATCCTTCTAGAGAATTATGCCTCTAATTAAATGTAATTAAGGTATAAATTCTACTTTTCAGAATACTTGTACAGCAATAAAGGCTGAAAATTATATACGGCTTTATTATGGAAAAAAAAATTCTCATTTTCCTTATTTAAGCAATTGTGCCTTCAAAGACGAATCCCGAAGCTTTCCTCCATGCTGAGGTGCTCAGGCAACAGCTACTACATAAGAGAGACGTGTTGCTGCCCTGTTTAACCAGCCAAACAAAAACAGCAAGAAATTACTCCTCTTTGACCCCATTTGCTTTAGTTAGGTACAAACTTAAGGCTTTGTTTAGAATGCAACACAGAACTGTTTTAACAACGAGTCTCGTCTGGACATATTCATCCACAAACTTGCAGCTAGACTGCAACTAGACTGCAGTACACTGCTTACATTATGTTTTTCAATTAAAAACAAAAACATATTATTGAGAGAAAACATTCAAAAACCTTCCTACCTTTTCAGGTATTCTTGAAAACTGCCTCCCTAAAGGACTTTTAAAATTATCTTTTTAGTCATATCCATCCCTAAAATCAGCAAATCTTTTAAGAAAATAATTTATGAACATACTCCCAACAATAAAGACTACAAATTCCTCCAGCATATTATCTTCAATTTCTTCCACTTGTCATCAGTGTATAATGCTTATATGCCAGTAACAAGCTCTGAAAGAAGAGAATCGCCTCCCTTTGCGAGGCATTTTGTTACTTAAACAAAAAGGAACTAAATGCAAAACATCAGAACTCAGTTCAGGAGGAAAACAAATTCAAGAAACACAGATGTTTACACTTAATAGAAACATTAACCTAGTCATAATTCACACATACCATATATCTAGTTTTTCTGGATATCCAACTTGCCTGACCATTAATAGCCTATGTATCATAATATTCACCAATTTATTTTAAGAAAAATAAATGTATACCAGAAAACTTTGAAATTGCCTAAACATTTAAAAATATAGATCTTTTCATACTACATTTCAATATGCTGCATACTCATGTATCTTAAAATCCTCTAAAACCCATAATCTGTGAAAAAGGATATCTTAAAATTGATTAGCACAATTACAGAAAAAAAAAAAGCCAGACCATCTGGTTGTGACAGAACCCAACACAGAATAATCCTTGCCCATTTTTCAAGTATACATAAGAAAAAACTGGCAAGACATACTCATAAAAATACTGTTGCTAAGTGAATCAAAAGCTTACATATGCAGCACATTAAAAGACATATGACTAAGTGGCTAAAAATATTTGACCAAATTTGGGCAGTTTATTGTGCCATACATGGCAAGAATCAGGAGAGCTCAAATACACTTCTCATGTATTATCAGAGATTGAACATTCATGACAAGCAAAGATAAACAATCGGTGAGATTATATATATTAGGATGGTAGAAAAGTAACTATTAAGATAATAAAAGAATCTACTTGCATATGCAAATGGGAAAGTACTGGCATGACTAGTGATCACATTTGTGAGGTTTAAATAATGTTCCTCGTAACTGATTATACAGCCTGAACAACTGTTCTAACAATGTTACGGGACAACAGGAGCCACAGAAGCTGAAGTTAATGAAATGGAAGACAGTTGTGTAATTTAAATAATATGACCTTTGAGCTTCCTTTAACAAAGATTACTTAAAAATGAGCCTTGTACATGAAATATTTGATAGAAAACCCACTGTGGCCTCCAGGTGAAGGAAAGCAAACGCAATTGATCCTGTTGCTGAAGAATACCTATATAATACATTTTATTTCTCCTTGTCCCCTTTTTCACCTTAACAGCACCACAGGTGTTTGATGGACCCTATAATTATCAGGACTTTCCATATTAAAGAAACCTCTGACTATCAGCAGGTACCTTATTTCAGAAAGCCAAGAAACAAATGTTGCAAAAGAAATTTTATCTCATTGTTTTTCCATTTCTACCCTGATTGTCATGGTGCTATCTTCATAGTCACTTCTAAAAGCAGTATTTATCAAGTGCCAGAAGTGCTCTGTTGTTAAAGACTGACATCTCAACCCCAGAAGGAAAGCTTGTCAGAACAGCAAGATAAACTTAAAGCAACAGCCTCCAAGAAGTCTGCTCTTCTAGACCTGAGCCTGAAAGTAGTACAAAGGAAAAAGCAATGTACATGCAAGATGTAAATAAAAAGAGTTCCACTGACGTTACAGCAACTAAAAAGATAAATTCGCATGATGACTTCTGTCCCAGTCTCGACACAGGGCAGATAGCCACAGGCCTTCCTCTTCCATGTCTGCTATGATCTTTCTAGGATTAATCTCGGTTCTTGGCATTCATCTCCCCATCCCCAGTCTCTCCCTTCACGGTCCTTAGTTCCCACCTTAGAGCCTCAGCAACCACTTAGTGAAACAGCAGGTTGTCCTAAAGCTCCTTCCGAGTGCTTGCTAACCACCACATCTGCAGAGCACATGCACCAGCTAGCCCCTGGGGCAAGCAGAAGAGCATGGGAGCTCATGCTCAAGATTATCTTCATCCCATGCACTGGTTCTGTCTCTCAGCCCCGCTCCCAGCCACCACAAACTGGTAGAAAGGCAGCACTTCTGCATGAAGCACTCATCATCCTGCCAAATTTGATGGAAGTTAGCCAGCGGGCCCCAAACAGAACAACAGCTGGACAGTGCGACCATATAAACCTCATTTCCTTTGGGAACTAATTTAGAAACTAGGCTAATTAGTCACAAAGAAAGCAAAATAAATCAAAGTTGATAATACAAAGTCTGGTTACCTTTTCTGATAAGAACAGAGATGAAACCTCAAAGGAAGTATATTAAGGCCAAGGAAAGAAAACCGCTTCTTATTTGTACAACGACCTGAAACCTGGACTGCAAAGACCAGCAAAAATCAACAACGCCTGGCTCCCACACAGGCCAACCCTAGGGGGGTCCAACTTGTCCTGGAAACAACGTGCCTATGTTAAGTGAAACAACATTTCAAACTTTTCCCAGAAACACTTTCTGATCACTGCAAAGGGGATAACCAGATGCCTGCTGAACATGCTAGATTTTAACTGTATTCACCACGACTTTGTATCCTGGTGCAAGTGGCGTGGGATCCAGCTGGCTCTCCTGACTATCAGGTGTTAAGTGTACAGGTGATGGGTAAACTTAAGTTAGGAGTAACCCTAAAATAGGTAACTTTAAAAGAGATATCTAGACTGCTTGGTCCCTCAGTGAGTAACCACACAAAGAATTCAGCAGACAGTACTCCTCCCCAAAAGATGGGAAAAACAAGTCTGTATTTTTTTAAAAAATCTGAAATCTTGTCGGGAAAGAGAGAAGCAATCAGAGAGTCTACTGTCCCATATACATGCAGCAAAGCTGTACAGTATGTATCTTATACTGGACTACAGTCTTCGTTGTTTTTCATCAACGATGAGATCTAATGAGGTAATGACATCTAATGAGGTTTAGACATTCAGTTTTTCACCAGTGTTTTCTAGAGAGCAGAACCTACCTTTTACTGTCACCTGATCGGTATCCTGATCTAGTCCACAAATTAAGATCTTTTGCCTCTAATAGCAGAAAATAAACTATGTATGTTTAATCTGTCACCACACTTCATTTTTCCTTACTTTCCTCAGTACAGAAAGAAGTCAAAAATACGAACACAGAGTAATACATTAGACTTGAAGGGATAAAACAAGCCAAACAACCATTCTGAATTCCTGTGGGAATGCTGGAAACAGGAGAAAGACCTCACGCAGTGGCCTGGAGAACAGTTTATCCCTTCCTTTGATTTATCCAGTGAGCCAAATCCAGTCAGTCCAATGGAACTAAGCAGGACATTAACATCTTTGTTAATGTACCCAAGAATCAAACTAAGGGAGGGCATCCACACCTAACAGCAGAGCTAGTAAAAGTGGTTGCTATTCTCTTCATGCTGGATTGCTTGTTTCCTCGGCCATCACACACCACACCCTTATAGCTATGCTGACATACTTTGCTGAACTGGATCTGAGTGGATCAGAAAAGCAGTTAGAATTTAAAATTAAATAAAATAAGAAAAGGAGAGCAATATACTATTATCTTTACTTGATTAAGGCAGAATTATTTGCTTTGATTATATTAAGGATGTTTTTTATATTCAGAGAAGCAGCCTTGTTCTGAAATTCATCTCCATGTCCTAATTCCACTATCAGAGAAACTAAATTTCATTTTACTATGAAATTTCACCCATTACAAACCCTGTGTTAAAGCTTCTTGTTTCAAACTGACACTTTTCAAAGAACAGGGTTCTAAATTTGCAACCACCTCTACCACTCTCACTTTTAAATTTACAACACATTTTAGCCTACTTTCTTGTGTGTACAGACTTCCTCAGGAAATCACATAATTCACTCTGTCTACCTGGCTGTTCTCCCTCCCTCAGCAATTTCAATTGAAATTGAGACAGAAATAGAGGCTGAAGAGAATTCAACTCTCTACTTGTCATGAAGCGGTGGTTAAAGGATAAGTCCTCTGAAATAATGCTGCCACAGAGTAGTGCACAGTTACCCCTCCTAGCTGGGTCCTCTTGCTGGCCCTCCAGTGAGCTCAGCACCGCCAGATAATTCCTACAGCCTGAACACTGGTCTCGGTCTGCAGTGATTTTTGTCCCCATGAGGAAAGGTTTTGTTAGGGCAAAGGACATCACTGTTCACTAGTCACACTGTTTACAAACATCTTCTGTTCATCTTCACCCTCCTTGTGAAAAAAGAAGAATAAGCTTACATATTGCTATTCTTAATTTTACCTTTTTCTTTCAATAAACCACTAACTGAGAAGGTATAAAAGGAAATTTAGTCAAAAGATCCAAAATAAGCTTGAGCAACATTTCCCACTTTTGGTAGGTCGTATATTTATGCTGCACATTAATTAAGAATGCAGCACAAACAAGCGAAGCGGCAGTAAGGCATATGAAATGAAAACATAAGCCTTATCTAACTTCCAAGCTACAGATTTGAGGTAACCTGGCAGTTACAGCCACTAGAACAAAGGAGAAATATTTATTTGCACCTTAAATTCATTCATAGGTTATTAATTCAATGTTTAGGTACAAAGTATAACATCTTAAGAGTCTATTATTAGTAATGACAGTGTCCTAAGACTCACTGAATATTTGGGAACACTTCTAGGATAACCAACATATTAGGTCATGAAATACTAGTGATTACTACACTTATTTACTATTTAAGAAATAACTATAAAAGCACATATTTTACATTTGCTGAGTATCCTTTTTAATATAGTACTCGCAGGGTGGAAAGGCTGTTGATGTCCACATTTACGGTAAGAAACAGGGCGGTTTTGGTGTTGTAACAGAACTTCAGGCATTAATCTAGTATTACAAATGACAAATGTTGCTCAATTATGAAATTAAGTGCAATCTTTCCAGTGTTCATTTAGCCAACCCACAAGTCACAGCTTCTATTTTTTCAGTGAGCTGGGATCATACCAGGTATCTCTGCATACTGACAAAGGATTGAATCTTTTACTTTTTTAAAGCATGCTTACTAATAAAAATAGAACAGTTTACCACGCAAATATTCTTGATAAACTAGTAATATTACCCTTTTGCTACACTAGTATTATTTTAACTTGTTTGTAAATATTGTGTGCATGATGCAGGACTGTGTTACTTTCAGTTAATAATGACCTAATACTTAAAATCCTGGAGAGCTGGTCCATGCAGAATTGTTAAAGTGATAGCTGCCATATCCAATAACTCAACAAATAATTTCAAGAGCATCTCATTGCTTCTGCAAATTCCAGCATTTTCAAGCTTATTGTTTGTATTTCTCTCACCCCAGAATATAATGCAATCTTGGCATAAATTCTTTCTCCCTTTCTCCCACTGCAGGGCAGAAAACTTATCTCTGGAGAATTGCTTGGAAATGCTTCACTTCTAAGTGTAGAAAATGAGAAGCTTTCAGACACTTCCAGAAGCAGGTGGGCAAGACACTTTCTCCTCAGAAGAAAACACCACTTGAGGCTGATGCAACGTTTCATGTCCATTCAAGCCTCATGGGGAAGGCATGCAGAGACTATTGAAACCGAGCACCCATTAACCATCATTACTTAATTCAAATGCTACAGAACTGTCAAACATTGACAAAAATAGACAAATCATCCCAGAATTCAAACTTCTCTAGCTATTAATTCCACTTCATGTAAACACCTTGTCATATGCATGAGTATATCTCAATAGAAGTTCACTTAGATTTTATTTCAGCTCCAAGAGGTAGATTAAACCAGAAGCTACGCAAAATCAGTTTAGCTCAAATATTCAGTAAGAGCATAATGTAATTTCTAACTACAATTTTGCCTTGTTTTCTCTGTTACACTGAACTACTAAATTAATTACATGCCCTTAAGCTTTGCTCGTTTGTAATTTATAGTTAAACCTGTAAATTTAATTAAGGTCACATTTCATGAAAAACACTAAAATCTATCGCTGTTGAGGCTGATACAATCTGCATGTTATAAAACTGATTTCTTAGGGACTTTCCACTATATAAACCCTAATGAATGCTTAATCGTAGTTCTTAATCAGGACTGTAATAGAATACGTATATTTCAGTAGTTTTAGCATGCTTCAAGTAGAAATAGAATTATTCTTGTCCTCTAACCTCCTGCCGAGATAAGGGGAAGAGGAGAGTTGGCCATAGCATGTTATTTTCTATAGCCAGAGATGTTAGCATTTCCATCAGCAATCCCAGTAATGGATGAAGACTTACTCTGACAGACATTATATGGACAAAACAACCCAGTCTAATGCCTGCTTTCCTGTTTTTGCTGAAAAAAAAAAAACCAACTATTCCAGACTACCTAGTATTACTTCCAAATCTACTTTCAGATAAACATTTGTTTCCTTTTTTAGCTATGTGCAAATCTATTTTCAGGAACACTTGAAATTCCCACACTAAAAGTTCTCTTAATTAAAACTTAATGTTTCAAATGTACTGAATGTTTAGTGTTAAACTTCAATGGCATTCATTTATTTCAACTCGAAAAATCTCAGGACAGCCTGCCAAAAAAAAAATCTGGAAAAAGTCTGCCAAAAAAACCCAAACAATCCCGGAAAAATGAGATGTCATGGAAAAAACTGCTAGCCCTTACAAAATTATTTTAGAAGAGATCAAACCAAACAGCATTCAAAAACTGAAATGCTGATACTAGAGCAGATTTATTTGCCTGAATTCCCTTTCTTCTCCTGGCTAAATACATTGACACAAAGTTGGTGACGATACGGGACACAAAGGACTCTATGAAGCAACCTTTGCTTAAACCTCACACAAATGAGGCTCTCCCTTAAATTCCTGATATTAAGCATCTGAGAAACAACTTCTGCCGTTCCTTCTGGTTTCCTTCAATTTCAAAACAAAATTAGTACATTCTGTGGTACAGCAGAACTTGCTTTTAAATGTAGATGCAGGTTTCTTGGACAGCTTTATAACCACTCTGCAGGTGAAAGACCATGAGTTTACCACGCGAAACAGACAAATGAATATCTGACTGATGGCATGGTATTACAGCTAGTAAGATGTACAAATTCCTGAGCCCCGAAGACCTAGACAGCATACATAGGTACATACAAATCACGTACGACAGATTCTTGTTTTAGTTACACGTTGTTGAAACCTACTTCCTTTGTCCAGGAGCACCAAATCAGTGAATTTAGGAGTGAAATCCAGAACCGGATTTCAGATACATTAATTTCACAAATGGCTTTCTCACTCTTCCAGCCCTTCGCAGTTTGCTTTCCGAGACAATTTCAACAGTTGTGGCTGATGCGCCACGCTTCGTAGGACACAGACATACAACCCTCCACATCTACCTCCTGACAGGTATGGAAGCAGTCTTTATTCATTGAAAAGAAATGGTTTTTAGGAGTAAACAAATTTTTCATACTATAGAAATACAGTGCCATCATGCAGCTATGCTTTCATTAAGCATTCACTGTTATAACTTTGGCAGATAGCGATTCGTTTTCATGGTCACACAATGTGTAAAGATTAAATTTGAGAAGACAAGGCAGTGTCATATTATATATGTATTTCTGTCCAGTCAAATTGAAGAATATGCCAATCATATTTCAAGTACTTAAAATTTTTCATGAGTAAACATAATCTGCCTTTTAGCATATGGGCAACCAAACAAGTTCATGAGCTAAAGCTGCCTTTCAATCTAAAACACCTAACATACTGATACCCTCTAATACACATTCTTAACCAAACTAATCATCTAGCAAAACAAAAAGGCATCCAGAAAACTTACTAGAAGAATCTGTTTATGTAAACAAACAGGTTTGTTCACTTTTATGTTCCTTGCATTAAATTTAAACCACATGTGCCAAGTTTTCCTTTTTTTCCTCTGCTTCTGACTATTACCTCTGTACAGCTCTGAGTTCTTCAGAGAGGAAAACTGGGCTGCCTTGGAAGAAAGTAAAGCTGACCACATTTATCAGCACTCCAGTGTGAACTCTTATGGGCTACATTAGTGATCTAGTTGTCAGCTTAATCTTCTGCTTTAGTAGGATCTAGGGGAAGTTCTCATTGCTTTCTAATTTTAGCCAAGTGGAAAAACTGAGCAGGTTAAAAGTAATAACATTGATTAATAAGAACATCCCACTAAGGGAAAAAATACCCATGTTGATAGGGCATACTAAACTAACCAAGACAGACTTTTTCTATGCTTACTTTCCTACTAGACATACTGTTGACAGTAAAAAACACCTTTAACAGAAGAAACCAAGTTTACAGGTACAAAAAGTAGTAAGACACTCAAATTTGCAACTACACACCTATGAATTCTTCATTCAATTAGCACTTGCCATCTGTGGTTTTATCCTCATCGTTATACAATATATTAGAAGTAAAAGCATATTTTTAGTAAGCTGATAAAGCTGGTATCATTCAGGGCTTTTTTTACTCCCTACGTAGAGGAATCTATGCAAATAAACAACTAATTTGTATAATTCAATTTAACATAATAGAATTAAGAAGTACATATGAAGTATGATGGTTTGTCAGATTTACATACATTCTATATTTTAAAATTTAATACAATAATGTTTAATAATTAATGTTAAATTAATACAATAATGTTTAATTAATACAATCAGTATTTCCTGATGCAAATAAGAACTACATTAGAAGTAAAAGAGGCATTTTGAATTGCTTAAACACTTATCAAATTATCTTAAATGTGGCAAATATATCAATCAAAACTGCATTTTGTACACAAAACCAATTAAACAAAGGTAGTACCACATATAAAGAGGAAACATAACTAATTGTTTCTCATAATTTTTCATTTGTAAGGGAAGACTATATTGCTACTCCTACTTTCTGTTCCTAGACTGGGAAAAGAAAAGCTATCCTTCTCCACTATAAACCCCAGTAAATTTTATCATTTACGATCAAACTTGTGATTCACTGAAATGACTAGATCAATTGGAAAGTATTTTCAGCTCTTCAAAAACACTACTAAGTCTCGGTAGGCTGCAAATCAGCATGTTCAGGATGAAGGCGGAGTATTCTGAGAGTGTCACTAAAATTTTAGCAGAAAACCAAGGACTGTCTAACAACCAATTAAATAGTTTAGTGAAATCATCCAAAAGCAAATAAGCCAAACTTGTTACAGTAAATATCAAGCAGTTGCTGTTTCTTAAAACTGTAACTTTTAATACATATTTTGTCTATTCAGATGGTAACAAGGTGAGAAACCTGCAGCTTCCAGTCCTCACAACCCTGCAGGTGTCAGGCACCACCTTTGCCAGGTGTAGCAGAAGTAACACCTCAGTGCTCCTAAGGGCAGCCCTAGCTCCGAAGCAGGGCAACACAGACATGTTGATAAACCTCCAGGATAATCCTGTTAGCATCTTAAACATCTAAAGACAGCACAGTATGTTCCTCACTCATCAGTAATGTACATGCATCTTAACCTCACTTTTCAACAGAAAAAAACCAAGAAGCAGCTCTCTAATATTCCTTTTTAGAAAACACTGGCTGTGGTACACACTTATATAAATAGCTACATTTTAAAATAGCTCAATTGATTTCTGACTTCAGAAATATATTCCGCATAAAGCCTAAAGAAACTGGGGCCTGGTTTGCTTTCTGATCTGCTGAAAGTTTGAAGGAATTGTTCAGGGCACCACACAGAAAATGCTAAAAAATTCAGTGTCAGGTAATTTCCTTATACATTTTCATATTCCACATTGTAGGGAAACACACAGCATCACTTGGAACAACCTGTCCAAAGCCTTTTTTTCTCATTTAATCTGCACAAAGAAATGTCACTGTGATCCCCAGTAGGTAAGATACTTGCAGCAAACAAAGGTCACCGAGACTTAAATAAATCCTCTGCAAGGATAAGATCAACTCAGACTAGACCTAAAGCCAAAATTTGAGTCAGACTAGGCACTTCAGGAATCCCCTCTAAGTTAAATAAGGGTGTTCTCATGCTGTGCCTTTGCTAAATTTGCTAAACAGTCTTCTAAAATAACTTACATGAAATACATTGCCATGTTTTAGTATAGCTAATAAAACTGTTTGTACAAATACAGAGATGATAATCAAATACACTACAAGTCACTGTCAATTATAAAGAATTAAAAAAGTATGCAACACCAAACTCCCTCTTTCCCGAAGGCTAGCTATGCAGCTGTTCATACACACAGATATGGTTTGCAACTTCTAAAAAAGGCATTTTTGCCACAGTGTAACTTAACACTCTATTTTCAATAGACTAGCCACATCATGCAAAGTGCTGAGCAAACCCTCACTGGCTGGAACAAAGAGAAAACCTGCGCTCACTTGTGTGCACTTCCTCTGCCCCAGCAGCAATCCCAGTCCCACCTCCAACAACTATCTTTCAGTTGTATCCAAATTTTTCACCAGCACAAGAAAACAGCCATGAGTACTTCATAATACACGTCCAAATTTATCTCCAGCCACAAACATAAGAACAACCACTTGGTGAAGTTTCTCTCTCCCGAAAGAGCATGACAGAAGCACCAGCTTCGACACTGGGCTCCCTCTGGTCTATCTAAACAGGAAATACTTTGGTACAGTTGTCCCATTAGAAACTCATTATGACAGATTAACGAAGAAACTGCAAGTAATCACAAGTTCCTAGGAAACCACTTACATCCCAATTACATTGAAAAATGGACAGGAAGACAACAGCCAACAAGTTAAAAAAAAATAAGTTTACATAGACTCATCTACAACAGTACATACCACTACATAGACACAATACATGGCATTTTAAAAGGGCTAATTTTCAAGTGTGGGGGTTTTTTTTTAAATGGGTATCACACAGACCAGAATCCGTTATTAGACAAAGCAGTTTGATTAGGAAGTCACAGTAGTACAGAGATAAAGGAACAGCAGCAATTAAAAGTAAAATGCTTAACAAATCAAGCTGTGAAAATCAATATAAAATCAGACTTTTAAAAATGGGTATAAATCAGTATAAACTTTAAGTAGCAGAGAGTAGAAATTTGGAAAGGACAGCTATAAACATCAGTGAAAAACACAGTTGGCAGGGGCAGTAATACTAAGGTATTTCTTAAATATATTAACAGTAGGGGAAAAAAACACCAGTGATACCAGGGCATATATATGAATAATATAGGAGAGAGAGAACTGATCAACAAATGCCTCTGCTTTGTGTTTTCAAAGAAGCAGAAAGTTTTGTCTTGCATAATGAGGATTATATACCACCTTCCAGTCTACTAGTAACAAAGAAAATCGCTAAAAACCCAAAGATCACTATTTAACTCATCAGAATTTGGTAATACAAATCACAAGTGTGCTTAGGCAGCTCTAGCCACTATTGAAGAACTTAAGGCAGCTCCAAGTCTGCCGATATTTATTTTCTAAACAGATCTTGAAATACCTGGGAAACAGTAGAGGACTGCTATCGCTACAAAGCAATAACACAGATGCCTAAACAAGTTAGCCTGTCAGCCAT
Organism: Phalacrocorax carbo; assembly: GCF_963921805.1. Lineage (NCBI taxonomy): Eukaryota > Metazoa > Chordata > Aves > Suliformes > Phalacrocoracidae > Phalacrocorax > Phalacrocorax carbo. The sequence goes on from NC_087513.1 coordinate 44,358,403, forward strand.
ACTGGATGAAAGAATGAAAAAACACACACACAAAAATCCATGTGACAGATATCAAGATAACTGAGGTTCATTAGGCTTATTAGCAAGAAGGCAATACCGTGCCAGCAGTTATATTGCTTCAAAGGCTTGCTTAGCTTCACCACAGCTTTTTTTCAGCATGAGGGCCAGACCTGAACAACGCTGAAGGACCACAACTGACACACACTCCTAAGATCTGGGGCACCAGCAAACACAGTTTTGAATAAACATGGGTCCATCAAGGCTTTTTAAGCTTGTAGTCTTGCCAGATTGAAGTTGACTCCACACCAGGCAACTGTTCATAAATGCTCATGGAAGCTTATTAGCTTTCATGCACCTTAGGTGCTGAACCTGAACACGCTTCCTCATCAGAGGACACCTCTGTCCCCCCAAACCTGAATTAAACAGACTTTTCTTTTTTTTAGCCATAGTAGCCCTTCATCACACCAAGTATCAAAGACTAACTCCACTGTTTTGGCACACAGTGCATGAAAAGCTAGCAGAAATCGAGTATTTTTGAGAAGCCCGTCTCTAGACTACATCTGCAACTAGCATCATTGTTCTCCTCATGGCATTAAAGGGAAAAGCAAACCAGACTCCTCAGCTCCGTATTTATTCTGATACAGAAGGAAAGGAAGCAGCAGCTTCTTTTTCTTCAATTTGCTGCGTGTGGTCCACTACCACCAAAGTATCCAGACTCATTCTGGCATATTTGTACACTGTAATTCACATTATACCACCTTCACCACTGTCACCAAACACTTCGACAGTATATCTGCAGCACCTCATGTGGCAGGACTTAAGGATTGTCCAAGCCACAGCTGTGGTCATTGCCTATTCTGTGTGGCACAACTTGCACTGCCTGAAGAGGCTCCCCCTGCCATCCCCAAATTCTCTGCAAACATCTAGGGAAGAGCTTACAAAAAGGGCTAGGATACAGCTGTATTTTCCCCAACATCTACAGTGCCGCAGGTCCTCACAAACCAAGTTCCCTTTGTGTGTAAAGGTAAACCTGTAGTCTAGTAACCTCTAAATCTTCCACTTACCCTGCCCCTGAAGAGCAATTTTAGGCAAGTAAGCAAGAAACAGGAAAATCCTGTACCTAGATAAGCAATTGTAACCCATAGCATACATGCCAAAATCAGCATGGCGCTCGTGTTATCTGCTTTTTTGCCAGAGCACAAGAAATTAATACATTCTTACACGTGCTGTGGCAGTTCATCTCTAGCTTCTCAGTCCTGCATGCCAGATTTTGGAAGCTCAGACATCAGTTTCAAGGAAAAAAGGCTCTAAAGAAACTTGCCAGAAAAACAAAATATTTCTCAAAAAAGATTAAGTACTTATGCTCACTACTTAATCAACAGTGTCACTTTGCAGGAAACATTCACTTGCGTCAAAGTAAGACATTAACATATTTCTTCCACTGTCTTTAGCAGCACATAATGCCACTTTTAAGAAGTTAGCAGAAGATACTTTTGGTATCTGATAAAAACACGCACTTCAGGACAGGATTCTAATTAAGCCTGTAGGACCTTCTTCCCCTGCTACACATGATTTTAGGTAGTTATACGAAAACAATACCCTTGCTGATAATAACTGGACCTTCACCTGAATATTCTGCATTGGAATCTCTGAAATTCAGGAGATGACAATGTTTCAAACTACTAATAAATACCATTCCTGCTAGATAATTTTAATTTCTGTGCTTCAAGATGAGTTTTAAGGACTATTCTGTCCCCTGCAGGACGCAGTGTTATAAAACCACCAAACCCTAACTCCTTTGAGCTAACATATGCTAATCACTCAGGGCATGATTCTACACGAGCTCACTGTTGACAAACAGGGAGATCCCAGCCTCCCTCCCCATTTTCAGCTGCACACTCCCAAAAGCATTTGTCAGACTCTCCATTAGCCGATTCAACTCATCAGCAAGGCAGAAACAAGCCTTTCTCCCTCCCCACCCATTGAAATAAATAAAAAAAACAGGAGGGAATGAAAACAGCATGGTGAGAGGAAGGAAGCAAAAGCACGCCCTTTCAAGGCAGCCAAGTGCAGGATTGGCTTAGTCGCACCTGGACCTGCAGCCACTTCTGACTTTCCTTCTCAAAGGATTCTGAAGAAAGGGCTAAAAGCCTATGTTTCTAATTTTGTAGTAACTCATTTGTGTCAACTTCTAACTCTGAGAGACTGCTGACATCTTTGAATTGCACCAGGACAGAAAACACGCTGGCCTTCTCTTTACCAGGACTGTGTCAGCTTGAAAGAAACAAGAAGAACCCAGAAGTTTACCTGACCTTAGCAGTATGCACGTCACCATGAAATTAATCATAAGTGTTTTAAAGTCTGCTTCTTGTACACCACACTGCTAAAGATGTTTATTATCAAAGAGCACAAAAATGAAAGCCTGGTTGGAAAGCGCATTGGCTTCAAGGTCAGTCATAGCAATGTGGGTCACTTTACTGAATGCTTTTCCCCCACCAATATGTAAGAACAAGTACTAAAGTAAACAGGTAGAAGAACAAACAAAAATTAAACAGATTTGATTACACGGAACAAGTATACACACTGCCTGGGCATGGGGAAAGTCTATGGGCTGCAGAGTTTTGGCAGGTACCCGTTCAGTGGCCCTGGCAGGGACAGAGCAGCAGCAAGGGTTTGACAAGGAAGACCTCCAAGTTTCCCCATTTCAGACAACAGAGAAAGGCCCATCTGGCTTTCTCTGCTATTCAGTCATCCACCATTCATGCTGAAAACTGAAAGCTCCTGCAATGCAAACTGTTTTTAAAACTGGTTCTCAATTTATTTTCATGAAAGATCTAGCCATCTCGCTAGGGGCTATGCTCCAAATACCTTGGAGTGCACGGTGAGAAACTGCCTTCACGTTAAACAGAAAAGAGAAACCCACTCCCTGATATGCCAGAAGACTACCTTCGCTGCCTTCAGCTTGCTTTTTGTCCTCTATGGTGCACACCTCTACAAGAATTCCTGGAGGGGAAAGCTGTTCTGCCAGCTTAATTTACACTATTAAATTAGCCAAAATGTGCTTAAGCTTTATGCTTCTCTAAGGACTCAAGTTTTACATTAAATTTTTATGCACAGACCTACACACAAGCTATATAGTAAGGCCAAACAGCCAAATATTCCAGGGCTTGGAAATGCTTTAATTAATGCTGCCTAAGCCAAAGCTTATGGCCCCACAAGCATATGACCTGTGTACAGTCCTACATGATCTCTATTTCCCTGTGGCCAAAGGAACTCATTTCAATCTGAGAGATGATCAGATCTTTCACAATGTGTAGCTATTCAAAATTCACTGTTCAGTGTTTGGCTGTATAACTCAAATCTCGCTCCAAATGGAACTCATTTTCTCATGGGCTCTTCTACCTATCAGCACTTCCCACCATTTAGGTACATAAGCAGAATTTTCACAAAACCTCCACCACAAAAGTTACCATTTTACAGATGGTAATCAGACAAAAAGGTCAACATAAGCCATATTCCCTGATTTCACCATACAATTTGAAATACCATGGAACTGATGTTTTAGGATATACACTATTTCACGTCTAAAGAAAAGCTTCCTTTCATTACACTTACAGCCACAAGTGCATAACGTTTCTACATATTTCCCTCCAATCTCCTACTCCATATACCATTCTCTTTCTTTTTTCCCCCACTGATAACGCAGGAGCCCCACGCGCAACAGCATCTTTTATCAGATGTCCTGAACTATCCCAAGAGCAAATCCCCTATACAGGCCCTATAATCTAGGTATGATGACATAACAGAGTATTAAAAGGTTAATGCGTGTTAAGTCCAAGTACCGATATCACAGGCAACATTAACTACCTGATGTCCAATACACCACCACTCCAGTTCCATTATTTCAGTATTCTCAGCATAAGCCTTTCTTTCCCACTTCCTCTTCCACACCACCAATTTTCCTAACTCTCAGTTTCATCCTGACAGCCAGCCCACGTCTGACAGCTCGCTTTTGCCTCCACTCTTCTGACTCACTGCTACATCCCTACTCTATTTTTGCATCTTACAGCTTCCTCCTCTGTGCTAATGGAGGCAAAGAGGTCACAGCACAGATAGCACTAGCATGTCTCTAACTGCTTTTAGAAGTCCACAGCAACCTGATATCTGTACTGCATCCATGCTCCAAATTACCATATTCAAAATTAACCTAGATATATCACTGTATAGTACTGCAGTTTTTTCTTTAGGTCTTGGCAAATTCTGTTGGATGTGAGCTTTTCTCTGAAGCACTCTTCTCTTCTGGTGAATCGGAAAACATTTGAAAAAAGGAGTTCTGAAAAATCCTAAATAGCCTCCAAAAGGCTATTAAAAACACAGGATATTAAAAACAAAGGATATTAAAAACACAGATCATTCCAAGAACACTTTCTCCTTTGATTCTCCCAATCTGATTAAGTATAAAAACATCCAGCTGTCATTCTGCAGCTACAGTTAACAGAACGCCCTACCATGGTGGCAAACCCTACCCTGACTGACTGACGAAAAAAAACCACAGTATCATCCTTCTTTACGGCTCTTAGCTGAAAACAGTAAGAGAACAGACTTTGTCAAGATCTGTACTTTTGATCAAAGGACTATCTTCCAGAAGAAAGAACTCAATAGGCCAGAACTCTTCAGCCTAGAACAAAATGACTTTGATAATCATATAATAAAGGACTACAAAATCATGAGTAATATGGAGAAAAATAGGAATCAGCTGTTCACCCTTTCTGCTAGTACAAGGATTTGAAGTCATTACATGAAGCTAGTTAAGAATTGAGACCAAAAGACATCAAAAAACAAAAGCTGCTTTTTTGAAAGCTGACCGGAATGCCCCGTATCAGCAGAAGCAGAGATGACTTATTAGTGAGCTCAGTAGTTTGGCCTTTCCTTTTTACACAGATTGGGCACTGGAGCTATGTGATTAACTGAGAGAGAGTCCTGAAGGCCTTAGGCAGCCCAGATATAGAAAAAAACCCTCTCTTCACTGCAAGTCAAATGAATACTATAGCATTTTTACTGCATACCACTCATCACAGTAGATAAGTGACAAAGTGCTCTGTTTTTTCTCTTCTGCAATAGAAAATATGTTGTGCCTTTCATTACTATTCCAAAGAAAGGTACTGACATTCTTGTGTGTTCTCCATTTATACTTCTGTAAAACAGGATGCTGTGTATCTGAATAAAGAGATATGATTTAAATTTAACAGTCTAGCCTCTCATTCATGAGGCCTTTTTAAAGTATAGGTATATAAGTTACCACAAGGAGAATCAGAGTAAAGCTTATGTACATCCTAATACCTGAGAGTAAATACAGGGTAGCTTACCTCGCAGCAAACATAGTCATTTTCAATGACTGGTGCCACCATACTCAGATGCTTTTTCCAAAGGAACCTGAACCAGACCTCTCTGAAGCAATCCCTTAATACGCAAGCCTCAACAGGGGCTTATTTAAACTGTTAGCATCTATTCAAGCAGTTAATAAACAGGTCAAACACACAGAAAAAAAAAAAGCATGCTGGATTCTGTTGGCTAAACTTTGTTTATAACAGCTACAGGAATTATCACCAGTTTACAACGAGCTTGGGTAAAGCTTATCTGATGGCAAAAGTTCATTATGCAACAAAGCTGTACTATCAATATGCTACTATTCTTTATTAAATTAGAATTAAATCTGTAGTATACAGTCACTGCCACAAAAGGAGTTTCTTCTACTAGCTACATAGGCTCTTGCCACAGTTTTAGTTTTAATAATTAGCTACTGTGCTACCGAAGGAGGCCAAGAAAGAGGGTATTATAGCCAAAGCTAAAGCCAGCTGTGCTGCATTTTTTTTTTTTTTTTTTTTTTTGGTTGTTGGATGGCTGCCTTCATTTCACTGAAACACTACAAAGCAAGTTGACCATATAAGGCACTGGGATTCCCATGGAAAATGCTTACACAAATCAGATCTATGCAGTCTTTATAGTTTATGTATTATAGTTAATAAGAACATTTGCAGTACATTTTTAAAAGACACTTCAGAATTCTTACAGATATAGCATTACTTTTGCCTTAACTGAGCTTTCATGTAAGTACCCTTCCAGAAGAATCTACAGCATAACATTCAACTGAATACATTTGTTTAGGTAATATTAGACTAGATCAATTTCAAAATTGCAAGCAGAATTCATATAAACAATGTCCTTGATTTTGGTGCAAATGAAAAGTACCAGAAAAGCCTAAATCACAATTCAGGGGTCTGACAGCAAATGAATCTCCCTGCCAGCCACTGGCTGCAGCCTGCATTTATCAGAGGCAGCAACTTGCTGCATGGAAAGATTATTTGTAGCTTAGATTCCAACAAGAATAACTCTAACGAGCAAGGGCTTATAAGGAGATGGTCATACACAGTCTACAGACAAAGGGCAGGGAGAACGGGAGAAAGCACCATTCTTGAAAAGGCGGGGGGGTGAAGTAGAGAGGACTGCAGGCCTTCCACTTCAGAAGGGCAGGGGAGCTTTCAAGACGATGGAAGGAAAACACTGTCATTCTCAACATAGGGACAAGAAAGAAATACGGGCAGACTTTAGGGTTAGACACACAAATACAGGAACACAAAAAGCCTTAGTTAGAGGCATGTGCCAGCATGACGACAGCATCTTCCTAACTCTAGGATTTATTTTTCAGAAGGAATCAAACACTTAAATATTGGGAAGCAACTCTTCAAACACTGTACCAAAATTACTAGAGAACTCTGCCATTCCTCTTAGGTCCTACCTTCACTTACTATTTGCGTTTATTAAAAGGTCAATTAATTAAATTAATGCCTTCTTAGGTATGAATTTCACAACATGGATTAGTGCTTTTGAGAACTCTATTTTGCCAATACATTTTACAGTTTGGTCAACGCCGTGTTTCCTTTTCAAACAGATACCCAAACCTCACAGTATTCTGCATACCAGACTACCCAACCTGTTAAATTAGCTAGGACATTTGCACCTGCTTTAGCTGGGATTAGAATATAATTCTCCAATCAACACATGGTCTATTGATTCGTAAGGACAAAAAAAAAAAAGTGTCTGTAGTTTAATACAATCTGAAGAGAACTATTCCAATCAATTCCAGCTGCTGCCAGGCCTAGCTGCCCTCCTGCACCTCAGAGAATATACTCCATCTAACATAGACACTAATCTCTGTACTAATATTAAAAATAATACTCGGTGATTTCTGAAAGCATCCCTACTTCCTCATTACTATATGCACTGGTTACCAACTGCCTGTATGACACAGGCTCGTGTAGCATCATGACGGAAGCTAGTACTGTCAATACAGAATTCTCTACCTAAAAATTCCCTTCCCTTAACAGAGAAGTGAAATTTTAGACTGTTGCTATCCTATCACAGGAATAAGATATGTTCAGTGAAACAATGTGCAGTAATAACAAATAGTAATTAGTATCAGTCACCAACAATTCAATCCATTAAATACTGAAAATTTAAATGTTTCCTCCATTGCATATGGCTTATGATACTTATCTTTAATAGCTCTTTTGGGACTCCCTCTGCCACAACCCAACTGCTTACAAACTGAATGACATCATCATCAATCTATTAGTTACTATTCCAGTCAGTCACATCAAAGGATTTGTAAAATAACAGGTAGTGAGATCAACTTCAAATATCCTCCACAAAAATATAGGGGTTTCATATTAATGTAACCGTTTACTTTATATTGTTAACAAATGCACCTGAGTTTTTCCTGCAAGCACACTGGAAAATTGTTAACTATCAACACACACACCACTCACTCGAAGATCTAACTGGCCATGACATCACTATGGCACCCCTACATATAACAATTCCTGTACCTGAAAATGAAAGTAAACTTCAAAATTTTGTCTTGAATTTTGCATCCCCTGGGTTTGCTCTTTTTTAAAAAATTATTATTATTTCCTGAGGAAAAGAGGGAGACTATGTTTCCACTTACCTCAGTGTTTGAATTTTATGTAATCATTAGGTGGCATTTTTAGTTAAGGCAACGGTCTAAAGACAGGGTTCTGATTTGGAAAAGCAAAACCCTTTACAAAAGGATGAACCTTCTATTCCAAGTACAATACTGATTTATATTAGTATCCATAACCAGAATACAACAGCCATCATTGATAAATACAGACAACTCACTGCTCATTGAGAACTTTAAGCAAAGACATCCAAGAACTAAAAGAACACATGGGGGGTTTTCCTCAATGCAAATAAACAGATTCAGAACGGGATGGGCTGACAAAATAAAAGGTTTATTTAGAGAGATAGCCCTCAAGATTTGGTATTGAATATATAAGCAGCAAGATTCAGAAATCTGGCTTCTTTCTAGGGAAAGGTTAGTTTGGGCATCCAAAGAACATATACTCTTCAAGCTCTAAATTGATGAGGCAGATGGGATGCACATCTTTGACTAAGATTTCAGTACTTATGAATGGCACTATGGTCTTCTAAGCATTAAGCTTTAGAAAGGATTAACAAATCCACTGGTTTCTCTTTTTGTAAGATACTTAATACACCCTAACGGGAGGGATCTTTTCACAGTCATTTAACATAAAACACTGGCCACCACTTCAAGTCAGAACAAAACTTTCTGTTAAGAGACAATTTTCCTATTAAACTACATAAATATATACATATAGATCTCCTGAAGATGCCTTTTTCATTCCAATTGAGGTGTGAGTTACTGGCAAAAGTCTCAAAAATCACTAAGCCCAGATGTTCCAGGAATAATCTTTCACTTAGTTTCCCCCTGATCCCAGTGGACTCAAAGATTTTGTTCATAACTAAAGAGAACTTAACTATATAGCATGTTTTCACATGGTTTGACACTTATTAAGTTTAGTAAGGAAGGCCAACATTAAAATCTAATTATCAGGAAACAAAGACCATTCTGGACCAATAAAGACAGAAAGATGAACTTAGAGAATATGTCATGGGCCAGCTCTCTATGAACCTTTGTCTCTATTTTGCCTCATATAAATAAAAAAAAAGTGTGATATTTAAGATAGTCTTAAATCTCATAGTCACTAAGATTTATATGATGAATAGTATAGGCAGTTCACCAGTTTACACAAAAAACAAAGTTGAAAAAGAAGCAGCGTATAGCCAAACAGGACCCATAATCATTCTTATTACAGAAATTAACTACATATGTGACCACAGTATAAATACACACACAAAGAGGAAAGATGTCACTACGTTTCTGTGTAAGATGAAATTTCAGTCTGTTCTTAAATTTGCCCCCAACGTCAGCCACCTTTGAAACCTATGTGCCACACTAGGAATCAGAGCCGTCTCTATTCAAGTTCAGAATTCATTTGGCTAGCACTCCCCCAAATTAAAAATATCCCTTAAAGAGCTGTAAAGCATTTAGATTTATGCGATTTTATCCACAGAGGAGAACTAAGACTCCAGTTCTCAAGATCTTATCATGGGCCTGTCCTAAGCAGTAATTTAAGGGACTGCTCAACTAGTTCTTATACCAATATTTTAGAAGTTACTGCACTCCAACTGCAAGCTCATCTACCACGTGATGTGCCAAGTGGACAAATTAAACTTCTCTACACAGGAGTGAACGAGCACAGGAATGTACAGGAGCCGTCAATGAATAAGTACTGTGCTTAAGTAGGCATTTAGTCTATAATAATGACAGCACTGTAATTCAGAGCGTCTACATCCCTAAATATCTAAAGTAAATGTACACTGAGTTCTGAAAAAAGTATCATTATACCAAGCTACTTCAGATAACTTAACATTAGCTACCACTACATTTCTGCTCTGCAGGATATCAGTTTCCTAAAAGCATGTTTTATGTGGCCTTGGACTCAAAAAACCACATATATGGGCTCTCCTTAAAAGAAATGTCTAAAGAAGTGTACACGTTCAATTCCTATGGGCATCCCAGAGATTGTCTCTGTGGCCACTGGGATGGCAAGCTTCATTTGGAAGGGCTGTATTCAGTGTTGAGACATTTCTAGAACCCAGCAAAGTTATTTTCTAGTCCTGCACTAAATATATAACATCAGATTAACAGTGAAGCAATATAGCATTAATATACCACTGGCCTTAAGAATGGCACAGAAAATACTTACTGCTCTGCTGAGGGCTAACTCTTGTTTGACTAAATTAGGCTAGGTAAAAAATGCAGCTCAACTGTAGCATGCTGCAGACATACAAATACTGTGTGCAGGTCAAAGTCCTCTGCAATGGGCCAGTAGGGAAGAGTGAAAGGGAAATGACATGGTAGGTGAGTTTTGCCTTCCCAAGTTAGTCCAGGCTATAGATCGCTTTCTTCCCATGGGAATAACTAATGTCTGAGACAGAACACTTTGCTAAAACAGCCAAGTACTTAGCACTTAAATACCTTAAGCTGCAACGTACAAGGAGTGGGGTTCTACACAGACAACAGCTGATGCTGCACAGTCACGCTGGGCTTTCTTATCCAGTCACTAGCTTAAACTTTTAGAATCAGTTTGTATCTTGCCCCTTCCTCGTTCCCCTCCTGCTGCCTAGGAACTGTGAGAGGAGAGGGTAACTCACTACCAATAAAATTCAGTCCAGCAGTCTTTATGATCACTTAGGGAAAGAATGGAAGTTCACGTCAGGGCAAAACAAGAGCATATACTGTTCTTCATTTAATGACTGACAATTTAGAAGTCTCACGCCTTGCAAGATCACAAAGAATAATAAGCACTCCTCTTTGAAAACCTATGAACATCTGACCTTGATCACATGCTGGGGCACTGCTCATGCTCATTCTCACCAAAAAGTTGCATCTCACAACTGTGGAGGACAGTTGTGAAAGATGATGTTGCAGAACACAAACCTTGCTTTCTGAGGTCAAAGTGAAGAAAAGGTCAGGCCCAGACTAGTTGAAACCAAATACATCTCAGTCACTTTCTAGCCAAGAAGCTTCCAATAACTTTGCAGATGTTCGTTGTATCTTCATACAACACCATACTGTTGATATATTCAACAACAAAATTGCATGTGCATTTATTTGCATTAAAATCAATGTAGATGTTGAGTTTCATCCCTAATGAAAAGCAACAGGACATCAGGGACACCAGCAGCAGCACACTTATGAAGGAGTGAGGTTATTATCCAAGTAGAAGAAACAGCTGAGTTGGGTCAAACTCAAAGTTCCCACACATGAAGATGGCAATCAAAACCAGTGGTAAGAGAGAAGACACTTGCACCACCTTGCTGCTCTAGAGATTTGCGTTTAACCACACTATTCCAAAAGCAGAGTATATCATTATCCAGCAGACCAGAAAAAAGTATTTTTATATTGTCTGCAGTAAAACAGGTTTAGGTATTACCATAGATGGTTCCTTTTGCTAATCATTTTATTTAAAACAGATGCAACCTGTGTGCTTAGGTAAGTAGTTGTTGTTCTAGAGATGGGGAAAATGCCTTTGCAAACTGGAATGCTGCATTAAAGTTACAGCTATAGTTTTGGAGAATCTAGAATATATGGTTTTAAGTCTGAGCATTGACAAAAAGATGCTCCAAGTATACCAAGACAAGGCTGTAGAGTTTGGCCCTAACTAGGCATACTTTATGAAGAGTTCTCCTAAAGGTCTGGAATTTACAAGAGTTTAAGTGTTTCCAGGTGTTGGAGCAACATCCAGTGCTTCAGACTGAGCTTACTACTGTCTACAGTGGAACCCTATAAAGACGTGTAGATAAAATAATCAGCATTTCTTAGACCTGCATTGATAACTGAGGTTTTCAGATATGGATTAATAGTGTTCTTCGAAGAAGGGCTAGTAGTATTTGGTTGAGCAGTTATCAAGTGTAACGAATCAATTTTAACACAAATAAGACAACAAAGAAGGATGAGTTATATTTATTTTCCTGGTGTTTTAAATCATTGCAGAGTCATTATTTTTAACGAGACTAGAAAAATGTTGGACTCAAGCTTGGCCAATGCCTGCAGAAGTAACCCAAAGCCCTTGCTCAGAACCTCCCCATTCTTATTCAGAAAGCTAACGCTACCTAGGGAAGAAGTCTATGCATGCTTGTGCCTTAAATCACCTGCATAATAGAGACATCATTCACACAGGAGCCAACATCAGAGACTGGATGTGGGAAGATGAGTGTAAAACTGGGGATTATCACCTTGAAAAAGTAATTAAGAAGTTTAAGAGTCAGTTGTGTTTAATTTTCACTTCCTCTTGGGAAACCAGGTGACAAAGGCAGTTTTCTGTAATTTGGAGCTCATTTGGATGCCATAAAAACAGCAGTTAGCTTCTCCCATGTTATATTTAGGGAGCATTAAGGTAACAAAAGTAGTGTCTATAAAATAAATGTCTACCCAGTTGCACCATGCATTACACCACACATTCTGGGTACTGTTTTGGTAGGTACCTGCTACATGTCTAGCAATGAAGAGTAGAACAGTGCAGAATATGACTAGTAGTTTAAGCAGAATATTCTAGTTATTTATTATAATTTGCGCAAAGGTACAGTTAGAACAACTTGAATTAGGAATCCAAGGAAAGAAGCACCTTTTGTTAATTTGATTAATACCATTCTTTATATGAGACATGTATAAACTAACCTCATTCATAACCATGAAATAATGAGTCCCTAATTGCAGCAATCTTTCCCATTAATGCTTAATATTTAAAATTAGCCTGTACTTAAGGTCTTGAAAGGAAGATATGAGGTCTAAATGAAGTTAAATGTGGAACTGCAATACATGATTTTTCTTGCCTATAAGGAAATAGCTTATTTATTTCAGTTTAGATTTATTTGATCTAAATCTCGGAACTCTTATGTAGACAGAAGTGGAAAAGCTGAACAGTTCATGGCTCTCGCATCACCAGCAACCTCCTCATTACTCCAGTGAAGTATGCAGTTATTAGCACAGTCAGCAGAAGATGAGCAGACTGGTACCATCCTTATTTTTCAAGTGACATTCTGAACTGTGCAGCGTGAGCTTCCTCAGCTAAATTGTACCTTAATATCAGATGACTGTCCTTGTGGTGGCTTATGGTTCTTGAAATAAGGTAATAATTGACCAGCCCTAGAATACCACAGTGGCAAAACTGGGAAATTTTACTAGAAGTTATACATGAACACTATGACTAAAGCACTTGTGTAACTAGAAAACCAGCAGAACAGACGTATCTTCAACCTAGTTTATGAAGTGCTTAAACTTAACTTCTGTTCTAAGGATTACTGTTTGCCTTTTAGCTAATTTCTGTTCTCAGTTGTACTGAGTCATTTTTTCCATTACTGCAAGCCACTTCATTTTTATTGGATGCTTTCAGTCTAAGCATGTTCAGAACATCACAAATTCAGAACTATTGTTAAAGCAAGATAAAATTTGCTGAAGTTGACAATTAAAAAGAGCTTGAAGCAAGAGTTATGGCCCATCTACTTAAAGAAACACCTGCACAATACTTAAATACCAAAATATAAATTTAACCCATTCCTTGTCATTGAGTAACAAATAGCAAGAGTATTATCACCTTTCAGATGGATGTTAGGGACCCAACATACAGATTTTATCACCAGGGGTCTTAACTTACACCATCACAGTTTTAATTTCTTACTTTAGGAACCTGGCTTTATAGAAATGAAAACTTAATAAAAACTTTTAAAAGATCCTCTGCTTCATCACATTACAAATAAAGTCTCTGAACAGCAAGATTGCATATTTGTTTCTTTAATAGCTATTGCATTAAATACATGCATATACTATTACCAAAAAATCCTTACAGTTTACAGGATTGGAGAGTTTTACATATTTGATAGTATTCCAGTTTTCAAAGCAAAAAACCACACATTTAAAAGTTGGAGTAAAATTGCCCTAGAGAAGTTCTGAATAGTTATTCCTACCCAACTACTCAAATTAAATTCATCTGGTAAGGAAGAAAAAACCCACAAAACAAAAACTGAGCAGCACAGAAACAGTGGACAATTTTTTTTCTACAGTGCCCTTCAATTTGCAGGTACAGGTATAAATGGAGTACAACCTACCGTTCACAGAATAGAATACTAAGTCTGAAACGTATCTTCCTTCAACAAGATATTGACATTACAATGCAAGCTAGCGTAAGTTTGTGTTTGATTGTATTCTTCCTTTCCAAACTTCATATACGTCATCTGCTATGATGCACTGTAGAGCAGGAACGAACGATGTCTTCAGAGATCTGTATGTAGCCCAGCACATGTGAAGCCACTGTTTCATTAGGAATTTCTGCTGGGCCTGTAAGTTGGGCAGATTATTGGATAAAAGCTATTGAATACAGCAGTTATCACATAACTCCCTGTATGACTCTAACACCTAGGAGCAATAGACACAGACCAGGATCTCCAGAAGCATCTATATCTACGTCTGTGGAACAACTCAGGTTTTCTGGAAAAGCTTTCTGCTTTGATAGACGAAAATCTGCTGAGTGTAACAGAACCAGGAGTGTCTCCAAGAAGGGGAAGAAGAAAAAAAATTAAAATAAATAGATGAGCATTAATTAGCATGCCACCAAAAGTCATGAACTCGACAACACCGCTGAAGAATTATCCTGGGTATCTAAATTTTTGCATCCAATTATAAGAATGACTATTCAAAGCAGACAATCGAAACCATACTTTCATTTAAAAAAATACTTCTATTCAAACTGATTTCTCAAGCCAGTGCCCTTCACCTCTTTTCATACTCACCTATTCACATAGTTGTCACATGTAAGAAAAAAAAAAGTAAGATGCCAATCTAAGGCATAGATTGCTGCAAAAATCTAGAAAGGTGCTGCAAGATACCCTATAAATACTCGCTTACTTATACAGCATTAAAGTTAAGAACTGCATTTTACATCACTGCTTGTGGAACAAAATACTCTGTGGTAACAAAACTTGTTACTCTCTTTTCACATCCAATCTTTTTCTATTTGGTATGCCGTTGCCATCCTTCCTCTCCTCTAGTTTCTCCGCTTCCTACATTATGCTTTTCAGGAACTAAGAGCGCTTAAGATGAGCACAACTCCTGTCCAGACTAACTTTGCAGTAGATGGGAAGATTGTAACAGATACCTACCTGCCCAAGAAATAAGCTCTTGGGTCCAGGAATAGGCTGAGCAGAAACATACCCCTTCCCTTCTCAATAGGCTGAAGCTTGTACTCTTGCATTTAGACTGGAGAAATAGACTGAAGCTTGCACTTAGACTGGAGAGAAACTCCTTGATTGGTCTGACTGAAACAGGAAAGACCACACCACAAGCTATGAAGGTCAATATAATACCAAACAGCATTCTAAAAGAAGAGCAGAGCAAAGATCATCTTACTACTTCTGGTGGCCAACCAGACTATAGCAGGAAACCTGACACCAAACAGCAGTAAGTACCCAGTCTCAATATATTAACTTGCCTTCCATGGCCAAGGACTTGAGGAAGTTAGAATTATGTAGAACCTATAAATCAAAGACTTTTCTTCACTTAAAATTACTCGGACAAAGATTAAGCAAATATTTTCCAGATACTTCAGTGGTAGAAGTGCACAGCCTTCCACTAGGCACTCAACAGCTGGCATCTGAAAGGTAATTTATATACTTCAAATACATCCCACCTCATAACAGAAGGTAGTGCCGTGTTCACAGTGTCTACTCCTGATTCAGCTTTTAAGGAAGGTTGTGAAACCTGTGCAACAGCACCTTCCCGTCTTCAAGGCCCAGCACAAGACTTTTGGGGGTTTTGGAAATAATTTTAAGTAAACCACAGCCCTACTTTGTCTTTTACTTCCTTAATGGTCCACTTTCCACCAAATAAAATTTCTAGTCTGACCTGGCTATTGGGAAAGGATCCTAACCGTTCTGCTATGTATGCCATTGTATTAGGTTTTTTGCAACCCCAGGGCACAACCACAAGAGCCCTCATTCTTTAAAGGCAAGGTTTGAATATGGCTATCAAGATTGCAGTTTAAGGAGGCTGCATTATTTTTCTTCCAGCTTATGTAGGACCCTTGGGAACTTGTTAGCAGAACTGTTTGGTAGTTTGCCTGCATGTATTCCCAGATCTGCTTTTGTTTACAAGTCACATTTTTGTCAAAAACAAACCTGAAGTAGTGCTAGTTGTAAGCCTCCATCAAAACCTGAAATACACAGCAAGCTTTCACACAAGACTGAAAATTTCTACATCAGTTAGATGACGGTTTTGTGAGTTTAACTAAATAGTCCCCTGGGAACAGCACAGAACACTAGCAATACCAGTAATACAATTTCACCCAGTTTTTAACTTTAATTTCCAAAACTAAGCCGAGGATGGAACAGCAAGCCTTCCATGTAGGCAAGAACATTTATACTGAGCCACAGCAGAGCACAGATTCATGGAAGTGTTATTTATTTATAAGCATGTAGTTTCTGACTTCTACTTTTGTAATAGCCCTTTCAGTTCAGCAGTTCCACACTGACCTCTCAGAGTGCAGGTAATCAAAGTCACTGCTGCATGCATAGGAAAACACGCACACGAAGTTGTCAAACTGTCCTAGTTTCCTGCCATTCAGTTTGTAAGAGCTGATTACATGCTAATTAATAGTAACTCCCTGAAACAACAGCCACAGAAGTAAGGGCTGTGGGATAGCAAGGTCTTGTTGTTTTAGGGGAAGAAATGGGAGGAAGCTAGGGAAGTCTAGGATTATGAAGAAAAGACTTTTAAAGAAAAATAGTCACTTTGGATATTAAGCAGTGTCCTCATAAAAATACTTGCTGGCTTCATGGAAAAGACCTTTGAATCGCAGATTAAAAGCAAGTAGCAAATACTAGAATCAACTGTCATTTGGTTGTTGAACAGAGGAGCAAAGTTATGAGTTTGCCTCAGTATTTGCCTCCAGGAATTCACAGCTGCTTGGCTCCAATTTCCATTTCCAAAATGAATAATTTCCATTTTAGGAGACCAACTTGCAGGAGGTCAGAGCAATCTGGCTATCCTTGATTGCACATCGTGGTTGGTTACAAGCTGAAGGATCTGCTTATGCCAGTGCATGCACAAAATATAAGTTCAAAGCAAGTGTACTGGAACTTCATCAATGAAGCAGAAGTTGCACTAAAATTTACTACTGAGATTCAGCTACTACTGCAGAATTTAATATGTTTCCAGCAGTTTTAGCTCAAGTGTTGGATGAAATTATAAATTCAATAATCCCATATCGCAGTGATGGTGGGTAAGCAATTTTGGTTTCACGCATTCAAAGACTTTGTCTTCAAATTCAGTGGCCATGTACAACTCAACATAAGTTCACTGATTCACAAGTGTGGAACATCTATACTCCTCTCCTGCAGTCCTTCGAAATAGCTAAAAAAAAAAGGATTACTGGCTTACAGCACTTAGAAGTACGAAGTGTTATAACTAGCATAATATAGGAAAGAATTACGGCAAAACAGAAAATTCACAATTCTTTCATTTTATGTGGTGTGTATATTGAAGTCACAGGTCAAACCCAGCACAAACATAGATTAGAGAGGACAAACTTAAAGCTTGCCAATCTGAACATTCTTCTAAAAAAGTCACTGCTGACATACTTGCTTGAATTCCCAAGCTCAAAAAGAATGCTGTAAAAGTTTATTGCATTGAAGATTGAGACATAATTAAAGCCAAATTTTAAACTCATTTTATGGCTGAAGAGTACTGCCAACCAGCTAAGCACCTGTGTTGTTGTTTAATCAAGGCTGCCAAAACTCTAGTAAAAACAGGATGAAGACCTAGTAATAGCATGGAGATATTACAGGTTAAGTACATCACTACCATGCATCTGAAGGTTCCAGAGCACACCTGTCTATTCAACCCTGAACTCAAGGGATGTCACCAGAGTCAAACCACATGGCATGGAAACATCTCCTCCTAATAGCTGCAAAGAAAAGCCACTCAGAACGTTAATAATTATTAACCACTGGTGTAGTTTACACTTGAAGCAGGAGGGGAGAAAAATATTTACACTTACACCACAACAGCCTGTTTTAAAAACACACTACCACTCTTTGGGCTAGAAACTAAAAGTTCTTTAAGTGGAATAGACAGATCAGAAGGTCAGATGCCTTTAAATACTTTTAAAATGAGACAAGAAATCAAACATACTATGAGTATGCTCTTACTTATAACCTCTTGATACTTGCTGATGAAGGATATCAGTTTCTGTTGCAAAAATATAACTTTTCTTCTCCACAGTTGCTTATAACTACAGCATCTTCTGCACAAGTTCTTCATGTTTCAACTCCTACAGCCTTTACCATAGCCAGTCCAATCTGACATATTTCACATTCTCCTTCAGCGAGACGCAGCACTTCCCTTTGATTCTTGATTTTGTGGACATTAGAGCTGTGACAAGGCCAAAGGGATAAACCTGATG
Source organism: Phalacrocorax carbo (assembly GCF_963921805.1). NCBI lineage: Eukaryota > Metazoa > Chordata > Aves > Suliformes > Phalacrocoracidae > Phalacrocorax > Phalacrocorax carbo. The sequence continues at coordinate 44,376,804 of NC_087513.1, forward strand.
ACAATTTTAAAGCCTCAGGTTAACAGGCCTCAGAATACACATTCAAATACAAGATAGCAAAGTAGCCACAACTACTGGCTCAACTGCAGAAACACACACCTTGCTGACTAAAGAGAGGTTTCTCTTGGCATGATGGACCAGTCCATTTAGCCAGTAACTTGCTACCTAATTGTTTTTTTTTTTTGGTTTAGACATTGTGCCAACCTGAAAAGTGTAATTTTACAAATTAAGTGCTGTTCTCATCCCTTCTACCTCCACGAAGCAGATGGGGCAGACAAATTACCTAGTTATCCCAGCAGGCCACCAACAGCCTGCTACTCACCCATCATGTATCAGCATAATCTTGCAATCAGCAACTTTCCTTCATTCAGCATCCTCTTCTAAATTGGCCACAGTATTATTGTTGCATGACTAAAGGGTTTTGGGGAAGAAGGGAATAATATTTTCCTCCAAGAGATGGACAACTTTTTGCAGTATTCACTGGAGTGGTTAATAACTTTTTTTTCCAAGTATTGTGTTACCATGGAGTCAGGTTCCACCAACTTCAAGTCTTACATTCAGAAATCAAGAAAACTGCAGAAAATCCACATGCCACACTGTGCCTAAAGCAGGCAAATTATCTGCATCTTAATGTATGAATTTAAGAAAGATTCTTATATGCAACTTCTAAAGCCAGAGCGTTACTAAAATTGGACTTCACCCAGAAATACTTGAGATTAAGAAGGTAAATAGCCTAACAGAGTCATCAATATTCTCAGTGAATCCAGACTCACTGGAAGTGCCAGAAACATTTCACAAGCTACACACTGAGACTGCAAAAGCAAGAGTTCACAGAAATCTTTCGTTCACATAATTGGCTTTCAAGGAACAACTCCTCACATTCTGCTATTCCTTGCATTAAAGAGGGTTAAAACGTTCCAGAGAGAAATCTACAGTGCAGTCATGGGTTTGGGCAGGTAGGGGTGTTGTCTTAGGTATCCTCATGAAGTCAAGAGGAGCAGAGATGTGTCTCAATGGTTGCTGATGCTTTCAAAGAAAGGAAACAAACCTGCAAGAGACCTTTCTTGAAGAAATCAAAGCAGAGCACATGCTGGGTTTCCATAAGCATCAGCACCTTGTTTAACTCTCTACAGATGCAGACTTGAACTCAGAGCCTGCTTTTATAACTCTAAAAGCACAAGTAACTAGTGATGCTTATTTATTAAGAGTTACAAGGCAAAAGAATTTGATTGCCAAGATCCAGTTTCTGTAACGCAAGCAGAGCAAGGAAACAGGAGAATAGAAAGAGAGAAAAGTGCAATTTACCTGGATTTAAAATATAAAATCCTACTTCTTATGATCAGGGGAATATTTACTACCGTCTCCTTCCCTGGTCCCACCTTTGTCTAGGTCAAAGAACTTCTTCAAAGAGCAACTTATGCAACTGTACGATGTAATATGGGTCTCATGAATCAGACAGCTACCAAAGGTAAGTGCAGAAGTGTGTTGATAAAAAAAAATGTTAGTGATGTCATTCCTAGCTAAGTGACACTCCTCAGTTTTATAGCTTATAATGCGAGCTCAATTGCCAAACGTGATGTCAGATTTTAAACCATGTTTGTTTTAAAAATTGAAGATTCTGGCTTAAGGTTTAAATGGTTTTAACACCCAAGTAATATTTATAGTTTAAGCAGCATAAAGCAGTCCAAATCAGTTGACTTAGGCTGTTATTTGTTTACCTTCCAAGTATTAATAAAATGCAAAGCATGTCATCAAATACCTTATCAACACTGAAACATGACAAAGCAAAACAAACAGGAAAAAACCACCAAGATATTTCAGTCATTTAACTTAGCTATAGAAAATAGATAATTATAGAAAAGAATTGAAAAGTCCTTGAAATCCCAGAAGAAAGAAATTAAGACAGCAAAGCCTTCCAAATGCAGTCACAAGAGTTTGTCTTGAAAAGACTACAAACTTGTTACTCTATGTGCAGGTAAACAAACAGCTGCAGAGATACAAAGTCCCTGGAGGCTCTCCAAAAAGGGGGAAATTACACATAAGCTCTTCAAGCAAACACTTGAGTCATATCACTGTGTAGCTGATGATAAACTATGTCACTGAAGGATCTATGGCTCTGATGTCAACAAGGCTTCTTAATACAAAGTTATTTTTAAGTGCTGTTTGGTCTTTTATTGGAATACCAATAGTTTGCATGCCTTCAACTTTTACTGATGCTTTTATCTACATGCTCTATAAAAAAAAAAAACCACACAAAACACCCACAAACCAAAAACCCCATCTTTATTAAGCTTCTCCGTGCCAGAATTTTCTTGTTTCCATATTTTAATCCAGCACATACACCTGACATGACAGGTTACTTTAAAAAATTAATAGCATCAACAGCTTTTAAAATCCACCATCTTATTAATTATTTTGTTTTGGCAGGCTTGTCTGGCTTTTGTAAAGTTTTCAGAAGTCAAACTGAAGTCCACACCCAACAGCTGACCTTCTCTTAGGGACCGCTCCATCTACATCCAGAAAGGCTCCCCTATTTCATGTTCCTTGTGCCAGAGAATCTGCTAATGATTAGGCTCTAGAAAGCTATGGTAACTTGTTCACGGGCACAGCAATTCTCACATGGGTAGGCTTCTCACAGCAAAAATGGAAGACAGCTCCAGACACATTTAAGCTGATTTTAATCGCTCACAAACATGTCATCCAGCCAACCCATCTGCTACATCAGAACTCAAAACTTCACCCAATGCAGTGTGTCTTCCTCATTTTGAGTTCTGTGTACATTTTTTCTTTCCTCTGTTGCACTGAACATGGAGATGAGCATCTTCTTGGGTTACTGTATCATTCCTGCCTTGGTGACAGGATGGATACTTGTGCTAGAATCAAGAAAAAATTCAAGTCACCAAACGGTTACATTAGTCTTATTCGAATTTCAATAGGAAATCTGTAATTCTAGGCAGAAATTGGGAGGTTGTGAAGGCATGTCTAGTTAATGGCCCTTTGAATCAGGAACTGGCAATTCATATAGCATTCCGGATACAGCACACTTCTCAAACTGGACAAATTCAGTTCATATGTATAAATCTCAATTGGTAGATACAAAATAAGGCTACTACTTGAAGTGACTGGCTAATCAGTTATAGGACTCCCACCATCCTACCAAACATAACCAGGTACTGAATGTGGTAGCTGCTACTTAGGTTTCATGTTTACGTTACATGACCTTTATGAATTGTGAACTGAAAATGCTGATTAAGAAAAACCTCAGAACTCTGTAGTTATTTTACTGAAGATCTGTATTCAACTGTACTCAAAACCATGTTAAATATTTGTACTAGTCTTTAATAAAGCTTGATCAGAGTGGTGGTTTTTCTTGAATGGAGAAGGGAAATAACATTTTTAAGCATGAAGTTCTTACTGAAGGTAGTGTGATATTCAAATACTTTGGGGAAGCCTTTAGCCTTAAAACAAGACCAAAACCAACAAACTAAACCTAAATACTAGCTAATCTGTAACTAGCAAGAGGATAAATCAGAGTCCTCCTCAGGCACGCTAAAACAGTACCACAGAATCACCTGGCACTTCAAGCCTACAATGCATGTCTCTTCAAACAGAGCTTCCATCATCTGTGGTATACTCACACCTACCAATACAGTAGTTGTGCTTTTCTAGGGACCATGGGGAAAAGTACTGTTTAAGAATGTAGATATAATGAATGGACTCAACCAATTAAGCAATTAATTAATATAAATATAAAGCAGTATCTCAAGCTGCCACAAAAGAATTGCATGATAAAAGGGCAAAGGGGCAGCTAAACAGAAATGGGCTTTTCCTCCCAGTCACATAAATACCTTCAATGTGCAAGAGAAGAGTTACAGTTAACATGCTGGTACTATCAAAGAGGCAGAAATAACCTACCACACCATCACGTCAACTGAGTATCTGACACTGAGTATTTTTCCCAATTAATGGTAGTCAACTAGCCACAATTATTATTATATGAAGCTCAGTCTCCTCTATGGAGAGAAAAAGCCTAGTCTGCATTCAGCTTTAAGTAATCTCATCATAAGGCAGCATTGTCTTCAACATTGCTTAGGCACTGGAACAGCACGTGGATTCCAAACTCAGCCTTATGAAATTAGATTGTCATTGCTATTCATTAGTGCTAGCCCATTAGCAAAGAATTAGTCAGGAATTACTAGTTTTAAGTGAATGATAACTACATACAGAGGTTAGCACCAAGATAATCTAATTCAAGAACAACTCTCTAGAGGAAATTAGGGAAAGAATAAAAGTCACCCCACATCTCTCATCCTACTTTCAGAAAAACAAGTAATATAAATACCTCTTTTAAACAAGAATTCCTACATACAAGTAGCCAGAGGTAGCCTGCCTTTCCATAATTCACATCAGTATCTATAGCTGCATTCAGCACTGGTATATATTGCCACAGCATACATTTCTCAAGACAGCCTCTTCTTGGATCCCAACTGCAGCTCCTTTAACTTAGGTCTTTCTTTTCACAAGCTATTACAGTGTACAAATTGATTTAGATTCCCACCCCACCCCAGTTGTACATTCAAGACGTTTACACCTGGAGCTATTTGTGTACCAAAATGAAGATTTTTCTTCTTGTTCTAGAAGCAGCAAGTGCGACATTTCCAGCAGTATTTGCAGCAGTCAAATCTTTTAATGAATAAGGTATTCTAAAACTCCAAATGCCACTTGAGGTTGCAAACACAGACCTAAAATTACAGTCAACACTTTTTTACTATATTATGGAGTACAGCATCCTCTTCAATTACCAAGAAGGAAATTGCCAAGAAAACTGCAAAGCTCCCCCTGCCCCCCATCTTCTTACATGGGTCAGTAACTGATAAAACACTTCTACAAAACATGCAATGCGTCTTCTGGCATTCACACTAAGTCATCTCATGTTTTCCTTTGAGATGTAGTTTTTAAGTCACCACTGCTATATTTACCTACAGCTATAGGTAAAAACTTGTTTATACAATAACTTCCTGAGCTTTCTTTGAAGTCGCATTTCACAAATCAGGCCAAAGCCAGGTAGACAGTGGATAATGTAAAGCATTGGAAATTGCAGGTGAAAATACGAAAAAGTTATTTCCCATAAACATGAGTTTCAGGGCAGCTCAACTAAAACAGAGGGCAATCATATACTTGCCAGTGGCCGCCTTCAGTATCTTACAAGTATATTTCAAGCATTAAGCACAAGAGCCACTAAGATCTGTTAAGTTACTCCTTTACAGATATGGGGTAAAGTTGTTTCTCTTACTAAGCGTACAAATACCCTATAAGCACTGTGACATACAAATATTAGCATTCAATACTACTATTACACACATACAAGTGCAGCTATACAGAGATACAAATGCCAAGCATTTGGCTAGGCTGTCTGCAAGCAAGTAGAAAATGACTGAACAGAAAGCCAGGTCCAGAGAGATTTACAAAGAAAACCCCCCTGACAGCCACAGTGTTAGTGCAAACCACCCTTTCTGCTCTGCTATTCTCAGAAGAAATTGATGTTACACAAAAATTTTTCTTAAAGTGTTAAACTTGTGCTTTCCATTGAGTAGGAGACAAAGCACATACTCATGAAAAAAAAAATCTTCACAATTAGGACCTAAAATAATACAAGTTACAGTAGTTGAACAAAATAAAAGTGGTAGCAAATTGTGAAGTTTGGCAAGCTTTCTAAAAACACTGTTTTATATGGTGTGATAGAAGTGAGATTATTACTTAACAGGAGTCCACTTTGGCCCACAGGCACAATGCTGTCACCCCGATCTTCACTTCTCACTTTGATTAAAACCTAAGGCAATCCATTTTCGCCCAAGTTTGCAGCAAGTTCAGCACCTACAGGCTGGATTGACTTGAAAATACTTCCAAAAAGCAGGTTAGTTAAACAAGTTTAAGAGTTGTTGACTTTTCGTAGTTAGATAAAAACTAGCTTTATGCTGCAGTAACAACAGGCAGGGTTACGCATATTTTATAGAATACAGGAAAGGTAGTCAAAATTAAGACTGATCAAGGAGACAATACCAATAGCTTTGTATTTTCACTTCTGACATGGGGGTGGAGGCACACTTTTGGAAAATCTCATTTCATTAAGATTCACTTAATTAAGCCTACTCAATCAAGTATAATTGCACACATTTGTGAACGTGCTGCAAGCAACAATGCTTTCATTAAAACTTGGTACAACATGCTTTGCAGCTTTAAAATAACAAATTTTCCACTTCAGTAATGGAAGCATAGGTTTTCAAACAAGAATGCTATAGCAAATTTCAGGACATCAGTCAGCCAAAAGTTTCAAAGACAGAAGTCCAAGACAGTATTTTGGTTTCAAAAGGGGCCCACAAGGATTCCAGATTTGACAGAGGAATGCAGCTTCTCAGTGAAAGCTTCATCCAGGCTAACTGTTTCAGAAGGCAGCGTTGACCACACACGTACATCAGCATACGCTTGTCAGCTGTGTTCACCTTTGTTACCAAATGAAGGCATTGTTATTTTGCCTTAGACAAATCCTCAAGTATGAGCTTTTAAGAAAAAATACTGTTAGGTAAGTTCATCCTGTAAGTTTAAAGCAGAACTATTAACAGACAGGTTTCACACTGCTAACATTCCTCTTAGTCATTCTGTGAAAGAACCAAAGAAATAACAGAAAAATGAAATTCACACAAAAAGTGGCATTTATATATTTCAGAACCACAACACAGGCCAAGACTTGCATGTAATCCCCTGCTGGACAAGAAACCTCAAAAACTCAAGTATGTATATAGAAGATACTTTGGTTACTCTTCTAGCTTCACTGTCAGGGTAGTAAAACAGCAACAGCAAAACTGAATAATCACCCTCAAACTAAAACTTGCACAGTAATCATCGCTGGCTGGCTAACTGATCCTGTCAAAGCAAGCTGTCATAGTTCGAACTCAAGACCATGAATTACAATCATAACATGGGAAAATAAATCAAAGGATATTTCAGACTGATTTAAAAAAAAAAGAAATTGAGACTTGGCCCCTGAGAGAACATTTTGTAGCTGGAACCATTTCTAACAACCTCAGCTTACAGATATTTTAGTATCAAAATAGATGGTTATGTGCCAGTTATAGACCAAATGTAAAATTGAAGTATTCAGAAGTTACAGTAGTATAAGAACTATTCACTTGCAGCCTTGAAGACAAACCTACTTCTGTATGTAGGCCCAAAATGAGGCTGCATTTGCTGGCCAAGTTTTTTTTTCAGGGGTTTCACCCTCTTCTTAAAGCCAACTCCACTCTTCACTCTGTTTAACAGACCTTTAGAAGCCATTAGTCTAAGAAATATATTGTTAATGGGGTAAGTGCTAACACCACTCAGGCATAAATGGGAAACAGTCTTGTTCAAAAGACTTCATCATATTGCTCTAATTTTGGGTTTGTGAATGAGTCATCAAAGATGCAGTCTTTCCAGGATAAGCAGAGTGGCTGATTCAGTGTTCACAAAAAACAACTGAGACAGAAAAGCTGGGTACCAGGTCTTGTCAAAACAAAGCATTTAAAAAAACCAAAACGGAAATGCTTCCCCCCTTATCCCCAAGTACCCTGATCATCCTTTGCCTTCTTGTTCTATCCTTACAGTCTTGAAATTACTAGAAAGGAAACAGCTGAGGAATGCTGCCACTCTTATGCCATGCTTTCCATTGACTGTCATTTCAGGAATGCATATAGGAAAGTAAAGCAGCTTGGAATGTCTCCACCCATCCAGCAGCATCAGAAGCTGCCCAGCTTACTGACAGCTCCAGTGCCTTGCAGCTGCATTCCAGTTTGGCATTTTTACAGTTGCCCAGATGAATGAAGTATATTGTTAAGCACTGATATAACATTTTTAAAGTAAATGTCCTCATACATTGCATGTTCTATACGCATATACTCTAATATTGATTACTACGGCATGGCAGCAACAACACGTAGTTTACAATTTCTTGGTTGCAAGAGTTCCAAAAGGATGTCCTCATACTATAGTTGTCTAAACCTACCACCACATTCCTTTCAGAGCATATTGGTTTGTCTAAGTCTAATCCGTCTGAATATACTCTTCAATAAAATTTAAGTATCTGCAAGAACACATGCACATTCCTCAACTCCACATCCTGTCAGTGCAGCCTCAAAAAAGAGGCACAACTACACAGAAAGCAGCAAGCAATTTGCTGGGCTCTCAATTTTTGAAAAGATTGCAGTTAAGTGTCTTACTAGCCCAGGTAACAGCTCAGAGAGCAAGCAAGAGTATGAGCAAAGGGATAAGCAAGCTAAGAGCTGGCCAAGAGCCTGTCAAACCATCTGTTCCAACTAAAATTTTGCATATACCCTTAAGCCTGGAAAACAGATCCTCATTAGAAGACTTAAGTTCTATCTCTACTAATGATTTATACTGACTGCTTCTGTCTCTTAGCCTCAGTTTCAGCTAACAAACTGAAATTTAATTTGGTAAGAAAACCAACCCACAAACCAACAGACTTGCTACTACAATGCCATGGTCAAAAAGGCCTCAAATCAAGTGTGTTCACATCAGCTTTATTCACACATGTAAGAGCACATCTCATCTACCCTTACAAGGTGCTTTTGATGATTTATCATGAAAAAAATGTTCTAGTGATACCAACAATATGCCAGAATACAATGGATAAAGCTTTAGTGTAAAAGCAGTATTAATGCTACAGCAAAATTCACAGCTAGAGACCAGCAGAAATTACCCCTGAACATTGGCTTCAGCAAGTACTGAAGCCCGACCAGCTGAATTCATCCTTACATTGAATGTAGAACATCCATGACTAGATAAGTTTAAGAAATCTGTCACTTACACTAACATGGAAAATTGCTTTAAATAATTAAAATCGTCACTATATGCTAGAGTTTACTTAGGTTGTTCTATTTGTATACAAGGAATATCTATAGCAAAGAAAGTTGTTATGTAACCAGACATAGAAACCCCAGGTTCAAACCTGACAGACCATGAAGAGACCAAGAGACACTTGAAGACAATAAACCTAAAAAGGTGAAAAGATTGTTACTTGTTTCTTTTTTAAAAACACCAAGCAGAATATAATTCTTTTGAATGCCGTATTTAAGTTTCCACTATTGAAGTATATTATGAAGAATCACATCTTTTTTCTTCTTCCTGCCTCCATTTCAAAAGGTAAAAAAAAAAAATCTAAGATGACAAGATCAGTACGACGTTAACAAGTACTTATTGTAGAATCTGAACCTAGCTACTGTAACTATGGAGAAATATCTATAGCCCACACAAGAACCAACTCCTATTACAAAGGGGATTTTAAACAAATATGCCTCTGTAGTCTAATCACTGAGCGAAGTCAACATTACACTTATTTCAGGACTAATTTTCTCTGTGCGTTTCTGTTCAGATAGAGAATTAAAAAATAAATCAGGATAGCACAATACAAGCTGAGCAAATGACTCCAAAATTCTCAGTTGTATATAATCTACAATGAGAACATTAGGGGGGTCGGTGGGTAGGAGGTTTTTTCCCCTCCAAACAGTGAGATTTAAGCATCAGGTTCATAACTGAGTACAAACCTTCTGTACATAAGGAAGCTCTCTTACTTGACAGTCTTGAAAAATTAACAGGTTTAGTGTACACACCAGTATTTTCACTCTCCAAAAGAGGTAGTGCAGAAGTCATAGCTAGGAAGTTACTAAGATAGCTCTGAGCTGTTTCCATACCTTCCTTACCCTTGGTTGGTGGGTAGTGCTGCTATGATGCAACCACCCTAGAGATTTAAGACTGTAGCAACCTGTTCTTTGCTCTTATGACTTGACATGCTCCGCATGCTGTGGCCCCAGCTCAAATACATGACCTGTGTTATCATTTATCAAAAAGGATCCTGACAGTGCAGCCTTAAAGCCCTCTACCAAGTTCTAAGGCGAAAGGATCCAGTGCTCGCAGTTTTTGTGTCTCTTTCATCACTCCCTGCTGTTAGAAAGGATGTTGTAACAAGGACAACAGTTGATGCCTACTGTAAGGATACCCTCTACCATATCAGGTACTATGAGCACGCCACCAGGAATCCTGACAGAATTTTTCACATTAACTATTGCAGAAGCTCCCATAAAGGAAGGCAATTCTTCTCCAAGAAATAAATCCCACAGAACTCACAGGAAATATTCAGACAGCAATAACTGTCCTTAATTAGTTAGAAGGAGTAAGTGTTCAGTGAAACACGCTTGCGAAGAGTTTCTCAACATCTTAATTACTACTGAGGGGTCAATGCAGTAGAGCCCTACAGCAGTGGCATCAACTCAAAATTTCTATTTAACACTGCATACTGCTATGCCTGCAAACTAATACATAACTATAATGTGGGTAAAACAGTCTCACCTTCATATTCCATTTAGTACTTGAAGAGTTGCAGAAAAACACTGATATTTGCAACAGAGAGAGCCTTTGGGGAGCATTGCTTAATTGTACTTGTCCTGGACAAAAAAAAGAGCACACGAATTCTTCACTAAGGGCAAGTAGCCTGTCTTGCTGTTCAGTTTTCATCAATGACAACACCTACAGTACTCAACAACCCCCATGCTAAGACAGATTCCCACATGCTAAGGGAAACAGCTAAGACAGTTTCCCTTACCTACCCTCCAAAGGAGTACCCTCCCCAGAAAGAAGCAAGATCAAGGCAGCAGGACATGCTCCTTTCATGCTATGTGGTGGAATTACGCCAGCATCCACCCTCCTCACCCAGACAGAATGAGGCCAAAAACCAGGTTACCACCTCCTAAATCTGAACAGCCTCAAAGAAAAAGGGCAGCCGAAAAGCAGGCTGCCTAAGCTGTCATACCTAACCACAGCCTAATCTCAGCCGCCTTCTTTATCAGGAGCATGCAGGTACTCCACATTGCACACCCTGTGCTCCCTGGGGAGCAGAGTGTAGAGGAAATCTAGCCTTGCAGGAAACCAGTCACGTCACGGTCCCTCCCCACCTTGTGCAGCCTTGCCATGGTGCTGCCCAGAAAGGGTGGGCTCCTCTTTCCTGTACAAAGCTCTACGTCACTTTTAGTCAAAATTACTTTCGTCACTTAGACAATAAATTCCAGTCAGAGCTAGTGAACAAAGTCCTCTTTCGTGGAATTCAAAAACAGAGAAGAAGAGGGAGTCCATACTCTGAGGAAGGACAGGTGCTAAGCTTAATAGAACCAAATCCCACTCCAGATATGACTGCCTAGAAGGGACCAGGTCTTACTGAAACAGTATATATTGTCTCTTTACGTTATTGCAGAACATGCCACTTCCCCCCCCCCCCAGAAACTATTAATCTGTGAGGTCACAGCTCACCTCGGGGCTCTCTTTTTCTCTCAATTTCTCCTTACATTCAATTGTTAAGGCAGATGAGAAAAGCTGCACTATCTGTAAGTTAGATATCACCCTGCCTGACACTGTCTGTGAATGCAGTATTTAAAAACCACCAACTTCAGCCTTCACTAAATTAATGGAAGAGACATCCGATTGTAAATTTAAGTCTAGACTTACAGACGCACAACATGTACGTAACGTAGGATATTCCTGCAGAATACATACTATCGTGCTGCAGTATTCTACACTGCATGTATCTCCCATAGAGAGAAAAACAGCATACCCAGTTTTGTCCTTTGAAGGCCTAACCTGAACGTATGCTAAAACAAGTTCATAAAAAGAATGACATTTGAACCCAACATTACATACAGCAATAATAATCATCATCTGATGACAATTTTTACCCCTTCTGTGAGATTTTTAACTCAAACAAATCTAACTGACATGTCCTCACCTGTGATGCACTCAAGTCCACTCATTTATGCACATGCAAACATGAAACAAAAATCACTCACTGGCAGTGCCAAGAGATGAAGACAATACCTGCACACACTCTCCTCCTTCCTTCTCTAAGCTACCAAGCCAAGTGTTATTTTTTCTTTCCTGTATGCATCAAGAGAAACAATTCTACATAAAGCTTTCTGATAGTGATGATATTCTAGCCAACTGATAGAGGAAAAGTTTGGCTAATGGCTTTATGAACAAAGCTTGATGCTCCATTAAAGATGAGATTGGAAGTTCACCACAATTTCAGGATTAATGGTACTTTCCCCTCAGCACTTCCAACCACCTGGGCTGTGGAAAAGAAAACACAGCTTAAGTCTCTTCCTATAACGGCCATAGCTAGCTGGAGAAACAAAGGCTGAATAGTATATTAAATATTTAATTCTACTGCTCTTTCAGACACATGCATTTGTTCCCAATAACTGCAAAGAAAAAATTAGATGCAAGACAAAAAGGTTACAACCCAAAAAAGGTAGAGTCACTTTATCTTTACTGATATAATTTTATTCCTGTGAAGCAGTAAAATCTACATGGGATCTGACAGACAACATACACACATTAAAAAAAACCCAAACCACAAACAAAAAACCACAAAGCAACAGCAAACCATGGCAGTCAAACACAACAACATGGATTTCAACACAATTGAAATCAATCAGAAAAAACTCTGTCAGGAAGTATAACCAAGTTTTTGAAGAGTTTCCTTTGGGAACAGATACAGCTTTGTTCCATGCAACAGCCAAATCTGATTAAATGAAGTCATGTTACAGACTGCATCATGTATGATTTGCACCCTTCATATGGCATGTTAGAGAAGAATAAGATTTATTGATAATAATGAAGTGAAACAGAGTTGGTCACGGGCCGGCATTTGTTACATGCTTTTTTCTTTATAGCAACAGGCAATATTCATTTACTGGACTGCCTCAAGAGGATTGTAGCTTCACAATTTATCTTCTTATTTGCTTTTAACATCATAAAACCAGAAAAGGTTCTTTGGTATCACCAGAGGAGGGGATGGGGTAGAGGAGGAGGAAAGTGAGCAAGACTTTTAGCAGTGATGTAAATCTTCACCTCTGTTCCCCTAGACTTTGCCCTTCCAATCTGCAAGCCAACAACAGGTAAAAAGAAGGGGAGAACAAGCTCAAAATGATCTTGATGAAAGCTTTGTTGTATATAGTGTCAAAGACATTTTGAAATTGCCATCTGGACTTCAAAGAGAGACAACTCCATTCATCTCTTACTCTAACAATAGAGTTAAACCAAACACCATCCTATCCTATCAGTCACTGGAGGACAGGAACTTGTAGACCCAACAATCTAACCAGTTAAGGTAGGACTTCTAATACAGAGCTCTGTGAAAGCATGAAGCAATCATAACTTGATTAGAGAAGGATAAATACGTAAAACCTCGCTATGCAGTGACAGGCTAGCCTGAAGTCAGGTAACCGTACTGCAGTAACATGCTGACAGGCTTAACCACAACACACATTCTTCCAGTTCAGTTCACAACTGAAAGTAAACCAATACCCTTTACAGGGGAGCAAGCGATGACTTATACACAGGAAATAGAGCAAAGCGTAGTAGAATTTTACAACTTCTGTTCAGGCGGGGATTCTATCCAGTACCATGGGGCAACTCATATATTTGCAGAGCCTCACATCCTTGAAAAATCTAATATATTTTATCCATCCTATATAAACAAAAACGAGGTGGCATATTTAAGAAAAGCACTGTATAACAACAGTGTCTTAATTACCTCACCTAGCCATTTTAGGAAGGTTTCTACTTGGTCAACCTGCACCTGATAATCCTTAAGATTTTTTTTTTTTCCTAAACTACTGAACAACTTCTAAACTCCAGAGGCAGCTAGCCTGTCAAAGATCATTTTTTGCTTTTTGGAGAACCAGTGAATTTAATATTGTCTGGAAGCTTTTGGCCTTCTAGAGAAACAAAAACTATTCAGGCAAACCCGCATTATCTCCGGATTGCCACAGCCTTTCCTTATTTGGCTAACGTTTTGAGATTCCAATCAGACTGCTATGAAGTTCAACATGCACAAAGCATCCATTTTGAGGAAACTTCACAGCCAGTTTCTCTTCCATTCCCCCCCTGCCCCAAGTGAAAGTTATCCCCCTCAGCACCAACCCCCCTCCCACATACCCACGCCAGAACAAAGCAATATGGATTCGGTTTTTCACTGCTCTCCGACGCACGAAAGCAAACTCTGAGAGCCCTGCTCCCCTTAAAGTTCAGCTTTCACACTGCGGCAGAATCCATCGCTGAGGAAGGCGAGCAGCCTGTTGTTGATACACGTTTCTATATTAGGAACAAAACACTGGTCCCCCTCAGAAACCGGGGGGAAAGAGATGATCCGTCTCTCCACCCGCCCGCACACACGAGCGGGGTTTAATCGGCTCAGCCGCGGCGGGGCCGGGGAGGAGACGGGAGATCGGCAGACCGCCGCCGGCACCCCGGGCCGGGGGCAGCGACCCGGCTCAAGCCCGCCCCCCGCGCCTGCCGGCCCCCGCCCCTCCGCCGGGGGGCACCTGTCCCCGTCCCCCCGGACGGCTCGGGACAGGGCCCGCTCCCCCGGCCCTGCCAACAGGGGCAACCGGGCGAGCAGGGAAAGCCAAGGAGGGTAACCGGCGCCTCCTCCCCGCCGAAGGAGAGGCCCGACCGCCCCCTCCCGACGCCCGGCCCGCGGGGAGGGGGCACAGCCTCTCGTCCCCTCCAGCTCGGCCCGCTCCCTGCTCCGGCCGGCCGCCCCCGAGCCTGACCCCGCTCGTCGCCGCCGCCACCTCCCGCCCTCACTCCCGGCCCCTCCCCGCCCCGACACCCCCCAGCGGAGGGGAGAGCAGCCGCCTCCGGCCCCTTCCTCCTCCACCTCCTCCCGGGGGGGCACTTCGCCGGCCAGCCTCGCCCCCCTCTCCATCCCCCCCGCCTTCCCCGCCTAGCCCAAGCCCCGGTCCCGCCGCCGACCTCGGCCGGGCCCCCCACCACCCGCCCCGGCCGGCGGGAAGGGCTCCGCACCGACCTGGTGGAGCGCGGTGAGCCCGTCCACATTGGCGTAGTTGATGTCGGCGCCCCGCTCCAGCAGCCGCAGCACCTCCTCGGTGTCCCCGCTGGAGCAGGCGGCCAGGAAGACGGCGCCGTCGTCGAACTTCACCTTGGTCTTTTTGCGCTTGACCACGGGCGGCTCCAGGTCGGTCTCGGAGCCGATCCAGCGCTTCAGCTGCTCGTTCCGCTTCTGCTTGGCGTCCGCCATCTTCATACCCCGCTCCTGCCTGGCCGCCTTCGCTAACGCCGCACCGAGGATAGACTATATACCGCCAGTATCCCACAGCGCACCGCGGCCCTCGCTCGCTCACCCACCCAGCCGGGCGGGCGGACGGAGGGCGCAGGGCGGGAGGGAACCGGTGGGGCGGGGCGGCGGCGGCCGCCTTCTTACCATAACCCCGCGAGACTTCCCGGCGGGGCGGGGGACCGGGGCGGGGCGGTGGCGTCACTGGCGGGCGGGGGGCGGCGTGCCCGGCGGGGCCGGGGGGGGGGGGGGAAGGAGGAGGAGGAGGAGGAGGGGCCGGGCTGAGCAGTGTAGCGGGCGTCGCTGACGGCCGCGTTGTGACCGGGGCGCGGCCGTCTCGGTTTGCCTTATCCCGGGCTCGTGAGTTCAAGAGTTCAGCCGTTGGGGTCACCGGCTTCCCCCGCCCCGCCCCGCCGGGCGGAAGTCCCCACCGCCGCCGCCGCAGGGGGGGACCCGGGCCGGGCGGTGGGGGCGGGCGGGGCGCCGGCCTTGGCCTGCTGCGGGCCGCGTCCGCGTTGCGGGCTGGTACAACACAGGCCAAAAGCGACGAGACCCTCGCCATAAAACGGGCGTCGCCGGCGGGTGATTGGGGATGGGAGAGGGAAAGGCGGGGTTTATTGGGGCGCCGGGTGCAGGCCTTACGCCGCAAAACCTGAGCCAGGCTCCCCGGGGCTGCTGCGGCTGGGGGTGCGGTGCTTCTCCATCTCCGCTGGGCAGCTGAGTTAGTGCCGCCTGTCCCTGCCAGCGACCACTCCTTTGCATGCAACAGCATCGGCCCTTCTGCCCGCCTTGGCAAACTGGGCAAAAGCAGCCGCTCGGAGGGAAGATGGGAAGAAACTGGGTGACCTACTGAGGGCCCTTAGTTTTGGGGGTCAGACATGTCCCCATTAGGGCAGCTCACTTCCCACTCTGCTCTGCACTAGTGTGGCCTCACCTGAAGTACTGTGTGCAGTTTTGGGCACCACAGTACGTTAGGGATACAACTAGAGAGTCTCCAGAGGAGGGCCACGAAGTTAGTGAAGGGTTTAGAGGAGAAACCATACAAGGAGCAGCTAAAGTCACTTGGTTTGTTCAGCCTGGAGAAGAGGAGTCTGAGGGAAGACCTCATTGCAGGGTACAGCTTCTTCACGAGGGGAGGAGGAGGGGCAGGTGCTGATCACTTCTCTCTGGTGACCAACGACAGGACCCAAGGGAATGGCAGGAAGATGGGCCAGGGGAGGGTTAGGCTGGATATTATGAAAAGGTTCTTCCCCCAGAGGGTGGTGGAGCCCTGGAACAGGCTCCCCAGGGAGGCAGTCATGGTGCCAAGCCTGGCAATATTCAAGAAGCATTTGGACAATGCCCTCAGAGACATGGTGTGAATTTGGGGTTGTCCTGTGCGGGGATAGGGGTTGGACTCGATGATCCTTGTGGGTCCCTTCCAACTCAGGACATTCTATAATTACATGAAAGCGATCTCCCATGTGCCCTGGCGCTTCTGCATGGCAGTGGACAAAGCCCTGTGTTCGTTGTCCGTTCTTCTTTAAGTTCACTGCCATTATTGTAAAACCAGGGGTAGCACATCCATCTTTTCTGTTGGGGGAGAACAAGTAGTTACAAAGCACACAGCATTCAAAGATACAAAGGCTAAAATGTATTCGTACGGAGTTGTGACTTCTAGGAACTGAGCTATTATATATAGCAAATTTTTTCCCATGTGTATTGTGTTTTCTTTAGCTAAAAGCAATATGTATTTTGTTTTAAAGTGAATCATCTCTGGGGATAAAATGTGGTTTTAAACTTACTGGAAAAAAAGATTTTCAACTAATTATAGGAAACAAAGTATAGTTTGAGAGGGTCACCAAACCTCATGTACTTTTTGCATGGTTTGTTCTTTTCTAATTATAATGTCTCCTTCTTATGGTGGGTAGTTGCTCAGCCTACTTGGGCTTCTTATTTCCTTTATTGATAAAAGTGTCAGTGGCATTTCACAAGTAGTTGTAAGGTACCTGCAGCAATGTGTTGTTCTTAATGTCTTTCAGAAGAGGTTTTCATCTGGAGATAGCTGCATGGCATCCATCAGATACACCCGTATGGCAGTGCATGAGATGCAACGCACTGACGATTTGCAGGCGCAGTGTAATTGTGAATGAAGGACAACATCTTGTAGTCAAGATGAAAGACTTGCCAGGGAAAGATTTGCAGTCTAAATATGTGGATGAATGATTACCTGGCACCTAATTTATACCTTGCCATTGACAGCCTGTGTGACTCTTTAGAGGTACAGTTTGGCCTCCTGGGTTTGAAAGTATAGCTGATTCTGCGTAATGCCCTTCAGAAGCAGTCTTTGCAGTGCTTATTACTCACACGGGTGATTGAGTTGTGCTTTGGCATAGCGCTTGTACCATCGGCCCAGTATGGACAGTTAGCAGCCAGCAGCTTGGCTGCACCGACTGGCTCATGTCTAAGGAGGGGATTTCTGCAGGCTCCAGCCGCCTGCTGTGGTCTTGTCTTTGTGGGCAAGCTTCCTTGGGGACAGACTCTCAATCCAGTGCCTTTTCCTAAGGAGCTGAAAACTGTAACTCAGAAAAAGTTAACACAAGATAAAAGCTGAGTCCTCCTTCCCTGGGTGTCTCTGCTATTTTACAGGTACCCTGCCCAACATGCTGCTTCTGTCTTTCTCTCTCTGAAAATTTCACTCTTCAGAGAAACCACATAGCTGAAGAATATAATACACTGATTTCAGCAGGCAATATTTAAATTAAGTGCTCTATTAGCAGCAAAGTAATTCTAGGCTTATTCAAAATGCACTTTCTTAGGAATTTCATTGTCATGGAGCATGGTTTTAGGCCTCCATCAGTGCTCCAGTCCCCTCTCCTTGACCACATTCTTCCCGCCTGGCTTTTTCTTTCTGGTCATGGACCTTCCTTTAACTCCTTCAGCTCACTCTCCTTGGCTTGTTAGTAAAATGTAGAGGTCCTGCAGCTCAGAAAGCATGCCCCTTTCTGTTCTGAAGTATCATACAGTCTGGCTTTAAAAACTAATACTAGTTTTAAAGATCTAATACTTCCCTTCTATTCCTTTCTCCAGGGCATTTTTCACTGATTCAGTTCCAGCTGTTCAGAGAACTTAGCAAACATCTTTCCTTACACTGGAGCTATTTTTATGTTTGCATTCTTGACTTTATTTTTCCTTGACTTCTTCATTTTTTTGGGTTGCATCTCATTTAGGAGTTATGTTATGTTTGAGGCTTTTTACAGTCTCCACAGGCAACGTATAATTCACTTGTGCAGCCAGCTGAAATTCAGATATTCCATATATAGAGAGTATATATTCCTTTCCCAGATAGCTGTGTGCTCTGCAGTAAATTATATGTGGTCCTTTAATGTGATCTAGCAAAGCATATGGTCTCCCTTAAGCAAGAAGTAGAGCTGTCATTCATGTAAACTGGTTAATCTCTGCAATTGTTCACATTTTCTGTGTTCAACAAAATTCAGAACAGGGGAATAATGATTAATAATAATTCTTAAAACTTGTTTTTAATTTCTGTATTTTTCCTATCTCATATATCACATAAATGTTTCTAATTTCAGTAGCAAAGGCATACTGGACCACATTCTTTAGCCCATCCTGCCAGTTTGATCTCATTCAATTTCGTTGTAAAATCAGTGTAACTGAGACGAGACCATCTACAGCTTCTAATTCAGTACCAATTGAGATAAACATACCAATTACCAATAATATTTGCTGCAGAAATCTGATACTCTTTTCCAATTACCTACCTGAGCATGGAGGGTGAAATTCATCTCTGCAGAGGGTTAGACCAAACCCTATATATTAAGGATCCCCCCGAGGACAATATTGAAAGTAAGTACAAAATTTGTCCTAAAACAGTCGTTACTGCAAGACAGTATCACAAGATGGAATTAGGTAACTGCATAAGTGTGTATGTGTGTTTACAGTAATAACAGCATGCTAACAAGAGACACTTACCATTTTAGGTACCTGATGTGTGCTATTTGAGGACACATTAAGTAGACGTAGTTTTATCAGGCTCTTTTGATGTCTCTCTACCAGACTGCCCAACACAAACACACTAGAAGTGCTGTAAAATATCTTGTTTGCGTGTATATGCATAGCACTAAAGCAGATTGAATATGTAATTTTCCACATACAAATAAGCACATATATGTTTTCAGTTAATTTAATGGCAGGCCTCAAGTGATCAATAAAATGATTTAGCAATGAGATTGTTACCAGTGTGCTTTCTGGTTTTCCATTTTTTCTTAAAAGCATTACAACCATCGTTCAAAGCTATTTCATGCAGAATTCTAGACCACAGAAGTACACAGATGAAGCTTTTGCACTACCCAAAATAGTCAGCTTCTGGGACGTAGAATTTTTGCTCTGACCTCCTAAGGATAATCGTTGTCTTGTCTTTCATCTTGAACAGCAACAGCCATAATGTGGCTTCTAAAAATTTTGTCCTAACATTTTTGTTTCCCCAGTGAAGCAAACTAATATTTTAAAATTAATTTAATCAACTCCAGCTCTCGGAAAAACTGATAATTTGGAGAGATAGTGACAAATACTGTATATATTGACACAAAACTTTCTAATCTTCTAGATTTTTATAAAGAATCATGGATTGTAAAAGGAGAGATGGGATAATAAAATATAAAAGCCTTTTTCAACACGAAAAGGCCGTGACAGAGATACTTATCATAAGAATAAGGCTTTTCTTTCATTCTTTTATTTGATAGTCATAGTCCTTTCTATTTTTAAATCTGTTGTATTCTCTACTGTGGTTGTGTGACAAACCCACACAAATAACAGTGAAAACTCTGGTACATTCCTTATCCAGAAGAAAAGAGGTAAGAAGACTATGCAAAAAGCGCTCTCAAAATTTTGAAGTAAATCATGTAAGAAGCAGACTTCTTGCTCTTTGATTTTGTCAGTTCTAAGTAAGATTCCTGCACAGAAACCCCACGTTTCAAGGTGGGTTACTTTTTGATGCTGCATAATCCTGAGTCACCAACCCCAAAACTAAAACTACCATAGCAACCAGGGCACATATTTATAAACTATGCAGTTCTGAATCAGATTTGCAATGGTGTATTCTCCCAGCATCTTTCATGAGCTTTACACAGATTGTTCTCTCCATATTCTTGGATGGCAATGCAAACTAACATTTACATTTGATTCACATTGAGAAGCTCTCACATACTTCTACGTGTACCCATCTGTTAAACCAGCATTTGGTCTACTGACAATTTCAACAGTGCATGGGTTAAGCTAAAAATAGTTGTCTTGGCTAGTGAAAAGTAACACCATGTCCTTTAGAAATAGAGAAATACACTTATTTATAAAATTGACTTTATAAAACCATTTTTATAATTAAATTTCAGTTTTGCCTAGTCACTTCATGAAAAAACAGAACTGAGCCGTATGTTGTGTAACAGAAATGTATTCCGTTATTCAGTCTCTGCATTCCTGGGAACGCTGCATGTATGTGGATGTAGACTTGGTGTTAGACACTCTGCTGTGACAGTTGTCCATTTTGGCCTCTTGCTATTGAGAACAAGGATCTTTGCTTTATTCTGATGTCCAGAAGGCCACATAATTTTACAGTAGCTTTTACGAACCTCTGTTCAGCATTTCTGCAGGTAAAGTGTTTCTTTTCCACTATTGTGTGTGGCTCAAGTCAAGGAGCGTACTGTTGAAACACACGATTTAAATACTGAGGGGGAAGGGAATGACCTGTCCCTCTGAAATGCAGGCGAGATGTTCCCTGTGAGCTACATTCTGAACATAACACAGCTGAGAAACATACTTCCAGGGCTGCAGCAAGATGCTTTGGACAAAGAGAAATGAAAGACATCCTGCTCTGGCTTCTCGCTCACAATGCAAATATACATACTCTCAAGGTTTATTGACAGCCGTGACACTTGGATTTCTGCCTTTCTGCTACTAGAAGGTATATGAATTTCCCTTTCCAATATTTTTTGGGTATATTCTCCATCTTGGGGTTTAAAAATACTAAAATCTCTGTGTGTCTGCACAGTTGGCTTGGCTTGGCTTTTGGGCATCTAGGAGTATGCCCTGCTGCTCATGGTGCCTACAGGCTCTATTTTTATGAGCCAGCAGAGCATATGACATAACTGCGCACTCACATCATGTTTAGTCTTAGCAATGTAGTAACACAAGTAACACACCTATATCACTGACAAAAATAATGTCATCCTTTAGTCTATTCAGACAGCTGCTAAAAGGAAAACCAAATGTGGTTTTTTTTTTAAAGAGAACTGGCTAATAAGAGTATAGCGATGCTTATTGGTAAGAATATTCAGAAAGACCTGTTTCCCTGAATACAACAGAAACAAGTAACTGAAAGCAGTTTCCTTGCTCAGAAATCACTTCTAGTAGTTCAGGGTTCTAATAAATACTTCCACTGCTTTTCTGTCTCCTGTATTTGTTACTAGCCCTGTGTTTGCTATGGAAAGCTACTTCTTCTGTAGGTAGCTCCTCAGGCTACAGCTTAACTGACCAGACTTCATCCCAAGCCATCAAGTGACTCCTTTGGTGGCCTCCTATTGTTCCTTAGCACAAGGCCATAAAGAAATTGAATTGCTTCATTCTGTCAGTTCAAAAGAAGAGTGACTTAATTTAGACAATTAATCTGAGGCAACATTCATCTGCAGCAACCACTAATGTAACGCCAAGGTATTCCAGAAGCTTTAACGTCTGTATCATGAATACGCAGAGATGTACACTTCAGAATCTTCTTAAATGGCCTCTGATTTGACAGGCTTATGACTTTCAACCTTCATCTGATGAAATCACATTTCCTAACCATTCCTAAATTGGCTTGCTGGCCTGCAACTCCCCTATTCAGTCATCATGATAACTCAAAAGGCCCCATTGAGAAGGGACCCATAAAAATCCTTTTCCTTTAGCAGATGCTTAAAGTAACTCAAAACCAGCTTCTTTCCACCAAAGCATTATTTGATCACTGAGTGTAAGGTGAGGAGAAGGCTGTAATCTCTAGATCTTAGCCAAAACTTTTTATTTCCCTAAACATTTTGGATTTATGATACAGCCTTCTCTATGTCTGAGAGAAAGGCATCTCTTCCAGCATTTTCCCAGAGACCTAGGCTGAGGTTTCCCCAGATAATGGAGATATCCACGCAAGTTACTGCCACAGAAAGGGCCAGTCCTTCCTTTGTACTGCCTGTTCCCTACCCCTGGATGCATAGACACCATTCCCAACCTTCCCCAGCCTTTGGTTTTCATCTGACACCTGAGTGAGTTGTCTTCGCCAGCAGACTAGTATTTACTTCTTGGCTTGGCTAATTTTCTGCTGATTTAGCAAACTGAGCAGACTCATCAAAGGGTGACAGGAGGCTTCTAAAAGAGATGGGAGTGCATGGCCAGGCCTCAAGAAGGACAGAGTCACTCTCCTCAGAAGCAGGGAGACATAATGTGGTCTCAACCATCACATGAAATCTCACCTGTAGTTCTAGCTGTGACGATTAAGTTGCTAATTTTCCTCTCTGGGAAGGTTTCTTTAATGGTTTGGTGTCCTTTGGACCTGGATTCTGGCTTGTGGAAAATAAATTTTCTAACTAGAGTAAGGCAAGCGAGCACTGCCAAGTTAATTTTCCTATGCTCCTTTACCCACCATTTTGTCTTCTCTGTGGAGTTGATGCATCTGCCTTTGTTTCGCTTTCTGTTTCCAAGTGGCAGCTAGCAAATAGGATTCTGTGCAAACACGGCAGTGAGTGGAGGGCTAGATAATTTTCATATTAAGTAATAAAAATTACTTTCTCATTCTTGGCAGTCTTCATTTTACAAAGCAACACTCTTGAGAGGCCACACTTAGCACACACTCACTCCTGGGAGTGCAGCAACAGTGGCACGAAGCAAGCCAGGACCCCAGCTGAAACTCACCCCCCAGCACATCCAGGCAATGCTGACGTTCATCCCCCATGTCCACCTGCCCTTTCCTCCCAGACATGTTTGTGTCAGGATCACTTCCCTGCGTGCAATGCTGGTATAGCTGCTTCTTTATGATTATGGAACAGTCATGGTGTGCTTTTACTTCAAGCACTAACTGAGACCTAAAATGCTGATTTTGCCAAGATCCAAGACTTGGCTCCAGGTTGCATTAAGTATTCCTTAATTTGTACTGTTATTTATGTGCCTTTTTTTGCTCTCTCCTTCTAATGGAACTGGCTCAAGAAAGTAAAGGTGGTCCTAGAAAAGTTCTACGTCACACTTATTTTAAGACAAATGGGTAGATAGATAGATGTGGAATGACATTATTTCAACTAGATTAATAAAGTAAATTAACTTTATACTTGCATATATAGTTATAGTTTAAAGATATATTTTAAAAATTTATTATTTTGATTATTAACATTTTCATTACTTCTTTAGGACTGTGGGCTGATAAGTAAAAAAAATAGTAGGAAGTTGGAATATTTCTGGCTCTGCATCTGAACCTTGATTTTACATGTGATAAATAACTCAAAGTTCTTAATTTTACATTTTTTACCTTGGTTTGTATTTAAACCTCAAGAGCTGAATAAAGAATTTTGATCACATTAATTAGAATCTTCCCACTCTCAGTGTTCACAGCTTAAGATTTAAAAGATTTAAATTAAAGACTTAATAAAGATATAAAAGTCTGCTGGACATAAAGCACCCAATACTGCAGCTCCTTATGCAGTGGGAATTTTGATTGAGAAAGGAGTGTTCTGAAAAAACACAAACACTCTTGTGTGTTAGAAAACACCAAAAGCGATTTCTGTGCTAAAATGTCTGTGTTACAGTTCTGTGGGCTCCTATATTTAAAAAACTTAGGTTTTGCATAATTTTGAAATTGTGCATAATATTAAATCTTATGGTCTCTATAAAATCACAGTGCTATTCCCAGGAAAATAAATGGCAAATGATTACTTCAGAAAGAGAAGGATCTGGCCCTACTCTCTCATCACTTTGCATTTAGATAAGATTGGAGAAGAGGCTTAACTACTACAGAAAAGGAAACAGTGTAAAAAACTAATAGCCTAAAGTACTGTTCTGATGTCTTCCTTCTGTAAAAAATGCCTAATCCATACTTAAAATTCAAAATCTATGTCACTGCTTTTCTCCATTGCATATTTCAGAAGATCCTTACTTTCAAAGAGATTCCAGGCAGTTCCCAGCACAAACCAGGAACATCCTGCGACCATATCCTGCCTACAGTCACCACCATATAACACTCACGCTTCTCTGCAGCAGCAGTAAGCACAAAGGAAAACACATTTCTTAATATTTTATACCCAAAATATATGCAGTACTTCTCATGACAATTTCTTCTAGTATAAGTGTATAGGTGATACGTACATAGGTCACATTAGACACTGTCTAGAGAATGTCTAGATGTATTAATTTATTTTTATTTAAATCAGTCAAGGCTCGATTTAGGAGCTCCTACTGGTTTTAGTGAGCTTCTATTACCTACCACTAATGTTCCACTGAATCCCACTGGAGTTACTTACGCAAGTAAATGGTTTCCAGTATAAGTTCCAAAATCTGAAATTTAATTATGTGTTAACTTATGATGGGGTTATACAACACACAGACAATTTCCAGCCTGACTATTTATTCAGGTTAAACATATTATAACAGATCTGGAGTCGCATTCCCCTGTTATGTAACGTTCCCACAAATTCACACTTTAGCTTTAGTAAGGAGATGAGGATCAGGCCTCAAAGGAGCAATTACCCCACGCGGTCCTCATACGTAGAGAGATAAAGCTAAATATAACATAAAGCATGCCATTTGCCCATACAGTGTTAAATGAGCTCCATACCTTAGCCAAAACATAGTTAAACAAAACCAGGCAGTTACCTAGAAACAAAAGCACAAAAGTTTCTGTCTCTATCACATGTCTGAAAGCATTTATGGTCAGATCCTGCCACTGTTGCTCACATTCTACAGTACTTACGAGCAGTCCCGTTGAGGTACTTGCGTATTAGAAACAATTTGGAAGTTAATAAATGCTTCAGTTGCCTTTAAAACTGCCATAAAACAGGCACCATATAGATTCAATATTTGATTTAATGAATCCAGTGTACAGTGGCTTTGTTAGGTTTGTGTTACCTGGCTTGGGTACAAGCTATGCAAACACAGAGCTCAGCCTAAGCTGCAAAATTCTGGTAGACTAAATTAAATCTAGTCTACCTTAGTTTACACTTGAGTTTTATGTAGCTGTGGGTATGCTACCACCAGTAGCCAAGCTAGTTAGTTTTAAGGTAGATCAAGCACATCTTCCTGGCATCTTCTATCGGTTGAAGTTTCATCTGCTGGCGTGGAAGTTACTCAGGATCAAATCATGAGCTAGGTAAAACTTATTGTAACTGCACTGGATAAAGGCCTGAACTTTGAATTTTAGTATAAGATTTGGGTTTCACTTATAGAAACACATATTTTGAGAAAGTCCAGATGAACTGTGCTGAAGCAAATAGAGACTCATAATTCACAAAAGTGTGCTTGAGACTAGAATTTGGTTGATACCCAAATATAATTAAATACAGTTGCTATGCTTCACCTGAATGCATGGTGAACACATAATGTTCTCAGGTAAGCTAAAACCAGCTTTTAGAAAGTTTAGTACAAACCTTTCTGCCTTGGTTCACTCTGACCCACACGGTAGATTTCTGTCTACCTGTGTGTCACAAGGGATGCTGCCCAACGTCTGGGCA
This sequence comes from Phalacrocorax carbo, assembly GCF_963921805.1. Taxonomy (NCBI): domain Eukaryota; kingdom Metazoa; phylum Chordata; class Aves; order Suliformes; family Phalacrocoracidae; genus Phalacrocorax; species Phalacrocorax carbo. The sequence goes on from NC_087513.1 coordinate 44,402,712, forward strand.
AATATCTGAGACATCTACACAGCCTGTCTCTATTTAGTATTTAAATTTACTCTGTACCCTAAAAGTTAGTATAGGTTTACGCAGTATGTCTCACTGAGCAAGTATAGACAGAGATGGATTCGCTTTGTCTATGCTCCAAGCTGCTGTCTATCTTGTCTGGAAATAAAAGAGCTCTTCCTTTCAGGTAATGTAGGTTTACAGCTCCTAGACCAAAGCTAGCTTGTTTCTGCCCAGCTTGGAGCACTAGTGAAACAAGCTGCTGTCTGGCTGCACCTGTCCCTGTAGACTGTTGTGACGGGACACGGGTGTTGCAAGCCTCATAGTGAGGCCCCGGGCTGGAGTCTGGGTGGAGGCAGGAGCTAGGTGACTTAATTAAGGCAATCTGAAATCAAGAACCAGAGACATATAATGCTTATTAGCCTAGCAGAGCAAGGCAAGGATATGGTTGGAGGCAGGGTTTGGCACCAAGAAGCCAGGGAGCTTGCACACACCTTGGCAATAGCGTAGCTAAACTTCAGATGGGGCCAGGAAGCCAGGGAGTGCAATTCATGAGGTGGGTCCAGGAGAAGGAGCAGACAGAGCAACAGCAAGGACAGGTGGCCTGGGCCAGAACTACGACTGAACAGGCGGCAGATGTGAGCTGGATCCTGTATGGTGAAAGCAAAGACAATGACAGAGACCAGGCCTAGAGGCAAGGCAGAGAACAGAGTTCAGTTCAAGCCAATGCACTTGTTCTCAGGACATCTTTTGTGCACACACCTATCTACCAACATCTAATGAATGACATCTGTCTGCTGGCTATAACACTTGTTTTGGAAGCCAGGTCCGCTTCCTGAGGGCACAGCACCCAACGACTGGCTGCTTGAAGGAAGAGTCATCATCTTCCTTGGCTAGTCATTGCACAGTCATACCTAGAAGCGACTGCATTTATTAATTCTAGTGAAGTTTGAGCAGGACTGCAAAAAAATCTGTGGAACGTTTGTTTCCACGCAAAATTAATCAATATAATGAGGTGCAATCATGTAATCAGTCCCATTGAAACCTGTAAGCCCTAGTAGGTATGCATAAGGTCACATGTACACTTATTAAGCAAACATATACTTATTAAGGCCTCTACTTCAATATAAGCAGGAGCCTTAATTTTTAAGGGGAGGAGAGGATGTAATAAACAGTAGAACTGGGCATTTCAGTACCTGTAGGGCTGAAGGTGGTGCAAGAGGATGGGTTCGCTTTCTGGCATGTATGTAAGTCATTGTAATAAAATATTTTGCTGCAGAGGTGTGTACATCTTTGCACAGCGCCTGTGAAATAACAGCCTGGAGACTAATGACATATAAATTATGATATTTATGTTAATCTAACCAAAGAGATACAACAACAATTATGTCTGTAGCACACTTTGCTCTGATGCAGTGCGACAGAATTGAAGAGGAGTCTTTTTCCCTTGGTTCATTGGCTTCTAGCTGGAAAGAGACGTGAAGCTTACACTTACGTGTGAGAAGCTGAGCTTCCACCAAAGCGCCATGTGACACTATGACAGCTTTTAGTCCTTCAGGAACAAAAAGTGTTTGGTTTTTGCCATTTAGGCAGTGCCCCAGTTCATCCCCAGCTTCCCTTTAGACTTATAAACTGTGATTAAGACTAATTACCGTCAGCAATGAGATGGGATTTTCAGGATGGGGTGTTCTTAGGTAACTATAAATGTACATGAGAAAGTCTAAGTAAAGGGAATTAGCCTGCATGCTGAATTACCCACATTTGCTTGTTTCTGTCAAATACCTTCCTCAAATAGAATTTTCTTCTTTCATACTTAAGACTGAGAAATGCACTCACAGTAACTTATCTTCTGGATTTGTTGTAAGTGATCTTCGTTTATCCCAGGAAAAAAAGCAACAATTTCAAATAATTTTCCTATTTCTTGCACATTAAATAAGGAAATGAAAAAGGTAACGTCATACCTTACACTAAATTTAGGATATGTATCCAAAGCAAATGTGAGGTTTCCAGTGCTTTGTGTTTTTCAGATGACTTTATCATATCCCAGTAATCAGACAATAATCATGTAGTATTAACCTTGCTGTAATTGGAATGTTTGGCAGGTCTTTTTGAAGCGGGTGCTCTTCTGTTTGCTGTTTATGAAGTAGTTTAAAAAGGAAAACTGTACAAAGCTTCAGGATTATTCCCTCTGGTTCTACAACCTAAAACTCTATTGCATCAGATTTAAGAAACACATAGGTTTCTCTTGAAATAACCATGTTTATTTTAAATTCCATGCTGTACAAAGGTCATTGATTTTCCATCATTTTTAATGCATTAAAATGCATTCATTCACTATTTTAATGCACTCTTACATTACAGAGGTCCTAATTCTATTGACAGTAGGCTTGATTCTCTGTTGCTATGTATTAGAGAGTGTTTTCACAATCTGAGTTCAGTCATCAAAGTTAGGTGCAGACTTGCCCTCTGGAAAGGTCTTTCTCTTGCCAGAGACTGGAATCCAAGGAGACTGTTCTCCTCAGATGGGTCCCTGAAGTCAGGCAGCATTAATATCCCTCACTTTGCACTCATTTAAACCAACAAAATGCAAGTGCAAAGTGGAATGAAAGGACTGGGCTTCTGGTGGGATAACTTTAAACATTCCTGTTACATTGTCTTTGCACGCCTGTAAGTGGCTGGACAGTGAATCAAGCCCTTTCAATTACATCTCAGCCTGCACAGTCTCATTGACTATAGGCAACTGATATGAGCAAAGGAAGCAGAATCCAAAATGAGAGTTACCTCACAGAGCAACTGCCTGAAAGAAGTAATTATCATTCACAGCTTTAGTTACAGCTCTTGGATTTCCACAGCTTTCACTGTTGATCCCATGCTTTGTAGATCTGTTTCAGAAATGTGTGATGTTACTTTCCATTCAATACTCAGCAGTCAGCTGCATGCTACCATGTATTAGCACCATGGTCACATCTACCTCAACAAGTAATTCAATGCAATAGGAGCTGGAAATGGCTGGCACCGAGTCCTACGTCTATATGTCTGTATGGGCATTTTACCTTAGACCAAATTTACTGTGACGCTCGAACTATTTCTAGGTTTATACTGTGGATGGTTCCTACCACTTGTGGTTCAAAATCCTTCTGCCCTGATTAGGCTTGGACCACAGTAGATACACGTTTGGAGTGAAAGTTACAGTTTAATTTCCCCCAGAAAGAATATCCTTTTTATGGCCAAACTGACTCCACAAACCAAGCCAACGCAGAGTGAGTGGGGGTGATCACAGGATTCACTTCAAAACCTCACTACTATTCTGAACAAAAACCCTGCTGGAGGTGCGGCTTCTAGGTACTGAAGACTGTTTACTGAGACTGTTCCTGCTCCACCGTAAATGGATGACCTAATCCTCAGCAAGATCAGGACCACTGCCTTTAAAATGCACATAATATTAATGCACATCTGGGTGATGAACTACATCACTCGGCTCTTTCAGCCTTGCTAAAGCTTGTGGTTAGAACAATAGAAAACATTTGGAGAGTTGCAGTTTTTCACTTTATTTTATTATGTGACATTCATTTGTGTGTTGTGGATATAAATCAGCTATCCTGGGTCTTACATGCAGGAAGAATGATTCAGTTTTCTGTTACAGAACTGAAGATAGATGCTTGTTTTCATATTTTAGAAGCAAATAAGACATTACAGAAGTTACTGTGAATATCTGAATGATGTTAATCTGAAAACTTGTTTTTCATTAAATATGCTCCTAATAAATCACCCTTAGCCTTCTTATATTTGTAGTGTTTCAGAACAATTTGCTGCTGTCCCAAGGCATGAACTTTTTGGTCTGACAATGAGAGCATTTAATCTCCAGTTCACTTTAAATAGATTCTTCCAGCTCAGAAGAGAGAGGTCTGGCAACAAAAGTATGTGTTAATGCCATGGTGATGAATGATTTAAAAGAGGTTATTTAACTTGGCTACTAATAAAAGTTATTCTTCTGTAACTTTAAGATTTTAATGTAAATAATAAAAACACCTGGTCCTTGTGCAGCCTCTCTAACGTTTGATAACTGCTTCACAAGAACTATCATGTCTATTAAATCTTTGGGAAGAGGCTTGAAAATTTAGGTTAGAAATATATTATCTCAAAAGCTCTGCTTTTACTAAAGAAATTGAGTTTGCTGAGATCTTCTGAAGAAGAGCAACAAAAGCAAAATGGAAGACACAGAAAAGAAGCTTAATTTTAAAATAATTTGAGTTAGTAGTATAGAGCATGTAAAATTTTTGAGGTTTTAGAAATCAAGTGTAAACTAAGATAACCCACACTGGCAAAGTTTATTTGGAAACACCATCTATATAATGAGTATAATCTGAAGAGTGTTTACAGCAGTTGGGGATGCTGTGAAATGAATCACAGTCTAGTTTACCATATTTTCCTTAGATAATATATATGAGGTGTAAAAGGGAGGCATGACAAGATAATGTCCCTTTTTTGCCGGTAGTTAATGCCCTAAATCCATTAAAATATTAATCCTACAGTAACTGGCAGGAGAGGAAGATCCTGCTTTGGACTATAGTGCATGGAGGTGCTTGCTCACTGCAGAGATTTGGATGTTCCTGCTTTAGAAAGAGCTAGAGGAGTATTTTAGGTGTCTTTCATGTAACAAAGTCTTTCCAGCACTCCAAAGATGAGTTGTATTTCAGAGGGGTCTGTTAAGGAAGAAGTCTTTGGGTGAAAAACATTTACCTGAAAAGAAACTAGTGTCAAGGAGATACTGTGTATGCCATTAGTGCAAAGAAGCCTCAATTGCTTCCATGGAGTTTTGGCGATAGTGATCCAAAATGATTCAAAATTGCTGTTTTTCATAATAAGCAGAGATGGAGAATAATTTTTTTGAAAAGGCCATTATTTGAGCTGGCTTCCACAGATTTAAATTTTAGCAGCTATTCCAGATGGGTTCGTGGAATTAAGTCTGTCTTTATTGGCTGATGAAGACTCAAATTAGGGAAGGTTGCAAGAACTGCTATTATGTTGATATGTCTTTGCTGATAATTAGTGTGGGCTTCATATTTGCCCTGAAAGCCAGACATAATCACTCTTCCAGCTCAGCTCTCTGATGCCTTCCAGCCTGGCCACTCTGTTGAACTGGGACATGAGATACACTCTGCCTTTTCTTGTTTCATAAACCAGTCCTTTGGCACTCAGGCATTCAGGGACCCAAAGAAAGACAGGGAAAAAATTCTGTCCAAGTTGCACTGTTGAAGGAGATCCTTAAGGCTTGTCCTGAGCAGTAGCCATATAAACTGAGATATGAAGACATGTTTCATGATAGGTGGAATTAATGTACCAGAGTCTGTAGGCTGTAGACTGCAAACAGTAGAAGCAGAAATATATCTTGTCAATTTGATTGTCAGCAGCCTGTTTCCATGCATAACTATAGTTTCTATGGTATGGTGATGAGTAAAGATTGGCATATTTTACAAGACCGCAGAATAATGATGAAGACTGCTAACATTTAGCAAGCCTGATGTGGCTACTGTTGAATATAGACAGGCAAGGTCTAGCCACCGTGATTTTACCAGTAGAACTACCCCTGGTTTGGCATTTACTTCCATGTTGCAACCTGAAGTCTGGTTGGTAAAATCTCAGATGTTTGCTGATTAAATGTAACTAGCTGACATGTATTCCTTTTTGATCTTTTTTCCATTAGGGCATGTCTGGATGCTGCATTAATCCGCAGTGAAAGCGATGCCTGTGATCCTACAACTAAGAATGTTCATGTTATTGACTTGAACTCCATGTCCCAAAATCACAGCAATTACATCTAAAGCCCTCCTTTCCCTGCATTATAACTCCCAGTGTGTTTTTCAAATACCTCTTTCCCAGTACTTCTACCTCTAAAGCATAAAGGTATGACTCAGTGCAGATCTAAAGAAAAAAATGCCATTGAAAGTCTAGTTCCTCAGCGTTCTCAGGAAAGAAGCCTTGAACTTCCTCAGTCGATGTAGAGAAGAATCAGTGATAAGTTTGGCTGCAGAAAACCCCCTAGAATATCAATGAAACACTGGCACAATTATCACCCTGAAATATCACATAACACAGGTTCTTGATCCGTTTCAGTTTATTCCACTGACCCTTTGGCAACCTGACAAGCGAAATATCAGTCAGAATCACAAGTATAGTCAGTTATCAATGTTGGCATCCAGCAGTCCATTGGTCACATTCTTCATGTATTTATTATACTGGGATTTGCTGAACTGTCCTGAATGAGCCATCTAAAGCAGATTAAATAATTCTAACAATATCCTTATGGAAAACTTTAAAGAGTTTTTCTCATTTACAGTTTTCTCCTTGCTCATCAGATACTTCTCAGTGGCCCTCCTGTGCTATATTTGAAAAGCAAGTATAGAAACTTAATCGGAAGAATGAAGAAATAGGAAACTGGAGGATGTGATCTCTAACTTGGTCAAGAGTTTGCAGAAGGCAATAAGTGAAAGGAATATCTTTTCAAGATTGGGCAGAGGAACCAGAAGGTGGTTTGGGAAGCCCACAACATGTTTTGCAGCCCTTCAAATACCAAAAGAATGTATTACAAAGCATTAGGATGCAGAAGAACCTAAAACTTACTTGCCAGGAGCTACTGTACTGTATGGATGGTTTTGTGATCTAGGTTACAGCCATATTCTGCCACACGGTAACATATTATGACCAAATCAGGTCTTTTCACTTGAGCACAGTGTACACTAAGGGGCATGATACTCTAATCTGTGATCCATGTAACAATGGTCGGTACTTTGAATCTTCTTTGTTCATGGCATAAATCTTCATAGAAATGTCTCTGATTGCTATGATTTCTTATGTAGATCATGATTTACTTTAGCTTTCAAAACTGACATACTCATTTAAAAACAGCAGTTCATTTAAAGTCTATATGCAAGCCAACTACAATGACACAAATTAGCACGAAGCAGATATTCCTCTGATTTTGACATACCGTCAAAGAATGCCCTTAAGGCCTCCTTCAGGTGCACATCTCCACAGTCTGCTCTGGTAATTGCCTTTGTGTCTGGCAGTTCAAAATCAGCAGAGGTATTTCTGTCCCTACCTCCTTTTCTGGTAACATTTTCCTTTTTGTTTTACAAATATTCTGTAAAATGCAACATTCAAATATCACAACAAAAATATTTTGGCTTACTTAGACACAGTCTAATTATGAGGCGTTTCTAGCATCAGTCTACAAATACACATTAAAAAGCCATTTTGCATGGCAATGCAAAATGTTCAAGCTATGCTCACATCCTTCTTTGCGTCCCAGTGGCTCCAAGATGAATAGGAAAAATAGGTGGTTCCTCAGGAAGCTGTTAGTCTGGCAACAATACCAGTGTGAATGAGCCAGTCTAGGAAGATGTCCCCCTCTGGGACTTTCAAAAAGCTTAAAAAAAATCCTTTCATTCTGAAGACTTACCATGGATCTCACCAACCAGTTGTGTTCACAGTAATGATATGTCCCCAGTGATCCAATAATATTTTCACAACTCTGGCAAATTAGTTCTTTTTTTTTTTTCATTGGCAAAGTAGAGAGGAAGCTGTGGGTGGCAAAGCTGTGATATTACTTCCCTCCAAAGCACAGTTTAGGAGGCAAATTACATTGTGTTCCTCTGTTACTTTCCCTATATTTCCCATGGTCACAATACCATGCAGACTTGGTAGCTTTGCAGTCTTGGATGAAATGCCTTAGATCTTCCAGCTTCCACATAGTTGCTGAAAAAACAAATAATAGTTTTCAACAGTGCGAGTGTCATCTCTTTTTCCTCCATCAAAGCTCTCATCTTTCAGTGGATGCCAAGTTGGAGGGCTGGGGCTGAACTCTCCAAGAGAGTTGTCTTCTGTAGCCTCTCTCCTCCTGGTGATCGTCAATTCAGCCTCACTTCTCATTACTTGTTTTGCAATCCCTGTAGCTTTACCTGACCAAGTGTAGGTGTTATTTAAATGCCAGTAACATTCAGAAACTAATTTATTGTCCACTCCAGTTATTCTCACTGCTTTGCAAACAGTCATTTCAGTAATTGTTGAAATTCTGCAGATAATAAAAAAAGAAAAGAAAACAAACTGATGCACTGTGTCTCTAACACCAAAACATCTGTTGGCCTGCATATCACCTGGATTTCTATGCAAATTAATGGAGAGAATGAACCGTGACAGGAAAAAAGAATATGGATGTTACGGAGGAAATGCAAAATAAAAGACAGGAGAAGAGAAGATTATACAATGTGTAGGTTGCTGTGTAAGAATTTTTCCCCATAAGTCCCATCACAAATCTAAAAAAAGGAATTCTGGACTCCCAGCACAGCGCTAAGCTGCCCCGGGGGCAGCACCACAGCAGGCAGTGTGGTGAGGAATGCTGGGGCAGATCACCCGGCAGGGTTCCCTGGGGAAGGCCACCACAGGCAAAAGCAGCGGCTGTTCACTCTGTCTGTCCAAGCTGCAATGCTGGCAGTTGTGAGCCAGAAGTAACCCCGCCAGGTAAACGGCCTCATACCGACACGACCCCGAGTATTTGCAGATAAGCCAACTATATGTATCTCCTCTTCACTGTGTCTGAGAAGCTGAGTTCTGCCACAGCAAAGAGAAGGTGTTAAAACAAGTACTTTACTACAGTATTCATATGGTTTCTCTCCAAAGCACATCTGCAACTGCAGCTTGCTCATACATGCAGTGTTGGCTTCATAGGCCCCAGGGCAGAGTTATGGCTGTGTTTCAGAAGTGGATGTATTTCACCTCTGTACTTCCTACATTTTAGGAGCACGAGTTTCTGCCATTTCAATGATTCATTTCCTACTTTTTAGGGATTTAATTCCTGCAAGGGCAAGGCTGGTAGGTAGCTCAGGGAGCGTTCTCCCCAGGAGCTGTACAACTGCTACTGACTGCCACAGTCCAACTTCACCACTTGGAAAAGTGAATTTTTATATGGCTTAAGATAATTTGCTTCTAATGCAGTTTCTCTATGTGCTAAGTTTGAAGCATATGTGATCAGCATGGGAACTGTCTGAGCCACAGCCTGAGCTCCTATATGCTTGAGACCATGTTAGCAAAAACATAGTGATTTTTTAAACACATATTTTGGGGGAAAGTATGATTCTGAAAATCAAAGTAAACTTGGCCACTTAAGCTTCTCCAGCACTAGCTACATCAAATTTCAAGAGCCACAGGAACAAGAAAAGTGTTTTATTTCACTCAAAATTGCCATCTTTGAACAGTAAGCACCATTCTGTCTTTACAGAGATTATCAGAGCAGCAGTGTTGAGCTTGAAGAGTGTAAGTTCAGGCCACAGACTGTTGTCTTTAAGAGGAATGGAAATCTTCTGAAAGTATTTAAATTACATCAATTTAAAATTGGCAGTGAAAACATATTCATAAGTCAAGATAATCCTTGTAAAACATTAGAGCGCCAACATATTTTACAATGCTTGTCCTGCAGTTAAGGAAAGTTTGTGACTTTTAACCAGAACCAGAAAGAAAGAATAAAAAGCCAGTTTGCAGGAGACCTTCTGCTTGCAGAGACAAATGTGGCAGCCATTATGCACTTAGCATTAATCACACTCAGTTTTGGTACTAGTTATGCTGAAGACTGGGATGTTGGCCAAGGCATTGGGGTTATTCCCCTTTTCCTCCCAAAATGTGCCCTGAAATCTTCAACTTCCATAAACCCTAGGTCAATATCTTGTTTGCAAGATGAAGCCACTAATTGTTCAGACTTCTGTCCACAGCATCAGAAAATGAGATTTGAACATGGCCTGTCAGCCTAGGGGCAAGAGGGCCACAGCCTGAGCCACACTGACACATGCCCCCACCACTTTTGCTGCCCAACAGCCCTGCCTCCACTTCCAGTGCCATCGTGTGATCTCCATGATGTAGTACTTAATGCTGCTCTTTATGGACTAAGTCTGACCTTTCTTTTTCTACACCATTACAAGAACAGCTTTTTAAAAGGTTAAAGCTAGCGTGTTGCTCTTAGCCCCCTGTTAAGAACTGGCGAAATGGATAAATAAATCAGAATTAATCAAAGGGAATAAATCAATTTTATAGTGGATATGGGTAAAGGCAAAGAAGTTGTTGCTATTTTAAAATCACAAACCAGAAAATAAATTAATTGCTGAATGGGTAGAGCAATGTTTTGGTACATGATTAGACAGACAGAGTTCAAGAAACAAAAGGAATAAAAAGCTGCTTGTATTGGTGGCTAAAAAGAACTTGCCTTTCATATTATAGGAAGGCCCTAAAGAATTTTTGTATAACACATACCAGTCATTTATGAATGAAAATTGATTCTATCTTAACCATCTCTAAAGCCATGTTAAGCACCTATGTGGACAATTTTTTTCATGTTGATGTGAACAGAAAGTGAAAAGATTGTTCAATCTACGTATGTTTTGTATGAAAGGGAAAAGACACGGACAGGCAGATAGGATGGATGGATGGATGGATGGATGGATGGATGGATGGATGGATGGATGGATGGATGGATGGATGGATGGATGGATGGACAAGTGGATGGATGGATGGCTAGATATACATACACACAAGCACTCCACAAGTATTACTGAAAAAGAATGAATGATGGGGCTGAAGCTGGATGTGCCAGTAGGCCTTAGCACACACTTAGTATATACTTTGACAGATTTCAAAAATAGGAGTTGGAATTGTGAGGCAGAACATCCGTGAAAGAAAATCCTTTTAAACTCTTAGGTTTGCATGTAAGGGCAAATGTTTTCCCTGAGGGAAAACCTGAACAAACAGAAGATGTGCAGGTGTCGGGGTGGAGCTACAATAATAATCCCCAAGGGCCATTGCTTGTCTGTTCCACAAATACTATGTTTTTAGGATTAAAGCTGGTTAAAAACTTCCATCAATATAAATTCCCTCCAAGTGAAAATGCCCCCATGATGAGTCTTCTGTAAGAATGATCCATTTTTATCGGTATTTTTTTTAAACATGGTTTCAGAGGTAGTTTCAGCTAAAGAACATTTCCTGACCATCTTGACTCAGGAATTCACATTGCTGCAGGCTGCCTGTGCAAGGCAGAGTGACCTTTAGAGCAGCATAGTCGCAGACTGAGCTGTTTCCCACCCCCTTCTGCTACACAAAGCCCTGGCTAAGACAGTGACAGTGCAAGTCTGTTTTAGCTCTGCTTGGCACCTGGAGTTAAGATCTGTGGAAAATGACGGTTTGAACTCGAGCTAGAATTGAGAGTTAGACCCCAAGTTACCTTGGGTTTTTTGCTGTTTTAACCTCTTAGTTAAGTGAGCTTAGCTGTTAACAAGGCACTTCTTTTTCCCCTGTAGACATGCCATAAACAGAGGGTAGCAAGTTACCCTCTCAATGACTGCACAATACTGTTACAGTCATGCAATTGCTTTCAAGGGAAATTAATTTTAGAAAATCTCTTAATGTATTCACATGCATCTTATAATACAGTTTTGACACGGAAACCAGGGTGAGCCGTTATAATCATCTCCTTGCTGACATAGATGAAGTCACAAAAAAATTGAGAACTACTGCTCAGTATGCCACTGAATGGACTCCTACAGACCCTCCCCTTCTGGAGTATAAAATTCTGTTGAAAACACATAGCAATATTTTTCTTTGTTACATGGCTGCTACAGAAGTTTCCTCCTGCTGGAGGTTTCCTCCTACCTGTAACTCTCTTTCCTGCAGGACATCCGAGTAGACCTTCCACCATGAAGTTTACCTGAATGCCAGATGAAGCGGGGGAGGTAGCTTCACTGAAGAAAGCTATGGAGTTATTCAAAAAGGAAATGTAAGTAGTAGCTAAAATTAAATGGGGAATCTTTTAAGTAACAACCATCAAGAAACCAGACTTGCATTTTCCTGTACCACTACTGAGGTCAATGGATCTGCTTCAGATTTATGCTTATATAAAAACAGACTCCTTTCACTTAAAAATGACAGTCATATCCCTGATAAATCTATATGAATAAGGATGTTTCATAATAAATATCTCATGAAGGTAGCCCTGCCTTTATGTGAGAGCACAGATCTTAACTGAAGATGTACAGGAATGCACGAAGTTAGCTGTCTCGCCTGCAGCATTATAGGCCGTCCTGGAGCAAGGTCAGACTCACAGTTATGCATTAGTATGATTTGTTATGAAAAGTGGCATTTAAATATTTAAATGTACCAGGTCCTATGTGTTTAATTTCATTGTTTAATCATTGCATAGTTTCCCAACTAAGTAGTAGTTGGCACAGAGCGGTGGGCTGCTCTTTATTTATGTGCTGCTGCAGCTTTCCAGAGCCTTTCAGTGTTGGTGAGGCTTTTCAGCTATACATTATTCCTTTTTCGCTGTTGAAGCTCTACATCAAGATATACAGGATATCAGCAAACTTTTCTTCTGTGGAACATGGTTAAAAAAGATATCTTGTATATATTCAGCAGTGCCTATGCAGAAACCCTTGCTCTTTTAGAGTGCAGCTATAAATCCATGCTTAGTGTATCATGCCAGGAGTGAAGTGCATAGCAGATGTATATCCTACTGATAATAACAGGAGCTGCATATACATAAATGCCTTGCACCATGCTAAAGATGCACTTTGAGGCATTTAAACAACATTTATCAGGTTGTAGCTACTGTATAAGATAATCGGCTACAGCAAAAACCATAGATGGCATCCTAGCTGTCTCGTTGTATATGCTAACAAACCTTTCTAACATCAAATGTTTTATACAAAATAGGCATCCTCAGTGAAGGAATGGGATTGCCTGCTAAGGATTGCAGCCATGCTCATGTCCATTTTAAACACACGGAAGATTAAACAATTGAGATAAAAATGTAAAACCAGAAATGTTTATATTAGTATTGCTGAGCACCAAAAGCATAATAAAGTGAAGCCATTGCTGCTCCCACATTTAGGTTTACTATGATGTTTACAAAAAAAGCCTCAAGCTGGAGGGATGTAAGGACCAAATAAATTGAGGCAGAGGGAAAAGACAGAACATGATTCAAGACAGAGACAAGAAAAGAAAGTCAAACATCATAATGCAAACATGCAACAAGCCTTTGGAAGGAAGCTACTTGAAAATCTGTGCTAAGCAGTGGGACTTTGAATGTTTATTCAAATATTTATTTATATTCCTGCTTTCCTTACATGCCCAGTGAGAGGCCGTTCCACAGGCCGTCTGCTGCAGCTGGGTGTAATGGTGCTGAGACAGCGTAGGGTATACATCTTTGTGTGTTTGCAGGTGTAGGTTTGTGTACGTGTACTTCTTGCCCTGGAAAAAGCTCCTAAGCAGGCCCTCTTTTCTCCCAAGAAGGTTACTCTAGCTTTCCAGAGGAAAAGCTGAAAAAAGCCCAAAAAACCAACCCACCCTGAAATCCAACTCCCCTTGTGCCTTGTGTTTTGGATAACTGCTTATTACAATAGTGGCGCATGCTAAATTTATTCTTGCAGTATTGGCATTTGCCCATCTTAGAACTGTTGCACACATTTGGCTAATCAAAGGGATATTAAAAATTTGATTAATTAACAATTTCAAATGTGCTGCTAAAACTTATATAAATTTATGTTGTAATTCTGTCTCCAACAGTCCCTCAGTTTATGTCACCACAAAAGCCCCCATAAGGAATTAAAGGCATCTTATGCACAGTTCACACAAGGGCAAGTCCTTTTCTTCCCTCCCAGTGAATCCTTGATTGCACTGTAACTAATGCAGCCTGCTGCATAGTTTTCTGTAGACTCTGTGCAGAAGCACAAGATTTGGGTAGGGCCAGGGCTTGTTTTCCCACAAAAGTTGTGGGCTTGTTAGTTGAGACAAGCCAGATTAAAGTAGGGGTTAGACTGTCCACAGTTATGTCAGTTAAAAAAACATCTTGAATACAATTTGTTGTTAAACCGGTACATATCTTGACTGAACGGGCCTCCAGCTTTGGCTTTGCGAGAGAGTGTTTATGCAGAGCGAGAGCTCTTTGCAAAGCTGTGCACACAGGCTTGTCCATCCATATTCAAGGCATATACAGACTTAGATGGAATGAAATTTATTTTTATCTGGGAAGACGGAGCTGCCCTGTGAGTGCACAGCAACAGGGTTCCAGCTGCATCAGACACATGTGCAGGTGGGTACTAATGAGGAGCCACTCTCCCCTTATTTCCATTGAAAATTATAGAAACATAGAATGGTTTAGGTTGGAAGGGACCTTTAGAGGTCATCTAGTCCAAATGCACCATTGGTATTGATGCCTAATAAATTTACTGATATTTGCTACCTCATGGATAACCTAAATAGCATTTTAAAAAAAAAAAAAACAGGCTGTTATTAAACATCTCACAAACTGCTTGCAGCTGGTGTGTTCGGTTATTGTGAAGACAACCTTGGTCATAGAAAACAATATCAGTAAAATGATGTTTCGTTATTATCCATGTTCTCTTCAAAAACAGCATAAAAAGTATTAATAAAACCCAAGCTGCCAGCCCCTGGTGACCTAGCAGTCCCTACATCCTGCAAAGATCATCCCCAGAAACATTCTTTCAAAGACAGAGAGTTCTGCTTTAGATTAGATTGCCCAGTCCCGGAGTTCACAATAGCCCTACTGAAAACAATTAAGTAATTTATACTGAGAAGCAACTGTGACCTTATCCAGACAAATACCTTCCCATTATTAGGACAAAAGAGACAGCATGTTATTTTGCTTTCTCTAATATTATCTACTATAGTGGTATTTTTTAAATTATGGGAAATCAACTAAAAAATTATGTGTTGTCTAGCAACTAAGAGAACAGACACAAACAAAAGAGAAACAGAGTGATAATTCTGCTTTTGATATTGTATAGTTCTACCTTCAGGTAAGCTCAGTAAAACTAAAACAACAAACAAGTTAAAATGAACGGGCAAATCAAGCTCCCAACAGTGAATTGATGCAAGGGCTCTGGGTCAGTCCAAATGTTGGTTTTGGGGTTGGTTTTTTCTTTTAATTTCAAAAGCATCTGAGATTCATTACATTCTTCTAAGGATATTTAACTTTATAATTCAATCTTTTAAATTTAATCACTAACTTACAGAACAAACATCCATTATTTTCCCCTTCAGCCAGTTTTTGCTCTTGAATGAAAAGACTTTAACTTTTCAATTTTATCTAAGCTATACCATGAAAAATGGTCATCCCAGAATCAGGGATATCCTGATGAGTTATGTGGTTTTCTGCAAACCTTAGTATTTATGTAGAAATGTGTAATTTATGTTGTGATAATATGCTAAATGGCACACAAAAAAAAAAAGGCATTAATAACAATGTTGATATAAACAAGTTCCACGTTTAACTTTGCAAGAAATATATAGAAAAAACTACAATGAAAGAAGGGAGAAAGTAACTGTGTTGAAAAATACAAGGATCGGTTAAGATCCACTGAAATCAGTGGTGGTTATAGCCATACTCTTAAATAGAAAGCGTTAAGGCCATGCTCAAATGCTAAGCAGAGCGATAGGTCCACACTGCTCACTTACTGGTGTGCTCCTGGAGATACCTATATATTATGTTTGAAGGAAACCATCACCTCTGCCCCGTGCTTTAAATTATACTCAGGCATGTTCTTTTCTGCAATGTAAAGCTCTACTTGTGCTTGGCTCAGCCACCTCCAAACACCTGTCTGCCATTGCAGACAGAAAGAAACTACTGGACAGAAAGGTTGGTTAAGGTTGACAGCTATGATGGTCCCAACGTGCACTGACTGCTGCAGCATCAGGTGGGATTGCTCAGCAGGCCAGACTCAGGCCTCTGAGGACAGTGTGAACACACAGAGCTGGATCTTGGGCATCTCTGAATTGCAGAAAGCTCCTGGAACAACGTAGAGACAGTGTAAAAATATGTATGTATCGTCCTCAGTGAGGGGTGGATTTGAGACACAGAAGTCTATTGAGTGAGGAAGAGTAGTGCCACTTAGATCTTTTTTGGTGACCTCAGAAAATGTGGTTGTTTTGAAGGTACTGTGAATGCAGGAAATGCAGATGCTCCCACACGCATTTACACATACATACCGAGAAAACAAGAAAAATATTCAGAAATGTAATGAGGAAAGAATCTTCTTCACATTTGCACTGCGACTTCAATAGGGGTGGAGTGAGCTACGAAACAAGCACTGGAGAGACTCGGCCTTGCTATGTTCAATTCTGGAGCAAGCCCAGCGCACAGGGCGAGCAGCATTTGCTCTTGCACCTTTATTACAGAACTATATCTGAATTACACCATTCAGGCCGAGGAGAAAATGTTCAGTGCTCATACCAAACCCCTCTAACCTGCTGAATTTTGACTTAGTCACGACATTTTGCAGCACTTCAAGTTTTGGAAAAAAAGTGGCAAGGGATGTTAATCATCTAAAATCATTATTGTTTGTGGGAGCATCTCAGAATCTCACTCACTAACTTATTCTTAGGAATACATCATGTTTAAAGAAATTAATAACATCATAGAATAAAATAATATAAATAATAAAATAAAATATTTTCACCTATGATTTCATTTGTTTCACCTGTATGTTGTCATGCCAGATACTCACCTACAGCGTATAGACCTGGTGAAAATGTATCAAGAAGGCTGCACAGACATCTAACTAGATAGTCAGAGAATTAAAAATAATTCAAAAATTTTAAATAAACTCTCATTGACCACGACTTTTTTGAAATTCCTTGTCAGTCCAGGTGGTGTTAGCAGCTGTGGAATCGCCATATTAAGAGAAAGAAAATTAGCAAATTGTACCCAGCCAATTAAGAATGTTACCGATGCCTCACCTAAAACAGCAGTAACAGATGCCTAAATATCTTGTAACTATCTAAATAACAGTGACCAGGAGGACTTTGAAGACCTAACATTGTCTTTGAATGAGAAATATATTTGAGCTATTGTCAGAGGTAACTGGTGAATGGAGTAGTTTGTTGTATGATTGGTACTTGCAGCGTGGGACTTGGCATCCCCATACAACACCCTTCAGTCAGAACTAAATCCATGACTGTTGCACTGTTTACCCTACGTCTTGAGATTCCCAATTTGCCTATTCTGCAGCTGCTAGGACAGTTACTGAGAGCAGTATTTTTCAGCGTGCTGCAACTGAACTGCGAAATGGAGGTCAAAGGATGGATTAAAAGATGCAGTAGCAGTGTTAGTAACTTCCTTCCTCTACTAAAGCAAACACCACAGTCTGCTCTGGTACATCATGATCAAAGTTAATGACTTATTTCATGCTGTTGTAACCAACTAGCATAACGAACAAATGCAAAGCATCTGAGACAGTTAAGAGGTGGATCATGTGCATGTTTCCAATTTCACCAATTTGTTGTGTTTTTTACAGTGTCTTTTTTTACATACAAAAAGCCATAGCTGATGCCACTAAAGATCTTACTGTTTTTGTAAAACAAAGAATATATCTATTAGAGGCAGAACAATTAATTCCATTTTTTACCTTGCCAGTATGAAACAAATGTGATTATGACAATGATCAAACAACATTCAGTTCCTCTCTCTGGTGATTAACGTATAAGGACACTGTTCATATTGCTTTTCAGCCATATTATTTAGATTCCACTGTGACCGATACACCATTATTTTCTGATAGGCAACCTAACCAGGACACTAAACGCTAAGGCTTCATATCTATCTTTACTGAATTTAGCAACTATTTAAGTGGTAATTTAGCGCTTTTCATCTAGAGGTTAAAAAATAATTATAGCAAAGAAAAGCCTGCTGGCTTGAAAATAAAAATTAAAGTATAGAATAGTCCATATTGCCATAACCTACATATCTAAAGTAAAAATTAATTTTGTTTTGCCATAGGAAAAAAAGAGTTTTTGGCAAAAGCAAGCCCAAATAAGAGACATCTCAGTCTGTCTCTGTGCATCCTGAGAGGACAGCAAAGCAAGGAGTAAAGTGTAGCAGCCCCTGAGGAATTGTCAAGAATAATTTGTCTACCTAATTTCCTTTATAACAAGGTAATGGGCCCTGCAGACTGAAGATTGAGTCAGTGAAGCAGAAAATAAATTCATCAGAAGAACGTAAGAGAAGAGGAATAACGAGGTTGGGTAAGACTAAAGATTCCACTTAGCCCAGTATCCTGTCTCTGACAACAGCCAAAGCAGTTGTTTATGGAAGAATATAAAAACAGGGCAAATACATAATGGTGTGTCCTTGGTATATTCTTAATTTTCCCAGCACTCCATGGCTCAGGGATTACATGAGCAAGAGGCGATACCTTTATCTCCTCTTCCTTAATGACTTCTTTCTTCTAGAAATGCATCTAATTTTATTTAAATCTACCTAATCTTTTGGCACCAACAACATCCTGTTGTAGACTGTGTGAAAAAGTATGTCCTTTTGTCTTCTTTCTGTCTCATGGTTTGAGTCCCCCTTTTTCTTCCATTATGATGAATAATAAATCTCTGCTCACCTTCTCCACACCACTCATAATTATATACATTATTGTATTCACCCCCAGCATCTTTTTTCAAACCCAACTCTTTGATCTCTTCTTGTATGGAAACTGAGCCGTACCTTTCATCTCTCTTTTTGGTCAGCATGTAACTGTTCCAGTTCTAAAATATTCTTCCTGAGGTAGAAGAAAGGGATGATTCAAGAGGTGGGTATACCATGAGTTTAAACTATAGCAGAGCAGCATTTTTTTTCATTTGGTTTTGGCTTGCTTTCCTCAGTTTGCTTTTTTGCACTCATTTGCTTGACTGCCACTGAGCTGATGTTTTCAAAGAACCATCTAATATAACTCCAAGATCCCTAGAGATTACTAGGCCATAATATTGAGTCATGGTGCATATCAACTGTCTGGATTTCCTCCTGTGCCTCATTTTGCGTTTATTAACACCATCTACCATTTTATTGTGCAAAAACGCAGTATCATTAGATCCTCTGCAACTCTTGCAGATAGTTTTTATTTTACTACCCTGAGTAATTTTAGTCAGCAAACTTCGTCACCTTATTCTTTTCCCTTTTCAAGATCATGTATAAATATATTCCACGACGGAAGTCCTAGCACAGATCCCTGCAGAAAACTATTAGTGAACTCTCTCTTGTAAAACCTGGACATTAATTTCTAATTACTGTTTCCTACCTTTTAACCTATTTTTAACATATGGGAATAAAGAGTTTTGTTTATTTAGGATTTTTTTGAGAAGTGTTTTTAATACCTTCAGTAGCAAATTAGAGCCCCTCCTGGACACACATTGAGTAAGGCCTTCAGAGAATGCTAAAAGACTTCTGAGGTATAAATTCCCTCTGAAAAAAAGTTGCTATATTTGCCCACATGCTTGTTGACTTGATTCTAATTATTGTCTTTTCCTGCAGTTCAGGAATGAGACATAAAAGTCTATGGCTCCTTGCTGCCATCCACTCTGGAGCGATTTCAGGCATTGATTATTTACCAATTTATGTTTTATGAACGGTGAACAACTGTTTAGACGGCAATTTCCTAGGAAAATATCTAGAAATTATGTTCAGTTAGGGACTGAACAATGCCTGGCTGTTACAGAAAAAAGGAAAATAGCAAACTAAGATGTATAAACACAAAATAAAACCTATGGCCGTGTTCTCCTCAGCATAGGCAGAGCCTCAGCTAGAGCTCTGTGTTCAGGTTTTGTACCCTTAGAGAATTGGAATTACAGCAGCAAAATCATTTTAGATTTCCAAAAGATCATAGTCTAGAGGGAAAACTGCATCTGTTGCCACTGTTAACCTAAGAAGATGTAAGAAGCTGATGGTAACAGTCTTAAGTACATAAAAAGTTGCTAAAGAGGAGATAAATCCAATGTATAAGAAAAGAGGTAGTCAACAAGAAAAATTCAGTTTAGATATTAGAAAAATACCTATTGTTTTCAAACACGAATAGAGGACTAGAATGGACTGCTAGGGAGGCTGTATAACAGGAAGCCTTTAAGAAATGGTTGGACAAACATCTGGCAGAAGTGACATACATAGAGCTGTTCCTATCTCGGGAGGGGGGTATAGGTATTTAAGATTTTCAGTCATACAGCTCTATACTCAGCCATCAGAAAAAACAGAATATATTAAGTTCTAACTTCAGAGGAGTGTTGAAGCATTGCTTTATATAGCATCTCTAAAAAAAGGACTGCCTTTCAACCTCCCAGGGAAAAGATCCATAAATTCCCAAACCAGTGGATCTATGAGTATGGATGTACTTTACAGTTCAAATACACTGTCCCTGACACTGCTGCTACTTGAACTCACTCTTTCAGATGCTACCAGCCTGACTTCAGTAGATGACTCTTTGCTGTTCAGGGTAGGATGAACAGACTAGGATGGAACCTATTGCTGCATATGTACAGTATTATGGAGTTCAGCATCAGCTAAGTTATCTACTGTCATTACAAGCTTACATATATTCAAGAAAGAACCTGCAAAATAAGCCATAAAAAAAGATTTAATTCCCAGAAAAATAGAATGGCACAGTGTATGCTGTCCACAGGAAATCCACTGGAGAAAATCTGCCCATGAGATTATTTAAATACATTTTGAAACAGACTGAAATGGAAATGTACCAGGCTAAATATGCCTAGAGTTCCCAGAGAACAGTTTAGGCCCACAAGACCCTGTGCACTTCTGAACCTTAGGACCATGCCAGCAGAAGATGCAATTTGTTGGTCTCAGTGATCATCATTTTAGCAGTGGGAAACGGTACAAGTAGAATGTGCAAAAATATTTTTTTACAAGTTGCTCCCAGGAACATAAGAAACCAAACAATGTTTCTTGTTTCACTACAGTATGCTCCTTGCACAGGGAAGGTCCTGTTATTATGGCACGTTGTTTATCATCTCTATACTGAATAAGAAAGTTAAAGGTTTAATTTTTTTCTCTCCAGCCATATAATCCTAGAAACAATACAAGTCTTTGAGCCTGCCTTATTCTCTCCCTCCTGAAGAGTGGCCTTGTGGCACCTGCTGAGAGCCATTAGATTTCAGCGCTGGTTCAGAGCCCACCGCTGCCCCTGCCCACAGTGACAGAGAACTCGCTGCTGTAAATGGATTCAGCAGTGCAAAGATCATGGGAAGCTGTATCCTTTTGTTTTTAATTTCCCCCCTAAGGGCAATTTGTTCTAATTAGTGCCTCAGCTAGCAATTATTGCTGCATGATGCTCTGACTTATTTCTGTCTGCATGAGCTGATTCAAAATCAGAGAATCTGATGTGTGACGTATTATATACCCTGGCCTAGTGCCCTTGCCATAAAGAAGATCCCTTGCCAGGGTTCATGGCAGTGCTCTCTGGAAAAGGTCTTTTCTTACTGTCAGACTTGGTTTTTTCTTCCGTGGATACAAGGGAATCATTTTAAACAATAGCCTTCCTTTGCCATAAGGGTATGTGTACCTAATGCATATGAACTAAATAACCCGCCACAAATGTCTGTGAGTGATTTTTTTGCTGTTACTGCTTTGTCTGGCCTGGGTGCTGACCCCTCCTCCCAGATGGGTCTCTTGCTGGCTCCAGCGGGACGGCACTCCTGGAGGGAGCATGGTGCCGCATGGCACACGGGTGTGAGAGTCTCACTCACAGCATGTACCAGCTCCACTTGTTTTGTCCTGTTTTCCTAAGGACGAACCCACCCCAGAGAGTGACGTAATAGCTGGTTCTGTCACATATTTAAAAATCAAGATACATCAGCACACCCAGCTATTTCACACAAAAAGCTTCATCTGAATATAAAATTTTAATGATGCAATGGAGAAAGAGTCTTGCCAGAGCATTATTTGATGTGTTTCACTTTTCTGACATTGAACAGTTTATTTAAAGGAAGAGGCCATGTGCTGATGGAGAGCTAATCATAGTTAGTAAACTATTTTCCATACAAATAATAATGAAAAAAATCAGTGACATAAATTCAGCTGCTCATCTTCCCTTATCTGAAACTGTGCAATACAGCAAAATTTAATTTCCCGAAGGTACATTTGCCTATAATTTCTTTGCCTACTAGATCGTGAAAAATATCTTTAAACATTATGAAGCAATGGCCCATTATCTGAATTACAGTGTATTCATGTTCCTACCATTCTCATAAATACTGGCTAAGAAAAGTTATTAAAGAAGACACAGCTGACTGAATCTTGAAGCTTTCATTTATGAAAAGGTAAACAATATTTCCTTAATGCTCTATACAAAATCCCTTTTGTTAGGGACTGCATGCTACGGTTACTTTTTTTTTCTTTCCAGAGAAGTTAGGCTCTTGCTGAGGTGAGCTGCTGGGAAGCATGCACTTACTCCCTACGGGCTTATTAGCAAACAAGTCTCCAAATGCAAAGTGCAGCCCAGAATTCCCTGAGGTCAATGGAGACACTACCATTAAATTCAACAGAACCAGTTAATCCGAAGAACAAGGTGCATTACGCCGGCTATGCTAGGACAGATTTGGATCTGGATTCCTCAGTCTGTGTTTTGAATGGAAACACCATAGGCTCCAACTACACGAATGGCTTCCACCAACATAAAATTCAACAGCAGCAGAGTGTTTCTGTTTTCAGGGGACTAGAGAGTCTTTAAGTTTTATTCTGGTATCACCACAAGTGATCATGTAACATATAGAGGATATGGCAAATTTCATGGAATTCCTAATATTTGCTGTTAGACGGGATAAGACTGCCTGATCCTGCGTTCTCTCCAAGATTGTATCTGCATCTACATCTTTTATAACTTCATGGTGCCTCCAGTGATAGTTAAAGCAGTACATTTCCTAACCAGGCATTACATTGCTCTCCCAGTTCTGGGATAATAGCTGGCAAGTGGATAACAGGCTACACAAAAATTTAGAGTTGGAAATACATAGCAGGTCCATCAGAAGAGACATCTCGAACTGCACACTGCCTCCTAGCAACTGGCTCGGGAATGTGTTTCATAATGAGTCAGAAGGGAGCGTCCAACATACACCGACACCACTTTCCACGGCACTGTGTATTTTGCTTGGAGGATTCCCAGTCAAGTACAGGCTTAGCTCAACCTTGCTCAGCTTGGGAACTGCAAAGGCAGCGTAGGTCATTATGGTATCTATTCAGGATAAATTTGTGAAAATATAACATCTTTGTGTGCTGTTTACTTCAGTGGAATGGCAGCTCTACTGACACTATTTATCTCTGCCTTGACTAAAGCCAAGAACTGATAGAGTATATTCTTACTCTGTAACATTAGTAAGGCTGATGGATTGTAGGAGGCAGTTAACGATAGCTATCAAGCCATGTGACAGTTTAGAAAGAAAAAGCTTTCTAAAAGTAGCTGCTCTTATATACTAAAAATCAGAAGATTTCATCAAGACACCATTGGTTTTAATGCTTTTGGTAAACAAAGGATACAGAATGGCTATGGTCTAGATTTTTAATTAACTTTTCTTACATCTGTTTCATGTGGATAAAATTTTATATACATCACTAGAATTTTAGATGTGTAGATGCCATAACAACATTTAAATAGGGAGGTGATGAGTCCCATCAGCAGCTCTTTTCACTGCATAAAGAATGAACACTAACTACTACATACAATAAATATTATCAAATAGAAAACTTTAAAATATGATAATAGATACTGTTCTTTATTTTTAAAATTTGTATATATCTTGTACCAGTGATAAAGCAAGAATTATATGCTGCAATCGAACCTCATTTACTATTCTAGATTATTCATAGACCCAAACCTAAAAATTGGTAAAGCATCTGTAGTTCACAGCTTTATTGAGAAATGAATGCGTGGGAGATCTGTGAAATACAGCCCAATCTTCAAATCCACAGTACAACTGGAAGGTTTCATTTGACTTTCTGTGTCTTTTCACCCCAAAGCAACTGCAGTGATTCTCCTTTGACTAGTTTTCTTAGCAACTGAGAAGACAAGAGCTAGACCATGTATTATTGTAACACTGCTCCTCATAACATGGGTTTCCATATCGCAAGTATGTCTGTCACTTCAATGAGACTATTTGTGGAGTAATACAGTTAATGTGGTGTGTAAATACAGACAGATGTATGTCCCTCTATTAATTTCTAAAAGTGAATCAATCAAGTGGATAACAGGAATCAAATAAACACCCCTCTCAATATTTTCCTTCTAGCGAGAAATGATGAAGTTTCCTATGCAGCTTTTTGGTCCCAAGGGAGGCACCAACTAAGCTATCTCAAAAGTAATTATGTTGTTACTGTATAGGTTGTTTGTTGTGGCAAGCGAGCAGGTTGTTAGTCAACTATCAGACTAGTAAGGCTTTGATATAATTATCTGATCTAGAACTGCAATAGACATAAGGAATGCTGTAAAGGTGGTTTACCACTAATTCAGTCCAGGTATTCATAGAGAAATCTGAGTTTAGTGATCTGGAGCTCCGGTACATTCATTGCTCACCATGCATTTGTAATTATTTAGGCTTATATGACATATGTTAGGAGTGACTCTATAGTATTTAGTATCATCTCCCATAATCAAAATATTTCATAGCAACTGTTCTAGCAATATATTTCTGTTAGCCTTGTAGGACTCTGGAGGCTTAGTTTCTAGCCAGTCTGCTTGTTCGGAGTATTTCACCTGAGTTTCTCTTAAGTGATACCATTGTCTTAATTTGAAGTCCCTTTAGGCTTCTTGTTAAAGAGAAACTTGGAAGTTAAGATGGAGTGTTTTTCTAAGTGGAGAGTTAAGAGGCTGAATCTTACAACTAGGCAGCAGTTGTAGCCTGACCCTTAACCCACATCTGGTCAGAGAAACATGCTGTGTCTGGTCTACATAAATTCTTATGGTTTTCCAAAGTAGATTGTTCCTGCCAAGACCTTAAACCATCTCACAAGTATGAACTCTTTTTTACACATAATTTCTGATCTAGGGCAGACCAATGACTTTTTATCACTTTGAAATAATCTACTTGAACCAAGGGAGGAGATGGAGGTCTGCTGAAGACATGATGTCTACAGCTGTTCTCTGATGCCACAGGTGGATGGTGTTGGGGGACAGAGTAGAGCTGCCCAGGTTGATGGCATGGTGACCTATGCGAGGCAGAGTGGCAGTGCTGAGAGATGATGGCACCTTTAAAGAAAGGTTCTGCTGCTAAATGCTGGGAAAAGGCAATTCTGTAACAGGCAGGCAGAGTACAGAGGGGATACCTTGTCTTTTGTGATTGTCCTAGCCAGATGAAATGCATTTCTAGCCTGGAAATGCCCTCTACGGTGACCTCCTAAGTCATGATCCTCCATTTAGATTACAGGGAGCCTAAAAATAGGGCTTCAGCATGGCTAATGGAAATGCCAAAAGGTAGATTTATCTACACTGTTCCTGTCATTGCACTCATGCCTTCAGAAATGGGCATTAGCTTTTCAGTGTCTGCTAGGTCAAAGGAAAGAGGACACTATTGAAGTTCTTGAGCCAACGTCAGGTCAGAGAAGTGGGGTCTTGAGGTTTTTCCTGATTTATAGTGGGAAACTTTCAGCTGGTCTAATCATGCAGGGATCAAAACTAGCTCTTAGTCCTCTGCTAGTTAACGGAATAAATGGCATGAGGGCACAAGACTCCCAAATTACAAGGGAACATCGGTACCGTGTTGCACATCACTAAGTTCCTGCAGTTGCTGTGTTTGTACAGGACATTTTGAAGGCATAGAGAGGTCAGAGAATATTCACGTCAGATACCATTCCCGAAGTTGCACTTGAAGTCTCTGGGAAATTGGTAGTTACAAGCAGTGGTCTGAGGAGAAAGGACTCTCTTTGGCTCCATTAAGTAAGCAGGTTGATAGCTCACAGCGCAAGTTTGATCCTGACTAGCAGAAGGAGATGTAAATGAGAATTAGTCTGTAATCTGTTTGGTTCCCCAGCAGTATAGCTCTTCTGATCACCTGGCTGAAAGTGAGAGAAGGATCTCACATAGAAAAATCTGAATTAGTCCATACATTCCTGGAGCAGATTACCACAGAAAGAGATAGGAGCAATCTTTACCTAAAAACTATTTGGTACTGCTCTAAACAAGTGCTACACTTTAAAGTAGCTCCTTATCATTCTCCACTAACTTTCTCAAAGTTGAAACATTGGATAAGTATTAAAAAAGTAACCCAAATTATGCATATAACTTGCTTCAAAGAGGGTGGTGCTGTTCAAAATCAAGAAGCCTGGCACCACCCTTCACAGATGACAAAATATATTACATCTGGAGTATGGGTCTCTGAGGACTGTCAGGTATCATATATTCAAGGAAGCCTCTGGGCTCACTTGTTTGCTTATTTGGGTAGTTCAGCTTATGGCCACGCAGCAAGAGCACTAAATAAAGAGCAACTTATGTAGTCATTTATATACACCATTAAAATCAAACAGATGTATACAAAATAGAGAACTTAAATATATGTAATCATCTTTACCAAACACAACAAGTAACAGGAGATACAATCCAGGCTACAGTTAAATTATATATTATAGCAGATTCAAATTTCTTTAAACTAATTACAAAAGTGATGATAAAATATGCCTGTGATGCTGCTGTCACTGAAGATTGCTCTTGCAATAATACAATTCTTACTTTCTTGTCTCTTTCATTTTATAGATGTGAAGTAGGCAGGAGTAAATTATTTCTCTTAGTAATACAGAGTCTCTGGAAAAAATTGGGTTATTTCTTCTGTTATGTCACCATAACATAGTAACAAGTAAATGTTATTATGCAAAGTATGTTGCTTAATGCCTAGATGCTTCTCCATGAGAACCATATTCTGCTTAAATGACAGAAATATTACCTATGCTATTTCTTCTATAACACATGCAATAATATAAAAGGTCTTGGTTTGAGAATCTGATTACAAGACAAAAATACTTGATAAAGAAGTAAAAACAACGTATCTGCAAATATTGGTAAATGTCTAAATGGGAATGCATTTTAGAGCTTTGGATCCTTTAGGCTATGGACACTCTTCCTTAGTTTTGTGCTGGTGACTGCTTTGTGCCAGCACAACAATTGCATTTAATGCCTACAAAGGTAAACAGAACAGCCTTCATTTGTATGGCACCAAGACAGTTTGTCTAGACTGTAAAAACTGCATGAATCTAACTACATTTAAGATGTTTTCCCAGTTAGAAATGTAAAACCCTTAGGAACATGTGTTCAGAAGGCATAAACCATGCAAAAGCTGGTTATGCTTGTATCAGTACATTACCATATTAAACTAAACTAAGTTTTGGTTTGGCTGTACCATCGTATCCACTCCAGTAAAGGAGAAATTAAAAAAATTACCCTCCCTCACCAAAGAGGTGATCCCTAGTTGTGTGTGTATTGTTTGTACAGAGTAAATCACTAATGATTTGTTTAAACAAATGCATTTTGATTTGCATTGAAACGGATCAGGAATACATGGCTTCAACTCCTCACATGCAGACATGCCCTAAATAATAACCCTATAAACCGAGTTAAGCAGTCACTATCTCCGCAGGAATTCTGCAGTGTTTGTCATTTGGAAACATGGCCTAAGATGCAAAGCTCCTACCCAGATAGGCCTGAGCCAGCTGACATCTAAGGGTTTTTTTCATCCTCTAAAGATGGGGAGGTTACAGAGTTCTCGCTGGCATATGAAGTTTCCAAAATACGAGGCTGCCCATGTATGCTGTCAACGTTCAGACCCACATTACCATTTAATTTACCCTCATGAACAAAGAATATTTCATGAGGTGGTAAACTGAATCTCGCTTCTCGTTGTGCAAGCTGCTGACAGTTCGGAGAAAATCCAGATGCATTTGCATGGCGTAAACTTCTGTAAACATGTTCTGCACTCCAGCAAAGAAATAAATGTCAAGGTAAGCTTGGCAAGCGACAAAAAAAGGATGAGTCATATTTCTGCAGTTTCATTCCAAAGATGCTATCTTTCACCTTCCGCAGCACTGTAGTCACAAGACTGACAATGTTTCTGCTCCTTTATGGGAAAGAGTATTCAAACACTGGGTAAATGATTTAGTGGAGCCTCAGAGTCATTTTTCACACATACTTTGTTTTCATTACCAAAATCTGGAAGGAATAAGTTTCCATATGCAGCAGTCAATGTGCAATTGCATATCTAAAATGTTTGTAAGTCACTCCTCATCCACACTTTTAGCTGATACATATACATTAAAATACATAGGATGAAGTCATTTTATGAAAGGCTTCTTGTTAAGTAATTAATGGAAAATGTTACGTCTCTTTTGCAAAAGAAGAAACTGAGGCAGCATCACTAAGACCACGTTTCCAAGCAATCATTAGCTTTGAGTTGTTTAACTTCTGATTAACCAAATTGACACGTCTTGGAAACTCATTTTCAAGATTGCTACGCACTTGTTGTTTCAACTGAAGTCAACAGGGTCTGTTTGCACCTCGCAGGTCTGCAATTCAGGCCAGCTACTCAGAAATCAAGGAGTTAGGAATGAAAGGACACTTTTGAAGAGATTTGCACAAGATTACATGTGATGTCTGGACACATCCCAGAACTAAACTCAGTCCCCTAGCTCTCAGTCCAGAGAATTAACAGAGTAATTGTCATTCCTGCTAACACTACTGATTAGTAAATACTTTCCTAAAAGAAGCATAGAAGGTACTTCTGTCTAGCTCATCCCTATTCCCTACTGGTTTGTTAATCCAACTGCACCTAATGAATATTTTTTCTCTGGAATGTTTAATTATTCTCACTTTAGTGAACATAAGTCAGTACATGATACAAATATTGTGATATTAAATGGAGAACCCAGCAGTTTATGAAAGGTTTTCAACTGAGTTCATCAGTGGTTTATGCTAATCAGATCTCTCAGGTGAAACTTTCTGTATGATGTATTCCTTTCCTCTCATGACCTAAGGTGTTGCCATTTTTATTTTCAATTAAATTTTTAAAAAACTGAAATACATAGGAGAGTTTAATGTTTACAAAAGCAATGCAATTTGAATATTTACATGCCTAATATCCCAGGACTGTGACTTTTTTTGTACTATCCAGGTAGGGTTTTTAGATAAAGAGATTTCTGTTTATTAAAAATTGTATTTGTTACATTTATTCTTGGCCCTATTCTCCTACCATTACTCAATCAAATACTAATCCTGGAAAATGCAGTGGAAATGTTCTGATGACATGATGTTATTGTGCATGATTCTGCATAATTAGCATTGCAGAATACAGCTAGGTTCTTTTATTTGTGGTAAATTTCTACCTAATCCAGATGACATAATCCAGATTATATGTGGATTATAAAAGCATTTGTGGTCTGTTGAATTAACCAGCAGGCTGGAGATTTCTAAGCTTGTCAATTTAAGACAATATAAGTATAAATAAAGCCCATCATTTACAAAGGAAATGGAAGCTACGCTTTAATGTGTTCTTGATTATTGCTTACGTACATGAGTATGTATGCTGATGCACAGAGAAGGCATTTATTTTCATGCCAACGAACAACTCCGAACCTATTTTGAAAAAGCAAAGTCACCACATTTTCATTCAGTTCTGCTCATTGTCCCAGCTAAGTGCAAGAAAGAGAAGTATCCTGAAAACCTGTTCGGAAACCTTATGGCAAGCATCTCCAAGCTAGTGATAGAAACATTTCCAAGACATGCATCTTGGTGTTATGGCTTTAGAAATCTCCCAAAATCAGGTTTCTGTATTTGGGAGTAATTTCTGGTTCCTCTTAGTTCTGAAGAAATGAGAAAGATTGCTTACAGGTGCTAGCTCTGGGAGCTTCAGTTTTACCATCCTCCGGCTCTGTAAGTAAGTAGAGATGTGCAAGAGAGAAACACTGAAAGTGGGAGTTGCAGTTTTGGTTCAGAGAAGCTCTGATCTTACCTGCATGGATTTATTCAACTTTGCTTTATCCACACTTAGCAGTGTGATTCCCTCAGCTATGCCTGTGCACATCCATTGAAGTGACTGGGGTGACAAGACCCCAGGAAACTATCAGTCCCTGTATGATAACAGCCAAATAAGATCTTCCCTTACATCTTCTGTCCTTCATCACCTTCTCTCCCAGCCTACCTCTCCTATATGTTTTTCTTTGCATTTCCATATGTCGGTTGCTATCAGTTCCCTGCTTCCTGCCACTCTCTCTCGCAGTATCTTTATCTTTGTTTTTTAAACATGGGAAGAAACAGATAAGTGCACTAGACCTGCCAAATCCATGCATATTGCATAGTCATGCCCTGTAACCATGTGATGTGTTTACTCTGTCCTCCCTCTTGTACCTTTTCTCCAGTTACTCAGTCTCGGATCAGACTTTCAGGGTGGAACTCACCTGTCCTGACTTCAGACACGAACCCTGAGCCAGCCTCCCATCATCCTGCCTTACAGCAGAAAGAAATAGGTGCGCTTGGAGACATGATTCACCTCATGCATTTTAGATTCCTACCTTTGGATGAAACTACTTGAATCTTGGAAGACCCTCTTTCTTTACTCTGACTAGAAGGGTAGCCCAGATAACTAGCTCAACAGCTGATAGCCCGGTCTGAGATACTTATATTTGGTCAGACGGGTCTTTAATCGTCCTATGCCATGCAGACTGGAGGAAGTCAAAAGGAGTTTGGAACCACAATTTCATCAAATAACAGAAAAAAAAAAAACCAATTTAGAGTTGGCAGTACCAAACAACTATCTACTCTTGCATGTTTTTAATACAATTTTCCTTTTTAAGTTGGCAATTTTTATGCTGTACATAAAACAAAGCTGCAACAAAATCCAAATCGACAGAGACTGTAATCCCCAAAAATGATCTGGTAGAAAAAACTTTTACACTACAGGTTTGGCTTCATGCTTTAGATGTTACAGCTGCCACTCTTCATCCAGTTTCTGAATGCTACAGATTGGATTTATGGCCCTACAAGCATGGAGGTGAGGAATCATAAGAAAAATAAGCACACTGATTCATATGAAAAGCATGTGCCAAATAAAGCCTTAAATCATTTTATGCAGCCTGTCATTCAAACATATTTGACTGTCATCCAAATTGTTGGAATTGTCTTTCATACAGAAAAAAAATCTGTTTATTTTTAGCATAATTGGAAAAGCAACAGATTATCTTCAAATTAATGAATAGGTCAAGTTGTTTTTATAAGCTTAATAATGTTTTCCATTGTCCCTCCTTCCTTAACACCTATCTTCTTTGCCTAATCATTCACATACTTTAATTTTTTGTGTTTGGGTGAGTCATGAAGTGCACATTGTGATGATACATATATCATCTCTGCTTCCTCTTAGTGTTAACTCAGCAGCGTGATTCATGCCATAAACCTATTTTATTCATTCTATCGTTTGTTGTTCATAACCTTGACTCTGTTAATATCAACAGTACCACTGGAATCACATGTTTTTACTTAAAAGCTAACAAACATAAAGGTTTTTACCAGCTTTACATTTTATAAATTCAGTCTGGCACATTTTTTTCTATTACACCAGTTATTCACATGAAATCACAGATGTTATCGTAATGCAAGCTGAAGAAACTCACCTTATATATGAAGGTGATATTTCCCCTGTATGATGCTATTTAACTGATTTGTTTGACCAAACGTTGTAAAAGATATTTAAGAAGCTGTTTCTTTTACAGTTTCAAGCTCAGCTGGAACAACTTTCCAGTGCCATGTTAGAAAATCGATGCACCCTCTGTGTGTGACCCAAACAGAATCAGACTTGGGGCTTTCTTGCCCAACCCCAAAGACTATACCTATATTCACACCATCCCTGGAACCCAGAGTATGTACTTGGCTTCTCCAGTTTCATGTGAGTAACAAATGAATTTGTAATAGTTCTGAGACTGTAGTGGTTGATGACCCTGACTGAAAGCAATTACGTGTTGTGTCATTAAACCAATCTGTAGCTGAGATGTAATATTCTAAAGATAGGATTACATCATTATGTGTGCTTGTGACTGAATAGTAAGGAAACATAAGATCTTTCTGAAGAGGAAGTTACTGGAAAGTTAAACAAAAAAGTAACACATATGAGTTGTTTTCTGAGCAAACCTTTTAGAAATAGGATGCTCCATCTTGAAATTAAATCACTGATTCACCACGTTTGTCAGCTCAGAGGAAGACAGAATGATTAGAAGTTGCGGGCTAATGATAAGGTGGAGAGAAAATGGTGAGATCTTTTGGATGTGAACACAAAAGCCCACACACGTGCTGTGGAAGTGTCTGAAAGCAGAAAGGCAACCTTTTTCAGCTTCCAGACTTCAAAAAGACAAGCAAGTGCAGAGACTGTTTCTTGTATCTACAGGTGGTGCTTTTTTTTCCCTGTAAACAAATAACTTCAAATAAAATATCTTGGCCAGTGATAACCAATAACCAGTGGCCTGCCTTTCCATTCAGGACTGAATAAACACCAGATGTATTTGGAAGGGGCTTTGCAGGGAAGTGATGTGGGTGTATGTGCTATGACGTTGTTAAGAGAAGGGAGAGCAATGAAAGGTAGGTGGGGAGTGGTGGTGGAGGAGTCTGGGACACTTCCTAAACTGGCTTCTTACTGGCACATCTTTATCTGTTGCTCCAATGAGACAAGACCTACTGAATGCAAATCTGCTAAGGTAACCAAACTGAATAGCCCTAGACCAGTTCTCGGTCTAGCCCTAGAACAGGAAATTGCATGGTAAATTGACTGAGTGATGCATTTTTCACTCATGCAAATGGAAATCTTACTATTTACTTCAGTGGGTCAAGACGCGTATGTTAATTAAGCACCTACTGGGACTTGCTCTTTAGGTGTCTTATTTGAGCACAGATCTTTGAACAACTTTGGTAGCCGTTTCATTCATGAAGTATAAACAGCAAGAAAACTTAATTTTCCATTTTCATTCAGGCATGGAAGTTGGAGAAAGTTTTGACATAATTCAAATTTCTATGGCTAATTTTAATACTAAGATTAAACAAAGAAGTGGTGTGCTACTTGAAAAGCTCCTTTCCTTGGAATTCTCATTTATGGCATAATGTTCAAGAAAGAGGCCAGGACTTTGACTAGAGGCAAGTAAACACTTGCTGTCCTGTTTACTATGGTTATCAGCTGAGAACTAGTGTACACGATTTACAGAATGGTTAGTGTTTCTGGTACACCTTACATAGCTGGAGCTTTTTTCTGGTTTTTTTTTGTTTCTGTTTTTGTTTGTTCTTTCTTTTCTCTTTTTTTTTCTTTCAGGATGACCACTGCCCACTTACCCTGGCTTCAGAGGAGCGCAGCATGCGAGAGCAGCTATTTCCATACCTACGAGCCAAACTGCCCCTGCGATGCCTCGCCAATCTGTCCCACACCCACCCTTTCCGTGGCAGGCTGTGCCCTCCGTCCCTCCCTCCTTCCCCAGGTGGAGACGCGGCGTTCTCCCACCCACGGCCCCGGCTCCTGTGGCACCCAGCCACCGCTCTGCAGCAGGTCCGACTGGATCTGATGTCTGCCAGAGACTGCCCTTCAGCAGCTGGGCCCGAGAAGGTAAACGCAGTGACTGAGAAAGGCAAAATATAACTTGTTCATAGGACCAGAGCACTACACTCGGTGAGAAAAATGTTAACGTGAGATAAGATAATATCTCACTCGAAAGGTAGGCAGGCCTAACTCTTCTTCGGAACCCCTTTTCTGCAGGGAAACACCTCTGAAGAACTTCTCTTAGACTAAGAGCATGTTTCTTTTTTATAAGCGGGCAGCCTCTCTGTTTTCTGTGTCCATGAGCTTCTCTTGCCAAGCTGATCTGGTGAAGAAACTAATGGACACTGGAAATGTTCCTCTGACTGCCCTGCTTCACGTACTGCATGCTGCACATCAGCACGAGAGGACTCCCTGTTTCTAAAATTGAACTGTCTCTTTACTAACAGCCTCATTTCCCAGGACACTGAGCTAGCAAATCAGATGCACACGACTTGCCTAGCTGTGCTGCCTCCAAGCTCTGCCTTCCTGCAACATGTGCTCTTCCCTCCGAGTCCACTGCAGGTAATTTTGTATGTAAGTACTTGTAGTGGCTGGATATCTACTTTTATTCTGCTTATTGCGCTGGGAATCTGGGGAAATCTCTTGAAATTATTTGTCTCCTTGCTGTTTTGACAGATCATGCCATGAGAAAGGGACATGTAATATTAACAAAGATAATGAAGTGGCTCCCAAGATCTCTATAGTAAATTTTAAGACTCTAGAAATCTTCCTGTTTTTTGTTTCATTTAATTAATTTAATTATTAGTTGACAACTATGCTATAATTTGCACTTAAAGAGTAATCTGTAAAGTATTCATAAACGCAGATGAATCTTTTTAAAGTACTGTGGATATATATGTATAAAAAATAAACAAAATCAAAACTCCTACTTAATTTTGTGTGTTTTAAAATTCTGCACTTTATATATGAATGGCATTATCTAAAGATATACTCTTTTTTTAAACTGTGACTATTATCTTCGTTCAGGAAGTAATACTAAATACTTCAGAATATAGGCTGTCTTTGTGAATATAGAAAAAATAGGGTGGGACAAATATTTGCTGCATCTTGTATTACTTGTAGGGAGTAGTTGCTTTCCTTGTGTCACTGCAAATGATATAAACATGTTATTACTTGCTCATTGGCATACAGGCTAGAAATAAACTTATTATCTATTTAATATATGCCCTTCCTGCTGGATCTCAGGTTTCTATCCAATGAATTCAAGAGTTACTCTCAGCTTTCAGGCTATAAGTTAAACCTCAGTCCCACAAATGTCAACGGGAGGTTTGCCATTACATTAATTGGGACCAGGATTTCACTCAATGAGTATTTCTTGGAGAATATCTTAAATATTGGCTTAAAAATCAAATGAGAGAAATCTGAACTTACAAGTATCTAAAGCATTCATTTCTATCCTAATGTAAAATGACTTGGTCAATACCCAGAGGCAGTTAAGTTAAGCCTGGTTAGAGCTTTGCTGCTAAAAATTCAGCAACTCACATCTAGAATAGATTTTGTTTTTACTGAGAGAGAAACAGACTCCAGATATTTAGCTTGTGACATAGCTATGATTTATTTTAGACCATGCATCAATCTAGAGTAGACAGCTTAAGTTGCCAATGTCAAAGGCTGGTTGTCTTAGAAGCCCTTCTAATTGTGCTAGAAGGTTATGCATAAAGTTATGCATAATTGTGGATAGGGTTCTGTGGATGGCACAACACACAGGCATTTTTCCTGACAAAACAAATGAATACATTAGCCAATGATTTCTGTCTTAAAAAGCAACATGTCGCTTCAGTGACAGCTGATCAGTAGTGCTCTTTAGCCAAAGAAATTAAATTGCCACTTGACACCATGAAGATTAATAACTTCTTAATACACCCAACAACAGCATCTTGAATTTGGAGCTTACATCAGTAATACTATAAGCTATGTGTACTACCCAATAATACACAACATTTCACAGATGCTATCCCCCTAACCATTAGGCTTTCAGTTGGAGCAGGAAGAAAATAATACAAACTTACTACATAAAAATACAGTCTTGCTTTTTCTGCATAAACTTTTCAACACAAAACCAAGTTCAGATCATCGGAGTGAAGAGAGTGTTCAGTGCAGCACCCAGGCTGTGCAAAACCGGCTTTAAGCCAACTTTATTTTCTCCTGGTTGTGGAACCCTGTTGGGACTGGTGTATAGCAGAGAGTTTAAAGGCTAGTGTAGATGCCAGCAGTCTCAAAAGGGCTATTTTAGTAGCCAGGGATTATTGGAGCATAAAGGAACCACAAAGCCCTTGCTCTCTGGCTGCCGTGTGCCAATAGCGTGCAGCAAGGGAGCGACCGAAGACACAGCATATGAGTTTTTTGCTGTTCTTGGGGAATCTCTTCATGACCAACTCCTCTGGGATCCTGGGCTCACGCGGATCTGCCCTGATTTACCAGCACACTGGTGTTATAGTTTTGGGGAGACAGCTGGAGAGCTGCAGATTACATTTTAAAGATGTGATGCTGACAAATTAAGTTCAAAGTCTTAGCCGGGCCCTTCCAAGTGGCAGCTCTCCAGGGCTGGACAGTTATAGCAGTTACTTCTATAAATCTTTTCAGAAGCTCCTTGGGCTTCAAATACTTCCAACATTTCGTCATTCCCTTCAAACAGGGAAAATTGCCCAATCCCTTGTTGGAGGCCAGCATAATTATACTCTCGGATGATGATGATGATGATGATGATGATGATGATAATAATAATAATAATTTAAAAAAATATAAAAGTTTAAGAAGCAGAACACTGCTCTTCATACCGTGTGATAGAATTAGTTCATTCTCACATTAAATACTGGCAAAAATGTTAATACAATGGCTGTCTTAGATGCACTCCTGCAAATTTACATTGATGAAAGGAAGTGCAAAAAAAAGCTTTTAAGAGATTTGTTTGGGACCCCTCTTTGTAGCTGGGGAGCCGTTTCATTTCAGATATCAAGCCTCTGCCAAGCTCCCGTTGTACAGTGTGCATTTCTTTATTTAAACATCCCAAACAAAACCAACTGGACAAAATGTCTGTGTTTCTTTAATCGACTGCCTTTTCCTCCATCATATTTGCTCGCTACTGCTATCCCTGTTAATCAGCATTCTGGAATATTTTGGAAGAAAGAGATGTGAATGCAAGTGTCAAAGAAGTCCTTCCCAACAGCAGCACATTATAACAGCCAAAAGCTCACAGGACAGTTCACAGGACAGCATGAGCTATATGCTCACACAGCTGGATACCTCCATGAATGATTCAAATAAAGTATCACTTGTTTATAAATGAAACCTCTCCTGTGTACTCACACTTTACAGTAAATCCTCCAGTGAAGGCGTGCTTTTCTCCTGTCATGACTGAAGTAATCTTGATAAAATTTAGCATCCATCCTCACATACTGCATGTATAACAAAACAAAACAGAAGAAAACTAACCAAAAGAAATCAGATGATAGAAACGGGGACAACTTTACATGGCTTCAAAAGAAGAAGAAAATCAAGTTGATGAAGATGAGAAAAGAAAACGAAAGGAAATATCATCTGGCAAATCGAATAAATGCGATGCGCTATGTTTGGACCCTGTTATGTTTCAGAGTCTCAGAATACCTTCACTTGGCAGGGCACTACACCACCTATCACTCTTAATTTATTTTTTACACTGATGCCCGATGAAGGTGATTTTGGTGTTCACACAATGTCTTAATTGAATTAATTCATCTGACACAAAATCCTCTCCATTTCCTACATGGAAAAAAAGCAACAGAGTTAGTGCCATTTGCACCACTTTAAATGAATACTCATATAAATGAGCTGCTGGATTTATACCAAAGGACTACTACATGGGAGAGATTTTTCCTAAAGCATAAATTGTTGCAAGTTCATAATTTCAGTTTAAACAACACCTTTCGATTTCTACTTATAGGTGTGGTCTAAAAGAGAAACTTTGCGATTACTAAAAAGAGAAACACGCTTCGCAGGAGGAAACAGACTGTAACTGGAAGAAGCCCACAGGTGTTGCTGTGAGGCTGGCGCGGTTGCCATTTGAGCACCGTGTGGTAGGGCGGATGAAGGCACAAGGCCAGCGGAGGTGAGGCCCTTCCAGGCAAAGCATGTGGGAACTGGAGGACGGGGCCGAGGAGGGGAATACCTCTGCGAATTAAAAAGTGGGTGATGGCCTTGCAGGGAGAGGAGCAGCAGCAGCAAAGAGCAGGGCCAAACCAGAAGAGATCACATTGCCTTAATTATAACAAGTGATTAATTATATATTGGGGTGGGGGGTTTTGACAGTGAAGAAATTGTATGCGTTCCTATGAACTAAACAACGTACATGTTTAACAAAGTCTCAGCACAGGACTTGCATAGGACCTTAAAAAACAAAGCCTGTGTTTACAAGAGGAATACTCAGAGAGCCAAGGTGTAAGGCCTGTGAAGAAAAAGGAGTTTTGCCTGCTACAGTACTTAAATACTGAATCATTTCCAGTATTCTGTGCCAGACAATCATTCTGATGCATGTAAGTTGTACCAGTATGATCTGATACGTCAAGAGGCAAGCAGGTTACATCAGTTGTCGTGATCTTATCAGAACACAAAACCCGTGTCTCTTTTTTTGTGTTCAATGCATCATTTCCCAAACTATTTTCCTCGTGTTCCCTTCCCAGATGTACTTTTCCATTCATTGTCTGCTAATTCCTCAATGCAATTAACATGTCCCAGCATAATTCCTGCTGCCTGAGCATAACCCCAGAATTTGTTTAGCTGTCATTCTAGTAGCCTGAAGCCTATTACAGTCACCAAGAGAGAAATTCAGTTGCCTAACTTGGGTGCCTGATGCTATTCAAGAAGCTCTGGGGTATCTAAGCCACCCATCAGAGCTGATAACACAAGAGCTGTGGGAGATGGACACGCTTGTCAAGCAGCAGGTAGAGATGAGGGCAGATGACCTTTGGTTCTTGTGAAGTTACACAAGATGCCTAGATTTGGGTAACTGGATTGAGCCTCAACAGCTGATTATAAACATATTATTGTGTTGTGGAATGTTCAGCTTAAATATAAACCAATATTTTCATGCCTGTTAACTTCTCCTGGTGCTGTTCACCTCTTCTTGCAGTCTATTTTCCGAAAAACAATTAACAAGTAATTATGGTCTACCTCATCTCTAGCTCACATAAAGGAACCTCAGGTACAGGAGGCTAGAATAATGTTCAGAAGTAAACTGTTACTTACACATTTATTGATTTGCCATATTAAACATACGCATCATTCAGTTTCTAAGCTTGGGTTTCAGTAGCCATAGAAACTGAAGAAGACTAAAAATGGCATCACTTACTTCCTTTTTCATTTATTGATCTTGTAAAGAATTCCTCAGTCTGCAGTCCTGTATTGTATTTCATGTGCAATTGCTTCCAATCTAATTTTATGTCAAACACTGTAAATAACTCAAAAAACATTATCAGGTACCTCATATTTTAGCATTTCATATTAACACTGAAGCAGTGGTTCAATTGTGGTACTATTTCATTGCACTTTAAAAAAATTTGCTTTCCTTGGTGACTCTGTCCACCTTACATACTGTGCTCCTACTTTATAGTCCTACTGTTTTTCATTGCTTGCTACATATCCTTGGCTGCTGCTGAGAATGATGTTTGCAGGAGGAAATAGATCGTAAAGTACAGATGCTAGAAAAATACTTAGCACCTCAAAGCTGTTCCTATGGCAACTGAGGCCTACAGAAGTACCAGAACATATATGAAACCTCATGTAATTTTCAAGTATGGCATTTTTTGCAAATGCTGATCATTATAGAGATACCACAATATGCCATTTTTTTCTGTTAAACTTCCTGACCATACATGAAAATCTATTTTCAGGAACATACTTCTTTTGATAGCATGACTAATTCATTACTTAATTATGCTTTTGGGATGTCAATTGCCATACCACATTACTACTGGATTTACAAAATCAAATCATGTTAATCTTAAAAAAAGACGTTACTCATACGTATTCAAGTATGTTATCTTAAATAACAAGTTTTTTAATAAAATGTTTTTTAATAATATAAAAAAAGCACCTAGGATTAAAAACCTCCTTTATTTCTCTTCACAGCTTTATAAGTATATAAATATAGTTAAAAGAATAACCTTATATGTATTTTCCTGTGTGAGTTGCCTCCACTTTCTGAAACAGTGATCATAATAGATTAGAAAGTCCTGGTCTGGTCCAGGAGCTTGATATGAAACTCGAGGTTTGCCACTTATGCCTGATGTGTGTCCGGCCGAGCTCACCCGCTCTGCCTGGGGCTGGTTTCGAGGTCCCGCGCAGCCCTGATACCAGGGTGCAGCCTGGTCCTGCCTGTGGGTCCCATCTGGTGCAGAGGGGACGAAGCAGCAAGAGCAGGGTAATCAGCAGTTCTCTTTGCTAGGAGGTAATGTCTTCCTTCTCACCTCCTTGTATACACAGCATTTAAATACACACACAAAAAATCATATGACAAACCATCGGGATGATCCAGGCTGAGGGTGATCAGTCCTTGCTCCAGTGGTAGCTGGAGTTTTAGCAGCAGCAACTCTGGTAGCACCCCTGTGCATATGGCTTTCCTGTAGGTGCATCACCAGTGGCTGTGAGCTGCTAGCCCGTAAGTTTGAGCCCGTTCCAATGAATTTGTACATGGACATGGGTATGTGACCACAGCCCCATACTGCCGTCTGTGCAGATCCCACTAGCTCACTCTGTGGGAACCATCCAGCAGTGTGCTCAGTGAGAGGCACTTGTCTTATGGGTCAGGTGAAGGGAATTTTCCACATTAATCCACCTCCAGTAGTGTATTTCCCTCTGTGCTCTCATGAAATTTGCTGGTTTCCAATACATAGATCTTCGCTCTGCATCTTTACCTTTTCTGTGCTCCAAGCCTTTATAATTCATGCAAGTTAAACAAACAAACAGACTTCTCTTATGCTTCAGCTGGTTCCTTGTCCTAGGCTGCTTCCACCTCAATAGCCAACTACTATAAAATTTAACATTCAAATTCTTCCTGGGAAATACAGACAAGAGTCTTGTCAGTAAAACTGAATATCCATGCAGGGAGCTTCATGTTACAACATTTTTAAGGTATTAGTTACTTGCTAGTGTTCTTCTTTCTCAGCCACTGAAGAATTCACCATCAACAGGGTCTTTCAGGCTTTCTCCTAGGCCTGTCTTTCATTAATATAATTCAAATATAAGAAAGCAACAGAACAACCCATCATCTTGCATGACTGGGGTCTGTAAAATTATATTCAGGCTGTGTTTCTGTCCGGCCTCCTCCTTGATCCTGAGTGGGGGCCTACAGTCACCTCCAACGTGATCGAAGAGGCCACCTATATACCACTCTTTACTGAATAGCCCTTAGGAAAGGACCTGGATTAAGGTTTCTCACAGAATCTTCCCTGCTTTTGGATATTTTTCTTACAAGCTGTTTTACCACTATTGTCCTCAGTTACCATGATACGACACAGAGGAATGCGTAATCCTGAGAGATTTGTCTGGAAATCAAGAAGTAGAGGAGACCAAGTGCCGTCCTCTTCTATGACAAGCACTGCATCAGAAATGTACCTACACGTAAAAACCAAAAGACCTTAAAAATCAAGGTTTTGTTTTGTAAGTGTAAAGCAAAAGTGACATCCAGTGGCCCGCAAATCCAGACAGCTTGTTTGGAGTCCGTATTACAAAAGCACTGCAGAATTTTTCAAAGGCAATTCCATCTTCTTTGCTGACTTCCATGAATTTGCTCTTCAGTAGCTTCTTTTATAAAGTTATAGTTTGACTTAAAAAATAAAATCATTGTTCTAGAGTGGTGAATAAATTTGGTTTGACAGCGTAAGGTTCTCAATAACACTGCAGTGAATAAGAAAACATTTAAAGACAGTGTATAAGGTCAAGAAGGAGAAAGGTTAGCTTCACAAAGATTTGAATACTTCATTCTTGACACTGGACCTAAGGAATGCTTTATAATTGTCTTCTAAAATTAGAT